>NC_088710.1:64174484-65540109 GCF_963576615.1 Watersipora subatra
GTTTTCAGTTATTTCCTGTATCTGCTGCTCATAAGCATTGCTTGGCCAGTGCACTACTCCGTAGCACCCGTGTTCTCTTGCCACCTTTAGCTTCTCACTCTGCGAAACCATTTACCCAGTCAATTAATTTGTATTACTCATACAGACTAATGTGGGCTGTATTAAGGAGACGAGCTGTGAAAAATTAAAAAAGTCTAAATAATAATACCCTTTTGACTAAATTTAGATTTGTTTCTAGAATTACTAAAAATTATTCCACGAGAAAATTTTCTTGAATTAAAATGAATTGTCGGTCTTGTAACAATTTTTTCTATATATGTAGACTGCTGCTAAGACACTTCTTGTAAATGACAGTTATTCAAATGTTAAGATGATAATGTTAACAATGTTAACATTGTTAACATTAATTTAATTAACATTAATGTTAACAATGTTAAGACAACTATTGAATGAGCTGTCCTCCACTTTGGTAAACTAATAGAAATTATTTCTTACATAGCTCATTTCAATACAGGTACTGACAACTCGAATGAAATAAGAATCAACAAACTATGTCTAATTCAGAGGCTAGTCACTTTGGTCTTAAATGGTTTTAGTAGCAGTCTCTGAGAGGTAATGAACTTTTATCAAACTCACGTTGGTGTCCGCAACTAAAACTTTAATACGATTGTCACAAGTGCCAGGAGGTCCGCTTAGATGTGAAGCCATTATTGTAGCCCAGAGACCGAGTCCACCGGCACCAACTATCAGTAAATTACACTTTCCTGCAAGTATGTAGTATTTGCATACATAAAGGCAGTCGTGAAGAGATACATATACGGTATGTGAATAAACAAAGTTACTATATCAACAATACAGATTTTACGACGCAGCTTTTAAACATAATAATAACAATGCTGTTTAACAACATATCAATATATGTTTTACTTGAATGGCATGGTTTTAATATACCATTTAAGCTAATATGACTTGTAAGTGTTACGCGCTTGATACTGCAATATTAACATACATGTAATCATTCTCAAAAATCGCTAAAATATCTTTTTAAACAAAGCAAAAAATCTAATCATTTTAATGATTTTATTTGATTATTAACAGCCTTAGTGCTTCATCAGTGAGGATAGTTGGTGTGACTATAAAACCTCAAATATAAAGCAAAACTTAATCTGTGTATTATAGTAAAAGATAAAATTTTCATGCACACATCAATGCTCATGACCTAATACATGAGCCCCAAAAGATCGCACCAGTCATAGGGTACATATTCATTGTAAAAACAAGTTGATTTCATTTAACTTATATCATGCTGAGCCGTGTTTAATTTGTGTGCATTTTCATCAAACTTTCAATTCTTGTGCGACTTTGTGTATTGGGGTGTTCAATCAGGAGATACATGAAAACCAAAACTGGAGTACGATACAATAGCTCTTTTCATATACCGCACAGCTCTGGCACAAACACTTGAGTACGTGAGACATTTGTACACTAAAGCAGATTAGCCTGAGTAAAACCTAATCTACTAACCTTTTAGCTTCTCACATTCCTCGATATAAGGTTTGGCCCTGAGGCACGCAGTGTAAGCTGTCAGACCACCACATGGCAGCAGCGCTGCCACTTCCAAACTCATATCATCAGGTATTGGTAGGATATTGTCGATGTCTTTGATTGTTACATATTCTGTGTACCTAAAGGAGTTATCAAAAACATACAAATATATGGTGGCAGCGATCATTTTACCCTAAATAGCCATGATGATTCAAATCTCATCCTGAGCTATGATGTGAGAATTTATAGGGGAAAAAAACATCTGAGCTTCAAGTCATCTACATTCCAAATTATAAAAGCAGTTACAACAATCCCTCACTACTTCGTGCGGGATTGTTCAACTCTTCTTCACCTCTACCATTCACGGTTTCAGTACGTCATGGTTAAAAATGTTCATTAAAAAAATGAAAATTGATTAAAATACATAAACAAAAGTTTAAATACATTAACATACATACATAAAATACATTTACAAACATGTGACTTCCTTCTCACAATGAACCCAGTTAATCACAAATAAGAATATTCAAGCCAGATGAAGTTCAAACTAACACCGTGCATTCTCTGGTTTAAAATTCTGGCAATGAAGTTGAAAGATAAATAGAAAGCCAATCAAGATAATTTCAATTTACCTAACTTATTATATTCGAAATAAATACAATATGTTTAAAAAGCAGTTTAAATGTTCTGGGGATAAATTTTGGCTTATACATATACTTTGAAAATTAGTTTCTATTCCGTTGATTTTCACTTGTCACTTTCCCCCTATTGTTTTCAGATTTGTCCATAAGGTGGTTTACAACCTGATCTGAAGACTTTAAAATGTTTGGATGAACAGTAAAATACTCCTCAGGAACACTGTACAATGTAGTAGAAGCCATTGTTACAACGTATACTAACTCCAAAACTTTTCCAGTTTTCCTTAAAACTTTGAAAGTAAAAACCTCGAAACAAGTAATAACTATATCTGTCTAATATGTTTTACTCAAAGGAGTTCCTTGCCTAACTCGGTCTAATACTTTGACGTATGTGAAAAACCATTTAGCAGAAATGTTGAGGCTGACAGCACCAATGTCACTCTGCCCAACAGAGAGTACAAAATATAAGTGATATTAGCATCGCTTTGCCCGGAAAAGGCTTAAATTCATCATTTCGAAATTCTGAGCAGTAAATCGAACAGTAAAGCACCACCCTTTATTTGAAATTAACGCCACCTCTAATAAAGCGCCACTATAATGGAAGGGTTGAAAAATGCAGCGCAATGGCACTTAAATAGAGGTTTCACGGCATCTACAATTCACAAAATTGAGACCCATTTCCTCTTGATTCACTTCTGCTGTTTTTGAGGCGCAAGATATGTTTGTTTAGTTAAAGTTACATTTTAAAAAACATACAGCGGTTTGCATTGAGAGTCAAATTTTACTGCTGTTTATCCAACTTTAATAAACAATTTTTTTAAACTAGTTTTTCGAAGCATTTGGTCAGCCAATCATCAATTTCCTTAATAGTTTAACAAGATAATTCAGCACTAAAAACAAATTTTGATGAAACCTGAGATTGTGGGAATACACCATAAGCTAAATAAATAATTTTCTGTGTAAACAGACGGTTGTATTAATTATAGATTGATTTCATGTTTTGTAAGCTAATCTGATCACAAATTCACTTACATAATTTGACCACAAATGTTGCATCTGTTTTGTAGTACCCATAGCAACAGTCGTGCAAGCAGCTGTTTTAAAAAGAGCAAACTTAGGAACTAACTCATGTGCCGATAAGAAATATTACCCTTCATCAAAACCGATATCCTCTTCTTGATAAAGCAGTACACGATCTCCACTAGTCAGCGTTGTTTGAGCATCTGGACCGACTTCATCGACAATTCCTGATATTTCATAACCTGTGCAAAATGAGAATTATTTAATAGAATTGCTTAATATTTTGACTAAGGTAAACAATTGTTGAGTGGTTTTAAGGTGAATTAAAAACGATTACACGTTCCGTTAATATCCACCTGCCTGCAGGACTAGTCATAATGCTAGGCTACCATCATACTGAATGGCCATTGACAAAAACAAAGCAGCAATTCCGATACAGTAATAATAAAAAGAAGCATTGGTACACTTTGCCTGGACCCA
Organism: Watersipora subatra; assembly: GCF_963576615.1. Classification (NCBI taxonomy): domain Eukaryota; kingdom Metazoa; phylum Bryozoa; class Gymnolaemata; order Cheilostomatida; family Watersiporidae; genus Watersipora; species Watersipora subatra. Next base: position 64,178,168 of record NC_088710.1, read on the forward strand.
GTGTCAACACCATTGGAAGCACATGCTGAACAGGTTGGTGTCTGCATTGAAGTAAACATCAAAATGTAAAGCCATTCCTCCGTTGTCAACCTTAGCAATATGCCTTAAAACAGCAGACCAGCTCTATCATATTTTTAATTTCCAAATGAGCCTCCGCAACATTGGACCCCTTTGCCACCGTGCATCCTTTTTACTCATGGCTTTTCTAACTAGCCTACTGACTCTTTTACTAGTCGCAGACTACCCAACTGATAAGAGAGTAACATTGAGTTCTGCAGCTCCGGCATCTACAGTGCCTTGATACTGTGCAGTACCGCTATGCTATGGCACCGTGCCAAAATGTTTTTTTATCATTGCCTAAGATGAAGCATTTTTGGCATGCATCAAACCAATGATAGGTAGGTCAACGTCTAAATAAATGAGAACCACTCGAGTGAATGCAAGCCTCACATTCCAACAGCTGTGTGTCCATGGCTCAGATATGCAGCAGGTCAAACAAAAGGATGTAATGCATAAGCATTACATACAAGTTCTATCTCCATGGTGATTCATGTGCATGAAGAGCCTATGGTCATAAAGAGCACAAGCTTATCAACGCATGAAGGTTTAGGGATGCTGTGCCAACGGAAAAGCTCTGGTATTTACACCCTAGGTAGAATCTCCTACATTTTGTGCGCAAGTGTTTCCCTTTTTCTTACATAGTCTTCATCTAGTAGATATGTATTATGTGTTTGTCAAACCTAGTACGCATCTATGTACGCATCTATGAGCATGACTGATAACAAAAGAGGCTAAATATAAAATACAGCTAATTCACTTGACATGACCCTGTGCTGCCCTGCTTCAACAACTGATTCCTCATGACATTCTTCAATTAATAGACCAAATATCCAACAGTCTGGTTGACATATTTTAGACACTGATGAGACTCTGGAACCATTGTCGCAATGAGGGCTGGCGATATCATCCAAACACTCACATGGCTCGTGAGCGTGCAGTGTTATAATATCCTATGCTGTTAAAGCATAACCATTCTTATAAATTGTATCCATTCAGGAGACAATGAATCTAATTGTCTGGCTGATTTTATTTGAGTATGACTTAATGATGTCCATAATGATCATTGGTATTACTGAGGACCACCTGAAGCGAATAGGTAGCCATTAATGATATTTCGTCAATCTCAGCCAATCAAAGAAAATGTTGTATCGATTGTTAAGCTTGGCTTTCACAAATCTTGTTTCTTATGCAAAATAATGTACTGCATGCGATGGCTCACATGTAGGAACCCAAGCTTCACCTGGCCTTCAGCAGCAGGTGTGAATATGACAAGCTGACACATGCAGCAAGAATGTAGAAAGATACTCAAAGATGGGGATGAATACTGTTTATGGGCTGTATGTGGTTGAGAAATCAGACAATACAGACAAAATGTTATCTTTGTAGGAACACAGCAGTGTTATTGACAAAAGTTGTTGCAGTTAAACTGTTCCATGATACTGTATGTAAAACTCTGCATCACTCTGCAGTCACACCAGCTTGTATAGCGCTCCGCATTATTCACATAGCCCGCTTGAGATTTATTAGTGGCTCCTTCCTTTTAGGACTGGCAAAATTAGTGACTCACTTTTACTAAGTTTCCATAGAGGGCTAGCATTGTGACATACCCCCATATGGCTCTGCAATGCCATCATGGAAACAGACGCTGTCGATGTTTTAGTGTCGATGTTTAGAAGCGAAAAACTCGTGCGATGCGCCCTCTTTGTGCCATGAAAATGAACTTAGCGATCAATGGCAAGGCACATGTGTGCATGCATAGGTCTTGACCCCTTAAAGATACAACCTTGATGCACCATCATTCTACCATAATGCCATATGGAAATGTGACCTGCTTGTTGGCTCTGCGTAGTGTAATGACACTGGCGGAACCAAGTGTCATTACACTATCTCTGTATGGAGACTGGTGAATAATGGCCGAAATGCACCTTGCAACAATAGCAAAAGTTTGCTGGTCTACTGTGCTAGCAATTTCACAAGGTATCCAATCCCTTGTCTGGCTTACAAGTGCTTCAGAGATGCTGAGTGTATGGTAGGCCACAGACACTGCCTTCAATATGAGCGTGTACATGTAGCTTGTGACTATAGCTACTAGCAACTATAAATAGACCCTAGATAAGGGAGCTAATTCAATCCACATCCCATTATGCTGTGATGAATATGTGGGAAGTCTAAATGACTGCACAATGGATAAGTAAACAAGCCATCCTTGATGCAACCTTCAAATTTTGAGTTGCCGACATAATCTGAAGAGATAGAAGCATGGAAAACGAAACCTCAAAAGTGTCGGTGTACATGTATTTGCAGCCACGAACACTCACTAGCAACAAGAATAGTGTTATTTAATGAGTTTGGACAAAATGATTGCTTTATTGTAGATTGCATTAGATTATACTTATTATTTTAGAAACATCTTTTGTTTTTTGTTAGTTGTTGTAATACCAATGAAACCAAAAAACACAGACTTTTTTGCTGATGACACGGTTGATTATTAAATGCCTTTCTTCAGCTACATATCGCCCGCCTCTGATCTCCACAAAAATATTCCGATCACTTATACAGGGGTTGACATATGCGGCAAGTGCACTCCAAAACCACAATTTTGAAACTACTAGATAGTTACTAGGAGCTTCAAAGTTCCATTCGCACATATGGCATACCTTATATGGCGATGTAAACGATCGTTTTATAAAAAATGGAATTTTAACAGATTATCAATATCTTAGTTCTCAGATTTGCATGTTTTCGAAACTAATGACTGTTCACTACTAGCAATCACCCCAGAATTATGAGCGAAGAGGAATAAAAAAGGTTGGGATGGACAAGTGAGAGGGGGAGCCTTCACTTTCCTCCCGGCAGTTTCTCATCAAATGCAATCTTTCACTCAAGTTGAAGAATATTTTAGGTGGAACTAACATACCTGGAAACAAAGATGTGTCCATCAGTCCATCATTTCTAATTGAGTTGCGATCTCTTTTGGTATCTGGTGAACAGGCACCAGCATAGCAAACCTACAAACAATAAGATGGATGGTGATTTCCTACAGCCAAGGAGGAAGTCTTATGAATAGGTTTTTCCCGTATGTTGCGGAACAATATTGAAACACATATTGAACCACAAGAAGTGCAATGAAAACTGATATACGCGATCATTGATATTCAAAATGAATGTCTGTACCACTTCCACCAATGAATACAAATTTTGGAGCTACTTCCACCTACATTAAGCCCCATGTCTAGAAGACATTTCCAACAGCAGTGAGCTGTATACATGTGAGTGGTACATGTTGGAGCCATACCTACTACCCCGAACGGCACACACATTTGAGCCATTTCCACTTACCCTGAGCCGCACACATTTTGAAGGCAGTTCTGGCAAAGGTTCATCTCTAGAAACCTCAAACTTTGTTGAGCACACCATGTCCTTCTCAATACTGGCGATCCTCATCATCTTTCTGCGTGGATTGTGGACCTTCTCTCCACTCATCGCTTAAGTGTATAAATAACTATTACACTACAGATAAGCTATGCATACCTTATCTTTATCAGCAAAACAAACACTGTACCACACCAAAAAACCTGGTTCAAAACACTTGCGTATTGGGTGCAGAGCCCATACCTGAATGAATAATATTCGTATCACATCAACAGCTAATGTCTGCAGATACTATTACGCTAACACAATTGGCCGCACTCATCACAATGCAGCCACACAATCATTTTGACCTTACATCGTATGCATATTCTTGAGCCTATTCTAGCATGTCTGTCAGCTTATCACGACTAGCATCTTCAATATGCATAACTACTTTCATATCTAACCTCAAAACCTCCAGAAACTAATGATACTAACCTGTCGTCGTCCAAGAGTTTGTGATTACCATTGTGCTAGAGTAACTTTTCAGGTTCAGAGAGTTGAGAGTTCAGAGAACCGATATGTAAGGAGGCCATATAAAAACTAACCTCTGGCCAACACGCTTATAGGAGCACGCGTTAGGAATCACATTCTTGTTGCATGATCACATGCAGTAGAGCGCTCCCTGCATTTGTATTGGTACAATGGGATATTAGTAATGAGGATATATCATCCACACAATGCGTGCAATGGAAATATCTAGTACATGCATTATTTGGTACCCCACAACAGTCCAAGTATCAAACAGACAACAAACAGGCCAGCTGCCCAAGACCATGATTAGGTAAAAAAAGCACAAAAATCTTGAAATAAAAATTTGCCACATTTATCATTCGAGAGATTATTATTTACATCAACATGCAAAACAAACAAATAATACATCATTTTACCTACTGTACATTATCATACACAGTCAATACTTAGAGTGTAGAATAAAAAAGAATAATCATAAAATGATTAGAGAAATGTACAAGCATATACATGTGTACAAATTAATATGTACAAGTACTGGTCAGCAGATCTTGTAAGCATGGAATAGTATCCTCCATGTTTAAACAATTCTTTTTGATTGCTACTTGGATGCTTGAAAATGTCTTGTCAGATGTGACACAAAATGAGATAGAAAATGAGTGATTTGTTCATAAACTGAGTGAGCCCCAACTGGGTTGAAAAAGTTAATTGTACTTTGGGGCTAGTCTGTAGGGTTGCCTCTGACTAAGCATATAACTCTGGGGCTGAGGGGGCCCTTGAGGGGCCGATGGAGGGGTCATCACCGGGTAGAGCATTGGAGCTGCCGAAGCCGATACAGGAATTCGCGGTCCAGACTGAATTGGCATGGCTTGCACAGGCAGCTGTAAGGAAAGAGTTTATGACCAATCTGAATTCATACATAAAATACCAAAAACCAAGATGAGTCTACCGAAAAAATAGTGAATCAAGTTTACTCTGACAGGCTAGTCAGAACGATTGGCTTGAACCATTATGCGCATTGATAGGTGTGAGCTATCACTCTAATAATATTAGTGCATGAAAATATTAAAATAGCAAGTGAATCAAAGCTAGACCAGACAGGCAGACATCAAATGTTTACAGTAACCAACATGCTGATAATCTCTTAGTCACCAGATTTCTGTTGACTAACGCATCAACAAACAACTGTATCAAGTACCTGTTACTAGCACAGGCTATCTGTAGTTGCTACGCTTGTATATTATGAATACACAAGCAAGTGACATTAAAACCCAATTTAGTAAATAACACTTACTACTAGCTATATAACTCATTTCCAAAATATTATTTTACACTGACATTTACAGTAATGTTAAAAATAATGGACTGCCTCAACTTTCACGCAAAGTTTGCAGCTAATTACCAATATTTTCACTTAGTCTGCCACAAACTATAGCAGACTAAATATCATTAAAAAGGGAATTCTCTCACCATTGTTCTGCAGAAATATGATTGCATGCTGATTGGGTTGCATCGAGTCAGGGATGTCAAACTCAATTGTACAAGGGGCCAAAATTCAAAACACAATCTAGGTCATGGGCTGAACAAGATAAACATTTACTGAACACCTAAAACTAAATGTTTTTGGAACATCAATATGGATAAAAACAGACAAGAATGTCATTCTGAAACAAACTTCAGGTTAAATTGACCCCGAAGTATGCAGCAAGGCAGCTGAAGCATTGCATTATGGGATCTGTAGTTCTGTACAGTATTATGTCATCAGCGCTTTATATCAATGGGCAACGAATAACAATAATGTAAAATGATCTTGCAGGCCAGATCTGATTGCAAGGTGGGCCGGATGTGGCCCGCGGGGAAATATGGCCTGCGAGCTGCGAGTTTGACACATGTGCATTAAGTGATCGGAAATCTCAGCAGTCTGTAAGGACGATTAAATCAGTTTCATACCCCTACAGCCTTTTTTCAGAGCCACTGATATTGTTAAAAAGTAGCTATATTGCTCAGGACATATTTTTGGTAAATTTCACTAAGTTGCATCGTGTCTGTTATAATGTTTGATTACATTGATGTAAAATTATTACACACTGGCAAAACTTACAATAGGTATGTTGTGATATTTAAGTATTTAAGTAACTTAATATAAAATATTTAAATTCTAGATATTTTAAGATTGCTAAAGATATATACCTTTGTTAAGTTTAACTTCAAACTAAATCCACGAAACAATGGATATCTTGGCAAATTTAAAGCGGTCTATCATTTCTGAACACCACTGTATAAGTATGTAATCAGTTCTACATATGCGAAATAAATCTGGCTAAACCTAGGGTCTAGCGGAAGTATTTGCTCTACAGCAATACAGTCTAACAATTTACTATTGTAAACTGAGAGTCAATGTGAGGATTACTCTAAGTGGACTAACACAAGAGATAGATAGCTCTAATTAGTTATATCAATGAGATACAGATGAAACTAGGACTATCTACAGATATTGTTCCATTGTATGATGAGTATTGACCATGATGTTTGCACATGCCTTATATTAAATTATACACATGCGAGATGGTAGGCAATGAGCACGCGGGAAAAACATGATAGTCATGATTGCCCTGAAAGAATTATGCAAAACTTTTCCCAAACGATAATCTGGAATATATATATGAAAGGAATGTAAAACCTTCCTTTAAAAACTGTCACACGGTGTATAAAAAAATAGGAATAGAACTCGACCTAGTGGCTGGCTAGAAGCTGCTGTAGTAAAAGCCCTGATGACTCCACTATCTATTCCTTTAAAACACAAAAGCTCTAAGACCTGTATGACTAAATATTTGATCATAGCAAGTGTGCAGTTACCAAAAACTTGAAACAATATATATATATATGTATAATATATACAATATATATATATATATATATATATATATATAGAAGTCTAGTCAAGGTACTAATTACTGATTATTCAAAGCTACACTGAATAAGCTTAGTTAATATCATATCTCGTGTCTCATATCTCTAAATAAAAACCTACATAGAGGACAGTCTTCAATTTCACAACACTATATAAAGAAAGATTTGATAGACAACCAAGTACATACCTTATTATCGCATCTATAAAATATTCTACATACAGTAGATACTCCTACAACGTAAATAATCTATTCTGAAAACGTATATGTTATAGGGATTTTACGTTAAACAAACAGTAAAATACATGTAAACTGCCTAATACGTTCCGAGATGTTCCCAAACTCACCCCTTTGGCCATTCAAAGAAGAAAAAAGCTAAACATAACTGTTTAATTTCATGACTGTACAGCAACTCTGGTATTATTGATTTGTATCAACAACTTATCTCCTTTTATATCACTTTAACTTGATTTAGGGTTATGATTTGGTAATTTTACATAAAGTTAAGGGGAGAACACAACTTCCATTTAAATAAAAAATTTTCACTTTTTTCTAGACAAACTTTATGCTGCAGAGAAAAAATTGGATGTCAAAATTGAAATACAAAAATATATCTTAACTATGATAAGAATGGTATCTGCTTGCCCAAACGTCTGTCCGAAGCCGGGGTTAAATGTTAGGATAAAACATCGCTTTAAACAGTACTCCAACTGATAACATTCAACTTGGTAGATCTAAACTCAAACACATGCATCGATCAAATTTACATAAATTATTTACGTTAATTGACATTCACGTTGGAGGTCTTCATAATAGGAGCGTCTACCGTATTGTAAAATCATGTGAGAAACGAAGGCCATATACTTACAGGAAAAGCCATTAATGATCTACCATTCCCATATACTACTATGAAGGTAGCTAATATTTTCTAACTACTTTCATCTAACTAAACCTAACAAAAGTGAAGTTTAATGCTTCCATAAAGTAACAGACATGGCAACAAATAGTACAAATATTTTACTAATAAAAGGACTAACATGATATGCTGGCGATGTGAGAGTTACAGTAACTATCTGCAATACTAATACAATCAATGTCTAACCGGCTTGGTTCATCTGAAGCGGTTGAAATAAAAGTGGCTGCAATGATTGTTTAGCAAAAGATTTGACCTTGACCAACAAAGTTCGCTCACATACCGCACAAATATTATACACTTCACGTCTAAAAACATATTGAAAGCATGATACGTTGAGAAGCACTTAAAAGAGATGCAAGTGAAGGTAGTCCTGTCTGAACATTATCGGCGCCTGTGAGAATGTACCCCCAAAATGTTCTACACATATTACTAGCAAAAGATCCTTACTCTAGAAAGAGATTGTAATTAGTGGAAGCATTGAGAAACTCATACTAGCATTTTGTGAACAACAACATGCAGTTCTTTGTATACATCATCTGGTGAGACAATGTATAAAAAGAACTGGTATAACTGGTGAGGTCGTCGCTGAATTTTAAGTCATGACCCAACAATGCTTCAAATAACCTGAACTTTGACGATTTCTAGATAAACAATTTTGCTTAACAACATTGTGTTAACACCATGGTTTTAACACCGTGGTGTTAATAGACTGTTTCACTAGAACATAGTCCAACACGACCTTTAAAAAGACAAGAGAAGACAAGACAAATTATTATCATTATTTGATGTTCTTTGTGATTTTATTACATAATTTTTGTTTCATTGGACTTTTTGTTCCATTGAACTTTTTGTTTTAAACAAAAAGTCCAATGGAACAAAATTATGTGGTAAAATCACAGAACACATCAAATAATGATAATTGTAACGCCTTCAACAAAAAGGCAGTAAAGCTATAATTTACATAATTAGTCATTTTTTTGGTAAAAAATAAACAAAAGTACATGAATCTTGTGTCATGTTTGAAGTGAAAAATGAGCCCATATTTACTTCTAGCTTATTGACAGCATAGGCTGTGCAGGTAAAATTGTGGAATGCAACATATCAAAGATAAATTATTTTGATACCTAAATTCTCAACCTGTGTTTCGATCAGATCAGTTCCAAAACATAATCTATATGCTAAAACAAGGTATTATGAATATTTCATATTTGGTGAACGTATTATTAAAATATATTCACGGAAAATGTTGAATTACTTGTGAATTACTTATGCTTGAAATACTTCTGTTTTCTACCACCCTTACACCTGCAGGCAGGAGAAAGCATAGCGCTTCACCATTGTGAAAATACATCTTCAATGAACCTTAGAACCTTTCTAAGCCTTGTACAAGGGTAACTAAAGCAATAAGGCTTTAGCAACAATTATCTTGCATGATATGTGATCGCAATGAACAGTTCATTTGTGGCCGATAGCATGATGTTGTTAGTGCTCGTCTACTTACACTAGAGTTTTGTACATTGGTGTGACAACTCTTATAAAGCTTTTATAAATAACAAATACCAACAACTAGCAGTAATAATGCAGTCAGTACTCATAGCGGTCAAGTCAGCTGTTTAAAATACGGCAAAACCAGCAGGATATCATGTGACAGACAATTTTACGCTTGAGTTTTTATTGGCATTTAAAATTTATAGTCAACATTCTTGTTGACGGTCGGTTGTTGAATGTCTTATTAACCTCCGAAGATGGAGTAAAAGCTTAAGCAGTTGACCTTATAGCAAGCAGTACAGAAGTTTCCAAAGTGTGCATATCTTAACTAAAACAACTAAAGTTTATTAGACACGAACCAAAATAAATAAAAAAGTAAAGACATTCCAGCTAACTGTATTTCCTGCACTACTGTCATCTATTGACGCGGAGTCAACTAACAACAAATTCTCATGCCCATGTTAGTTGGTGTAAGGTTAAAACACAAACAAAAGTCAATTGTAAGACCTATTATATAGCTTGGACTTTTTAAAAAAAGGTTAATATTAAAAGAATACAATATTTAACAACTTCTCATGCGATGTCATTTTTCCCCCTACAGTTGGTGAGTCGCCAAAAAATTTTAAGTGGAAAACTGAGTAGTTATCATAATCCAATATTCGATGTACCATCGCCTAATGGCAATTTTGAGAATAACCCTCGTAAAGCTGCAGAATATTAACCACTAGATATTAATTCTGAAAAGGGATGATGATCTCAACAAATTGAAAGGTGTCACATGTAGTGAACTCTAAAGCTACAAGTTACAAAGTAAAGCATACTACCACTCCGCTAATCAAACTGTATATGTATCAAACTGTAAATAAGCTAATGCAAATGTGAAAACCCATATGGCTGCACTACCTTTAACCGGAAAAGCAAAAATATAATAATTACACACCTTTTAGGCTAACCTTCAAGTGCCAACCTCAAAAAACACCTGAATGTGAAAAATGCAGGGTTATTAGAGAACTAGTATATAATAGTATGCAGGTTAAATAGTATGCAGGGTATATGTATGTATGACTATATGTATATGAGTATATACATATAGTCATACATACATATACCCTACATATATAGATATGTGTATATATATAACAGTATGCAGGGTTATTGGAAAACAATTAGGCGAAAGATAATTTTGCTACTATTATGTTAACAATTCATAAAGGATATTTCGTAAAATAAAGAATACGATTGGCTCAGTTTCTAAAAGTATTACAAGTGAACACATAATGTGACAATCTCATGTTATCACCTGATTAGATCAGATCTATTTCTGTTTGAAACAAATTTGCAGCGATTGACTAACATATCAAGTATTCTTTATTTTACGTCATATTTCACTCTACATATAGCGTGTTGAGTGTTCTTTCTTTATGAAACTAGTGTTTTAACAATACTAGCTACCTATGAATAGCTACCTACGAATAGCTACCTACGACTAGCTACCTACGACTAGCTACCCACGACTAGCTACCCACGACTAGCTACCTACTACTAGCTACCTACGACTAGCTACCTACGACTAGCTACCTACGACTAGCTACCTACTACTAGCTACCTACTACTAGCTACCAACCGCTAAATACCTACGACTAGCTACCTACCGCTAGCTACCTACCACTAGCTACTACAAGCTACCTACTACTAGATACCTACGACTAGCTACCTACGTCTAGCTACCTACGACTAGCTACCTACGACTAGCTACCTACTACTAGCTACCTACTACTAGCTACCTACTACTAGCTGCCTACCCCTAAATACCTACCACTAGATACCTACTAATAACTACCTAGAGACCTGTATATACTATACCTATATAATACTGGAGTATATACCATAGCCTTACATAAAATGTGTTAATGTAAACGTGCTATTTGCCAATGTTATATTGTCATCGTTGTGTTACCTATATCATCTGACAATCACTGGTTTATTTCGGAAAAGGGAGCAGACAATCCTGTGGTAACCACATATGCATTGAGTCATATATGTAAGTCATACATAGCTACAGGATAGATAGCTACAGTATACACAGCACATGGCATAGGTTATAAGGAAAGGCACTTTAAACATTAAGATATGCAAGCTATAGAGACTATACATGTATGGATGGATATATATACACGTGTGACTACTTTTCTCTAATGATAAACTGGAATATATACAGAAATAATCTACAATTTTCCTTTAATGACTGTAACAAAGTGAATAATAGAGAAGATAAGGACTAAAACTAACACTAGCAGCTGGCTAGAAGCTACTGAAGTACCAGCACTGATCACTCCACTATCTTTTCCTTTAATACATGTCCGCCCCAAGATCTGCATGACTAATTATTTGGTAGTAAAAATACAACTTTTGGTTAGAAAATAATTGCTACTGAGAAACATTTTGTGCATTTTATAACTATGAGCTTTTTAAACAACTACTCACACTATGTCGCTCATAGTCCGATCGACCAGCATTGAGTGTAAGGAAGAGCATGCTTCTTAGCAAACATTTTAAAGCTAAACTATCAGAGTTCTTGCTTTAAAGTAATCTATGCATGAAATTAAGCCAAGAATTCCTTTTTTCTGTAATAAAAAACGTACAAACAAATAGACGAACTTATGTCATTGCTGCTACGCTACTATATTTTTGTATCCTAGAAGAGAAATTGGAAGTGGCTGTTCCAGAGAGAATACTATTTGGCAGTCTTCCGTTTTAGCAAAAGGGCAAGTGTGCGTACTACCGCTGCCACCAACTGTGTTTTAATATCGAAACCAAGAATACCATCAGCTTGCTGTTTACCTTGCAAACATGCAGCGAAAAGATAGTACTTAATCCGAGTCTATCGGTGCCGGATGTAGTATTACCTGCGCTTGGTAGACATTGGGAGGCACAGAACCTGGTGCTGGCATGTATTGGACCTGCTGGCCTTGCATGATTTGGTACTGGGGGCTTGCAGAAACCTCCCCTTGCGTAGAGGAGGATGTAGACATGTATGGAGGTGGTGCTGAAGCAGAGTGGCCTGACTGCGGAGTCCTCTACCAAGAATAAATAACACCAACTGACTTCTCAAGTCCCTCACAACGTAGAGAACCTCTAAGCGTCCAACTTACTCCTTCACTTCCACAAACAACAATAATGATAAATGGATTACGCAATTCGTGAGAACATTTGACGAAATCTATAATTAATATTGCTGAAACTTGATAGTAGCCAGTATGCCACTGCCAATTTTAGACAATTTCTCTTGAAATAGGCTCTCAAGATTTGTAAAAATGCAGCTGCTTGAAACCATCTTAAAGCACAGAAACACAATTTCTGCACCAAAAAACCTTGAATGTCACATGTAGAATTGTATTGTAGAGATCAGAGCAAATGAATCTATCGAGGATAGTCATACCTACCATATATAATAAATTCAATTTGAAGTTAACAATAGGTAGCATGAAGTCAGCATTCGCAAGTAAATCAATAATCTACCTCAGTGCTAGTGTTGCCGGGAGACTGAGTACGAGGGTGCTGTTGGACGACCTTCTTTTCAACCCCATCATCCTTTGAGATCTGCGCACAGGTCTTCAGATGATTTGGCCAATGCTTTTGTTGACAAGGATAGTCACAGTAGCTGGTGTTCCAGCAGCAATAGAAAATAGCCTCTTTACCGCACATAGCACACTAAAAATTATACAATAATTCTGTCAAGAATAAATGAAGACTAAATACATAGAACTGACACTCAATTTGATAAAGATCAGTAGAAACATATAAATAGACAGAACATGGCTGCCACAAGCAGGGTAACTGATGAATAATAAATCAAGCATAGCAAATAAAATATTTACTAGTACTTAAGAGCAGAGGAGACAACTTCACGAATATAAACAAACCCATTGCTTTTTCTTTGTTTCTTCTATGATCTTTTTAAATTTATGCTCCAACTGCTTCCTTAACCGCCACAAAGCACGCTCTTTCTCTAGTTCAATAGATTTTCTCATCTCCATTGCTGTCAGCTCTACGGAGACAAAGGTAGACCACTACTGAAGACTAGAGAAGCTGTACACCAACAGATGAAATGCCACTGATGTCATCTAGACTAAAACAGTCTCATACAAAATAACTGGTCGATCGACACGAAAATATGTCTAAAGCATTTGACCTGTTGGTTGTGTAAAGGCTTGTCCTAGAAAAAATGAACAATTTTTGCTAACCTGCATTGTGCTTGATAGCCTCTATCTCACATTTGTGCTTCCATATCAGCTTTTCTTCTAGTTCTCTACCAACAGACGGATCGATACTTGTGTCCTGTGAATTCTCATTGTTTGTATGCTCAACAAGTGGTTCACCCTTTGGTATTGCATCACTAGATATATTAACAGAAGGCGATACTGAGTCTTCAGGTGTTGCTTTGGAAGAGATTCCAACTTCGGCCGTTTTCTGGTTTGTGGTTGACAACCGTGAGCTATGAGAAAGACTTTTAGTTTCTGATTGTGATTGAGAGCCTTCGGAAAGTTTGAGTGGAGATCCTAATAATTTCTGTCGCACAATATCTCGAATGACTGGTTGAATTCCTTCTCGCATCACGTCTAACATCTACAGCAAGACAAACTTTACACAATTTATTGACTGTTTTTTCCACAAGTAACCGCTGTGATGACAAGCTAAAGCATGTGACTAACAGATAACCCTATTTATACCTATTGATACCAATTTATACCTATTTTACCTATACCTCTATTTATACCAATAGATACCACCCGTTACAGGCAGTTATGACAACTGTCATTGATGTGATTGTAACCAATCACTCCGCAGTAATTCTTCGGTCTAAACCAAGAAACGAACGGAAGCTAACATTGACCAAGATCACAGCATACAATCCAATTACAATTCAATCCAGCATACAATACCAGTTAAGCTCTCCCCAATGGAGGTGAAAAAATTCAGCGCATCTCATCACACTACCACGCGGGTATATTATAACTACTATTGTTAACAATAGGTTGCTCATACGATGATGATGAGATAATTACCTTTGTTTTATTTTATTACTTTATTCATTAAATAACTGAACCTACCGATTGTACAGATTCCCACTACACTGGTTCCGACATCTTGCTAGGCTTAAGTCTTCTAGCATAGAAAAGTTTTTTTTAATGAAAGCGATTGTCGTTCATACGACCTTTGAAGTAATAACTGTATAGCAAGTAGTAAATTCTATTGCCGTTTTGTAATATAGAGGGATATTATTATTAATAAAAAAAATTCTGATCAGGTATCCTGGCTGAGTTGGTGCAACAAGTGTACGAAACATTGATTAAATAGTGACCGTGACACAAAATGAGTCTAGTTTAAAAATTTTTGTTTTGAGGCTAGTCTTGAAAAAATTGATAAAGTGCAACTCTGAATTGTTGACACGGTAGGGTGCGAATCCATTTGAAGCATGGAAACCCAGTAAATATAAACACGATGAACACAAAGTGTAAAGCTTTAAAACAAAATGGCACCTGCAACCTGTCACGGCTGGATCCAAAGGATACTTCGAGATAGACGCACCAATATTGGAAAAAATAATTAAGCCAACCATACCTGACGAGTAACCTCTAATTCTTTTTCTGTCAGGATTTCACGCACATCTTTTCTACAAAATTATTGCAAAATATAAACGCGTATATTAATTGAAAAAAATATGTATACTTACTTTAATTATTAAAAATACAAATAATAAGACTAATTATTACCAAATATAAGTACTTGTATTAATTACTTCAATATATACCTGTATATACATGTACAGTAGACGCTCTTATAATTTAAACCTTCTATAACGTAAATCCAACATGACCAAAAAAATTATGTCAAGTTTTTGCTTTGTAATAGGCAAAAAATTTTATATAACGTAACGTGTCAACTGGATGCTCAAATTTAATTTGAATAGCGAGAATATCTTAGCTGGCCTTAAAAATACTGCTTTTTCCCTTGCCGTACTTGGAAGAGAAAATGACATATAAGGTTCTCGCAATTATATATACCCGGCAGTCTAGAGAGATTGTCAGGTAAGTCGATAAAACACAAAGAATAAGTAGCTGAGCAATTATTCAGTAATAGTTAAAGGTGATCGATTGGCGCAGGTGTTAGATTGTCGGTATACCGAGCCAAATGTTACGCGTGGGAGTTTCGTCAAAAGCTATCTTTTGCCCTAACCTCGCACCTTAGCGACGAATAGATGAACGAACAACGCTTTTATTATAATAAAAATATATTTTTGTTTTACTTTACACATGTATATAAAAGTTTTTTTTATAATTTTTTCTTTGCAGAATAGACATTGTTTTCTAGCAAAAAAGAAAATCAATATAAATTGACATTGAAGGTATGAGCTCCAATTAATTTATCGTAAAATTATTGTAATCATGGATCATAAACTGGGTAAAAGTGGTAAGAAAAAGGAGAAAAATCGTCGATGCAAACCAAATTTACTAGTCATTGTACAGCCATTAAATTAAAAAAGTAAGTTCGTTTTTTTCTTTATGAAGGGCCAAAAGGATAAGTTTAGGAATATCTTAGAACGGATTAGGCAATGTACATGTATTTACATACATACATGTATTTCACTGTTCCTATAGTATAAAATCCCAATAACATAAATGTTTTCGTAACGAATTATTTACATTGTAGAAGCGTCTGCTGTACGTACTTCAATTGTCACAAAAAAATAGTTACTCTAATTATTACAAAGCATAGACACAATCAAACACCAACTTATGATCTCTTCTGCGTACAAATTTTTGACAAGCGATTTAAAATTGAACAGAAATTTGTGCTGACACACAGAATAATTCCAACATACGACGAGCGCAATTGTTCCAAGTGTTACAGTTTTGCAAGTAAAAGTAAGAAGCTAGTAGAAATTACAAATACAATAAAAGTAACGATTAAAATGTTTCTAAAGTAAAGTGACAATAAAAGCCTACTTTACTCTTAGTGTTATTACTTTATTAATACAATTGTAATCAGATAAAATTTACGCTATTACTTAGTTTTACAATGCACCTGTTTTAACGCTATATGTAATAACCTAAAATGTTTAGAGCTTTGATAGGCTCTAAAATAACTTACACAAATAAATACAACATAAGCCTGCTAAAATCTTTGCTCTCAACTTATAACGACTTGACATAGAAGTAAATATTGGAATGAATTAACTTTGTACGCAAAAGTTTGACTGTACACTAATGTACCCTATTTGGATATACTGTAGACATCCGTAAATGCAATAACTAATGCTTCACATTGGTTTTAATAATTCTCCTAACAACTTTCTTACAGGTTTGGATAAAGCCAATCATATATTATACCGTATATTCTTGGGCTCCAGAATAAGAATACTTGTAGTTAGACAGACAGGAAACTCAAAAATGTCAAAGACCTTATGGTAACATAGTTTGCTGTCAACTATGAATAATAAAATTGCAAATGATTTACTTGTATTCTATATTGGCATATTTTACCTTTTTGACTTTTATAGATTAATATCTTTTAAAGTGAAAAAGGTTTACCGTATAACAATAGCTATAGCTAGCAACAACGCAAGCTACAAATGTAGCACAGGTCCATCAAGAGTTGCTTGCCCCTTTTGATATCATCAATAACCTTATTGTGAGACTATACACCTTTGGTGCGAGTACATGACTTTTTATGTATGTTTATTTAACCTATACCATGTACATATTTACCTCTGTTTACGTTTCACATATTGCGAGTATCGAATTTTCCGTCTGCCGTTGTGGATCACTTCTTCATCGGATTCGATTTCATCGTCTGAATCACTCTCTTCTGATATTTCCTCCTGTGATCATACTTTGTCAGGTAAAACAAAAATCCTGAACATCAATTGCGTTTAGGAAACACATTTCTTACCACAGAGAAACATGAGAGCACAGTATTGACAACTTGATTTATACTGAGAACTTGCCTCCACAGTGTCCACACCAAGGCTGGTCTTGCATGATGCTATTGTGCGCTCCAGTTTCTGAGTGTACTCAGGATCAGTAGCAGTGATTGAAGGAGTACTGCCCACATCCATAGCATCAGACGCAGGCTCCACTATGTCCTCCTTTAATTCCGCAGCAATTGCTGACTCAGCGGATTGCACATGTTGACTAGGTGTGGGCTGTTCACTAACTTTCATATCTTCCGTAACCGTTTGCTGGCCACCTTTAGGCTCTGGCGTCTCTTCTGGTGTTTCTGTAGATTGAACAGTGGCAGCCGCTACCGATTTTATAGGTTGTGACAGGCTTTTGACCTCTAAGCTTGTGACTGGATTGTCCGTCTGTGCAACGAATCGATTAGAGTCACTCTTCGTAGGAATTGTATCAGAGACACCGACAGCATTAGAACCTTCCTGTGAGTTTTCCTTTTTGATATCGCCATTGACCGTCGAGGCACTGACAAAAAAATGAAAAAGTCATACAATTTTAAAAAGCTTAAAGTAAAGAGTGCATAAAAAGGTGACAAAAAGTTTTGAAAATGACATACTCGTCGGCTTGCGCCATTTTAAGAGCCTGCTCTATTTTGCTAACAACACTGCTTGTGACGATTGGCGCTATCTCTTCATAATTCACCAGAGTAAAATCTGTGGAACCAGCCAGCAAATCATCACTGATGGTGAATACACCTGTAAAGAAAGATAACAAATGCAATTTAGAAAAATAATAAAATGGGAATGGAAGTGTTGCGTATACATATTTGAATATAATTGCGTTTAGAAATTGTAAAAATTTATAGGCATTTATAAAACATACCAGGCTTTGCAGGTTCTGATTTAACCACAGGCTTTTCCTCTTTGACAACTGGCTCTAAAATAAAACAAAAAGTTTTTTATTAAAAAACAGCGGACAAACACCCATCCTTTACATAAATATCATCAAATTGTGTCTTTATCTATATTCCTTGTAATACTGCAGCATAAATAATAGGCAACAGAGTTAACATTAGTCTAACTGATCATTGGCGCATATGCTACACTAACTGTTATGATTGTTCTTGACACACAGGTGACTGAGTGACTCTCTGGTCAAACCCCCACCTAGTTTAACAACAGTCTCTGCCTGCATTACAGATTCTGTCTGTTTCTTGGCTTGAGGTTCTTCATTTGCTGATACTGGCACCAACTTCCTCTTTTTGCTATCAGTAACAGGAGTCTGACCATAATCAGCTCGGTAAGGCTCCTTTGGAGGTGCGTAGGAAAAAGTTCCATACCTAGCCCTGACAACAAAATGTAAAAACTAAGCTACTTGAAGATTTTATACGATACATGCTAGAGGAGACAATTTCTAAATGAAAAGTATAAAATAACTTGAGAATTCAACTTTATCAAATTTTAGATTTGTGAAATGGTCGCACCCAAGACTTGCAGTGTAACACTTACTTAAACTTGGTGATATACTTCTCCAGCTCAACCATAGCTTCTTCGAAACCTGAGCCCTTTTTGTTTTTCACGGGTGCAGGAGGCTCACTTGACAACATGAAAACTGAATTGGATGGAAGCCAGGCTCTAAAACGAATGTGAAACATCATAATTGTATGATAGACAGCGATGTGTTTCAACACAAGAATAACAAGTCGGCATGGTTAATATTATGACTTCAAGCAAAAACATTACATTTCTTAATTAGTTTACAAAAATACAACTCAACAATACTACAAAAACTTTTCTGATTGCAGTGTTGCTATTGTTTCAAACACAAACTTGAAATAATATTCCACATAACCAAACTTGTAGTGGTAATAAAATGGATGCTGTTGGTAGGACAGACTTGAAGGTCCGCTTTGGCAACTATAAACTTGTCATGAAAGCATCAATCTAGTGTGATTATCTAAATATGTAAGTTTAAAGTAAATAAAGTTAGTCTTATTAATCAGAAAGAATAAAAATAAACTTGTCAATAGCTGGCACTGTTTAAAAAACTACTACAGAATTTGACGAAAGGTTTCAGAGGAAAATACATCTAATGAAATTAGTTTTAAATTTAAGTTTCAAAATTAATTTCTTAAGCTTTTTTTAAAGCAAAGCCATAGTTCCTAATGTGTACTATGTTCATCATAAGTTGACAAACTGTACAACAGTAGGGAACTAAGCTCTGAAACTAAGCCTATCTATATGGGTCACATGAATGTTACCGCCAATGTTATACAACCTGAACGATTTCTAGATTTGGTTAACTGTGCACTGGAATATTGCCACACTTGTGCTTCATTTAAATATAACCAAAAGTATTCATCATAAAATGCTCCTTTTAGTTTGGATTATTAATAGGTGAAAATGCTGAAAGCCTACCATGTTGTTATCTAAAAATATAAAGTAATGATATAAGAAATTTTTGATGCAATCTTGCAGCTTATCTTGCATGTTAACCTATCATTGACAGATAGTCTCAAAGCAGATTATAAATGAACATGTTTTCACCAGATGATTGAAAAACTGTCTCTTCCTTTGGACTTTGCTGCAAGCAATGTGATTGTCCATCCATAGGATTTGTTGTATTTGATCGTAAGCCTAGTCTGTTGCCTAGTAAGTTGTTTTTTTAAAAGCACCTACTTTTGCTGGGAGCAATAAAAACGTCTGTTATCTTACAACAAAATAAATGGTACACTTTATCATCCTTTGTTGACTTCAAGTTTCCTACTACGTTGCACTTTTTGAAACTTTATGATAAATTTTAATCGAAAAACATCATTTACAGTGTCTAAAAGTGATAAATAATTTCTTTTGCAGCATTTTGATATTTCGCAGACTCAGTCTCATCACAGAAATACTGCTACCTTTTATATTATAATTCACATACCTTTACAATGGCCTCAAAAGGAAGTCCAATTCAATTGGCAACCAAACCATGAAAGCAAGGAAAACACTGCCGTTAGAGGCAAAGCTTAATATGATAAAGGGTGATAAAGCGAGACTCGCCAAACCTACTGCCTGATTTTGAACCTACTGCCTGAAAGTGTAGATAATGTACAACCCAAAAATAGATTTTAATGTTTTTTTACATGTATATTATTCAATTTCTATATATTGTTTCGTTGTGTTAATTTGTATTTTCAGTTTCTAATAAGAATCCTGTGTAGTATACATTTTATCACTTTATCCTATTGATTTACTATGATTATAAATTTATTATTTAGTATAACAATCAGAGTATTATTGGACACTTTTCATAAACTGAGAATGCTCTACAATGAGGACTCCAACGGACAATACGAGTAGGATCAACACTCTGCATCATATCTCCTTGAGTATACACTTCGACTGTATCTGATCCAAGTTACACCAGGTTGGCTTATGATAGCTGGTTGGTCGAACCCAATCTAGGTCGTAACTTGGATACTGAGTATATATGCAAATGTGAGTTCACAAAAATGTCTGATGCAAAGTGGAAGCGCAATACCAGTTTTGTATATGTGCTAACCTAAATAGCACTATCAAAGAAAACTTACTTGTCATGGGCTCCAAAAAATCTGCAGTCCACTTGACCATCATTTTCTCGAAGTGCTTTGGCTGGCCAAAATGGATAACCTTTTAATTTTGCCCATACGAGTGGGTGACTAAATCTCTACAATGATGAAACAAGTGGAGCTGAAAGTAGACGAATAGCTAAAGTAGGAATGATTCTTACGTTGCGGCTACCGCAGATGAATATAGAGATAAATGGGACCAATTAGTAAATAGAAAACATAAATTGAGCAGCAAGTGATAGAGCGCAGCAAGTGATAGAGCAATACTAATAGGAATCACTGCTTTAAGACAGGCCCTTCCAGTTTCCTACAGGAATCTAATGTTAAACAGCTTTTGCCTGTAATAATTTACATAAGAGCCTACATAAAACATACGCAAGGCTTGCAGAACCAGTTTGCTTCTTGTGTGCAAGAAGCAAGAAAACAATCTGGGCAGGTTTCTATCTCTGTCATCTGATTTCGACACATTTTCAGAACAGACTTGGCTGTCATCGTGTACTTGTTGTGAACTGCAAAGAAAAATATCCAACATAGTATGCCTACACCACAGTCCAACATATCATTGCATGATGAAAACTTCTTTAAGGAATAAAGACTCTCCATGATGTTATCTCAATTTTTAAGAAATTGAGATAACATCAAAAGTTTATCATAATTGGTCTTTTAAGATTTTAGGCGCCTAGAAGCGCATGAACATGAAAACAACTTTTGCATACCTACCCCCCGTTGAATCGTGCCTACCCCCCGTTGAATCGTACCTACCACCCGCTGAATCGTACCTACCCCCCGTTGAATCGTACCTACCCCCGTTGAATCGTACCTACCCCCCGTTGAATCGTACCTACCCCCCGTTGAATCGTACCTACCCCCGTTGAATCGTACCTACCCCTCGTTGAATCGTACCTACCACCCGTTGAATCGTATCTACCCCCGTTGAATCGTACCTACCCCCCCCCGTTGAATCATACCTACCACCCGTTGAATCGTACCTACCCTCCGTTGAATCGTACCTACCCCCCGTTGAATCGTACCTACCCCCTGTTGAATCGTACCTACCACTTGTTGAATCGTACCTACCACTCGTTGAATCGTACCTACCCCCCGTTGAATCGTACCTACCACCCGTTGAATCGTACCTACCCCCTGTTGAATCGTACCTACCACCCGTTGAATCGTACCTACCACCGTTGAATCGTACCCACCCCCCGTTGAATCGTACTTAACCCCCGTTGAATCGTAGCTAACCCCCGTTGAATCGTAGCTAACCCCCGTTGAATCGCACCTAACCCCCGTTGAATCGTACCTAACCCCCGTTGAATCGTACCTATCTCCGTTGTATGGTACATATTCCCAGTTGTATGGTACCTACCCCCGTTGTATGGTACCTACACCCGTTGTATAGTACCTACACCCGTTGTATAGTACCTACACCTGTTGTATAGAACCTACACCCATTGTATAGTACCTACCCTCGTTGTATAGTACTTACCCCCGTTGTATAGTACCTACCCCCGTTGTATAGTACCTACCACCGTTGTATAGTACCTACCCCATTGTATAGTACCTATAGCCGTTGTATAGTACCTACCCCTGTTGTATAGTACCTACCCCCGTTGTGTAGTACCTACCCCCATTGTATAGTATCTATACCCGTTGTATAGTACCTACCCCTGTTGTATAGTACCTACCCCGGTTGTATAGTACCTACCCCGGTTGTATAGTACCTACCCCCGTTGTATAGTACCTACCCCCATTGTATAGTACCTATACCCGTTGTATAGTACCTACCCCCGTTGTATAGTACCTAACCCCGTTGTATAGTACCTACCCCCATTGTATAGTACCTACCTCCGTTGTATAGTACCTAACCCCGTTGTATAGTACCTACCCCCGTTGTATAGTACACTGTTGTGAAGAATCCACATAGCATCAGAAAGAAATGCCTGAGTGCTGCCATACATCTTCTTTTTCGTATTCTTCTCAAGCTGCGACATGTCCATTGGGTGAGCTATGATGTTGTGATACTCAGGTTCCATGGCAGGGTCTACAGGTACTTGGAAAACTTCACTCTAGAGAACAGGAAAATGTCAATGATAACTTCTGACTGACAGCATTGTATAATAATTCCTTACATGTCCATTAGACAAGATAAAATTAAAAAACGATGTATAGGTGAAGAATAAATACAAATAGTTAATTAATTTATAATTATAAATAAAATATAGCTGATACATTGAAATGCTTTGAAGGTTGACTTGCAACAATATTCACATTACAGTTATTTGATATCAAAAGATTCACTATGTCTTACTCTGTGTTGTAGGTGCAAAATATGTGGAAATGTGATTACAAGCTCCTAAAAGCTCAAAAACAAACAGTTAATCGCCACCATCACAAAACCGCCATAGATTAGAATTTATTTCCAAAACGGCTCAAATGGGACGTAGTTGTACAAGATGGCTTCTGTTTACTCTTTCACACAACCTCATTCGTCGAAATATTTTCACAAATATACTTCACGCATTCAATAAAACCATTGTTTTTACGCATCTATTTTATCGTCATTGTAATGCTGTCACTTTCAGCACTGATGTCTTGTAACTTACCGTAAAAATTCGTTTAATTTTTTAACCTTAGCTCGAAGGAGCACATATCATTGTCTGATAATCATGACGAGCCTGTTGGTTACCTGTGATAATCAAAAAGTGCTGCAAAAACTATTTGTAAAGTATTGGGTCACATGATCAGATTACGACTAGACGATTAGACCAAGTCGAAACAAAACTGTAAAGTGGCGAGCATCTATATTTGATATGGGGTCTTCGGTAAAACCCGAAGTGTTTGACATAAACTAGTGCTACGATAAGTTTATATTGAGCTTTTTATTGGCCTTTCAATTTACATGAGAACATCACATGTGACAAAACAATAACCAAATGTAATGACAGCATCAGAGAAATAAACTGATTCCATTCTACGGCATAATCTAATCACATTTCCACATATTTTGCACCTACAACACAGCAGAGTAAGACATGGTGAATCTTTTGATACAAAATAACTGTAATGTGAAGTTTGTTGCAAGTCAACTTTTAATGAAAATGCATCATGGCTAAAAAAGAACAAAACAATACTCTTTGGACTCATTTACATCTCAAGAAATTTAGCTACACATTTTCCTTTAAAAAATTATTCCTAAACTATCTGTGCGAAAAAACATTATTTGACCTTTCGGAATGCATACTAATGCAAATATGCCTTTGGACTCGTCCAATCTACCCCCTGTTGTTCCTTAACACCAATCTTTCACGAGCAATGTATTTTGCAGGAGAGCAAGAAGGATACAAATAAATAACCATTAGTTTTGTAACTGAGACGTTTGTGAGTTGAATGAGACCACAAAACTGTTCAGCTTCCAACTTTTATACTTACATTAGGAATCTTCATGCGCTCAAGGGCGAACTGTAGGCAAGTTATGAGTTGGTCCATACTAAGGTTAACAAGAGCTCGAGGTTTTGTATCTTCATGTTCAGAGCGCATGACTTTCTACAAATTTCAATCATACAATAAATGACAATATGACTGTTTACCACAACATTTCAAGCAATTGCATTACTCTTTACAGATATTCAACAGCAGTTCATTATACGCCACCGAGTGAGCTAACCTCACACTCCATGCAGATCCAGTCATCGACAGGGTTAGCTGTAAGGTCTAGACACTTCAAGTGAAACACTCGCGGACACAGTTGGCAAGGGATGACACTGCCATCTTTTCTGCATCTCCAGCAATACTGATCAGACTCCTATGAAACAGCGGTGATGGTGAGTGCCAAATTTGCATCAGCGCATATAGCTAGATAATTTACCGTCAGTAGCTAATTACGAAGCAAATGCCATTATAAGTTATAACATTTAGTACACTAGTTAACTCTGAAACACAACAATTCCAGAGTTATCTCACTAATATGATTCTTTCATGTCTTTTTCATAGACCTCCCTCAGAAGCAACTCACCTCATCTGTGTTAAGTTTGTTTGAGGAGCGTAGACTTCGTCTGGTTACTTGCGGAGTAGGAGTGGGACTGACTATTCCCATTTTGCTCCTTTTTACCAGAGATGCAGTCTCGGCCGAGTTTAGTTCAGAAGCTGCAGCACCTGATGAATCTTGGCCTTGTGTGGCCATCGGTGAATTTGATCTCTCTACAGATCGCAAAGAACATTCATTATTTGAGAGAAAAAGCGTTTTATACCAAATGTTCATTTGTTATAGCCATAAGTCTACATCCCATCTATGGTTCCATATACTTCCTGCTCCAATTCACCTCTAGTGCACCTGTCCAGAGGTTATACAATTATATTTAAACAACATGAAAGTACATGAATGGCTTCAATACTGCTGGCGTTGCAACTTGTCAATTCAAAAGGATGTGATGGCCTATAATGGCTACTAGTGAGTACATATATTAGTGCAAAACCGTATGCATCCCTTATTAATGAATATCAACTCAATAAGCTGGTGCCTTCATCTCGATGATGACTCATACGTTTATTGTTTCTATGGATTGAAGTGGTGAAGTGTTTTAAAGAAATACTGAGAAAACTTTAAAGACCAAGAGTAAAAATTCATTCGTCAATATCTGTCTTGACCCAAGTACATATTTAAACTAGCTGTGCTAGTTAAAATAGTAATTAAAAAGTATTTGCGTAGAAAATTGATTTGTATTTAACATATAACAATATTTGCCATTCTAACTTTCAAACTACATATCACGAGAAAAGTGTTTTGTGTAATTGAAATAAATTAGGAGAGAAAATAAAAACAACTGCAAGGTTTTCAAACTTTGTCAAACAACTTTTAAACTCATATTTCCTCATATCCTGAGGAAAACGTTTCGTGCAGGTCAAATAAATTAAAAAAATAAAACGATTATAAAAAGGTTTAGATGTAAATGTGAAATAATTTGCAAGTAATAGCTAAATTAAATCGGTTTTACTACGACTACAATAAAATATTATTCGGTAATGATACAATTAATACGAACTGAGAAAACAAAACAACTATTTTGAATATGTAGAATTAATAATAACAATCCGTACATAGAAGAGTGTGTATATAAAAAAGGTTACTGTTCCACCAGAAGCTATCCATCAAAACTTTGAGTACGACCATATGGAAACGATATGATTGTCCGCATGAGAAGAATTGGCCTTGACCCCAAATATAATAATCGAACCTTACGAAAAATATTTCTTAAGATGGACATCGTAACGCGTGGGTGTCATGCTAAAATAATTAGCATGCGCATGAGGTATGCGGTATATGAAAACGTCTTAGATCAATATGCGTTCTAACTCAGTGGTAGAGCGTCCTGATAAGAAACTCGTCAATGCTTTGTCCTGAGTTCAATTCCATCAAACGTAGAATTTTAATATCAAGATTTTAATAGCTATAGCCAGAATGACAGACAGATCCACAGACAACGACATACATTGAAAAAAATATATACATGTATAGATGTAACAGCCATGAAATCATCTTAACTTTAACTACTAGTTAGCAAAATAACAAGTGAATATTGATAACATTCATGTGAAAAAAACTTAATCTTTTTAGGTGTGTTTTAGCTTGATCAGATATCAATGCAACAGAATTTTAAAAATTTAACATTATTGAGAACATTACATTGAAATAGTGCTACAACTAGACAAAGAACAGTAATAGATACAAAGATAAAAATGACTAATCTAGATATCACTGCAAATGCGAAGGTATCTGCTTATTCATATTAGAATATGACCAAGGATTCATATTCAGATGTACAGTAATACAAGAACATACTTTCTGCATCAGAATCTTGCAAAGATCATTGCTCCCCAACCAGCATTTTGCATGACACACAAACAAAACAGAAGGAGGGCAAAAAGATATATTACCATACTTACCAATGGATGAGCGAGTAATCCGCTGCTTTGGTTCTCCTGCTGTACTGGATGCATCACTCATACTGTCTAACAGATTTAGTGGTGATTCAATATATACGCCAGGCAGTTGCAGCTCCTAAATAAATTAAATGCAGTATAACTTCAATGTCATAAAGCCAAAAACTGTTGAACAATAAACATTTTTTATCATTTATACAGCTGCATGGTAAAATAATGTCATTTAGTGTGTAATCATCACAATACTACCAATGTTGCCAAAGCTATTAACAACAAAAAGAAGATAATTCCTGAAAATTGCAATGGTCGTACGAAAATTAACATTATCATTAAAAACAGCATACTAATACCAAAGCCAAAAGGTGGTAAGAATAAATAACCAAACTACAAAAATTCACCGATTACACAAAACAAATAAACAAACGCAAATTAGTGGTAGCGCTTCAATTAACACATTCGGTAACATTCTCCTGAAATTATTTTAAAATACACTATTTCTCATTTACAGCTACTCGATAATAACTGACGTCAACTCATATCAGCTTTTTTATGCAAACCCACTTTTTGGGTTATAGTCCGTTGTGAAATCCAAGATGGAGAACGTAGCTGCTGATTGACGGTGGAATGCGTAGAACCGTGAGGGGTGGAGCTTCATTCTCTGGAATTCAAGTTGCCACATGATTGGTTAATGGCGGCAATTGAATATGCAAATTAGGTTCTCTGGAAGCCACGGCGAGCCATGCTTTTGACACAAATAGAATTTCTGGAAAAATTCTTTCCGCTAGAACACGGAGCGAACATCAGTTTGAAAAAATGATTCAAAATAGTAAACTTTTTAAGTCACCGATTAATTTTTTAAAATTTATATCTTAAAAAACCGTTCATTACAACTACATTTCTCTTGAACATGCAGTCTCTCGTAATACAACAACTGTATCTATGGCACAAACATTACTATATCCGGCAAAACCATGGCCGACAGTGCGAGCGAAGTAGAAATGGAATCCGACACGAGTTCTGTCGATGGAGGAGGTAGTTTTGGCCTAGTCAATCCCAAACAAACTAAAGAAAGCGATGTAAAGCGAATTGAAAGTCTTTCTCAAGAAAATAGAGTTCTGCGCATGGAAATCGACACGTTGAAGTTAAAAAATAGATCGCTACAAGCCCAAAATAAGGAGCTGCGTCAAAATAGCGTAAACATAGTAAGTAAATCTTCTAGAAGCCTACGTTCTTTATTTTGCAACGATTAGTCATACTGTATATATTTTGATTAGTTACAATATTTAGCGTTACCATTTTGGCAACTCTCTTATCAACCACCAATGTAGTAGACTTTAGGGAAAAAAGAATTAGATATATACAGTATCTGATAACTACTATTTTTGTTGTAAATGGTACGATTTTCATTTGCTAATCTGTATGATGCTAAACCGGCAGTTGCTTTCTCAAAGTATCATCTGCACAATATGACATACAAAAGCTTGCAGTTTATATGCGCCATAAAAATTTATATTTTTATTTATATTCAAATGAGGAGTTTTGCTATCGTTTCAGGACTTTTCTTACAACACCCGTTGAGTGATTTTCTTAACTTTTTTATTGAACAGATCTTTTATTAATTGATAGTATTTTCTTTATTGCTTTTGCATTGCCTCATCGGGTTGAAACAGACATAATTTTGTTTTATAAATTTAAATCCGATCGTTTGGATGTTTGTTTTTTTGATAAATTTGACTTCTCGCTCATTTTTGTTCATGCAAATTGTCTGTGTATTGCATTGCACATCAGAATGCTAGTAAACCCACCTTTCAGTACCGCCTATCGGTGACTTACATGCTTGAATTGGACAACTTCTTATATTTCTTGCATTCAAGAGACAAAATCATAATGTGCAGACTACATGTAAGTTAGTGCAGTAAATTTACAAGCAGTTTCTCACAATGTAGGAATGAGAGTCAAAGACATAAAAATGAAATATTTAAGCACATCCTTCCTTGGTGTGGTCGATGCTGTTAATCAATCGAAATATAATTACCAATCATGCTGGCTTTTGGAGAACCTAGCATATTATTTCACATTTTTCAGAGCGTAACCAAGAGTTAAAAATATTTGCACTTGAATTGATTGTAGTAAGGAGTTTGATGTCATAATATAATTTAGTAAACAGAGTATTGAGGGAAAACTACTAGAACTTTACAGTTGCCACCTCACAATCAATCCTGCTGAGGTTTATTAAATAAACTCATTGGCTCTAACTTCGAAGGTCTACCTGTAGCATCGCATGCAATCAATTATCTCTAGACAATGTACGACAGAGTTTACAGGTTCGGTGCATACACATCAAAAGAAGATTGTCAAAAAACACTGATTTTTACAAAATTGTGGATAAATAAAACAATTGTGACTTTTTTCCCCTGAAAAAAATCAGGATTTAAATCAATGAGATACATGTAAATAGTTGGATTTTTTGTGCCAACCCTGTCATGAACGTTGATCAGCTTCTCTTTCAGCCTATATTGAAATAAATGTAGGCCTACATAGTGCCCAAAAGATTTTCCGATGGCTGTTACTGCAATCATAATATTTTGAACAATGTTAAAACTATTCAGTCACAATTAATAGGAACTGTTGAAGCACAACATCCCGCACGCACGAGTCTGTTTTTCTTTGACTTCCTAACCGGCGAAAGTGATTATATAATTAGTAAAAATAATCATGCGTAATGCATTATTAGTAGCAGTGCTCGCTTTAATTGCTATATGTTGAGGGAATACAAAGTGAGAAATAAAAAGGGATGCAAAAGAAGCAATACTTGAAGCATTTAAATGTATCTTCACTGTCATTAACTAAAATATAACTATTGCCGGCATCCGGTGTTCACCCAAATTTAGATCTGGTCTTAGTGAAGAGTCTCTAGTGTATGAATGAGTTAGCTGACACCCGCTTGGTGAGGATTACAGCATGTATTCATAACTCTCCTCCTTTCATCTTGCAAATTATTTAATCAGCCTTGAACTTATGAAATGTTTATTGTTGAATAGTCCGTTTCATTTACTAAAGAGCTACATCGATTTATAGTAGATCATTTGTAAATGAAAGAGCTGGGTTAGCTGGCAGTGATGCTAATCACTGTTTCTATGATGCTGATTAAGCGTATTTGGAGTTGTGCGCACGTTGTATTACTGTGCGATAAGTGTTTCAATAGACATTCGCAAGCTGCGGATTACCATGGGTGTTTTGTTAAAAAAATATCATGATTTATATGCCAGTGGTCATAGCGGCCCCTTTCGGTACAACTCAAATCGGAATAAGAATGACTGTTATGTGAAAAATGTTTAAAATGGAATAGCTTCCGCAGCATTTTCTTGCGCGACATTTTCTTCCACAAGTGCCGTTTTCATCTTTCGCAAACATGAAGCATTCTGTCAAACTTTGTGAGCAATAAAACTTGCTTTACTTGCGGATTTCTGCCTGATTTTCGGATAGATAACCCGAGTGTGCACCTCACCCTACGGATTAGCCATCACATGGAAACATAGTGATAGATAACCCGAGTGTGCAATCACCTCACCCTACAGATTAGCCATCACATGGAAACATAGTGATAGATAATCCGAGTGTGCACCTCACCCTATGGATTAGCCATCACATGGAAACATAGTGATAGATAACCCGAGTGTGCATCTCACCCTACGGATTAGCCATCACATGGAAACATGTGATAGATAACCCGAGTGTGCAATCACCTCACCCTACGGATTAGCCATCACATGGAAACATAGTGATAGATAATCCGAGTGTAGATAACTCGAGTGTAGATAACCCGAGTTTGCAACCACTGGACAGTATCCATTATTTTTAATCCGTTAGAGCACTTGTAAAGTAGTCAAAATGTGTTGTCAATTTAGGTGTTCAATTCATACAAACACTAGAAACATATTTATATAAGTTACTCATTTGTTATTCTGTTGTTGCAGTTATCAGTTTTGACTGTATTTCTTTATCATGTATGCTATTTTATCTATGGCAGACTGGCTGGTATATAAGTACTGAGTCTAGAGAAAATTGTGTATTATAATTATAGATCCGCAATTCATGTTGGAGATTCTGATGTATCCTTTGCTGCAATTTAGTCTTCTCTACAATACTTTTTTACACAAGTTTTTAGGTTTGCCTTTTTAGGTTTGCCTTAGCGGCGATGTTTTCAGCCTAGTACACGCCAAATGATTTGATTTACACTGTAAGCCATAACTCGTCTAGTTTACAATGTATAAGCTTGCAGTCACAACTCGGCAAGTGTATGATACTTAAATTAACATTCCTAACATTCATGCAAATATAATTAGAGCCTGACTATAGTTTTATTCCTCAATGTACCACCGATTCTTCACAGCTGCTATAGTTATTGAACAAAAAAGGGATATTTGATAAGCATTTCATGCCCTAACAGCATAATTCATCAATATACCGTAAAACCTCTATTGTAACGCCATGACGCTCTATTTTTCAACCCTTCTCCTATGGTGACGGTCAAATGGAGGTGGTGTTTAAATAGAGGTGGCGTTCTTATTAGAGTTTTTACAGTAAAACTGAACATGAGTGCATGGGTGTATGACATCTTATTATATGTGCCATCTTTGGCTTTTAATTCTTTTCATGTCACGGTAATGCGATATAATAGCATGATATTCATCACAAGATTTTGTGTTTATTCTCTGCAGCAAGCTCGGGCTGAGCAGGAAGAAGAGTACATCAGCAATACCCTGCTCAAAAAGATAAATTCTCTCAAGAGGGAGAAGGAGATGCTCGCTGTCAATTATGAACACGAGGAAGAGTTTCTCACCAATGACCTTACTCGCAAACTCAATCAGGTAGTTTTGTTTGTTTATCAATTATCTAGGCGTAACCTTACGTAGTTTGTGGTCGCGGTTCATTCTTGTGGCCGGATATTGATTTAGCTGATGTCATTTATCTAGTTTTTACATCACCTGTTGACTGCATTAATATCTGGAGTATGATAAAAATTCAAATTGTATTTTTTATTTACTGCTCACCTTCAAGTATGAGAAAAAGTGAACCTTAATTTTTTTATATGAACTCTTCCCCATCTTTTTCCATGTGGAAGTTGCAAGACCAATCGCTAATGTGACAATGGTATACAAACTATACAGAAAACCTTTTATAGAACATTTGAAGAGCTTTTTAATCTTCATCCGTTGCATTCACTGCAGCTGCGAAGTGAAAAGGTGGAACTAGAGCAGACGTTGGAACAGGAGCAGGAAGCTCAGGTTAACAAACTACTGAAAAGAATTGACAAACTCGAGTCCGAAATAGTGAGCAAACAGTCAACCTTGGAGCAGCTGAGACGCGAGAAGGTCGAACTAGAAAACTCCTTGGAGCAAGAACAAGAGGCCCTTGTGAACAAGTTATGGAAGCGAATGGACAAGCTAGAAGTTGAGAAGCGGTACGTTACTCTGCTTACATTTGTGTATGTCCCAAATATTGAAGATAGCAGTTTTTTTCCACAACCAAAATCGAAAATGGTTAACAGTTCTGATAGAAGAGTATGTTACATCAAATACAATTCTTTGTGAATACTGTTGGAGGTTTGTGCTACTAACATCAGAACTGTAGCAGGTTGAGTCTTTTAATTTTAGTTTGGGCATGATGGCATATATAGTTGGTCACTACAAGTGATTAGATTGATGATTTTTTGGGTACAATATTGTAAAATGTGCTTATCTGTTTGCAGCATGCTTCAGGAGCGGCTTGACCAGCCAGTATCAGCTCCTCCATCACCCAGAACAGGTGAACGGGACGTGACTCAACTCACTCAGAACATAATGAACCTGCGGCAAGAGGTTGCTCGTTACAGACACACTTTGGCTGCCACCAAACAAGAAAGTGAGATATGACTAACCCGTGCTCTTTTAGTTTTATTTTTAGAGCTTTTAGTAATTTTTAAATTTATTTGTTTCTAAATAAGGCCCACTAAATAAGTCTAAGTTTGAATAATATCCACCTACCAATTTTGATATAAAGCTCATCAAAAAATTACTACTTATTTCAATGTCTATGTAGTTTTGGCCTAGATTGCTCATAACAAAGCATTTTTAACAAAGGAAATCTTCATTACCGAAGGATCGCAAGTACATCCTAACTTGCTAAAGGCTGTGATCTTTTGCTGTCTTACACAGCCAGCGGCATTCGTCGTGCTCTCCTTTCACCTTCTTAAATATCTAACATGGTTCATTGCATTGAAGTTATTTTTGGTTTAACAAGAAACAGTTTTGGCAGAGGTTTATATATATTTAAATTTTTCACTTCAATAATTTTGAAATTATTTGCTTCATGATCCTTTGCAAATCTGTTAGAAATTGTGCTGAAATATGATTATCTTAAACTCTCTTTTTATATTAACACTTTTAAGATTTTGATAGCTTGTTGGAGTTGATGGCCTTGAAGGTTTCCTTAGGAAACTCTTAATTTGTTATGTATCTAAATTAATCATTGTTTTTATGTGTATTTCTGGGAGCAATGATATGTTACAACTAATTGCTCTCACCTTCTCTGCTCTTTTGTTATAAAGATTCTAAAAAAATGGCTGCACTCTTGGAAGAGGAGCGACAGATTAAGGCAGAAAACTTAAGACTACACAGGAAGCTGCAAATGGAGACTGAGAGGAGGGAGGCATTGTGCCGACACTTGTCAGAAAGTGAATCCAGCTTGGAAATGGATGACGAACGGTATGTAGGTGTTTTTAAATGCGTTGGGTGTAAAATCTCAACTTTATTGGACCAATTTCTGTTTTTAAATGCTTTGTAAATGTTTTTGGACATCATTCTGTATTTAAATAAGTCTTAATATATTAGGAAATTCGCTAAAGGATTTCAAGACCTTGTATCAAATAATTTTCATGTGATTATCTGATGTCTCTGCGAAGCCAGCTATATCAGTGTACTTGAGCTCCTGCTTTTACGTATCATAATAGCACATATAAATCCTTTGCAATTGAACTGACTGTCCCATAATTGCTGACCTAACCAACAACTTTTTGATCAGTCACATGACAGTTTTGAATTGTGTTGAAACTAAATATATATGCAGTCCAATCTTAATGTACAAAATTATCTTAAGTTTAGCCCCATGCATCAAAAACTGCATGTGTTGGTGCACATCTTGTTATAACAATATATTATATAGCAATATATAACAAAATATTGCGCTGTATTTTATTTAGTTCTCTCATTTTGTAGCTAAAAAACTTGACACAATAAATTCTTTAGGCAATTGTTTTCTACATGGACATGTATGGATTACATAAATCTGTTTAAAAAAGGAAATATAGAAAATAAATCTATAAATATTTATATTGTCTCTTAACATTAGAGATAGAAGGGAAAAGTAGCCTCGATGGTACAGCAGACGTGCCGTGCATAGGTAGAGACGATGATAAAGATAAAGAGCTAACCTAAGCTGTAAACTTTCATCATAATTCATTTATATATTTTTCTTATATTTTCTATCTTTCATATTTTATCTTTAATTATCATGTCCTGCATTTCCACTCACACTTGTTTCAGACATTTCTTATATCACATTCTTTCTCAGAAGACACACATGCTTTTTCGTTGTTATCAAAAATTTATCCAAGGATGTCTGCCACATCTTACTCCAATTGCTTGCTTTAATTCTTGGGTAAAGCTTTAATGAAAGTTTTAAAAAAAGCTTTCCTTCTTACTGGTTGTACAACTGCTACACTAATCTTTATCAATTTTAAAGGGCATAAAGCCTTCTTCAATATTATTTGAACATCCTAGAACCAAGCGATGTGAAGTTGTGCTATGTACATATGTACTGATTAACAAACCTGTGATGTTTTGAGAAACTGGACATTCATGTTGGAAACTATTTTGAATGTTGAGTAAACTATTTGTTCAAACCTTGATCTTACCTACAAATAGTCACATGTTGAGATGATCCGAAGTCGAAGGTTGCCTGTATATAATTGACTCATGTTCCTGCGCTAATGTTTGATTGATAATAATTGTCAAATCTTTGTACTAGTTCAGTTTCTTGTTTAGACAATTCAACGAAATCGCAAAGTCAAGCGATGGATCATCCAAAGACAACTCATCCGTGCGTACTCGCACCGTGTCAAGCCCCATACCCTATCATAGTAACATCACTCCTACCAAACCATTGACAGGTGCGTCTACATTTGCTATCTGTCATGCTGATATGTGGAATGCATCATGTGTTGTTGCCTGATAATAGCATGAGATATTATATATTAAATATGTGTATGATGTACCTCCCTTTGATTGTTTGACAGCGATTGCTGCCTTTGTTTCTAGAATATTGAGTTACAGGTATGAAGCAACAAATGCATGTAGTTTGAGTGAAATAGAAGTTTTCTGTGCTAAGACTTTTTCATTACCCAGGCAACGCTGGGCGTTCACGTAGTATATCTATATATCTGACTGCGTGTGTCCCTCTAGTTATGGTAATAAATAGCGGAATGAAAATTCCGCTATTAAATATTCGATGTCGATATTAAACCACTACGCTACGTTGACCTTGCTATGCTGAGAAGTGTTCAGACAAATGCTTTGCAACGCTTGCGAAAATACTGGCACGCATGGCTCTTAACTTGCGGGCTACAATAATTGAATACGAACAAAGCTTTGTCTCTTTTTTATTTACTGTTTTTCCGTTA
This sequence comes from Watersipora subatra, assembly GCF_963576615.1. Lineage (NCBI taxonomy): Eukaryota > Metazoa > Bryozoa > Gymnolaemata > Cheilostomatida > Watersiporidae > Watersipora > Watersipora subatra. The sequence goes on from NC_088710.1 coordinate 64,213,629, forward strand.
TTTATTCATTTGTTTTAATTGACACGAATTTTTTTTTGTAAGTATCTCAAATCAATTTTATTGAAAACCGTCGTTTGTTTGAATATCTTTTTGTTCAAACCTGGATATATTATACTAACATGCGCAATTTCCTTCCCTCAGCAGACGAATATTGGGTCTGTTAAGCACGTTTGTCACACAAGTTCATTACAGTACTTACTTTATGTATTTTCACGAAGTCGTAATTTGAGATTTTAATCAAATGTATTCTAGAACGAACATTGTTAGCGTACTACTTTACTGTACTATCATGTAAGGTTATAATTATCAGTTATTTCTCACACTCTTATATATGTTGAACAATTATTATATTGATCAAGTTCATATAAATTTACAAGATTGTACTAAAAGTTCATAAAGGTCGGTTTTGTTATTATTGTTTCAGAATTGCATTTTCTGTAAACATAGAAATGTAGAATGTAGTGTCCTAACTTTATTGTCAAGTAGATATTATTGTTGAACTCTTGAATTTGTTACTGTTAGGTAAATAGTTTTTTTTCAATTCCATAGTTCAACTTGTTTTATTAATATTAATTTATCATCTAACCAATTTTTCAGACATTGGTTCAATAAAATTTCAATTACAAAAGAGTTCCATATTCAGTTATAGTTTTTATTTTGAATTGATATGTTAAATATATGAATTTTGGAAAGTTATATATGATGTGATGTCTCCAAAGAAAATAACGTGCAATGATTCATCAGAGGAAAGAGAAGAAAGAAAGACTTACAAAAGACAGGGTAAGGAAAGCCATTGCTAAAGCTTTAGAAACCGAACAGCAAAAAATGAACGCTCAATAAATGACAAAGGACAGCAGGACTTCGAGCAATACAGACTGATCAGGAATGTCACCGAGCAAATGACCGAAAGAGGATTGCAGCAAAAAGATCTAATCCTTGACAAGCAAAGTTTAATGCTGCATATATTTACTGCTCCGTTAACTATGAGAGGGATTCTTTTTGTTTGATGGGAAAAATGGATAATGGTTGTCTCTATTGTCGTCAAGCACTCAAGTGGAAAGACGAAGATTCAGGCATGTGTTGCGCCAATGGAAAAATCATAGTAAGAGTAATTGCTGAACCATCTGAACTATTGAGTGTGTAATAAAAGTTTAATGCTTGGAGATAATTCAGATTCTCACCACTTTCTAATATTCGCAAATACATGTATAACAATTATTTTCATGTGACATCTTTTTGAGCGTGAAGAAAAATTCACGAGCCAGGTTTTATACCCACTTTCAAAGAACAAGGACAGGTTTATTGCATGGATTACTTTTGCCAGCCGAAAACAAAAGCAATGAGTTTTTGCAAATTTTCTTCATGGGCATTTCTGATGACGTAGTGAATCAAAGATGTCAACGTGTCTCAGGTGTCAGGCGTAGCATTGTCCAGAATTTGCAAAACTTTTTTCGCCACTTCAACAATTACATGTGTGTTCAGGAGTTTAAAACACCAATAGAAAATCTAACAGATCATAGTTTAAAAATCTTAATTCATGCTGATAGGCGACTAGCTGGAGCACATGAATGAAGATGCCATGCACCAGAATTTGATGAACCAGCAATTGTTAATGTTGGTCGGGACTTTGAAAAGAGAGATATCGTGTTGCACAAGCAGTAATCAGGATTTACAAGCGTTTGCAAAACGCATAGATGCACTGCAGTACCCAATCATATACTGCCAGGTGAACTCAAACAAAGGTAATCAAATACAAAAAGAAAAATGTATCTGTCATGGATTTTTATGCTTATAGAATAATGATATGGAACACAGGATCCAGCCACTTACACAGTTGCAGACACCTGCTCCATCAATTTCTAATAGAGATGTGTGTCAAAATCAAAAGTGATTGTCTTATATTAGACACAACCAAAGAAGATTTAGTACTGACAGTTACATTCATTTAAGAGATGCTGTGCAAAATGATGATGTACAGAACATTGGCCATACTTCTTTCCTCCTTTACTGGTAGCCTTCAACACATTCATGAGTACGTTCAAGAAGCTGTGACCTATGTCAGACAACATGGAAGACCAGATTTGTTTATAACATTAACGTGCAATTAGAAATGGATGGATATAAAAGAAGCTCTCATAGATGGACTAGCAGCTTACAACAGACATGACATTGTAGCTAGAGTTTTTGGGCTAAAAGTAAAACTGTTGCTCAATTTGCTAACAGAGGGATAATTTTTTGGAGATGCTCAATGTTTCCTCTATTCAATTGAATAGCAAAAGAGAGGTTTGCCTCATTGTCATCTTCTTCTATGGCTTGAAGAAAAAATGCGCTCTGTTCAGATCGACTCAATAATATTATCAGCAGAAATTTCAGATAAAGAAAAAACCCGACTCTATACAGCATTGTTACCAAGCAAATGATACATGGATCATGTGGCAACCTCAATCAGTTTTCTACTCGTATGAAAAATGGAAAATGCACCAATCAATACCCGCAAGAACTTATTCATGACACCCTGACTGTTGACGATGGATATTTACAGTATAGACAATGAAGAATGCAACTGAAGAACTCAACATGGTGGCACAGAAATACAAATTGGCAACATATGGATTGAGCCATACTGCTCACCTTTATCAAGAATTTTTAATACCCATCTAAATTTGGAACACTGTCATTGAGTTAAATCGATGAAGTACATTTGCAAATACATTCATGGAGGTAGTGATCAAACGGCTTTCGTAACGATAAATAACAAGGATGAAAACACTAGTAGTCAAACTGATAGATCTATTTCCAGCAATGAGGCTGCTAGGAGAATTTCAGGTTTGGCAATTCAACAGAAACAAACTACAGTAACACACCTTTGCGTACATTTGGAAAATGGATGGAGTGCATACTTTGATGAGGACAACATGGAACAACAGGCACAGGAACCCTAAGGACTACTTGAACAGAGTTGGTTTTTAGAACCTGCCAAAAAGATGAGTTTGCTAGAACTCAACTATATCATAAAATGCTTACTAACCACATGTGGACAGCACAAAAAAGTGGCAACCAAGAAAAGGGAATTTTGTTCAAAACTGGCCTTACATACGTGCATCAGATGCGATTGGAAGAGTATCAACCATTCATCCAACAAATGTAGTGTTGGATGAAATGTGTATCAACCTCTAGCTGATGATATCAAAGCTTACTTGAAGGATTATCATTTATGTAGAAGTGTGTAAACTATTGACAAATCTGAGAGTGCATATGAGGGGATGACACTTGAAGTTTTCCGCACAACTTTTAAATATCAGTAATGGAAAGCTACCAGTTAACAATGGATTAATTTCTCTTTCAGAAAATTGCGGATTTATTGTAGACACAAAAAATGATTTACTGCAAAAAGTCTACCCCATTATTCAGGAAAATCATATTTAGCACCAATGGTTGTAAGAAAAAACAATTCTGGCACATAAATTAACTACTTCTTGAAAAATTTCCGGGACTACAACTTCATTCCTTGGCATAGACTGCTTTGTTGAAGAGAATGACTCTCAGAAACTTTTGTTAATATTGTATAGTATGGTGGTCAATAGCTGAAAAAAACGTCCTTGTATGGCGAAGCTAAAAAACATTGTGTTTCATATTGTAAGACGAAAAAATCTTATAACATGGGCATCGTAACCCGAAGGCACACTGTATTAATTAATAATTTAGCGTGTGCAATTGCGAGAAGGTTATGCAGTAGATGGCAAGAGTGATCAGTGTGATGAAAAAGGCTTAGCCTTGTGGTTACGCACGCTTGTTAGTAGACTTGCTATTCGAATGTCGCGAGCTCAAATCCATTACAAAGGTGATTTTTCATTGCTAAAACCTTATTGCTTTAACTGGACAGATGGATGACAAGCAGACGACAGACAAATATTGGGATTTATATAGGTATATCTATATTGTGTACATACATATTGTATATAGTAGGGGCTCCCACAACGTAAATAAGCATTCCAGGAACGTTTAGGTTACAGGGAATTTACATTACAAGAGCAATAAAATACATGTAAATTGCCTAATCTGTTCAAAGATTTTTCCAAACTCACTCTTTTGGTCATGCAAGAAGGAAAAACTTGACTTGATACTTTTCATTTGTGAGCTGTACCTTAACTGCTGTATTATTGGTTTACATCGACAATTTTTCTCCTTTTTCTGATCAATCTCACTGGTTTTATTTCCATGATTGTGGTAATTTTACAATAAGTTAGTGGGTAGTGCACGTCTTCGACGTTTATTTACAGCATTTACAGTGATTTGCCTATTTTTTCTAAATATCAGTCTATTCAAGGTAAAACTAATAGCAAATATTTTATACATCTACAATAAAGCAAAACAACAAGATTTTTACTACAAAAAAAACGGTACTACCTGTTCGTCGTCTGTATCCAGGGGTCAAGGTTAGGATAAAAGAGAACTTTCAACGATACTCCAACTCGTGACATTCAGATCGGTAGGCGACGCTGTAACATCTGCACCAATCGATTGCCTTGGTATATATGAACAATTGCGCAGCTAGGTATCCTATTCTCTGTTTTGTCGACACATCTGATAATCTATTACGACAAACTAGAATGTCGCCAAAGTCGTATATAAAATAAATATAACGCTACAGGAATTTTGAACTTGCCCATCTTGACGCTTTATGTTATATGAAATTTTTTACGTAGTGCGAACCGAAAACTTCACTTAAATTTACGAAATCTGGAATTTATGTTATAGGAAGTATACGTTATAATATACGTCTACTGTATATATGTATTGTCTATATGTCAATAAGGTCTCGCCCACTTGGATGAACGGGTAAACACTTTAGGTAATACGTATGTTCTAGGACAGTTTAAATGAGCGTATTCAGCTATAGACAGAAAAAAAGGCACAGATACTTTTTTTACGTTTCCATTGTTAACTACTGCTGCCTCCTTATACCCCATTTTGCACCACCCTAACATATTTATGACCAGTAAATCACTCGGCTCACCTTTTAATGAGCAATGCATAGCTGACTGTTTGAAGTAGCAGTTATATCTAGTAGTGATCTTACGGGCAACGACGCTCTTTCAAATGTGGGTTTCGCTTTTTAAAGCATGCGTGTGTTGTTATGTTTAAGAGTTTGTGAAGTTTTGGCAAGCGAACTCTGTATCGTTATAAGTCTTCACTAAAATGGTTTTGAATGAATTGTAAAGATATCTCTTTTTCATCATTTGGTATATCTTCCAAGAATGGACAAAATTTTATCAAACATTAGATATCGAAGATGGATTGCCAAATGCTCATTTTCAATTAGTCACCTTACTAGTCACTTGAATAATCTTCAAGTCACAAAAGGCGTTCTCTCTGAAATATTGACCAAAAATGTTAATCTGTTACAGTTGTGACAGTAGCTGCCAGCCCTCCCAATCCAATTCGCTGCACCTCATGTGGACACATATATCACCATTCCGGGGCCACCAGTGTTGGAATGTCCACATCTCTTCCAAGCATGTCCCCACCCGCATCCTCTTTGCACCCGTCTCCTCACAGCTCCAGCAGCTCTTCCCAGGCTTCTTCCAGCCACTCAGTTAACCAGGTATGTTAGTTTAGTTGGGTTTCATCACCCTTTATGAAGAGTATCGCTAGCATTACATTTCACTTTCATTCCATTTTTTTCCAGCTGTGTAATTATTTTTATCAAGTCCGTATTAGAAAATCGGTAACATTGTTTTTATGCTTATACTTTTGTACTGCCAGATAGTCAGTCGCACCTTATGCTATAGTTCTATCGTGATATTGTCTTTTGCAGCTTAATCGAATAGCCAACAAATTACTGCTGGAAAATACTTCAGTTTGTTGTGCCGATAGACAGATTTAAAAGTCCTATAAAACTCTAATTTGCCATCATGGAGCTCAAATAGCTTGCCAATAATGTGATTGAAAACTGTTTCACTTTTTCAAGCAGTTTTTAGAAATGGCCGCAATACAAAAGTCATACCTTTGATGATAATCTAAATTGCAGTCAAGTTTGTTATAAACAATTTGTCAACTGCTCAAGCGCAATGGTTTAGTGATTGCAGCTGCAATAATCAAGTCTGGTGTTGAAAAATGAGCTGCAGCAATGTATTCAAGTGGCTTTTAGTAAATGGTAACTTGTCTTTTCACATTATTAACTGATAACGATGCAAGAAAATATATGCAAAAAATTGGAGATGTTTGCTCTATATGAAAATATAAACATTTCAACAGTTTCCTGACCTCATGAGCCATTTCTTTCATAACTGGGTGATTGACAAAGGAATCAATTGAAAGATGGTCTAACCTAAAAACCCTATTTTTTGAGAAAAACCGTGTCTTTAATTTCATGAAATTTGTTTAATGAAGTTCTGCCGTTGCAATCTAGATGACTATTGATGTCTCAAGTTTAATGCTAACCCATGCAGTAATGGTAGATAACTGAATACATCATCCAAGTTGAATAAATTTAAAATTTTGATTGTCTAGACTGTGATTCGACAAATGTAAGCTTAGCTATGTAATTAAAGTAAATAACTTTACTTGGGCATGCTTGTCTACTGTATATTCAACTAGTCACCTGTGGAACTAGGTGGACAAATTCAACTTTTGAGTCAAGTCGTCTATGACATGAAAAGAGTTAATGTAGGGAGCAAATAGATGTTGACAACTTGTCCAACAATAATTTACCATCATTTGGTTTAAACTTCAATGACAAGTCATCTATCGCTACACATGCCACTGTTAGATGTATAAACTGGTTGGGCTTTTCACACATAAAAAATAATCTCCATTTGAAAGTACAGTTGAACCTCGGTTCTCGAACACAATCCGTTTCAGAAGGTTGTTCGAAAACCGAGTTGTTCAAGATCTGAAACAAGTTTTCCTATTAGAATTAATGTATATAAATTTTAATTTGTTCCAAGTTGATTTAATAACTTCGGAAATTATTTTTTAACATTTTACACCATAAACTGTGCTGTATACTGCATACTATAAATAAAAACTGGTAGATATAGATCGTGTTTAATTTTAGTAAAAGATTTTCTATTTATGATGATGAAAAAAAGAAAACAAAAAGTAAACATTTCATATGCTTTGCTCTTAAAACATCGAAAACGTTAAAGGTTTACGATACCATAAGTCGCAGAAATTGATAATGAAACAGCAAAAAAATACAACAGATCAGTTACATCAAAAATCGTGTGAAAAAGAAAATAGAAACAGCAATTACACGTTTACTTCGTATCTCTGAAGAAGAATTCTTCATCAAAACAATTTAGGGTAACTCGACTGGAGGAGTTGTGTCTCAAGAAAATCTCTTCGCTAGAGGCAACGTCCTCCCAGATGGCTCCTTCTTTAAGTAAAGAATTTATGACGCGAAACTTCTCCTATTGTTCGAGAACCTTTCGAAAGTGGCTCATAACAACGCCGCTAAACGTATAAACATGCTGTTTCCGGAGCTGTTCCGAACGTTTCATTCCAATGTGCATGTTCCGGTTTGGTCGAGATCCGAGACAAACAAATCTCAAATTTTTTAGTCGGAAACCAAGATGGTCGAGAACTGAAGCGTTTGAGAACCGAGGTTCCACTATAGTCTTACACAATGCACTCACTGTAGACGCTCCTATAACATATACTTCTTACAATTTAAATTCCACATAACATAATAAATTTATGTAATGTTTTTGCTTCGTACAACGTAAAACAATTCATAAAACGTAAAGTGCCAAGTCAGATCAAGTTATCAAATTCCCTTTGCATAATGAAGAATATTGTAGTTATTCTTAAAATATCACTTTCTCTTTTGCCGCATTTGAAAGCGTAAACGACGAGTAAAGTAATATCTAATATACAGTCAAACATGGATAACTCGCCCACGGATAGCTCGAACACATAGTTAATTCGAACGGTTTCTTTGGTTCATTCCCACGTAATGATAAATTGCTATAGATAACTCGAACTCAACACTGTTAACTCGAACTGTTTTTTGCCCAACGGCTACCGAAACGGTTGTTATCGCTTTAGAAAATCCCTTTATTCCAAGCCATAGAGGTAAACCTCAACTTTTCGTAATTCATAAGCGTCGTTATTACCACCATCGGCAAAATATTTTTGTCAATGACTTTTCTAAAGGTTTGGTGAAATTTGATTTATACCAAACATCCGCTTAGCGATCGCCCTTCGGAAGCAAGGAAAGTGGTATTCGTTAAGAGCAACACTCCGAGGCAGTTCAATTAGAAGTTTTTCGAGGTTTTACGGTACATTGTATATCACTCTATCACTCACGCTTTTTGAATGGATACTTATTGAACGTACATGTATTCTGTGTTTAGGTCAAATGATGAATAGTTTTCCGACGTTGATTCCGTGTTGAATCAACGTTGGAATGTTGAATGTTTAAAACGTCTTAAAAATTGTTGTAATTAAACGTATACAATGTCTTAGCTAAAAAAAACCATTCATCGTTTGACCTAAACACAGAATACGTGTGTACATTCAATAAGTATCCATTCAAAAAGCGTGAGTGATATACAATGCACCGTAAAACCTCATAAAACTTCTAATTGAACTGCCTCGGAGTGTTGCTCTTAACGAATCCCGGGTAAAGTGAGGTAATCTTTGCATAAACTTCAAGAAAAAGCGGCAAAATTGATCGTGGGTAAAACGCTCAAAAGAAAAAGATGTCTTTTCTTTTGAGCATTTCAACAACAATCAAGTTTTGCCAATGTCAATCTAAAAAACGTCCTGGCAATAACATCACCTCAAACAACAAACCAATCTCGTGATAAAAAAATCTCTATACTTTTTGATAAAAACGTTTTAAACTTTACATTAGAAGCATTTAATTTGAAACAAGCCATTTGTGCTTTTGATTTATATTATAGTTTGTATATGTACATGTATCGACTAATAAATAAGTAAATACATGGACTTGTGACAGTGCTCTGATAACTTGAACGCTCTGATAATTCGAACACTTTCGCTCGGTTCCGTGAAGTTCGAGTTATCCATGTTTGACTGTATATACTAGTATCCTGGCAGTCTAGTTTGCCGTGAAAGATAATCAGGTGTGTCGATAAAACACAGAATAAGCACCTGCTCAATTAATCAGAAATACTTAAAAGCAATCAATTGGTGCAGGTGTTTGAGTGTTGATATACCAAGCTGAATGTCACGAATTGTCTGATGGATGAAGGATAGCCGGATGGTCAGACACTGCTCTTATTACTTATCGTAAAGACATATTTTTTACTGTATTTAGATATATAAAATATTTTTTATTGCTTTTTCTCAAAATAGACTCGTTTAAAAAAAAGTAAAAATTGCGGTAAATTGGCAGTAGAGGTTTATGCTCTCGTTCACTTATTGTAAAATTGCCACATTTATTGAAGGACCAAAGGCCTGAGCTTGGGAAAATCTTAGAACAGATAAGGCACTGCGCATGTATATTTTACTGCTTGTAAAATCCTTATGAAGTACACGTTCCTAGAATAGATTATTTATATTGTAAGATGTATTGTAATTTTACCGTGCTTTTTATTTTACTCGATAAAATGCAATGTAACCTCCCAATGATTGTTTGCAGAGACCCAGTGATAAATTTGCCAAACCACCACTTCCCACAACGAGGAGTTGAATCTTCCATTATTTCACCCATTATTTGTTGCTCACAATCCACATTCACCCATCCTAATTGTTGTCTAAGCCTGTGCCAGAAGCGCTATGATTTTCATTTTTGTATCACTCTAGTCACGTGAACTTGTATCCCATATAAGCCCCCATCCCAGTGAGCAAACGTCTTCAATGTCAACAGTTGTTAAAATAGTCATTCATTTAATTGTCAACATATAATCATAGACCGTTTATGCAAGTATTATACAATGTACTTATATGGGTGTCATGACTACTCCTTACAATGTTTTATAAATGTCTTCTTAATCTTTCTCTAAGGATTGTTCATCTTCTGATTGATTTCAAGTGTTTTTCATAAATTATGATTTTTTTTCAGTTAGCACGTGGCACTGCTGTCATCTTAGATTTATATTCTTAATTGTGAGCATATGCAAGGCAGTTCTAGATTTAATACCATTTCGTGTGCTCCTTTTGTTACATTTGGTTGCCAATTATTGTCGTTTTCACCAATAAAGTGTTGAAATACCCATGGTCTCCTGCTTACTCACATTGCTGTAATGGCTCACTTTTATCTATAATATCAGTAATATCTTATTCATTTTGAAATCAACACTTAGCAATAATACCAACGAGTAAAACTAAGAAAGGCTGAAATTATTGGTCTACAAACATAAAATAGGTGCATATAAAATTCGAAGAAAGCTTCAACTGTTAATCCATGTTGTATGTATTAGCAAATTTTAACAGAGGCGCAACCGATTGTTATAGAAACTATTTTGTCCAATCTACAAAGTGACCAAAACATACAAAAATTTATTGTTCCATTATGTAGCAAGCATGTAGAGAATCAGCTCTATACTTCTTATGAAAATCACTACCTTAGATATTGTAATAATCAAGAAAGCAGCAGATCACTGCCTCATCTTTTGAGATCAAGCAGCGATAAATATTCTTTCATGATTGGTGAAATCTCAACTTTATAAAACGGAATTGTGCTAACTATTTGTTGGTCCAAGAAAAACTTAATGTTTTAAATCCTGTCCGATCTTATAGCCAAGGATATTGTTCCAATCAAGTCTACTCTTGGTGACTGGCAGTTGTCTCCTCAATGCTTTGAAAGTTGTGTCTGACATCGTTATATAATTCTCAGATATTGCCATCTGCAAAATAAAAATTACCATCAAGAAATGTGCAGATGAGTTACCTCTGGCTTCGCTGACAATGTCTCTGACATCGATTAAACAACAGTAACAAAAGAACTTGTGTAAGGCAGTTTCACAAAAGTTAAACTCAAAACCAATCTGCTGCATGGAGAATAATTGAGATCAGTTAAAGTTTGATCAATATTTGATATCCTTGCTGGAAGCTAGTTTTGGAACAAGTTAATGCAAAGTTCACCCGAGGAAAATGTTTCAATGAAACCTTAAAATTTGTTTGACCCAAAATGATGTATCTGTCAAGGATGTGTGGTGATCAAGCGGAGTTAGTTTTCATAAAAATGCTATGGCAGCGATCGATTTGATGGTCATTGACTTTTGCAGTCTTTCCTGCCTCTCTATTGGAAGAAACTACGTAGATCTGTGCTATTGGCCAATTGTTCGCGGGGAAAATAAGCAATTTTTTTGTAACTTCTTGTCAATGCTCACAAAGTCGAGTAATAATGATTCATAATAAACTGATAACATAATAAGTTGATAACAAACAGAATCTTAGTCTAAAATTTAGACGAATTTTAAATTGAAATACAGCAAGATAATACCAGTGTGATCTCAAAATGAAATGCTACTTGGACATGGGCAGAATATAGTTTGCGTTATGTTATAATTGACCGATTCAGAGAGTGAGAAGAAACAACCAAAAAACTTGTGCTGATGTGTGATCGCCCAGATGAAACTAATGTTTCGTTCCTTTGTGAACTAAGCATAAATTATTTTAGAATGTTACGAACAAAGGAATAAATTCTTTTACCTGATATTCGTTTTCTGCAGTTCGCATCGCGGTCAGGAATGCTTTACACAGCTGTTGCTCATTCTGAAACATCAGTAAACCAATATGAACATAGGTAGATAAGAGTGAAGCACTGTGACAACCATTTAACTGTCTGTTGTTAACTCTTCAAGGCAGTATGACTCACATTGAATGCCACAGTATCTTTGACCTCTTTGGAAGTAACAAGCTGTACGTTTCCATCCTCATAGTAATGAACCTGCACCTTTAGTATGCCTGTGATCTCTACGGTGCCGCCAGATTCTGGAAATGTCAGTGACCACTGTGATCTCCACTTTCCATTCCTAAATATTATCACCATAAATATGTAGGCATCTGTGAAGGTTTGGCGAAACGTGGTAATTAGAATTAAGCAGAACTACAAGAGACTTACCAGAAATTGTGTGGCTGGTATTCGTGACTCTCAATGCATACAATGAGGGTCACATTGCCATTGGCACTCGTTCCATATACAGAACTTGTACCAGATTTGTAATGCTCTTTTATGTAAGTATTAACAGAGCTTTCCAAAGTCGACCTCCATGATTCGGAAGCAGCATCAGCAGCAGCTGGTTGGATGTCAGATGCTTCTTTTCGTAGGTGGTCATAACTACATGGGGAGATAGAATGAAGTCTTACTTAAACTGTCATACAGGGAGCATTAGAAATGCTCAAATTTGAAGAAAATCATACTTGTGAGCCATCACTACAAAGAAGATGGCTTTCAGCTAATTTCACCAGCAAATATATACCAATGCTCTCTTTCTTCAGCTGAATATATAACAACACTTCCTCATGAAGGAAGCTTATTGCAATGCTGCTTTAATAATGGAGAAATCCCTCAATTGCATAACTTTGGTTGATAAATACTGTTTATTACCGAAAGGAAGATTTGGATTTGGGATCAAAGAACCTTCCTTCTCCCAGATTGCCATGCTCTGTGATTAAACATTGGTCTGAATGGCCTTGTAAATGGCAAGGAGTGAACTGGTCTTTGTTATATTGAGCAAAGGCCCTGCAATCCATAACATAAATCCTTGTACACAATTTGTCTAGCATTATAGTCAAAAGCTGTAACAACATGCAACAAAATCAACGTTGAACTTTAGAGACAAAAACAAATTTTAACCTTTTCATCATGAACCATAGTACCAACTCAGAGCTATGGCAGATAGCATTGTGAGAAAAACTTGTAGGAATAAATCAAACAAACTCACCCACGAGCCCCTTCACGTAAAAGGGTGTCATTATTTAGCAGCAGTCTCGTATCTAAAATGTATGAATACGACTAGAATTGAAAACAAAGCATCCTATAAGCAGATGATTACTAACTATTAGAAACTGGACCTACTTTCAAGAGCGACTTGATACACTTATGCAGCAAGTTCTTCTGTCACTAAGATCCAGTTACTTACCATTAAACACTTCATTAAACTCTCCAGGAGGAGCATGCAAAATAAAGCCAGAGGCTATCCTGACCTGCAAAAAACAGTCATGTTGGTGTTGAAGACGGCAGATCAAAGCACAGGTACATTTCACTGATACATTCTAAAACCTAAATTAATTTTAATCAAATTAATTAATGAACTGTCAATTAGATTACAAAATCCTACTGCATCAATGCATTTTAGGGGCTACATATGGACATTTAGATCCAATAATTCATGAAATATTAGAATGAAACAAATTGTCGAGCGACAGATTAGAACGTTGAAATTCAGCAGTCAAAACTTTACTTCTCAACAATGTACTTCATTAGCAAATCAACATTGCCTGCAACTGACCGGCAAAGTTATTGCAGAAAAACCCCTCTCTAACTTCTATTTTGTAGTGATACTTGTCTACTAGTTTTTTAATGTTACACCATGTTTTAACAAAAGAGCGACAAAATATAGTCACATCCACATGTATTATTGAGAAAAAAAAGTTTTATTCAAATGGTAAAACTCAAATGGCCAAATATTTTCACCATTTCCTGGTTTACCTTATCGGAATCTGAAACCTCTTCGTAGTCCGCCATTGTGTTCCGCTTTAGGTTGTATCCGGTTAAAAATTTATTTGGTCACGTGATAATCTGTTATTGGCTGCTAATATCAAAACTCGAGGAGTTGATGCGTTCACCGATAAGTAATGGATCTATAACTAATTGCTGCGCTATACTGCAATTTTATTATCGTTTTTGTGTCAGGCAGTCTCAAAACTGGTTTGCCTGTTCGTGATTTGTCGTTATTGACTTTTAAATATGTGAAGTGACAATATGGCGAAATAAAAAGTATATTATGTCAAGATTATTGTCTTGTCTGCTTGATGCTGTACATGTATTATTCAGTCTTTTTTTGTTCGACGTATTGGAGGGTGTCAATTTTTTTTAAACACAGAGAGCAACTAGATTTATTATTTCAGTCATTTTTGTGTTGCCTGCCATAGTGATAAGTTTTTATTAACTGTTATACACTACTGAAACTGAACAAACTATGGTAAAGTAAACAGTTCTTAATTATCGATAGACCATTAATTTAACTTGTCATTGGTGGGTATGGAGAAATTATGCTATGCATAACTAATCTGAATTCACGCACAACATCAGTGTTGGATTTGCTTTGTCATTTTATGTTATTTGGACTATGTTCAGTTTATGCACATTTGCTTAGCTTATGGGAACTGGGTTGAACATTACTTGTCCTCATGTTGTTACCATCAGCATTTTAGTGGTGTCATGCCAATGGTCGTATTAGTAGTATTTGCTCGTTTTTAAAATTTAAGTTTAATTAACAACAAATTTATTTTATAATTCTCGCTGATCCGCACTGTTCAATAATGATACTCATCATTGGACAGCGCCTCAGCTGGTGTCCAATGATGAGTATCAGCACAAAAGGACTTGTGGTTCGCATCATAATGTGGACAAGATTTAGCCATCATTTAAATTTCATGGGCGATTGCTGGCCGCCATATGTAGTTGACCGCTGTTGTCTTTATCTTTATCCCTGGTGATTATTGTGTAGCTCTTCCAGTAGTTTGGACTGCAGGGTAAGTGTAACAACCAAATGTGACCCTCGCATCAAGCTGCTATTTTGAGTAGATAGTTCATGGCAATGTTCATAGCAGAGATGTTTATAAAGCTTTAAAAAATGACTCGATTCAATTAAATTCTCACCAAAAAATTAACAATTCAATTCCAAATTCTTTTGCATCATATTTCATGTAAGAATCAATTCAATTCACAATTCATTGCGAAACACCACAATTGAATTCTCAATTTTTTAGCTATTCTAATTTCAATGACTCAATTCAATTTTTCCAAATAAACAAAACCAATTCTTTATCAATTTTTACCAAAAATAGACTTATGGCAATATATCAAACTAACAATGAGCTATAATTGCTAATTTACCTACACACATTAGTTCAGTCCATTAAATTTATAGAAAATATCAACTATTTCACTATGGATTTCATTGCTTTCCCAGATGGAATTAAGTCATTTCTAATTTCTTTTGCTGGCATACACTCAGTATGTTTGTTGTAAAAGCAGTTTCTGTCATACATTTTCAATTTAAAGTTTTTTTAGAATCAGCAAAAGATCCTGCACAAGAATCAATGAAGGGCAACAACAAATTGAAAGTTAAATATTTTTTTAGTTTAGTGAAACCAGCTGCAAAAGAAAAACGCTACAGATTTTGCAGTTCGTAGACACCGATTATCTAATGTAAAAATGTAGTGATCAAAAAGAGTTTTGGTCCATTGTTGAAAAATTTCACTAGAAAAAATATGTTTAGGTCGCTGTTTACAATTTTTTTCTTTTCACCTATCCTAAACTGAAAATAAATAAAAAATGAAACCCTCATCTTATGTTGTTTTGTAGATCTGTGGATGTGTGATCCCAGAGATGTTGTTTTTGTAGAGAAAAACTACGTAACTAGTTCATTTTTTGGCAAAATAATTACCTACCTTTCTAAATTTATTGAGGCAGTTTTTAGGTGCATCTGTTAACACTGCGATCTGTTATCATTTTTTTTGTATAGATACAAAGGTGAGTTGTTATAAAGGCTTTTGGACAGAATGAACAATATTCGTGAGCAGTTTTAGAGCTTATAAATTAAAGAGATGCCCCAATTCTAAATTCACCAGCCGACTCAGATACTGATCCGATATACTGATTCTTTTTGAAAAATTATCTGATTCAGATCTTTTATGTTGCATAGATAGTTTTTCATTTTATTATAAAAATATAAATATTGATGTATTTAGTTGTTTGTATTTATTTATTTACGGAAAAAAATATATACATATTAACAGACTGACATACCGAGCATGTAATAACAAAACAGTCTATGTTTCTTGTAGTTTGTAATTAAAAATAATAGTAATTACTATTAGTGGTATGATGAAGTCTCTCTTCTATTGATGAACGAACTGCTGTGCCTTTACAAGTTTAGAGCAAATCAATGTTTCTTTTAATTACTGTTAGGGATTCAATTATCTCAGTGAGAAATCTCTTTCTTCTATCACTATCAATGTAGCCAATTGTACTGAAAAGGCACTCACTTGCCACAGATGATGGAGGACAGGCTAAATACCAATAAGTCACTAGGGTTATTTTGTACGATACAAACGATACATTGTATTGTCAGGACCAAGAGAGAGATAGATAACTTTATGCATCGTCTGCTCAATTTACTTCCGTAATCCTAGTAAATGGAAATATTACACTGCATTCTTGTTTCTTTGTTATCTTGTTCATGATTGGCTGCAATAAATCCTATTGCTGTAATTGGGAAATACCCCGCTTTGGGATCACGCCCTTACTAAAGCAAAAAGGTTCCTCAGCTGTGTTGATGTTGATCAGGCTATAGAAATGAAATAAATAGTGTGGCAGGTCCAGAATTTATTAGTTAAGAATAAGTAACTTGCAGTTGAGGATTTTTATTAGTATAGCAGGCTAAAATACTGTTTTATGCTAAATAGTCGATCTGTAAAAAATATTTGGAGTTTCAGATTTATCGAGAAAAGATCGGCCGATACTGATTCGGATACTTAACACCCAGGTCGGCACCAATACCGATTCCGATACCAAAATTGGGGAAACTCTAATAATAAGCTTAGTGTCAAGGTGCAGGCAAACCGTAAAGCTAGACTATATTAGTGACATTCATATGACATATACAAATTATTGACCAATAAAACATGCAGTGATATCGAGGTGTTGAAAAAAACATGCGCGGCTGGCAACACTGGTCTGCACTAATGTCTTCGTTTTTGCGCACATCAAGTTACAGAATGGGTTACACATGATATCACTGCTTGTGATGGATTTTTCATCGACGCAGTAATAATAAGGAGTAGCATTGGTGCAATTTGACTCGAATCATTTTGCTTATTGAAAATAAAAATTTCGAGCCAATTCGTCTATGGTGACAGTGAAGTTTCACTTTAATCCAATTATTACAGGTAGAATGCTCCGAGTCAATACAATTCTACAGTAAGTAAAAGGTTCCAGAATATCAATTCAATTACTTCACTTGTAAGATGAGTTTTAAGGCTTACTCGAGCAAACATGCTAACTTGAGTGCCCATCTCTGGTGCATAGAAAGCGGCTTCTGCTTGATCCTTGGGTTGTGTCCCTCCTTTTATGACGGCGCGATACATGTGCCTGAAAACTGGATTTTTTTCAGTTTTTTGGCGAACACACGCATAGGTCACTGGTAATGTGGAGAGATGGTCTAAGTGAAACAGTTTTAGTTGCTCACTGTGTGTGTATAATGACAACACTGTAGCAGGCGTAACATAACGTCTGCGTTGACATAATCTCCTGAGCACTTGTATTTGGTGTCTTAGTTGCAGGTGGTCGTAACAGCTGCCCATCTCTGCTTTCTCATGGCAGCTATTGTTAGATCATCTGTCTTAAGTCCTTGGATGGTTGTGAGGGGTTTGTAGTCTGTTAGAAAAGTGAAATGTCTACAATACAAGTATATGTGAAACTTGGTGACCCAGAAATAATAGATAGTGCCTCCCTTTTGATCTTGGCGGAATTGCTTTCACTAAGACTCAGCTTGGGGGAGGCAAATGCAACTGGTCTCTCTACCATCAGGCAAAATATGTGAAACCACCCCTCCCAGACCATAAGCTGAGGGTCATAAGCAAGGAGAAGATGCTTGCTAGTATCATAAAGTGTTAGTACTTGACCTGTAGAGAGAATCAGCTTGACCTTCTGAAATGAATCTTCACAAATAGCTGATCATTTCCAGGGTGTTTGTTTGCTAAGCAGTAGTTGCAATGGGTTTGAAAAACCAGGTCAGGAAGGAACCTTTGATAGTGGTTGATAAGTCCAATGAAGGAGCGTAGCTCTCCGACATTTGATCAGTGTGGTGCTTTCCGCACTACTGAGACCTTTCGTGGGTTGGGTGCAGGCCATCCTTATCTATGCAATGTCACAAATAGACAATCAATTGCTGTACGAGTGCGCATTTGTCTTTGTTCAGGTGGAGGCCATGATTCTGTAGAGCGTTTAACACCATATGCAGCGTTTGAACGTGGTCCTCTTGAAATGTACCCGTGACAAGGATGTAACCTTGATAGCACAATACATGTGGTATGCTCTGTAACAACCGATGACTTTTTGGTGACCAGCAGAAGCTGAGGAAACCCCATATGGGAAACGATTTTACTGAAATAGCTTTTTTATGAGTAGTGATGGTGACTGCTGTTTTGATTCTTCAGCTAGCTTGATTTAAATGACATCCGGTTTTGAAAAGATAGTTCCTCCAGTTATTTTTTTCTGCAAGTCTTCGATAATCGGCATAGGGTATAAGTCTATTTCCAGCTGGGGATTGAGTGTCACCTTGATATCACCACAGAGGCGGATGGCACCCATGGGTTTTATGACGGGCACTACTTTAGTCACTCATTCGCTTTGTTCTACAAGTGAGATAATGCTATCTTTTAGGAGATTATTTCTTTTTCAACTTTTTCTGTTATGGCAAAAGGAACTACCCAATACTTTGGATGACTGGAGATTGCATCCTACTGAATGTGTAGTTCTGCTTCCAGCGATTTTATAGCACCCAAAAATTCCTCAAAGACATCAGGGTACTTTGCCAGTATTGAGGCTAGCGTGTCTTGATCAGTGCTGACATGATGGATTGACTGCTGATGGTCCTCTAGTCCTACTGAAAGTGTTACAGCTACTTACGAGCAAATAACGGTACTTCTCTCTGGTCCAACACAAAGATGCGTGTCATTCTTCTGCTGATCGCTGTATGCAACTGTTGGCTTTAACACACCACTCAGTACAATACTGGCAGAGGTTTCATTGAGTTTCAACACACTGGAAGTTTTGTTTAAGGGTATGTTGGGGCACAACTGGTGGTACGCTAAGATTGGTATTGCTGATATACTCGAGCCTGTGTCCAGTTCCATTTCTAGAAGCTGGTCTTTAGTTTATACGGTCAGCATGAAGGGAGGATATCTAGGGTGATCGCTAGACTGTTTGCTAAAATAAGCTAAATGTGCTACCTCTTCGTCTTCATCCATTACTGCAGCCGATTTGCGTGCTCCCATTTTGCGTTGAGTGCTCACTTTGGTGTTTTTTCTCACAGACTGCTTGTAAATGGCCTTTGATGCCCAGTGCAGCACTCAGTTTGAAGACAATGTTTGCGCGCATGTTCAGTACTGCTACATGACCGAGATGGCATAAGTGTTGGGATTGTGAGGTAGGATACTGGGGCTGGTGTTGCCGTTGATGCTATGTTAGTGGATATGTTTTGCAATGTCATCTCTTTCATGCTCTTTTCAGCCTGCACCATTCTATGTGTCAACTTGACAGCACGTGTCAAGGGCAGATCAGTTTGACTTAGTTTATTTAGGTCACATTTGATTCCATGCTACTCGCTAGACAGTCACGGCTGCATGTTTGTCGGCATTTTTTTCCATAATGATTTAACAGTTTTTACAGCACTTTCTGCCATACCTTTAGAACTGCCCACAGGCAGTTCCCATAGGTGTGACTACCTATAGGCAGTCACGCCGATGCCTATGGGCTGTGCCAAAGTTACAATGCTCTGACATCAACTTTAATTTAGCCACATAATAATGAACAGATTCACCTGGTTGCTGTGGACGCTGGTGAAATCTATAAGTTTCAGCTATCTCAAGGGGAGCCAATGATAAGTGTTCCGTTAGTAGTGTAGATATCTCTGTGAAAGTCTTGTCATTAAGGTTAAGCCTGTTTATCCGGCTTTACGTCATCTTTAAAACTAACCTCGCCCAAGCTTTATGGATAAATCATTCACCGTACTCTCAC
This sequence comes from Watersipora subatra, assembly GCF_963576615.1. NCBI lineage: Eukaryota > Metazoa > Bryozoa > Gymnolaemata > Cheilostomatida > Watersiporidae > Watersipora > Watersipora subatra. Next base: position 64,233,577 of record NC_088710.1, read on the forward strand.
CGCAGTGAAAGTTTTCTTAACCGGGCGCTGGTTGCAGTTTGCTATTACTGCTGGTAGCTGCAGACTTCACTTGAATCTGCGAGGTCGCCCAGGCTAACTGTTCTGACTACTTCTGCATTTGGCGCATTCTCACCTCCGCCGCTAGTGCCTCCAACACACCTCAATAATTGGTGCATCGTGGCTTTTGCCCATGTTGCCACTTGGAGTAGTCTTTGTGCCTGTAGGAGTCATACCAACATCATTGTTGGGTCTCCTTCGTTTGGCTTTTTGTCGTACATGTTACCACCTTGGTTACCTCGGTCAAGCATACTAGGGCCTTGAACATCTTGTTGCCCTTCTCAATCTGTCCGAACAGGCTGTCCTTTTTCTCTTAGAGTTTAGCCAATGTCTTGTCGTAGGCAACTTGGGTCTCTATCTGCTTTCTGTTGATGTCTATCTTGTTGGCATCAACATTGCCCTGTGATTTAAAATCACACCTGATATTACATAGGAATGACTGCACTTTGTCCACCACTGGCTGCTTTTTCAGTTTAATACTGGCGGTTGCCGAGTAGTTAGTTCGACGGTTGCCATCTTAGTCATAGGTGCTGCCTCTTTGGAGCTAGTGCTAGCTCTCCTTTTCTTTGTTAGCTTTTCTTTCTGGTGAAAGACGCTCTGCCCAATTGGCACATAGACATCGGGTGCTCTACTTCTGCACACCTACTCCTTAAACTCCTTGGCCCAGTGTCTATTTTCTCTACATTTTCCGAAGCAGTTGTTAGAGCAATCTATTGAGTAGTGGCTTTGGGGACATCCACAGAACCAGCAGTACCCCTCACCCTCCTTGCCATAGATCTCCCTGGCCTTTCTTTTAACCTTTTCAGCTACCTCCTTGCCAGCTTGGCTGGTGACCTCTTTAACGGATTGGTTTATGGGGCCATCCGCTTTCCTTCTCCCTTCTCCTCCAGAAGCAACAGAAATTGCTATCATAGTATTGTTTAATAGATATATCTGAAAATGATATACAATATGACCATAAGTCTTAGTAAACCTAGTCAGAGTTTGTATTGCACCTGACTCGCCTGCTACTTTTGGCGACCACACCATCATCACCGACCCCTTGATCTCTCTTTACTACTGGGTTAGGTGTCACGTTCTCACCATTCTTAATTGACACTTTAACTAGGGTATGCAGGTCATCTTCTACATCATCACCATTTTGTCCCTCCCCTTTGAGGTGGAGAACAAAAGGGTGTTTCGATTTTCACGAATCTCACTTTGTCTGACTCGCATCCAAAAACTGTCTTGAGAGTTGTCCCCAAGTACAGCACTTTTTGCTCCTAGATCTGTAGGTGCCCTGACAAAAACACACTGACTGTGGCTAAGTCTATTAATTGAAAAATCAATTTTTGTCCCATTTATATTTAAATTACTCATGCGAGAATTTTCTATTTCTTCAAACTGGCCATAATTGATGTTACTCTCATATACAGTCAAACATGGATAACTCGTCCACGGATAACTCGAACACATGGTTAATTCAAACGGTTTCTTTGGTCCGTTCCCACGTAATGATAAATTGCTATAGATAACTCGAACTCAACACTGTTAATTCGAACTGTTTTTTTCCCAACGGCTACCGAAACGGTTGTTATCGCTTTAGAAAATCACTTTATTCAAAGCCATAGAGGTAAACCTCATCTTTTCGTAATTCATAAGCGTTGTTATTACCACCATCGGCAAAATAATTTTGTCAACGACTTTTCTAAAGGTTTGGTCAAATTTGATTTATACTGCTATACGATTAATAGTACGGGCTTGCCGGGTCACACGCGCAAGGATTTTCGCCACGCACATACAAAACAAAAACAGCATGTTGTTTTGTATGTGCGTGGTGAAAATCCTTGAGTGCGTGACCCGGCTAGCCCGTGACGAATAGTTTTCCGACGTTGATTCCGTGTTGAATCAACATCGGAATGTTGAATGTTTAAAACGTCTTAAAAATTGTTTTTATTAAACGTATACGTTGTCTTAGCTAAAAAAACTATTCATCGTTTGACCTAAACACAGAATACGTGTGTACATTCAATAAGTATCCATTCAAAAAGCGTGAGTGATATACAAAGTACCGTTAAACCTCGTAAAACTTTTAATTGAACTGCCTCGGAGTGTTGCTTTTAACGAATCCCAGGTAAAGTAAGGGATTTTTCTTTGGTAACTTTTTCTTGAAGTTGCATAAACTTCAAGAAAAATCGGCAAAATTGATCGTGGGTAAAACGCTCAAAAAGAAAAGATGTCTTTTCTTTTGAGCATTTCAACAACGATCAAGTTTTGCCAATGTCAATCTAAAAAAACGTCCTGGCAATAACATCACCTCAAACAACAAACCAATCTCAAGTGATAGAAAAATCTCTATACTTTTTGATAAAAACGTTTTAAACTTTACATTAGAAGCATTTAATTTGAAACAAGCCATTTGTGCTTTTGATTTATATTATAGCTTGCATATGTACATGTATCTACTAATAAATAAGTAAATACATGGACTTGTGACAGTGCTCTGATAACTTGAACGCTCTGATAATTCGAACACTTTCGCTCGGTCCCGTGAAGTTCGAGTTATCCATGTTTGACTGTATCTTGTATGTCCAACTTAGCTTTTATTGGTCTGCCAAACATAAGCTCACTAAGCGCGAACCCAGAAGGCAGTGGAGTAGTAAGATAGGCTATCAATGCGGCATGTTTGTCGACATTTTTCTTCTATAATGATTTAACAATTTTTACAGCACTTTCTGCCATACCTTTAGAACAAAGGTATTTCGGACTAATGGTGAATAAAGTGAATGCCTGTTTTTCAGCGACCAACCTTAACTTTTTGCTATCTAACCATCTCTCATCATCTGACAAGACTGTGTTAGGGCACGCTAATTCTAGAAAATAATTTTCCCATAACAATAATTATCATCCTGGGTGTTTGTGAGGCTGTGGGCTTAATCTCTATCCCTTTGCAGTAATAATCAACCACCACTGTATACACACTGTTATCTAAGACTAACAGATCTGAATCTATGACCCTTCATGGCCTGAAAGGTAGTGTTGACACATGTATCGGCTGATGTTTTATTTGTGAATGTATAGCACAGCACGTACATTATATTTATTAATATAGTCCGCAATATCGTCGAAAAGCCTGCCCACCAAAAGCAACATTGGGCTCTTTTACGGCACTTTGTGTGTGCATTTTATTTCATCAATCAGTAGAAGTATAACATTAAGCAAAATTAAGATATGGTTATAATATTAAGTTGGACAAAATAAATGAAGCTTAGTTCCTACTCAATAAGGCATAATGAGGCCCACATGCGCAGTAGCACTGCAGCTAGTTGAGGCGCTGGGCCCACAGGAATTGGCAAACTCAAACAGCAGTCTGAATTAATCTAGGTTTAACAAGTGGCTTTCAACATTAACTCTAAAACTAGTAAATTCAGAGGTTTTGCGTAAGTCTATTGGAAAACTCTTCCATTGTGATGGTACTTGTATTCAATTGTTTTTAACCTAAAGCAGTATAAAATACCGGTAAAGTTAAATTGGTTTATAAAAATCTGGTGTTATAGTGTAAATCTTTCTTTGGTTTGTCATCACTTGAATCAAATTTTGAATGAGCTACAAGAGAATTTTATACTGGTAAAGTTTATCAACAGGCAACACAGCTAGCTGAACAAACAGGGACCGAGATGGAGTTAGTGGTGGTTTATTAAATATTATGCGCATTAGACGTTTTTTGTGATATTAGTATTTTTTTAAATAACAAAATGGAGCATTTTCCCGTGACTTCAGACAGTAACTAATTTTTGAGTTAATAAACGTGTTGTATATTAGTTTCATAATACTGCTGGGTAAAAATTTAGAATATCTACTGATCAGGCCTGACATAAATCCTATATCTGCTTATTTAAATTATTGATGCGTGTATCCCATATCAGGTGACTGTCCAAATGAGTTCCTAAAAATTTGGACAGTCACCTAGTGATCCCCTGGTGTCCTTCATGACATAACTCTAAGTTTTTACACCTCGAGACTTATGTACATGTATGTATATCCTAGAATTATACAACAACATGCCTCCATATGCACACAGACTGTTTCTTACTGTGTACAGCTTGGACATTTTGCTTTGGAGACAGTTGTGCTCACCCAGCCACGCATTAAATATTCAATACATTTGCTTCAACACTCATCATTAGCGATCACATCATCCTCTCTCACATCAGCATATATGCTGGGTAAAGGTTCGGCCACACGTAACGAATTATTCGTTCAATTTGACCGAATCCACAAATTTCACAGAATTCACAGATTTATTCTACCGAATATCATAGATTCGTCTGAGCTGTACATGCACACCGAATTCGTTACCGAAACGCTTTTAATTGGCTAACCATTTTTTTTTAGCGAGCACGGTTCTAGTAGCTTTGACAAGTGGTATAGTCCAAGACACGTACGACAACACACAATAAAAGTATCACCGCGATATGACTTGATACATACGATGCAACTGCCTATATGCGCTAGAGATAGCGACTGTTTTTGCGACGGAGCTTTTGCTGCATAAAAACAAATTATTATTATTGAAAAAGAAATAATTCATAGCTTCTAAAACATCTAAAAGAAAATTCTGGATACACGATGAGAAGTTCCTGTCATGGTGAACCAACGAGAGAGAACCAACAATAGCGCATATAGGCCGTTGCATCGTATGTATCAAGTCATATCGCGGTGATACTTTTATTGTGGGTCGTCATACGTGTCTTGGACTATACCACTTGTCAAAGCTACTAGAACCGTGCTCGCTAAAAAAAATTGGTTAGCCAATTAAAAGCGTTTCGTTAACGAATTCGGTGTGCATGCACAGCTCAGGCGAATCTATGATATTCGGCAGAATAAATCTGAATTCTGTGAAATTCGTGGATTCGGTCAGATTGAACGAATAATTCGTTACGTGTGGCCGGACCTTTAGACTATATTATACATATAGGCTTCAAACAAGACCCATTTAGATTTAAGAGCATCTCCCCGCAAGAGTCGTCATTCACACGACTTAAGGGATCATCCAAGTATATATGCTTAACTGCTCTATGAAAAATAGTGTAATCATACTGCATTCATTTTAGTTTAAGTGTTGTACCATCGTTGGCAAGCTAGTATGAACCAAGGAGTTTATACTATCAGAAAAAAATAACAATTAACAAATATATACAGTACATGACTGTGAAAGAATCGATATATTGTGCAGAGGTGTATCGTCAAAGAACCATGCTGTTTGGAGATCGTTCCAGCAACAATTCGTCGTTGTCTGGGATTCTGTAAAAGCTTGGGAAAAGTTTGTATTGGAAAAATCAGGTGCAGTTTAACTTACTCAATGGTAAGAAGATTTGCCTAACAACTTGGCAAGACCAAGTTAGGAGCCAAGTTCACAGTTACCAACAATGGTCATCTTCCAACTGAGCTGGCTGAATAACCTGACCAGGAGAGCTTTTTACCAGTGAACCGGCAAATGTTAAACTGTTCAAGTTCATATGTCCTCACTGTTTTACACCATTTGAGGTTTCTACAAAAGTGATAAAAATTCCTCCAGTGTGCTGATTCATCAATCATACCTAGCACAGCCAACCAAGTTTTTCGTCAAATTTAAAGAGCACAAAGTATAAAATAACATAAGTTCCTATTTTAAAAATGAAGTCTTCAACATTTTATAGCAGCTAAACTGCCCTCAGACGAGCTCCTGTTTTCAACTTGGCTGGCTTATTTCGTAAGAGTGTTCTCAAAGTGTAGATCTTGCGCATAAGTTTTGTTGGAGTCTTATATTGTTGACACTTATAGCTCATTTTTAGATATCTCGGAGTCTGGTTCATGTTTGCTTCTCTTTCCCAGGTTTGACAAAATTGTCCGCTTCACTTTCTTTGGCTTTTCTGATTAACAAGTGTACAGTATCCTTCGTTTTTTCGTGATGTCATTTTATCGTTGTCGGCCATCTTTATAGACAATTTTATCGGTAAAAACATGAAGCTTTTGCAATGAATTTTTGAAAACCTTGCTTTTGTTTGCATTTTTTTATTATAGTATCAAAATAACACCTAAAAGTACTAGTAAGTAAAAGAAAAACTATCGTTTTCTACAAATATGGCGGTTTTTTTGTAAACGAGCGCATGTGCAAATGACTTGATGACGTAAACAAAACAATGGATATGATTCTTAGAGATATGCTCCTGCGTGTAGCTGTGTTCTCAATATCTGTGGATTGATTCACTAGTATTTGCTGGTAACTAAAAATACCTGGTTAGCTACGTTGTTATTCTTTTTGATTGGCACAGTCATGGGTCTATTGACCAAGTTCTCATCACACTGTAGGACTTTTTTGGCTCTTGTACATTTTTTCCTTCAGTGGGTCCACATTGAACTATGATAAGTTGGTGGATTAAGACCAAAGCCGAGCAAATACAAGTTGCTACTTGCTCTTTGGAGCCACATCTGTGTTGTTCCAAATGAGTGATCTTCGATGAATGCAACTTTACTTGCAAATAGCTTATAGAATAGCGATTTTCTTAATTGGTTTTATAAGTTTAAGTTATTGTTTGATTATATAAGCAATTTAGTAATTTGTTATATTAAAAACTATTAAAATTGCTGTTACTTTAATGGAAAAATAACTCATTTTCACAAGCAACTAATTTATGTCTGAAATAAACACATGGAGAGCCTTATCAATTGTAAGAATCTCATGAAAAACTGATTATGAGTCTGTAAGACCTTCCTTATTTTTAATGAATTGTAGTTGTCAAAACAAATGTCACTCATGGGGTGTAAAATAGTTAAACCAGAAACAGAAACTTCTCTCCAAAAGCTTTTCATTTCGAACTTAGTAAAGCTGAAGAGGTAAGTTGCCGATGGAAAGAAAACAAGTCTATCACTCTAATTCTTCCGAGATAAAGAAGTTTATCACTAAAGATACCACCAGGGGTGACATGTTTTGGAAAGATCAAATATGGAAAAATTGTACGTATATTAGTTGAATGAGTTAAAAAAATATCAGTAAAACATGATTATATTTTAAAAGGCATACATCTAATTGGGGTTCCGCTGATATGAGTTTCAATAGTCATTTTCAGGGATGCCTTTTGTTCAACTGTAAAATTAACTGGCTATTACATTCTCTAGAATGTCAGTCATCAGTTTTTGTGGGTTGGGTGATCATTTTATAGAATGACACCATATTCTTTTTTTCTTTTTTTATTCTTCACCTTTTTAAGTTCATGTTGCTAAAAAGTATACTATATTGTGTGGCGATACCACACACCATACTATACCTGGAAAATAAACCAAAAATGAAAGCAGAATAAAACAAATTTTTTGTAGTTTGAAGATTTTTCTGTTACTATCACTATGTTTCCATGATGCGCAGTGCTTCGGAGTTGGGCCCTCTCCGAATCATGGAAACGGCGTCTTCGCACTGAAATCACTGCGCACTGATCAGTGCGAAGCCAGTGCAAATTCGCAGCAAGGAAACAGCTATTGCGCAGTGGCTGCGCATCGCTCTCTTGTTGTGGAGGCAGATTCATCGAGCGCCATAACCGCGCACGAAGGTTTTCTCGCGTATATTGTTCTTTTCTATTCTTCTGCTCTTCTTTCAATTAAATATGGTTTGCACTTATGAGGATGATGAAGTGATTACTTTTTTGGACTTTATTATTGATACCAACACTTTTCAAAAGATAGATGGCAAGTCCCAAAGTAATATTAAAATATTTGATATGCTGGCTGCAAAGGTGGCTGAGCGAGCTGCGGACGGTGAAGGGAAGTCGTGGAGTCCAAAGACAGGGACTCAGTGGCGTATTAAATGGAAATCATTGAAGTCGAAATATCTACGCTACAAGGCTGAAGCATCAAAGTCAGGTAAGTAAAAGTTGGTCAAACAAAGCACCAGATACTCTTTCCTATCACGTAAAATTAATTCTATTTTGCAGATAGTCGGTGATTGACTTACCTATTATGTATTACACGATGTATTATCATTATTTTTGTTAAAAATAATTGTTTTCTAATAGCAATAAAACATGTAATGTACAATCGTAACATTTTATCAATATGTTATTTTATCTTTGTGATATACCATACACAACTGCTCATACTCACGCTGATACATTTGTCATTTCCGTTATCCAGGAGCACCAGCACCCTCGTGGCGCTTTCACCTAAAGCTTCAGGAGGTTATGGGTCATAGACCCATAGCTAATGAGATCGACACGGAGGAGCAGGCAGAAAATACCCAAGGTTTGTGAAGCATGCTATTTACATACTATGTGATTGATCTTAAAAATAATTAAACAGAACTTGATTTCATGTAAAACCAGACCTGCTAGCTGCTGTTGAATTGTGTAAGGAAGGTGTTGCATTTGAGTGGGGTGGTCCTAACCTAGGGTATCTGGGTCGACAATACAAGACATATTTATAAAATTTTTATAAATTTATTTAAAAATATCTAATTTTAACAGATGTTGACTCTGATCAGGAGAGGCCCAGATCTGCTGTGTCAGCATGTTCATCTTCTTCGACCAACAGGAGAAAGAGGTCGAGAGATGATGAGGACATGCATGATTTGAAGAGGATCTTAACAGAGCAAAGACAAGACGACCTAAAGGCTGTTGCTGCCATTATCGAAAAAAGTTCAATGACAATGTTGAATGGAATTTCTACTATTATGCAACAGATAATGCAACAACCCTCCACACCTTATGCCATGCCAAACCACCTCCAGGGCTCTGTTTCTTTTCCGCAACCTCCTAATGATACTTTCGCCAGCCCACCCCACACCATCAGTTATACATTTCCTCACACCACCCATTCGTCAAATAATGCATTCGCTTCAACCATACCACCCCACCGCCACAATATTTCCCCTCGTGCACCCCACACTGCAACCAATCCTGAAAGGCTACCTACCTCATTGGCCAGTAATGAATTGTCAGGGTACAATGTGCCCACGTTAGACTAGTACTTTGAACTACGTAAAGACTTCACATAAATATTGGAGACAGTTCATGTATGTTCAGTTGAGATTATTATTTACATTATTATTTTCTACTCTGTAAAGATTTTACATAAATATTGAATACAGTAACACAATTAGTTCAACTCACTCACAAAATTAATGTAACAAATTCAAATGCGGTTTTACATGTGAAAGGGATGGAGTAATGGCTGGGTGTGAGCAAGGAACTCTTTGATAGTATCACGGATCTCAACTGCATCTCTAGTTTGCTCATGATTGAACACAGGTGGCAGCTGTTCACGTTCAGCTGGTTCATCTGCTAGTCTGTTAAGAAGGTGGCGGGGAATCACAACTTTTCTAGTTTCCAGCATGTTATGCAATATACAGCATGTAGTAATAAGCTTGGGCACCAACTTATACTTGACATCAATACACTTCCGCAGCATTCTCCAGCGTGCTTTGAGTCTTCCAAACGCAATCTCGACACACATGCGTGCTTTGCTGTGGTAAACATTAAATGACTCCTTTTCAGGTGACCTTTAATGATTTGTCTAGATATAGGGTATGCAGGGTCGCCAAGGATGTGGAGTGGAAGACTCTCCATGAACAATTTTATCCCGTTTTGGCATATTTTGCATCACTAATGTACTCAGCCTTGATCTTCTAAAAACGGCGGCATCGTGAGCACTGCCTGGGGTGTTGGCATAAATGTCTCTAAACAGATACTGAACATCAACCACCGCTTGCATGACAACACTTGGGTACATTTTCCTACATAGAAAATCAGCCATGCCATCAGCAGGTGGTATGATCTCAAAGTGTGTTCCATCGACAGCCCCTATGGCTTGTGGGTATTTGTAATTAGCTTCGATGATATCAGCAATCTCCCCTGCTTCTACATCTGAGTACCAGGTGATGAACTGATGTTTTTTTCTTGACATTGCATGGCAGAAAGCATACAAGCATCGATGAACTGTAGTCTTACTGACCCCGAACACTGTTGCAACTTTGCTATATTCGCAGCATGAAGCCAGTTTGAAGATTGCTATGCACACCCCTGTGAATAAGAGAATATTGCCACAATTAACCAAACAGTTTTACAAGACATATTGAAAAATGTACCATTATTCCTATATGGCATGTTTTCCGTATGCCACAATTCCTACATGACATAATAAATGAATGGCACTACCTCTTCTTCAGTGGAACAGGTTCCCGTACACATCTTTCTTGAGGAGACATATCGTCACGTACTAGCTCACAAATCTCATCCACAATGGTTTCTGGCATTCTGAAATGCTGCAGCCACACACCTGGCCTTGACTTAGGCAATACATTATCATACCAAGAGGGTGTCACCTGTGGGAGAGAGGAGACGATGAGTAGAAATGACAGAATAGTATGATGTGTTAACACTAATATTTTAGGATATTTATGTTTTAGCACTGTATTTCCAATTATTTTTTTTATAAATGTTATTTTTATATGTATTGTGAATATTGTTTGAAAAAATAAATGTCATACAGAAATTAAAATAAAAGCAACTAACATACTACTAATGAATGATAACTAAACAGACTTACACACTGAACAGATTCCCATTCAACAGGTAACTTTCTCTTTCTATTTTGTCTTCTTGTCCTTCTAGAAGTGGCTTCTAACAGTATGGCGTCTTGTCGCGTATTACTTTGTAAAAATTGTGTTAAAATTAGTAATACATTGTGAAGGTGTATTGTAAATAAAAGTGTAATTACGAGAAAAGCATAAAAAAAACGTTTCTGGCGTTCGGTCTGCATGATTGCTGTGCGCAAGCGCGGCGCGTGGCGTTCCTATTTATACAATTTCTCTTCTCCGACTGTTTTGCTGGAAATCATAATCATCACTGCGCAGCATGGAAACGCCCGATCCCCACGACTTCGGAGAGCGCAACTCCGAAGCACTGCGCATCATGGAAACAGTGTATATGCTCTTCTAGTTTCTAGTAGTGCATGGTAGTCTGTATACTTGAGGTATTATAGTGCCTGACTATTTTATATATATATATTTATGTATGTATGTAACACTCGTTTTTGTTTGGCCAATCTTTATGACTGCTGTCCAAGATTTTAGTTAGTCATATATTTTAGTATGTTAGTTGGGCTTCCTATTAATTAATGTTCAGTAAGTGATATGACTCATATTTGGAATCCCTATATCTGCCAAAATAGCTGGATCGGCTGGCATCTCTAAATAAGGACGCCCCAATTTTAGAGGAGGACAAAATCGGAGATCTGATTTACATAATGATATTACATTGTTTAGAGACTATTTTACCTTATATAAGCAAATAGATGAATGCTCGGCGTTGCCCGAGTAATAAAAGTCTTTGCACAGAAAATTTATTTTTATTTAACATATAACACCAGTGACCATTCTAACTTTCAAACTTCATGTCATAGAGAAAAGTGTTTTGTGCAGTTTAAATAAATTAAGAGAAAAAATGAAACAACTGTAAAGGTTTTCAAACTTTGTCAAACAGCTGTAACTTTCAAACTTCATATTATGAGGAAAATGTTTTGTGTAGGTCAAATAAATTTAAAAGAAAAAAACAGCTATAAAAGTGTTTAAATGTACATGTAAATGTGAAATAATTAGCAAGTAATAGCTAAATTAAGTCTGTTTTGCTACGATTACAATACAAGATGATTTGGTAATGATACAATTAATACGAACTGAGAAAACAAAACAAAATCCTGAATATGTTTAATCAATACTAACAATTCAAGCATAGAAGTGTGTGTGTATAAAAAAATGTTACCGTTCCAGCAGAAGCTATCCATCAAAACTTTGAATATGACGATACTTCATATCGTCATATATAAAGTACTGACTTCATATATGACTTCTCATATTACTTCTCAGTGCTGGTACTTCTCGATACTGGTACTTCTCGATACTGGTACTTCTCGATACTGGTACAAGTTTAAAAATGAGATATCGGTCTTTGTCTGGTACTTTTTCCGACCAAATGAAGAGAAGATTTAAAGGCTATTCCTACTCCAGATAATACAATTGTCCCCATGAGATGTATTAGCCTTTACTGATTTACTTTACTGAGAAATCATTAACATAAACAGAGCTGTTTTTCTGCCAATTCTTCCAAGTGCAAAATCTGGACAGACACAATAATGAGTCTTTTTGATTTGCTTAATTCATAACACTGCCTAGCATGCTATATTCGTTCCTGAACAAGTAGAAGCATGACTAGTATGCTATTGAACAGATTCTAGCTGCACCACCACTGTCCATCACCAAACTGATGATGACCACATGTAAAATGCACCCTCTGCCAACTTGCTAGATATCCTTGAGTCATGTCTACATGCCAGCTGTTTGCAGACACCTGGGATTACACTTTCATTTTTTGTCTCTCAACAACGAGCCTGTGTTGCAAGATTAAGAGCTTTTGGCGAGTCTTGCCATAATTTGGAAAAACTAGGCTGAAGCTGAAAGTTTATAACTTATGTGCTCACTTTTTCAATCTCAGGTTTTTCGATCGCAGGACTGACCATCATTATCGAACCTCACTGGGTGTGTATGTCTGCATCATATTTTAATTGTTGGTGCTGTTGCACATTATCACAGCAGAAATATTCCGATTTTTAAAACTGCTCTTGTGGCCATACTACAATATTCATTTTGGTGATTATCTATTATGGAGGCAGACACCGCTTTCCTTACAATGTTGTTATTGCCATTCAGATGATTAAACAGCAGTTCAAAGGATTTCAGAACCCGATAAGGCCTATAGCGCCGCCTAATTTCTGCACACTTTCCAACAGGAAAATGGTGGCTTTTATTTTGTGACAAACATTTTGAACATATTCACTCTATCAGTAATTTACTCAATTTGCTCATCTCCTCCCATATTTACTGTCCTAACTGCAACAAATGCAACCTCTTTGGCATTGCCTTCTAGCTCCTACAGATATGCACACCGATCATATGGCTCCTCTCCAGTGGATCAAGGCTATTGTCGATTTTAGCCAAAAAAGCACACCTCCTTAGTAAGTTATACCATTTAGTTTTCGGTAATAACAAAAAGTTGAACAATTTTTTTGGTTTTAGGACTACTAAAAGTTAAATGCCCCCTTTTCAAAAACTGGCCCTTTTAATGAGCGTTTCGACTAGAAGCATTCGTCGTGTGGTCAGCTTTGTTTTCTTTAAATTGTACTGTGCCCCACGAAAACTTTTGCTCCTCCATTTTATTGTCTATATTTCAACAGCTGTCTCCGACTAGTTGTCCTCATACCTCTACCAATTTCGGTTGCAGCTTACTTGATGTTTTCACTAAGTTGGCCAGTTAGCCCTGATCGTGAGTGGCAATGGTGATGTTGATCATAGTATTACACACGCCTTCTAATAAGGTCTTGGCATTACTGGTTTAATGAAGTGGCTACGAGTGAATCTGTGGTATTAGAAAAATTCCTCATTAAGGCCGTCTTAATTTCAGGGCTGCTTTGTAAACGCTGGTAGACCCTACATGATTTACTTTGCTTGTACAGAATTCTATTATGTTGCCAAAGTCATAAGCTCAATTCTATAACTTTAAGTCAAATGTCAGTGGTTTATTGCTGCTTTAGCGTTTATTAGATGCCCGTATCGGATAGAACCTTGTACAAAAAGCAGATAATTTAGATTTATCTCTCAGTTTTTGGGAAGGAACTGATAACTCTGCTAATAGATCAGTGAGTGTTTCAGTGATAGTAGTTACAGCTCATGGCTAACGTTTCAGTTGGAAATGACAACACTCGTAATAAAAATATATGGTGCAAAAATAGATAATTACTCCGAGTTCCATTCCAGTAGTAGTCAGTGTCTTGCTACAGATCTTTTTTTTTCAAACACAAAATAATAGATTTAACACAAGCCCATTAAATGTTGACAAACTTTTAAATTTTTTCATTCAGTTTTAATTTAGCATTCTTTGTGCATTAAATTGCTGTAAATGATTTAGTTAGTGTTATTAGTGCCGATGTCTCAGGAGATGGGAGGTCCACATTTTCGTATGGCTGATAAAATCAATAGGCTGGTAATGCCTCAGCGACTTCATTAGCAAAGAAATTACTAGGATCTACAGAAACCACAGAGCTATCATTTTGAATAGCTGTATTTAATGCTTTGTTGTTACTAAGAATGCCAGTACACAGTAGTTATTCATTTTTCAGGAACATCTCCTTTTATTAAAGGTTTCCTGGACATCAACTCAACATGATGGCTCTTTTTTTCAGCAGTTGATATAATTATTCAGTTGAAGTTGTGTAAACAAAGATTTTCTGCATTTTAATTCTGTGTAAAAGTTCGAATTGTTAGCTTCTTTGTGGAAACAAGGCAATTTACAAAGTTTTTTTTCAAGAACTGAGATAAACCTTTTTGGACTTGTAAAGCAATAAGTTTTGAAATTGATTATTTTTGTTGTTGGTCTTCACCACCAGAATAATAATTGAATTTTTTATCTGATAAATGCGCAATATCCAATGATATAAATTATAATAAAAAATGCTTTTGCTAATCTTTTAACATTGACAATCAGTATACGACACATACTGCCATACACAGCCTACCACCATACGACTGTTGCATTTACATGTATATACAAAATATAAACTCATCCTTGACCTCTTTTTCTTTACCAACGTGCAGTGTAGTTTTTTTGTAGACTCAAGGAGCATGTCAATTACAAGTGAGCAATCGCCTTCCTTAGGGTCGCACATGTCAGCCTATTGCATTAAATCATCAGAACTTTCTTGTACATTAAGCTTTGGCTCAACATCTGTGTTCTTAGAGCTCCTTTCATCAGAAGAATATCTGTTTTGCTTTATTTCTGTAGTTACTGCTGATGCTACATGAATATTGATTTTTAGCTCCTGAGATCATGTCAATACCACCAACACTTTTACTTGGCTCTGTAGACTGTTTTTTTCGCTTACCTCTTTGTTAATGGTCTTTGATACCATACCTTAGATTATTAAGATGGTCAGTAAAAGCTTCACCAACACTAGACTACTTGCTCAAGCTTCTGTTTCATTGTATGTAGAAGTGACCACACCACATTTGGATAGAGAGGGTGTATACCTGTTCTAAAACCTGACAGTAGGTTTGTTTTGCAGTTATGTTTCATCAAATCTGGCAAGAGCTTCAGAAGTGAAGGAAACTTGTCCTTGGCTAGTCTCACTCCTACCACCACTTGTTTTTTGTGAGGACATCACTTTTTTCCAGTTTGCTTTCAGTGGCCTATTAAGGGCCACACTTAGTGGATGGTATCTATGTGGGGAATTTGGTGATAAGCAAACAAACTTTATTTTGTGCTGTTGACACAATACAAGACTATCCTTATTAAAGTGTGAACTTGTATTATTGCAATATCCCTGGTACCTTTTTTCTTTCTGAAATAAGGCAAAGCAATGCTTCTAAACCAGTCTACGAAACAATGAGCCTTAAACCAGCCTGATTTGCTAAAATTATAACGAGTGTCAAGCAGACCACCCCGTGTCTATGAGTCCCACATATTTTTTGCTCTTTAGGCGACATATGGAGGTAGCATCTCAGTTGTTGCGGAACTAGCAAACACGCTGCTTTTGCTGCTGTGTGTTACCCTTCTCGGGTACTTGGAGCTTCTCCGAAACATGCATTTTTTTCCCGGTTTATCTGACAGATTTGTCTCACCATAATTTATGTTGCAAGGAGGGATGTCTTTAAGAGGGTTTTGTCAATTTCTGAAGATATTTTTAAGATCATTGGGATTCACCTGCGCATGCTTCAGCGCAATATTCTGGCACGACTGTGAGTCATTTATCTTTGTGCCTTTGCATAAAACTGAGACTCTGACTGACCTGGTTTAAGACCAGAGATCACAATTTCATATCCGTTTGTAGTTTCATGTAGGTACTTTTCTCCACCCACTTTTTCTAGCCAAGGTGTAAATACATACTTACATGGTATTAGTCTTTAAACAACCTTGAACTGACTTTGTTATTACAAATGTGGCACTCCTCCGATAGATCTGTGGCCGTAGTAGAACAATATTCTATGTTGAGGGGCACCAATATTCTCATTTTGAACGAACCATACAAATGATATAAAGTTATAATTGTTATTGAAAATATGTTTGGCATTGTTGGTAGATATGCCTTAGTGTGTTTTGTATCGTAATACCATCACATCGTTTTTTGTCTATCACTTTTGGTCACTTTTGACTTAAAGCTACAGAACAATGGCTTTTTCCTCATATGATTCAGTTCACAAGTGGTGCAACCACTCAGGCTCACGTAGGATGGCCAGATCATTTTAGGAGCATTTCAGAAAAATTTTCGTCATGGCACACTCAGGGATTCCTGTCAATCCGGTTAACCCTCCAGTCGTCATTTAATGATCATGAGTATTTTTTAAGGGTTCATAATCCTAGAAAAGCAGCTTCGATTATAATGTTAGTATTGTCTTGAAGAAAAAATATCTCATAGTCAATGGTTGACCCAGAAAAATAAAGTCAACCAAAAGTCCACGTGTCTTGTAAGGATTCTTTAAAGACTTACTCCAGCTGTCAACCAACAATCTCATAGCAATCATGTAGTTGAATATAAAGAGATTGTGGACTATCCATAAGCTACACTACAATTTATTTTTCATTGGAACTAATTTTTTAGTCGCACGGTTCATCACCCATATATTCTCTCGTCACCAGTCTCTGGTGACTAACAACTTCTCATCTTTATGAGATGAGAAGTTATTGGCAGAAGCTAATATGAGAAGTTATATGGCATACATCACTTTATAGAATCTGAAAAAAACATTCTGATATTGATAGCTATATACATGTGTATGTTTTTGCAAGTTTTTTTATTGCAAGCGCTAGGGTGTGTTATACTCCTTGTGTTCATCTAAGATCATTATACGAGAAGCTGAATTGTAAGTTTTCAATAGCAAGGGGTTATCAATAGACTTTCTTTTGTTGTAGAATGCTATATAATTATGAATTTTCCAATATTTTTGTACCAATTTACACATGAGGTTCATGGGTGAACATTTTGATGCATAAAATGTTTGTGTGCAAAACACAACTGCAATGTATATAAATGTTATGTGAATCATTTTAGATATTGGTAAAACTGACACCAGATAGGGTTACTCATAAGCACAATTCATTGTTATAAAATATACTATTCAAAGTCCGTTTCTATGCTAAAAACTGAAAGCTTATGGAGAACCTTGTGATGTCAGCCAAGTAAAACAGGCATTGGCATCAATGCAGAGTGTTGTCTGTTGTGGCTGCGTTGTCCAGATTGTATGAAGATCGTATACAATGCGTTATCCTTTTTCTGACCTTGGCTGTCGTTGCATAAAGCTTGTTTGTAAGTCCTAATGCTTTTACAGCGCTTGAACAGTTTTTTGACAAATACCCAGCATAGGAAAAATTTGCATGTATTGAAGATGGATGTTAAAGATTCTCCAGTTAGCATTGTAGCTGTCTTTGTCATGGATCATTGTCTACCAGTATTGGTCTTAACCTCTGCTCGCACTGGTAGACACTGGCATAAGATAAGAATGATGAACCAACTAGCATATATAGTATAAAATATGCTATATATATAATGTTATATAATATATTATATATAATATAGTGACTGAAGACAAAACATAATATCAATTTTTTAAAAACGGTATAAACACGTATATAAAAAACCATTGTCTGTATCCGAAAAAGATTTTTGTGTATCCGAGTAGTTCAGGCAAAATCTGAATTGTTTGTTAAGCGCATGATGTCCCTGACAATGCTTTGCTAGACAAAGCACAAGGTTTTTGTGAGCTCCTTTAATGTTTTGTTTTCTTGGTTACTGACCAATCACAATGCTTTGATGACAGTAGCTCTTTCAATAGACACTTAATGTTAGGATATGGCCAATGATTGGTTGATGCCTCGCGATAAAGCAAGAAAATCTCTGGTATCTTCATAAAGAGCTTTTGGTGCGAGCATGTAAAGCTTGACTCTATCTATTATATTTAGATGACAAACTTCTATTGGATTATATGAGGTAACACAATTTTTGCTGTTAGTATAGCATTAAACTCAGCACTAGTGGTATTTACTATTAGCAATTCTAGCGTGCCAAGCTAAAAATTCTGTCTTGGCGAAACGCTAATACTAACAATGCTTCTTTTCATGCCTTTTAGACGATTGGTGTAATTATGCTGTAATATGTACAAAGCTTAAATGTCACTCAATTGATTGATAATTATTATCACAAATAATTTATTTAGGATTTGCATTATGTGTATGTGTTTAGTTTCATGTGTATTTCATGTAATATAAGTGCAAACTCTATTAGTATTATCATATACATGTAGATATATATTAATATATATATATAGTTAATATATAGTATAGTTGTTTTGGTTGTATCGTAAGTTAGCTGCTGTAAATATTTAGTTGACAACTGAAGATATATGCATTGGTATATCATGTTTTAGTTGACAACTGAAAATATATGCATTGGTATATCATGTTCAAAATTTGTTCATTAAAGTTTGCGCTTGTGGTTCAAGCTATTAAGGTTTGAAAAACTTGGTATAGATAATGACCTCAGCTTTGTTTGGCATTTGAAGATGAGCATTCATTAGCTCAAATTAACACAGATTTTGCTCTTCCGGTGTTTTTCATCATCCAAGTTGTGTTAGCTGCTTGCATCACTCACTTGTACAAAGCTGGCTCTCTAGATTGATATTGATTTCTTTAAGCTGTATTCATACTCATTACGCCGTCGCGCTTCTGCGCAGAGCAGCTTAACTACCACATGGCCATGGGCTCATTACTATAACAGAGCAAAGTGATTCTCTGTGGAGATTTGTTGTAGAAGAAGCATTTCTTGTATAAACTACGTATCCAGATGGCGAAGGAAATTAACAGCTCGTCTGGAATTGTGGCGCAATCCATGTCAGGAGAAACAACAAACTCAGAGAATGCTCCAGTCACCTTACAGAAAAGTCTAGGACTATTTAGCGCTGTCGCTATGGTGGTAGGCCTTGTTGTCGGCAGCGGCATCTTTGTCTCACCTGTCGGTGTTTTGGATAATGCTGGCAGCAGTGCCGCATCGCTAATATTCTGGGTTATTGGTGGCCTTTCCGCCGCTATTGGCTCTATGTCGTATGTGGAACTAGGTACATCTATACCAAGCAGTGGTGGAGACTATACTTATATAGGCAAGTAACACATGTATCTTTATATAACTTTGCTTGTAATCACACTTTTATATAGGAATTGTGCCCACTGAAGTGTGCTTTTATCAGTTGAATGCAAAGCCATAGCGTTTGGATATATTCAAAACTACACCGAAATGGTTTTTAAGACAAAGTCTTACAATTGATCAATTGACGTGCCACGGTCTAACCATGTTATAAAGATATTGGTCATTAGTTTCTTATATTAACATCCTTTCTTTTTGGCAGTATATTAATCGATGAACAATCTTAAAAATAGTTCATACGGATAGCTTAGAAACCCAAATTTATTTTCCGAATTTAAAGCATAAATCAGTTCGCTACCCTTATTACTCTTTTTTGGTTCAAGTTCCGTATACAGCTCATCTATATCTGAACATGAATCTTCATGCTGTCATGCTCTGCGAGAAGAATCATTCTTGTGTATCATTAGCTCATTTTCAATAGCAAAAATGATATAACATTTTTTGGCATCGGTAGTGCCAGTTTAACGTTACATTATACGCTACTTGTCTCGGAATATTCATGTTTGTCTCTGGGGGCTAGCGTATCTCTGCATTGCCTTGGCGCTGCTGGTAATACAGTAGTAAACAAAGGCATCGTCTTCAGCAGACAGGTATTTTCACCTAATTGGACCTACTGGCTCACACTCACTAGAACCTGGGTTGAATGTCATTATGGCATGCCTCTTCACCCACAATTCATTAGCTAAAGGTGTGTTTCTAATAATCTGTAATGAGGATTCAAAATATCACTTACATAGTGTGTCTTACACAAGGCAGCAGGTGTGTCTTACACAAGGCAGCAGGTGTGTCTGACACTTTGGGGCACTCACTGCACTAGTACAGAATAAGAACCACTAGTTCTACTTGTTATTGAATTGGCAAAACAAACGATGGAGCGCTAATTGTCTTATAGGCCTTGCTGCATTCACGCTTTTTAAATGTTGCATTTTTGCATGCGAGTCTTTTGTTTTCGCACAGCTCAAGGGGGTCCCACAAAGTTCGTTGGAGGGCTAGAAAATAGCTGTTCACAATTTTGCTTTGTATGATCAACTGTATTGTTTTCTTTTGTAGGAATAGCTTTTGGACCGGTGTTGCAGTTTATCTTTGTTTGGGCTTTTCTTATGATAGTGTTTCCAATCGCTAATGCCATCATTGCTCTTATTTTCGCAAACTACATCTTGGTACCGATATTTCCTGACTGCAGCCCACCTGGAAACGCTGTTACCCTTGTTGCAGCGTTTGTGATAGGTTTGTCTTTATGCATGTTGTGCATCGTCTACTCCTGTCCACTAGGCATCCATTAGCAAATTGTTGGCATTTTATTGGTTTACTTTCTAGAAATCATGAATTTAAGATTATATAGTTTACTTTATTCTCCTTTGTACTTGTATGTACACTCTTATGCATTACTATTCTCTGTTACAGTTTTGCTGTCAGTGATCAACTGCGTGAATGTCTCTTGGGCTGCCAGGGTACAAAACGTCTTTCTTATCTTGAAAGTCATCGCGCTGATCGTTATTTCTGCAACTGGTTTCGTCTGGATTGCTCAAGGTAAAGTTTTTATTTACCATGAAGTGACAGTTTGTACAATGAACATTTTACATTTTTTTGTGTTTGATTTTTAGATGCTCTCTAACTCAAGGTATTTGGGATTGCCAACGTTAGCGATGTTATGACTATTTGGCGGTTTTTGTTTGGAGAAAGCTGTTAGTTAACGTTACTAAAAACTAGCGTCGTTCACTATGTTTGTAGGCAAAACTCAGTACTGGAAATCTCCATGGGAAGGCACTAGCATGCAGCCTGTAAACTGGGCACGGGCTATTTATTCCGGTGTTTTCTCCTATGCCGGCTGGTCAGTCATCCCATTTCATTCTCATCTGCGTTTGTATGACTTGTGCTTAAATTATTGATCAATTTTATCTCACCCGTATGACATCTTGCTGTGATTCATAATTCAACGATAAATACTGACTTGAATAACCCTTTTGCTATGAACTAGACCGGGTAGCTGCAGCTTTTTGTTCATGTTAATTTGTTGGACAAGCGCAGCCATTCCGCTTCCTAGAACTTTACTAATTTTCACTGTGCAGGCTTTTTCAAACAAAGAAACAAAGCCTATGTAGCGTATGTTTGCTCACAATTTAATGAATATGATTATGTAGAAAAGCCTTTTATGTGTTTTAGGAATTACTTGAACCTTGTTATGGAAGAAGTAAAGGAGCCTGAAAAGTTAGTTAACTATTCATAATGTATGCATATTTGATACTCTTTATTAGCGATCCTATATCAAGTGAAGACAACAGCTGCAGATGGTTTATCAAGGTCACTGACATATTTATTTTGTACCATGTTAACCCATTCTCTTTCCCCACATCTCCCGTGTCAGTGCTCAAAGTATTAAAGCTATAGCCGAAGAACTTAAGAATTGCACATTTTTGAGGGGGCTGTCTTCCCTTTGTTTTTAGAAATCTACCAAGAGCTATATGGATATCCATTCCTATGATCATTGTTCTCTACCTCTGCACGAATGTAGCATTCTTCACAGTTCTTTCTCCAGAAGAGATGCTTTCAGCTGATGCTGTTGCTGTGGTATGTTCAGCCAGACAGGTTTTGTAATGAATGAATATGTTTATTTGCTTGGGTTTTGCAATGGCACTTTTGGGAGACCTCGCTATTGTTACTATCACTAGGGACCATCTTAGGAGTCTCCGTGATATGTACCTTTCTGTTTGTTTAAATTCTCTCTTTTGCGCATTTCCTACGCATTTGTTGGATACACTGATTTGCTAATAAACAGCTGGACACATTCCTTTTGCAAAGTTTGCTTTCCTTTTCGTTATTTAATGGTTTCTCAACAATTAAGTGCTCATTAGTATCTGTCCCACAGTGTGGATATAGACCTTGACCTTGCTGCAATATCAAACACAGTATGTTTGTTTGTCAGACGTTTGGAAACAAGACTTTGGGAGTGATGTCATGGATTATTCCAATCTTTGTTGCCTGTTCAACTTTTGGAAGTCTCAATGGATCCATATTCACCTCTTCACGGTCCGTGGTTATATATACATTCTTGAGATATCGTGTGGCAGCATTCACAGTGCCTGGTTATACATACATCTAGATATAGATATCATGTTGCAGCATTTCGATTCAGCCGTCTTGTTTTGAAGACTTGATTGTACCAGGAGTGAATGCCAACTGTGGTGACTGCTTCTGATTTACTAGCGTCTCAACTAACTTATAGGATATTTTAATATTGTGCCATTATTTCAGAGGTTTTAGGCTCCTCTTAAAACATGATGATCAAAGTAGCGAACTATTTATAGCACCTTTTTAAATGTAGTTTCACAATAAAGCTAATTTCATGAATCATTTCAACATTCACTGATATGTAACTGCGACTGTCTCATACCACCAGGATTTAACAATAATATTTTTAATAAATGTAATAATTTAATTTTGTAATTTAATTAAAGTAATATTGGACCTATTTACCAAATATTTAAATTAAAGTGTTTTTCACTACTGTTCGCTAGAAGAGCTTCCGTAAGTTTACTAAGTGTTGATAAACTGAGACCTATGACTGATGAAATGAGTTATCTACTCTATTTCTAGTATCAGGCTGAAATAGAAGGCAATTACCAATTTCATGTTTAATAGCTAGTAGAGAACCATTGTTTGTCGCATATTCATCACCCACTCACCAAACTGTTCCATGATTGTACTAATAATTTGTGTGTTTAGTGTTTTGTACACGAGTCACAAATCATCCACTATTACCGCTAAGGCTGTGTATACGTTTGAGGACACCGTGCTATTGGTGTTTATCCGAGTTCCGCTCGAACCATTTTACAATATAATTAATCATTTCAGCCGATAATGCAAAAAATATGCTTTACAAGTGTTATTCCTTCTTTATTTTTATTCTCATTGGTTATAAGAACGTGTGGCCTGAAATAATAATAATTGTATAATTTGAAAGTAAAATATGTACAGTTTCATTTGAATGTTGTCTGGCAACATGTGCTGCAATTGAGTGATGAACCTCTTTGAGAATGAAAGCTGTTTCTTCTGAGTTGTCTCGAATGTTTGATTTGTCTCGAACTTACTACTCGCAAGTATTTGATCACCTGTTCAAACAAAGCCAGTTGTATGTGATTCATTGATATTTGAAGTGGTTCATACCAGAGCCAAGCCAAAGCAGCTAACTCTATTTACTTACATCTGTTTGCTGTTATAAAATAACAAAACATTCTAATACAACGCAATCCAAATAAAATTTTAGTTAATTTTTAGTTTGTGTTAACTTTGATGAAAAAAAAACTGTTTAATAACAATTACATAAAAAAATACTTGACTTGACCAGTTAACTGCTAAGCTTGAAGCTGTTCTATATTGCGAGTTTGTTAGTAATTTTAAAATATAGCTGATAGTGCACAAACTAAATGAAATATCGGTAGGAAATAGTTTTGCAAATTGAGTTTGTGTAGATTTTTTGTATAATGTAGACCAAACGCCACATTTTAGCATAATTGTATGGCCACAAACATTTATAACACAAACTTTGTAACTGGGACATTTTTAAAATATCCATCAGAACCAGCCGTGTTTCTGTATACAGTGGAGTGCACCTACGGGTTACGACATCCATGTTTTCCGGTATTTTCACCTTACGATGTGGAATACGATGTTTTTTTGTCTCCTCCATACACCATTTTTTTCGCCATACGACATCGACAAAATGTCTCTCAAAACTCAATTTGGCAGTCGGTGCACTGAATACCTCGAAATAACGAAGATACCGATATGCTATTCGCCGAAATCTCTCCAAATGCCTGAATAAGATCCGATGCTTTATATTATTCGTTATAAGTTATAGTGAAAACAAAACCGGAAACAGGTAATAAAGAATAAAACGATGTCAAAATTAAAGTTTTGTAAAATACATACTAAAACTTAGCTTTAAATGTGTGTTTAGTGAACTAAATTCGTTTAAGTTAAATTCAAAGTTTATGTTATACGTCTGTTTCAAAGATAAGTACTCCACACAGTACGTACTGTACATAGTAATGTTATATTTTATTGCAAATTATAACCACTAAATACACCGAAGTTACTGTAGGTAAATATAGTTACTAAGGATAATATACTATCTTGTTACTAATTTTTAATATGTACAGTACTTATATAAAATTTGTTGATTTTCACCAGGGGGTGTTTGCATTAGATAATTACTATGGGTTTCTATACGCCTCCATACCAGCATTTTCGTCTTACATTGTCAACACTGGAACGAATTAATGTCATATGGTGGGTCCACTGTAATTATATTATATTTGAGCTGGAATATTTAAAGCCTGTCTGTTCAGAATTCTTATTTATAGAAGTAGCTAGAATTTTTAGCTTTAAAAGGGTCACTATTTTAAAGGGAATTTTAAAAATTAGTTATTCACTGACGCGTGCCCCAGAGGAAGAGACATGAGATGGGTGGTTTAACTTTGTAGCCACTACTCAAAGATTAATGTGAGACCCATGTATATGGCATGATACATTTGAGCTTGCTCCATCTGCTGAGAACATATATTACAGGAAGGGGTAATCAAATATGGTGGCCAGCTTAGTTAATCATATTGGATTTACACATTCACCAATCTGAATTGACATAAGGACTCTTCTCGTGTCTTAGATGTCTATGTTTTATCGAAATGTGTCTGTCTTACATGGTGTCAAAGGTTGAGCTAGCAAACGTTTTGCTCCCAAAATTTGTCTGTTAGTGTTCCGATCAAATTCATTGCTAAAAACTAAGAATTTGACTGTACTGTTATATAAAATTGTAGCTTTGAAATACTGGTAGCAAATATGAAGCTTCTTTTGTAGGTTGTACTATGTGGCAGCAAGAAAAGGTCAGCTCCCAGAATCCATCAGCTACGTTAGCATTAAATGGATGACTCCGGTTGTTTCCCTCATGTTCCAGGTATTGAATGTACTTTCACATGCTATTGTAGTAATCCGAGATGAAGTTCATGAGCCACAGCAATAGATGATAACAAGGTGTAACTTTGCCGCAATAACATGACAACCAGATAAATGGTAGAGCAATGAGAAAACTGTATCAGTCACCGCGTTACTGCGCTTTAAAACTAATTTGATAGACTCGTCATTTTTTTAATTAAATTTCGGTTAAATCTCCTACATTCTAGTTGATTGCTAGGCTGAAATTGAATTAGGTTCATAATCTAAAAAATTGCTCAAATCATTTTTCATTGTTACAACTTTTGGTTGTTTGTTGTGATCAATTTATGATGCCCATAACTCTTTTTTATCGCTATGTATGTTTTTAAAAGCTAGTTATCATTTTTCATGATTTTAAATTTTAATTAAACATAAATAAATAAAAATTTTTGACTTCATACGAATGGTCGCAGTAGAAATAGAGCGCAAATTTGTAATAGAAATCAATTCCTGCACACACCGGTTGAAATCTTTCAAAGTTACTGTTTACATTCGTCATTTTGTATGATCTGATTTTAACATATGAAACACATCCTTCAATTACTTCTAACTTTCTACGTGTATGTACCAAAAAATGCTATAAAGAGCCAGTTTAGAACTTGAAATATAAATACAATGTTTAATGTTACATATTTAAACATGAAGTCACTAGTTTATTTCTAGCTTCTCAAGTTTTTGTGGGTAGCTAACTTCTCGAATTTAAAGCCTACATATTTGAAAAATTGGACAAAGGACATCACCAGTGCAGTCTACTTATAATAATTCTATGGCAAAGGACATCACCAGCGCAGTCTATTTATAATAATTCTATGGCCGTGCTGCTTTTGCATATCAGACGTGTTCATAATACCTGGTATACAATTACTAACATCATTCAAATGTTCAACAGCAAATCTTTTTACGCTGTATGTGAGCTGAATGCCTACACTGATTGACAGTATTTTGAGAATGTTGGCAAATCAAACATCCCATTTCAGAGGTCATTAATCTTTATGAAAGACTTTTAAATTGTTTGCAATTACGAATTTAAGGCTTCACATCTGCTCACATGCCCCATACTGTGCGCCTTTCAGATATCGGGTTGTAGAGTGATGCTTAATGGCTATTTAAGAAAGTAGTATTTGACGTCTATTATGATCTTTGCGCTTGCTAAAACTCAAATAGATCGGAAGCTGTGAATGACATGAAATACTCATTGTGATCAGAGTATGAAATAAAATGTGAGTTTGAAAGTTATAAGCCGGCACATAAAGGAAAAGATTTCAATCTATATCACTTGAGGAGTAACATGGGGGCCAAAACTCCTTTTTCATTTAATTGTTTGCTATCTTTATGCACTTCTAGTTAATGTATTTCTAGTTAACAGCAATTAGCAGACAAAAAATTGTTTAGCAAAGTAAAACATAGAACAACTTGATTCACACAAAGCTAATTCTTGTTCAGAATATTAACACTGATCTAACAAATTTGTTCAATATAGTTAGTACCGATGTGTTATGTAATGCTGTTATTCAGAATGACTTACCAGTAGATTTACCGACGCTTAAATTTTGTAGATGGTTATCTCTCTATTCTGTCTTATCTCTTCTGATATCCATGAGCTCATCAACTACGCTACTTTCTTTGAAACTGTTTTTGTTGGACTCTCCGTTGCTGCCCTTCTCTATCTGAGAAAGAAGTTTCCAGATATGCATCGGCCTTTAAAGGTAACAATTCATATTTTCCTTTTAAACATCTCGTAACATACTTGAACTGTTTTTATATTTCACAACGTTCTTTCATGCAGTCATACCTCAAGATGTAAAAGTGATTGCAAGTGAGTCTTTTTAGATACAAGCTGTGATCTAATCAGGTATTTTTCTTTAATCTACAAACAAAATCTTTGAGCTTCATGCATCTGCTTTGATGTTGACCTGAATTTACTTTGCTTGTTGTCTCAGCTTTTTTATCTAATGAAAAAGTAAATACGGTTTCTCAAAGATATTTCTACACGTCGTTATATTTATTTGATTTAATTTGCATAGTAACAGAAAACCGTTTCATATTTGCAAATTAACCAAGATATGATTGTAATAATAGGATGAAAATACGAAGTAAAAGCGAAAATGAAACAAGTGAGTGTATAGAAAATAAAGTGATATGAAGAAGTAAATTGAGTGTTACATGCCATTGTATGAAGTAAAACGTATTTTACTTGAAACAGAATCCCACTCATCATTGCCATATTTCCTATTCAATTGTTATAGTAAACCTTTGCCTGATTTACTGTCTCTTCACATTTAATAGAAAATAACTCTATTGTTCTTACAAGGTTGTTAATGTGGAATGTTAATGTGGAATGCATTATTTGAAGTAACATATATTTTCGTTCATGAGAATTTGAATACCAAAGTGCATTTTGCATAATTAGGTTATAAAATCTGCTAGTAGAAATAGTTGCTTTTTCAATCTCTGACTTTCATAATTTTTAAAGTTATGAAATAATTTTTAAAGTATTAATTTAAAAAATTTAATTGGCTTTAAAATTAAAGCCAATTAAAAATTATGAAATAATTTTTAATTGGCTGAATTTACAGATATAAGATATCAAATTTAGAAAAGCATATTTTATGCAAAATGTTATTGCAATTATTCCATTTGAATCATTTTTTATGTTATGAGTTAATGTTAGTAGTGCTCTAACTATTTAAATTTGTTAAAAAATTAAATACATTTAAAACTACGTTTAGTAATTGTTATTTCAGGCTAGAAGAATGTCCACATGGTATACAGTAGAAATAGAATATAAGAAAGTTGTTTTGATATTGAAAAGATGAACAAAAAAACTTATACCTCATAATACAACATTATTAGTATCTTATACATAACCAATAGTATAATCAATCATAGTCAATCGGTGCGCCATCACGTAAATGAATAGTTGAAACTTCTTGCATTGTCTTCTTCTAAAAACTGTCTATTTTTGTAACTGGCTTAATGTTTAAATCATTGTGTACCTTGAGGGTGTCTATTCGAAACAAGATGGGCTGGCCGGTGCATCAAAATCAGAATGGCTTCATTTTAGCCCGGCAATATTTTCTCTTCGAGTAGTTTGTGGAAACCCATCTTTGTAATGCGCCATAAATATCCTCTTACAATTTAGGATTATAAACTTACAGCATATTGTGATGGCTTGTGTTTATTGTGGTACATTGACCTATCATCATGGTAAAACATTTTATTCGTCGTTAATTATTCTCTTTTTATGGCTGCTTTTCCCAACCATCAGGTATGATGATCGAGTGGATTAGAGCTGACTCTAAATACGCTGCTCAGATGTTTATCTAGCTTTTATTAAACTTTATCAAATAAAATTGTTGTACTGACATTTTAAATGTTTGCATTTCCTTCCTATATTGGTTTATGCTGTTTTACTTTCTGTTGTAGGTAGCGTTGTTTTTTCCAATAACATTTCTCGTCTTCGTTCTTTTCCTGCTATGTATGACGCTGTATGAGGGTGCGCAATCATCTTTGATCGGTATTGCCATCTGTCTCTCCGCTCTGCCAGTCTATGTGATTTGCATCGCATGGAAGAACAAACCAAAAAGTTTCCGACGCGCTATGAAGTCAATGAATATATGGTTGCAGAAACTTTTTATGTGCGTTCCTGACGAAAAAGAATATTTGGATTGATTGATTATTTTACTCATTTTTATGTACATGTGTGTGTGTGGTGCTCAGATATGATTCATGAATCACGTGCACTCCATGTAAGCAGCACTTTGCTGCACTTTGTTTTTTCTGGCTCTTCTTGATGATGCTTGTTCTCCCATTCACCTCTTGCATTTGGGCATTGGCCAGGCTTTTATTTCATGCTTGAAATTGTTGCCTTTGCTCAATAAATACATTATACATCCTATATACGCATGCTTATATTTAGATGATTTAATTGATTTTACATCATTGTTATATTTAAAATGGCAGGTTTTAAATATAAAAATGGGTTTTCGTATTATTTGGGTCATTATGAGTTTTCATATCTTCTGGCTAACTATACAAGTGACGGCATACTCACCTAGAATAATTAAGTAGGTAGATATTACAATGCTATAACACGCAAACTAACTACACAGAAAATAATTTTTTAGCACCATATTTATCAAAAATTATTGATTGGCTAGCTTGATTCTATATCATGTCAAACAAGGTGAAAAAGGCAACACCCGCTGCAAAAGACGAAAAGCCGAAAATTAGAAGTTATGCTTTCGTTAAATTTTAGCCTTGTTTTTAATTTGACTCAAACAAATGTATTTGAATCTTTCTATGGATTTTACCGAATTATCGAAAGATTCCGTCCAACTAGAGCTCTGCACTCAATTGGATTGGTTATCCGAAGTTCAGTCTACACGTACATGCAAAACGACGCCTAAGTTTGTGATATACGGAACAGCGTGTATCGCTTTTACACGCAGGTGATCCTAGTAATAGAGTTAATCCTGTATGTTCTACGCGAATGTTTTACGTATAACAGTTTGATACAAGAGGTACTGCCAAAGTATTTATTAGCAGTAAATATTTTTATTCGAACGTTTAAATAGTAATTTCAACTTGTTGAAAAACATTTTTGAATGCTATATCTCGTGCTGAAAAGATAGTTATTATTAGAAAAAATTATGTAAGATTGTTGGTTTGGCTACGTGTAATGGATTAATTATTTTATTTTCATGATTGGATATCCAATGCTCCAAGATGTATATTTCTTCACCGCTACAACTTTTACTGAATGTCGTAACTCTGCTGTTTTTAGAGTATAGATTACCGTGACATTTTTTGTAGCTAGGTTCGATATGCATGACATTCATAATTAAACTACTCAAAGATGTCATCGTAATAACTCTAGCTTGTTGTTTAAGTTCGTTTTTAAAAACCTCTACAGACATGAACTTATAAAAAATGTTGCATTCAATCAAGTAAATCAGACTTTATATTTTAAGCAATAAATTGTTTTGGATTGTTAATTCAAGTTGATCGCGATCTTCCAAGCACTTTGTTGTTTATAAATGGCTCAATAGGCCATAAACTTCTGAATCGTGCAAACGATAACGTCTAAGCTTGATTGTTGAACATTTGGAAATAAGTTTGATCTTATATTACGTGTTGATTATTTTTATCTTAACCAATCATTAAGGAAACAAAGCATTAGCATTATGATTAGACAATACAGCAGGCTAGTAAAACCATTCACAATTTTATAGAACAGATAGAACAAGTTGACTTTTAGTGAACCAGTTTTCTTTAAATTGTTACGATGCAACGTCCGCTGCCATACTTTCCGTAGTTTTAAGGTTTCAGATATGGCAACGTGGTAAAGACTGAACAAGGCAAATTACAGCCCTCTTGTATAGGACTTTTTTCTAATCGGTTCCTTTCTAAGTTTTTAACTTATTCTTTTGAGGAGACGAGGCTGAAGTTGCATCATTCTTGACCTATGGGGCTCATACTCTCTAGCTCAGGGATGTCAAACTCATTTCACCAAGGGCTTTGTAAGCATAATGATTTCTTTAAAAGGGCCTGATGTGCAATGTAGCTAAATGTAATAGCCTATCAATGCAACTGGTTAGTATTAATTGAAACACTAAATTCCTTAAATATTATATAACTTTTAAATATAAATATGCATAGATCAAAAAACTTTTTGCATAGTTTTGTATGTTGTCGTTTTATTATAACATTTGCCTAAAAATTCATATACTCCTTTAATCAGCAATCAAACCAGCAAAGTGAATAAGCAAAAAAGAATATCGCCAACTTTGTCATGTTGAAGAACGGCACAATCGGCTCAACCAAGACCTGCTACAAACACATGTGACAGGTTTAGCATTTAAAAAAATATAAGGTAACCCATGCAACCTTATAAGGACATGGGAGATTAATGTGACTTCCATATATGTGCTATTCTTCATTACCCCTGACATGCAAAAAATTACATAATTACATTTAAGGCTGTAATCAACTCATAAGAAAGCTTTTAGCTCATTTTCAGATGCTTCATGTTCTTGGTAGATATAGCCTAAGTAGGCCCAAATGCTGTTCATAGTGCTGTCCCTGTCTTCCACAAGTTTGCATTCAATGATCTGGTAAAGAAGAATAAAATGAAGGCAAAAGGATGTTTTACTGTTATTTTATATTTTTGTTAAAATATATTTTGTTTTATTTAGATAGAGTTTTGAAAAAATCGTGCCTTTGATTTTTCTGGTCAGATATCTGACTCCATTTTGCCCTGGGCAGGGACTCAATTTCTGATTTGATTTGTTGTGCTGAGGTAATCCGCAGGACATCACAGAGGTCATCATCACTGGTGTGATCTGTGATTTTTTTTATTGAGAGATTATTAAAAACAACTGTTCGCGCAGATAGGTGCTCCCAAACATAGACGGAACACAAGCAGTATGCTGTCGAATCTGTATCAGGAATCTAGGGGCAGATCACAGTATAAGTCCTGGGTTTAAGCATTCTGGAACTTCGCTTGTAGGAAGGATACTATCATTTCGGAGTTCAATCAACTCTATCTGAAGATGCTGAGGTGTGGTGAAGCCATTGGTGGTAAAAGGATTGGCAAAGATGGCAAACTCTGACTGTTGTGTTATGAAATCAGAAAAATGTTGGTCAAATCTTTTTATCAGCAAGGGCAGTTTAGCAACCAACTGGGCGCATAAAAAAGTACTGGGAAATGAATCTCAGAGTCTGGCATACAGGAGAATATGTAAAATTACCTAGGTTTACATGCCATATCCATAATTCAAGTTTATGCTAGTATGTGGTGATCATATCAGACACCTATGTGATTACTTCTTTACAATCCTGCAGTTTCATATTTGGTTGGGTGAGATGATCAGTTATGTCACACAACATAGTTAAGTCACAGCCATTTTGAATCTGACAGTTTGGACAATGGTTTTTCTTTGCTCTCCATGAAAAAAACTGCCTCCTTCCTCATTTTTTCAGCTTCAAAAATCGCTTGAGGTCTTGGTTTCCACTTCTTCACCATATTCTTGTATGATGCGGCACACTAATGTGTTTCAATAACAAATTTTGCAGGAATAGCTGGAATTGGCGGTGATTTAAGCTGTGAGTATGAATAAAGTTTACTGTTTTCACAGCTGTGGTCACAATATTATCTATTCCAAGTATTTTTTCACTTGGTAGATAACACAATAGCATCTTATCAGGGGCATGAGACAGTTGTTTTTTTTTGTATTTTGCCCTTCAGTAGTCCAACGAAGCTTGTTCTTTTTGTTTGTCGCTTTTGTGCCTGTCTGTTTTTCAATCCAGCAGCTTTTCTCAGGGCAGTAGCGGTTTTTTCTTGGACTTTTCTAATGTATCAAACATGTCTTATTATGGTCCTTTGTACCGACGGCCATGTCCATAAGTTCTTCAGTGACAGATAGATCAGACTTCACACTTCTAATAAAAATAGGCAATTGTCCTCCATCTGTATTATCTGTGATTTTGTCAATGTATCACGAAAAACTATGTAACTTTGTGACTCATCAAAAGTTTGTTGCAAGGTTCTTTGTTAGCTGGTTAATTCTACATTTCGATGGTGTTTCTTCATAAGGTAACATTAGTAAAGGGTTGCTCTGGGCACACCTGCTCACAAACTTCAGCCCTACACGTCCTCAAGAGTGCCCCTCTGAAAACAACTTTGTTGTACAGGGAATATCTTTGGCTACAATAAAGCTAGCTTTCACTGCTGTAATGTTGTTGGCTGAGGCAGCAAGAAGAAACATACCTAGATGTTAATTGCTTGGATCAACTAGGAGGCAACTAACGACTCTAGGCCTATTAACAACTTGAAGCAAATTAGTATCAAAATTACTCACTTAGTGAATAACATCAAATAACATTGTGCACAAAGAACCCAAGCATATTAGCTAGTCGAAACACTTCATTTCAGTTCACAGCAACCATATTTCCACAATGTTAATTCAGTGAGTTAATGCCAATATATCAAAAATAGAAGAATTACTAATCATGACTGCACAAGAGTCGGTGTTCTTATTTAGATCACATTAAATGTGCATGTAAGCACTTGGCTGAAATATTATACTGAGATCTATTGATGGATATTACCATAATACCTCCAATCGAATGTCATGAAGCTCTATTTTTCAACCCATCCTCTGTAATGGCGGTCAATTGGAGGCGGCGTTCGAATAGAGGCTGGCGATGTATGTTTCAAGCGGCTCATCAGTATTTTCGGAAGATAAATTTAGCCCTATTACGGACGAAACAAATGTCGCCTATATTTTACTCCCGTTTTCTGGTGGAGCGGTATTAAACCTTTTGAATGCTATAAATCCGCTAATTTACCTCCAACTTATTAAATATCTCTTAATAAATATGCATCGAGAAACCGAGAGATATCTCTATCAGTTGATATCTATTGTTTGTGGCTGACCTGGGCTGATATTATAGCCTGCGTCTTTTGCAATTTGTTGGCATTTTCAATTTTTGTTTCATTCTAGATTTGAAGACATACTTTTATTTTATATCTATATTTAACAATGTTGCATACAAGCTCATCGCACTCATTGATATGTTTGCTACAGTTGCAGCTAAAACTAGCTTTTTATGTGCAATAGAGGTGGAGTTATGAGCATGTATCCATTGTAAGCTGTGTTAAGATGGCCTGAATGATGCTATTAAATAGCATGCTATAAATGTGCATATTTATAAGTTATATAATGATAATCTATCAAATGGTACAAATATATATTCATGAACAAGTGACATAAACGAACCATAGTTAAATGTATATTACATGCAGAAACAAAGATTAACATTTTTAAACCAAAAATAATTGCATCGTTTCTCAAATAGCTGCATTCTGATTGTTGCTTTCGATGGAACGAACGTCTTCTAGTTGTCCAATATCTTCCACAATATCTTCTGGCCTCAACTCTTCTTCTACACTGCTGAACTTGTCGATATTAGCGTCCAAGCAATTTTTGGCAGAGCAAAACTTTCACGCGTTGCGTTTACCACAAATGCAAGGCGTAAAAGTTTACTCGCTAAATGTAATCTTTGGTGCAAATCGTTTTTATATGCATGTTCTTCGAAGTATTAAGGCTGCGTCAAAGAACTATTATTAGCCTGAGACAGATATTAATTATTTCTATGGTGTTGCTTTCAAAGTTCAACTGCCATCATAAATTTAAACCGTTATTTATATAGGTACATGTACTTCGAAGTATCAAGACCGCGTTAAAACCAAGAACCACTATTAGCCTGAGACCGTTATTTATTATTTCTATAATGTTGCTTTCAAAGTTTTAACGAAAAAAGGCGAAAAGCTTTGGAGTTGGACAAAGAGGGATTTGATTGTTAACCCTTTCAGTTCTAATTATTTTCCAGTTGACCGCCTGACAGGCCTAATTACTTTTTTACACTTGTTATTTAATAAAATGAGTTAAATTAGATTGCGCATAACTAATGTTGCGTTCAAGAGAATTCAAAATGGTTTTTTGCAACTTGTTGGCAACATTCTTAGCTGCAATTTGATACTAACATAAATACATTTGGTTAACTTATATAAGATGTTATTGATGAGATTCAAATCGATATATGCTTTGGAAATCGAAAAGTCTGTTTGGTTGCTACTACCAGTCAATCTCTTGGTTGGTAACACTTCAATAACATATTAGAATGACAGAAAAATGTGTTAGGAGGTTACAGACAATCCTTTTGAGTTTAATCAATAGAACTGAAGTTATCAGCCTATATGCAATATCATGGCATAATAAAGCTTCCGGTCCGTAGTTCAATTGATTGGTTAATTATGTTTATATATCATAATACATTCTATATTGACAACATTTTCATTCTAATGACTGCAAGCAACCATTATTGAAATAATGATAATAAGACACACAAGATGCAAACAACCTGAGTACAAAACTGATACCATCTAGTAGCCTAATGCATGAAAAGGAGTAAAAAGAATGTGTATTAAAAGAAGTATAAAAAGAATGTTTATTTAAAAAGGTATAAGATAAATGTTCATTAACTATAACTCTCCGTTGTTGGTCATCACTGGCTGGTGTGAACGCTCTGGGCATCTCATCATTGCCACTAGTAAAAGAATCATCACTTACATTTCCAACGTCACCTACAAGTAGCAGCAAAACAATGATAAAAATTATGATATGAAAACGGCATACCCTAGGACACTTATGTATTCGCCTCATCCAACTTTCGCGTTTTCGCAGAGTCATCCTCTCGCGAAAATTTCATGTGCGAAACTAAACTATCATAACGAACGAACGAAACCGTGAAATTAAATAGCTTTGTTGATTGATAGTCCAAGAAACAAATGACAGCAAGCGATTAAATTGCATTATCGACCTCGCCCACACCATTCTACCTGCGGTTTACAATTACAAACTAGTCCCAAATTGAAATTTTTTTCTTATCGGTGAACCAGGCCCGTATTCCCTGAAGCAGCTGGCCGGCTGAGCCTCCCAAATTTTTAGGAACTTTCCGCGGCTAAGTACAGTCAAACTCGGATAACTCACCCTCGGATGAACTGTAACATTTCATCTCAAACACAAGGTTAATTCGAACGGATTTGTTTGGTCCGTTCCCACGCAATGATAACTTGCTTCAGAGAACTTGACCTCAACATCATTTATTCGAAAAGTTATTTGCCCAACGGCTATGGAGACGGTTTTTATCGCTGCAGAATATCACTTTATTCGAAGCCATAGAGACAAACATCAACTTTTAGTAGTTCTTAGGCGTCATTATTATCATCATCAATGGCAAAATATTCTTGTTAACGACCTTTATAAAGGTTTGCAAAATATCAAGTTTTACCAAACATCCGCTTGGCCATGTCCCATCGAAAGCGTGGAAACTTCCGAAAGAACTTAAAATAAAATCGGCAAAATTGATCTTTGTTAAAACGCTCAAAAGAAAAATATGTCTTTTTTCTGAGCGTTTTAACTGCGGTCAAGTTTTGCCTATTTTAATTTAAAAAAACGTCTTGTCAGTCACATCACCTAAAACAAAACTAATCTCAAAAAATAGAAAAATGTTGATACTTTCCGATAAAATGTTATAAAACTTCACGCGAGAGTCCGGCTGGGGCCCTACATAAGAAAAACCAGTTGGGTGCTTACACCGCCCCCTCAACACCCCCAGGTGTTCATAACTAGTCGCCTAACATTAGCCGCCCCAACTTGCAACCAGTGAATACAGGCCTGCGGTGAACTGAACCTGAGGAATCTAACTATGTTATTTCCACTGCATTTATTTTTATATCACTATATTTTCGCACTCATCAGAGCTGCGAAATTAAGGTGCAGTGAAATTTTACTCTGTATGCTACTCACGAAACTAAATACTAGCGAAATATAAGTGTCTTAGGGTAGTTTTCTTGCTTCCAAACTTTTTACACAACAGTATTCAGCAGTAAATGCATTTACTATGTAATTCGAATCTACTAAAATTGTGAAAAGATTTATCTGCTAAAAAAAATTATTCCGAAACAAAAATATAGTAATTCAATAATTCTGCTTTAGTACATTTAAAACATACCTTGTGCTGTTAATAAATTATCATTCTGCTGTTGTGAATCGTTTTCAATGCTGAATTGTTCACCTGAACTTATAACTACGTTAGATTGACTCAGAAATCTAGCAACGGCTTTCGGTAAAAGTATTCAAAATGGCGACTTCTTGAGTTGACGAAATTGAAATCTAACCGGGATTTGCCTAGTAAAATGTTTTTATCCAACTATATTTCTGGTATCAAAATGAACATCAGGCTGTTATCTTTCAGAATAAAGCTTAAAAAAAAACGATATACATAACAGGAGTATCAATAAAGTTACTCAGCTTATGTCACGATATAGTTCGGCTCAGGCCCAAGTGAACACAACTTCTCCCGAAATAGTCAGGATCAGGACTCAAAGGGTTGATAATAAAAACGATTCATCATTATTTTTTAGGACACTTTTCTACTGATCACTTAATATTATGGGTTCATAAAGATCAAAAATAGTCAGTGGTCGTCAATTAGAGGTGGTGTTTAAATAGAGGATGGCGCTCTATTTTTCAACCCTTCTCTCATAGTGGTGGTCAAATAGAAGTGGCGTTCAAATAGAGGTGGCATTCAATTAGAGGTTTTACGGTAGCTTTATTTATGTATTGGCTTTTATTCACAATGATAATGTAGTTTTGCTCAAAATCGTTGCCAGTTGTTGCCATATATTTGACAATATACTACCGCATGACTAGAAGCAAAATACAAAGATTTATGAGTATTCAAACAAAATTGCACAAAAAACCATATGAATAAGAATCACCAAAATGTAGGCCAAAGCAAAAGAAAAATACTGATATTTAGATTTATTAAAAGTTCATTCATACTTCCTCTCACATCTAGCCTGAATCTGTTTCATGTATCTTACAGAAAACCTTTTTTTATATTTCAATCAGTAGCTTACTTCACTGCACTGCGATACCAAACTGATCACCATACGCTGCTGAGCTTGTAGTAACTCCCAGTTATCAAGCGTATAGTTAGCTTGTAATAGCTAATCACACTGCCAAATATTGCCCATACTCTACATAATTAAGCCCCCAGCTCAATGTATTCTTTGGTTTTCGCTGCAATTATGAATACATCAATTTTTCAACAATTTTTACCTAGTCTTTTCGAACCATTTCTCCTTTTTGTAGTGGATCATTTTCAAAACACAGGACTATTGATTTTGTTAAAAATTAGCCTTGGTTTAAATCCATCAAGATAAAAAAGTTATATAAATTACCAAATTCGGTTTGCTTGATTCAATGTTTTCAACAGAATATTTTGAATACTTCAATTAAATCGTCTGTTTCAGCTTATATATAAAGCAAATACCTTTTACCAGTTAAACTATTTGCCCAATCATTTGTTTTTAAATATTTTAATTGATTCTTTTGACTAGATAGAGTTTATACAATGTTCACACCAATAAAAAGTAGAATAGCTATTGTGTCGAATGGAGCTGAGTTGGAGAATTTAATTTATTGTAGTTTCTCAAAATTATACTATGTTAAAGATAAGGCGGGTAATGGAAATCATAAGTAGGATTAGCTCCTAAATGTTATACATAATCATACGACTGTAGATAGAACGATAGGTTTTCCAAAACTAATTAATATACGAGGATAGGATGTTTTAAAAACATGGCATTATTGTTATCTTTGTTATTTCTGCCACACCAGTAGCATTAGGTTCAAAGGAGGAGAATTGACAAGAATTGAGAATTTTTTGATACACAGAAAAGAATGTTGGGCAGTGACACAAGTAATAAGTAACTCATAATTCATATTTGAAGTTTATAGCCACAAGGTTGCAAATTAAATTTCAATTAGTCTGTTTACACGAGTCAGCTTTTTGCACTACATCCTATATCTGCTGTCCATATTTCAAATATTTTTGCTGAAGTCCCTTAAATATGGTGGTCTACTATGACATAATGACCGGAAATGAACCAAACATTGTTTATATGCTGGCAAGTTAGCAAGCAATTAGATCATACAAAAATAAAAGAAGTATATTCAGTGTTGACATCTGCATTAAAGGTTATCCAAAAAGTAGCGGGGTATGCCAATAATCACAAACTCAATCATAAAAACCATTAGCGTCAGCATATTTATTGGTGACATCGACAAGCCTATTAACATTTACCTTTGTTATTTGTACATGATTTTCTCATGCGTTGCCCAAGTCATTGAAATGATCAGTTTAAATAGATAATTTTTCAACTCTGAGGGCTCTTTTAAATTCATCTTTCATTTTGTGAGTAGAACTTGCCATAGCCACTGCTCTGCTAAATCAAACTGTTACTTATTTTTTCAACTAATAAGTGTTACACAGCTCTTTGTAATATTATTCCGACTCCTTTATGGGGTGTCGAAGCGGTTCTGAACAGTGCATACCTGTTGAATTATCTCTCACACTTCTTGAAAATTATTGGTCACTCAAAGAGTTGCTGCAATGGAAACTATTTTAAGCCGACATTGTAAGAACTTTATTTTTTTCACAGAATGCATGTTCTTCTCTGCTTGAAACACCTCAAAGCAAATAATTATCATCCACATTTAATTTTTTTTTAGTAAAAGCTTTAGGAGATGTGGTTTGTTGCAAATTTTGCACAAAGGAATTAAAAATTTATTTGCATTTCTGTTCATTGGCCAAAGGTCATTCCAAAACTCCAACAATACCTCGAAATGTACTTTTACAGTAAGCCAGTCAGCTAACTTCTGCTTTTAAGGATTGTTTTCCATTGATTATTTTTACCAAAACTACCAATTTTCCAATTTTAAATGAGATTGTTTCGACTGCGATTTTTTTTGTGATAGCAGTTTCACACGTGTCAACTGTGATGAACATTTTAAAATGCTATTTACAAACAGGAGATTTAGTATGTTGGTTCCAGGATTTCAAGTTTAATTACTGAAAGATTGTTTGAGAGAAGAGCTTGAAAAAGAAAGCTTGTTAACAGCTTGTTGTTGATGTAGTTGCCCCGCATATTACCAAAAAGGTCAAGTTCAGTCTGTTCACTGATTTTGTTATACTGATTTTCTATCAGACCGAGTACACTTTATTTGGTAAATAAATTTTTAGTGACTAATTTGATGTATATATTACTCCAACATGTGAATGTCAGCAAGTCCTATATCGGCAGCATCCTCATTGGCTAGTGTAACCTTAAATACCATAACCAATTTTAGAAGTTGACATTTTAGCAGTACATGTCACAAATTACTGAATCATTATCGTTACAACGATATCACATTTTATTTCTTATTATGGATCAGAAGTTGATGCATAACACAATGCAATAACGCAATTTGCTTTTAGCTGAAGAGTTTTTTATTCTACTACACTATTACTTTTCCTGTTTCGTGCAATTCTGTATTCAAACATTGCATTAAAGTTATTTGTTTCAATTAAAATGAAATAGTCTTTTTCTTTCTTTATCTTGACATTGTGCAAGTTTATGCTGTTAGTTTTTGTAATGCAGTTTGTAAGCAAGGAATGATTGTTACTGTCTTTTTGTGGCTTTTAAAAATTAAAGTTAGTTGTGAATAGCGATTTAGGCTCTTATTTACACACTCATGGTGGTTAAGTCTTCAAATCCAAATAGATGATTTCAAAATAGTTGAAATCAGACAAAATCTGTTGAAATAAATGTTAATCAAAAATAAGTTAACATATGATTGTTTGCCTTAATTAAACATCGCTCTATTGTAACTAAAATTAAAGATTAATACAAACTATTAACATGATTACTTGATAAATCTATCGGGTTAACTCTGATTCACTCATGAATATTTATTTTATTTTCAAGTACAGTCATACTTCGACTTACGAGCTTAATGCGTTCTGAGACTGAGCTTGTATGTCAATTTACTCGCATGTTGTTGCAATTTATTTATATATAGAACAATTAAATATATATTGATTGGTTTCCATACTCTAAAAAACGCAAATAAAACACTCAAAACAATATATTGTAACAAAGAACATGTAGGTTATTGTCCTAACTTACCACATGCTTTCAAAAAGCAACAAATAAAAAATAATGCAAGGAAATGTGATTAATTAAAATGTAAAATTAAATACATACAATAGCAGCTAACGCTAGCATTTGCCAGGGAGGGAGAGATAAGTTATCCTTCATTACAACAGTTAACTTTGATAAATTTGGATTTTATCCAAGTCTTAAAAGACAAACTTAAAGGCAAACCTAAAAGCAAACTTTCATTTATAACTTGATGTAATTAACATTTCTTCGGCGTTTAAATTTCTTCGGCGTTCTCGCTGGTTAGCTAATTTTTCTTTTGTTTCGCTCTCACGACCAACCGGGCGTTTTAAGAGAAACCTATCTAAGGACGTTTGCCTTTGTCGCCCTTCCAACATTTTGCGATTAGGACGAACACAGGTGTCGTCACAAAGGGTTAATGCACGACCACTAGCCAACTTGTCCGAACGTCTATTTTTATAGTCTTGATAGATAGCACTGGCCTTTTCACATAGCATCGTTTCAGTTACGCTGTCACCGGCCAATTGTTTGTCTTTTATCTAAAGCCTGAGCAGTCTCTCCATCAGTGGTCATAAAAATCGCTGCGCCGTTTAAAAACTATGCTTAGTTCTTTTGCAAACTAAATGCCCTGAATATAATCCTTCTGTTTGATAATTGTGGATGTATTTCTGTCATATTGCTGAGCTAGCTCAATCACGCGTACACATTTTGCATATTTTCAATAATTGTCCGTTTAATATCAATTGTTATCATTAGCTTTTTCTTTCATTATCTTTAATTTTACTGGCAAACTTTCGTTCTACGCACAGTACATTTAATTCACATAATTTTGCACTGAAAATCGCGCACAAAAAACACGGTACAAAAGTATAACCTGAGCAGTTGAAAAATATAGAGTGATGCTGTTCTCATAAAACACCTCCGACATACTTGGCAACTGACTCACGTGCTCGTATCACAAACATGGCTCGTATGTTAGTGCTCAAACTTGCTTAAAAGCTGGCTCGTATCTCAAGTCTCTCGTACGTTAGGGCACTCGTAAGTTGAAGTATTACTGTAGATTAAAATTCTCAAAGAATTTAGCTTAAATGTTTGTTGCTATAAAATAGACCACTGC
Source organism: Watersipora subatra (assembly GCF_963576615.1). NCBI lineage: Eukaryota > Metazoa > Bryozoa > Gymnolaemata > Cheilostomatida > Watersiporidae > Watersipora > Watersipora subatra. Next base: position 64,275,567 of record NC_088710.1, read on the forward strand.
ATTTGCAAAGTTTACCAATTAGAATCAGAAGTTAGTAAGTTTTAAGCACTTCTACTTAGTCTTGTTTGAATAATAAAATAATTGTATGAAATGAAACATGCTAGGGTATATTTTGAACAGGGCATAATTGATATTAGCGATATTTAGAGGCCTTTCTCTGGAGGCATTAACTAAGAAGGCAACTAAAGAATGCTGTGGCACTCTCCTGGTGCTGTACATAAGTCTGTTGCTGTTCATCACATCTATATTCAAAATCATTGTTTACCAACTCAACTGCAAACTTGATTTATACCATCAATTTAGATAGGAGAATTGAATTCCTTGAGCAGTGATAATAAAAAACTAGTAGCCTACTATCTCATGGCGAAATACTGTCATGGTGTTTATTTTATCATTTAAAATTTAGCGTTTTATTCTCTCAATAATGGTCTTATAACATTGATTAGAAAGTTGAGAAGAGAAGAATTTGTGAAGTTGAACCAGGTTACCACGAGTTATGAGAATCGAAAGTTTATACACACATTCCATTGCTTTTACTCATTTGCATAAAGCAAGCTAGCCACTTGTTGTTACCATATAGGCATTAAAGGAAGTGATAGAGTTTTGCATTTTTGCTTGACTTGCAGTTCATGGTAAGGCCTGACCTGTTTTACTTGGTTTGCAAAAACTTAAATCTTGCTAGACACGCTGTTGTGGTACAACAGCACAAGTTGTGTATCCCAAGAGTGTCATTATGCTCGACGACGATGCTAGCTATCTAAAATGAGCTATTAATCATGAGCGCTGCTTTTAAATAATCGTCATCTCTTGACATGCTGCATTTCGTTTGTCATTAACCCATTAGCTAGAGACAGCAGTGAGTCAATGGTGTTGACTTGTATATGTTACTAGCGGATATTTATTGTATTCTCATCGTAGGTTGTAGAGCATGTAGACTGAGAAGCGATGGCACTTGTTACTGTACAGAGGTCACCGAGTCCTTCTCGGGCTCAACGTGATGATGAAGACGAACAGGTTAGCTATTCTTAACGACTACTTTTACTGTACCTGCAGCTGGTCTACAGTATTATCCAAATGTATCTTACTACAGAACTTCTCATTAATGAATCTTTTAATATTGTTTATATGAAAATATCCTGATAATGCTGTTCTTCAGTTTCTAGCATCTAGGAAGGAATCATACCCTTTTGCGAAGTGACCAAGTTTGTGTAGCGATGCTGTATTTAATGTTATCGCTGTAAGTTTATTGAAATAAATCGATAGATGTTATAAGAGGACAGGAAGAAACTTGTCAGTGTACATTTCCTGTAGCACATTTTCAGTGAGGTCTTCATCATAGTTAATATTTTACTTATAGAAGCTCTATGTAGAGGATTGTCTAGATGTTTTGGAATTCTTTGCCTCAGACTGTATGCGCTGTATTTTTTCAGGATGTGGCTTCTCATGACCATAGCCAGTCTCGAAAAGGATATAGGTAGGTCACATCATTCTTTGCATTTATTCTGTCTCTGTTCTGCTTGCCCTTCTCTTATTTTAATCGAGCACTCTACCACCACCTGCAGGTCTCAACGGAGCTTCACGAAGTTGGTGAAAACTGTCAACACAATTAAATTTGTGAACAGGTTGAGGTATGTTGATTGGGAATTCCTTGAGTGCGCTCGCTTTGGTCTCCGATTCCTTCTTACCGGCTTCTCTCTAACATGCAAAACTTTAGTAGTAATATTTCAGGCATGTTTTAAAGCTCGGTGAATTCACCTTTGGAGCAGTTCAGTGATAACATGCTCCTGCTTTCCTTATGCGCTTTTGTCTGCCAGTATATGTGCCTCTGCCATTCTGTAGCAAGTTGCTGGTAAAACAGCTTCATTACCGGTACGTGACAACTGTTTGATCCCTCGCTGCTAACAGTTGATAGTCTTTTGCAACTTTCCTATCGTGTGCATGTTTAATTTTTGTCATTTGAGTGTTTCATTTCTTACTCGTCAACTTAATTCTTACTCTAACCTTCTTGTCTGAACGATCAAACGGGTGAGACTGTTGGGTGTTCTCTATGTATGAGTCATTAATGAAAATGTATTAGCTGATTAATCAGGTCAACTATTAGCCAATTATCCTAGTTATATGTAATCTAGGTTTGCTATCCACTCTGGCAAGTTCTATTGTAGTACATATATATAGCATTTATATATATCTATACATGTATATATATACATAAGGTATAGTATATATATATATATATACTATACCTTTATAGGGCAGTCCACATTCATTTTTACACATAAAATATTTTATTATGGTGCCACAAAAACACGATATGACAAGAAAGATACTGCCCTGCGATGTTATAAACGCAAAAACCAAAATTTATTCTAGGAAGACTTGAAACCACTAAGCTTAGTTAGAGATCTTATCTCTTTTGACAAACGATTTCACAGCTTAGCAGTAGCATGGCACCTTTTCCTATTGTCTTGGATATTACTACTTTTTATTCGTAATGCATGCATTATACATGTATGTAATATATCTGCGTAGCTGGTTGTCTTATGTATTCACATGTTAGTGTTTATCTGGCTGTTTATCTGGCTGTTTGGTTGTTTAATGTATGCAGGTGTATACTTGTACACAAGTGTCTATTAATTCAAAAGTATATCTTTACTTACCAGAGTATCCATTATTTTACGCTCACAAGTTTTTACTTTTCTGGCTGTAGGAATTATTATTATTAACCTACCAATTAACATTTGAATAGTTATCTTGTCAAATTTGTTTCCTAGTGCTGGTGTATTAACAATGTATTGGTAAACACTGAACCAAATGAAACATAGGTGTAAATTGGAAACAGGTTATTTGCTCGGGTGTTTTTGCCGCTTGCCTGGAGCAGAAATTCGTCTAAACAACTAATGCTCAAAAACTGTATATCTTGAAATTTTTTTATGTGCGAATAATCTCATTCTGTTGCTAGTTTTCACGCTAACTGAATGATACCAAAATGTGTATGAATCTCTTAACTCTTTGAACTGTATATATAATGGCTGTTTCAATGTGAGTCATAATCTCATCTGTCAAGTCTCTTCAAACTGTTTGTGATAAGGATAGGTTGTATTACATAACCAGTCAGTTAACATTATGACCGATGGCGGAGGTGGATAGATAGAGCTACTGTAGATGAATAGGATGGATAAATAAACGATTAGATACGCTTAGATAGATTTTTAAATGTTCAACTGGTAAAACGGAGATGTAGATTAGTAATTGGGCGGTTAGACAGATCAGTTCTTAAAAGAATGGATACATTGTTAAATAGATGGATGGATTGGTATATGAATTACATGAAGTATCTCATAGTGGTCAAGCTGTGCATTCTTTTTCCTGTTTGGTCGAGTAACTTTGTTGCCGTGTTGACCATCCTTGTTTACGTGTTTGGTAGCTGTGCTATATGTGAAAAGACATGTTTAATATTCTTAGAAGGAAACCATGGGCAACAGCTGAACACTGGTGCCACCTACTTTCGATATAGTAGCATTTCTCCCCTTATGTTGCTTTCTTCTTTACGCAGGTATTGCTCAGTCTATTTCGTTTTGAGGTGCTCAGTCTATTTGGTATTGAGGTTGTTTGTCGAGTTTGTCTCTTTTTGTTAGATTTATCGTTGCCATAGCGAAGCTACGTCTGCGAACCATCCGCAAATCAAAATATTTGTGATTAAAATTTTGTGTATTTGGTTGGCAGATTCAGTGAAAGTTACTTCACTATCAAAGGTGCTGCATTAATCCTTCCTAAATCTGAAAAGGTTCCTCAATCCAAAAAACGTACAAGGAGCAAGTCTTCCTCACAAGGTATGTAGCAGCTATGCAACGGAGGATAACTCCTATTGTCATGAAATGTGTAAACGTGCAACATTAGAAAGCTAGCATATTTTAGATACTAAATCTGCATAACTTCCTTGTCCCATCGCTAATTTGCTCAAATATGTAACATTAAATACAGTTACAGATATTCAGACTCATCTGCAGTGGATGTGTCATCAACTCCGACCAGATGATACAATACAAGTGGTAGGTGTTTAAACATCCATATCAATTACCAATCATAGGAAGTAGGGTCAGAGACCTCTCTATGCTCTTCTTGCTCTGTATAAGTCTACTAATATATCATCCTGCTGGTACACTGTCATGACTTTTAAATCTTTGCCTGTTGGTGACCCGTTGATGGCCTTGTGCAGTGATAAGCCACTCAACTGTGTGACCTATAGGCCATTAAACTAGAAAGCAACACAGAACTGGCAAGATACCTAGCTATAGTGGTCACTGAGGGTGAAGATGGCCAGCAAGAGGGAGTGATTATAGGGATGCACTGCTGCCCAGACGTCGCATACATCGGCCTTGTGCTGCCGGTATACCAGAATACTAGGAAGGAGTTTGATGGTGATGGGTAAGAGTTCTCTATTTGGGTCAATCAACTTTTACGACTTCTCTTCATCTGATACTATTGAGTGATAAAATTATTGACAATAAAACATTAGTTTGTGGATGGATTCACGAGTGCCCGGGAGGGTGTTATTGAGTCTTATCATTGCACAGATATCTAATAAAAGCATGCTTCAGCTTTGTCGCCTTATTAAGAGGAGTCCTGTCATGCTTTTGGGAGACCAAATTAAAAATTCCAACAGATAAAACATTGCCTTGTGAACGCGCATCAAACATCGAAGTCTTTCAGTAATTGAAAAGGCACAGAGAGTTTAATAATTCATACTCAATTATTTTAAAATGAGGAGTTGCATTTTCTATTCTGGATTAAATTGGCAACCACAGAGCTGAACTCGACAATAAATATTGAACAAAGTTTAATTCATCTGGTTATTTGGAAGTAATCACCAATTACTTTGCACTCTGACCTTTCATTGTTGAAAAGAGAAAAGCGTAGCATTGTCTGACACTTTTTGAAGCGAGATTGGCTGTTCCTCAACATAATCTCAATAAAATAGGTGATACATTTGTGACTTGACAAATCTAGTTGAAGTTTGGTGGTTAGTAGTAGTAATCAATAGAGAAACATTCATGTTGAGTCCAATCGGTCCAAGTGATAGTTACATTCTATAATGCGAGTAATAGGTCTAATCAAAACTATGATATATGTATATTAGTTTTTTTTATGTTGAATGAAATTTGAAGGTTTGCAGCATTGTCCCCGACCGCTATGACATCTGCTAGTGCCGGTTCAAACGCTGGCACAAGTACTAGAAAAAGAAACATTTGAGAATGTGAATAAAGATTGTGTAGCAAAAAAAAAGTGGCGTGTGTTCAGATTTGTTACCAGAAGGCAGTTGATTGGGTATGTGGCTTGTAAGAGAAGCGTGTTATTCTGAATGATTGTGCCACAAGCTGTTCACTGATGATGGGTTCAATACAGACAACAATATTCAATGGAGGGGTAACTAAACACAAGAAACACATGCTAAGTCAATAGGGCACATTCTTAAAACTTTATTCTGAACAGGTAACTACAGAGGGTCACCAATAATTGACTGTACAACCAAAGTATCTTTCTCGCTCTCATTGTAAATAACAGCATGGTAACAGAAACAAAAACTTTCTTAAAATATTGTTATTTAAAATTTGATGTACAATCAAACGCATCAGTAGTAGGTCATAGTAATAATAGTGATAATGGTAGAATGAGTGATGAGGGTTACATTAGGCTAACTTTTTGTTGTTGGGAATGGTGAAGGTCCACGCAGATAGAGGCATCAATTCAGTTGTTTTACTCGTATGTTTTCCTTCACTTAGATTTATGCAGTTGATCATCCATCGTTCAGCAGAGAAGTCTTCATGTATTTTCGTTGCTGCATATTGCGATTGTTATGGCACACTGCAGAGGAATTCATCATTCACTCGCTTTTACAGTGGCTTCCGTATCTTAACAGAGGAGCGCTCGCACATTTTTAAACCAATCAGTGTGCAGGCTCTGTGGTCAGCCATCATGTCTCTAGATAAAGTCTGCCAAACCGCGAAGCAGAGTAACCAGACAGCCACTCATGGTTGGGTTGCCCACTACGTTGATAAGGTTGGTGACTTCATCATTTTGTGCAACTCTGGCTTTAACAGATGACTGTTAAATTTGACTGTTTAACTGATTGTACCCGATATATGAACACTTATATGAGGGCAAGAAATAGATCTTTCAAAAGCAAGTTGCAGTTAGCTCCTCCTATTGTGTTATTTGAGAGTCTTGGTGTGGCAGTCACACACCATTCAAAGACCTCATTAAAGATAAACTGACAATAAATTTTATCAGAAAGTTTTGGAGTTTTTCTATCATTTGCGATTGTTTCTGATATTTGAGGTGATCTGACTGTCAGGATGTTTCAATATTAAAACGCTCAAAAAAATGTGCGAAATGGCAGCACTAGTTGTTATCGTTGCAATAGTTGATATCGGCTATTACATTCAAGTTGCAGTGTTGCCCCTCATTATTTGTTATGTGTCAGCGTTATGTGTCTCTATTCTGTCGGTCTCTTTGTAACTATAGGTGTCATAATTGCACGTTCGCGTAATCTGTGCGCTTTAACCACGATCAAATTTTTCGATTTTAATTTGGAATCATCCAAGCAATCAGATCACCTCAAGCGTAGAAAACCCCAAATGGTAGAGAAGTAATTTATACTTTCTGATAAAATCTACTAAAATTTCATGCATGTATATTTTTAACTTTTTGCTCTATGTTAGTGGCGACAACTCAATCTCTATGTTAGTGGCAACAACTCAATCTCTATGTTAGTGGCGACAACTCAATCTCTATGTTAGTGGCGACAACTCAATCTTAACGCATATCAGGATAAAAGCGTGGCTACGCGCATCGACGAAATACGTCATTTACGGAGCTAACTCATTTGCGATCCGACGACAATGCGTTGTCAACACATTGTTTAGAAACAAACATGTTGGTGTTCGTCAGTAAAATTAAAACCGACGCAATTGTAATTGACTTTGAAAGACGATAACAACAAGGCTTCACACAAACAACTATTTATACATGGCATCGGTGTGTCAAGTCGCAGCATATATTTACACTAGAGTGTCGGCTATGGATTTCATCAGTACAGTGCACACCCGAGTTATGATGTACTTGTTATACTTTTTTTTTATTTACAATGTCACACACGATGTTTTTTCATCCCTGACATACATTCTTTTTGCCATACACTATCAACAAACATTTCTCTTGAGATTCAATTTTGGCAGTTGATGTGATGAATACATCGGAATAACAAAGATGCTAATATGCTATTCGCCCAAATTCCTCCAACTACGCTTGAAAGAGATACGACGCTCTCTTTCAATTCAGCGTTATTCGTTTTGTTGTAAGTTATACTGAAAACAATCCGGAAACAGAAAAGTGATAAAATTTTAGACGACAAAGTTGAAGTTTAGTTTAGTAAAATACATACTAAAACATAGCTTTAAGCTTATGCTTAGCACGCTGAATTCATTTAAATTAAATTCAAAGTTTATGTTATACGTCTGTCTCGAAGGTAAGAACTTCCTACAATCTATACTGCACATAGAACATTGCAATGTTACATTGTATTGCCGATCACAACGACTAAATAAACACTCAAGTTACTGTAGGTAACCATAGTTACTAAGGTTAACGTACTATTTTGCTACTAATTTTTAATATGTACAGTACGTATATAAAACTTTTATGTTTTTTTACTAGGGGGTGTTTGCATTAGATAATTATTATGGGTTTCTATACCCCTTATACGGAATTTTTTCCTCAAGATGCCAACACCGGAATGAATTAATGTCGTATGGCAGGGGTACACTGTATATGTAGCCAGGCCTTGAGAAGGTGTTGTACACTGTATATGTAGCCAGGCCTTGAGAAGGTGTTGTACACTGTATATGTAGCCAGGCCTTGAGAAGGTGTTGTACACTGTATATGTAGCCAGGCCTTGAGAAGGTGTTGTACACTGTATATGTAGCCAGGCCTTGAGAAGGTGTTGTACACTGTATATGTAGCCAGGCCTTGAGAAGGTGTTGTACACTGTATATGTGGCCAGGCCTTGAGAAGGTGTTGTACACTGTATATGTAGCCAGGCCTTGAGAAGGTGTTGTACACTGTATATGTAGCCAGGCCTTGAGAAGGTGTTGTACACTGTATATGTGGCCAGGCCTTGAGAAGGTGTTGTACACTGTATATGTAGCCAGGCCTTGAGAAGGTGTTGTACACTGTATATGTAGCCAGGCCTTGAGAAGGTGTTGTACACGGTATATGTAGCCAGGCCTTGAGAAGGTGTTGTACACTGTATATGTAGCCAGGCCTTGAGAAGGTGTTGTACACTGTATATGTAGCCAGGCCTTGAGAAGGTGTTGTACACTGTATATGTAGCCAGGCCTTGAGAAGGTGTTGTACACTGTATATGTAGCCAGGCCTTGAGAAGGTGTTGTACACTGTATATGTAGCCAGGCCTTGAGAAGGTGTTGTACACTGTATATGTAGCCAGGCCTTGAGAAGGTGTTGTACACTGTATATGTAGCCAGGCCTTGAGAAGGTGTTGTACACTGTATATGTAGCCAGGCCTTGAGAAGGTGTTGTACACTGTATATGTGGCCAGGCCTTGAGAAGGTGTTGTACACTGTATATGTAGCCAGGCCTTGAGAAGGTGTTGTACACTGTATATGTAGCCAGGCCTTGAGAAGGTGTTGTACACTGTATATGTAGCCAGGCCTTGAGAAGGTGTTGTACACTGTATATGTAGCCAGGCCTTGAGAAGGTGTTGTACACTGTATATGTAGCCAGGCCTTGAGAAGGTGTTGTACACTGTATATGTAGCCAGGCCTTGAGAAGGTGTTGTACACTGTATATGTAGCCAGGCCTTGAGAAGGTGTTGTACACTGTATATGTGGCCAGGCCTTGAGAAGGTGTTGTACACTGTATATGTAGCCAGGCCTTGAGAAGGTGTTGTACACTGTATATGTAGCCAGGCCTTGAGAAGGTGTTGTACACTGTATATGTAGCCAGGCCTTGAGAAGGTGTTGTACACTGTATATGTAGCCAGGCCTTGAGAAAGTGTTGTACACTGTATATGTAGCCAGGCCTTGAGAAGGTGTTGTACACTGTATATGTGGCCAGGCCTTGGGAAGGTGTTGTACACTGTATATGTAGCCAGGCCTTGAGAAGGTGTTGTACACTGTATATGTAGCCAGGCCTTGAGAAGGTGTTGTACACTGTATATGTGGCCAGGCCTTGAGAAGGTGTTGTACACTGTATATGTAGCCAGGCCTTGAGAAGGTGTTGTACACTGTATATGTAGCCAGGCCTTGAGAAGGTGTTGTACACTGTATATGTAGCCAGGCCTTGAGAAGGTGTTGTACACTGTATATGTAGCCAGGCCTTGAGAAGGTGTTGTACACTGTATATGTAGCCAGGCCTTGAGAAGGTGTTGTACACTGTATATGTAGCCAGGCCTTGAGAAGGTGTTGTACACTGTATATGTAGCCAGGCCTTGAGAAGGTGTTGTACACTGTATATGTAGCCAGGCCTTGAGAAGGTGTTGTACACTGTATATGTAGCCAGGCCTTGAGAAGGTGTTGTACACTGTATATGTAGCCAGGCCTTGAGAAGGTGTTGTACACTGTATATGTGGCCAGGCCTTGAGAAGGTGTTGGTGGAACGCCATTATCTTTGTTAGTAAATCTCACTTTTGTCATTGCGTGTATGTGTGTGTGTGTGTGTGTGTCCGCGCATGTGTGTGTGTGCGTGTCCGTTAGTCTGTGTAAATGATATTATACATTTCCACGTTTTTTGCCCAATTTTGTCGGGTCGCCAAAAATATTTTGGTTTCAAAACTCCCATCTGTTTCCTGAGAAACAGTCTCTTGAACACCCACCTGTGGGCTATTTTGTTGAAAATTAAAGAAATCCTGAGCAACACAGTACTTACAGCTAATATTAAAACCCATACACTGTTCGCTATTCAAATAACACCATCCCATGCTAATGAAGTGAGCGTCTGTTTACTTACATGCATATATGCAGGCACCTTGGCACATTCACACATTTTATGGCAGCATTTCATAGCCATGGCTTGCTATAATTACCAAACATGACTGGATGTTGCTCATGGTAAGTGTATCATATTCATTGGTAGATGACAGATGACCAGTCAATGCTCAATGAATGGGACATGATGGAGGATCTCATGGTGGCTAGAGAGCCGTCCCCAGGCGCATTTCTAGACAAGGATACTAGCACCATAGAGCAGCAGATCAGAGTGAATCTACGCGAATTGCTCACAGGTTATGATCTGGAAGAGGTTACTAGTTATGAGGTAAGGACTTTGTTCTCTATTTTATCCTATAAAAGTGTTGGGGTTGTATCTCTGGTTAACACGGGGAGCATTTGCTGCCAAATATTTCAACAGGAGCACTGAGTATATTCCATTTCATATTTCTGCTTGATTAGCTAGTGCTGGAAGCGTATCATGCTATGGGTATGGTTGACATCACCGCTTGAATCGTACAGCTTTTACACGTATTGAAATGGTGAATTGCCCATGGCCTTGTAATTAAATGTTACCAAAACTCCTCCATGCATAGCACTTTTCAGGTTTATCATTTTTCAATAATGACCATTTGTATCTTTAACAAATATATCACAATAGCCAATTACACAAAGCTACACACATTCATTATGTTCAATATTTGCAATGGACTTCAAAAGATTCATCTTTGGTTGGTTCATTGTAGTGCATGTAATCACATTTTCATTGGTCTGAGCCAGCTCATCCCTACACACAGATGAGCAGGCAATTTATCAACTGAATGGCTGATTAGATGTACTGAAGTTTGAATGAAAATTACAATCACTTATGCATCTTCATTTATCACACGACCAGGAAGCCCTGAATATAGAAATGTATAAATTGATTCATGGGTGGGAACAACTCCAAATTTACAGTCACTCGTCATACATGAATTTGGCTTGAGTGATTGGTAAGAACACGCTGCAACTTACCCAAATGAGTGCATTTATACTGCATGATTTGGGCAAAGTTATGAATTTCTACTCATGCTATTGTAGGTAGCCGCGCATGTCTTTTTTGAGTCAGTGATGAGTAGATCTGGTGAAAGGTACATTCTCAGTACGCTTTTTTCAAAATGTTGACAAGAGTGCGAGGTGTAAAGGGCCGAATAGACAGGAGTGCAGGATGTAAAGGGCCGAATAGACAAGAGTGCAGGGTGTAAAGGGCCGAATAGACAAGAGTGCAGGGTGTAAAGGGCCGAATAGACAAGAGTGCAGGGTGTAAATGGCCGAATAGACAGGAGTGCAGGATGTAAAGGGCCGAATAGACAAGAGTGCAGGGTGTAAAGGGCCGAATAGACAAGAGTGCAGGGTGTAAATGGCCGAATAGACAGGAGTGCAGGATGTAAAGGGCCGAATAGACAAGAGTGCAGGGTGTTAATGGCTGAATAGACAGGAGTGCAGGGTGTTAATGGCCGAATAGACAAGAGTGCAGGGTGTAAAGGGCCGAATAGACAAGAGTGTAGGGTGTAAATGGCCGAATAGACAGGAGTGCAGGATGTGAAGGGCCGAATAGACAAGAGTGCAGGGTGTAAAGTGTCGAATAGACAAGAGTGCAGGGTGTAAAGGGTCGAATAGACAAGAGTGCAGGGTGTAAAGGGTCGAATAGACAAGAGTGCAGGGTGTAAAGGGTCGAATAGACAAGAGTGCAGGGTGTAAATGGCCGAATACTAGGAAACTACCGAATTGATTAAGGCTCAGCAAAAACAAACTACTTATTGATTAGAGCACCAGATTTGTTAGTGACAGTCAATTAGTAGCAAATATGTTGACTTTCGTCTAGTTTTTATTTGAATTTTTTATTACAGCCACGTTTTCAATAGACGCTAAAGATCACACTTGATCGACTTATTGCAGATCATTCACATTATTCCTAAAACATCATGCGAGTTGGCTGAGTGTAAAAGGTTCGCTACCTCAACATCACCGTACCAATGACTGCGGTTGTATATTGGTCAAAATGTCGCCGATATCAAGTTTTACTAAATTTATTCCATCTTGTGGCTAATAACCTTACTTAAAAGTTTCTGACTGCCGGTTCTCTCAATGAGATAGCATGTTTTTGAAAAGTCGATAGACAAAACTTGGACAACACTCTGGATGTTTAATATAAGGCCACGTCTGCAGACAAGCTAGTGCCTTCATCATTTGTTTGAACTGTTTCTGCTTTCTAAAGTATAATCTCTATCTTTTAGTGCTTTAGTATTGATTTTGCATCGGGGCATGGAGGTTGCTGTAAACGCTAGGCACGCTTGTCTGATAGAAAAATCTTTTACTAAAAACGTGGTACAAATATTACAGTTTTGTAAAAGACGTTTTTCATACTACATTATAAGTACTGAGGTAGTTTAATTATTGGTCTTAAAGTTTCAGTGTAAGTAGCTAGATGATATATACCATCAAGTTTTGTGGGTTCTGTACAATCTTTTTGGATCTCAGTTGTTCCTTTTAGAACTATCCAACTGCTCACTTCAACATTGACAGAGTATCCATTTCTAGTCAGTTCCCATGGTTGTATTTTGGCAGATGCGAATGAAGCTGGAGCAGTGCCTGGACAGATCTCTGAAAGAGTACAGAAGTTTCATAGACCAGGAGATGCTGCTGATCATCAGACAGCTTGATGCTGCCTCTCAAATATTTGACTTCGTTTATCTTGGTTCCGAGTGGAATGCCTGCAACCTGCAAGAACTCCAAGAAAATGGGTGGGTGGATTTGTCTTCAGTTGAAAACTATGGCTGCGGATATTCCTATTTAACTTCATGTTAATAGCTACTGATTTGTGAGAGATGTTGAGTGGTGTGGCACTATATATCAAAGTACTAAAATGTTAACATTTATCCTAGTACATCTGAATCAGATGATGACTCTGGTGCCGAGCTATACCAAACTTGACTCTGTATAGTGATTGTTTTTTCATAGCGTGAATGTGACTTTCTTTTGCAAGTTCTCAGGTTTTCTATTCTCCCATTCCATTAACTAGAAATCATATTTTCCATGAATCGTGCACAGATTAGTTTTGTTGTAAAGTAATATTTTTTCTTCACCATGACAAATACAGTTCTACAAACGGAGTGTCATATTCAATCATAGACATGGCAATAATACATATCTCATATGTCATACATTGCTTTGGTCTGACAAACAGGCAATCAGTAGTCCGTCATTCTACATAGGTTTTGCAGCTCTGCAGTTGTATACATGTAGATAGAGGATAAGAATTCTGGTTTTGATTGGCAGATAATTTCTTAGCTAACAAAGAAAAAATTTCAACGTAGTCAAAGTTTTTTAGTTGTCCTTCTAACAATTAGCCTTAGTAGAGCAAAGTATGGAAAGAGTACAGGTTTGTCTAACTCTATGTTACCCTGGATTAACAGTCAACTAAATCACACTTTTAATAGTCATTTCTGGTGAAATTTTACTTGATAAATATCCACAAATGTGCATATCACGCATTCTTCTTTCTATTCTATGTAACGCTTTTCTATGGTTTTATGTCATGCTTTCACATCTATCTCGTGTAGGCCTACAGCCTTTCATACCAATAGCATCCACGTGTATAGACTCCGTTTATGTTAGCTGTTTTTAACAGCCTATTTCTTTTCTAGAATTGGCTACATTTTAAATGTGACCAAAGAGATAGACAATTTCTTTCCTGGAATGTTCAAGTATATGAACGTACGACTTTATGATGATGAATGTTCTAACCTCATGAAGTCATGGGAGAACACACATGGCTTTATTTGCAAAGCGAGGAAAAATAACTCTAAAATATTGGTACACTGTAAGATGGGGGTCAGCAGGTCAGCGTCCACGGTTAGTATATTATCGCCAACAGAGTTCAATGTGAACAGCATTGATGAAATCTTCTTACAAGTCTTTACGTAGCTGAAAAGTTTTTTTGTAAAATAATTTATGTTTCTCTGTTTGTTTGTGAAAGTTTCCTGCGAGTGAGTGGGAATATGTTGTTTCTATATTACTTCTTATAAAAAAGTTGTGTTGCATGAGCTCTGATGTTTCAGGTGCTCCGACAAAAAATGCCAGCACTGATATGCAATTTCATTCAAGAACATTTTCATTTTACGTTCTTCATCAGGAGTTGTCTCAATCTTAAACTCAATCTATATATATATTTTTCAAAGTTTATTTGTTTGTCCATCATTGTATACGTATGTCCATCTATAGCTATTAAAATCTTCGAATAAAGAATCCGTACCACAGAGGATTTGATCTTGGACCCTCCTATTTACCAGTCCGACGCCTTACCAATTCAGCCATAGCCGAGCTTGATAGATTTGCTAGGCGATATATGTTGGTATATGGGAGCAAATATGCTACCGCTTTTTGTTACCAATCAATTAGCTTTCTGGGGTCACGCCAATTTTTTTGAATTGTACTATATTGAGTACGAGACTGAAACCTTCAGATTGAGTAATAACTGTACTTGGCAAACAGAAGGGCTCCTCATGAGATAGACAATAGTATTTAATGATTACAAGTGGAAATTATACAGCGGTAGTTTGTGTGAACCAGCCTGAGAATGCATCCTTCAAGGTGACAGAGAGACACTGTTATGAAACTATTATGCGATGATGAGGTGAAATCTAAGGCCTCAAAAGAATACTTCTAAATCGGAGCACTCGAGCTGATATATCTGTCGTAATGAAATGTAATGTTTTAATTTGTCACTTTACTTTATCAATATCTGATGAGTCAAAAAACATTAAATACCACAAGTGAACAGATTTTACTGAGCAAATATTCCTTTTTGCAAAAAATATGCTGAGGAGGTAGACAGCATTTTCTCTAAAAAAAACAACATAAATTTTATTTGAAAATAATGCTGATAATAATTTATTTATAAACAATGAGAGGCAACTCTCGTTGCCTCTCATTGTTTATAAGCTGATTTTTACTACCCGGGCAACGCCGGGTAGCACAGCTAGTCTGTATTAAAAGTATGTAGTTAATGGTGAGAAAGAAGTTGGATCCTTTTTGTTGTCAGGTGATAGCATTTGCTATGAAGGAGTTCAACTGGAGCCTTGAACACGCCCTTCACGTAGTGCAAGCAAAGAGGTCTGTCATCAAGCCTAATGACTCCTTCATGCAGCAGTTGCAGACCTATGAAGGAATTCTCATGGCCAGGTACACTTTCCTTCATCTAACCACCATCTAAACATTGCATCAAATTGAGAAAACTGCTCCTCTCCTACAATGAGAAAGAAAGTGCTGGCTCGTTTGTGTGCTGTCAAAAGCCTTAGAATAAACAGAGTTGTTCTCAATAAGTTGATCATGAGAGAAGTGCGACTAACAACACTGAGGTCACAGATTCTTCCTGTGACTGTAAATGTCATATCGGCAGTGTCATGCTCAATGCTAATAAAACTTACCTCCTGCACGCTTTTTAAAACACAGTCTATGAAACTACCTACAGTCAAACGTGGATAACTCGGCCACGGATATTTCGAACACATTGTTAACTTGAACGGATTCTTTGGTCCGTTCATACGTAATGATAAATTGCTTGAGATAACTCGAACTTAACATCATTAACTCGAACGGTTTTTTTGCCGAAGGAACAAACTTTGGTTGATATTTATGTAAATTCCTTCGGATTAAACCAAACTTTGGTTTGTTTCAATCCGAAGGAATTTACATTAGTCGCACAGCTACGACTACTCTGCCTTCCTAGCGAGTACAGCGCTCCATATATGTATATTGTGTACATACATTTCCCCCGTACTGTATAATGGAATCGATTAGGAAATCGTATAAAACCTGATTAATGGGGTCGCTAACACGTCGGCTAAGTTACGACCAAACTAAAAACGTCACAAAGTATTAGCGATAAAAATTTAATAAAGATCGACACAACATGCAAAATGCATATTGTAAGAGTGATTATATGCGGATATATAAGGATAAAACACCTTTTTACAGACTACGCTCGATAGGTTTTTTAAATGAAACAACTGATCAGATGTAAAGCATGCGATTTTGGATTGGTCGTAAATGTTTACTCTTGTGAAGTTTTAAAAATTATCCGAAAATTTAGATATTTTTCTATCAGCTGAGATTTGTTTGTAGTTTCAGGTGATGTGACTGCCAGGATGTTTTAAGATTAAAATTGGCAAAATTGATCTCTGCTTAAACGCTCAGAAGAAAAAAGATGGGTCTTATTCTCTGAGTATTTCAACGGCGATCAAGTTTTGCCAATTTTAATCTGAAAACCTCATGGCAGTACATCACCTAAAACAACAAACAAATCTCAAGTGACAGAAAAATATCTATACTTCCTGATAAATAATTTTGAAACTTTACATGAGCGGCTCTATAACTTGCAACAAGAAATCTATGATTTTGCTGTATACATAGTTTGTATATGTACATGTATATTCTGTTAAATACATGGACATGTGACAGCGCTCTGATAACTGGAACGCTCTGATAACTCGGACACTCGCTTGGTCCCGTGAAGTTCGAGTTATCCATGTTTGACTGTATTTGCTAATTTGATTTTGAAGAAAGGCTTTTTTTGCTATATTTGAAGATCTAATTTGACCTAAAATGAAAAGGTGGGGGACTGTTGTGTTTCCTGTTGACAACAGTATATGACAACAGTGTGTGACAACAGTGTGTGACAACAGTATATCATAAAGAGGGATTACTCTTCCTTCACGCCACTTACACGCTGCCTATATTTAATACTCTACTCTTTCTAATGAAGGCCACGCTACCTTGATTGTTGCGTATCAATCGTCTCATTGGTTTATCACAGTGCCGCCCGACAGGAGGCCCTGGGACTGCATGCGGCCCTTAGCCACCTTCCGATAATTTTTTGTAATGTGTGAAATATGCACTGATCGATCAATGAACATCCCTTTTACGAGCTGTCAACAGAGTACATGTACTGTATATGTCAATATTTAGACCAATATTTTATACAAGCAATAACAGTATGTATTGGCAATGAGCACTTTTAATAGGTAGAGGTACCTTAAGTTGGCGTTTTTCCCATATTATGATTTCTCCGTCATCAGTATTTAGATTGTAAGCAGGTAGAAGGGAAAGTCCCAGACAAAGCTCGTTTGTGATGGTGAGTAAATTCTGTTTTATATCAGTGTTAGGAAAGTTGATCAGGAAGGACGAAATTTTAACAATAAACGGAAATGCAAATATTTTGTGAAGCAACATGCATAAAAAGCCATTTGTGTAATCTGTAGCGACATGATATCTATTACCATACCATTATAACATGCGCCGCCACCATACCACACATCATGCTAATTACGATCCGTACCAAGGGCAAGTAAGAAAAGAGAGATATGATTCAATGTCTCAAAGATGGCGGGCCAGCAACAACACTTCACCCACTGCCAAATGTAGTCTTGTTATATGGAAAAAAATTGGAGAGAGACAATTACAATTTCAGCATGACGAATTTGCAAAGGAGGTACGTACGATGGATGTCATAGTATTATGCATATCATACATGTATTTTTATGCCTAATAAAAAGGAATATTTGTTAATTTGTTGTCATTTATAATGGGATGAATGTATTTGTTATTATTGCTAATTGGGGAATAAAATAAACATACAGTAAAGTAGGCTGAGGCTATAAATATACATATACATAATTTCATTCGACGGTGACTGAAATTACTTTCACTTTCCAAACCATGCGACATAATTTGAAGCTTTCTCTTGCAGGTTCTTACTGCATTTGTGGAAGAACATTGTCCAAAAAGTAAAGAAGCTCTTAAAAGTACATTTCTCTGAAGATAGAAGATTGAGAAGATGACATTGAACATTCAGCTAAATTGGTTGCATCCGTATACTTTAGTATCGGCCTGGATGAAAGTACTGACAACTCTCAGGGCGGTGTTGGTGTGAGAGGGGTTGATGAACATTTCAATGTAACAGAGGATTTCTTTACCTTGGTCAGCGTTCATGGCACGACAACTGGCCGAAGTGATTGAGAGCCTGTCGAAGCACCTAGCTGAGTTGAACTTACCCTTTGAGAAACTCTCTAGTGTGTGTACAAGGTGAAGCGCTTGCGATAACTCGCACACAGAGTGGCCTGAAGTCAAGGTTATGGAAGATTCCACCATTCATCTGTCATCGCAAATACACCAAGATAATCTGGCAGCTCAAACTCGGAAGATGTACCATGTGATGAACCTAGTTGTGTCAACGGTAAATTTCATAAGGTCGAGAGCACTAAACCACTGCAATTCAAAGAAATGCTTGAAGAGAATCATTCTGAGTTCACTGATGTAACATATTACTGCAGTGCGATGGTTCAGCAGTGCCAAAACTCTGCATCAATTTGCTAGTCTTGTAAATGAGATCGACTCATCCACCAAGAGTAAAGGGTGGAAACAGAGTTCTCTGATGTGAAATGAATAAACTACTTGTCATTCCTAGCAGACATCACTGAACAGATGTCAACATTAAACAAGCAGCTTCAGGAGAAGCAACAGCACATTTCAGTACTCTGGCAGCATGTCACCATATTAAGAAGTCAACTCAAGCTGTGGAGGAGATAATTCGGAAAATGGAACCTGTCCGCATTTTAAAAACTTTCAAGAGAGAATATAGAATGCAAACAATCTTGTTGATCTTGCTTCATATGTTCAAATAGTCACAGGTCTTTATGATGAGTTTTGTTTGTTTCCTCAATTCGACACTTCTAGGAACTCGATACAACTCTTCTCTGATCTCTTCAGTGTTGACCCAGAACATGCACCAGTTGATATACAGCTTGAACTCATAGAACTCCAATGTGATGACTGTCTCAAGCAACACCATGAACGTCACAAACTTGTCAAGTTTATCATGATTTCTTACCTCAGGCCACATATCCCAGTATATATAAACATGCCTTGAAAGTGGTGAGTTTGCTTTGTTCAATTTATTTCTGTAAGCAGCTGCTCAGTAAAAGGAAACACACAGAAAACAGGTCTCGCACATGTTACAACGCACATGCCTTACAGATAAGCATTCGATGCAACAACTCAGAGTTGCATCATCGGCAACAAAACCTGGCATTTAGCGAGTTGTGAGAGAAAAACTTTACCAGGTTTTTTACTTGAACACAGCCAAGGTTACCCTTGGCTGTGTTTAATCTGTAAATAGCTCTGTATACAGATTTCCAGTGCAGGAACATGGCACTTCTCCAAATAAAATAGTACAATTTATTTTGTTGTTGAATGATTCTTCTGTTCGCTATTTTTATCGATATATGGTTATGTGTACATTGTATGCACAATTTTCTTTGATACAGTATCTCATTCATACATACATAATATTTAAATACAAGCACCAAACCAACATGCTATCTTCAGTTGTATATCTCTCTTATTTGCATGCTCAGAAATTCTGCCGCTAGTTTACAATACTTGGTCCTTTGGAATCGACTCAACGTTACGTGGGGTATTCACGGTAAAAAGGTTGACCACTCCTGGTTTAGCATGTCCCAGTTCTGCATCTTGAGTGCGTCACCACTGCCTTATTAACGAAATTCAAATTTTTCTGTACAGCGTCAGTTTAAAAAATATGTCTGACACTTACCTCACCTGACACTGAGGCAACCAGAGATATAACAGCTGGGTAGCCAGTTGTAGAATAAATGTTATGAAAATGAGGGTGGTGAAGCCTTTCTATTTGGCAGTGAAGGCAATTGTAACTAATTAACAAGAAGACAAAATAGATCGAATACCAAATACAAATAGACCGAATTGGATGAGTAAATTGACAAACTTTACCTGGGAAAATTATCCAAACTACGAGACATTAATCAATTAAACATAAGTTCAAAGCTTATCCAAAACCCAAAGTGAGTCATCCTTTATTTAATTTACAAGGATCATAAATCAGCGTTAGAGCTGTAAAGTTAGTTTTATTACTCATCACTGTCTTGTCTACACTATTACATTATGTTTAGAGGCTATCTATCCCCTTGGCTGTGTTTTTAGCAGTGTTTGTTCATGCAAAACAGTACAGGCTTCGTTGTCATTCATCTTCCATCGAGGGTAGGCAGTGAATAGATGGTAATGTGATAATGAAGGAGGTGAATGATGGTATGCATGCCAATCAGAATTTACAGTATAGTGAAACCTCGGTTCTCGAATGCTTTGGTTCATGACCAATTAGGTTAAAACCAAAAAAATTGAGAATTATTCGTCTCGGATCTCGAACATAAATTCGGTACTAGACCTAACCGGAGCATGCGCATTAGAATTAAACGTTCAGAAAAGCTCCGGAAACAGCATGGAAACGCTCGTTAACAAAGGGAGAAGCAAGCTACGCTTCATAAATTCTTTCCAAAAAGGAAAAAACCATCTGGGACGACATCCCTCTACCGAAGAGATTTGCTAGGGAGACAACTCCTCCAGTCGAGTTACCCTAAATTGTTTTGAAGGAGGATTCTCCTTCAAAGATGTGAAGTAAACATGCCATTGGTGTTTATATTTTCTTTTTCACACGATTTCTGATGTAACTGATCTGTTGTATTTTTCGCTGTTTCATTATCAATTTCTGCAATTTTTGGTATTGTATCTTAACCTAAATGTTTTCGAGGTTTTAGAGCAAAACCTATGAAAGATTTAGTTTTTGTTTTCTGTTTTCATTATCATAGATAGAAAATCTTTTATTAAAAATAAACACGATCTATATCTACCCGTTTTTATTTATAGTATGTAGTATACAGTACAGTGTATGTTGTAAAATGTTTAAAAATTCTTTACCAAAGTTGTTTTCTCGTCTTAGAACGAATTACAATTTACATACATTAATTCTAATGGGAATAATTGTTTCGGATCTCGAACAACTCAGTTTTCGAACAACCTTCTGGAACGGATTATGTTCGAGATCCGAGGTTCCACTGTAGTTCTTTTCCCGGATATTATACATCCAGCATTATTTTCAAATAAAATTTATGTTGTTTTTTTAGGGAAAATGCTGTCTACCTCCTCAGCATATCTTTGCAAGAAGGAATATTTGCTCAGTAAAATCTGTTCACTTGTGGTATTTAATGTTTTTGACTCATCAGATATTGATAAAGTAAAGTGACATATTAAAACATTACATTTCATTACGACAGATATATCAGCTCGAGTGCTCCGATTTAGAAGTATTCTTTTGATGCCTTAGATTTCACCTCACCATCGCATAATAGTTTCATAACAGGGTATCTCTGTCACCTTGAAGGATGCATTCTCAGGCTGGTTCACACAAACTACAGCTGTATAATTTCCAATTGTAATCATTAAATACTATTGTCTATCTCATGAGAAGCCCTTCTGTCTGCCAAGTATAGTTATTACTCAATCTGAAGGTTTCAGTCTCGTACTCAATATAGTACAATTCAAAAAAATTGGCGTGACCCCAGAAAGCTAATTGATTGGTATTCGTATCAACACTTATTGTGGATTGTCTACTTTGCAGTAAGAATCGCTCCATATTTAGCAATGGATCTGAAGTACAGCAGGCAAAGCCAGAGCCACAGGAAGCTGGAGCAGGTAAAATTATAGTCATGTATTTCTGATTGTCATTGTTTTGCTTCTTCCTTTTACAAGTGTCACACCGCTGCTTCATGCAGCATATACATGTATTTGTTTCTTGCCCCTTTTTAAATAATTGTGCTCCTAAAAATGCAGTCTGTCCGGCTCCTTCGTAATATAAAATTCATCGAGTGTCTCTTTTGTCCTGATAGCTGTTGCTTCTATGCTGTATTCTCTATTTATATAGCTTTACCTTATCAAATTTGACAGGTTACTTCCATATTCTGTATGGGGATGACAACCTGTCCCCCTAAACCCAGTAGTATACTCTCTTGGAAACACAGGTTTATGTATTCAAAGAACTAACACTTTACTGCTAGACCATTTTGAAAGCCTGCTTTGGCTACCTGAAAACCTCAGTCCTAGCCAATTGTAATTGGCTATTTATGAGCTGGTTGATGATTGGTTGGTTTTCATTGCAATGAGACCGCGCAGTACTAGACCCAACGCTCTGTGTTTCTGCTAAGTGCATCGCTCTCTCTGTGGGCATGTTTGGTTTCTTTCTAGCATGCATCGGAACAAGCTCCTAGTCCTCTTTAATACTCACATTTATCTAATGTCGTAGCTCTTCCCGCTTTCACTGTCAAACACATTAGTGCTGACCATTTGACCATCTTTACGATGCTTCAAGCTTACGGTGTTTAGTTTGATTGTCTTGTCTGGCCTGGAAATCAAGGTTGAATTCTTTGGTTTCTGCGCTGTTCTTTTCTCGAATAAGTCTAAATACAATCCAGTCCTGCATTTGCTGGCTGTGCATAATTTAAGGCAGGCAGCTTTATTATTGAATATTCTTTTGAATGTGTTTCATTTTATTGCACAGTCAACTGAAGCAGAAGCTATTCATTATTTTGGTATCATTATTATTATTATTCACCTAATAGGCAATCCCATGTTTAAAAAGCTTTTTCATAGATTAAAATAGTTTCTGTTGGTAAATATAATCAAAGCAAGCAGGTTAAATATTCTTTGAAATTTCCTTGTCTTATGTACATGTATTTTAATGCTACTGTGAAAAATTTCCATCCTTGCTCTCAGAGATGCAGAGTTTGCGTCTGACGCACATTTGTTACATTACAGCGGGTCAAGGACAAAGCACGGCATCACATACTACTTCAGACAAACTACAAAGCGATTCGGATTCTGAGGAGGCGAGCTCTGGGAGCACAACTAACTATAGTTTAGACGAGGACTCGGATACTGCCAGCTCGGCTGATGATGGCCGTGTTGTTGGTCTACATTACAGCAAGCTATCCAGTAGTCCAGGCAGCGATATTCTTTCTGCCACTCTTAGTAATACTCACTCTCTATCAGATGCTCAGGCAGCTGACGAGCAAGCATCCTCCGCCCAATTAGGTAGGCAGAAGTAACCTGTGTATCCATACCGATAGGTCTGTATGTACGTGTCTATGGCGCATAGACTTTCAAATAGCTATGCGTTATTGCTTGGAAATTGCATACAGACTCCCGACCACTCATGAACAGTTTTAGAAATAATGAGTATATATCACATCTATATACATATTTATATGCGCGTGTATATATACCAGATCTATGTCAAATCAGTGGTGCTATAAATACTTGAACATGGCTACAAAAAACTCAGTTGGAGCAATTTGTGTTCATATTCATTTGATTTGAATAAATAAAAGTGGTTTGGGATTTGAAAACCAGTTAAAACAATTTGAGTTGTGGCAAACAAATCAAATTATTTAAAGAAATGATTTCATGAAGGTGAAAGTTGGTCTAGCTACCGAGCTCCATTATTGTAAAATTACTGCTGAGGGCAGGGTGGATAATGTGCCTATTACGATGGGTGAGGCCAGCACTTGTTTTAAATACTACAATCTGTCAATGATATTGTCAGGCTGTAAACACGTGGCTGAAAAATCTCATTGCAAAATAAAGAAAAATGGAAGACGATAACCATGGGCTTAACTGTTTGCTGCGCTCAACTTTGTTATTATATAATAAATCGTTTGGCAATTTTAATTTATACTCATGATTTAATTATAACATAATAACTAATAATATATCGTATATACTCGTCATGCAGTATTAAGAAACGAACTGGTGATGACCTAGCTCATCTTAAACATATGCTTGCTTTCTAGCAAGTTTTGTACACAATGACTTGTAGAATATTTTCTACTTTTTAATTACTGATTTAGAATTTTGAAGTGACAGGTATTGTTTGACATGCACTGGTGATTTGGCTGGAGGCAAATCATTGACTAATTTGGTTTGCAGTGAAAAATTATTGAGTATGGCTCTGTATAATACACATGTATTGTCTTCTTGCCTAGGCGAAGTGAACATACATGTATGCGGGGTGTTGCCTTACTCTGGGTTTTTTACCATAATCCTAATAGTTTGCGCACTCACTGTAATATTGTAGCTCAGACCTGCTACTAGTGCACATTGATGACTGTTAGTGAACTACAAATGTCCATTATCAGAAGAGTGTGGCAATATTGATTTGTAGGGGACAAAAGCTGTTTTCCTATTTCACCACTATGCTATAGTGGTAATTAATTGGTTTTGTACTAGCATTTGAAGGAAGGCAAATGATCTGATGTATCGCTATTCATTGTTCAACAGATAGTTGTGTGTACTTGGTGTTATAGCAATTCTACAGGCTTTGCATGATTATTGTTTGAGGTGGTACATTAGATGTATCAGTATGTTATGGACTGGTGCGCAAGACCAAAGAAAAGATAGCTCACAACACTATCCAAACACCGCAGACTTCAGAGATTCTGCCGCAAGAAGCCGTTGTTCCTGTAACTCCAGGGACTGTACGAAAAGTTCTTGTTGAGATCGAGCAGAAGTGAGTATAAATTCTAGTGGAAATGAGTAAAACGCATGACATCCTCCAAGCTACTCATCTTTAGACAGTATGCACTTAGAGTCGCTGATTATCACTGAGTATCCGATGGTTGCAGGTCTGAGCTGGATGGCGTTTTGTGCAGGTCAGCTAGCCTGAGGCTCCATAAAAGGGTTTGTGATGACACAGATTCGATTCAAAGATCTGCCAGCTTAAGATTGAAGCGAGTTTTACAAGAACCCACACAAACCTCTAGGCCAGCTACACATCCAGCAGGTGTTTGTTGAATTTGTATTTCTTTTCACATCAGTAAAGTAGCTGATCTTCCATATAGCTTACAAAGGTTATTTATCTCAGGTGGAGGTTGGCATACGGGGGTGCCTGATACCCCGACAGGTGGTCAAAAAGAGGAGCAAGACCCTGTTGAGAGAGTGAGATTTTCCATAGGTGACTGCAACCTGGATAGTAATTTAGAGGTTTATCTTAAAGGTTTGTTTCTATATTGTACATACCATATACAGGTAGTCCACGGTTAACACGGTACTCAGTTAACAATGACAAACTTTAAAATTGCTCCGATGTTTGTTTAACACGAATCATTTGTAATCACGAGGGTGCAGTGGCAACTCAGTTGTGGGCGTAACTGAATGCCATCACATATGTACAAGAAATTTGCTAAGGCAATGCATCCACCGTCTTCCCATCCCTCGCTTAGTATCATCCAGGTTAGTCATGCTTTCTGGAGTTATACCTGTATGTAGTGTTCATTCTCAAGTTCAATACTCTACATGTATATCCTCCCTCAAACGTCGAAGAAAAGATAAAATACTACTCAAGAATCAATAACGATATAATATATATAAATCTTTGCTATACTAAGAGCTGTGCCGTCTGTCCAAACCCACACTAACAGGTTTGGATAAAACGCATCACGCGCTAATCAAACTGATATTTAGCATAGCAGCCAGGCGCATTACCAACTGCGCCACTCGACCATCCGGCTGCATGGCAAAATAATTGTGCGTATACTTATTACATGTGATGATCACTCATGACGCACTGGAATGGACTGCCAGCGTACTAGCATAAAATACTGCAAGTAATAATAGTACATTGTCGTACAAATCTACTAGGCCCATTCACTACCGATATTTTAGTCTAGCAGTTTTTTAAATCTTGAAATATATGATTAAAGTATTTAATAAGATTAATAAAAAATACCAAAACAGGAAATATGGCATTATTTTATGAAGGCTAAAAAAGTAAAAGATATTGTATTGCCGAATCATGAAGAAATGGCTTAACCTATTCAACAGAGAAATCGTTTATTGACGGGCTTGTAAAACGAATAACCTTTGTTAAATGTCAACTATTTGTATGTAAAATATATGTAAGCCAACAATATTAGTCAAGTGCTTATGTTAACTTGTGTTTTAATTAATATTCTCTATACCAAATATGGTATATTAACAATACTCCTAAAATTGTTAACAGATATAGCAAGCACTGGATTAGACAAGTCCACGTTAGACGATACCAGTTTAGACGAGTCGGCAATTGGGCCAATGGTGACTTCTCCTGTTCCTAAGTCTAGCCAATCACTCAAGGGAGAGTTGCATCAACAGACTTCTCATCCCACTGATCACATACTTAGGGTGTCTAGCAAACCATGTTTTCTGCGAGCTGATGATGACTCGCGCACTCCCAGCCCCATGCCTGTCAAGGCTCTAGTTGGTGCATTTGAGGACATTGGTGTAGCCAGACGACATCTTACACGACCTTTGACTATACATGTAGATAGCTTTGCTTCTGATCCATTCGCCCACCCTGTTGTTTCTCCCAAAGCATCTACTCTAACAAGAAGTCAATCGCTGCAAATATTCACTGCTCCGGCAGAGATCAAGAGTTCCAAAAAGTCAGACAAACTATATAATCTAAAGACAAGTAACCCAGTAAACCCTCCACATCTCCGACCTTACTGGAGGATTAAAATGGACAGTGCCAAAAAGTTGATCCATTCCTTCAGCAGCACCACTGTAAACTCTAAAGATTCCTCCTGAGGCTCCCTGATCAAGCTGGACATTTAATTTGTGCAACAATATTATCGGACTCAACTCATCGCTGGTGCGCCACACATCTTGTACTGTAAATATATCGTTCTTTACAACCGCTGCATATCGCTGTGTTTCCAAGAGACAACATGACTGATAGCTATTAAATTTTTTTTCATGTAGTATATATCAATTAGGCGGAATTTATTTCTAATGAGTTTTTGTTAGAATTTTAGCTATTTATAAGGGTTTATGTAAAGTATATATGTATATGTATATCTATATTACTGTATTGAATGAATAACAAAGATTTTTTTAAAGACTTTCGTATCTATTTGTGAAATAAAACATTGTACTAACAATACAATCTTCAAGATCGAGTTAAATTTCGAGATCATTTCCTCCGTTTCTCTGAGCGAGTGCCTTTTTCTTGGGTCGGCCTCTGCAAAAACACCAAGTAAATGAAGTTGAAGAATTCCATAAATATATGCAGATTTAATTTGGATGTTTTAACGAAGCCTAATCAAACTGCCTTCTGCATATATTGAACTAAAAAATAATGAGATGGTCTTTGAACCAGCCTTTTTAGCACGAAAATTTAAATATAAAAATTAAGTAAATATAGTTCTACATCTAAATTTCTAACATACAATGTTCAAAGCAGCTAGTTTCACAGCTACTATGAAAATCAACAATTCAATACATGAAAATAATATACCATAAAACCTCTATTTGAACGCCATGGCGCTCTATTGTTCAACCCTTCTTCTATAGTGGCGGTCAATTGGAGGTGGCATTCAAATAGAGGCTGGCATTGTGTTTTTTAAATAGCTTGTCAGAATTTAGTAGAGATAAATTTAACCCATTTATGGGTGAAACGACATTAACCCTGTTTGATGCAATAAATCTGCTAATTGTCAAGTATCTCTAAATAAATATACATTGGGAAGCCGAGAAATATTTCTACCAGTTGATATCTATTACTTACAATTAACCTGCGATGATATTATTGTTTGTGGTCATGTGCCGTGCTTTGCAAATTGTTGGAGCTTTCTATGTTTTTCTTTCATTCTAAATTCGAAGGTATATTTTCATTTTATAACTATATTTAACGATGTTGCATAAAAGCACATTGCACCCATTGATGTTTGTAAGCCAATCCGTTGTTAGCCGTGTTAAGATAACCGTAAGGATGCTATCAAATAATATGCTATAAATCTGCAAAGTTATTAGTTATATAATAATAATCTATCAAATGCTACAAATTTATAGATATTCAAGAACAAGTGACATAAACGAACCATACTTATAGTACACGCACAAACAAAAAGGAACATTTTGAAAAAAAAATATTTGCATCGCTTGCTCAGCCAGTTGCGTTCTGATTGTTGCTTTCAATGGAACGAACATCTTCTGGCTGTTCAATACCTTCCACAATCTTTCCTGACCTCAACTCTTTTTCTGCACTTCTGAACTAGTCGACATTATTAGTACCATTTTGAGGAAACTTCTACTGACCACTTGCTATTATGGGCTAGTAAAGATCAAAAGAATGTCAAAGTGGCGGTCAAATGGGGGTGGCACTCAAATAAAGGTGGCATTCAATTAAAGGTTTTATGGTATACAGAAAGCAAACTAGTTCGAACTCCACCTAGCTACAGTACCTAGCTACAGCCCTTCCTCAGAACCAACCGTAACTTTAAATCAACCGACCCCTACTGCTATTTGCATATATCTCAAGTAAAGTAACAATACAACCTCATTATTCATCACCTTTTATTGAAGCAGTTTTTGCTCCCTCTATAATGCATTTGTTTTATTGCTATGTGGAGTTATCTGCAATATTTAATATGGTTTGTTAGGCAGTAGAGCCATTAAAATAATAAAAATGTATTTTTTGTTAATATTTTATATAACGCATGGTGGTTTTAACATACAGTGGTGTGCAAAATAAACAAGACCTCTGTTCCTTTACCAGTACTCACTGCAGAAGAGCTTCGAAAAAATTTTGCCAGCATACCCAGGTGTCAAGCTGTTTTCAAGGACAAAGGCTGGCCAATTAAAGATTAACCAAGGGTTTACTTTCATATTAGCTCAATGGCCCTTTCAGAGCCACCTAATGCTGTTCAGAGAATTGTTCAAGCTATATGACTTGAAATAAGGAAACCCAAATGTATGTGCTGTGGTCTATCTGAACAGATTGTTATCTTCAACCATTAAAAAATTTAAATGTTCAGAATTTATTCGGCCTACATAACCATTACAAAACAACTTTATAGCTGTTTGGTTTACATATTTGAACGCAAGGCTTGGGACTAATTTAACATATAATTTATGGATATTGACAAAATTCACACTGAGTAACAATGTTGTAAAAGAGAATCTTCATTTTCCAACAAGAGGTTCAGTTTATTTTGCACACCACCATACAAAGCAGGTCCAGCGATAAGTCAAATTCCTAAGCACAGGTTGAAGTATACCAACAATGATCAGACTGTGTGACATATTGTGGCCTGCAGGACTATGATAAAGACCCGATTGTTATTATTTTAGGCAACCTACTGACTTACCACTATGGCTATTACGGTTCTTTGCTTGTTCTCTGAATTGACATATTGTTTCTTGGCCTGTTCCACAGTCTTGTATATACGTGATTTCTCTTCAAGATCATCAATATCTATGATCCCCGTGTCATAATTAGATTCTGTAATACCAAACAATGGAACAATCTGTCAGCTTCATTTTACATTCTGGTACCAAGGAAAAGTCTGAATAGTTCAATGCCCATAGACTTGATCCTAGTACTGCTACATTGAGGTCAGAATGCGTATATGCACCTGCAATCAGCAGTCGCATTGAGCTGACAGTACATTCATGTACGTATATGCACCTGCAATCAGCAGTCACATTGAGCGTACTAACATAAATTAAACAACACTCACTCTATCTGGTGCCATACCCAATACGACTCAAATACCCAAATTCAAAAAAGCTTACGAGAAAAATGTGTGTCTTTCCTCGGTGTTTTTGGTATATCTGTTGTTTGCGCTTTGTCTTTGGAGACATGTTCTTCACTGACCTCTACCTCTTCACTTACATCTTCCATTTTTTTATCGAACAAATCCTTGTTTTCAACAAGATCTTTCGTGATTTCCTCTAGCTCTACAAGATATGCTTAGCTTTTGGTTTTACGCTAAGTTTATCAGAAGTAGTAAGTTTTACAGTTTTCGTTTTGGAGTTATATCACTCTGTCATGAGCTATTGTCAAATGACAAGATTGTGAGGAAAATGCTGTAATAATCACCTTCCAGGCCGTCGAGTTGGCTCTCGAGTACACTAGACATGACCCCCTTTAACTTCTCAACATCCTCACTATCAATAGTTCCCTCCTCATCAACTCCTAGCTCCGACTTAGCCTCAGCTATGATGTCATCAAACTGAGAACTGACATACTTTTTTATAGTCTCCTTGTACGTGCTGACCGCGTCTTTGCCAGTGTTTTCTCTCATTGTTTCTTGTAGCAGCTCCAACACTGCAAAAGAATCACACAATTCAATTGTTTCCTCCTTTGTTGATAGGTTACACCAGAGCGGACCTTTTTGTTGGACCGAACAGGTGTTCATAGAATCAGTGTTTACATATATTTATATACATACAGCCACATTTTTAATACAAAATAAAGGTAAAAAGATATTTCACCCCAATTTTAGCCAAAAGGCTGATTAGGTAACTAAATATAACAACATAACAACAAACTGTAACAACCTGCTGTAACCAACTTGCTAAACAAGTTACAGCTATACTAATAGCCTGACTGGGCAAGCAATCACTATTTTGTTAATAATATAGTCAATCCTCAACTTATAATCACCACAGCATATCATTTTTAACATAGAATAGAAAAATTAAGCAAATATTTGTCTCAGTGCACACAGTCATTTCCATCATACAATAACTGACCTCAAAAAATTTAGTTTTGTAAATAAGGACATATGTATGCCTTAGTATGCCAGTAGTACTAGTGATAGTAGTGGGAGTAATAGTAGTAGTAATGATGGTAAAAAAGTGAGAAGGCAGTGCTTTCTTTAAATCAAAACCAATTATAAAAATACATGAGCAAACATCTTTAAATCATTTCTTTAAAAAACATCTGAGGCCATCTAGTAGCAATTGTAGGTAAGATAGTACATCTAGTAGCCATTGTAGGCAAGATAGTGAGAGCAATCCGAAAAGCCTGAAACTTGTGCAAATGGAGACACGATGATTGAAAATAAAATAAAAAAGTATTAAGAATGAAAATAAAAAATATAAATAAGTTACATCAATTTCAAGTTCCGTATCCAATGGCTACCTCTACCTACGCACCAGCCATTTCCTGTATAGCCGAGGATCACCACAATTTACCTCTTTTTATTGTAAAGGCGACTTGACAATAAAATCTCCCTCTATATTTTTAATTTATTAGTTTTTTCATATAGTTTAGTTTTCGCATTTAGTTGTTTATATAGAAGGTTTTTGAGCTGTAGAATGAACTTAAAAGATACGATGCAGTTTTATAAAACTGTTTGCTCCCAATATACAATGACTTTGACACACAATGCGAATATTTTGACAGAAATTGTTATTTTATAGTTAAACTTTAGTTGTCATAAGTCGCTAGAGCTATCTTTTCTAAAACTCACATGTCTGCTTCTGTTCTTCCAACTTGGCAACAAAGTCATCCTCTCCACCCACGAAATGAACTTGTGTTTCATCTATATCGTGCCCAAAACTCTTTAGTAATGAGTCAAATGGGTCCATTTCTACTTCATCAACTGCACTCCATACAAGATAGAAATTTTTTTTTAATAAATGACATTTATGAAATTAAAAGTACAAAAGTACAACTATCAAAATCATCATTTGATGATAGTAGATCCGAAATCTACCTTGTTTTGTTCCTGTGTCTTCATCCACAGTTTCATCTTGAAGCCTCTTAAGATAGTCATTGTATGCGTCTTGAGAAACAATAGGTTGGCATTCGATAGGGAATGTAGCACTCTGAGAGAGTGATTGCAGGTAAGGATGGTGACAAATTTTGGAGGTGTACACAAATATTATGTACGAACATGGCTTCAGCTCCACTACAGCCCCTATTCGATCAACTTCACCTTCGACACATGAAAACTACAATAAGCAGATACGTTACTACAGTAGCTACCAAAATTAATTCATAGCCTTAGAGATGTAGTTGTACCAATCTTTCCTATGTTTTAATAGAGTCAGCATATAATATCAACAAGCTCAATGTTTGTTAGATCTCAACGGCTATTTCTTACCCTAACTTCAGCTTTTCTTGGCTGGTTAGTTAAATCACATATGGTGCCATTGACATAGCTCTGTGTGTGGTACCTGTTGACAGTCGATTTCTTGAGTTTTTCCTACGCAACAATAACAACACAAAGGGAGAAAGTTTGACGACAACCATCTTTATAAACGAGTTTGTGAGAGTGAACTTCTTACTATTGAACATTCACCAGTCAAACAGTGACTTTTGTATGACCAAGGCAAGCTAAAACGCTATTTTAAACATCTGTGAAGTCACTGCAGTACTTTGTGAAGTTGAGAATGCTGATCGCCTGCTCAATTAAAATCTAGTCTTGAAAAAAGTAGACATCTAGTAATAAGAATATGAAATCCAGAGCTGACTTAAGCTATACTAATACTTGTATGTGTAGATTGATGGATAGCAAATATAATAAATACATTGTATGTAATTCAGGTAAAGGAAAGAACCAGTAACATTATATTTCGCAGACTATCCTTACCAAGTCTTCTGGCAGCCAAGTTTTATCAGACTCATATTTGCCCAATGTGATGATCTCACCCGATACTTGTCCTTCATGTAAATGAAACTGAGTTATCTGCTCTCCATAACAAAATTTATAGGTCCACCAATCCTTTGTCTGTAAAATGATCAGAAGACAAGCTGTATACAAAATCCAACCAAAAGTTTTATTAGGTTAGTAAGAGCAACACCAAACTTTACCCTACCAATCAACAGCTGCAAACGCATTAGAACACTGCCGTAAAATGAACTCAATTTTAAAACAACCATTTTAACTAATGCAAGCAAAAATGTAAAAATTACAAATGTTTATACAAACTTTGGTGATACAGTTTTCTCTCATAGGCTCTAGAATCTCTGTAATATTTAATTCGGCTATTCTGTCATCAGATACAAAAGATTGGCTGGTCGCTGTCTTTCGATAATGACATAAATATCTTTGTCCGAATTTGGATGAAACCTGAACAGTCTCACGATCAATTGCAAGATCCTGTAAAGAAATATACAAAATATTGCAGCCACAATTAAAAAGTTTTATAAGTCTGTTGCTTGCCTATGCATCTCATCAAGATGTGATCAAAATTGGATCTATTATTGGTGAGCAAACTGACCCAAGTTCACGATTGCCTCAAGTTTAGTTATATCATCACATCGGCCTAACGTCGACACAATTTTTTCAGTTTATTCAAATACAACTAACTACGAAAAATAAAATAAAGATGGAACTCACCTCAGTTTGTATTACGGAAATGGGAGTCTCTAATATCTTTAAACTGTAAAAGGACGACTGTAATTCTTCCAAGTCAAGATATCCAGATGAAGCAGCCGAAATAACTACCGTGAAACTAAGGAAAAATTTCGAAATTATATAAACCATCTCATGTTATTAATAATAATATATAAGCAATATAATCTAGATATGTAACGATTATGTGGATGGTAGAAACTACTGGTGTTATCGATAACGCAAAAACAAACAGAACCCCAGTCAGTCAGACGGTCAAACCAGTCAGATAATGTCGCGTGTCCATCTGTTGACCAGCTTGGCCAGGAGGGGCGGGTAACAGATAGCCATAAAATCTAAAGATATAAACATACGTGCATGTACAAGCGTGTCGATCAATGGTAAATTGAATCAGATATAATAATATATTTTGGAAGACCTAAGCAGCGCGGCTTGTTGGTCTAGGGGTATGATTCTCGCTTTGGGTGCGAGAGGTCCCGGGTTCAAATCCCGGACAAGCCCGAAACTTTTGCTGGCACTATCAATGTTTTTTTGAAGTAATGTAACGTTTAAGTTTTAAAAATGTGAGCTCGTATTATAATTATCAAATAGCTATTATACACGAACGTCACAGCATTATAAAGCAAAAAACCTTGCAACTTCCTGTAATGGAATCTGTTATTTTTGCATAGTTTTTACCATTAGTATCATCCACAAACTTGGATATACAGTTATACACTGTCATGCCCCAATGGTGTATCTAGATCCAACTTTTTACATTTCTCGTTTTCTGATTGAATCTTGTGAATCTTGTAAATCAAATAATATACATGTACATGCATTTAGAATTTTAGCATTTTTGTCTGAAAGAGTTCCATCTATACTTGTTCTCACTTTTTGAAAGCGCTTTAAAAACCTCCTATAGGAATTAATTATCACATAGTAGTGTGAAGGAGGCCAGCCTGGACCAGCTCGGCCTGGGTCAGACATGAAGAAGCGGGCTTTCTAGCAAAGATTCGAATAAAACTAGACAAAAAAGGATCAGAACCCACTTTAGCTTGCTTATGAACTATTAAATGTCTTATTCTATGATCATAAGCGTAACAAA
The DNA here is from genome assembly GCF_963576615.1 of Watersipora subatra. Classification (NCBI taxonomy): domain Eukaryota; kingdom Metazoa; phylum Bryozoa; class Gymnolaemata; order Cheilostomatida; family Watersiporidae; genus Watersipora; species Watersipora subatra. Next base: position 64,309,745 of record NC_088710.1, read on the forward strand.
TACATGTATAAATATACTCAAAGTGCTCTGAGTTATTCTTGCATGTGAAGCTGGTATAGGTGACAGCACAAATCCTTCATAGTATCGTGCAACATTTTAGTGAGGCAAGTAGGGTCAGCAAGTCGTATAATTTTGTTCAAAAGCTGGAAGCATGACCGTGCAATCACATGAGCTTGAGAGAGAAGCTCAATGCAAAGCTGAAGCTGATGGATCTTTGAAAGGAATGGTACACTTGAGATTGAAAATATTACAGTACTCTCCTCTAATTTACAATGATTGTACTGTAGCTTTCTTTGCAGATTGCTTTTTCCCATGAATAATTTGGCCTTAAGGTTATAAGCAATGTAAACGCTATTAACAAACTCGAGGTAACTTGACATGTTTCTAGCAAAACGTGTCACTAGCTAGTTTAGATGCCAGCAAGTATAGTTAGTAATAGTTACTATCTAGGGAAATTCAAAGCAAATAGCTGCGATGCAGCTTTTCCTGTGTAATTGATAATTTAACATTGACTTAGTCATGAGTTGGAAGCATATTCGATTAACTTCATGCATCATTTTAGTGAGAATTGCAGCTAAAGCACATCTAAAACAAAACCTGGGTCTACAAAACCTGAAGATTTACTTTCTTGATGTGCTAAATAATAGTGCAGGTAACCAGTCTGAAGTGTGCAGGTCTAGATGGGTGATTTGTTTACGAAGTCCTTTAAAACCATGAACATGTACAACACTGATGTACAATGAATGGTATTAAATCAGCTACAAAAGAATTATTTAAACATTTGCAAGTCTTATACAAAAAAAATAAATTTCCTAGACACGCATTACCAGATCAGATCAAATTGTTCTTACTGAGAGCCTCTAAAGGCAAATATACATGAAAACTCAGTTTCAAGAACCTTTTTTATTCAGTGTCTTTTTTTTATATATATTTATTTACATATATACATGTACAAATCTCTCCGGTTAAATAAAAAAAACTAAACATCCGCACACCCGACATCCCCTCAAAGATCCCTAGTTGTTTTTGGCCAAAAGGAGTGAAAATATTACCCTGATTTTATAGATGGTATGTACATTTCCCTATTTTGTCTTGTATCGTGCAGGTTATTGAGAAGAGTAAAATGTTTTGGATAACACCAGAACTCAACACTTTGAAATATAGTTTTATTTGGGCATTTTTTTCTACGTTCTTGTAACGATTTAATGTTAGTGCTTTCCCTTAATTGTGAAAAGCTTACTGGTGATCTTATGCAGTAAACAAATTTCAGACAATTATTTTGGATCTTCTTGATCGTCTTGATATCTTTTTTAAATGTGGGTCCCACACCTGGCAAGCAAATTCAAGGCCTGATCATATCAGAGTCTTGTATGCCACTAATCTTGTCTTATTATCAGCTGTTTTAAGAACTTTATGTAACATTCCTACTAACAGTCTGTTAGCTTTTGATGTAATTTTAACTATGTGTTTCTCCCATTTTAATTTACTACTCAGCTCAACTCCTAAATATGGATTAGATTCAACATTTGTTAACTTCATATTATGTAAATAGTAGTCTTGCTGAGATGTCAGTTCTCCGATGGAAAGAACTGAACACTTTGAAGGATTAAAAGAAAGTTGCCAGATGCGAGACCATTCCTCGAGAGTCATTAAATTTTCGTCTAAAACTGCACTCTCACTCTTTAAATTGTACACAAGGACATCATCTGCATACAGAAGACATTTCGAGGTTATTTTGCCTGGCAAGTCATTCACATAAACAAGAAACATAAGCCGACCCAAAACTGATCCCTGAGGGACCCAAGAGAGAACATCGCAAAAATGTGATTCAACACCCTCCGCTGAAACAAATTGCTTCCTACTAATTAAAATGTTTTAATCCATGATATAAATATAGGGCGAACGCCAAGTTTTTCTAACTTAAATAGCAATTTCCAATGATTTACTGAATCAAAGGCCTTAGAAAAGTTCAGTATCAAAACATCTGTGATATGTTTCTTTTTATTTAAAGCTAAATCATTGAAAGTATGTATCTGTTGTGTCTCACATGATCTGTCTTTACGGAAACCAGGCTGAGAGTCACACAATATTTTGTTTTTATCAAAAAATTGATGTTGGAAGCTATGTGTTCCAGTAACTTGCAAGTAATACAAGTCAATGAGACAGGCCTGTAATTGTTTGGTTGCTTTTTGCCAGTTTTTTTCTATTTGTAAATTTAGGTCTACCCACCAATTTTCTCATTGATATATTTTGTTTTGTAATGCGATCTTACATCTCATAACTGTTTTATTCATTCAAAGCTCTGCACTTTTATTTCAACATTCAGAACAACTGTTTTTTTATATGTAATAACTTGTACTGGCAGCAATATTCTTATACGGTAATGTTTATATATATATGTTTATATACTCAATAACCTAATGTTGGCATTATTTTTTAATTTTGGCCTTAATCTTTACCATTCGCTTTAAATTGCTCATCTTTTGAAATGATCAATTTATCACGCAAAAAACTGATATAATCACGTAAATTAAAAATGCATGCTGTGTTGTGAATATACACAGATAGTAGCAAGATATGGACGCTAGCAACTTGACCCTATAATAGACGTTACATATTTTCAGTTTTCATATCACCATAGGTTATAGCGAACTAACCACAATAATTCCTGGGCATCAGTCCAAAGTCTGCAGATTCTGCTCAAAAAGCCTGAAAGATGTTTTTCTCACAGGATTTTAAACTGCAGTAGTAAATCCATGTGGTGTTTTTCAAGGCAACACACTTCCCAACACTTGTATGCGCCTTCAAACTCTGCTTTAAGTAATACACTTATCTATTTTTACATACCTTCACCTCATCTATAGACAACCTATTGATCTACTGATCTACATGCATCCAACCTTTACTATCCAAGTACTAACTATTCATGAAGAGATCGTGTGAACTTTTATACAAAAATATTACTTTATTGTCTATTCAGCTATCAATGTACAATGAAGAGTTGCAAGAGTAGTAGCTGTACAAATGAACAAAATAATACGACAATACGAGCTGAATGGGCGTGTGGTATGACCTACAGCAGATCTCAAATGCATGTGCCCTTGGCTCAAGATGAAAGTCAACACATTCAATGCTTAACAAATTCAATGTGTACAAATTCAATGCTTAACTTAGAAAGAGAAATGGTTATTCCACACAAACATGTATAAAAACGCGGATAGCATCACTAGACATAATGTTAAGGCAATAACCTTTACTAGGAGCAACTTTGAGTCTACTAATAAAATTTCAAGTGCGACCGCTGCCGGTGCCAGGTAGTTTAATAAAACTACTATAGCCCAGCGAAAAAGCACTCACCGGACACCAAATAATGGATTGTGTTGAAGCAGTCACAGCTGCTTCAGTGGCTGCTCGAAGTACCACCACATACCTAGTACAAAGTACAAACAACCCTAACTAAATCTGACTATAAATTCTGTCAATTGGCTAGTGGTACATCACTTCGTATAATGTGGCTTTTTTGTCACCGGAACCAGTCACTATGTACTTGTCATCCGTGGAAATATCACAGCTGAGGACCGACGAAGACTCCTTCGACTACAAACATCATAAACTGGTTAAACAAAATACCAAAAGGCTGTGGATGGGTGGAGTATACGCAGACTAGCTATTACATTACGCTCGTTGCTTAATTACTTTGAGTTCAGCAATGTTATTACCTAAAGCTGCAAGTTTTAATTCGGCAGCCAATCGGAAGTTTACAAATAAAAACAATAAATAAATAAAAATGTTCTATGCATTGACAGTTAATTTTGACAAAAATAATCAGGTAGGCCTTGAAAAGTGGATGTTCAGGTGATTTAAAATGCCCTAATTAATTTTTGTAAAGAGAATTACTACAAAACCTAAAAATGACTCCTAAATTCATTTGTTGCTCATTGAGATCACACCACCTTATTGATACATTTCAGAGACAAAAGACATCAACAAGCATTTCCTAGCAGCACATATGACATCAAAACCAGACCATTAGTGGTAGCTTACTTGAAAAATACCAGCACCATATGGTGTTCTCCATGCATTGAGTAAGTTATCCTTTCCTGTGCTAACAAACCATTTGCCACAATGGGCAAACTTGAGAGAGAGGACACAACTCTCATGCAAATGAAGCTGATATTTGTCAGGCTTTGATTCATGCAGTACTTCTACGTATCTGCTCTCCATCCTATAAAGGGATACGGTATAATTAACTAGGATTACTAAACATAGGAAAAATCCCCTATGAATGTGAGTGATAATAAAAAATTAGATCGCAAATTTGTGCAGCTTAACCTACCCAACAGCCAGCCACTCGCCAGTTGGACAGTATCCGAGTGAAAATATCTGTGATGAAAAGTCATGCTGTTGTAGTTGTTTCCCCTGTCTGAGATCCCAGAGACGAACTGTGTGGTCCAATCCACCTGTCCATAATCTGTTGCCATCAGGGGAAATATCTATACAGCTTGCACCATCTGTGTGCCCTTGGAATTGTCTATAAAAGTATACAAATAAGACAATTAACCAATCATGAGGAACCCTAATGAAAGTCTAGTAAGACTAGTCAAAGTGAGTAAACAAAGAGTTTTCTCCTCTCGGTCAATTCCACTGCAAAAAATCCTAAATCATTAACAAGTCTCAATTGAATTGAGAACAACAGCATAAAAACCTGTCTATTAAGAGAGAGAGAGCTTCTATTGTTCTGAAATTAATCGTGAGTTGATAATCCTGCCGAAGCACTAATACCAATTAATCATGAGTTGATAATCCTGCCGAAGCACTAATACCAATTAATCGTGAGTTGATAATCCTACCGAAGCACTAATACCAATTAATCGTGAGTTGATAATCCTGCAGAAGCACTAATACCAATTAATCGTGAGTTGATAATCCTGCCGAAGCACTAATACCAATTAATCGTGAGTTGATAATCCTGCCGAAGCACTAATACCAATTAATCGTGAGTTGATAATCCTGCCGAAGCACTAATACTAATTAATTGTGTGTGAGTTGATAATCCTGCTGAAGCACTAAGACCAATTAATCGTGAGTTGATAATCCTGCCGAAGCACTAATACCAATTAATCGTGAGTTGATAATCCTGCAGAAGCACTAATACCAATTAATCGTGAGTTGATAATCCTGCCGAAGCACTAATACCAATTAATCGTGAGTTGTTAATCCTGCCGAAGCACTAATACTAATTAATCGTGAGTTGATAATCCTGCCGAAGCACGAATACCAAATAAAAATTCAATCTTAAAGCTATGAAAATGTATGTCAGTATCTATGTGACACCTATGAAAATCTTTGTGACTTTAACCAGAAGAGAGAGCTTCTATTGCTCTGAAATTAATCATGAGTTGATAATCCTGCCGAAGCACTAATACCAAATAAAAATTCAATCTTAAAGCTATGGAAATGTATGTCAGTATCTATGTGACACCTATGAAATTCTTTGTGACTTTTACCAGAAGGTGAAAACCAGAAAAGACAAAAGATATATTGAGCAAGTCTAATACTTGCATATGACCAGAAAATATGTTGACGTTCAATTAATTTATTGTGGCAGTCAGTATATAGCTATGAAAGAATTAATTACTGTATCATATTTTTCACTAATTTATTAGTTTTATTTTTCTCAAACATTTTTATTGACACCCTTAGACACCCTCATGTGATGGATGTAGTAGCCTCTACTCAATAATGAGCGCAATGCTAATTTCATATAAGCGATGAAAAACAAAGGTAAAAACATCTGTAGTACATTTTATAATTACTTGTACATTGCAAAACAGCAAAAACACTTGGATAGCAAGACCATTAAAATATTTCAAAGCAAACTTGCATGCAACAATCGTTGCAAAGATGTATATTTATTTTCTTTGGAAAAGAGCGACTTAAAAGAGGGACCATCGAAGACAATGAAAACCCTTGCAAAGAGAAAACTAATGGTTAACGGTCTTCAAATGCTGGACTTGGTTCAGTATCAGAAAATGCTAAACGAAAGTTTGCTGCAAACATCAGGCAACAAACTGAGTGGTAACCAATTTGGTGAAAGTGTGGAGTTATCACCTCGCTGAGTAGACTCACCTGACTAGTTTGTGATTATTGAGATCCCATACTGATATGTTGCCATCCGAGCAGCTGCTGAAGCAGATGTTACTGTTTGGGGCGATGGCGAGAGCATAGCAAGCAGGAGCCTGAGAATTGAGCTCACCTTTTCGCCTTGGCGTAGGCTGTGAATGTTGAAAAGCACGACTGCGTTAAAGCAGAAACCGAGGCTAACACGAAACTTAACATGTTGCATGTGTTACATTATAATACACAAACATATGAAATGTGATGTATGAAAGATAGCTGCCAGCTGAAATTCCCTCAAAACATGTCATACTCGCTTTCTCCATTTAATAGACCTCTTGAATACTATCATAACTTTACAGTATTTATACACAATAAGCATTCCGCATAGGATACTTGTGAGATGCTAAGAAAGACATGCAATACGGGAAAGATGCGTATACAAAAGAAAAACATATTTAACAATTTCAATATTTTACCTTTGTGGTAATAATATTGGCTTATCACAAAACTTATACTGTTTTGTGGCTTACAGCCTCCTCCACGTGTCATGCAAGCATTAGCTTTTAGATGATAAAATACAGGTAATTTATTTGCTTAAAGGTTAACTTGCAACAAAATTCACGTTACAGTTTATTTGATATCAAAAGATTCACCATGTCTTACTCTGTTGAGTCGTAGGTGCCAAATATGTGGAAATGTGATTACAAGCTCTTAAAAGCTCAAAAACGAAAAGCCGCCGTAGATTAGAATCTCTTTATTTCTCTGACGTAGTCATGATAGTTTGGTTATTGTCTTGTCACGTGATGTTCTCACGTGAATTGAAAGGCAAATAAAAAGCTCAATATAAACTTATCGTAGCACTGGTTTATGCTCACTATTAGAGATGCTCGCTACTTTACAGTTTTGTTTCGGCTTGAACTAATTGTCTATCCGTAATCTGATCATGTGACCCAATACTTCGAAAATATTTTCTGCAGCACTTTTCGATTATCACAGGTGACCAACAGGCTCGTCATGATTATCAGACAATGATATGCACTCCTTCGAGCTAAGGTTAAAACGTTTAAAAAAATTTTATGGTAAGTTTTAAGATATCACTGCTAAAAGTGACAGCATTACGATGACGATAAAACAGACGCGTAAGAACAATAGACATAGTTTTATTGAATGCGTGAAGTATATTTGTAAAAATATTTCGACGAATAAGGTCGCACGAAAGTGTAAACAGAAACCATTTACCGCAACTACGTCACATTTGAGTCGTTTTGGTAAGAGAATCCAAACTACGGCGGTCTCGTGCGGCTGCGATTAACTGTTTGTTTTTGAGCTTTTAAGGGCTTGTAATCACATTCCCACATATTTTGCACCTACAACACAACAGAGTAAGACATGGTGAATCTTTTGATATCAAATAACTGTAATGTGAATTTTGTTGCAACCTTTAAAATAATCCATAATAAGCATAGCATTCATCACATTGAAAACACCAGTTTATAATGGAGTATTCCTCTTGATTAATCATGGAACTCGGGCTACGAAGAGAAACAACAAAATCCAACTCACACTTGCCAGGTCCCATATTGAAAGAACGCTTGCTTCCCCGCCAACTATTAAAGTTCGTCCATCTGGTAGAAGTTTAATGGATCTAATATAGTGTTCTCTTTCCTGAAAGCAGACCATATCATGCGTAGCAAGCAACTTGATAACTGGTACATGACAGCGGCTGACCAACTTCAATCTCGGTTTAAAGATTAACTGGCAGCATTTTAAGATAGCATGTTTCTACCAATATGATAATGATATTTCTTTTTTTAGCAATGATTTTAATGCTAGAACAAAAAAGCAGTTTGGATACAAAACACTCGTGATGCAAGTTCCAAACTGTGACATAAGGAAGTGGGTTTTTCAGTAAAACATAGATGAATAGTATACAATGACAATGCCAAGTGCCAGTGATTAGCTAAAGCATGAACCAGACCACTTCTGTTGATCGACATACTAATATATTTTTCTATCTAGTTGCCATACTATATGTTGTGGCTACCCAACATGGAATGTAATTATAACGCAAGGTTGAAGCAGATTCCACAAACAGCAAAAAAACTTGCGCCGTATTTATACGTCTGGCATTACTTTCAACCTGTGGTTATAGAATTACAGCAATCGACGTGTGCATGCGTTTAGTGGTGTGCACTAGCAAGAAATGGTTCCTTGATACAACAAGGAAATATTACCAATTTTCTGTAAAAATTTGCCATTTTTGGAAGTCAGCTGTTTAAAACCTATTGACCTATGCTTTGTTTTATTAATAAAGATTTTGAATGGACAAGTTTTAGACAGTCTAATTAAAAGATTGAGCAATCTAAAATAACTTTGAAGCCTCGTAGCTGTTTCTATAAAACATTTTGCAAAGATTGTGAATCTTTCTGTCCATCTTCACGACTTAGAAATGTTGATAAAACTTGGCTTTAGGTTGAAACTCCCAAAAAAATTATTCAAATACAAATCTGTAATATTATCTACCGCTGTTAATGCAAGAATATTTGGTGCTGTCAGTTAACCTTTAATGATGTTTTAGGCAAACACGTCTTGAAGAAAATTTGAAACTTCGGGGAACATCAATAGGAAGTTAAAAAGATAACACGACTGAGAAAAAAGCTTCATTGAACACTGACCAGACAGTCCAACTGTGAGACTGGACACTTGTTTCCTGATTGGCCAATGTCCCACACCTTCACACATCCCTTGCCACCTGTATATACATGCCTTGTCGGATTGCTGATTGTAACAGCACAAACCACCTGTGAATATTGACAGACAAAACTTAGATATGACGAGCAACAACCTCACTATTACGTCGAACTGCATTTTGAAAGAAGCTTCTTTTATCAAGATATCTTTGGAAGCAGCAACGTACCTCTCCGTGAGCTAGAGTGTTGATTTGTCGTGCATGGCTAGGTATGCCTGGACCAGAGAGAGCGTCTGCAGGGAAAGGTACTGGTTGCATGTGCCCGTCAGCACCTACATGGAATGAGTAAGCTGGCTTGCCAGCACCGACACCACCCAGACCAGAGACTGTTGGTGGTCGCATAGAAGCAGAATCGAATGCTCCCATTTGGAATGGCTAAAAGTTAATGAAGTTGTGAACCACACAGTGTAAACTTGTTTAGTCGTGCATCTTTCATTTTATAGTGTAGCTGGGCGCTGAATATATCACATCAATATTAGCAAGACCCATTCTGGTTCTACAGAACAGTTTCTGTGGTGATATTTGCTAACCAAATCATTCTAATCGACTCTAAAGAACCAGCGATGCAACTAGCTATGCGCCACTTACTGGTCTGTAGGCACCAAGCGCTGCAGCGGCAGCACCAGCCGCTCCTGAAGCTTGATTGTTCGGTAAACCAGCGGCGTAAGCTGCTAGTGAATCATGAGGCATGCCTGTAGGTCCAAGTCCAGCATGGGGACCAAATGGGAAACCAGGTCTAGGAGGAGGTCCAACTGGCGAGACACCCATACCAACAGTCGGATTACTAGGAGGCTTGGCAGGCCGTGTCAACGCTAGAGGCGGAACAGAAGCCATGTTTGCACTCAGTGATGTGGGGGTTGCAGGTTTCTTCTCCTGCAAAGATGCAAAGACAAATATAATAATAGACAAGAACATAAAAACATGTGTTGGTAAAAGTGCACAACTAGGAGAAATGGACGAGGCATACTGAGGCCGCGAGTTCTGACCACTACCCTTCTTGCAAGGCATGCGCAGGGTTGCCCCTACTAGTAGACCCATGACCGAGACCCTAATTAGGAGAATCTTAAAAGGCATGAGCCACTAGTAAGATTTTCAGTTAAACGTGTGACTACAGAGCTATTCTGATTGTAAATCTTTGTTGTTGCAGGTTAATATCCCGAGCTTGTTTTTTATCGCATAAACATAGCACAGCCATTTTTATTATTTTTTTTGGCAATTGAACATTCGGTCTTTCGATCATGAATGACAATGGCATAAGATCATTGACCGGCCTGCCTTACAACCTAAAAAGCAATAATACAGACCGAGTTTCTATTCTAACACGCAGAGCAATCTCCGAACGGCGGGCCCAATCAGGAACGAGCCTTATTACTACTACATTCAGAAAGACTTTTCTCACACTATTGGCAGTTTGGGACAATCCTGCTTGCGTTCCAGTGAACCGACAGATTTATGCAAACTCTGAAGGTTGATCTTACTAGCAAGGTTATAAGACTACGCTTTGCTAGATTCCAATCAAAGATCTGGTAGGACTCGCCACAATCATCATTTGTGAAATTTTGAATGTCGGCAGGATACCCCAGCCTCTATGTTTGCACTTACCATGACTGAGTGGATTACCCGCGTAAAGCATCTTTAGAGCTTATTGAAAGAAAGATGCAATTATTTTGTCAAGACTCGATTAAAAACTTTGCTATAATAAGATCTAGCATTTTTCCATGTGTACCTACTAATATATTCCACAAGTTGGTCAGTAAAAACCTTCATTCATATGATTCTAGCATAGGAATGAGCACACTTTTGCAGAAAAATTACACAATAGCTGGTAAATCACAACAACAAAAAAACTAAACTTGTTTTGACAACAACTTGTAGCTGTAGATGACGGATTTTTAGCAATGAAGGCAATGTGTAAACTGTATGACCCTCTAACCAACCGTCCAGACTCAATGACTACTTTAGTAAGAGGCACTAATTTTTAAAACTAGTACACTACCCTGGCAGTGCGGTGTGCTGTGAGAGATCGTCAGATGTGCCAATAAAGCAGAGAATAAGTACGCGCACAATTATTCCTAAATGTTGAGAGGTGGTTGATTGGCGCAGGAGTGAGTGCTGACTTACTAAGCTGAATGTTTGGGTTCGAATCCCGTAGAATACAATCTTTTTCAACCTCAAATGTGGCTTCAGATAGAAAGACACTGCTCTTATTCTAGTAGAGATTCATGAAAGGCTACTAACTTACAACAATTACTAAGAGTCTTTTATAGGTGCATGCTAAACCATATTAAAGGAGCTGGACTGTCATTACAGTCAGAACATTAAAGGAAAAACGCAACCAATATGATGAATGAACCAAACAATGAGGATATCCATAAAACCAACGCGTAAAAACTAAATAGCTTTGTCTTCAATGTTTCAACCATGTTGGCATGCTTTAAATCCAAAATCTCAGGCTCTAAACGCTGACACTCGAGCTAGATGAGTAATAATATGGAATCACCTGTGCTTCGCTATGTCGGTTTCGCAATTATAAACCAATCTGGAATATTGGGAAAAAGACTAACCAATCATTTATAGTTTTCCTTTAAAAAACGATTAAAAAAAGAAAACATTCTGCTCAATAAACTGCTCGACCAGAATTTTTATACAGCATTTGTTATTCCACTTCAGCAACTCGCTCTTCACAGTGAGATAGCCGTTTTTATCGTTCTAAAATATATCTTCTGAAAGCTTTCTGCGGTTGTTCTAAGAAAACAGCAACTGCTTAGTATGGTGGTATAATTTATGTATTAAAAATAATCATTTGATGACTTTTTTAAAGATGTTAGATTTGAATTGGTTGCTAAAAACATTGCAAAAAACTTAAGTAATGTGGTGGGCGTTATGCACCTGAATGAAGTGATGCAACATTTAACCAGGCTTGTCTGAGGGAAAATCCGGCAATTTACCGAATATTTGAGTTGAAATGAAGCAGACATGGTTGTTCAATAATCCTAGAGTGTAAGCAACTTCTATCAGAGCTGTACTCGCTAATAGATGGTATAGCTGAGCTGATAAGTAATAAATCACTATCATACCAAAAGCTACGGAATTGCGTAAATCTAGGGTAGCCATTCTAGACCCTATGCAAGTAGTTGGGTCACATAAATTATACTACTATGGGTAAACAAACATAAATACAACCAACAACAAAAAACAAAAATGATCCTCTTCAAGTAACTACTAATCCTTACTATAATAAGAGACGTGTCCGTCTGTCTGTAGTCACGCTCATAGCATTAGGAAAAAATGACTCCATAATAATCGAATGGACATATTGCGTGTTTGTCAGAAGGTGTTGCCACCAACTACCTTCTGCGTTGAAGAATAATTGTACGTATAGTTATTACACCTGATGATCTCTCACAGCGCACAGTGACTGCCAGCATACTAGTTATGGATAATTTGTAAGAAAAACTGATAACTTTTAGCTCAATCTGTTAAACCCGGTCAAAATCTGGAATAAAAAGATGTAACTGTATCAAAATTTGATGAGTGTAACAGTACGCAGTCACTTGTTTTAGGCATCAATTATACATATAGGATTTCACATTAGTAGACTGCAGTTAAGAATTGAAGAGAAACATAAACTCGCCATTTTCCCATTTCTGTTCTCTTCTCTTCTTCTCTTTGAGATGAACTTACACAAAATTTTAGCACATTCAATCAGAAGGTATATTTCTATCATTTGCGATTGTTTTTGATGTTTGAGGTGATCTAATTGCCAGGATGTTTCAAGATTAAAATCTATAAAACTTCAACACGGTTAAAACACTCAGATCCAAGCAAAGTGTGATTACGACGTCTGTACGTAGTTGCAAAGAGACCGACAGAATAGAGACCCGTAACACTGCAACTTAAATACAATAGTCGATATCTACTATCACGACCAAAGCAACTAGTGACATCATTTCGAATGTGCTTATCTTCTATGCAATTTAACCGCGATCAAGTTTTCTCGATTTTAATATTGAAACATCCTGGCAGTCAGATCACCTCAAACATCAACAGCAATCGCAAATGATAGAAAAATACCCAATACTTTCTGTTAAAGTTTACTAAACTTTTGTGCCAATTCATCTTTTAGCTATTGAGACAAATCAGTAAATAGTGATGTTTGGTTGGAGCAGTGCATAGAGTATTGGAAAAGACTCTGGAAAGGATTTCTTGTGTCTTTCTCTATCTTTTTGTCTGCTGACCTTTTGCAAGACTGTCAGTAGCCAGCGGTACCAACTCAACACAACTACGTTATGTTATTGTAGAAAGGTAATAGAAGGTAAGCCCTATTGATAGATCTATTGGTGTTTAACAATAATGTTAGGTGCTGAAAACAACCCAATAATGTATTGCTAAACCAGCAGCGAACTCCGTCAACTTGACACGAGAAATTAATCCGTTCTAAACTCTTTTGTCCTCAAAATGGTCTTACGTTGAAACAAAATGTTTTTATAAAAATAAGTTTAGTATTTTGTTTGTTTTACAGTCAAAACATTAAATGATAAATGAAAATATGGTCCTAAGTTTTACTAAAAAATAAACTAAATTGTACGCAATAAACAGCTCGCTTTAACATGAAACAAACTAATAGCATAGAAACGCTAGCCTCATCACTCATTGCTGTCTCTGCACGCCAAAGAGTTGACATTTGTACAGGAAGACTGCTAAAGCAATCAGCAAATGTACATTGCTTATAGCCATGTCAAGCTGTCTGGATGGTGACATGATGAGAAACACAGATATTTGCATACTTACTTCCTACATGAGCCTTTGTAATAGAACTCCGTTTAACAGCTCCTAGCTAGCAGCAGTCGTATGAATGTGCTGACAAGTTACAAGTAACTAGTTTAATTTTAAAATCAAAAAGAAGAAGTCTAAATGACCTCATATAAACTTCCTCCATAAAAAAGAGTTGTGGCACGGCATCAGTCACATGATAGATAAGGATGTTTGAAGTGAGCTAAGCACACCTGCTGGGGCTACATGTGTTAAAGTTGGGAGGTTACTAGGTATCTGCACTGCCTTCTAATAATTGTCATCTGCTAACTGCCAAGCATTCTTAACTATTTGGAGACCAATAGTCCTTAGAGCAATATGACACAATCATATCCCAACTATTAACATCAACTGTAGCTCAGATGAAATCTCAACAGAATCGGAGCAATCCTAGCTTTTTGCAACCTACGATTAGTGCTGTCAGCCACAAATAAGTTCAAATGTTAGAAATTTTAAATTAACATAATTTAAGCAGCTAAAATGCTGCTACGACGGTATTGCTGAAGACAAGCGTGAGCTAAAACGATATTGATAGCAATATAGCAGATGGCCAGCGAATAATTCCAATAAAAAAACCTATCAACCTGTCTTTCAGTGAAATCCACAGTGAGACATTTAACAGATTGCTAATAAGGGTTAGGACCTATCTGAAAACTACCATCTAGCAGCTATCTAAAGGCTGTTACAGACATAAAAGTAACATCATTGCACTAGCACCAATGGCAAAGAAAAACAAAAAAATCCGAAACATGCATTAGACTCTGACCTTCAATACCATCACAGAAAAAAAGCTCTTGTTCAATTGTTTTCAGAGTAAAAATAAAAACAAATTCTCCAAAGAATAAGATTGCGACTCATTTTTGTACAAAAAAAATGAAACCAACATTAGCTTAACCCTTTGAACTCTAACAGCCGGTATTCCGGCGTTGCGTAAGGTGTGTCAGAAACCCTAACGGCCGAAATACCGGCATTCACATGGCTCTGTTTGCAAAAGCTGTTTCTAAGTAACAGCGTAAACCAATCGAATTAATTCTTGCACAGGTTTTTAGACCAGAAATTTCACTTCCATTTGTAAGTTTTTAAATATTTTGATCTACTTGTTTGTTATAATCAAAAATTTTATTTGAACAATATCGTGCGAAAAATCGATACGACTCGTTCGTTGGCAGGTGATAAATGATTGTGATGCAAAGAGCCTCATGTCACAAACTATAATTTTCCAGTATATTTTGAATCGTGAAATGATGATTAACATGTGCTCGATAGATATGATACTACTGTAAATGTTTTTACGAGTTTTTAAATCGTACGAACATTTATTGTTTCAGCCTGAATAATGGTAAAATACTGTTTTTTCTGTTTGAAGAGATTAGCTGTGGGTTGCGCGACTATTCTACTAGTGTTTCACCAAATATCATTGTATTATGAGCCCATTTAGATATATGCAATAAAAATTTAAAACAACTTCAAATCACTGAAAAAATTGCCCAGGGTTACTGACACACATTGACAAGAACGGCCAGGGTTGAAAGGGTTAAGGCAGGCTCACACTATATCGCCGTATCTTGGCGTTGATGCCACAATACTTCGGTGATCGTCGATGAAAACAATGTTCACATTATCACAAACCCATCCGCCTTTGCATCAGTGACGTAATGTTCTTAATTTTCTTTTTAATTTTTGTAAAGAAACCTCCTTGTTTTCGCGTGACTGAAATCAAATACTAGTCTCGCAGCAATGGTCACAAACAGAAATAAATAAATCACGCTATCTGCGATGGCCAATTACCATCGCCGGTCGTTGATGCTCGGCGAAAGATCGGAAAAGTGTGACAGCAGCAAACTTTTCTAACGTGTCCACGTTGCTTCGTCGAGGTCATAATGGTTCACATAATTGACGATGAACGCCGAAAGGAAAACGCTGACACACGGCAATATAATGTTATGAAACTGCCTTTAGCTAGCTGATTTACAACACATTGACCTTGATTGATGGAGATATTTATGTTATCAAAACAATTTTAAAGTAATGGCATATCTATTGAAACAGCTCTTCAATAGACTGTACCAAGCTTTGCTGCGAGTAGACCATACCAAGCTTTGCTGCCATTATATTCCAACTACGTAACACATAAAGTGGTTAAACAATCAAAATTCACAGTTTCACGGACAATGAGTTCACTAAGTGTTAAACCTTGTGTTGATGTGTTGTTCATAAATGTTAGCGCACTGAAAAAACTAATGAAGCATGATTCAGCATTAACATACATGCTACTAAATGATGCAAAGGCTTTCACAGTTTTGCAGCGGTTTTCTAACAAAGGTTTGGGGATGAAGCCCCAGGCCCAGAGTTACCAAATAACTGCCGTGTCAGGGCACAATGAAACAGTAACAATCAACAATGAGAAAAAAATCCAACCTCATGCCTGAATGAGTCGCATGCGCCGTAATCGCATTGGCCAGCACTGACTAAATAATTCATGCCTCTTTTACACCGAGAGACGCTTAGATTCTACAGTGACACTCTTGGTTTTTTAAAATAATCTTTTGAGCTAGAAGATTAGAAAACACGCAGGCAAATCTCATTATCAGAATATCCATAGAATAAGTACAGCTGAAGGTTGTATCAAGTCCAGCTAAAGGTTGTATCAAGTCCAGCTAAAGGTTGTATCAAGTCCAGCTAAAGGTTGTATTAAGTCCAGCTAAAGGTTGTATTAAGTCCAGCACTGAAGGTTGTATTAAGTCCAGCACTGAAGGTTGTATTAAGTCCAGCACTGAAGGTTGTATTAAGTCCAGCACTGAAGGTTGTATCAAGTCCAGCTAAAGGTTGTATCAAGTCCAGCTAAAGGTTGTATCAAGTCCAGCACTGAAGGTTGTATTAAGTCCAGCACTACAGGTTGTATTAAGGCCAGCACTACAGGTTGTAATAAGTCCAGCACTACAGGTTGTATTAAGCCATGTGCAAGTGAAACAATATGTTAACACCTGTTAACATATTGTTAAAGATGAACTTCCACAAACCTTTGGTTGATTTTATCAGAAAGTATCGGTATTTCTTTTATCATTTGCGATTTTTGTTGTTGTTTGAGGTGGTCTGACTGCCAGAGTGTTTCAAGGAAAAAATCAAAAAAACTTCATCATGGTTAAAACGCTCAGATCAAGTGAAAGTGTGATTATGACGTTTATAGTTGCAAAGAGACCAACAGAATAGAGAGGCATAACGCTGTAATTTGAATGCAATAGCCGCAACAAATCAAATATCAAATACCGCAACGATAACAACTAGTAACGTCATTTCGCACGTATTGTACAACATGTAATTGAGCGCCACCTTTATTTGAATGGCACTTCCAGTTGACTGCCATTATGGACAGGTTAAAAAATAGAGTGCCACCCTTTAATAGAGCGCCACCTTGACACTGGTTGATCTTTACGAACCCACAATAGTGAGTGATCAGTAGAAGTGTCTGCAAAATGGTACTAATAATTACTTGGTTATATCAATAACAATTCATTCTTTCGTTATCCAACTCCAGAGCTTTTCATTTTTTTTCATTAAAACTTTAAAAGCAATACAAATAGAAATAATTAATAACTGTATCCGGCTAATAGTAGCTATTTGTTTAATGTGGTCTTGATACTTGGAAGTACAGTAGACGCTTCTACAATGTAAATAATCCGTTCCAGGAACGTTTACGTCGTAGGGATTTTATGTTGTACAAACAGTAAAATACATGTAAATTGCCTAATCCGTTACAGGATCTCTCCAGAGTCCCCCTTTGGCCATACAAAAGGAAAAAGCTAGACTTGACTTCTTAATTTGTTGGCTGTATCGTAACTGTAATATTATTAGTTTGCACAGACAACTCGTCTCCTTTTTCTGATCAATTTCACTCGTTTTATACACTATGATTGCTGTAATTTTACAATAAGTTGATGAGAAACGGCACATATTCGACATTCATCTACAACGATTTGTTTATTTTTTCTAGACAGCAAAGTTCATTTTGCAAAGTAAAACTAATAACAAATATTTTATATGATTACAATAAAACAAAAAAATGTTTTTACTATAAAAAAAGCGGAATCTACCTGTTCATAATCTATCCGCACCAAGGGGGTCAAGGTTATGATAAGAGATAACTTTTGGCAATACTCTCAACTTGTGACATTCAGATTGGTAGGCCGACGCTGTAACACCTGCACCAATCGATCGCTTTCAAATATTTATTTAAATTGTGCAGCTACCTATTCTATGTTTTGTCGACGCACCTGACGATTTATCACAACATAGATGTCAACTATGTCATGGAAGTTGTATATATAACGCTATACGTACATCGTTTTTTGTTTTCTCACAAAGAGCGGCGAGATACCGTAAAACCTCAATAGAAACTTTGAATTTAACGTAAATGAATTTAGCTTACTAAATATTTACTTCAAGCTAAGTTTTAATCTTTCACTAAAAGCGCTTTAATTTGTCGTTCTGTTTTTTAGCCGCGTTCTGCCTCGCGTTCACTATTACTTTTAGCCAAACTTTTAAAAACTGTTTTCAAACGATTCAGGGAGAATGACCGAGCGATGCTGTTCTCGAAAACGGCCTCTCACATACTTGTCTATGTAGTGTAGTAGCCAGCAACAACCAGACGATCAATGTAGTTGCACTACATTGATTGTCGGGTTTCTGCAACTACATTGATTGTCGGGTTTCTATGCAAATATACCACGGAAGTACAGTGACACCTCAGTTCTCAAGCGCTTCGGTTCTCGACCAAAAAATTCGAGATTTGTTCGTCCCAGATCTCGAACATAAATTCGGTTTTCGGCCAAACTGGAACATGCGCATTGGAATTAAACGTTCAGAACAGCTTCAGAAACAGCATGGAAACATTCGTTAACAAAAATAAAAGCAGGTAATGCTTCATACATTGTTTACAAAAAGGAAAAAACCATCTGGGACGACGTCCTTCTATCGGAGAGATTTGCTAGGGAGACAACTCCTCCAGTTGAGTTACCCTAAATTGTTTTGGAGGATTCTCCTTCAAGGATGTAAAGTAATCGTGCCATTGCTGTTTATATTTTCTTTTTTCACACTATTTTTGATGTAACTGATCTGTCGCATTTTTTGATGTGTCATTATCGATTTCTGCAATTTTTGGTGTTGTATCTTAACCTAGGATGTTTTCGATGTTTTAAGAGCAAAACATACAAAATGTTTACTTTTTGTTTTCTTTTGTCATCATAGATATAAAAATTTTTATTAAAAATAAACCCGATCTATATCTACCCGTTTATATTTATAGTATGTAGTATACAGTACAGTTTATAGCGTAAAATGTTAAAAAAATACTTTACCGAAGTTACTTTCTCGACTTGGAACGGATTAAAATTTACATACATTAATTCTAATGGGAATAATTGTTTCGGATCTCGAACAACTTGGTTTTCGAACAGCTTTCTGGAACGGGTTATGTTCAAATACCACTGTATTTTGAACCTACTGCTAATAAGATTTTTTCTCCAAAAATGAATCGTGATTGGCTGAAACATTTAGGAATTTGAACTAGATTTTTAGAAACACATACATGGCATTCTCTATACACGCTCAACCAAATACTGGTCGAGATGCCAGTTGCTTTTCAAATTATATACACAAGGGCATTTTCGTCAATTACAGTAAAACACTCCCATAATGTATACCTCCTATAATGTTAATTCCAAATAACGTAAAATTTATGTGAAGTTTTTGCGTCATACTACGCAAAAAATTCCCTATAACGTAAAGTGTGAAGTCGATGCAAGTTCTCCAACTCGATTTGAAAAACGAGAACATTGTAGTTAGCCTTAAAAATACGACATGCATATAGCGTTATCTCTGTTATATAGACAAGTTCCACGAGTCTAGTTTGCCGTAATAGATTGTCAGATGTGTTGAAAAACATAGAGGATAAGTAGCTGAGCAATTGTTCAGAAATACTAAAAGGCGAATGATTAGTGCGGGTGTTACAGCGTCGATCTACCAATCTGAAAGTCACGAGTTTGGAGTATTGTCAAAAGCTATTTTTTATCATAACCTTGACCCACTAGAGACGTATAGACGACGTACCAGTAGACACATCTCTTTTGTTTTAAATGATTGTAGACATACAAAGTATTTATTATTAGATTTCTGTTGCAGAATAGACCTTACTGTCTAGAAAACAAACTAATCGTTGTAAATGGATTAGTAACTTATTGTAAAATTATCGCAATCATGGACCATAAAAGTAGTGAAAGTGACAAAAAAAAGAGGAACGTTGTTCATACAAAGCAATAATAATGCGATTATGGTAGAGCCAATAAATAAAAAGTCTAGCTTTCCTTTTGTAGGGGGACCAGGGATAAGTTTAAAAAGATTTTGGAACGGAGTAGACAGTTTACATGTATTTTACTGTTCGTATAACATAAAATCTCTTTGACATAAACATTCTTGGAATGGATTATTTACGTTGTAGGACAATCGGCTGTAAAAGAAAATTGAGGCTTGAAACAACCTGAAATGTGGTATTTGAAAGCGAAAGACTGCTTAACAACTTTGTGTTGTTAACAGAAGTTGAGGTTTCACCTGAACACGGCTCAATAGGACCTTTCAAGAGTTCATTTACAATGAAAATAGCACAGGGCATATGTGAATCGAACATAAAGTGAAAACTGACTGCATGAAAAATATCTTTACACTTAAAAAATAGTTGCAAGTGGTTTAATTTTTAATTTGTAAAGAGATTTGTAGAGATTTATGTAGATTTGTTACAATGTAACAAATCTACATAAACCCTAGCAGTTTCCATTTGATAAACTTCTTAAGGAAAGCTTAGTGTGAGCGGCAACGCCTGCTTCTTGCCTTCAATAATAAAGCCAAACCTTTAATAATGTGATTTGTTTTTACTATGCAAAACAATTCATACCTCCTTAATGGTTTTATGCATATGACCGTTGCTAGGGGTATTGCTGTTGGTTGTGCCATTATGCGAAGAGGTTTCGCTGTTCGGCGTACTGCGTGCTTCTTTCTTTGGTTTAATGTCTCCGTTGTGTTCACGAGGAGATCTGTCAAGCTTGTCTAGACCATTTACAGGTGGAGCAGAATCCTGAAAATCGGTTATATGATCATATTGAAAACTTTACTATACTGATGATGGTTGCCAAGTATCAGAGTTATTTTCTCCTGTTGCGCATGAACTAGGTTCTGACATCTAATACCTAGCTTACACTTAGCTAATTATCCTTGCGGTTAGTTTTAGGAATTAATAGACAAGCAATCAATACATGGCGCAGCAGAATCCTTACTAAAATGAATTATATAAACTGCTGCTACTAAAATTCTTGAGCAATGGGAAGCATGCACTTTTTGATACCGTGTAATGAAGAGTCAGAGCTGCCATCAGCCTGAGGCACTATACCAACCTCGTTCACCTCATCCACTACCAAGTCTTGATCACTCTTCTCATCATCGCTGTTGTCAGCAACAGGAGATGGCACTCGTTGCTTTTTCATTTCTGGTGCGGAATCAGTAACGGGACTCCGCACTCGACTCGCACTACCGCGCTCATGAGGCACAGGAATAGATGCAGGAGATCTGTTTCTAGGCTGCAATTAAAATCAGCAAAACTACTGCAAGAAAACATCAATTAACAATTCAAACAAACAGAATATATAAATGGCAATGAGGACGGTGAGCATATAAAAGGTCGTGCTGAGGTCACATCACCGTATGATCTGGACTACATTGTGCCACAATCTTTTATCATTGTCATACATAAAATAAGCGGTGGGAAAGCGGGATGCCGAGCAAGTTCATTGTTTAAGATGCAATGCCAATTTACTAGAACTTGATGAACTGAAGCTAGCTCGCTATTGGCTGAGTAAGACCAAATGTCAAGCGATATTTTCAGAATTTAATTGGTCGCTTACGCGTAGATTAGGGGAAGTGTCGAAGAGGGCAGAGCCTATGCAGATGTGAACAAGAGCAAAAGATTGATTTAAATAGCATATGCAGCATGCCATCAACAAAGTGAGAAGTTGAACATGTAATTTGAGACTAAACAAAACGTATGACAATTGATTCCCACCAGTTATTGATTGAACGACTCTAGACAAACTTGTCCAACAAACAGAGCAAGACAAACAAGCAAGTCTATATTTGCTGAGCTCCAAGCATCACAATGCTTTAACTAAACATAAAATATTTAGAGCTTTAGGCACTAGTGCACTCAATGCCTCCATTCTATAATGTAACCAAATTGTATGAATATTGATGGAATGTCTCTGACAGCAGGCGGCACTATTAGCTGGCCTCCCACCGAGGATGTAAGACCGCCTAATGAGCTGATTACGAGATAACACTCTTATTACTCTTATTGTCATATCCTCAGAGCTCAGCTTTAGCTCGCAGGTTGCTTGTTTATGCTGCCTGCCTAAAATACAGTGCAGACCAAGTAAAGTATGCGGACCAACTACAATACTCTCTCCTCTACAAGCTAGTAGGATTGTTGGCAACAAACACATTTTTCCAGGCAGCTATAAAGGCTGGAGCAGCAGGTGGAGGCAATATATGATCAGGCATAAGCCGCCCTAACTATGCACGGCATGGTAATGTAAGAGACTTGCCGACATAGAATGGTTTGTGGTATAGTGTGGAGTTGGCCCCTAACTATGTAGTCATGGTAATGTAGGAGACTTGCCGACATAGAATGGTTTGTGGTATAGCGTAGAGTTGGCCTCTAATTATGTACGTCATGGTAATGTAGGAGACTTGCCGACATAGAATGGTTTGTGGTATAGTGTGGAGTTGGCCCCTAACTATGTACGGCATGGTAATGTAGGAGACTTGCCGACATAGAATGGTTTGTGGTATAGAGTAGAGTTGGCTAGAGACCGACCACCGCCTGAAACCGCAGACCACAGAAACCCTTACCAATAACTAATAATGCATCATCAACCTCAGCCTAAATGTCACTCGTGAATGTTGCCATGATAATACAAAGTTCAATGCTAATATAATCCGGTTTGCCAGGTTACGTGTGCGCGACTCTGAAGCTGTAAGGCACTAGGCTTGAGGAGCTATTTAAAGTCCGCCTGTCATAGCTTCATGCAACGCCTGTCATAGCTTCATGCAACGAAAAAAGTGTCAACAAGAAGCTGAGCTGAACATGTGACAAGTTTTGCCTCAGGTCAATGGCACGCCACAAACTCTGGCAGTTTCCACAATGGATAAGAGACAGCTCACCACCATGATCACCACACCCAGACAATCACCAGCTGCGACCTGCCAACTTCAATACCTATCGAAAGCAACATCCATGATGGCCAATATGAGTCTCATTATGTATTACAACCTGCTTTCCATCTGCAAAGACTGATATTGTTGCACAGATATCGTCTAGCAACAGCATGCAATATGCTGTGAGCCATTGACACATCGACTCTAGTTTCAGTGGTAATAGTACGTCTACTCACCAGCTTCTCTCCATCTTTCATCTCCGACTCCTTCATCACTGGGGGAAGGTGTGGAAGGCCGCCTAAAGAAGTCAGCGCTAGAAGCCCGGCAGCGGATGTAGAGGGCATAGGTGCCATTAGCCCGGAACTTGCAGCCAGCGATGCCAGTCCAGCAACACTGGAAGCTACGGTGACGCCGGAAGGGAGCATTGGCAGTCCTGGAAGTTGACCTAGCCCCGCAGGTAAACCCGGTGGAATCTGCACCCAAAATATCATCAATATCTATAAAACTGTTGTACAGAACCAAAAGTGGACTGACAAAGCGTAACATATTCCGAGCTAGAGGATTGTATATATTCCTTACTGCTGCCCATAGAGTACTGGCCAGTCTAAACATACCTCATTGCATATCTGGTACGACAACGAGGCAATGTTCCATCATAACTATGTAAATGAGCTTAAATAATGCAATACGCTTTTAAAAAAGCCTTGCAATGAAATACTTCTACATAAAAATATGAAAAAGCTAACTTACCGCTAGATCAGCACTTGTGAATTGTTTAGCTCGCTCCATTGCGGCAGCCACCTGCGTTTGGTGCTGTTAAAACAGAACAGGATTAGTAGAGACCAAGTCTTTTCTCGAAGTATGCGAGTAAATTGCAAAATTTATTGCAAGGATTGGCTGCCAGCCCACTACTCACGAGTAGTATATCACATATGACGATGCCAAATTTCTTGACAAACTGGCCAAAGCATTGCCCTACGCTGGTAGAATCAATCAACCAAGCAGTAAAAATGCTACAAGATGTGCAGATACTTTATACAAATGGATGCCAGTGGTGCCAGCCAATCTACAGTAAAAAAACTTTTATATTCAAATCCTGTGCATTCGTGTAATTCCATTAATACATTTAACTCTGTTGGTAAGCATAGATCCTTCCATGCTCGAGCTCCATAAAGAGCTGTGAGCAATCTCTTCTGCTAGTAAGATACGAAATAAGCTTCAATTACATATTGGTTATACCTTCCTACCATGTCAGGTTGTGAGACTATATCCCTACAAATATAGTAATCACAGTACACTGGTAAGGAGTAACTAACACACAGAGTGGTAAGACTATTCCCCTAAAGATATAGTAAACACTGCACACTGGTAAGGAGTAACTAACACAGAGTGGTGAGACTATTCCCTACAGATATCGTAAACATTGTACACTGGTAAAGAGTAACTAACACAGAGTGGTGAGACTATTCCCTACAGATATCGTAAACACTGTACACTGGTAAGGAGTAACTAACACACAGAGTGGTGAAACTATATCCCTACATATACAGTAAACACAGTACACTAGTAAAGAATAACTAACACAGAAAGTGGTGAGACTATATCCCTACAGATACAGTAAACACAGTACAATTGGTAAGGAATAACTAACACAGAGAGTGGTGAGACTATTCCCCTACAGATATAGTAAAGACAGTACACTGGTAAGGAGTAACTAACACAGAGTGGTGAGACTATATCCCTACAGATATAGTAAACACTGTACACTGGTAAGGAGTGACTAACACACAGAGTGGTGAGACTATATCCCTACAGATATAGTAAACACTGTACACTGGTAAGGAGTAAACCACACAGAGGAGTTGGCGATCATATGAGACTATTAATTAGCAATGAGACATGTTGCGTTTTCCTCTTACTAAAATCCTGTGGTCTACCACAAACCACAACTCTTTGTAAAAAAAAATCAACTAACGCCAGTAAATAATGTTGTTGAGTTATTTTGAAAAGCGGTCTAATTATGACAATTAAATGACAAAAGCTCAGATTAGAGATGAGGATATTACGATTAGGTTTCTGCGCAAACAATGATCACCAAACAATCTAGTAACACCAAGACACAACTGGGAGATTATAAATGGAGGAACATCATTATTGATCATATACAGAACAGAGTAAAATAGTTAGTGGCAAACCATTCCTTACCTCCTGAGATAGGAATTGCTGCACCTGAGTTAAGATGGCGTTAAAGCGCTCCACAATCTTCGCCTATAAAACAGGAAACGGCATTAAATGGTTACTACACAGGTGATAAACAGCGATTAGACAAAGAATCAATCCGAGTCTGATTACTGTTACGCTAAACTCAGAAGGGACTGCACTCTGTCTATTAATAGGCCAATAATTAGCATGACCAAGAAAGAGGTGCTGAGCAAGGTGAGAGCTTTATTCCGAATTAGACCGCTCGACATACCTGCTTGTTTAGTTCGGTGTGGAGGTTTGCAGCCATCTCATAGTACTACAAAAACAAGAGTATAAAAAGTGACACCATGGTGACAGGTGTATAGTTGACTGCTTGCATCGGGCATCCAGCTCCATAGCAGACAACTATTTAGCTGGACACTAATAATAGCCCAGTATTATAGCTCTCTATGACACCGCATCATTGCCTCAACTCACCGCTAGGCTAATTAATTTGCACTGAGAGAGTTTTAGCTATGGCCGTGCATCCCACATCGCATTAGCATATCATTATTATGCTTCATGCTTCTGATATCTCCCGGTGGTTTGCCTAGTGTGGTCTCACATCTGCCTTGTGGTAAATTGTTGCAGGAAATTATACATTAAATTATTCAGACTCTCCGTAGCGCACAAACGCGCAAACCATCCTCTCAGTTGTCAATTAACCAGAATCATGTATGCTTGCGAGTCTAGACCATGTGATGCACACATTACCAAGGGTAAGACCATTAGCAACTGCAAAACATTAATTTTAGGAGTGTTACTCGAGGGAAAGGCCATTGCAGGCGTGTTAGACCCGACCTTTACAGCCCTAAACTGTAATCACCCAGTTACTTACTAATAAAGAGATAATAACCTTCTTTATAAATAACTATCTCTATAAGACAGTTTATGTTAATTAAAACTTCCTTCTCCCAGGTGGAAGGGAAAGCTTTAACAATTACTCGAAATAGCGGTCGACCAATACTATACCGAAATTCTCACCAGAAAGTTTTAAATAGGCAACAGGCACTCATTGTTTACATCCGCACATGTGTAAAACATTTATAAGTATAGTTATAAAACATCCACAAAGTACACTGTATGACATATGATGCTAGTACTAGTGATTAGTTAGAAGTTAAAACTATAATTATAGACTCATGTATCAATATCATATTCAATCAAGTCACGCAGTGTAAAACGCATTTCGTGTTAAATTTGTAGAAACACCGTAAAACTGCGAACAGCGTTGTAACCAACATGAAGTGTTCACTATATCACCTGATATATAGTGTTATGTACATCTATGTCATACCTATCATTCAAGTTAACAGTACACCGTGTACATGCTTGCAGACAACTTCGCTACATGCCTAGTGTTTAGTTTTTGAACAACCAGAGATACTAATAAAAGGATGGAAATCCTTGTCCATAGATAATGGCGTGTATACGGGTGGTAATGGGCGTTGTTTATAATGTATCGAAGATTTTTGTAAACCATGGTTTTTTTAACCGAAAGTGTCTATAAAGTTTGGCAGCAGGGCATCAGGATAAGTGTGGCAATGGCATGTTTGGCGATGCAAAGGCGTGTAAGACATCCTAGCAGTGTTATCCCTAGAATGCTACAAGGGCCCATAATAAGACAGAGCAAGACACAGCTGACGAATCTATGAATCTATGCGTGAGAAGTGACAGTAGTTCATAAGATGGCAGATGTCAAGAAGAAGGGCACTGTACAGATGAATACAATACTGCTACTGCTGCGTCAGCAGCACATCCACCTTACAATATCTACATGGTGATAGATAAAGCAACATATTACGAATCCTATTATTAAGGTCAGTGAGGAGAAGCTAGACTAGCCAATAAGTTGCCTCCAGTAGAGGGATACAAGCAATGTGACAGCAGAAGTTAGTTGGCAACGTTGACAATGTGTTGGCAGCGAGTACGTAAAGCTGATTCG
The DNA here is from genome assembly GCF_963576615.1 of Watersipora subatra. Lineage (NCBI taxonomy): Eukaryota > Metazoa > Bryozoa > Gymnolaemata > Cheilostomatida > Watersiporidae > Watersipora > Watersipora subatra. Next base: position 64,336,867 of record NC_088710.1, read on the forward strand.
AATGTTAGGAGAGACAATTCTACGTTTACATCACTTAAACATGGAAAACTAGTAAAATAGTTTATTAGCCAATGAAGAGAATGAGAATAGTTTTAAAACTTGTATAAATGTTTCTCGTCATGCTACCAGTTGTCAAAGGAGAAGAACGTAAGACGGCTTGGGGCATGGAGTGAGTGTGATTTGAAACTGATCAACTTACCAAGACAAGTAGTAGATAGACATGTCAGTGTTCTAGGAGCTGTGGGCAAGTTTGCTTTAAATTAATGTATGCCAGTACACGATGAGACTGGTGTTAGAATATGCACGCATATATTGTAATGATAAACCTGTTTGCTAAACCTAGTTGAAAAGTTATAGTCAATTCCAAATAGCTACTCTGCATAAACAACAGGAAATAGATGTCTGTTGAGAACCACAACATTTTAACTAAAAATCTATAGCTCATTCCATATCACCTACTATATTTTATATTACAGATACATCTGATAGTCAGGCTATAGTTATAGATGCATCCTCCAGCTATTTAAAGGAAAAAATAAGTTGGAAGATGAGAACAAAGAACATCTGATAGCGCTATAACTCATATCTCCAGTCGCTCAGTCAGACCTACCGACAACCAGATGGAGAGTAATAGGAGAAAGTGAACAAACACAGACACTATCGAAACGAAATCAGTCTAGGAGTTCATCATGGTAAAGGCAACAGCCATTAACCTACTGCCAGTGTCAGCTTCATACGCAGACACAATGTCAATACTGCTAGTTACTTGTACTAGTTACTAGTACATAATAGCAAATGATTTGAGACTTACCATAACATTTGCTCGCTGCACTTCTGTTTTTTCCTGCTGGAGTTTATCGTATTCCACCTTGAGACTACAAACAGTACCAACACTTCAAACACTCTAAATAACAGATAATATGTGAACAGTGAGTCACAATCAAGACATACCACTGGCTAGTTCAGGGATCATGTGTCAAGCCAACTCATGGGTGCATAAAACCAGACAAGATTCCATTTACCTATGATACTGTGTTTGTAGAAAGTTAAACTCTTCTTTTATCCTATCACATGACTCGCCAATGGTAAATTTAAAAGGTTGACCAGGCTGTGGAGGGCCCTAAAATAGATGGGAATACGCAATAAGTCAAAGAAGAGTAAGATGCAATGCGAATTGATGATCCACCACAGCTTGGGAATAAAGCAGACTGTTTTCAGCCACATTTGGTTTTCCTCACTAATCGTATAGTGACAAGGAACATTGGCATTTTTTGCAATCGGAAAGCTATTTGGTGCAGAGTCCAATCACCAACCATAGAACAACACAGGGTATAAGAAAGGATGGCCATGCTTACCGGGTGTCTATTAGAATACATTGTGTTAACGATGGGTTGACAGTACCAACTAAACTAATCAGAAGTTCATCTCATCAAAAGTCATCATGAGATGCAAGCCTTGATCATGATAGTATCACTTAAACTGTCCTTCGTCCTAGTTACTGAAATAGAACAACAACATGGCAGAATTATGAAAACTATATGTTAGAAACACGTTGTACTGCATTGCATATAGTGCTACTACCAGCAGAACACAAGTTTAAAAGTTATGCCCACCGTGACCTCATTATTATCCAAAACAACACTACCTGCTATGAAGCTATGTTAAATACCATGAGCGATAAATGTAACAACCGAACTCTAGCTAGGTACTAGTTGACCACATATGAAAAACTAAACAAAGGCTGGTGAAAGTAGGGAACTACTTACAGATCACCATCAACAAACTCCGTTATCACACCTCAGTTTGAACGAATCAGTGCGTGACAAGCAGTGCAATTGAGTTCATATCGTCATCCATGAACTAAATAGTTCATACAATGGTTACAAAAGAGCTCTCTCAGCCTGTTTATAACCTACCTTGGACATACAGATTGTGCTTTCGAAAGTTATGGCGAACGACACTCACCTTCGATGTCTGGTTGCAATTACAAAATGCCCGTTCGACCACCTGCTGTTTATTCTCCTAGTGATTTCGTGTATTAGTTTAGTACCTAACTATGTCATTCAAAATCGCCAGGCTTTTGGCTGTGAGAACTGCCGTGTGAGCTTTACTATCAGCCAAGCATCAAATCGACAGACTAGCAAACAAAGACACCCGCTAACCACAAAAGCAGCCAGAGCAAATGAACTAACCTGATTGGTCGCATATGGCGTTATTTCATTATTAGATGCAACGTGTATGGGCGTGGACTAGAAGCTATTGCAAACTACATCTACAAATCAGCGAAGGGGATGTAGACTGCAGGCTGTCAATAACAACCACGTTGAAAATAGCTATTCTTTGACTTACAATTGGCTCATTTAGAAGATAGGTTAAGATGAAAAACCTTTTTGAAAACAGACTACTCAGGTTAGATTCCAGCCTCATTGGAGCGACAGGCCCATGAATACATGGTGGCACACCACCACTGCTACCACCATCACTATGTTTCCATGATGCGCAGTACTGCGAAGCAGCCCCCTCCGAAGTCGAGGGGATTGTACGTTTCCATGCTGCGCAGTGGTTTTCAGCAAATACCGCAAATTAGCCAGAGAAGAGAAATTGTATAAATCGAATCGCCTGATGGAGAAATAGAATCGATCACTGATACCGAACGTCATAAACAGTCTTTTTTATTATTCTGTCGTCATTATACTTTTATTTACAATACACATTCACAAGGTTTTACAAACCTTAACACACTTTTTACATAGTAATATATTTTTAGTAAGTATTTTTAAGTAATGTATTATTTAAACGTTAATTTAGGACTTGCCACCTATTTTTCGAAGTGTTGGCATCGATAACAAAGTCCAGGAAAGTAATCACCTCATCATCCTCGTGAATGCAGACTATAATTAAATTTATGTGAAAGAAGATCGGAAGAATAGTGAAAAAAAACAAGATTAGCAGGACAACCTTTGTACTAGTTTATGGCCATCGAAAAATCTGTCTCCACGGCATGAGAGCTATGCGCAGCCACTGCGCAGTCGCTGTTTCCTTGCTGCGAATTTGCACTGGCTTCGCACTGATCAGTGCGCAGTGATTTCAGTGCGAAGACGCCGTTTCCATGATTCGGAGATAGCGCAACTCCGAAGCACTGCGCATCATGGAAACATAGTGCATAAGTAATGCACAAAAAGTCTCCGGTACATCTCTCTCAGTATATCCCATGCAAGTGTATTTGATATAGTTGTCTACTAGTTTGTCTCTGAAAATTAGTTACTCGGGTACTAAGGTTAATATAATTGCTTCCAATGATTTCAGTAATTAAAATAATGGACAAATTATTCCTGATAACAAGGGGAGTGCGCAAAGAGGGTTTATAACAAAGGAATTCAAAGATAAGAACTGAAAAATAAAAGACTCCAAAAGCGAAACAACTAGTAATAAAAAGATTGAAGACAAATGCATGTTCCTTGTATTGATATATGGATAATGCTAACAGTGCAAATAAAACTGTAGGTTTATATGTACGTATTGTACAGCATTAATTGGAGACCTATGGGCTATGCTTGAGCGATGAGCATCTGTATTACAATCCCAGGATAACCCGCAATCCAGCTAGGAGACACTATCCTGGTATGGGCTTGCTGCTAGAAAAGGTCTTTGTTAATAACACTCATTGTGTAGAACTATAGGGCTATGGATAGTGCGTTTCATACGACCACTGACAGGGGAGAAAACTCCTGATCCTAAGCATGCCACACCTCCAGGAGATTGAATCCAAAAAACGAGAAGACTGATGATGGTCTGTTCTACATTCATATAAAACTAGTCCCAGATAAGATCCCTCTCCTGGAATATCAAGTATGTAGAGACACACTCCAACTCTTGAGCCTGTGGTTGTTCACCGACACGAGGGCCTTTCCCACTCTCGCTTCAGCCTTTCTTCCACTGCTCCTTCCACTTGCCGTAGAACTCTGACACTTTGTGTATGACCAGCCCTGCAGAACAAACGATATTTCGACACCTGAATTATGCTGTCTGGAAAGTGTGTGCACGTTTGGCTGATAAAAGAAAATATTGTAACAACATTAGTCATAATTAGCACAGGAAGACAGCACCTACAGCAGGATATTTTGAAGGAGCTCCCCTATATAATATTGATAAGGGGCTACCTACGGCAGGAGATTCTGAAGGAGCTCCCCTATATAATATTGATAAGGGGCTACCTACAGCAGGAGATTCTGAAGGAGCTCCCCTATACAATATTGATAAGGGGCTACCTACATGTAGCAAGAGATTCTGAAGGAGCTCACCTATATAATATTGGTACCGTGATGGGCTACCTACAGCAGGAGATGTTACAAGCAAAAATATGGTTGAGGATATAAAATGATTGCCAATGACAAATATCAGCCGGGGCGAATGAGAGAACAAGTCTAGCAGTGAAACCCGCATTAGGGAATCTCCACCCAGCTCACTTGGGTTTCGAGAGAGATGATGATAATTAGCTCATTTCTGTATATTAGCTTTTTTACAAGACAGCATAGGTCTAGCTCTAGCAAGTTGTCAGCTAACTGCAGTTGAAATATGCCACCATTATCCTAGCGTTATCCTAGCGGATATTGTTTTCGTAAAGAGATAATCTATATTCAGAAATGTCACAAACCAAAGATATTAGATAACAGACCACAAAGCCCAATGGCCCGTTAACGACAACACGTGAGGATGAGGGCTAGTGGCCTTATACGGTGAGACACAAACATTCTACTAACAGAAGTACTCCACGGCTACGGGAGACATGAGAGAGTTATGAACAAAACGATGAATTAGTAGCCTAGCTCATTTGATACATGCGCAAATGTCCAACACACCAGGCAAAGCGCGAGATAGAGCTATGATCAGTAAGATACTAGCTTATCTCTAGGAAAGCATTTGCTCAGCTGTAGAGCTATGTTGATTACACAAGACCTGGTAAGAAACTGAGTAGTGGGCAGGGATGCTGAGATAAGAAAGTCTCCTGGCTGGGGCTCGAGAAGTGACACCAAATGGAACATCAATTACAGGGGGTAGTGAGCCACAATGATATAGACAGGTGACTTGCAAGTTGTGGCAATTTTTTACGTTCAATTGTTAGAGATTTTATGATGGTTGATGAGGTGTTTTTTGTGATGAGACAGTTTTGAAACCGACAATGAGATTACATAAAGTGAATACATATAGTGTGATTACTTGTAGTGTGATTCCATATGACGTGTTACTATAGTATGATTACATATAGATTGATTACATATAGCATGATTGCGTATAGTGTGATTCCATATAGTATGATTAGGCCTATATAGTGTGATTACACAGAGCATGATTACATATAGTATGACTGCATATAGTATGACTACATATAGTATGAGTACATATAGTATGACGACATATAGTATGACTACATATAGTATGATTACATATAGTATGATTACAGATAGTATGACTACATATAGTATGATCACATATAGTATGACTACATATTGTATGACTACATATAGTATGATTACTTATAGTATGACTACATATAGTATGATTACATATGGAATGATTACATATAGAATGACTACATATAGGGTGCTTACATATAGTCTGATTACATATGGTATGATTACATATGGTATGATTATGTATAGTGTGACTACCTGCAGTGTGATTACATATAATGCGATTACATATACTAAAATCCTACATGGGTATTGCATGTCATGAAGGAGACTGAGAATAACGCTTGTATTTACAATTACGGGTAAACTAATCCAAAACAAGTTTATGTGAGCAGCTGCAATGATTCTATCGACACGCTGGTCGTGTACTAAGATATCACAACCATATATTATAGAACCTGCACATAGAGCTGTCTATGAAGACTGTAAGGTTGGTACATACTATGAAAATACTGTAAAATTGCTTGCAAAGTTGTGAGTATAATAAACACTCAGGCTGATGTCTACTAGAGACGTAACACGCACGCACACACACAAACTGATAGTCCTTGAAATTCTATGACCGATTTATTTTAGCGAATCCAGTTGAAGAACCAAAAAGGGTTTAACTATACTCATCTCTCTTGAATATTTCAATTAAGCTATTGTTTCTAGCAATCTCGTACTTGAGACAGCCAGTAAGGAATGTTATTGCGAGGAACACACACAAAAACCTCCTTTAAACAGCAACGATGACAACAAAGACTTTGAAAACATAACGCAAACGTGTAAAGTAATCTTATGATTTTGATGCCTACTCGTAAAGATCACTGACAGACTAAACAGATTAGGTGAGAAGCTTAGGCACAGGTAGAAGACACTAGATGACTTGCGCAGAGAAAATGCTGTCAGCTATGGTAAATAATACCCAGCAAATAATCAATTAGCGTGTTATCGTTAGGACAAACATCTACCATTTGGAGTTGGCAAACAGACAGCGACAAGAGGATAATATTATGGAAGCAAAAGAACTTACTAGTCTTAAATAAACCAAAGCATTAAGAAGAGCGTGTGAAGAAGCTTAGCCAGGAATCGTTAAGCTATATCTACAAACGAATAGATTTGCTAAAGAAATGGCATTAAAGATAAATTTACACTATGTAAGACAATGTAAGAAATGGGTAGTAATACTAGACTTTTAAATATAACTTCTAATTGGATTATCAGATGCTGTAGATCAATAAAGATGGACCATTAGAAAATGTAGTTTAACTAAAGTTTCTTCAGCCTTTAAATATAACTTCACACAAAATTGTAGTAGATTTTATCAGAAAGTATAGGTATCTTTTAATCCTTTGTGATTGCTTTTCATGTTTGAGCTCATCTGATCGCCAGGATGTTTTAAGATTAAAATGGACAAAACTTGATCGCGGTTAAAACGCTCAAAATCAAAATACATGCAGAAATGACGTCACTGGTTGTTATCGTTGCTATAGTTGATACCGACTACATCAGCTATACTAAAGCATTAGGAAAAGAATATAAAGAAGTTTGGTCACGAATCGTTAAGAAGTACCTGCAAACTTGGCATTGAACTGCACTCCTATCCTCTATATACAGTAGTTTAAATATATTAGTGACATCACCAGTGCCGACACTTGCCTGTTGCTCTAATTTGATTCAACCATTTGGCTTGAAGTAATAGCATTTAGGCAACCAGACAAGATGGCTGGAAAGTGTCTATAACATTGGCAATTATAGTCCAAACATGTGTTTAGAGCACTCCTAATGCTATATCCTAAAGCGATACCATTCACCATGTTTTGTATCGGCGGATGATTTGACAGAATATTGCTATAACTTAATTCCTTATTATTTAGGGATAATTCCAGTGATACTGATCACTAGCTTGGAGATTCAACCGTTCACTTCTAACCGGAATAGTGGCTATTTGATGCATTTTAACAGAAGTTTCCTTTTGAACTCGAAAACATCTGCAGTTCATCTGTAAAGAAATTTCTATCCTTAAATAGCCTCACAGAACTACTACAGTAAAATGAAAGAACAAACTTATCAACTCTCATTGCTTTTATGCATCCTTAAGCCAAGGTCAAGGTCGAATGTGTTAACAATGTGAGCAGTGGTGACACGAGACCAACATTGACTACTAATAAATGGCATCTTGACACAAGAGAATATGTTTCAGTTCAAATATTACTGAAGCCTTATTTAGTCATTACTCCTGTTAGTACACGAAACAAATTCTATTATGATTGTATCTCTTGAAAATCACGTGAAAATTGCTGTGCTGGCCTGTCATGCGAAAAGTGAAAGGAACATTGAGCACTGCCGCAGTTGACACTGGCTGTTCTCTCACATGTCAGCAGTCTACCTGTACAGTTGAGGAGATCATTGACCAACAAGAGATCAGAGTGCTCTACAGAGCCTACGAAATGAGAAGAAATGTGTATACTGAGCATGCTAGGAGTTAGCCTCCTGCTAGGTCAGCTTGAGCAGGCATCCGAGTGGGTTGCTGCTCTTTAGTGTATAGGCTGAAGATATCTTTCCGATAAGCCTTGTTCAGTTACAACAGCAGCGTGTTGCTGGTGAAAACAATTTCACTTTGGTGAAAACTCTCTATGAACGATTATTGCGCTTGCAATATTCTTACTGACATGTTGGAATAAAAAATGGAGTAACTCAGTGCGAACCTGTTCATATAACTTGAAACCGGTATTCCTTTTTACGATATTTAGACAACACTTACACAAACTTTATTGTTAAACTCAGACGAAATGGTAAATCTTTTAACTAGCTTGAAAGCCGAGTGAAAAAATTTGCATGTGACAATGAAAAAAGCATTAAAAGACTCCACTAAGATTCATGCATTTAACTCTAGGTTAAAAATTTCCCTTTACGCAAAACTGGACATCATTTTTACTGTCACCTTCAAACTTGACATGATACACTAAAAGTCGTAATCAATTTGAAAGCCGAGAATACTAATTTGCATGTATATATTTTCTTCGTTAAATACTTTAACAACACGACATAAATGTTATAATAAACTTTTTTGTTAGACTTGGCATGAGATGTTAATAACGTTGACAAATTTGAGAAGGTTAATGACTGTGAAACGTAAAATGTTCACAATGTGAAATCATTATTAATTGTGTGGACAACTCCAATCACTTATGTGGGGTGCCACATGAAATATTTTACGGGCATTGTGGATTGCCCGAGATGCGATATTTGGAGTGACCCAGAGGCGCCTATGTCACAATGGTAGTACAATACCTTGTTGCTGAATCTGTTGAATTTTCTGCTGAACTCTGGGAGAGGCGTGAGTTGTAAAGTTGTCATTGGTTAGTAGTGAGACCATTCCGGAAGGGTGACAGTCTGGGCTCTGTTCACTCAAATAGTGGCAACAGTCTATGATCTGTATTATTCGCCTGTAAATGATTGTTGTTCATGTAAGAACAGAATTCCTCATAGATTGAGTCCCACAGAAACAATGATTGTATACCCTCACTTTCTCAATATGCTATATTCTAGGTTCTCAACTATTCCGTTATCTTGTTGACTTTATATAGTAATGTCAAACTTCAACATACAAAGTTAATCCATTCCAATGTGTCAGAACCGTCATATGTTGGGGGCACGTATTCTTATAAGAATACATTGCATTTCATTTAATTCGCTTAATTTAATGACAAATACTTAAGATAGTCACAAATAGTATTAAAACGAATTCATGATAAAAAACTGTGTGAAAAACTAAATACGAAGAAATTAAGACTAGATTATGTGAAAGAAACCAAATTAGAAAAGTAATGATCAATGAAAAGACAGGGGACTTTATGCTTAGCCTCAGTGATACGGGAGACAAACGGTGCATAGGGAAGGGCATGGAGAGAGAGTAATAGAGAGCTAGTCAAACTTAGACTATTCAAATTTTAAATTAAAATAACTTACTCATTTTGGCAATTATATTTGATTTTTTAAAGTTTGTCCTAAATTATCATGAGGTAATTTATCTACGTTTAAATTTATCATGGATAAAGTCATAATTCGTGACAATCTAATCTCTCCACTTTTACTAATTTCAGGCTTTCTTTTCTTTACACCACTGTAACTTTTCTTCTCACAGTAACTACAAGATAACTTTAGAGAACTTTTAAGGAATTAATCCAAACATGTTTGCTCACATTGTATTATTACTTGCTGAGCTAAATAAAAGTAAAGCATTGTCTTCTTTTACCACTGCTACGACTCGTACTCTTGGCATAATGACTAAAGAGGAAGACGTGAAGTTTATATATTCCCACGACCAAACACGAGCGAAGCGATTGGTTGGGAGATTTACGATAAATGCATATGTGCACACAACTCACGAAAATTATTCATAAATGGCCGTCGCAAACCCTTGTACCGAAATCTCATCAACAAATTTAACCATTCTTCAATGGAGTCGTTAAGTATAATAACGATACAAAACACATGTAAACCTATTTAAATATATTATCAAGTCTTTATTATTAGTAGAAAATTTCCTAAACCTTACCCATCTGATCGGATTATACATAAATAGACAGATTAATTCGGCCAAAAATCGTTATTAAAACTTGCCAAGCCTTATTTTTATCAAAATTAAGACCGGCAAACGCAACGCCGAGCGATAGAGAATAGAACCATTAAGTCGTGCCCGTTTCACGAAAAAAAACCGTGCACATTTCACCAGTCTATAGCATTGTTGAATTGCTGAAGGTTTCTGTAATTAACGTAGAAGTACTGAAATATAATCGTTTCTTTTTGCTGATTTCAAAGTAACTGACATTTTGGACACTTTTGAGTACTTTGGTATTCCAACTGATGTCCAAAGCAGAAAAAGTAAAGGAAATGACGATGATATTTTTTCTAACGATTCTTATGAGATTATTACAATATTTAATTATAAGAATAATTATTCGATTTTATAAGATTTAATTATAAGAATTGTTATTCGATTTTATAAGATTTAATTATAAGAATAAGCATTCGAATTTACAAGATCGAAGTATATAGTGATCGATGATGGGCAATATGTTACTGTTATTATTTTTTCTAAATAGTTTTGATAAATAGATTTTCTAAAAATCTATATAAATATCACAACTTCTTGATATTGTTAGCTATGAGGTTTTGAAATGTAAACAAAATTGTGCATTGGTTTTCTATTATTACTGTATTACTATATTAATCCCACGACCAAACGAGCGAATGCGAAGTTTGAGAGTTTTTATGATAAATGCATGTGCACACAACTTATGAAAATTATTCATCAACAATGGAGACGAACCCTTGTCTTGAAATCTCATCAACAAATTTAACCATCGTTTTGTAGAGTCGTTAAAGTATAATAACGATACAAAACACATATAAGCCTATTTATATATATTACCAAATCTTTGTATACCGTCGGCATTATCTTAAAACTTACCCATCTGATCGGATTATACACAAATAGACAAATTAATTTGGCTGAAACTCTTCACAAAACGCTTGACAAGCTTGGTTTAATAAAAGTTAAGACCGGAAATTGAAACGTCGAGCGACAGAGAATAGAACGATTAAGTCGTGCGCATTTCACGGAAAAATAACGTGCACATTTCACCAGTCTATAGCATTGTCGAATTGCCGAAGGTTTCTGTAATTAACGTAGGAGTACTGAAATCATTTCATTTCGTTTCATGAAAGTTTCATTTTTGCCGATTTCAAAGTAACTGACATTTTAGACACTCTTGAGTGCTTTGGTATTCTAACTGATGTCCAACACAGTGTAAGTAAAGGAAATGACGATGATTTTTTTTCTAACGATCCTTATGAGGTTATTACAATATTTAATTATAAGTTTGGATGACTACAGAACAATGACTACGTAGTACAGATTTTCTAAAAATCTATATAAATATCACAACTTCTTGATATTGCTAGCTATGATGTTTTGAAATGTAAACAAAATTGTGCATTGGTTTTACATTATTACTACATTAATAATATTGGTTATTCTAATATCAGTGCATTTTACTTCTAATATTGGCCAATATTGCATTTCTCCTATTGCAGGGGAGAGATATAAACATATAATCTTTTCCTTTCATTATTGCTATTTGTTGTATATAATAACACCCAGTGCATTACAGCTACCATTGCAGTTATCCTATTGCACTGCAGTGCCATTTGACTGCTAATATTGCATTTCTCAACCATCAGTACCCTTTCTTTTTTTCCAATATCTCTTTGGTCGTGGGCTGTATGACAGTGGAATTTCTAGTAATATTGGTTATTCTAATAATATCAGTGCATTTTACTTCTAATATTGGCCTATATTGCATTTCTCCTATTGCAGGGGAGAGATATAAACATATAATCTTTTCCTTTCATTATTGCTATTTGTTGTATATAATAACACCCACACCCAGTACATTACAGCTACCATTGCAGTTATCCTATTGCACTGCAGTGCCATTTGACTGCTAATATTGCATTTCTCAACCATCAGCACCCTTTCTTTTTACTAATATCACTTTGGTTGTGGGCTGTATGACAGGGGAATTTCTAGTTAAATGTAATGTTTAAATATTCGAGAAACAAAAAACTAGGTGAAGGGAAACTGCTGCATACCAAATTTACAAAACTTAAATGACCTGAGAAACCTCAGTCACCCAGAGGATAAAATCCTTCGTATGTCAAAACAAATACTTTGTATGTCAAAACAAACATTTGCTCTAATCTTATGTTGATGTGATTAGAAGTCCAGGTTTGCTAGTGCTGGATGACCATAGTCTATCCTGCTCTACACCGCACCTAGGATTCAGTAAAGAGCCATTTAAATAAGCACATGTAATCGCAGGTCATGACCAAGTTGTTCTTGTTTTGCCATCTCAATTTTAATGTATGACATAGAGAACTTTACTAACTTTATAGGGTAATAAGTCTTCTACAGATTGATTTATGCTAAAACCAATTTTAGATTTGTTAAATCAGCTGACTAAGCTCTAATGCTTCTGACTAAGCATTGTTTACCGCTGCCTCTACTATACCTCATGTAAACATACATGCATATAACAAAAATAATTCAAAAACAACCCAATTTTAAATCTTTAATTCAGCTCAGAATAAGTGATTTTGCATGTGCTGTTTTTGTAATATCTAAAAGTTTGATAAAATCAAAACAAAAATTTACATGATAGTAAACTTTGCTGCCTTCAAACCTATAAGCATAATCTATGTAATATTACTCATATTGAGAAACAACAAGACACAGTAGACATTAATTTCTAAACAAAGGGTACTCAAAAGCTAGGTGTGATCACGATGCACCCATAATTACACTCATTCATAGTAGATTTTCATGATGAATATTAAAAACATAGCACAGAAATAATGCATCTCATAGCATTAAGATGTTTTTAGCTAGTTAAGTACATGTATATGGTTTTCTATAGAGCCATAAAGACAACAATTCACTTTTTTTATTACTGCGCTAGTGTTCGTGCGAAAGAATTCTGGATGATTGTAGATTGTCTTTGATCAAAATAAAGCTGTCTATCCTGTAATGGTTTTCACAAAATTTGTAGACTCTGCAGCTGCCACACCTCCTTTAACCCGAGTTAGTGACCTCAATTATGCAGCACTAATACCAGTTGATTACGTCAAATCCTAACGTAACTACGCAATAAATCAGTGTTAATTATTTCTGCAGAATAAATAGGAATCATTTACACTGTACAGATATTCAGTGAGGAAAATAGTTTCCAAGAAAAACTGCTTTGAAAAAAGGAATGCAGGCCGGCAACCTCTGAGTTGATTCAAAGGTTAAATTTTAATTTTAAATAAGAAAATAAGAAAGAATACTTCTTTATGCCTCATTCTCTATTTCTCCAACTCTAATAGACAATTTGTACTTGTATTCCTCTCTCGCCTATTAAGGATGAATTCATTGAATAAAATAGCGCAATCTCTACTATAATAAGAGGCGTGTTTGTCTGTCGATCTGAATCCATGCCATGGATTCAGAAAAATGTGTTAGGAAAAAATTGCCGCAAAAAAAATGCTGTGCATTATAACATAAAAAATGATGAGCAACGGCAGGAAAACGTGAAGAGCAATAATCATTTAACAAGACCATAAAAATGATGCCGGGTACCTACTCAAGGAAAACAACAAAGTATAATAAACAATAAAAAAATGTACTATTAAGCGACTTGAAGGAAATAATATTCAAAAGCAGGTCCTAAGTAATCAAGGGCAGAGATTTGAAGATGTTTTTCTTCTCAAATTCTATGTAAAGTAAGGTTTGTATAACGATAAGCGAGATCAACTACAGACTTTACTCTGTCATTAAAGAAGCAGCGAAATTTCACCAGTCAGCACAATGCATTCAATGACTCCGGCTGTCAAAATAATCGAGCTGCCATCGAAGAGGAATCCTAATGCTTTTGGAAACTCATATGACTGTCCAAGGTTCTAGAAAAGCTGCTGAAAGGCAGCAAAACTAGGTGAATAGCTTTGGAGACGGTTTCCCACTCGTCATCTCGCCCAAACAAATCCTTGGGCTCCGGCCTTATCATTGATTTAGACTTTCGAAATGCGAAAAAGCGACATGAACAGCTTAGCGAAAGTACAATGCCGATAAGGACACACTCACTCAGCTACTCCGTTTGCTCCTGCCTGACCACCTGTTACACCATCAAAGCTACACCATCATTTTTACCAGGCATCAGAAAATAAAACTTACTGCCAAATGACCAGCTAAAAGTCTAATTGCCAAAAAATACACCACCGACACTATCTACTACTAGGAAGTGAGAACTTTGTGAGTGTGCATTCCTATCAAGTGCTTTTCACCGCTCACAAAATGATTGATAGTGAGATTTATTTACACAAGTCTTGCAACTCACGAAGTATTTTGCTAGCTAATAGCGTTATAAATTTATACCAGCGCATGATTGATTTCAGATCGCCAACAATTACAATATAAATAGTTTTTTGAAATAAAACCAAAAAAATTGCGAGACAACTGAAACAGACAGTTGACAAATAATCTTATACAAATTATATGAAGCTTTCAGATTCTCTACCTGCACCCAAAATATCACAAATATCTATTGTGGATGGATAAGTACTTATTTATAAACTACATGTTAATAGAGCTTCCAGCGATTTGTGGATGACGCAGTAACTACTCTGCTGAAAACCCACAAACGGATCCACAAAAACATTTTATGATAAACCAAAGGTGTCTGTTATAAATCTTGCGCTCAGTTATCATAGCCTAAAACAATAAAATATTTACAAAGAGATCTTGAGCTACAGCTTTTACAGATGCAACACCGTGCATGAATTATCCACTACTAACTGACCTTATCGACCGTATCATGTACTTCGATCAAAGGTAACAAATACTGTATTTCTAGTAAACATATGATAGAATCCAAACACGTACTCCCTATGTGTAGTGAATCTGAACATGCGCTCCCTATGTGTAGTGAATCTGAACATGTACTCCCTATGTGTAGTGAATCTGAACACGTACCCACCCTTATGTGTACTGAATCTGAACATGTACTCCCTATGTGTAGTGAATCTGAACACGTACTCCCTATGTGTAGTGAATCTGAACATGTACTCCCTATGTGTAGTGAATCTGAAGTCAGCCTAAGAGTGATGAATATTTCAAGTCCGCGGTCAGCTACTACCAACCAATCCTAATACAGACTGGGAGTGTTTCTCTGTGCACTATCTTCAAAGGCAGTTGCAACTTTCCCAGACTATGTAACCTGACTATGTGTGATGAGCAAGGTTGTTATGCCATTCCTGTTACTGTTGAATTACATATCAAAATGTAGGGAGTCTAGTCGGTAAAAGGAATGAAATATGATACTCCATTCCTGACTCAGTGTCCACAAGTCTTCGTCGTCCATTTAATTAGCCCAGTATTTCATGTGTCCTATGTTTAATTATACCCACACTTACCAGAGTTCACGGTCTTTGCGTCGGAGGTTCCTTTGAGAGTTGCTCGAGAGACGCTCGTGACTTTTTTGAGCTCGAATGTAGCTGCAAAAACCAAACAAGTTATAAACAAGTACGAAGACAGTAACTTGTTGGCTTTCCTTGGTATATTCTCTCCACCTTCTAAACACAACCTCATCCCTCTTTGGTCGCACTTTCTTTATAAAGCAAGATTGCACTGCTCGATCTCTATCACAACCCCAACTCTCTACAGCAATATATCGTTCTTTAAATTTAGACTTCATGAAGAAGCCTCTTATTATATATCTGTTCAACAGTTAACATATTATCCAATATGTATTGGTTCGATTCAGTTTAGTTTCAGAGTTGCATAAGGTTAAGAAAACACATCCCCACAACATCCCCAACCGCTCACCCCACCCTCTAACCTCCCCACCTCGCACCCCCTCCACCCCACTCTGTGGAATCATCGCCTTACATATAGTTACGTCAAGCATATAAGTGTATATACATGTACTAACATATTTCCTTTTCTGAACTCCGCTTCCAGCCATCTGATGGCATCTCTGGCATTGCCACTCTCCTTTTTCATCGAGTCCAATTGGTCAATGACTGCAAGATAGAAACAGGCCAGTCAGCGGTAAGGCCAGCTACAGAAACTAATGATAATGTCATCAACAGCAACTGTTTAGCTCTTCCCTTCAAATAATTACAATAAGATGATAAAATGCTGGCCAGCGAGCAGACACTTCTCACAAGTGTTGGCAAGCGAGGCAAAAAATATCATCAAATTATAGCAATTATTATTCCATTGGTCAGCTGTTCAGAATCTGCAGTATAAAACCAATAAATCAATGCTTATGCGCAACTCGACCGACTTTAATCAATAAAGAATGGGATAACGAGACAGGCAAAAAAGCCTTTATTAAGCTAAAATTAGGTGCAACACGAACAATGATTTGGACTCTTTCTTGAAGGCAATTGCCCTAATGACATTAGATTAGTCTGACCGGTGCTGGTATTTCATCGTGACTGCATGAAAAATTACCTTCTCTTGTCACAGCATTGCCCTCAAAGGCATGTCTCTGCTAAAGCCTTCATAAGCATCTCATTTTAACATTGCTTCTTATATCAGTAAACTACATATACATTTGTATTATTATATATATATATATATATATAAATATATATATATATATATATATATATATAAATATATATATATATATAGATATATAGATATATATAGACACCCTCAAGTAATAAAACCAAGAAATGTATTACAAAGCATTCAATAAGATACAGAATTCGAGGGAAAAGGATGAAACTGAAAATTATTAGTGCAACGTTACTTAGAGAGTCAACTCTAATTCATTTCAAACTGGTTTGGTCAACAACCTAAAACCCTTTACCCATAAGAAACAGTGGTAACAATTTTAATAATTCCTTTCGCAAAAAAGTACATAACATATGAAACACAACAACGTGTATTTAACTACCATCAAAGAGCTAAATGTATAAAAAATAAACATAATAAGAATAAACATAAATATAAATACAATAAACAAAGAGTAAACAATTGTATATCATTTACTCTTGGGAGACACTGACGCTGCACAGGACAGATGTCGAGAGGGGGGAAAACAAACTCAAAGAGAGCCCATACTGTGTAGGTCTTACTCTGTCAGAAAGGATGCTATTTTAATGGTCTAGAAGTGCCAATGAGGGCAAAGGGAATGTCGCATCTCGTAATTATCTTTTGCTGCTGCATCATCGGATCAGCCACCACAACTCTAGTTGATCTTGAAAGCATTTAAAGCTCAAAATTTTAGATTTGGGGTCATCTACTGAGGTTTGACCATATATGGCACAATCATAGCACTCTAGCTACATGTAAAAAGACAAAAAGCACCAAAAGGTGTCTTAAGATCAATGAAGTTAGGGTTTTGTGTAATTTCATAATTTCACTCACCACACAACGGAATGATTATAATAAACTTGGAGCTGTAAACCAGTTGTTTTATCATATGCATCGTGTCAAGAAGGGCGGATGAATCTGGAACTAAATATGGAGGTAGATTTCTGTTCATGTTGCTATGCACGCTATCCTCAAGCTGTGAAACCTCCGCCTAGGATTGCAAAAATAAAGCATGTTACACATCCTTATAAGCCAGCTGATGCAAGATTCACTGCATAAACTAGATCCAACCAAAACCACTAAGAATGCGCCGTGTTACGAAATGATCAAAACCAAAATATATGAAGGCCGACCTGCAGCCGAAGCTGAGCCATGTCTTTCATAAGCTGGTTGCGCTTAGCATCTTGGTCTTCCTGAAAACAGAGACAAGAGTAGCTGACCCGACATACTTTGAACTACCAATGACAGAGGTGTTGATGCTCGGAAGAAATATGATGTCTGAACATTGAGCAATACCTGATGTTTACTATTCCATACAATACATGCATGAGAACAACCCGAGGCTACAGGCTAACAGATTGTCAGCCCTGGAATATACACTCAAGCTGTGCAGACTGCATAAACATCAAATATCCCCAAGCGCCTAGTGAGGAACACTTGTTGACTATTACATCTAAGTATTAATACATAAAAACAAGTTTACCATGGCTGGAACAGATAGTATAATGTATTCTCTCAAGTGCACCAGTAATGCTGTTTTGTTATACAAGTAAATATTGTATTTGTTTGTTTTCGCCTCACTTAGTCAGAACATACACCGGCAGTGTAAAGTTTGCCTATTTGCTTAGCTCCAGTCAAATTGACCTGTTTGCGTTCTCTAGTTAATTCTATCTAATTCTAGTCAACACTGCATAAGATCGAATGCCTTGTGTAAACACTTGTAGCAAGCTTATGCACATAAAGATAGTAAAGGGAGTACTCATAAATAGCTGGCTGCAGGAGCTGCAGAAACAGCGTGATATGGCGAACCATCTGTCAACGAGTCAGCGAGTAATACTGTCACGGCGCCACAAAGGTCTCTGAGGATGACCACGCAGAGACTAAACCAAAAGCTCCTGAGTGAACATATCACAACACAAAAAAGAACAAAATTTTCAAGAAACGGTCAAATAGTCTCACTCGACTTATAAGATTAACGGCATTCCAGCTATCTCCTGTCCTATTGTCGTGCACTTCTGTTTTGTAGTGCTCCTAATTACAATTGAATCAACTATTTGTGAAAAGAATAATGTGAATACTGCGTTCGTTAGCTAAAAATAAGTTATCCAATCCAAGTTGAGCTTTGGTTGAGACTGTCTGAACTAAAGTGGCTGAAGCTTTTGACATGAGAACTTCAGTTCAGCTGCCGTGGGGCCCTTCAGCCTGGGTGTCAGAAAATTTAATAATTGAAGAGTGACACATATCTTGAATGAATAGAAGCCATATACAGAAATACTTTGAAGTTAAACTTGAAAAAAGCTTATTTAAAATGTTTTGTGTGTTACGACACAGCGGATGTGCGCTATGCTATGCGTAACGTCATTGCTTGATAAAATCTGTTTCGTTAGCCAGCATCCAGCATCAGCTATAAAACAACCAATAACGTAGACGTAGCTATGAAGCGTAGTTATTAGAATCAGTAAAGACATGGAGACAGAGAGCTCAGGCTATGGCTTACCGGTGAGGGCCGTACGGTACTTATAGACTACGCCCGCCTGCTGTACAACTAATGACTAGCCAAGAGGTCATTGATAGAAAGGGCTTAGCTATATCAAGATATTAAACATTATAATAAATATTGACAAAGTGAGATAAGTATGCATGCATTCGTATGTTATTCAGTATTGATAAGCTCGAGAGTGTCAATAGCCAGGGTCTCTCCACCACTCAGCCGCCTTCATTCTTTATAATCTGACAAGGCCGGTCCTTATTGATCTCTCCATTTCCAAATCCTAGTGCTACACCCATAGCGACTCTCGCAGGCTTTTATTATTTCTCCCTCCACAGCTAATGTGCACATGTGTACACGGATTGTTTATCGGCACTGGCAACTTATCATTAAGCTGAAAAGTCTAGATTTCATCTGAATAATCCAAGTTTTTATAATTACAGTCCATGTAAAATAAAGCGTATATCCATTACTCAAATCAATTCATCTCGTGATTGCAGACTAAACTAAAATTAATGGAAAACGCATTACATTTATGTGGACGAAACCGAAATAATCTTTTCACTAAGTCTCGCACTCTAAGAAACTAAGAAAAAACAGTAAAACTTCGATATAATGTGGAAAATATGAATGTACATGAGAAACAACACTGCTGTTGAACTGGCATGAAGGTAGCAGAAGTGTGTATGAGAAGCGTTTTATCATCGACCTTACTGAACAGCTACGCGGGGAAGCGACTCACCTCGATAAAGAGAATAAACGAATGAGCGAGGAGAGTTAAATCTTATTACAAGCTGGTGTAAAGCGCTGAGTATGTTAGTGTCTCTCCTGTTTGCATTGCAGATCATACCGCTATGAATTGTGTACATAAGAATATTGTAGGAGCGGAGAGGCGGCAACTGGAGTCTAGCTCATGCAAGCGCCACCACCGAATCAATAGCTCCGAAGCGTATTTAATCAAAGCAAACATCTTGTGATTAGAGCATTAATCAAATATAATTAAAAAGATAACAGCTTGCTTTGACAGGAAAGACTTCACACCGAATAAGTACTAGCGATACAGTTTCCATTAATACGCCAGGTGACCTAACGATAGAGAGGTGTGAGGGAAGGACAGATGCGGACAATGAGATAGGTTAATGTTTGTGATAAGAGGACATGAATGTAGCCTGTGACACATGTCTAGTTAACGCATGACTGGACTTCTTGTGTGCGTGTCTCCGTGCGTCCCGAAAATCTATATGATCGTTATATAAAAATATTGCGTAGAATAAGTTGTGGGACGGTAGAACTTGGAAAACTTATCTATAGCCTGAGGCCTTATCTGTAGCCCGAGTACTTATCTGTAACCTGATATATGTTGGTGAATGTTTGCTTAATAGATAGGATATGGCTAGCTTTGGTGGCAAGTACAGAGGGTGGTAGAAAAAGCTCCCAAACACTAGAGAACTCCAGACTAAATCAACAAGCGTATAAAACCAAGAATTTATAACTTACCATTCGGACTTGAGACTGCTGGTCCTGATCATTGCTGTCAACGTGTGGACCAAAGAACATGTTTGTCTGTTTCTTGTAAGTAAAACTGCTACCAGTAAGCTTGGCCATTCTATAACCAAAGTTCCTTAGGCAGCAGATTCTGAGTAGAGCCTAGCGAGCAAAGAATTGTTAACAATGTTAACAATTGTTAACAAAGTTAATAAACTCCAAGTGAAGTTGATCACTGAAACTCACAGATTTCCAGTTTGTCAATTGATGAGCACAAATTGGATGAGCAAAAGCAAATTGGTAGCAAGATCACTGGTGAAACAACTCCAACATTCTGCATCGTTTACCCCTACCCAGTCTACCAACATTTTTATAGATGCGCTACCATAACCATACCTTATGAATGTATCCTTATGTGCTGCTGTACCCGTACCTCATACACAGACCCCTATGTGCTGCCATACAGTACCTCATAAATAGACCACTAAGTGCTGCCATACTGTACCGCATAAATAGATCACTATGTGCTGCCATACAGTACCTCATAAACAGACCCCTATGTGCTGCCATACAGTACCGCATAAATAGATCCCTATGTGTTGCCGTATCGTACCTCAAACATACTACTATGTGCTGCCGTCCCCATATCACATAAATGTATCCCTATGTGTAAGGAATCCAAAGGTACCCTTATTGTCCAAATCTATACATGAAATCATCATCAAACAATGACGTTGTTTTGATGAACACACTTCGATATACCCTGCTGATATCTGTGCAGTCATACAAATAATCATTGTTCACACAATCAGAGTTTATCGACTACTAACACTGTTGAGCCACCTAAAGTCTGGTTCCCATATCGTTTGCGAGACCCTGGCGGTAATATTGCGCAGCAAAACGCTTACGACGCTAGGCGGCTTCTGTTCACACAAAGCTGCATCGCTAATAAGTAATAACTGCATTAAAAATGGTCACTCGCCATGTCGTGTTGATAATGGTGACCTTCACCTGTACAGTGCATTTCGGGAAGGTTTTGCCTGTGGCTTTTTGCAAAATTTGAACAGCGTTAAACTCTGGCATTGACCGCCGGCAACTACCGGTGGTACCTAGCGTGCAAGTTCACATTTCACCGCTGACAGTTTGCGGTGCTGTCGCCGGTGCTTTCCGGCGTATATGGGAACCAGGCTTTAAAGCTAGTTCACACTATATAGCCACATGTCGGCGTTTTTCTTTCAGTGTTTATCGTCGACTATATAAACCGTAAACTGATAGCATCGACGAAGCAACACGGATACACCGGGAAAGTTTGCAGCTGTCAAACTTTCCCGATATTTTGCCGAGCTTCGACGACCGACTGTACAATGTGAATAATTTCGGCAATAGTAATTCGCAGTCATGGATAGCGTGATTTATTTATTTCTGTTTATGATAGTCGCTGCGAGACTAGTATTTGATTCAAGCACATGAAAACAAAGAGGTTTCTCCGCGAAAATTGCACAGAAAAATGAGAACACTATGCCAGGGAGTATTTGCTGATGCAAACGCGGATGGGTTTGTGATAGGGTGAACATTGTTATCATTGAAGATCACTGAAGTATTGTGACATCAACACTGAGATACGGTGAGATAGTGTGAACCAGCCTTTAAATAAGATGCAGGATTTCCTGCATAACCACGGCTTCACTTTGAAATTCCCACGGAAACTTCTACAATAATTAAGTTCAAGGTTTACAGAAATTTTCAAACAATGTAATGAAGCAATCCAACTAGAAATCATACCATTTTTAACATGACATTTCATGAACTGACTAGGTTTTAATTGTTCATTATAAATTTAAAAAAAATTAAAACATTGTATCAGCTTCATAAAGCTGTAAAACCTTGCTACATATTATTCACAATAGCCTTAGCAAGAGAAGACAATTATAAGTCAAAACTACCTCCTCCATTGCTTCGAGTTGTATCTCCTTATCAAAGTCAATCGCTGAGTGAGCCTCTGACATAACTGGAAGCTTGTACATGTTGATATCTTCCCTCATCGGATAGAGTTGTCTCCACTCTCCGTCTTTGTCACTGACCAGACTGTCAATATGAGCTTTCAAGGATGTACTCCGGTACATACCTGCCAAGGATTTATGACTGCAGTTAAAAATCTGACTAACAACACAAAACTATCTTTAGGTGTTACGGATATAAAATCAAGAAAGCAACTGATGTAGCTACACAAAAACGTTAACTTTAGATGCAAGATAACATAACTTTGTGGGTTGTCTCCTCACACTTTTAGAGTTATGAACAGATGACTCCAATTGAATAAGTACCAGCTAAACATCGCGGGTGCAACAGAACGAAAGCAATATTTATACGACAACTAATCAGGGCAAACTTACCATCAAAATAGAAAGGTGAGATTGAGACAATGTAAATACCTGGTTTGTTGATCATGGATTCGAGAGGTAGGAAATTGAGGAAGTAGGAGAGCCGTGACCATAGCATGGGAGAACTCTGTGAAAAGCAGACTTTTCCTTCTTATTTCACACCACAGTAAACAGAAATAACACATGCAAAGGGACTTTTACAATGTTATCAAAATACTGATGAAGTGTCTATGATCGCGTACCTACAACTCTATTCAGACTACTAACCTGGATACAAGTGCTGATAATATGTGGTTGACAGATGAGCCAATCACAAAGCACCTTGATGCTACAGAGCAGATCCTGATCAGACAGCGCCAAAAGAACATGCTGAAACTGTTTCTCTCTCATCTCACTTCTGGAAGCCATACAGAGCAGTTAAGATAAAGATACACAAGTACCCGAAATGCTGGGCTAAATAAATAAACACGAATAACTCTTAATACTGAGGTAGGCCTGGATCGTCATATTTCATTCTTCTTACTGACCAGATTCATTATATTTTAAATGTAATTCAACAATAACAGGAATAGTTAAACTACATCGCTAATCACACTGGTCAGGCTACCAATTTTAGGTTACCATCGCTGTTGAAGATAGTGCACAGAGAAACACTCCTTATCTCCACTAAAATTGGTAGAAAAGTAGCTGTTCACTGACTTTAAATATTCATCACAAGCAATCAGAAGCTTCCAATAAATCTTTTTTTTTAATTTTCATGAAAAGGCTGCAGTTCTCTTTCAATTTTCAAGCCTCGCATTATTTTTTTATTTAAGTAAACCTTTTATATCGTTATCGGGTAACGATCGCAGATCAACCATGCACTCGTCTCAATTTATTGCTTTCTTAACCCATAAAAAACAATACCCTAGGACACTTATATTTCGCTAGTATTTAGTTTCGTGAGTAGCATACAGAGTAAAATTTCGCTGCAACTTAATTTCGCAACTCTGATGAGTGCGAAATTATAATGATGTGAAAATAAATGCAGTGGAACAAACATAATTATATTCCTCAGGTTCGGTTCGCCGGTAAGAAAAATTTTTCATTTTGGGACCAGTTTGTAATTGTGAACCGCATGTAGAATTGTATGGCCGAGATCGATAATGCAATTTGATCGCTTGCTGCCATTTGTTTCTTGGACTACTGTAGAATGGAATTTAATTACGCTGAAAATTTTAACTTTTTTGTCACAATTTAGCTTGTTTTTATATAAAGGTATTTTAATTTTAACGATCAACGGTGTTGAGTATAGGTATTAATTTTAACGTTTTCCCAAACACTCAACTGCTGCTAATAATTGCTGAACATCTTTATTACAGTAATTACAAGTTGTATGCAAATACATACATGATACAGCTGCTAGTAATACTACAGATACTAGCAGTGTGTAGTTATTATAACTTCTTCTCTTCCTTCTTTATTAGTGTTATTTATCAGAGCTAACTCTTTCTCTATTGCCTCATCTTCTGAATCATTACAAGTTATTGAAGAGGTGTCAGTGGTGAATCCAAACCTTTCCAGAGCCATGCTGCTTGTGTAGTACTGTGAGTGTCAGTGTTTTATTTTTTTGCAACACGCGGTGCTCACTGCATTGATTGATGTCCCCAACAAACAATAACGCTACTAATGTGCATTGACATCAAATTCCCATCATTATAAATCATTATTAATGGGAAAATAATCATAATTAATTGCAAAATAATAACGTAATAAATTTTGACAGTCAAATTATTTTGTTTGTTTATATTTTAACGATGCTATAGTGGTCGTTAAAAACGTTAAAATAAATGTCGCTATAAAATTCCATTCTACAGTATCAACGAACGAAGATATTTAATTCCGCATTTTCGCTCGTTCGTTATGATAGTTTCGTTTCGCTCATGAAATTTTCGCGAGAGGATGACTCCGCGAGAACGAGAAAGTTAGATGAGGCGAATACATAAGTGTCCTAGGGTACACGCATCTTTGACAATATAGATTAATCTTTGACAATATAGATTAATTTAGTTTAACGTTAATCTGATAACCGTAAAAGCTTTATTTGAAAGCCACCTCCAATAGAAAGCCACCTCCAATAGAACGCCACTACAGGAGAAAGGTTGAAAAATACAGCGCAATCTTTTAATTGAACGCTACTTCTATTTGACCGCCACTTTGACATTCTTTGATTTTTACGAACCCATAACAGAAAATGGAAACGTGTCCACAAAGTGATACTAATAAATTAATAATGGCTTGATTACATCAATAACAATTAATTTCCATGTTGCTGCCACGGTTTTAGTGACGGTGCACCTGAGAAAATCGATCGTTACAATCATCAGTACTACACTCTGATTCGAAGTCACTAAGGCCTATGTCCTATCCATTGTCTTCATAATCGTCCATAATGCGTTTTACAATCTTACCAGAAGACTCGAAGGGTTTTGAAGAAGGTGCGAATGCTTTTCAGGAACATCGTACGATATATTAGCATCCATTGCAATGGTGCATCAAAGTCCATTTTCTGACTCAAAAGCTCTACGGTTTTTCTTTAAAACTATTGAAATAATTAATAACTGTATCAAGCTAATATTATTTTAGTCAAAGTAGTTCTTTGTTTAATTTAGTCTAAACTTCGACGTATATGAAAAACGGTTTAGCAAAAATGCTAAGGCTGACGGCATTAATGTCGCTTCACCCGTATGAGAGTTAGAATTATTTTCCAAAAGTTCCGACGAGCCAGTCAGAAAATACAGTACCGCTCTCTATTTGAACGCCACTTATAATAAAACACCACTACAGAGGAAAGGTTGAAAAGACAGTGTCATGGCTTTCAAATAGAGGTTTCACAGTATTTTCAATGGAGCTGCCTGTGACAGGTATATCTGGATGTTGCAATAACCTGATCAACCTTATCAACCTACCTATCAACTAAGCTTTCTGTCTCAGTGCTGTCGCTTAAGTCGCTGCCGGTGTGAATGCTTGAGTTAGTGTCCGTATCGATAGTAAAGGTAGCGAGCTTCCTACTGATCTCCTTGACATGCTGTACCTCAGGGTCTTTATCGAAGCCTTTGAGATACAAAAGTAACGCGCAACCATTTATCAAATTGCAATTTTAATTATCACATTCAGCCTCTTCCCTCTCACTCGCCTCAAAATTTTTGATCACATTGACCTTCTGCCTCGCGATAACTTCTAGATGACTTTAAAAGGATTTTTTTAAAAGAATTGATCCAAACATGCTTACCTGTGTTTTTATAAGTTTGGGCTTTAATTCTGAGAAAAACCAAATCTTTTTAAATTTCATCACTACCTATACTAATCCTGTAGGGATCCATGATTTTAAAGCAAAAAGGAAGGCATGAAGCACTGTCTAATAGTATTTAATACCAATTTATAAAACTACAGCATTTTGAGGAACTTAAGACATTGTACGTTAGAAAGTACTTCAGGTATCGACTTCAATATTTGTTGAGCCTTTCAATGATACATTGAAAAATTCGTGTTTCAAGGTGCATGTAAGCAAAGATTGATAAATATATGGGCATAACCTATAGGGCATTTCAAGATTAAATTGGGACAAAACGCTGTTGAGGAACTTTTTCTTCCACCTGCCACCATATAATAGCCCGCCATATGCGATATAATAGCAATGAAATTGTCGTGGATGCACACCTGGAGGGACAGAGACTTGCTTTTTGCCTTGAGCAAAATCATACGCTGCTGTATAGCCATGGGGCAGGGGCGGTCCCCTCACAGATATAGAGAGGAGGTCAGAGGAGATTTGCTGAAGGTCATCTTCATTGCCCACAAAGCTGTTGGAGAGTTTACCACTGAGCAGATTATGCAGTGAAACAGAGCCGCTACTCCCGGAGAACATCTGCAGCGTTTCAGAAGAGACGGAGTCGAGGAAGCCTGGTCGAAGCTCCTGGCTCACCATAGCCAAGTTCTCATCCTCATCACTGGACGACGAGTCGACAGTTCCTTTCAGAAAGTTCATCTCTTCTTCGTCATCCGATATCATGGTCAGCACTTCTTCATGGACCACGTCATCCTCACCTACAAACAATTCCAGCAGCATAAAAGTAGTTTTTTAAAGCCTAGCACAATCTATCTCCAATGCCTTCTTGTGTGAAAAACACTCTTGGCATTTCCTATAACTTTTCACCGCGTAGATGTACTCTAGTGAAACCAGTAGCAACTGACTCATCGAAACATGTGGAGGATATTCAGCATGCTAGGTTTGTTACATATACGCATACATGTAACAAACCTAGGAAATGGTGTGAAGGAGGAGTTGTGAGCTTTATCAAATGAGTGTCTAGAAAAGCAGACACTCTACAATTGGACCAGCGAAATGGGCAAAGATCACCGTGTATTGTATATGACAGTCATAAAAATAACAAACCTTCACTCAGATCTTCATCAGTTCTTCGACGACGACGTCTTTTTGTTCGAGTGACCTTTCTACTCGCGTCCTCGTCTGCGCTGTCCGATGCGTCTCGTCGTTCTTCTTCCAGCAGCTTACTTTTTATCTTCCTGTCGAGCTCTTCATCTGATAGACAAAGAGCAGCTGCTCATCATTACACAATGTAACTAAATCACACCATACAATTTTATAATATATGATGCAGGCAACAGAGGCTCTAAGCAGGGAGTATTTAACCCCAAATTATAAGCGAACACTATGAGGTGAAGTACCATATAGTCCAGTTGCATGTGCATCATTGAAAAGCTCAGATGCTTGGCTATTTAACAAACAAAAGTTGGCAAAAATGAACACAGCCTTTTTGTTGCAACAGGCATCAAATCAACCTCAGATTCTGAATAACATGAGAAAGCAACTTCAGCCAGACCCGAGCAATGAAACTGCTTACCAGAAAGGGGTACAAGTCCTGGAGAGAGGTCACCAGGTAAAGTGAAGTCGGATTCACTTTTGGTGGAAAAGGCAGGATTCTTTGCCTCATAGAAGGTCGTTTGAAGCCTTGTGAGTGTGTGATTAAGTATGTGAGAAAATACAGCAAGGTTGAGAGCAATGGCCGCCGCTACTTGCTTCGAGCCTGACAAACAGAACAGAGAGAAATGTCAGTCCCAGCCAGGCTTTTGAGGAACAACCGCCAACTTTTGGCACCAAAATAGAAATATTTTATCACTTAGCGAGACAGGCTTAGCGATTAAAAACAACTAAACAGCCATATATATGCTGTAGCAATAATGGCATAAAGCAACAGGGCAACAATCAGAGTGACATTAGATCATCATTGGGTAATGCCTAAACTGTTCACATCGTACCTTGATATTGTAACTTGTGAACAACAATAGTGATGAGAACGACGATTTTAAACACCATCTCATCCTCGAGGTAAGTCATTTTCTCCTCTCCCAGTTTAGCTGACTGATTATCCTCCGGTGGTGGATGGAAAAGTACAAAGTCGAACTCCTTGAGCACTGTTTGGCAAAGAGATTGCATTTCCACAGGGTCTACACTGAAATTTGAAAACGCAACAAATAGTTAAGTAAAATTACACACCCATATCGCGTGTTATAGATATAGAATAGAGACTATTAGGCATTTCTGTGAAATCCGTAACTGAGGCATGTGTAACCAGTGAAAACACACAAAGTTCTATATATGGCACCCATCTCAAAGGCGCTTGATGATGCTGGAGCCAACCAACATCAGTGACAGTTGCAACACCCGTCTCAAAGGCTCTTGATGATGCTGGAGCCAACCAACATCAGTGACAGTTGCAACACAAATAAAGCTAACATCATACACCAGTTTCCACTGTTTCATACCAAATAATGACAATTGTATCTTTCATTTCATACTACAAACAAGCTTATACTAAGGAATTAGATAAAACCAAAGTGAGACAATGATGACTACACGTACTTTGCTATATAACAACTAACCTCAATTAAGATTTTGCCGTAGGTCGTACTGAATAACAAATCTAGCGCAAATGCTGACCTAGAATTTCATTCAGGGCCCCATGTTATATTGAACATCAAACATATTATAAGTGCTGACCTAGTTTCTGATTTGGGCCCCAAGTTATACAGAATGTCCATGAGATGAAGAAACTTAATACTAAAGCTTTTGATATCAGCTATCCTCTGCTGGTAGGGAGATAACTCCTTGTGCTTTATGGATGATGTTTGACTACGAATAAGATCTCTGTAACGTTTCTGGTTTTGATCAAACACTCTTCTCAGGTTGCTCGAGGCTCCCTGAAACTTTGACGGAGAAGCCATGCTGCCAAGAGACACAAATAAAAATCAAATATATTTGTGGCTTAAATTTCAGTATCTTCACATCACGTACAACGGCTGACTAGATCTTCTATGTTATATATCTCACCTGGTTTGATTTATTCAAATTCAACTGTACATAGCTGTACATAGACTCAGACAAATGAATATATTTTCATGAGTGAGAACGCCATCCATATGAACAGCCATTAGAATCATGTTATACTTTTATAATTGACAACTAGATAAAAATCACCGAGAAATTTCTAAATACAACAACAGAAAATGATCATGAATGAGTCTGAAAGAAGCTTAATCTTGCTGCTCTAATACTTTATAGTAAAACTTCTTGTAGGAATAGAATATAGCAGTCTGTCCTCAAAATGTATTTCTGTGATACTAACCATCGAATATAGTGATAGGCTCCATCCAGACCATAGTACCTTGTACCAACCAGCGTCCCTAGCTGATTGTGTGGCATTCCTGTATAAAAGAAATAGGATATACTATTTACCCACAACAACTCTTGACCACATCCCATAAAACATTTAAATAAACAAGATTAACAAATAGTATTAGTATTTCCTGTAAAACTCATTGGCCAAAAAAACAACATTAGGTATCCGTGTACTTGCAATTTTTGCGGGTACAATTCTATTTATGGATAGCATAAAAATATGGTAGCACAACTAGAACTTAGAGCAGTGAGGAGTGGGCAATGAGCAATTGTGCCATGAGCTCAAATTCAAGGATATGACAGAACAAAGTAAGCTGCCAAATCAAAGTGGATTATGAATTTATGAATGGCTACCTTGATATAACATAATAATAACGCTTCAGTAGGTTTAGCAAAATAGAAAGATGCTCTAATAATTACCATTTTCAGGAAGGTAGTGCAGAGCCTGGTAGTAATATCTTTGAGCAATTATCCAACTTCTGTTGCCATCATATTCCTTCATGTACCTCGCTAAAGACAGAACAATTATATCTACTAGCCACTCGATAACAGGTCTAAAATCGAATAAGCCTACATCTATCCATCAACCTGGTTCTTATGCGCCAACTAAGCATTGGGCGGGACCCATGATGTCGCATAAGAAACAGGATTTATGAGAATGAGCAGTCGTAAGTGTAGCACATCACGAAAAGTCGGTTAAGTTTATATAGTTGAAATTGGTTTACAATACCTAAGAGTGTAACAATTCACGAAAAACAAACGCATTTTTGTGCCCATGGTAAATTTTTTATTGATTTTCACCAAAAAAGTGTTGCTCAATGTTACAATTTTGATTCAAGCTTCCATTAACACAGGCAATGACTATTGCTGACAGCACAATAATCCATGGAGTAGTGAGCGGCTGCAATCGGTAAAACACATATACATGTATTTACTACCGCTTGAAAAAGAACTTATACATACGATCAATGAGAATGAGAGTAGCATTGTCCCGTGTTACCACAAGACACCTACAAGACACCTACAAGCCATGCGAGAGCCTAAGAGATGTACGCGAGCCAGCTACAGAAGATATCTGAGCATACCAACAATAGAGCCAGCAAGGTCTCCCAGCTAAATGATAAATCTGAATACATTAATATACCCACCAAGACCTCCCAGATGCATAAGATATTTGAATACATAATCACTATTCCTACCCAGGTCTCTTAGGTGCATAAGATATTTGAACACATAATCACTATACCCACCCAGGTCTTCCAGGTACATAAGATATTTGAACACATAATCACTATACCCACCCAGGTCTTCCAGGTACATAAGATATTTGAACACATAATAACTATTCCCATCCCAGGTTTTCCAGGTACAGAAGATATTTGAACACATAATCACTATACCCACCCAGGTCTTCCAGGTACATAAGATATTTGAACACATAATAACTATTCCCATCCCAGGTTTTCCAGGTACAGAAGATATTTGAACACATAATCACTATACCCACCCAGGTCTTCCAGGTGCATAAGATATTTGAACACATAATCACTATTCTCACCCAGGTCTTCCAGGTACAGAAGATATTTGAACACATAATCACTATTCCCACCCAGGTCTTCCAGGTACAGAAGATATTTGAACACATAATCACTATTCCCACCCAGGTCTTCCAGGTGCATAAGATATTTGAACACATAATCACTATACCCACCCAGGTCTTCCAGGTACAGAAGATATTTGAACACATAATCACTATACCCACCCAGGTCTTCCAGGTACAGAAGATATTTGAACACATAATCACTATACCCACCCAGGTCTTCCAGGTACAGAAGATATTTGAACACATAATCACTATTCCCACCCAGGTCTCCCAGGTGCATAAGATATTTGAACACATAATCACTATTCCCACCCAGGTCTTCCAGGTACAGAAGTAATCTGAACACATCATCAACAAACTTACCTAGATCTCCCAGATACATTAGGCATCTGTGAATAGCCTTTTCAGCCCAGAGAACTGCCTTCTCACTGTACTTGGTTGTCCCGGAGTCAAACTCTTCAAATAAATATTTATTACTTGAGGAAGCCAACCGAATGCTCATATCTACTGTATATCCAGTTTGATAACCAATAATCGTACTAATCCTAAACATTGAGTGTATAAGCATCTCACTTCGGAAAAGAAAAGCTGGGGATGTAGAACACAGCTACCTGCAGCGCTCGAGTAGCGACGATAGAAGCAATCCACCATCGTCTCCATCTTCAGCTTGAACTCGTACTGCAGTTTGAAGAGCAGGTGGTTGTAGAAACCAGAAGCTGCCATCAGATGAGTATGATAAGATGTTATCAGGCTTTTTGGCAGCCGAGTATTCTGTGAGCATATATAGATGAGCACCTGAAGAGCTGTTAGACAAGTGATTTCTGGGAAATGAAGAAATTAAACTGATTGGGAACAACAATACACAAAAGGACTTCTTAAAATCTGAGCTAACTGAGAGTAGTCCAACACACTTTGAATAAAACTAATTAATACTGTTCGTACTATTAATACCATGTATTATTCAGACCATAGTTTTTTATATAAATCTCAAAGTTTGTGTGTAGTTCGTTTTTCCAGCTATAACTATTAAAATTTAGCAATGAAATATCCGTTTTCTGATGGATTTGAACTCACAAAGATCGCAGCCACAAGTTTCAAAGCACGCATTTAACCACTGAGCTATACAGTCCTTAGCATTCTAACACTCCGCTTATATACTGTATACCGCATGCACACGCTAAATGTGCACTTTTGATTATTAATTAATATTACCTTTTGCATTTGGTATTTTTTGAAATTGTTTAAAAACTAACTTTTTGCTACGATTACCTCTTTTTTTATTTGTCATTTTTAAATGTGTCATTTCAATTTCAAATGTGCCGTTACACATCTATTTTCAGTTTCTCATAAGGTTCGATTGCTAAATTGGTAAAGGCTAATACTTTTCATGCGGACAATTGTATTATCTCGAGTAGGAATAGCTTCTACATTCTCTCTCCGTTCGGTCAGACAAAGTACCAGACAAAGACAGTCCGATATCTCATTTTTACATTTCTACCAGTATCAAGAGGTAACAGTATCGTCGTATTCAAAGTTTTTATGGATAGCTTCTGTTGGAACAGTGACTTTTTTATACACACACACCTCGATGCACGAATTGTTATTATTAATTAAACGTATTCAAAATGTTTATTTTGTTTTCTCACCGGTATTAATTGTATCATTACCAGATCATCTTTTATTGTAATCAAACCAAAACAGACTTAATTTAACTATTACTTGCCAATTATTTCACATTTACATTTAAACACTTTTATAGTGGTTTTAACTTGTTTTTTAATTTATTTGACCTTCACAAAACATTTTCCTCTTGATATGAAGTTTGAATGTTATAGTTGTTTGACAAAGTTTGAAAACCTTTACAGTAGTTTTATTTTTTCTCTTAATTTGTTCAAACTGCACAAAACCCTTTTCTCTATGATATGAAGTTTGAAAGTTAGAATGATAACTGTTGTTATATATTAAAGAAAAATAAATTTTCTGTGCAAAGACTTATTATCCGGGCAACGCCGTCAAGCATTCAACTAATTAGCACATAATTAACCAGATAGTCTATCCAGAATAGTAAGCTACTGTGAATTCCAGCGCACAAGTCTACCCAGCGTATAAGTCAAGGTCTAAAGTTTAGTATAAAACTCTGGGATTTGACATGTACTTGCCATATATATAAGTCGATCCCCTTTTCTGGTTTAAATCGTTTGATCACTAGTAGTTCAGTCGGCATCAAAGGCGGGTGATGCGTAACTGAAGAAATGGCATTCAACAATGCCACCAGCAAAAATGCCCATGTTGTTTTTTGTGTCATCGGCAATATGTACAATTCACAAAAGAATGAGAGATGACAGTTCCAGTTAAGAACACAAAGCACAAAAAACATACTTCACCATCATATTAACCTGCCTCACCAATAGAACAAAACTACCACCTTTGATAATATGTGTGTTTTTAACAAAAAAAAACCATGTCGAAGGACAGATTTCTAATCATTTCTGTCAAGAATTGTGATTCATGTTCAAGAAAAAGAATGAATGGACAATAGTGAATGTGTCAAATGAATTACCAAAGTGTGGGCTTGTAGGCAAATACTTCAAAAAAAGCATTAAACTCGAAAGAAAACACGTTACTCCAGACGAGAATCCTAGCGGTGACAATTTGAATGGTGAAGAATGGGATTTTGTGTTTGATCCATCTCATGTTGAGTAGCATTGCTAGTATTTTACTATTTTATAAATAAATCCCCATATGTCATATTATGTCATTTTGAATTATGATGGTTTTTGAAATAGGATTTTACTAGAATTCATGTCGTGAAAAACGTGACCGCCGCATACGGTAAATTGAGGATGGATATTTAAGCTTCAAATTTGGTGTCAAATTTTCAACTTGTAGGCCTATGCCAGAATTTATGGTAATCTCATATGTATCATAAGTTATGCGGATATAACATCTTCAGAATATCGTAGTCAAGTTTTTATAGAGTGCAGCCATAGGCGGAAACCATTTTATAAATCTATAAGCAGAGTTTTGCTATCGTCGGCATTTTTTTACAGATTTCACGCATAAAAATAACTTCTCTTCAAATGCGTCTTGCGTTATATTTCTATAAGATGAAACCATAAAAGGCATGTATGAATAATATGAATCAACGGAAACAGTGTGGTAAAGGTTCTACCAGCAAAAGAAGAGGTTGAAAGAGCATGAAGATTGGACACTAATGATTAGTCATGCATACAAACAAATACATTGTATATATATTTATATAAGTAATATTTATGTATTAAATATAAATGTTCACGTGTGCATATATTTGTAACAGATAAAACAAGCTAAAAGTGATGTTTTTATATGATAACAGCTAACTGTACGAATTTAATTCAAAGGACTGCCTATGAAATAAGTGTTAAAGTGAAAGTGGTGGCACCGATGTCCTTTATGGCGGGTAACTAAACATATCTCACTCGCTCGACTTAAAAAGCTCACAAACATGAAGGGATGATTAGTGATGTTTAGATGAATATATCTAAGCATCATATCATTGAAGCAAATATCATCATTGGTTTTGGTATGAAAAGAGCAAAGTGATATGTCGATATGTAACCCTATTACGTACATGTATGCAATAGGCTCAAAAACTACAATCAGCTATTGACTGGTTACATAACATAATAATAGACCTGGCCACTAACAAGTTGCACAAATATTGACAAATGCCATATAGCCATACATACTAAAGTGTTACATCTAACAACTGTATATCAGCACAGTTCATTTTATAAATTCATGTTGCTCAGCTGCCAGATGTATTTATGACTCAAACGGATAAAATTGTAAACCAGACTTGAACCACAAAATATAATCACTATTTACATAGTCTGCATAGTTCCATGAAACTATCATACATCTACATACAATTCTTAGACCCACTAGACATACAATCAAAATGAACCCAACCTTCTTGAACTGTTTCATTGTTTGAATTGGCTCATAGAAAACCTTCCTCCATATCAGCTCTTCAGCTTTGCGACCATACTCTGTTGGATCATGGAATATTAATCGCTCACAATAGTCCTTCAACCTTAAACGTAATATCAGGGATCTAACAAGAAAAATTATATAACAGCTAATACGGATGTTTATCCATAACTTTAATGTACAACTTCACAATGTGTTGCAAAATGTAGGATTGTAAAATGGTGACATTTCAGAGGTTCTTAACAAGCTGTTATGCATTCATTAGCATTAGTTAGCTGCGGCGAACTCACCGATTTCTATAAAATATTGTTTCTGAAGAAAAGAGATCCCTTGTTGTAGACTTCCTCTTTGTAATGTCATCAAGGTTCTTCACGGTCTCCATAGCCAGCCTTTTGAACATGCAGAGTTTGAAGAACGCAAGAAACAATCTAGCTATTCTATAATTATTAAATCCTCAATTAGGTGTAATATTCTCATCTAGTCGAGCAACTTTTAAGTTAGGTGATCAGCTTTTAGCATACAGAAAAGCTTTTCACTACGAGTTCTTCCCAGCCCGCTCATTTAACCACTGCGGTCACAATTTATTGACTTTTTCATGTAAATCTATATTAATATAGATTGTCATTAATATAGATTGTCCCACGTTGTCATTGTGTCTGTCTGTTAGTTCATGTAAAAACTGCATTTCCACATTTTTTGAGTAATTTAATCCAAACTTCCCACGCATATGCTCGGTGCTTTCTACCAGGTCGCTACAATTATTTGGTTTTAAAACTTGGCCTGTTTCCTGAGAAGCAGCCTATCAAACACCCATCTGTGGGCTGTCTGCTTAAACATGAAAGCAATACGGGGCATCGCCATGGTTACAGGTAGTTTTAACTATGTTCTGTTAACTGTTTTACTTGGTTCTATTTAACCATGTTAAACAGTTTCTTTATACAAGGAAAAGATTAATCTTTAAATTGCGAACAAAAGTATGAGGCATTTGTGACGCTTTATGTAAAACATCTTCAGTTAGCTCGCTATAGAAGCAATTTTTTTACACACCTGTACATGCTATGCAAGTAAAATGAACATTTTGGAGCAGAATTTTAACTTCATCGCCAATATATATGCAAATAATTTGCTAGGCATTGTACACATACGATGTTATCTAAAAGCCATTATGCAACAAATTACAAACAACAAAGAACATTATTTTGGTTGCTGTATTTGTGATCATTTTCCTTTTGC
This sequence comes from Watersipora subatra, assembly GCF_963576615.1. NCBI lineage: Eukaryota > Metazoa > Bryozoa > Gymnolaemata > Cheilostomatida > Watersiporidae > Watersipora > Watersipora subatra. Next base: position 64,373,367 of record NC_088710.1, read on the forward strand.
GACTGGAAAAGATTTGATGATATTGCGCAAGCGCCATTCATAATTTTTTTTAATTTGCTGTTTTCACATCAATTTATTTTAGTCAACGGTAAATTTTCACATAACTGCTGCAGTCTAACGCAAAGCTAACAAACTGTTACTTTAGGTTAAGTTCAGGATATAAGGATAGAAGAGCACATAGAACTACCCACTGGATAAGGCATTTTCCATGTGATTCTATATAAAGTACCTACATGCTTGATTGCATTTACTAAGGTTAAAACTGTAGACTACATTATTTGCATTAATGACGGGGAATGGAAGATATTGTTATGAATTTTATCACATGAAGGAGGTACGCTTCAATTATATGCAAACTTATTACAGAACTCGCCACTATTTCCTTTATCAGCATTTTTCAAGAGCAGTAGTTAACTATAAGATTATTGGTCAACTTGGCTACAGTATGAAAAGTGAGCTCATTATTTCGTGGTGAGTCTTTTGCCAGACACAAAAAGACAGATAAGCCTAGTATTGTAATGATATTAATTTGCCATTTTTATTATAGTTAGCTAAATATGTATGTTTTAATATAAATTAATATTACCTTTTGCGTTTGCTCTTCTTTTGAAAAAATTTTTAAAAGCCATTTCAAAATCCATTATTCATTTTTCTACATTGCAATTTTCAATTCTCTCTCGGTTTGGCCAGACAAAGTACCATTGTGTGCTTTACTGATGTATTTAATTTCGATATCTCATTTTTACATTTGTTCCAGTATCGTATATTGAGAGGTACTAATATGGCCATATTCAAAATTTTGATGGATAGCTTCTGCAGCAACAGTAACCTTTTTTCATACAAACACTTCTATGTACTCTTCGTTATTACCGTATTAATTAATTCAAAATATTCGTGATTTTTATTTGGTTTTTTCTTCAGTTCGTATTAATTGCACCAGTATCTATTCACTTTTCAGTGTAACCATTGTAACAAATTATACTTTATCTAGCTATTGCTTTCTAATTATTTCACATTTAAACACCTTTACAGTTGTTTTAGTTTTTTTTAAATTTCTTTGAACAGCCCAAAACACTTTTCTCATGATATGAAATTTAAAAGCTATGATAGTAAATGTTGTATATGGGTCTATCCATAATCACCATTCTTTCAGTTTGAGCAGAAATTCAACTATAAAATATTGGTATTGTCTTTAAGATGATTTTAAATCAGATATTCTTTCAGAGCTCAACAAGCTCTTTCCAATGGTGTATAATATGTAACACTAAAGTTAATTTTTACTGAGAAAAATTTTAGTTAGTGTTAGTAAGTTACATCAGAAAAATATGTATTTTGAAGGGCTAGTTTCTTATTCTTAGAACTCTCTGATTTGGTAGGAAGCACATTTATAAAAACTTATTTGTCTTATTTTAAAGAAGCTTGATGACATATGCACTAAAATTTATACAGATATTAGATAGTAGTGGTGAACTACATGCTTGTAAACATGTCACCGCTGTTACATCCAATTGTCACCATCGTTACGCTTCTTATACTCTGTAAACTTAAAAGTATTCAAGTTCACTGCAATGAGATCAATATGGTATTAAAGCTAATGATTACAATATATATAGACAAGCCTTAACTTGAAATGTTTTTTATTGGTTTCCAAGTATAAAATATAATAGTAATAATACATGACAAACATGACTAAGCTCAAATAAAGTAAGATAGAAACATGAATATTGATCATGTAATTGTGAGAATGTACTAACAAAATGTTTTAGATCATACTGCATGCTGTAAATCTTCTGTAAAACAGTACTGACCTCTTGTAGAGAGAGTAGGACAAGACAATGACTTGGCTATGTGATGAAATTCTATCCATGATATTTCTTTTGTATTAACAAGTGTTTTTTAGCCTCACTCTTTTAAAAAAATGCACTTCAGCTTTGAGGGCATCTACACTTTTTACCACTCCTACATAATGCCTAGAAATTTTTTTTCAGGCAGCAATGTTAGCACAAAATCACCTTTTTTCAATGAGCTTGCTAGTTGTTTGATGGGTTTGGAATTGCGCTCACTTTCTGGATCACTAATTGCATGGTCATCAGGATCTATGTAAAAGTTGAAACTTTTCAATTGTATACTTTTACTTTTCTTTTTTCTATTTTCTATTTTATCTGATCTCATCTTTATTGCCATCTTCCGACAATGAGAGTTCAACTGTCATTGCTAGGTTATGGACAGCCTGGCGACCTTTCCTTTGGAAGTACTCTGATCAATCTTTTCACAGCTTTACCTTCAGATTGTAGGTTGCCAAATTGGAAAGTGAATGCTACAAAAATGAATTTATACTTAATAACATGTTTTTACAAAAGACTTGAAGCATTAACTTAAAACATCCATAATGTACGCAATTGTAGTAAAGCATTAAGTTTGTTGAAGAAAAAAATGAATGTACATACCTGGTAATTTTACTTGCAAAAGTTTTTTGCGATCTATATATGTATTGTTGAACTCTAATTCTTGCTTTTTCTCGAATTTCCTCCAATTGATCTTCTGTAAGTTGAGCTATTCTTTTTGCTCTACTCTTTTGAGTCTGACTAGCTTGGGCAGTCAAATATTGAGTCTATCGTTTTGAATATCGACGTATTTTGTTACGATATTTACACATCTGCTCTGCAGATGTTGTCTTGTCCATGTTGAAAGCAGAAATGACCAGCAGACTTTCCACCTAACAATATTCTGTTTCAAGCACTTGTTACAAGTTACTCCATGAGTAGATTAGATTAAATATTGAACCATTCTCAGTATTGGAGTCGCTAGTCTTAGTAATACATTTGTAAGGTAGCAACCCTTTGCTAACTTGCTTGAAAAAGCTTGTTAAGTTCCCACAATGGCTTAAATTTACAATATAATGAGTAACTCGTACATGAAAACATCAACAACACCTCAAATTACTGAATATAAATATAAATGTGAAATTCACTCAAATTAATCCTATAATCATATGAGTTGAGGAGTGTAACAATAGTGACAGTGTAACAGCGGTGACGCAACTTTCAGAAATGTTTGCAACTTTGAACAGAACTGAAAGTAGTTCTGCTCAAAGTTGAGCATATAAAGTTAGCGTTGCAAACAAGTTACTACTAATTTTGAACTAATAATACAAGTATAGGGGAAACTTATTGATGTTTTCTGTCACCATTGTTACTCAAAACATGCCAACTTATAAAAGGGCCCAAACCAATGGACTGGTGCACACAATACTAATTTATGCATTAATGGGCAGCAAAGCAATGGTGAAATCCATTAAAACTAGATATTTGTGTTCAGAGTAATATGTATACCGTGTACAAGCATCTCTATCTTGTCATTATGACTATAAAGTATTTTGTGCATATCACTAACTTTAGCAAACTATTAAAACATGATAGAGGAGCACTACCCCTACAAATCTTTTCTATTTTAAGGTTTGGTATGTATACTTCATATGTGAAGCATTATTTTAATAAATTTACTGTTTTGAAATTTTGCCAAAAATTCCATTTATTTATGGATAGACCCATATGTTGAAACAAATAAATTTTCTGTGTAAAGAGTTTTTATTATCTGGCTAAGCCGGGCAATTTATTACGATTGGTTATTACTGAGCACTCTTAAAGCGCTTTGGAAAATGCTATTGGTTATTACTAGCGGCTTGAAAATCATGATCATTATAGATCATTGAGATCATAACACGTGACGTAATGATTATTCAGCTGGCTTCAGATATGGCTTTTATTATGGTAAAGATTCAAACTGACTTTAGCTAATCAAATTTATTGGGCAATCATTTTATTACAAGCACAACGGCGGACATTCATCTAGTATTACTAACATAACTAAACTTATATTCATTGTGTAACGCTAACATGTTAGCAAAAGGCAGGTGCAATCGTGCATTTAGCAACGACTTATAAAATCTCACACTTAGAAACAATTTGCAGTTATATTTTACCTAGTCACGTGGAAAGTTATCTATTCCCTCAACAACCAACTACGACTATATTGGCCGATTAAAGTCTACCCTCCCTTGATCTACTCCGTAATAAACTTGATGAATATTATTGTCTTCCTATTAAAGCAATCTCTATTTTACTGATGTGAAAAATAAATCCAATGTAACAACTACTGAATGTGTCCAATGTTTAGAGTAAACTAGTATGAGCAAACTGGCTTCCGTTGCATTGATCATCTTACTATTGGAATTTTTTCATTTACCTACCTGAACAATAAATAAAAGCACAACATGAACATGTGGTGTAAAAATTACACACCTAAACTTATATACATTGTCTTATACTGCATCAGTACATCGAGCAATGCAGCTTTTCAGAGTGATTGTAAGGTAATACCGCACAGGAATTACGATCTGTATTTACGACATCACGGGCGGGGGAGATCAAGGACAAAGGAAGGAAGGGGATGTTTCCGGTGGAGGGAGATCGGCTGGAGAAAAGGGAGGACCGGAGGCTACGACGAGAGCGGGACTATTCTGGGCGCGGTTCACGGAGGAGGAGCAACTGACGTACGCATAATCAAGTAAGATCATATAGCTTCATATGGTGTCAGAATATATCGAACCTACAAGCGTAATCGTGTAAAACGTTGCTGTTTGTGTGACGGTATTTTACAACGGCGAGCTCGACAAGGCACAGATTCTCTGGAAGCTGTTGCGTTGAGGCAAAGGATAGGATATTTGCTGAGATATCGCAGGAGAAGGCTTACTTTGTGTGGAGCAAAATTTTGCTACCCTGACTCTTAAAGACAATATAGTGAATTATACTGTCACTCTCATATATTTTGGTGTTATCTAACTTGTTTCCTGTTAATCACGATCCATAGTATCTTCTTGATTGTGGTGAGCTGCCAATAAAACAGTATAGAGTATGTCTGCTAGTGGAGAAACCAAGCCTGAAAAGTTCGTAAAGCCCTTGGATTTTTCCTCAGGCAACCTGGCTACCGCCTGGAAAGTTTTTAAAGAGCAGTTTAATATATATGTGATTGTGAAGAAACTACGAGAACTCACTGTAGACGAACAGATCGGCCACATGCTTATGGCCATGGGTAGTGACTCGGTACCAGTTTACAATCAGTTCACCTTCGTGCCATCTGACGAAAACAAAAAGAAAACACTGGCCAACTGCATCAAATTTTTTGATGCGTATTTTGAGCCTGTTAAAAATGTTATTTTTGAGCGCTCAGTGTTTAATAAGATGACTCAGCAACCTGGCCAATCTCTTCACCAGTTTATAGTTAAACTCCAAGTTCAGAGTGAGAATTGTGACTACGGCGATATGCGAGATGACTTGGTAAGGGATAGAATAGTGGTGGGGTGCGTGACATCGAGCTTCGCAAGTACCTGATTGATGTGCCTGATCTCACACTCAGGTTATGCATTCAAAAGGCAAAGCAATATGTATCAAATCAGGAGCATGTAGCTGCGATGGCGTCTACGTCTGGGGCTCTGTGTCCCGGTAAAGAAGAGTATGCTGGGAATGTAGACTCGGTACAGCGATATAAACCTAAATCGTCTAAACAAATGACTGACACTGAGGAAAACAGGAGCAGTAACGCAAAGGACCAGCCATGCTCAAAATGTGGAAAGTGGAAGCATTTTGGTGGTCGTTGCCCGGCAGAAAGGTCAAGCTGCAACAAATGCAAGAGAAAAGGTCACTGGGCAAAAATGTGCAAAGGAGCCCAGCAAGTATCTGCACTGGAGGAAAATGACGATGGAGTAGATAACTTGTTTTTAGGAAATTACCAATGACTAAGCCGCATAAACTACATTGATACCATTGACACCATCTCGGAAACAGAAAATGCCTGGTACGTAGAGTTACAGATGAACTCAAAAAATGTGAGATTTAAAGTAGACTCGGGTGCTGCAGTTTCGGCTATTCCAGTTAGTGTCTGCGATGCTCTTGGGTTGAAACTGACACCTACTACTCGAGAATTGTTCGGCGCGGGAAACACTAAGCTTACAGTACCTGGAGCGGCTATCGTTGAACTATCTCATGGAGGAAGACGCCACAAAGAGAGGGTTTACGTTGTTGAAGGGCTTGCTAGTCCTCTGTTAGGCAAACCGGCGATCAAACAGCTGGGCATTCTCAAAGTGTCTGAAATCGCAGAAGGTTCGTCAGCAGGTTGGAAAGAGATGTTTCCGTCATTGTTCTCAGGCTTAGGTACCATGAAATCCAGAGTTCATATTCAGCTGAAAGAACTCCTTTTGCTCAGTCTACTCCTAGAAGAATAGCTGCAGCTCGGCGCCGGCCGTTACAAGAAGAGCTCCACCGAATGGAGAGGATCAGAGTTATCCAGAGGATAGAGGAGCCCACAGACTGGTGCGCTCCTTGTATAGTTGTGCCCAAGAAAGATGGGAAGATCAGAGTATGCATAGATTTTACCCGCCTGAATAAAGCAGTAAAAAGGGCTTACCACCCGCTTCCAGCCACTGATGAGACAATAGCCAGTCTGGGTAAGTCACGAGTGTTCTCGAAATTAGATGCAAACAGCGGGTATTGGCAGCTTCGGTTGGATGAAAGTTCGCAGAAACTGACTACTTTTATCACACCGTTTAGTAGGTTTTTCTGCAAGCGTTTGCCTTTTGGCATTTCATCGGCTCCCGAAATATTCCAGAGGGAGATGCAGAAGGCTCTGGAGGGCATTGAAGGTGTGTTATGTCAAATGGATGACATCTTAATCCATACGGAAACTGAAGATGAACACGTCAGTAAAGTGAAAGAAGTGTTATCACGTCTGGCTTCTGCAGGCATTACTCTAAATGAAGAAAAGTGTGAGTTCTCTCGGACTCGTATCACCTTTTTGGGTCATGTAATAGACGAGTCAGGTATTCATGCAGATCCAGGAAAAGTATCAGCCATACAAGATTTCCCTATTCCTAAAAACAGGAAAGGCTTAAAGAGATTCCTTGGTATGGTCAATTATCTTGGTAAGTTTATGTCTACCCTAGCAGATGACACCATAAAGATGAGATCTCTCCTCAAGCTGAAGGATAACGATTGGTATTGGACAGCTGAAATGACCGAAGAGTTTGAGGTGCTGAAGCAAAAGATCTCCTCTTTCCCGGTGCTAGTCCCATTTGATATGGAAGCCGAGACTTGGCTTTCCACCGACGCTTCCTCCTATGGTTTAGGAGCAGCGATTTTCCAGAAAACTGTTGATGGCTTCAAGCCTATAGCATTGGCGTCGCGGGCCCTTACGGACACAGAAAAGCGGTATGCCCAAATAGAAAAGGAGGCTCTGGCCATGTGTTGGGCAGCAGAAAAGTTCTACTACTATCTAGCTGGCCGCGACTTCAAAATCGAAACAGACCACAAACCTCTGGTATCGATTATGGCGGAGAAAGAACTGTTCAAACTCCCAATTCGTGTTCAGAGATTTCGTTTGCGCATGATGCGGTTTTTGTATGATGTCACATACATCTCTGGAAAAAAGTTGATAGTTGCTGATGCTTTGAGCAGAGCTCCAGCAGGAACAGAAAAAGCGTCAGAACCGGAGCCGTTACTCATTCAGGAAATGATGGAAGAGCTTCCAATATCTCGAACCAGAAGAGAGCTACTCAAAGTTGCCCTTTCAACAGACCCCACAGCCAATCAATTAATGAGGTATATTCAAGAGGGTTGGCCAAACTACCGTGATCTGCCTCAATATCTGAAAAAGTACAATTCCTTCAAAGAGGAGTTGACTGTTGTGGGAGGATTGCTGTTTTATTACAACAGATTGTATATTCCCTTGAGTGAACGAGAGAGGGTCCTGCAGGACATTCACAGGGGGCATCTGGGGGAGAACCGCTGCCTCAGAAAAGCCCAGAGTACGATTTGGTGGCCAGGGATGTCTCAGGACATCAGAGAAATGGTTAAGCTCTGCAACACATGCATTCGGTTTAGGAAAGTACCCACTGAGCCATTGATCCCTACTCCTCTCCCAGAGAGACCCTGGTGGCAGCTTGCAATGGACTTCTGTGCCGTTGATGAAAGAGGTGATGAGTATTTGGTTATTAGTGACTACTATAGCCGGTTCATGATTGCTGAAAAGTTTCCCCGAGCCACTGCTGCAGAGATGTGCAGAACTGTCAACAAGGTCATATGTACATTAGGGGTACACAACGGTCCACAGTTCATTTCTGAAAACTTCGCTCAGCTAATGAAGAAATGGGACATTATTCATCGAACCAGTTCCCCTAGAAACCCCCAAGCAAATGGTCATGCAGAGAGAGTGGTGCAAACATTCAAGAAGCTTGTGGCCAAAAACGTTGAGATTGAATCTGCTGTTATGTGCTATAATGACAGTCCTTTGCAGAATGGCTATACCCCTGCCCAGCTGCTCATGGGAAGAGGGTTGAATTCAATGGGATATCTCGTCAACAGTCCAGTAGATGTAAAGAAGTTTCGCGCTTATGAAGCTGACTACAGAGGTAGGCAGGCTCATACTTTCAATCAACGGCACAGGGCGGTTGAACGGGACCAAATGCCTGTCGGAACTCGGGTGGTTCTCAACGACCCCTCAGCCAAACCATTGAGAGCTGTTGTGATGGCGTCCTCTGGCAGAGAAGTTGCGCTGAAGACTGACAATGGAGCCATGCTGCGCAGGAACAGAAAACTAGTGCAAGCTGATAAACCTATTGAGTCGTCCCCATCTGATGAGAAATGTATATCAAGAGAAGATAGCGCTCATCCTACACTGAACACTAGAAGTGAAGCGAGCACCAGTCAGGTAACCATGTTACCTAGGAGAGAGAACTCGACAGATACCGGACCTCGGCAGGCGCCTGTGCCAAATGCACCTGCTTCCGAACCTCTGCAGTTACAGACTCCTCAAGTGAATAGGACCATTGAGCGGTCACCTCCCTCGAAAAGCGGTTGTTCTCCGCAGGCACCGACTGCGGCTCCCACTAGGAAGCGCAAAGAGAGTAAGGGATCAACCAATCTCAGTCTTCAGTCTCAGCCAGCACTCATCCCCTCTAATACTCATCGTCAGGGTGTACAGACCCATCAGACACGGGCCGGGAGAATTGTAAAACCTCCAGATAAACTCAACCTGTAATGGGTTATTCTTTGTTTTGTAAATATTGTCTGTCTTTATACCCACTGACGTTCATGTGGCTAACATTGTTATTCTACTAATTTCGAGTTTTGTTCCCCCCATGATGCGGCGACGTCTTTAAAGATTTGCATAAATCTTGAGGGGAAGGTGTAAGGTAATACCGCACAGGAATTACGATCTGTATTTACGACATCACGGGCGGGGGAGATCAAGGACAAAGGAAGGAAGGGGATGTTTCCGGTGGAGGGAGATCGGCTGGAGAAAAGGGAGGACCGGAGGCTACGACGAGAGCGGGACTATTCTGGGCGCGGTTCACGGAGGAGGAGCAACTGACGTACGCATAATCAAGTAAGATCATATAGCTTCATAGTGATCACTTTTACAACTCTTACTTGAGAGCAGCAATATCGGATGAATAAGTGAATTATCGTGCATCATTTACACGAGTTTAATTCCATCAGCAATTTTCTAGTGTGAACATAATGTGAACACAAGTAAGGAGTATGCGGGGCGAACGTTTTCAAGTGGTGTCCCTGGATTGTGTCCAACATACCATGTATAGGTTGTGCAGAAAGAATTAAAAAGTAGTGTAAAATATCTATATATTGGTAAATTAAATAAAGCTGCACCATATATAATTCACATTACACATTCCATCAATTGAGTCATATACAGGCCTGCCAACCCAAGAGTGGGGCAATGCGTGAGATTTGGTTTTGGGGCAATTGATGTATCAATGATAGTATATATAAAATTGTGGAAATTGGGGCAAAAATCTCACACATTTCCATTTTTTCTTTGGGGTGATTGCGTGAGTCTCACGCCCAATGCGTGAGAGTTGGCAGGTATGGTCATATAAGCGATTTTATAGTACATACATTAAACCCAGCCTAATTAAAAGCATTATTAGCTATATGGAAATTAAGCAAATATGGAAATATTTACTTCACTCACTTGAAGGCCCTTCGAGCACTATCACTTGAAGATCTACTAGACATTCTAACTCATTCAAAATACAAGAAAGAAAACTGCTAGCTTTTAAACGGGAATCCCATCCTGATCGCACTCTTTGACGAGAAAGGCTTCAGGTGACCATTTTGTTGCTTTAGTTTATGTCGTATGTGGGTACTGGCGTCGTATTTGTTAATAATCTGAGAAAATGCATTGCAGGCATGTTGAATGTCGCAAAACTGGAATAGAATAATTAAAATGACGGATGTTTATGATATAAATATAAATTATCAGTGACAGAAGCTGTTGATTTAGGGCTGCTCTTCCGAACTTGAAACATCCTCGGAAAAAGCTAAGCAAACCGCGTTAATAGTTGGAGAAAAGCCTTGAAGTGAAACAGTATATCTAGTTCGCGTAGTGACTCGTTATTTTAGTTTACGGATTATATTACAAATAAAAGGAACTGCAATAACAGCAGTGCGATATATATATCTAACGTTATTTTTAAGATTTTTTAAAATTACCTGATCATTCAACGAAAGGCCATTAAAGGCTATGAAAGGATCATTAAATATAAAAATGGAAAACATACAATTCCCATTAAAACAAATAACAAAAGATACTAATATTTAAACAAACATTTGCTTTTATAAAACTAATACTAAAATATATTCATGAATTGTACGTGAAATATATATTTATATAGGTATTTAGTTCAAAAGCAAGCCGCAGACGCGTGATATCAAATTTTTTTGCCGCTAATCCTTCGAAGAAATGACAAAGCATAGAAGAATGAGGTTTTCAGTATTATTATGTACATGGCTAAAACATTCTTGCCTATCAAAGTTTCATTATTAGCAAAAAAGTCACTGCCTATATACTATGTAGCACAGCGTGTAAAGAACTAGATGTGATCCTAGTTTCCTGTTTAAATTGGTTGTGACAGTTGTATACTAAAATAATAAAACAGGCAAAAGGAAATCATCCTAGAAGGCCTATTAAAGGACCACCTGTTTTTCTGAGCAAAAATGTCAAATTGGAATTAATTATCCGAAAGCTATAGGTTAATAACATATTTATCCATCATCTGGGAGCACAGACCAAAATAAGTTTTAGGTTAGTATGTGAGGAATGCTCAAAAAAAGTTTAGGCCAAGCACCTGTATCGACTGTCTTAAATGGCCTGTTGGGAATCTTGTTCATAGCTGGGACTGACTATGAAGTATTGATCTAATGAAGTAGATTAAAGAATGCAGGGAAGAAATAAACATAACAGCTTACAAATTATCAATCATAAATAGGGGCCTTACCATAAGTGGAATGTGAAGCATGTTATGTGAAAAGATTGTGAAACATGAGCAGCCATGCAACTTTTTAGAAAATCTGCTAGGTAAATTCAACTTCATTTCTGTGACAGCTGAACAAGGGTGCAGAGCTCAACTGGCTCAGCAAAGCTTTTTCTGGTGCTTACCACCAACAGCTGTTAAGAGTTACAAACATTACCTGCTATATATGTGACAAGCCAATAATTATTTATGAATCATAACACTGCTGTGAAGAGCAGGTACATGCAGCAAAATAACTTAAAACATGCACCTATCGTATTAAAAATACATAATTATGTAGATTGCTAGGAAATATCAAAAAATATTTTAACATGTTACCTAGAAGGCATTTCCTTAACGTCTTGACAGACTATATAATAGATAGTATTTAGAGCTAACTGAGTCATCCAAAACTAAGCTAATGAGAAAAGTTGTTATAATCTCATTTGAGACTTCTAGCTAAAATAAAACTTTAAAATAGAAATATCTCTTGCTCAAGGAAAACATATTTAAAGACTCTGATGTGTGGGAGCAATAGAGATTTCAACAGTCATAGATGTACTGGGTGCACTAACACATGTTCAATAGAGGAACTTCTGTTTCAGTATTTAAAAGCAGAAACCATAAAGAATACATACTATTACTATCTAACCTCTTTTAATGGTTATTACTCTATTAAATAAAATTTTGCATATCATTTAGGTTTTTAAATTAAGTTTGTTACATACTTTTATTATGACTCATTTGTTTTAATGCTATTTACATGTATAACTACTTGAAGTACTGTAAAGCCTCTATTTAAATGCCATGGGGTTCTATTTTTCAACTCTTCTCCCATAGTGGCGGTCAAATGAAGGTGGCATTAAAATAGAGGCTAGCGTTATATTTTTTAAATAGGTCGTCAGAATTTAGGAAAGATAAATTTAACCCTTTAATCAACTGTTGAAACGAATGTCACCAATATTTTGCATTCTCATTTGGGCATAGGGACATTAACCCTTTTTGATGCAATAAATCTGCTAACTTGTCAAGGATCTCTCAATTAATATGAATTGGGAAGCTGAGAAATACATAACTCTACCAGTTGATATCTATTGCTACAATAACCTGTAATGATATTATAGCCTGTTTCCTGCTCTGCTATTTGTTAGTGCTTTCAATTTTTATTTTATTCTAAATTTGAAGGTGTATTTCCATTTTAAAACTATATTTAACAATGTTGCATAAAAGCTCGTTGCACGCATTGATATGTTTGCTACAGTTTGCAGTCAAAACTGGCTTTTAGTTACTGGAGTTAAGAGCGTCAATCCATTGTGAAATCACATTACTGCTATGATGCCATAAAATAATATGCTGTAAATCTGCAAATTTATAAGTTATATAATAACAATCTATTAAATGCTACAAATGAATATATTTAAGAACACTTGACAAACAAACCATATTTGCAATACATGAAGAAACAAAAATTAACATTTTGGAATGAACTCCCTCTCGCTGTCCAATACCTTGCACAATATCTGCTGACCTCAACTCTTCTTCTGCACTGCTGAACTAGTTGATATTAGCATCCAAACCATTTTTAGAGCAGAGCAAAACTTTTACGCGATGCATTCTATACTAAGTTTTGCTAGTATTATTCCTTGACATACTCAGGGTTCAACTAGCTGTCGAAACCTTCTTGCCAATGTGTCTTATATATGTTATGATTTTTCGAAATCTGAAACCTAATGAGGTTTTTTTTGTTGTAGAAACCTTTATCGATGCAATATGAGCAACCTATGAGAGCCTAATCCAATGTTGTCAGCGATGCTGCCTGGAATAGGCATTTTTGGCACTGGGCCTCTTGCTAGGAATCTGGTAGCTATACTCAAGGTGTGTGGATTTAGTGTGACTGCGGTATGGAGCAGATCATTGAACGATGCTGAGCAATTCTCAAAGGAAATGGATATAGCATTCTTCACAAACAATGTTGATGGTCTTCTGCTCAAACCGGAAGTGCAGTGCATTGTTGTCGCTTGCACACCTCACTTTCAATCACATATGGCTGGAAAAGCAATGGGAATTGGCAAGCATGTGATAGCCACATGGCCTGCTGGCACAACTCAGTTTGAGACCTTGAAAATGGTGAAACGTTCTTTATATTATCCTAGTCTCTTCACGATGATGTGTCACGGTTTACGCTTTTTACCTGCCTATAAGCTCATGCGACAAAATATTAGAGACGGGTGCATCGGAAAGCTGTATTTATTTGAGGTGAAGGTACATGTGCAATCACAGCAGAGCAGTTATAGTTGGCGATGTGACAGCCTCATGGGTGGAGGTGCCCTTTCCTTGCATGGCAGCTACATAATAGATATTATCTCTTACCTCTCCGGAGAACAAGCTATTGCTGTCAATGGCATGATGAAAACTTACAGCCGTTATCTGGATAATGCATCTGGTGTGAGGGAGGTGACATGTGATGACTTCTGCACATTTCAAATGGAGCTGCCGAGTGGAGCAAGTGTTTCGTGCACAATAAATACTCACATGAATGGGTCGACCAGTCATGAGCTGATTGCTGTCGGCTCAAGTGGCAGACTTATTATCAATGATTTGGACTTGTTTCTTCAACTAAATGATCAAAAGGAAGTGACCATCCTGCACAAAGAGAGGCAAAATGAGGACAAAGAACAAAATTTACAACATTCAACAGAGAGCAAATATGTGGAAACAGGTCGGGTTCCTTACATGGCTGGTATGTATTTACCTTGTGTTGGTATATTTTCCAAAAGGATATAAAATTTTCCTTCTAAAAGAGAATTGGTCAATCTCTTACATTTCATTTTACTTGTATTACATCTTCACTGTCAATAGTTTGTTTTATAATGCATATCATTGGCTAAAGGTTTATCAACTTTCCTACAACTTTCTGTATTTGTTTAGAGTTTTCATGCCCTCTTAGGACTAACAACTGATGCTGCACTGATGCAGTTTGTTTGTTAATCTGGCACTCCCTATAATTTTGGTACATGTATTTCAACTTTGACTAATTGCAGGGTTAGAAAAAGCCCTGCGGACTGTGGCTGATGCATTTCAAGCTGTTGAAGCAATGCACGAGTGGAAGGATGAGCTCGTAGCAGAAAAGGCAACATTTGATGATGCTCTTTATGTACAGACTGTTATAGACTCTATCAAGGAGTCCAATAAAAGCAAACGATGGGTAAATGTAAACATTCTTGACGAAGAGCCTGATCCAAACCCTCATCTATCAATTGTGGTGCGCCGTAACGCATTTGCCACTTACTAGTCACTGTCATTCCACTGTTTTCATTATTGTCGAGTCATAATGGTGCTTTTTTGTATAAATCTATGCTTTGCTTGTTTGTTCTAATGATACTTGGTTGTTATATCAGATTTCTATAGTTTTATGTACATTCCAGTGTATATGCGTATGACCACCCTTAGGCAAGCTTATACTATATTGATTGTGCCTACCTGTAGATTATCTTCTCTTGAGCAGTAAAGATTTCTCTTCGTTTCATTTATCTGGTTGTGTAGAATCGTGCGGAGCAATTCAGCTTTAAAGTTGTTATACAATATGATTAATTTTGCTGCAGCATTCTCATAGATTTTTCATGAATGGGCAAGACCTACTGAATTAATTTTTAATGAATAAAAAATACTACATATCTATCTAGCGGTTCGCTAGTTTTAAGTGAACTTGTCACATTGTTACTGGAATGGAGGTGGTACTTACGATATAACTTTTTAATTTAATAGCATTGGTTATTTGATCCCAAATGACTCAAGGATTTCAATGAAAAATGAAACCAAAACAACTCGGGATAAAGTATCCCAGAAGACTTGTACAGAAAGTTGATCATTCCAAAGAAAGATACTGCAGTGAAATAGTTTGTATTATGAATTAAGTGAAGCTGTACACAACACATCGAGAGAACACAGAACTTCTGCAAGTACACACAACAGCACAAATATAATTTAAGTCTCAGTATTGGTTGAATGAACAAAAAATATAGGATATTCTATATTACAGAATGATTTTGATACCGCAAAAATTTTTGTCAATATTCTGATCAATGTAAAACTAGGATTTATGAGATTTTCCCAGGCATAAATAAACGGTATGGCGAATATAAATAGTACACAACAGATTCTATGTTTGTTATATCAACATAATGAGATTATGGTAAGCTTCAACATATATCAGAGCATTTATTCTGTGAGAGAATCTACAGGTCAGCCACACGCTCAAATTCTATTTCTCTCAGAAATAGTAGTTTCAGAGTTATGTCACCCTTAAATAATGAGCTATGGTCTTGATTGTTTGGAGGGGGTCCAACATGACGCTGCCTATTCCATCAGTCCATCATAAACTGTGGCTACCCTAGCAGTTGTCTCCATCTCTTCTTCAGTTCTTTCCTCTGTTGTCGAATCGGCTCTTGTCACACAGATTCGAGAAGGAAGAACCGACTTTAGTCGTTTTCTAGACTCATCATTCATCTCTGGTTCATCACCGTTTTCTTTGACATTGTTCGGTATGAGGATGCTAACAAGGCCTTGAGGTCTATCACGCCGAAACTTCTTAACCATACCTGGCTGGTAGCCAGGATGCCGTTTAACATGCTTGCTCAGATGGTCACTTCTCATGAACCTCTTCTCACATATGGGGCAGATGAAGTTCTTTTCGCCTGTTGCATGAGTAATGAAAAATCAACTAATCGATGCAATATACTAAAAAAGGATATCACAACGAAGCACAGTTTATTGAAAATCATGAAGTGAATTTATTTTCAATCAAGGCATTCAAACTCTTCTCACATCATCACTCTAGTTAATAAGAGTAGTAACGAGCACTCAACTCCGAAAAACTACACAGTGAATATTAAACATTTAAACAGGTTTAGTTATTATCACCCCAATATTTGTTAAGTAAATAAGGGAAAGAGCAAAAATGGTGAATAGTAACACTTTCCATTTGCCAGAAAAGGAATGTAGGCATAAGAATACTACCAGCATAGACTTTAAAAAATCGATGCCACAATGTGAATCCAACTTGAATCTGCGGCAGGTTCACAATGCGCAATCTTAGTTTTTTTTAATGTCCTTTCATACCAATAGAAATTACCTTGAAAAGCCTAACTTTATAAGAATCAAGCTATCCTTTTATAACCCTGGTAGTAGTCAATCTGTGCCACTGTAATTACTTCCACGCAAACTGTTATTATTTTTCATTAGGTGTATAATGAAGTTTGTACAGTCCTTATGCCTATTGCCACACTGCTGAAAATGTGCAGTTGCTAGTAAATGTTCGATTTGCACTCTACTGATGAGTTTATTCTTAGTAAAAATTATAGGCCAAAAAAGCTCAACTAACCTGTATGTGTTCTGAAATGACGTGTCAGTTCATCAGATCTGGCAAAGCGTTTGAAGCAGTGATCCCATCGGCACAAGAATGGTTTCTCACCTAAATATGATACAGATCGATTAAGCCACTACTATCTAGCTGCAAACTTATTATAACTACAATGAAATCTGTCAAACTAGGGTAGATACCTGTATGAGAACGAAGGTGAGCTTTGAGATGAGACGATTTGCCATAACTTCGTGGGCAACCAGCTTGTGGGCAAGGAAAAAGCTTTTTTTTAGTTCGAATTGCAGAAAGTGGATCGTGATTGTTTCTGTTGGCATAAGATTTCATTTGAGTGAGAATAGCGGCAGCATCATGCTCAGATGGTACAGTATCAGAGATTGGTTCATCACGTTCCAAGGTTTCCTGCGGTTGAGATTCTGTGTTGAATGAGAAGTATGTGTGGTCTCTGAGATGACGGGGCGGATAGAGAAATTTTACATGAGGATCTCTACTTAAGCCAGTTCGTTCTTTCTTTTCATTTGTCTGCTTACTTTCTAAGCGAACCTCACCTAAACTGCAGATGGCTTCCACAGCAAGATGTTTGTCTGTTTCTGCTTGTGATATATTTGCTTTATCATGGGATTGAGCAACAACCTCTCTAACTGCATCCAATGTCACATCAGAATCATGTACATCCAATGATAGTGTCAATTTATTATCAACACGTTGCTTCTTGTGCATCGTGCTTTTCGTTTAGGATACTAGAGACGATTGTTTTATGTGTCGTACTATGCAAACATTTGCTAATCGTCTGTAGATGATTTAATCTAAAAAGAAAACATGTTAATGGATGACCTCAAATTTGTGAGAAGAGTAAGATATACTACAGCATTAATGTAGCCTCATTAAAACTGCTATTTCATTGCTTTCTGTGAGCAAATAATATCCATACAAAACTAATAGTGGTTTCTTAATAACTAGCCATAAAGATCTACTAGTAGGCTAAGGTTAATACATTACCAACGTTAAAATTATGCCAATTTCTTGAAAAATTTTGTTTATATTTGCATGTTTTCGACTATTTTCATCGATAGAATTTTCGATTATCAAATATATCTTACTATATATGCGTAACAAGAAAAATTATGAATAGGACGGGGTACATTGAAAACAACGATAAGAACTATATAAAATAATGCCTTTGGAATGACAATCGGAAGACGAAGCCCGTTTCGCTGTATGGCACATAAACCAATGACATCAAACAAAAAAATTCTAAACAACTCTTTTATGACATATGTGTGCCCTATAATATCTACACACGAACGTTCCCATGCAAGGAACATTCACTGATTCGATATGATCGCTTTTTAATGAGTATACCTATATTAAGTCTTAAGCAATGATTACCTTTCTCTGTAAGAAGTTTTCGACATAAGTATTCAATTAATATATTATAAATTTGATACGTTGTAGAACTAACAATCATTAACACAATATATCAACACACAGAATTTATACTACATTCGAGCTTCTCTTTGTGATCTCAGCGAGACAAGATGGGCGTGACTCGCCTACTAACTTGTGTAGCAAACGTCATCAATATTTGTGTGGTTCTTTGAAATTGAAAGCCACAAAGAATGAACACTAAAATTTTGAGCTCGCTCTCTACGAATCGCGAGACGATATGTAAGAGTCCCGTCAATTCGCACTAATGCAACAACTACAGTTATAGCTCACTATTTTCATAACTTACGACGGTAAAATGATAGAGTTTTTTTATATATTATCGTATCCTGCAAATAAATTTATTTAATTATTACCAAAATACAAGTATTTGCGATTCTCAAGTTAAATATTATATGTTGCAAAACGTGATCTACAGTTATGATAAATTTAGAAATGCTGAATTCAATGGATATGCAATTTATTAAAAAATCTTATTGCGGTAATAAGAATCCTGGCTGTATCGGATTCGCTGTTTTGAGTGGTTTAGTGAAATCGTACTATATTATCTTGATAATATTTTAGAAAGCATTGTTGATACGATTTCTACTCACATTTTTACAGTTCTTGTAGAATGCACATATTTGGTGCTAAAACTAGTTATGCACGCTATAGCAGGCAAATGGTTTTTATTTATCTTTAAATTATCTCTAGTGTCAAACGCTCTAATAGTTAGGCTTGAAAGTGTCATTAATCTCTGCACTGCTGTGTGCATATGTACAGTGATAGAAAAAGGTCTGGGTACTCATGAAGTGTCTAGTAGTACTGACACTTTCTTTTCTCGTGGCATATCACTTATCTATTTGTGTTACTTTGTGAAAAACATTGTAAAATATGACTATTGCGTACCACAATAAAGATTGCTCATAATAATCTAAGCACATTCTGATATTACTGCAATATGTATCAAATCGAATCCCAAATATCTAGATTAATACATGCTTTGATTAATAAACACTAGATTAATAAAACACTTTGCATGATGATCAGATTGATACATCTGTTAATTGCTACATAGTACTCTTGGTCTTGGTCTTGGTCAATCGAACCCTAAGACCTCGATCCCCGAGGAAAAAAGGGCCATCATGTACATATCTAGATTTAGTTCAAATGTTTTCAATAAAAGTCAAGTAATATTCGAAGTAAAAACGTGACTATAAAAAGTGCGTTAAAAATTTCCTCGTAGGTCGCGAGAAGTTCTCGGTAAAAAACTGTTATGATAAAATGTTTTGCTGGCTGGAACAGCCCTAGGTACGTCATTGGATACCGATCTGGTATGATGTGAGTGTGTGTCATTGTGTATATTGTTAAAATTATTGACTAAAGACTCATGCACACCGCTGGAGAGAATTTTTATAAGTAAAACCATTCGAGCCGACTTCCGTCTGTTCTTAAGCAATTCCAACCCTAATTTGTCTCTGGCCATAGTTACGCTTTCCACCCCTTTAAGATCCGCAATAAAACGCACAGCGCGCCTCTGGACATTTTCCAGTTGTGTTTCATGTTTTATGAGGTATGGATCCCATACCTCACAAGCGAATTCCAAAACGGGCCTGCACAGACTAAGATATGCAATTTTTTTGACGTTTCTGGGTGCTCCGTGTAATACTCTCCTCAACATCCCTAACCTTTGATATGCTCTAGAGGTAATGTCATCTATGTGTATGTCCCATTTAAAGTCATTAGAGACATTCACTCCCAAGTATTTAAAAGATTCCACAATCTCCAATTCCAGATCTGGTACTAACCAGATTGGGTTGAGATTAACATGGCCATATAATCAGTTTGCAGAGATAAAGAAATTATGTAAAGTGTATGAAAAGTTCAGAGTGTCAACAATCACTAAGTGGGTTTTTAAAATTTTCGAGCATTGCTGTGCACTTTAAAAAGGAGCGCAAACTTGGATTTTTGCATAGCTGTTTTTCAAGCATTAATCAGTAGAAATAGGTAAACCACTGCCATCGACAAGCAACGAGTTATCATCCATCTTCACAAGCAGAGGAAGACTGAGACTGGTTTCTGAGGAGGCAGTGTTTAAGATGGAGTTTACACAGTTGTCAAGCGGCATTAGGAAACTGGAGGCCTTGTAAACGCCTAAGAAGCAGTCGGCCAAGGAACATCGCACAGCGTTATTGGTGTGATTCTCTTTCTCTCTTGCAAACTGACTCATGGCTAGTTTTGAGATCTCCAAAGCCTAGAAGGGAAATAGGGATTCTGCTGCCTATCTGCAGATTACCAGGACATGACTGCTGGAAGATGATGCAAAAAATGTAAAAACTTTTTTTTTATTGAGACAAACTAGAAAAGATCAGAGTGAGCAAAGACTCATCAGTTCTGGAGCTATGCTCACTGGAGGAGAGTTCTGTTATGAGTCCACCTTCACCACCCACAATCACTCTGGCTCTCAATCTTCAATGCCTGCAATGTCTGTGATGTGTGAGGCTGTAGGTTTGTAAATGGATAATGAATGAGAGCAATTATTTGGATGTGTTGAAAGAAAATGTGGAGAAGCAGATCGAGGTCAAGGATTCTTTCAATATGACTATGCGCCCTGCCATCACACAAGCTTTGGGAAATATTAGTTCTGTAAAAAGGAAGTGGAAGCGCCTAGACTGGTCAGTCTGGAGTCCCGACTTCAACCTAATAAAAAACCTATGACAGATGATCAGCCAGAAGCCAGTGAGAGACAGGTCAAAGCTGAAAGCATCTTGGATCAAAGTTATCATCAAGCCATGGAACCACAGTCACCCGAGAGCACTGGAAAAAGCTGGTAAAGAGCATACCAAAGCGCTGCAGGCTGGTGATCAAAGCCAAGCGCGAATCAATTAAATATTGAGACTGTAGACCACTAATTGCACCTTAATGTCTCTACTTAGGGCCGCCAATCTGTGTAAAAGGGTTTTTCTCAAGTATTGAAATAAAACTATCAAAACCTGCATTGTTCATTGCTATATTGTATGATGGAATAGACCCCTCACACTAATTTAGACATAAATTTTGTGCGGACCATTTTATGATGAACCTAGGGTTTTGTTTAAACTTACAAAAAATTCTGCCTTCAGCGATAGATTGATATATAGTCTTGTTTTAAATTGAAATCAAGCATGAAACTTGCATGAGAAATATGAAATCCATTTTGCTTTAGAGCATCCCAGACCTTTGTCCAATCCTTTACATCTCTACATCATTTACACTTTTGCATTTACAAGTAAATGTTTGGGTACTTATTATTGTATACTTATTTCAAAAATTATGCTTGATTGTATTGAACTATATTCAATGGTTCTCTGCCATTTAATGTAGAACTTGAATAATAAAAAGTCATACTGGGCAACCGGCCACAGTTCTGCATGAGAGCTATTACTCATTCAGTATAAGATAACTTGTATACAAACCCCATTTGCAAGTGGATGGTCAAAGCTGATTTCCACAACACTTGTTTGAGCTCACACATTTGACAGAAGTATAACACCCAAAGCATTAAGTCAAGATTTTATCCAGTCGTGGAAGCATTTTGTCCTATTTGGTTAGACTGGTTTGTGTTCATTTTTCCCCAATGGTTTTGACCACAGAATGAAGCTTGCTTTGCTACGCCGAGTTTATGCTAATATGTGAGGAAAAACTCTTTGTTTTTATGGAAGAGCCTAAAGGCACACTATTGATTTTCAATAACAGTTAACTCTGTTGATAGTTCTTACTAAGATTGCCATTAATTAACGGTAAGGTTGGTGATTGCAATAAACTAGAGATAGGCGGATAAGTAATGTGACTGATGTTAAAAAAAAGTTACATTACAACATGCTATTGTAACCAAACTACACAAGCATTAACTAAGTGCAACGTCACGTAGGTCTAAATAAAATTGTTTAAAGAAAAACAGCATGAAATTGCAAAGTTAAAAATCAATCTTCTATTTGTTAGCTCACATTTTTTATCCTATAGCAGAACCGCTAACATGCATTGATTTTGTTTGTAGTTTAATCAGTGGTATGATTGAAGTTCAATTGTAGGCCGATATGACAACAAAGTAGACTGCATATCTTCTGAGTTGATAAGATTAAACTTATTTTAATGTTTTTTTGCTATTCATACATCTTGTGTATTCAATTCATTATTTTCGCTAATGGAAGTCCCAGCTGTTGACAGCCGCAATAACCAGAGTGTGTGATCATGTTGGCCACCTAATGACTCAAATATATCTTTTTTTCCCATGTTATTGGAGCTGTATTTACAGCATAACTTTTCAGCAGCTTTTCACATACTTTCCCAATATGTTCATGTTCAATATTCATGTTAGATAAATAGTTTTTAATTTTCCAAATTAAATTAATGGTGTGATTGGTGTAAGTGTAAGTATTGGTGTCAACATGCGGCAAGTTGGTTGTTAATATTTGCTTCATTAACAAATATGAAATTTACTTTCTTTTGGTATAATGGGTTCTGCTTTGTTATAGGTTACTTTCAACATGTCGGTTTACTGGAGGACAGTTAACAAGTTGGATAGATATGTACCCCTGAAACTAAAGCCTTTTTGGAATGCTGAAGCCGGTCCCAAAACAATTTTCTTTTGGGCACCGGCAGTGAAGTGGTGTCTGGTAGTAGCTGGCATCGGAGACCTTCAGCGTCCCGCCCACAAATTAAGCACAACTCAATCAACAGCACTGGCCGCTACAGGTGGGCAAAGCGTTCTGCAGCTTACAAAGGCAGCTGTTCCGCTGACCTATTTAACACGCAATAGCTAACAGTTCATACTTATTGAGCTCACAATATTTCGCTTCCATGTTTCCTACGTTGTATGAAATGTGCACTTCTCTTCATTACCTTACCAAATTTCTTTACAACGCGGTGTGTATGTTGCAGGTGTGATTTGGTCACGATATTCCATGGTAATAAAGCCGAAGAACTATAGCTTGTTTGCAGTGAACATCTTCGTCGCCATCACCGGAATCATTCAATTAGCAAGAATATACAACTATAGAAAATCTCTGACAGTAGCAGAATCTTCAAAGTAGTTTACTATATTGACATCTTATGTTCTTGAATGAGAGATTATGGATGCATTGTCTTATTTTTATATGAATGCAGTTTGAGCTTTCGTATTATAAGGTGTTTGTGCAGGTTTATTAGCGAGCTTTTAATTTCATATCATACTTTATTTTGGAAGATAACTGACACATCATCTCCATTTCACCTACATCATGTTAAAAACTGACTAGCACTCATATCTGTACACCGAGTGTAATAATACTATTTGCTTAGTTAATATATTGACTTGCTAACAGTAAAACACAAATGTTGTAATTTCCTGTAAAACTTCTGTGTCCAATCAGCACATTTTTTTGCACTTTTAATGCAAAAATATGTTGCACTAAATTTATGATTTAATCTAAAAATATGATATGGTTGAGCACCCACAATTTGAAGATTAACTATCGGTATAGCCGCGTAAAATCAGATTACTCCTATCACAGACTTGCACGATGACTTAACAGAAATGGTGAGCAATATATCAGCAGTTGGACGGAATAGAAGGCACCAATAAAATCACTCGATAACATTTTCCTGTAATTCATCATCATCTTCATCCTCACTGATACCATCAGAAAGATTATCTTCCAAATAGCCATCATCGTAATCAGCGCTATTGTCATCCCTGTAAAATATCTTTGCTTATACTAGCCAATAGCTTGTTGCATTGTTTCCAATAAACTGATTTGTTAGTAATGTATGATGCAACTTCAAGTAAAGCGCTGATGAGGTACGCTATGTGTGTAAAACGGCGATGCTACTCACTGGAATACAAGAGTCGTGTCCTCCGCACTCATCTTCAATTCTGGCTCATCAAGGTAAGAAGCCTTGTAGTTACGACTCTTCAGTTTAAGCAAAGCATCTACAAACTTACTACCCATCACTTGCAAGTCAGTCAAGTTGATTTGGCTGCCCTAAAATACAGGCATAACAATAAAAATTTGTGCCCGGTGAAAAGTGCATAAAAGCTAATTTTTTCGATTATTGGAATGTATAAATGAGAAGTTTATGTTGTTAAATTTTCATGATGTAATTTCATTTTAAATGAAATAAACTCATCACAGTCGTAGTTGAAATACTTGAGGAATCATCTTCCCTTGGGACAAGTAGATCGCTATGTACTGATGCGGAACTGGCACAGCATTTCACAAGGGCGTGTAACAACTTACGCTATATTGGCCCTGGTCACAGCCGCAAAATGTACTTTCCATTGTGTATGAACGAAGCACACCAATCTGCCGCCAGACAACGACTCGTCCGGTTGCTTCTTTGGCCTTCTCCACAGAAAAGCTACAGCTCGACATTGAGAATGCTTGAGCATTGTGAGCTAGAATTTTAGGTAACATCTACAAAATGCAAAATTTTTTGTTGAAGTTAAAAGTTGAGTTAAGGAAGCACTATGCAACTAATAATATCGCGCAGATCTGTAAAAGAAATATGTTCCGAAACAATAGATAAGAGTGGGCTCACAGGAAATGTGTGAAACAATAAAAACAAGCCTATATAATGAGCAGAATCACAGTGAATA
The DNA here is from genome assembly GCF_963576615.1 of Watersipora subatra. Taxonomy (NCBI): domain Eukaryota; kingdom Metazoa; phylum Bryozoa; class Gymnolaemata; order Cheilostomatida; family Watersiporidae; genus Watersipora; species Watersipora subatra. The sequence goes on from NC_088710.1 coordinate 64,398,150, forward strand.
TGAGTTATACCATCTGGGCAAAAGATTTAGCTGATGAGCTTAGCCTCTTTCGAATTTTGGGCTTGAAGGGATTCATCAAAATACAAATGTCAATAGCCTAAGCTTCTGAAACTAATAGCGATTCGTGCTGTGGTTAAGTAATAAGTACTTCCTCAAAAGTCGTGTAATCCTGAAACCGAAAATTAAATGATATGATTACAAGAGATGACAAATGCACATTTCAACATATTTAAATAGATGATAATTGCTCAGGCAGTGATCCCGTTAGTACCACTCGCAGAATGTTAATTCAGAATATTTTAGACAGTTTACTGCCACAATTATAATGAAACTCGGTATTAAATACCACTCTTCTTGTTCCACAGTTAAAATGTGCTTAAATAGTGAGCGGTATGAGTGCGGTGCAGTATGCTAAACCGACATGTATGGCAAGTGACATGTATGGCATATGACATGTATGATATATGACATGTATGGCATATGACATGTATGGGAAGTGACATGTATGGCAAGTGACATGTATGGCATATGTCTGAATAAGGAGATACCTTATAACTCATGTCCTCTGTTTTATCGGCCAACACTGATGGGTTGTCTACATCATCAGTCATCCATGATTGGCTGGCACTGCATCCATACAGAAAAACATTTTTCTTTCTGGAGTGCCCTAAAAAATGTAAAGCTAACATACAATTCTTATAAAACATGACCCTATAAATAATAATTCCCGAAAAACTACAATTACCTACAGACTACAATCCCCGAGTGGAGTAGACTCCCAAAAGACTACAATCGCTCATAGAAAGCAATCTTACCATGATAGTCACAGTAGACAAGAGGCGTTCTCTGCATTTGTTTCATAAACAGCAGCATTCCCTTGGTATGGTAGATGGTTGGGTGTAGCTTGGGGCATGAGACCAGCCAACGTCTATTCAAATCCTCAGCGACTAGCGAACACCGATGGCTGAAGAAAACGTAGTATTACTTTTACAATATCTTATCTGAACAAAAATACAATACACTTTTAACATGAACATTAGTAGGACCTTACAATGGATTAAATAAGTTAATAATAATATTACCTGAACAATGGAAGCATGCACTTTTTTAGTAATCTTATATTTCACTTGAAATCTGAAGCTTACAAGTATGCTATCGGTATTATGTTTTACTGGGCATATATACATAGTACTCGCTGAACGGTTGTTAACCGTACAGTAAGTTCAGATTGGATTAAGGTTCATCTATGAGATTACAACAAACATCTAATATGTTCAAGAATAACGATGACAACTAGAGTTTGTGACAGTCCAAACTCATAATATGACAAGACTGACTGTAAAAGGCGGTGACATACTTGCCATTGATGACACCATCAGGGTTGAGCATGGGCACTATCTTGAATATGTAGGTCTGGCGCAGCGCAATAGCCTCCTCAGAGTTGCTAAGAAGATGCTCTATGGTGCCTTTCATAATCCAACTCGCATTCGATTCTCCCGGATGAACACGGCCCGTCAGAAATATATACGGTTTATTTCCTGTAAGTTTCACCACATGAGCACACAACTACTACAACATATTACTGAAATCTTCAATTCATCTCGCTACACAGAAGATGCATTGCGCTCAATAACAGTTAGTCAGGTGTTATAGCAGTAACTGACTTCGCTTTCTTGAACTAGGAACAAGTTAACACTGCAGAGCCTGGATTCAGAAGCTCGATGCGAGCTCACGTCAGCTTCTATTCAAAATTACGGTTTGAATGTTACTAAAGTATCGGAAGACAACAAAAGGTTATTATATAAACTTACTAAACTGCTCGATAGCCTCTTTACTTTTAGAGGAAGGATAATCTGTGATAGTCAAAACATTAACGTCGTTGCCACCAAGTGACTGGCATAGTACTTGATTTTTGAAATAGATAGGGCTGCCATCAACATTCCTCTGCCACTGCAAGAGCTGACACTAAAACATAAGAGGATATGATATTTTAATATAAATTTAATAAAATATCTCTATTTATAAACCCCTCTTTTTCATTGTGTGTATGCGTTATTAAAGACAATATATCTCACTGAACGTGTTCATAGATTGTTGTCATGAAAGCAGCGTAACAATTTACTTTGAAAATTTACATGCATGTTGGAGGCTATCTGATAGAAAATGAAAGATACCATAAAACCTCTAATTGAACACCGCCTCTTATTGAACGCCGCCTTTTATTGAATGCCACTTCTAATTAAACGCCATCTTTAATTGAACGCTGCTATGAGACAAGGGTTGAAAAATAGAGTGCCATGGCATTCAATCAGAGGTTTTACAGTACCTTGGGCACCACGGGCTTGCTGCTAGTTTATAATACTGCTACAGATTTTTTACAATAGCGGCTCTGATTGGTTAAAAAGGGTCTATTTATATCTCAAATACTGTACTAGGATCTTATTAAATGATGCATCAGAGAAGTCTTTGTACAGGAGTCATTGTACACTAAATTACTTTTGAAAGTTAATCCGGTGACTGACCTGCACTAGCCAATAAAGATGCAAGTGGAAAGAGAGACACTAATCAGAAACCATGCGCTACTTGTGTACCGCTGTACTTTATTATACGGATGAACACAAGAAAGATGTTGCAACAATGGCACAAATTGATATATTTAACTTAACTGGCTGATCTAGAATAACACATTTCAATAAACAATTCTAAAAGCTAAAGGAAATTAGTTTTAATGCTAAATGTAAGTTTTTAAGCTGTAGAACGAAGTAAACAAAATGCAGTGTATTTTGTTTACTTTGTTCTAATGCTCCAACTTAATACAGTTTTAACGCGTGAAGAAAATCCTAGAACGGATTAGCTTGATATGTTCAGGTTTGACCATTGCTGTAAAACTGCGAGAAAGAGATGAATGGATGCAGTGAGTATAAGCTTGTCTGAGTACCTGAAGTGTAGAGTAGGTGTAGGGATAATGATAGGCGATGTAACAAACATCATAGCTGTGTCGAAACGTAACGGTAAATGTGGTCGTGTAATATAGCTTCCCTTTAGCTCCACCTGTTACCTGCAAGTTGATTCACCTGGTCTATGACAGTGAGTGAGCTTAATATCATTCAATAGTCAATGTTTTTGTATTACGTATATATGAGAAAATTTTTCAAGTTCATGAGAGAGCAACTCCCAGTGTATTAGTAACTAATAAAACTATCCTAACCTATAAAGCCTTTATGATTATTGTTATAATCCAAATTAATCTTTTTATTTATGTAATTCTTTCTTCTTTTAGAGAAAAGAAAGAATCTTTGTTCTTGTTTGAATTTCTTCTTTTCTACTACCTTAGGGAAAGTCAAAAGGCTATTTGCACTTGTCACCATTATAGCTTTAATTCCTGTTAGTTTCCTATCTTGCCAGGTGTAAAACTTAAACTATATTTTGCATCCTATAATTGACTAATATGACAAACCTGCAAACTTCTGCTGAGATTGTTTCGAAAGTAACAGACATCTGTACCGACCCGACTCCAAGAAGGCTCTCCATTCACTGCTGATTGCACTGAGTACATCACTGGCTGCATGCCTGGAGACAGAAAGCTGTTATAGTTTAAAACAATAGTGTTATTTCACTATATGTTAAGGAAAGCTTGTAAGAGATGATGGCTAAACACTGTTAACATCAGTTTCTGTTCACTAAGGTTTCTGCTAACTCCGGTATCTGTTAACTCCAGTACCTGTTAATTTCAGTCCCTGTCAACTCCAGTACATGTTAACTCTAGTACCTGTTAACTCTAGCACTTGCTAACTTCAGTCGCTGTTAACTCTAGTACCTGTTAGTTCCAGTCCCTGTTAACTCTAGTACCTGCTAACTCCTACTAACTCTAGCTTCTGATAGCTCCAGTTCCTGTTAACTTCAGTTCTCATTGACCTGATTCACCGTTAACTCTAGTCTGTGCTAACGTCCCTGCCTCTACTAACCTCTGGCTTTACAAATTTAACCTCTGCCAGCTTTGCTAGATCTGATCTCAGATCTGATTCTTAGTTTGAACAATACTAGATGGATAGTGAAGATTAGTATTTTCAAAGAATGTCACTCGAGTGTTACTAACGAATACCATAATCAACAATATTCTCAGCCAATCAAATACTGAACTTACCAGAGTTGAACTGACTGTTTACTTTTTCGTTGTTGATGATATTAAACTGATAGGGCTTGTCAGCGACCATGTTGGAAACTTCAAAGTAAAACCACTGATGATGGTGATTTGTGTTTACATCGGGACACAGGATGAGGTCATACTGCATCGCTTTCACCTAACAACCACAGAAATACTTCTGCCATACATTTTATATTTGGCATATTTAGTTGCTTCTAGCATACTTGTGACTTGTTTATCCATCTTGGTTTTCTTTCTTCAACAGGAAATAAAACGATACCCTCTCACCATTGTCTGACTGTACAGTCAAATCCTTACTTTACTGTCATTTATTTATTTAAGGCAAAACGAATGAAAGCTGGTCGTTTTATAAAATTACGAGAGTGGAAATGTTTTCATACAGTGATATCGTAGCAAGACACCCCCATGTAGCGCTGCAATGCCATCATTAAAACAGCTGTGTCACTTTTATTCTGTCGTGATTCAGTAATGCTCTTTAAAAGCAAAATACCTATGTGATGCACCATCTTTGTATCGTGGAAACAGCCTTAGCGACCAATGATGTCAAACTTGCGCATGCCCATAGGTCATGCTTTTCTGTTTCTTCATATGCAAACACATACCTTGACATAAGGCGTCACACAACCATCACTCCGCTATAGCGCCCTATAGAAACATGTTCTGCTTGCTGGCCCAGAGTAGCACTTCAGCACTAACGCATCCAGGTGTAGCTACACTATCACTGTATAGAGACTTAGTAAAAGACTTGTGAAAGTTCTTACATTTAAAAACTAGACTCACTCTCCGTAAAACTAGCAGCTTACTAACCTGTATAGCCTTCCTCAGGTTTCCACATTCAAAGTGGGAGTTAAAATGTAGATGATCATAAGGTTCTGCTGGTTTGCCTAACCTGCAACCCAGAAATCTTGGTGTCACTGGAAGAATCGAGGTGGTCAGAAAAACAGCATTATTAAAATCAGAGAGCTTGCTTTACACGCGTGTTAACACGTGTTAACTCTCTGTTAACATGTGTTAACTCTCTGTTAACACGTATGACTGCTTCATTATGTTTTTGAACACTGAACAAAGCAAAGTGATATAAGCGCTTGCCTCTCTACATCTCTATTAGCAGAAGACCATTTCTCACTCGTCAGTTCTTCTGACAACTTAAAGGACTCTTCAAAATCATAGACTGTTTTGTTGAGCAAGCTATCTGAGTTCACCATCCTGTCTAGATCTTCAAATATCTTCGCTCTGGTGTGACGGATATTAAAATTCGGTATGCAACTACGTGTATACACGTACATGTATATGCAATGCCAACCAATTATTTGTTTGATTGGACTTATAATAACAGAATGACGCGTTCTAGGTGAGAGGATCACTCAATGGCTTAATAACAATTTAATAACTTAAAAAGGCTATTTACAATCTTGATGATCACGTTATTGTCGAATGTTTACTCTATGGCTGCATAAACATTGCATAACTGGAATGATAAGGCTCTGATTTAAACACATAAACAGTCACTAATGGTTAATGTCATCACTGGATCGCCTCCACAATCGTCAACAAACTTGATGTTCATTTTGTGGAGCGCCGCCATAACTATTCGTGGAAAATGATGACATCCTGAAAATCACTTTACAGCTTAAATAAATTTTTATAATCTAGGCAATCACTCTATAGTTTTGGTGATAGCCTTATGAGTTAGACGACAGTCACTCTGTATTTCAAGTGATCACTATATCTATGTATATAAAGCTCGGTGTTTGTCTGTCATTAGTCTGTCCAGTTATAGCAATAACGTTTAAGAAACAAAAAATCCACTTCACACTGAATTTGAACTCGGAACCTCCAGGTTTGCAAACTGGCGCACTAACCCAGTACACTACCCTGTCCTTGCCATACTATGAAATAATGGGGCACATACTTATGAATCGCTACCAAAAATACTAGCACCCCATAAGTTCATGATTGCATTAGAGATCATTACTCGTAACGTAACACCACGCAAGCGGGCTTCAGAGAAAGGACACGGGTCTTATTATAGTAAGTTACTAGCTTTACTCAAATTTAGTTTGTCACTATTTTATTACCCGTGCAACGCCGGGCAATCAGCTAGTACATGTACATAAATAAGATGACCTTTTAGCTTAATGTCAGAAACAATCAGGGAACAGAGACATCAGAAAAATAATATGATGACATCAAAAACATAAAACAAGAACTATATACCTTTGAATACCAAACTTCCTGTCATAGAGTTTTTCCCTCCTGTGTAAGAGTTTAGAACCGTGTAAGTCTGGATACGCTATCTTGTTGAACTTGCCAACGCTGTTAGTCTTTCTAGCAACAGCATAAAAATCCTCAGGGCTGACCCATTCGTCAGCAGAGAACTGGGCATCCACCTCTGATTCATTCACAACCTCTATCTGCAGCAATAAACAAATTTACAAGTAGTTGTAATGGACTCTCAGGCCTCCATTATCAATATACATGTACCGTTGACTAAGTCGTGTAATTATTAGCTACATTATTGCCAAAATAGATATTTGACATGAGTCTTTGTTAGCAGCAATTAGTTGAGCTTATTTAAATGTAGATAAATGGATTTGTAATGTAGTACATTGAATTATTACATAATCCAATGGATTATTACATTGGATTATTTAAAATGTAATAACGTCATTATTACACTTTAAGCAAAGGTAATAACAATGCAATGGTGCTTATTAAAACAGAAGTAAAAATAATACCCAATATATCATGGTATTTGAAGCCTCGAAATATGTAACAAACTATTGACGAAACCAGTAGTAACTTGGTCTGAAAGCTGAAGGGTTCAAGGCAGCTTTCAATTCAACGCGATTTTGTTGTCATAGCTGAAGTTATCAAAAACACTTTAACAAAATAAATTGCTTCTATTACAAAAAAAGAACAGAGATATGAGTCGGCTGAAACATGGCCTCACCTGCAGTGCTGAAACAAGACCTCACCTGCAGTGTATGAAGATCAGGTAGGGATTCAACTTTCTTTGTTGATTTTTCTCTTCTTTTTAATTTGATTTTGCGCTCAGGAAATGAGTTCTTGCCTTTAGACCGGGATGAAGGGGTCCCGACAGGGATATCCAGAGAAAACACTGGTTGCCCAGTCTTCATGTTAACTGCTGAAGCACCAGCATCCAATAATTCTCGAGCTCTGCACCCACCATTCAGCACTGTCCCATTCTACAAGCAAAGTTGAGCAATAAATGCAGATAACACAGTACACTAATGTACTACATGTATGTGTATTAATATGCGTACTAATGTGTGTACTAATGTGTGTCATGACCAAATTAATTTGGTGACTTTAGTTAGCAATTACGAGGCCAATTATTTTGTGAATGTATTCCAAGGAGTTAGGGCATGTCTTGATCAATACCCAATATTATTTGCTATAAGGAGTAACTCTTTGGAAACAGATTTTTCAAAATCAGCATATATCCTTAAACCATCAATGATGGGAGTGAGAGACAGAAAATAGGAGAAAAAAAGAGAGAAGTGAAAAGAGGAAAGAAATCAAAAAGGAACAAATGAAAAGGGAGAGCAAAGGTAGTGGAAAAGGAGAGGGAAGGGGGAGGAAAGGAAGAGGAAAAGAAGAGGGAAGGGAGAGGAAAGGGAGAGAGAAGGGAGAGAAAAGGGAGAGGGGAGAGGAAAGGAAGAGGGAGGGAAGGTAAAGGGAAGGGAGAGGGAAGAGAGAGGGAAGAGAGAGGGAAGGGAGAGGGAAGGGAGAGGGAAGGAGAGAAATGGGAGAAAAAGGGAAAGAAAAGGGAGAGAAAAGGGAGAGAAATGGGAAAGACGTCCAACGTTAAATACCCTAACTCAGATAGACAGAAAGCTAGTCATAACAACATAATACGATAGAACTGAGTCAGCTCATGTAGTAGTAGCTCAATTGTAAGTGAAATACTCTGAACAGCATAACACATGACTATTATCAAGATAACACAGCCACATATCATCCATTTCTCTTGTGTTAAAAATATTTCTCTTACCTGCGGCTTTCCTTTTAGACTAGTAGCAGGGGCAGTATCGCTAACCGGCCATGAGGTGATATCAGGACGAGAAGTGGCATCAGGCCATGAAGTTCTGCCAGAACCTTCCGGATAATGTTGACAACCAAAATTTGAGTCGCACACTCCCCTCCTTGATGTCTGTTCATCACTTTCTATCTCATTTTTGTGTTCCATATCAGGTAGGAACTCTTCACCAACCTGCAGCAAAAGTAAACTCACGTGTGCCAAAAGGTCTTGCTCTGAATTAACGACATCTACTTTAAGTGCTCGAACTTTTATTGCACGAGTTTTTTCAGAACAATTCAGAACTTTTTTTACTGAACTAACACATTTAGCATTCTCACCGCCTTTCCATGGTTCGAATGGGTTCAGAGTTGCTTCCACGCCGAATCATAGAAACGGTAAAATCCTAAAGCATTTGACGCCATTTCGCTTGGTTAAATTTGTGCAAAGGTATTCGCTGTGAGAGTACATGGATATCATAGAAACACTCACTGCTGATGGATCCAAATCGATAATTCTCGGCTAAGCTCTCTCTAGTGGGGGTAAAAAAATCCAGCACACTTCAGCTCAGAATTACACGGGTCTCTATTACGAAAACGTTTTACTGCTACTCGTTATCATGCACATTTGTTGGCAGCAGGGAACTTCAAACCCATTCAAAGCGTGACAATGCAGTAAATGAACAGTTCCCTGATGATATAAAAAACTATATTAAATAGTTGTTCGTTTTGAAAAAATTCACTTGAAAGCAACAAAACAGAACTATGCTGATGTCAAAGTACATGTATATACCTCTATATCCAACACCTCAGGGAAGAACTGCTGATACATTCTCAAATCTTCTAGAGACCTCTTATGCACAGCGTCATCCGTCCGATCTCCACCTGACAGCTTCAGCCAATACAAACAGGACATGTCATACCATGCTGAATGTAGGCATATAGAGAATGAGTGAATTAGAAAATGATGTACAACATTTACATTGGATTTGGAGCTCCATGTGGCTCAACACACTGCAACCTGATAATGGCTCTATTTATTATCACCATCAAAAAAACTTGACTAAAAAAACTTCCCCCAAAAGAAAAGCAAGATGTGTTTACACTGCTTGATAGCGTGATAAGGTCTTCAACAGGGTTTTCTAAACTACCTGATGCAGATTGTCAAAATTATGGAAATAAATGGTTAACAGCTTTTTAATAATTAAAACTGAATTATATTTATATGAGATCCAAAGTAATCACACTGGTTATATTTCTCACCCCAGAGCCAGGTTTATCACTTTCAGCCTCATCATTGCTGCTTCTGTCATCATCATTGTCAAGACTCGAATCTTCATACTCTCTGCCCTCCATGTTCACCGTAATACCATTCAGCAGCGCTGCATCTGGTTATAGAAACGAGAAATGCCATCAACTCTGTGTAACTTAAATCTTTTGGTAATAAATGGTTGATTTTATGATTTTTGTACGGTATAATGTAGAAAACATGTTTGTTTGAAATATATATCATACAATTTTAATTTCGTTCCATTGCTGGCATCGTAAGGTGAAAATGTCGTATAGAGGGGTATAGAAACCCCTATATATATGTATATACTGAATATATATAGTAATATATATACATATTACTTTATTGGCAATAATTTCATTTCAAATGGAAACATATACATAAATTTATTCATGTGATGAAATTTATACATATATTTCTGTGTAAAATTAAGATTAAATTTCAATGTTTGTCTTTTAGCGTGGCCAGTTATAGTGATAAGTTTTAGGATTTAAAAATCCGCTGTACACTGGATTTGAACTCACAACCTTCAGTTTTGCAGACAGGCATTCACACGATACACTGACCTGTCTAACTGGCTATACTAGAAATAAATTGGGCACATGTTTATTAGACATGCTAAACTTTCATTAGCTGCAGCATTCATGCTTAAAGCACATCAATTATATCAGTACTGTTTCAGCTTATTCAGGTTTTTCAGTATCTTGGCTTTCAAATGAGCCATTGTTTGATATGGTGAGACATACATTGGTTGGTGTTTATAGGATTTACCCAGAGCTCTACCACAGAAATGTTCAATGGTATAGGCTCGCAAATGATGACATCACAAATTTTATATTCGGTGTTGTGTGCTCCTACCGCTCATTTTTATCGCTTACCGCTTATATTTATCATCTACGATAATGACGCTAGTGGCAGATGAAGGTGGGTCAACTCCAGGAAACCAATGAAGATGACAAAGGAATCAGTGTCATTAGCTCTCCATGTACAAATTATTTCTATGATAAATAACACAGATTCCAAGCACCATACTATATTTTCCTGATGATATTATGCACTAGCCCTCTCCTTTTATTGTGATGTTGAAGGGCACGACTGAGGCTAATTAATTTCAAGCATTGCATGATCTCGCGAGAATACAATTTACATATAGTCCTAGGGCCACGCCACGGCAGGTCACAATTTAATCGATGTGATTTCATTACCTTTGTCAGCGACAGTATATGTATTGAAGCATAATCATATTTAGAAAGCAATGTGGAAAGCGATACGAATTCTCCAGAGAATAATTCTACTACAACTAAGGGTGAAGAAAGCAAACTCTAACAATCACCAAAAATCTATTAGCCCAGAACATGTGTTTGTATTGGTCGGGCGTTAGCACAATCCCCGAGCATTGTTGATTATCTAGAATCCTAGTTTACTATTAGCGATCTCTGGGTTTAAAAACACCAACTGTCACAGAAAAGCGCAGCTTCAATTGCAGCAAAAGGGATTAATTATGACATCACTTGTGAGAACCACAACCAAGTGTTTTTTTATTGCAGGACATACTTTTGACACCCTGTTTTTCATAGTTCTATTATTCTTTGCATATCAAATACAGGCTCATTCGAAAGCCAAGACACTGAAGAACTGAAATGTATGATAAAAGTACTAATATAATTGATGTGCTTTAACACTGTAGCTAGCGTTATTCGTGAAGCTATCCCAGAAGAAACGAACTGTCGATACGGGATGAAAAATGGTTAAACTAACATGGCAAACAAGACTATTGCAATCAGTATAGAGTTGTAGTAGGCACTGCAGCCGGAACAGTATGAATTACACAGAAATATACACAGTACCCAGAAATAAACAAAACATCTTCATTTAAAAGTTGGGATGGTAAATGTTGTATATGTTGACTTGAAATAAATTTTCTGTGCAAAAACTTTTTTATTCCATGTGCAACGCCAGGAATTCACCTAGTAATATTTATAAATTGAAACAAATTAAAATCAGAAGCAGTACAAAAGGTTCAACTATACTTTAATTCAAACAGCGTCGTGTTCAATTATTTGAACTGCATCAAGCAGTCTAGCGTATCAAGAAGAGACCACCATTTAAGACAGGGAGACGGGAAGGAAACTAAAAAGGGCAGTCAGACATTTTTCAGCCACTTCACCAACCTTTGCTCAGACTCTGTGGAACATGGAAGTCGCTCTCAGGCAGCTTAAAAAGAAGTGCTGCTTTAGTAGCATTAGCCGGCAGCTTCTGGCGAGGAAAGCATTTGCGTAGGATTATACTAGAGATGAATACAAAGCTATCCAACTCTCGGACATCCATTATATCTTCGCAGGTTGTATAGAGGAGTGCTACACCGTCACCGTCTATTACGGCTTGTCTTCCGACCTCTGTAACAATGAGTTGGTATGCCTTAAAAGGCTAGTAAAGAGAAAACAACCCTTCAAACTGAGTTGAAATAACTGTTCTTTAGTGTACTAGGGGGAACAGAACGCCATCAAACTTATGGGGTTACTAAAAAGTTGGTCAGCTTGTTCAGAGATGTTGTGGTTGGAGCGTTAACTAACTATAGACATTCCTAATATTAATTTAAATTACTTTTAGTGTTTAGGGCAGCGACCTATAATAAGTAGGTGGGTGACTAAAGTTACGCAACGATTATTGGTGGTGTTAGAAAGGCAACTCCTTATGTGCTGCATCCCCCAAAGTCTGTAGATCACACTCAACAAACCTCCACGCTTTCTCACAGGAGAATCAGACTATTACAAAAAATCTGTCAGTTTGTTTTATCCGCAGTCTATGCTACCATAATTTAGGTAAAACAGTTATTCCGAATTCTTTGACAGACTCAATTCCCCACTATTAAAAATGTTACCAAAAGCAAACTAAATTACAATGATTTCTATAAAGTTTATCATACCGCTATATGTAAAGGAGTTACACATGGTCTCCCACGATGTTACACATAGCCATAGCGGTGGTGAGCATATGGCCAGAGCAATTGCATGCAGAATCAGTTCTTCCTTTCGAATTACGTGCATGAGTAAATGAATATAAAACAACACAATGAAATAAATATATATGGAGCATAAAGGCTACAAAAGGATGCTGTGAAAGACATTGCATAGCTGCAAGAAGATATTAGCTAAGTTGTATTACTTGTGTTTGTGACGTGTTTGAGTATGTGCAGCAAAGCCTTCCGCAGAGCAACTTGTCTATTCTTCGTGTCTATCTTGTGCCACTCTCTGTACATCTGCAGGACCATAGGCACTCCTCCGCACTCGACTGCTTTCCTTGAGTTGCTCTCTACAAGAGAATTCAGTGAATGCTGAACATCGCAAACTTGCAATGAGTAAAACTGTGAAAAAAATTAAGAACACGAGTCAGTTGAGATATATTTTAATTTGGAGTTCAAACTTATACTAGGAAAAGTTTGGTCCAAATCACTAGAGATCTCTCAAGCTTTTTGTAAGGATGTTCCCTGAAGGACTCAACAGCTAAATGCAATCAAATCAAATGCTTTCAAAACGTTATGAACCTTGGAAGAGCGCTGGAGTATGGTGTTGATATGAACCATCAACAGTGAGAGATGGAAGCTAAATTGCAAAGTTGTAAACTGCAAGCTGTGAGATCACATCATACAGTTTACAACTTTGTAATTTATTCCTCTATGTTAAAACGATTCCTAGTACGAAGAATAGTATTTTTCACACTGATAAGAAAGGTAAGTCAGCGTAATCTGCAGCCTTTTCCCTTCTCTACGTTTCTCTACATCAAAATGGGTTAAATGGGTTAAAAGGGTAATGCTTGCATTTGAAAAGTTCGTAATTGACACTAATTTCTCTAGTCAGCTAGTACGGTAGTACCAACAAGTATTACTAATTTAATCTAATTAGTATTACTAATTAGCCTACAAGTTAATGTTGAAGAAATTTTCTGTGATAGAATGTTAGCCGAAACAAGTACACTAAAGTATTTGTTATCTTGCGAAGAATTTGCTAAAGGTAAGGTCTCTGGCACACCCAGGCCAACAAAAACTGAGCAGAGATATTCTGCACCAAGTAAGATGTCTTTTTCATCAGCCACTAATGAAATACTGGCAAAGATTCAATTAATTTTTTTCAATTTGTTTGTTTTTCTGGTAAATTTTTTTGGGCATAAATTTTCTCACTTATCAGTAAACTTTAGGAAACTCTGGCAAGGAAACTTCCTTGAGAGTTCAAAGTCACTCATCAGTAAAGCCCGATGATACATAGCAATGCGAGATGAATTGAGAAGCTCAAAGCATTGCAAAGCCTGTTAGACCTTTGAAAGGAGTTTGTACTTAGTGAAGAATGTTTCAGCAATCATCTCCTCCAGTCATTTAGATGAAATATAGTTTTTGCTGCTGATTATTTTTCAACCGATGCAATTTAGCTCTAAATGATAGTAATCCATTAGCAGAATACCGTAAGTTTTAATCAGAAGACCTTGGTGGGTCAAGGAGTGAAAATGGGTTAAATATAAGCAAGTAAAACGAGTATATGCATACGAAAAGAAAACTATGCCTGCATAATTCACTAACTTGACTTGAGAATGAGCACAAGCGTCTCTAGGGCAACCTTGGTCATGAGCATGTTCTTCTTGTTTACATTAGAAACGACCTTGAAAAGATGAGCGACAGCACCCTTCTCACCCAGCTCAGAGGCATTTGTTGCTGTCAACACAAGCAAAATTATTACTTAATTATTACAAAAGCTAAATTACAGTGTATAAAATTATAAAAGTTGAAGGTACACAAAAAGAAGTAAGTAAAAAAGTAATAATGAAGTTAATTTTAAAAAAGAAATATTTGGAGAAAATATGGAGTTGATGCATGGAAGTGAAATACAGCACGAGAATGTGATTGCTAATGTGATTGCTAATGTCTCCTTCAGCCATATACAATACTTCATGCTTCTGCCACTCAGGCTATGAAGATATTAACATGCTTTTTTCATAAATTCTCCAAATCACATATACCAAGGCTGCATGGAGATTGGCTACCATACAGCAGATACGGGTGATAAGATCAAAACACAGACTTACAAATAGAATTAGTGAAATCCATTGCATATAGATCTAACAGTTGAACAGCAGACCCATTTGAATATACACGAGGCAAGACTAATCAGCTCACTCTACATAATATAGGATTATAATTACAGGCAAGTCTCATAGACATAGAAACTGAGCATCACAAGAGTGTACATAGATATCATAGCGTAATGATCACGGAAATATAAAGAGAATAATAGTAAAGCAGACATATGACATAGCCTTAGAGACTAACCATTGTTAGCATAGGACTTGAGCACATTGAGCACAGGCTGGAGGCTCTTTGCAGCAGCTGAATGTGTGTGACTCCTTAGGAAGGAAAGTGTAACAGGAAGGGCTAAATTTCTACGCCCTTTAACTCCAAACTTCCTATCTGTAGAAATAAGTAACGGATGTAGAAGGCAATACAGTGACAGAATGTGAAACCAGTAAACCTAGCAAGGGAGAGGTAGTTTATTAGGGGTACCCATCAACCTCTGCCAATGATAGCATTCATGTATGTTAAAGATATATGTTGATATCTGCCAAGGATAGGCGCTGACCTCTGCTAAGGATACATAGTGATCTTGCTATAGATACACATTGACCTCTACTAAAGACATATTGGTATCTGCTAAGATACACTTTGACCTCTGATAAGAATACGCATCACCTCTACTAATGATGCTCATTAATGTGTGCTAAAAATATACCACATGTTGATATCTGCTAAGGATACACATTGACCTCTGCTAAGATAACACATTGACTTCTGCTAAAGATTTATATGGGTATCTGCTAAGGATACCCATTGACCTCTACTTAAGATACCCATTGACTTCTACTAAAGATACACGTTGATGTCTGCTAAAGAACCTCAGTCATGCCTGATAAAGATATAGGCCTATATTGAAATCTGGGAAGGGCACATATTGACCTCTGTTAATAATACATATTGGTACTTTAAAAGATACGCATTGATATTTACTAAGAATATATAATAAAGCAACAAAAATAGAATTATATATACTAAATCACATGATACAGAGAAGATAATCAAACATTGAAGCAAAATAAAAATTTCTACATATAAATATATATTTATATATAAGATATATATTGTATATATTATATAAAATAATTTAAAATAATAATAACTAATTGAAAAACAAAATAATAATAAACTAATTTATCATTTTATAATAAAACAATAAAGATTGAAAATAATAAAACATGGAAGCAAAATAAAAACAGCAGGCAATATATAATCATTGTATAAAATCTTAACTGTTTATCCAGTATTCATAATTACTATGGTTACGAAACTTTATTTTAATTTGATATGTTGTGTTTGTGAGGTAACAGATATAATCATGGCAGTGCTGGATAAAGACGAGAGACCACAATAAAAGAGAAACAATTTTTATTGACTATCACAACATTCAACACTGAACAGCTAAAAGTGCATGAGTCACATTCTAGAACACGGTGAGTTATAAAACAAATAAACAGTGCCTAAGATGTGACCTCGTTAAATTTTTACACTAATATTTTATGATAAAAAAAGTAAGTCCATCAATCACCATTAACATAAAAATAGTGTTGAAATGAACTTTGTCTAAAGTAATATTTACATTTCATAATCCAACTTTCTTAAGAATTTGACTGACTCTTACCACTGGGCCCTATGATTGCGGTTTCACTAAATTTAAACCAAATTTCTGTGTGACACTAATTTTATATCATATAATAAATATTACCAAAATCTTTGACTTACACCAAAAAACTGGAATAATAAAATGTTTTGGAAGCTAATTCTACATTTTTAAAATAGATTTGTCGAAAATTCTACACACCGCAAGCTTTACATGTACAGAATATGCACCTCTAATCAGCTAACATTGTGGTTTAAAATTGGGCAATGTCAGGTTGACATTTAGTAGAAAGGTGAACAAATGGAGAAGTTAAACAAAAAAAGAGTTAAATTAATCTTTCTGACAAACTTTTAAATAGATCTTCAGAAGTAACGAAAAATTTAACACATCAAAATCATCTTTTCTTGCTGATCTTTACCTCTGCTCAAGAACTACTAACTAAACATTGTATATCATTCATTTTCATTAAAAGCAAATATTGTCAATAAGCTCAACATAAGTTTCGGAAAAAATAATTGTTCCTCAGGATAGTCATATTTAAGGAGAGAAATACAAGACAAATGTTTGCTGTGTTGTCATGGTAAAGCAGAAATGACGCGAAATCTATCTAGTAAGTCATTGAGTATCTTATAATGGTATAACCTATCATTTTACAATCAGAAACATTAGCAAGAGAGCACAACTCCACCTTTAAGTGCCAACTTGGACAAGACATGGTGTACTTGTAGGACAAACTCGTCTGGGATGTCATTTTTGGATTCACGCACAAGTAGTTGGAAAAATGCCTTTGTAGTGTCTTCCTCTACGAGATTGGCGCACCGAGTGCCTGTGTCTAGAAGCGGAATGGAAATAAATAAAAACATGATAAAAGGTAAATGAATACATTGGTAATAATAGTAATAATAATAGTATTAGTAATAAAAGTAGTAACTTACTATGAGTCTAAAACAAACTATTCGATCAGGTAATAACCATCATATAAAGAGAGAATTAAACTGAACATGTGGTGGTGTTAAGCATCCTCTCAGACTTTTTACGCCGCAAGCAGACGTACCAATGAAAAGAGGCAGGCGAGCAATTACTGTGACCGCCATTAGTGTAGCTATATAACAATAATCCTTCTCTCTTGAATACTTACTAGTTCTCCCAATTAGCTCTGCAAATGCATCCACAATTAGCTTACTGACGGTGAAGTCTTTATTCGCCTGCAAACATCCAGACATTTCCTTATTATCTAGAATATAATGATATTCCCTTGGCTACTATAGAAGCCCGATGCTATTCCCCAGTATGTCTTGATTGCAGACAGATTACAGAGATTTGATAGAAATTTATATATGACCATCACTACACATGACTTAGAGTGTCTATTTTAACGTCTCTCATAAACAAAACTTTAGCAGTATACAGATGTCTACACGCTTCTGTAAACCTGTATATATGTATTTTCACGCTTTTGCAAACACGTGTACAGCTGGTTGTGTATTTCTGCAAACCTGCATACAGTCGTTTACATGTTCATTTAAGGCTATATATAGCACCTATGGCCATATACAAACATTTATCTGATTCAAAATACTTTCCATTTTTCGAGTCTAATTTTATACTTGAATTTTCAACAAAAAAATTTTGTAAATTTTTCTAGGGCATATCTTTTCTCATTTTATATGTAAACTTTGGAAAACTTTTGCAAGCAGACTTCCTGGAGAGTTTAAACACATACTCATCAGTAAAGTTCAATGACACGTAGCAATGTGAGATAGATAGAAAGTCTGTTGAAATGAGTTAGTACATGTACTTTTATGAAGAAGAATGTTTTAGCAATGGGTGTTTTTCATCCTCCAGTTAATCAGTTTTTATTATATAGTCTTTTTCTGCTGATTGTTTTCCAACCTACAGAATTTGGCCTCAAAGTTGCAAACAAGAGTACTACTATTATTGAACTGCGAACAACTGTATCCTCTTGCCAACAGCAAGTGTCACTAAAAGTTTGGATGCAAACAAGCACATGTTTTACTTGTCAAGTTTGAAAGCTACTCTCCAAGTTTTATCTATTAGTGACATATCGCAAAACTGTATTGCGCATTATGGACAAGTTCAACGAATCGCAAGCATTTCAGACAAATTTCACATGAATTTAATCTTCCTAGTTGTATACTCTGCCAGATACTGATTGCTTGCTGATGCTATATTTAAAACACAGATCGCAACTAAATTTAGATTCTTGGCATGCTGAACAAAGGGAGAGTTATGTAATTTAAAATGGAAAGAAATTTTATTGCGGAGCCAATTGTATTTTGTACATCTTCCTAAACAATAAAACTTTATGAAAATATTACTAGATAAGCTGCAAGACACATATATGCCTATGAAACATCATTGTAAAGGAACATGTTGAAGTGAATAGCACAGAACAGAGTTCCATGAAACGGGATGGAAGACAATTTTGCTCATCCCTAAACTTGACTAAAACATGCATCTGCTGACATCTTTTTACCAGAATAATCGTAAAATATAATACAATTTCACCGAAAATATTTTTGGTTATTATGCCAGCACTGATTACATAATAAGCGGTATTTTAATGGAAATAGCCTGAGTACTCACATGTACTCTCATGCCAGTTAGAAAACTAAGGCCAAGTTTGCTGGAAACAAATGATAAGAGAAAGATACAGGTGGCTGTAGTACCAGCCATCCACCTAATAGATAGCGTGACATGACCAAACCTCTAGAGAAGTGAGAAGTGCCTTTATAAAACTGCTATTTCTGCACAGGTGCTCTTTGCTCGATCTTTCTGCAAGAGAAAACACTTGTAATTTAGGGCGCACTCACAGAGTGCGTGGCTGTACAAGTTGGCATACGGGTTGGCGCTAGCAACGAATACTTGATAAGAACAATTAGTGCAATTGATACAGTTTCATTCCCTTTAGAATTACTCATTTGTGCTCTAACAACAATAAACAAGAAACACGAGCGTAAATTGTATAACGTAACAGACTCACCACCTTACGTATTTTATTATATTCAAGAATTGAATGGGGAGAAAGTGTGCAAACACGATCAATGTTATGACACGTTTCACGGCTAATACGTTGTGACAATGCCATTCAAAACTGAATGTAACGCACTCGTGTTCTTTTCAAGTCAATTTGGCCTTAAGACCAGATATGACAAGGCTATAGGTTTAAAAATCATCTGGGTTGTATAACTGGCCTTAGAACCTAGTGTGGTAAGTATGGGGGGGGGGGTCCAATTCTGACAAAAATGTCATTAGATCAAGATATTCAAAAGTTGACCAGCTTAATCGTGTTTTATGGTTAACAATCAATCAGATTGTTAAATCAGATTTGAAACAAATTACTTCATAAGAACTTAAAAAAACATCAGAAAAAACTAACCGAGGGCAGCAATGTGTTGGAAGATACGAGAGGCAGCATGTCGTGCTTGCTGTAGGTCATCACTGTTTAGCGTCTTTGCTGTTGAAGACAAGCTCATCTTTTCTAGTAGCTGCACATACGTGTCTAATTTAGGGCTGCTGCCCCCCTTCATGCTGGAACTGTGGCCAGTTGCTCTGTAATAAGCGTGAGTCATTCTTGTAAAAAAACTATTTAAAAAACAGCAAAGTACACTTATCAGTAGAGAACGCAGCTACTTGGCGACGCTATCAATCACGGAAAACACGATGACTCTGGAGAGAGTAAATGTGATAATTTAGATAATACTGAGTGATTTAAAAGCTTGAAGCCAACAAAATCCTAAATTATATACAAAGAATAGCGGTAAAACATGGCAGGAAATGCAGACTTGGAATGGTTGCAGAGACAATAGCTGCTGTAGCGAAGGATCAACTACTGCGGGTAACTAATTGTGTCTGAGAGCAGGATTGATAGAGAAAATGTGAAACTACCTAAGCATTCATATATGACGATCACAACAGACAACAGAAGAAATGTTAGCAATAGAAATAATTTGATAGCTGAACAAATAGGGGGGGGTGCAGAAAAGTCCCTAGCGAGTGTAAAGAGAGAGAGAAAGAAAAAAGGCTGCAGATACGAGTGCATTCTACCTGGACGATGGTCTAGTACCAGCACTAGAAGACGGTCTACATCTCATGCCTTTGCCGGACCTCAATCTCTCCCTACATGCATATTATACCTTCGAGTCTAGTCCAACACACTACCTTCCGGAAGAATCATAGATTTATGAGATTCTAATACTAAAAACACCACGGGGAGTTACAAAGACAGCCAATCATAAGTTGACATCTCAGAAGATGGACGAAGCTAGAAGCGGCATGCAATCAACAGCTTTCCAGTCATTATGTCCTATTCGGCTGATTGCGCTAAAACTAATTAATTTGATCAGCCAATACCAAAGTTTAAAATAGACTCCATTCAAAGATGACAGTGAACCCAATACATTGCAAGCAGCAATATATTATGATCAAAGTCATATGAGAACGCAGTCTTGGTGTCAATCAGAGTTTCACTAGTCTAATAATAGTTGAATTCATGCCAAAATATGCTTATCAGAACAGACTACATCAACGACAAATCCTAATCTGCTATGACACGATTGTCTCATATGACTGACTATAGTCACTATACCTTACCCTGAGCTCTGAGCACTTGAAACTGCAATGACCCTTCCACTTCTGCCACACAGTATTATCAACAGTAAACAATGACCGAATACTCACAAAGACTCTTAGTTAATTCTGCAAATCAGAGCGCTAATAGAATTCTTTTTGTTAGCCGGATGCCGTAAAATGCCAATCATTTTTATACCAGCTGCTTGGAAGGCTAAGGCAATGTACAGGACACAAATAGTTCTGACCACAGTAAGTATCAGATCCAGATACATACATACTGGTAGGTATTCCCACCAGATCTGTGTACATTTCACCTTTTGACAGAGTGCTCTACAGGACTACGTTAGAATATGAACATGAAAAAATGAAACAGCAACAATGAATTGTTTATGGCCTAAATTTTTTGTCAAATCTCAAGATATTACATTACAGTAAGTAGGCTGTATGAGTGAGTCAGAAACTCATGAGTCAGAACTGGCTGTACGGTGTACTTTTGATTAACAATTGACAGCCGTCATAAGTAACACTCACCCCTTAGCATCCGCCATGTTGTCTCACTCCACTCGTCTTAAGTATGGAAGACCAAAGCTGGAAGCTAGACTCAGCATCTTAAGACACGCTAGCGAAGAGATAAAAGATGGATGTTAATAAACTAAAGCAGCGGTGAACATATTTCGTAGCATGAAATACGCTGTCACACCTTTACTGCTGCCTCACTGAGAATCTACTTGAGAATAAATCAATAGCAGTTTACTAAGAGGCTTCAAAACGCTCTGAGCCTATTTATCATCGGCATCAGCTGCCACTATACAGTCAGCATCACCGAGGCTCTTGTCATCATGCCTTATCATATTTTGCTCAGTTGTTTCAACATTGTCAACTCAAGTCTGTATACATAGTCTAGCGAATCAGGCAAGAACAGTATATGTTCAACACCTGATGGTGACTGGGAAATACATGTTTCCCTAGGAAAAATATTAGAATCAAACATGTTTTTAAAGCTTTTCATCATATCATAATACTAAATTTAACACGAATATTATTAAGGACTGAGAAATTAATATTGACATTTATTATCAATTAAAAATTGCATTTATGTAAATAAACTAACTTTTCTATTATATCTAAAAAGAAGTTTATTTTATTACATCTAATCATATTGAGAGAAACTATATTTTTTTCAAGCTTATAAACCACATGCCTAGCAGGCGATATGAAGGCTGAGACTAGCAAGATTTTACAGGCAGTGGATTGAGCCGCTGACCACACTAGAAACACTGCTAGTGTATCCCAGGCTAGCGTATCCCAGGCTAGCGTATCCCAGGCTAGCGTATCCCAGGCTAGCGTATCCCAGGCTAGCGTATCCCAGGCTAGCGTATCCCAGGCTAGCGTATCCCAGGCTAGCGTATCCCAGGCTAGCGTATCCCAGGCTAGCGTATCCCAGGCTAGCGTATCCCAGGCTAGCGTATCCCAGGCTAGCGTATCCCAGGCTAGCGTATCCCAGGCTAGCGTATCCCAGGCTAGCGTATCCCAGGCTAGCGTATCCCAGGCTAGCGTATCCCAGGCTAGCGTATCCCAGGGCAAAGTAGCAATTTAAGACTGAATGCCCTTTCTGAAAACCCATAGCAAACCCCTGACCTGCCACTCAGCAGTCCGTGGTGCTAACTACAATATCACAATTGTGACTATTTTTTAAGTGCGCGTTCACAGATACTGTAGTTCAAACCTGCGAACTGGCATGACTAACTATACTTTTACTTTGCTCTTAAATTGTTGTTGAAAGGAATTGAACCACTGACTTGCCACTTGGCAGTCCAGAGCACTACCACTACACCACAGCTGCTCTGTGCTGCTCCACAATTAAGGGACTACATTAAATAAGAATTTTGAAAACAGAAATTTAAATGTGCACATAAATAGTTGAAGAATGCAATGCTTTGCATCAGCAGATATTCATATTAATAAGTGTGGAAAAAGACCTAATTTAACTGGCCCTTTTTTAAGTAGAAGTTTTTCAAAAAATGGAAATTAAAACTTTTTGTTATGCAGTTGAGGACAGTTCCAGTGATAAAACAAATTATCCATGAACGTTAAAAGAAATGTTCCTAATCATCTTTCAAGATATAGCACTAATTCTGCTGTTATGTTTGCTGCTGAGCTGTTTTTCACTCACAAATTAAATGGGAATATATAATTAGAGTGATTTATGGCTATTGCAGTTGGTGCATATGAGTTATGGATGGATGAGTGACGGTAGGCCCTACATATAGAGTAATGCGATAGCGAAAATATTCATCAGAGGAAAATCTTTAAAAATTGAGTTTGGTTAACAGCGAGCAGTGGTAAGGCTTCGACATCCATGGCTCACAGTCTAAATAATCGAGTACACTTAAATTACCCTCAATAATTCTGAGCCATGTGCACTCTCAGTAAATGAGAGAGTTGAAACAGTTAAAAAACTGGATGCTATAAATAATCACTTACATTAACAATTTGGCTCTTGCGCTAGTATACATGTAAGATTACTAGGACTAGAAGGTTGGACAAAAAGAAGACAACTCCTATTTTATATCAAAATTGTCAGGAATACCCTAAACTTTAAAATTGTGCAAAAGTTTGCCCTATTCCTATAAATTTAAAAAATGAATAAGGTCAGTTCGCGAAAATAAGCATTACGACTTTTTTAAAACAAATACATACAAAGAGGTGTAAAATTTCAACAATAGCTATTAACAGAACAAGCTGGGATATAACCTATCAAAAAAATGTTTAAAAACTAACAAATCTTGCGCTAACCTAACCCCAGAGCACAGGGCAGCTGATATGTTATCTTATAGTGGTCTGCCATATAGGACTGTGACAGGTCTATATGGTAGATCTTATAGATCACCTATAAGATTTGTGACTCACAATTGAATGCAGCAAAAGCTAAAACAGCAATTACAATACGGATATCCTAAAGTCACAGAGTCAAAACACAAAAGTATAGAGAAGAAATTTAAGGACAGAAGTAACACAAATGAAAAAATGTTTTGAATACTAAAATAAACAAACTTTTAATCAGTGGTTTATCCGTTGTTAATGTATGTATGAGTTCTTCAACAACACGTCCTATAATAGGTCAAAAACCAGTCCACCAACTAGAGATGTCCATGATATAAAAGTAGTTAGTTACTAAATGATAGCAGTGTAAGGTTCTCATTCAATACGATAATAAAAGTTGGATGTATCATTTAACAGAGATAAAGCTCACTATATATTTATAAACCATGCGGTCAACTGAAAAAACTCTGTACATACAAAAGCAAACTAAATTCGAGTTATCTAGATTTTTTCTTAAGTTCTTGTAAGTAGTGCTGTGCTACAAGATATCAGTTGTGGCTGGAACAGCCACAACACGCTGTAATTGCAAATAACACCAGCCTTGCAACTACAGTCGGTTTTGCATGAGGATGTTACATGTTATAAAAAATTTTGGGCAAATACTGGCTAGCACACATATATTTTGGCACTAATTTACACATGCATGAATCTGCTGGTCAATAAAGCTCTATATAATTAGGATTCTTAGGAGCTTTATATTGAAATAACTTGAGGCAAATGGTGCTACTTCACTGAATGTACAACTAGCTTTTTTGAATCCACACTAGCAACTGAACTAGACAAAGTATAAAATAATGGTAACAGCAGGATATAGTGTAAGCCAAGAAGAGGAAAAACAATCAAGGTGCAATTGTCATCGACCACAGATGTTTATGTGCAGTCATAGGGTCAAACATCAGACAAGCGAGCTAAATATAAAACTACAGTTCAACACGCCCACTTGGTTTTAAATTTAGTCAATTGTAATCTAACATATTATTCAGCAAAGTGACAAACTGTTCACGAGGTACTGACTTAGTCAGTATGTCGGCCAGCATTTGTTTAGAAGGTACGTAGCAAGTTTTTATGTCAGCTCGTTCAACAGCTTCTCAAATAAAGTAATACTTGATGTCTATATGTTTCGTACAAGAGTTAGAAGTATTATTGTTAGCGGTTGATATAGCAGCTTGATTATTAACGTAGGCTATAAGTCCTTCTTGTCGATGTGTTATTTCTGATAGAAGCTTTTGCAGCCATACACTTTCTTGTGCAGCATGGAATAAGACAACATACTCAGCCTCAGCTGTAGAGACAGCGACTATACCTTGGCATTTACTAAGCCAACTGATCGACCCTCCTACCAGTAAAAACACATTCCCAGTGGTTGAATGGCGACTTTATAAGTCACTCGCCCAATCTGCATCAGTGTAGCGTACGATGTCAGTGTTTTCAGATGTCTTGGGATAGACAAGTTTGTGGTCAGCTGTGCCTTTCAAATATCTAAAGATTCTTTCACAGATGTCAAATGGGCTTCAGAAAGTTGAGAGTTGTATTTTGAAACAGTTCTCACTGCTTGGCATATGTCTGAGCGAGTTGCTATGGCTGCATACAGTAGACAACCAACCATAACCTTGTACAATTTTTGATCAACAGCCTTGCTTGTAGCGTCATCTTTACATAATTTTACATTCACATGGGCTGGTATGACTACAGTGTTTGCATCCTGAAATCTAAATCGAATATTCTGTATGTACTGCTTTTGATGTGTCACAATTTAATCACCCAATTTCTCAATGGAAATTTCCAGGCAATAGTGAAGTGGCCCAAGATTTTTCATGCGAAAACGTTGTGTCAATGCACGCTTAATGTTGTTCACTTCAAGATCAGTGTCGGACAATATAATCAAGTCATCAACGTATACAGCTATTAAAGTTTGTGTCCCATTAGGCTCATTTCTAATGTAAACGCACTGGTCAGCAGTTGACCGTTTGGAATCTATGGATTTGAGATGGCTATCTAGCATGCTGTTCCAGCACCTTGGTGATTGTTTTAGACCGTAAATAGACTTTCACAACTTACGAACTAAATGCTCCTTTCCTACTACTGCAGAATCTTCAGGTTGAGTCATATATATATATATCTATATATATATTTCAAAGTTTGGCATTGTATGTGTATTTGTAGAATTGATTGTCCGGCTATAGATCTTAAAATTTTGGAATAAAGTTTCCTTACTGAAGAAGATTCGATCTCAGACCCTGCCGTTCGCCTGTCCGACACCCTACCCACTAGACTACAGAAATCGAATTGCTAGCTAGCCAATATGTCATTATATGAGCTCAAATACCTAACTGCTTTGCGTACGACGCGGGTCATGGCATAACGTCACGAGAAGCTGTTCGCTCACATTATTAACTGTACTGGCTAATAGCGCGTAGGCCAATAGCAAAAACTCTCACTACTTCTCATTGTTTATAAGACAAAACACTTTTCTGATGATATGTAGTTTGATAGTTAAAATGGCAAATGTTGTTATATGTTAAATACAAATCAATTTTCTGTCCAAAGACTTTTCTATTACTCGGGCAACGCCGGGTAGCACAGCTAGTATATATATATATATATATATATATATATATATATATATATATATATATCTATGTATATATATATATAAATATACTAGCAGAAGATATATATATATATATCTTCTGCTAGTTGCTTGATTTGCTTTGTGTGGTCGTTTTCTGGGACAGTAGCAAGCAATGTGTCCCTTTCATTACAACTGTAGCAGGTTGAAGGCTGCTTAGGTTTGTTGGCATTGCGATTTTTTGAGAGTAATCCAGAGTCACAGTTACTTTGAGGATTCTCAGCCCCGTCTTTCTTTTCGCTTTTGTTCTTCATTTCTGAGGGATTGTTGTGCAACAACTCCTCATTGTTGCACAAACTCTAGACTAAGGTTGTCAACTCTTGCCTCTAGGGTAATAACGAGTGTCGCAAAGCTGTCAGGAAGACTACCAAAGAGAGCCATGACTTGGGTCTTCTTCAGCAATTGGTACAATAATTGCTGACAATTTATCTGCTAATCCTTTCATGTACTTAAGGTGATCCGATTTAACTGCACCTTCTTGCATTGTTGATCGGAAACACTGTTTTTTCAAGAAAAGATTATTACCAGTACCTAGTGTATCTCTTTTGAAGTGATTTTTAAGCTTTTTCCACACGGTAGCTAGATTTTCTGTTCTGTGTCAGAAATAAGATATATAAGATCCGTACTAATTGAGAGCGCAATAGTAGAGAAGGCATTGTTCACCTTAGACTGATAAGCCACCTTTCACCTCTGCCTGTGCACTGTCTGCTGGCTTTTCCTCAGTACCTTCAATAATGTCGAATAAGTCCTTCGCTCAGAGAAGATGTTTCACTTGGAAATTCCATGTTTGAGAAACCCATTGTCCAATCGTTCGATATTAAATTCATCTATATTCATTTGTCGATAAGTGTCTGGGCCCATAACCTATTGAAATAACTTGTAGCAAATGGTGCTATTTCCCTGACTGTATAACCAGCTTTATTGAACACACACTATCAACTGCACTAGACAAATTATAAAATAATGGTAACAGCAGGATAAGGTGTAAGCCAAGAAAAGGAAAAAAACTATCAAGGTGCAATTGTCATCGACCACAGATGTTTATGTGCAGTCATAGGGTCAAACATCAGACAAGCAAGCTAAATATAAAACCACACAGTTCAACATTTTATTCAAAATTAGTAGAACGATTCAGGTTACTAGTAATTTCACGAAATTTCACTACGCCTTGTTTCAAACTTTAGTAGTTACTTCAGTGTTACTGCATTTACTCGTATTGTTTTACAGCTTAGTCAATTAGCTATTTGTGTTTATTGATAAACTTGCATGTAGCTTTCCTCCGCAATAAAATTCTAACACGATGCTTTTACATTTATATCCTTACTCAACTTTCATTTAAATTCTAAATGATTTCTCAAGTTTGGACACGAACAAAAAAGTTATTACCCTATTGGCTTTTACAGGCTTTGAGAGATCATATACATCCATGTAAAAAATTAACTTGTATGATAGCAAGGCCAAATTAACACCGAATTAAAACAGATGTTTCATAACGCTTTCAAGAGAGTCATGACCGATTTCTTGAATTGAATTATCATCTCCTACATACAGTTGAGCAACCAAAATGGTTTCTTTTCCTTTACCTTTTAAAACATTCTAGCATAATCAGTTCATTATTTGATTCATAAAAATGCCCGCTTAATTCATAGTAGCATTGGCAATGTATCGTATATTTATTAATTGTGTATGAGTAATGTAATGTTTTCTAGTTGTAATCAGGCTTAAGCTCACAAAAATTCGCTCGCAATTTTTTAGCGATTAGCACATAGCAATAAAATAGGATGACGATGTTTTGGTGTGAACTCAAAATATTAGCTTCTTTTTACTAACTTGGTTTGTTAGCGGATTGAGCTGCAACGATTCAAGAGCCAGTTGCGCTCTACATTTTCGGCGAAAGCAGTTTGTAACGCAGTACATCAAAACTTCGACAGCTGTTCCATAAAATCAGCACTGTTTCATGTTAATTAAATTTGCTTATAAACCTCACTGAGGTTTTGGCTCAGCTTTTGAGCGATCCAGCAGTAAATCTATTTTGATTCACTGCGAAAGATATCGAATTAAGATCAATTAGTTTTCTCAAAAGCTGTCACTAAACCTTGAAACTATATGTACAAAACAAATTATCAAATAAACAAATCATGTTACCGTATATATCCTTATCTATTGGTATTGTGGCGCAATAAAGTATATACGTGTGTGTGTATATAACAAATCTAGCTTACTAGTCACCTTGCAACCGTTCAACAAAATGTTACGTTGTTTAGCTGGACTCGCTTATAGATGCAAAAAAATTGCCTCGGCTTCATACGATGTTTCTTGTCATGTCTTTGTCTTCTAGCAGAAGCGCACCAGTACGGATATATAACCCAAGGTTATATAAACTATTTAAGATGCGTCGGTTTATACAGACGCAATGTCTTTAACTAGCTAACGGGATCATCGTCTCACAGGCTTATTCATCACATGAGTGATATGCTGATCCTTTCCAATAAGTACAGCTACTGTTTTGTAATCAAAACAGCTAAAGACTCGCCTGAAACCATTAATTGTTGGCTTCAAGATTGACGATTCGTTTTTAATATGCAACATAGCTACTGTGCCAGTTGTCTTGTTAACGAACCGTGAGTCGCAAATCGCTTGCACACCGAGCAATAAGGTACAGTCGTTTTGTTTTCCTTTGTTCGATTATTTGCCGTTATATTTTTTGCGCGATGGAAGGCAGCGCAGAACGAGTAGAACTTTATTAACCCATTCAGAACTAATTAGTTTTTGGTTGACTGCTCCCCCAGCCTAATTAATTTTTCACTAGCCTTACAATTAAAATAGAGCTACACAAAATTGTGTATAACTAGAGTTATTTTTAAAATAATCTTGATTTGTTTTTTGCAGCTTAACAAAGACATTCCAGGCTACAATGTGATATAAATCTTTGTGCACCTTTACAAATTCTACTGATCACAGTTTCTAATAATTCTGTGAACCTTTTTTTTATCAAAATTGTTTTTCATGTTTCGTAGCAGCTCACAAGCAGTTTTTTGATACTGACATTGTTGGACCTATGTTAGATTGATAGCAAACTTTATCAGCAGCAAATAAAAAAAGATTTCTCAATTCCGAGCAATAGAACAGGTGTTACTAGCTTCTAACCAACACTACGTCACTGACAGTTCTATCAATTATATAATCAAACAATTTGTTAATTTATATTGAAATGCATTGCAGAGGTTATTATGAATATATTATGCATAAAATATACTCAAGTTACCAGCTAACAGACAATCAATTACCAGCAAAAACAATAGGTGTAAAAATACAGTAAAATATATTGTAAAAAATACAGTAAAAATGAATATGCATGAAAACGAAACAATATATACATGTATAATAAGGGTGTGTTCATTAAAAAATTATGACACGGTGAGAGTTATTTGATGCCAACTACACAAGCATATTTGCTGCCATTATAAGTTAGTTGATGCAGTATTCATCAGATATTGGTGTTGAAGCCCTAGGCTCATCATCAACGGCATCATCACTCACAAGCCCTTGACTGTCTTCACCTTCATGTAGCAAATATGATACAGCCTAAAAAAATTGTGCTCTAGTAGCTTTTCAGGGTAAATACCTGATAACAAATTGAAAATAAGTAGTCTACTGCAGCTAACAATTGGTAATACAAATTGCAAATATTTTTTGATACTGTAAATATAAACACAAAAAGTCATGAAGATGATTACTGTGGTAAGTGTCCCCTATCGACCAATATTAGAGCCTAGTGGTTGGGGCTAGTTTATAGTAGATGTTGAGGTTGAGAACTATATGCTTGACTAATTGTGGGTTGAACAATTGGATATAAATGAAATAAGAAATTTTTATATCTTGTAGTTCTACAAGGAAATCATAAAACTATTGTTTATTATGGGGTAATAGAGTGATGAGTTCATGCTGCAGAAAGATCTAAATTTTATTGGATTGAAAATGTTATAATCATGTGTATCATGAAAAAAATCCATATCTTACACTGTTAGAATAAAGTTTGTTAGAAATTCACAAGAAAAAGTTCGGCTTTTAATCGTTTTTTTTTCGGTAAAATTATATAAATAGCCACATAAAACTTACCTTCTTCCAACAGAAAATTCTCATTTTCTTCTTGAACATTACTTTTGTTGCTATTTTCCTCCCCTGAGCTGATTACCGCATCTAATTCACTTAAAAATTTTGCCATCGTTCGGATAAACCTTTTCCAAAATGGCGATCATCAAATTTACAAAACAGTTGATATCTATCACATAATTTGTTAGTTAAAACTTTCTTGTCCAATCACATATTTGGTATCAAAATGATGCCCAGACTCTTAAACTTCGTTTGGTGAATGAATAAAACCGATGTACCTAAACAGCTAAGCAATAGAGCAAATCAAAGTTTAACCCGAGTACTTCGGGAATGGGCCCTGGAGAGCACAACTCTTCCCGAGGTATTCGGGAACAGTCCTGAGTGGGTTAATGATCAATAAGGTAGTTTTTATTTCTAAGTTTTTGCTTGTTAGAAAACGCATTATAACGAGGAAGGACCTTAGTTTTGTTGCAATCTGGTTAAAATGATTGTTTACCTGCACCTAAAAATGAAACATCTCTGTTCTGTTGTATTTGCTTTGTTTTTGTTAGCTAGTTTATATACTGTTGCGTGAGAGCATTTTAAGAATATAAATTATTACCTTATTCATGTCGGTAGTCTGTAAATTTATTTTCACTTCTATAGTTTTTCGTGTCTTTTTCAGGTTTTTATTTGTAACTATTCATATTTGTTGTCGTTTCTCCCCTTTTCAATGTTCTTTTTATGAAGACAATTGACTGCTGACAAATGTTTGAACCTGCAAGCAAAACATGCAATGTTGGAAAATCAGCTCAGAGTTTTCTCGTTCTTATCTTCTCCCTCCATTAGACTGATATATTTCTGTCAGGACCATGGGCTAGCTTAGTCCTGCACTCAAGAACTTCCGCCACACCCACCAACCCCCACACACACAAAGCACAAACAACAGGGTAGACTCACTAATCGCGGTCTTCCGCACAAATATTCAAAAAATACCAACATATGTCAATTCTATCGGCCAAACAACCTACTAATGGATGAGCAACCTATTAATGTATCCAAATACCTCATATAAAATAGGCCAACTAAGTTACATAATGGTTAGTATCCACTTTTTCTCTGGAAGTATACCTGCCCACGATTTTTGGCCATGAATATCCAGGGTTCATCATACACCAAAATGTCTCTCACGGGTTCCGGAGGTAGCCCGTACTGTACATTAAGTTTGGGCGTCCATATACTCGAACTTAATCGAACGGGCGTCTGAACTTAATCTACAGTACGGGCTACCTCCGGAACCCGTGAGAGACATTTTGGTGTATGATGAACCCTAGTTATTCTTGTCCAAAAATCGCGAGCAGATATATTTCCAGAGAAAAAATAGATATTAATCATTACGGAACTTGATTGGCCTATTTTATATAAGGTATTCAGATACATTAATAGGTTGCTCATCCATTAGTAGGTGTGTTTGGCCGATAGAATTGGCATCTGTTGGTATTTTCGAATATTTGTGCGATAGACCGCAATTAGTGAGTCTACCCTGTTGTTTGTGTTGTGTGTTTTGTGTGTGTGGAGTTTGGTGGGTGTGGTGGAAATCCTTGAGTGCGGGTCTGGGCTAGCCCATGGTCAGGACACTAGTTAAAACACTAGACGCAAAAATAATTTCGAAGTTTAGCTTCTGTATTTTGCTTTTCAACTTTGTTATTATAAGTTGGCTATAAAAATCTTCAAGTATAGTATTAGGTTTACACTTTTTACGCTTGCCAGGTCAAGTTTTCTTGTACTTGTACGTAGGCACCTATGGTGTAAATTGAATGGCTTGACTATCAAAAACTGTGGGTAGACAAATGCATTTCCTTAGTATACTACAAACAACCTAACAATAGCAAGTGCATATACAACCTGCAATTAGTATGGAGTATGGTGTCAGTTAGATCAAAAAAGAATAAATTGTTGGAAATAGAGTATAGACATTATAGTAATGTACATGGATGCAACGAGCAGCGATGATATATATATATATATATATATATATATATATATATATATATATATATATATATATATATATATATAGATATTAACGGTATGACAATATACTGTCGGAGTTTTGTAATATGGTATTGAGCATTGCCTAGAAATGTTGTCTAAGGTGATGCTGCTAATTCTAGACAGTTTACTAGAATATGCAATGGAGCTGCAACCTTACAATTGGTTTATTATGGTTTATTTGAAAATCCTTTGTAACACCGGGTTTTCTTTTTTTGTATTTTTTGTAGAAGTATTTGGGCTGTTAAGTGATGTTCTACTTTGGGTGGAGTTGGTAGCTTATTCAGGCAGGCAATCATATATCTTATGTCTAAAGCAGTCTATTATTAGAATAGTTTACCAGTGCTGCCGTGAATTACTTACTCATGTTTGGTTATCAAGGCATTGAATAGGACTTGTTGATAATTAAGTAGCCAAATTTGTCAACAACTAGCCAGACAAAACTATTTGTAGTAAAATACAAGTTTCTGAACCTCAAATTTATTCTGCGTCTATTTCAATGGCTACCAAAACAGATATGCGCCACCTAATCGCTTTTTTCAAGACCCGGGTCCTTTGCCACAGGTTTACATTTGTTCATGGTCCTAACTTATTACTAAAATCACCCATGTGATCCAAGAATAACTCAAAATATTTGTGCCATTCAGCCATAATGGCTACATTGTTACAGTACTATCAACTTTTGATGAGTCATACTGTTTTACTAGTTTTATCACACTCAAATCTCTGCATATGAATTTAATTTGTGTCAAAACCTCTTTTGAGTGTTAAAGTTATTGTATGTTAGATCAAGTATTTCTATGTACATATAATACATTTACATTCACTGTAATCATTTCCACAGCTCAAAAGCCTATGATGATTTAATAAATACTTCAGATGCTTACACATGGCATTAAAACAAATACATTATGTCAAATTTATCTAAGCAAACACTAAATTAATATAGCAATAATTAATAAACACATCATATTGTTTCTTTACAGCTTAGTGACAAGCAGATGGTGTAGTATTGACTATTCAGAGACTGGGTGAACTGTAGATATACTGAGTGTGTGACTTACTCCAACAGACTGGGTGACTTTTAGATATACTGTGTGTGACTTACTCCAACAGACTGGCTGAACTTTAGATATACTGTGTGTGTGACTTACTCCAACAGACTGGGTGAACTTTAGATATACAGACGGTTCCCTACTTACGAACATTCGAGTTACGAACAACGGTACATACGAACGCATGTACGTTGTTCGTAACTCGATTCACTTTCGAATTATTTGTTTGAAATTTGTTTGAACTTTACATACGTATTGTAAAGAGATTTGCCGGCCTTTACTTGGCAAGATCTCTACTAATAAATAAAGATAAGAGAGTGCCTGTAATTAATTAAAGTGCTTTTAATTAGCGAAGGAAATTCACCAGCCGAGGAGCATACGGCTATCTGCTCTGCTCAACTAAATGGGCGCACTCATTTATATACAATAATATCAACCGTTCCGGCTAACGGCAAACGGTAAGAACACCGGCTAACAAGGTGAATGAATAGGACCGTTAGCGCGTTGGAATGACAACCATCTAAGTGACGATAAGTGATAATGTTATGACGGTATATCAGATGTAACAATAGCATAACGAGTGAGACAACGATATAATAAACGGACAACACATAGAAAAAATAAGACAACAACGATAAGTGATAGCATAACGATTAAAACAACAATGTAATAGAAAGGACAAGACATACAATAAATAAGAAATGCAGTGTCATGGCCCGGCGTCAACCAAAGTATTATTTCCATTTTATTAAATATTTTTTCTCAGTACAAACCAATACAGGTTAATTATACAAGCCTTAAACATACTTATATAAACCTTCAATATACTTATATAGCCCTTAAACATAAATTATAATACAAAATATAGCACAGAAGCAACTTACGAACAAATTCACCTTACGAACAACCGTCCGGAACGTAACTCGTTCGTAGGTTGGGAACCGTCTGTACTGAGTGTGTGACTTACTCCAACAGACTGGGTGAACTGTAGATATACTGAGTGTGTGACTTACTCCAACAGACTGGGTGACTTTTAGATATACTGTGTGTGACTTACTCCAACAGATTGGCTGAACTTTAGATATACTGTGTGTGTGACTTACTCCAACAGACTGGGTGAACTTTAGATATACTGAGTGTGTGACTTACTCCAACAGACTGGGTGAACTTTAAATTAATTTAGCTTATTTATTTTTATATATATTTTTTATTTTCATTTTTGCTGATAAGTTTAACTAGAATTTTTGATCCTCATATGTTACTTTTTCCAGATTCAACTTGCTCAAATTTTACACTTATTGTCACTTATTAGAATTTGTATGTTGAGGATATTATTAGTAGAAATATTTCAATATTTCATCACTTGAAATATTTTAGTAAAGATTTGACTATATTCATGTGTCAATCATTGTTCATTTACTGAATTCATAGAGTACATATCTAGATTACCTCCTTGTTTTCAGTACTTTGGTTATATAAGCTTTTCTGTAAGACGCATGCTACCGTTAATGGAGCATGAAACATTTTTGAGATTGAAGAGCCTGCCCGATAAGTGGGTGATGAAAAGAAAATACATTGTTATAAAAATAGTTTTATTATGGGAATTGTACACTGAATATTATCGTCTTACTCTTATACAAATAAGCATTAGAAGGGAACCTGTTAAATCACCGATCAAAATGTATTTCAAATATTTAGCTTTTGTTACTGTTGTTAGTTTCAGTACATCTTTATTGATCATCTAATGCCAACAAAATTCCTTATAGCTGTGGTTTTTTATTAGAATGGATTTATGTTCTAAAAATTGACCATGCAAAAAATGTATGGATTCTCAACAAACTTTTATTAAGCTTTACGAAAGTCTGTATCTGACGTACAAAAAAGAGCAGGGCATGTTACGTAGGTTGAGTATAATAGAGGTAACGTGGTTCCTGTTATGTTTGTTAGAGCCTGAATGAGTGTGGCATGCTATCAATTGGTAATAAGAGTTTTCTACGGTAACCTATTTATTTGCAAATACAAAAGTGTTTTTAGTGTTAATATAGATCATTACGCAGTCCAACTTGGCCAGCATTCATGGTTCTTCATATTTGTCCCATTTAATCACCTCCCATGTCACAGTTAGTAGGTATAGATCATGGCACAGAGCCTATGATAGCTGCATAGATAAAGGTTTACCCGTATACCACAAATCAATTCATGAAGCACTGAGGTCAAGTCCGGTATATAGATTAACAAGGTCACTTTGGTTTACATTGTTAGATTAGAAACAATATACAGTATATAGTGATCCATGCCAACAATATGTCAACAAACATTTCTCTCATCCGAGGACTGGCTTGTCATGTGAGCGTGCATGGTAACAAGTCATGCGCTTTCTTTTCTAGTCTACTGTTTTACTCTCTAGCATGACGTCTGCTGTACCTATTTAACTTGAGTGGTCGTTCACTTAGTCGCCCAAAATTTTAAATATAGCACCTCCTTTTGCTATGTTGTTACCCATACAGTGCTTACAGAGAGTCAAGGCGGAAGCATAATGGCGACAACAGAGTATGTGAATATAAACTCTACTGAGCTGTCTTCATCGACAGAAGTGAAGCGAAGAACATGGTGGGAGCCGGCGTATACTATGTATATCGCTAACACTCTCTTCTTTATACCGTTCGCTATCAACTTCATCGTTGTTGATGCTCTCATCCTCAGCAAGCTCTGTGTCATTAAGTACCAGAATATTACCCTCTGCAACAACAGTACATTTACGGAAAGTCACCCAACTTTGGAGGTTAGTTGCTTAGAGACAACGCGAGTTCATTTGGGTCAAGGTTACATTTCGGATATATGAGAGAGTAGATGAGATACAGTAGCTTACTAGCAACATTCAGGAAGACTTGAAGCATTAGTTTGCGAATGTTTCTGTTGAACATTACAGTTTCAAATATTTATATCTAAGACTCTTATATCTGCGATGGCTCATACATGTTCATATCAGCCAAAATCTATGTTCATTCACCTTCATGATCAGCTTACAATATTTATAAAGGATTAATGCACCTCTTCCCAATCCTCAAGCTTTAGGCTTAGACACATAAATGTGTCAGTTCTCATTGTATCTGCATTAAGGAGACCTGGAAATAAACTTTAAATATTTTGTCCGTAATTATCGAAATTAAAAATATATTTTATAGTCATACCTCGACATACGAACTTAATGCGTACTGGGACTGTACTCGTATGTCAATGCGCTTGAATCTCAATGCAACATTTGCTATATAAAATAACTAAATACAAATTGATTCATTCCTATACTATAAAAACCACCTTAATATATACATTATACATATATGTTACTTCATTGGCAATAATTTTATGGTAAAACAAGATACTACAATGGAAAAATATGTTTTTATTTTTTAATTGTAATTCGGTATCTACACTCACATAGCAAAACAATTAACTATTTAGTGGTTATCTGCAATAAAATATAATATTAATATGTACAGGTCTGTATGGAGTTCTTACCTTCGAGATAGACGTAGTGGCTAACGGCGGTGTGGCAGAGATTTGACAGCAACGCGTTCAGTACACTAAACCTTTGTGACGCTACATCAACTTTGAATATAATTTAAATGAATTTAGCTTACTAAATACACCCCTAAAGCTAAGTTTTAATCTTTTACTAAACTTAGCTTTAGATTTGTCATCGTCTTAATTTTTATTGTTTCCGACTTGGCGCTTTTTGCTTCACTTTCACTATAACTTTATTCCGACCTTATAAAACCTTTTTCAAACTAATTTGACGAGAGAGACCGAGCGATGATGTTCTTGAAAACGGCCTCTCGCATACTTGGCCATTTAATGGCCATCAACAACTGTATGCTCGTATCTTAACGGTTTCTCATATCTCAAGGCAGTAACTTGTTCGTATCTCAATTTTCTTGTATGTTGGAGCACTCGTATGTCGAGGTATGACTGTAATGTATAATTTTAAAAATATGCAGAACCCTGGTTGTTCATCATTGGAAAGTTTTAGTTCTAATCTTAGCTAATGTACTTGAAACAGGTTTATTGTAAGACTTGTCTTTGTTCGCAACTGCAAATATGTCGGTATATAGCTGGAGTTGTTTCCTTTTGTATTGACTATCTATTTTTTTGTTTAAATCATTTTTTTGTTGCAGTCCAATTTCTCTTCCACTCAGCGCAAGTATGCATGTGAATTTGAAGAGTATTAGCACCATTTGGTTTCTTAATGAGTGTATTTTTTGCTGTTCGCTAGTGCTAAGACATCTGTTCATTGTGTTCGATCAATTCACCTAACAACCATGCTATTTGATTTTCGTTTGTCATCATTTTTCATCGTCATGGTCTTTTCTTCATTAGAATTTTGCAGTTTTGCATTCAATTGATGGCTGATAAAGTTCTATTGTAAAAGCCATGGTGACATAATCATCAGACATCCTATTCGTTCAAGTTGCTAATGCGCAAATAATTTGTTTTGTGTAATAAATTATATATGATTAGCCTAAGGTTTCTATGGTACAGTGATTCAGTTAGGTTCCATTAGATATCGTAAGCAAGTAAGGCAACTATATGCTGATAGCTTTCAACCGTAGATTAGGTTTCAACTATTCAAGCCTCTACCCCCTCCCCCCCCCAAACTCTTCTTTCTGACTAATAATATTGGTCTGAAAAGTTAGCACAGCTTTAGTTGGTATATCATTGCAGCAGTAGCACAGCTTTAGTTGGCCTATCATTGCAGCAGCCCCTAGCTATGTGTTGTATTGAAACAATTAATTTTCCGTGATTCATATGTCAATGATAAGACAACTTCTTATTAATGACTTTTTGTCATACTGTGTAATGGAATTACATTCATTTTGAGATTTTCTATGAGAGCTTCATCTATCAAAAAATTGCTAAAATCTTTAATTTAAGGATGATAGCTTAAGAGTTCTGAAGATATAAAGCGTCGTATTTTTAATTTTCAGCAAGAGACAGCCGATTGGGGAAGTTATCTGACTTTGGCCCAAATTCCTCTGGCGGTTATTGTCAACTTGATGCTATCTTCATACTGTGACAGGGTGGGTCACAAGCTCCCCTATCTGCTGCCCTGCATTGGATCTTTTCTCTATTCGTTCTCGCTAGCAGTGCTCGCTACACCGCAATTGCTAGACTGGCCCATAGAGATCATGTTCATCCCTTCCTTTCTCTCCAGCTTCCTCGGCAATTTTTCAATGGTGAGTCACACCCTCTGCTTGTTAAACTCTTACGCGCTTCAAATGGGAACTGAATTTCACATCCGCTTGCTTGCTGTTGTTTTTTTATTCCCCGTGACTTAGGTATTGCTCATAATAATAGGGATCATTGGAATTGTCTAACGAATGCATAAAGGAAGGTATGACAGCAGGAAAGTCTGGATAAATTAGTGAAACTATTAAGGGGCAGACAACTTTACTTTAACCAATGGTAGTTTTTTCATGGAACAGTTTATGGAGTGCATGCTTTATAAAGTGCACATTTTATAATTGTGGACACTAGCGCACAATTCCATAGCTTAGCCACCAAAATTTGGTTAAATAGTCGTTTATTTTGTTGATAGAAAAATAAAAAATAACTTTAGAGGTTAGTTGCTTAGAGACTAAGGAAGTTCATTTGGGTCAAGGTTTTCTCTTTGATATATGAGAGAGTAATTTAAATACCTTGCTAACTATATTTCTGTAAGACAGGAAGCTTTAATTTGTTGGCGTTCCTGTTGAACATCACAGTTTCAGGTATCCTTTTATCTAAGACTTATATATGAGCCCTGTACATTTTCAAGATGTCAGCGAGTAGGTTAATTTTTTATAATGGATTTCTAAAACCATTTGTCTCTTTTTCTGATGGAATCAACGACATTGGAGAGATTGACAATAAGCAGTTGTGGACATGATGGACGATATTGTCACGCCGCTAACCCATCTATTGTGGTTTTCGTTGACTAAGTAGAGAGCGTTGTATCTGTTGTTGGAGATATTATGATGTCTGTTACAGGTGCTGATGACTAGCTTTAGTTACGTTGCGCAGGTAACTCCTAAGGAGAAGACATCAGTTGCTATGGCAACGTGTGAAGGGACTGTTCTAATGGGAGTGCTCGTAGGGAGCCTTGTCAATGGTCCCGTCATAGAGAAGACGAGTCTTATGATAATGACCTATATAAATGCTGGTATCACCATTATAGCGCCTATCATCATCATCTTCGGTCTAGTCGAGCCGCCTCGGGCAGAGCCTCTTATCAAGTATAAATGGAGAGACATCATCAACGCCCAGCGCACTCTAGACTCTCTGAGGTGTGTGTTCAAGAAAAGGGAAAAACATGGACGTCTCATTCTCCATCTGGCTGTTGCAGCTTTTGCCACATCCTTTATCTGTGTCAGCGGGTACACCGCCAATGCCTACTTGTATTTTATCACAGAACGCGGTATGAGCCTAACTGAGTATTCTGTGTTTAGTACAATCCTACAGGCTATGAAGATGATTGCAGGGCCAGCCATTTTATGGTTGATTAACAGGTACACGAATCCTCACCGGACAGACATACTCATGG
Organism: Watersipora subatra; assembly: GCF_963576615.1. Taxonomy (NCBI): domain Eukaryota; kingdom Metazoa; phylum Bryozoa; class Gymnolaemata; order Cheilostomatida; family Watersiporidae; genus Watersipora; species Watersipora subatra. The sequence goes on from NC_088710.1 coordinate 64,438,247, forward strand.
GGTCTGCTGCTCTTCTCACTTTGGGCTACACTATTATGTCAATCCATGTCATCCCAGAATCTCTCTGGATAGGCGGTATTCTTACCGGTACCGTCACCATATTCGCTGGAGAAATCCGTTTTCTTCAAACGCAGTTGTGCGCGAAAAATGAACTCGGACAGATGTTTGCGTATGTTGCCCTCGCCCAATTCGTTATGGGACAGCTTGCCATTTCCGTTTTTAAAGAGCTGTACGCAGTCACGTTATTCTTCTGGCCCGCCTTCTATCTCGCTCTTTTGGGTGTCATCTCCCTCACTGGCATGATTCTAGTAGCCATAATAGATCGGCTAAAAGCTGCTGATGACGAGGATGGGGATGGGGAGGAGGATGAGTGATCCATTTGTATTCTAATTTCCTGCGTTTTCTGTTAACAGCTATGTAGTTCTGATATGTTATACAGCTGCATTTCCTTATTGCATTTATTGCGTTCATTTTTTTACTCTGTCAAGTGTTTTCACTAGTTTCTTTTGTCATATTTATGATAACAGTGTCTGAAGTTACCTCTCTTTAGATTTCAAGTGTCTCATAGTTGCTATATTATGGTTTTCTGTCTTCCATATATCCACCCAATTGTAGACAGTGGGAGACTTTAAATGACTGCAATTCTTGCCTCTTTTGTGCAATTTTTTCATTTGTTGATCTGCCAGTATACAAACATTTACTAATATCGCTTTTACTAATATTGCTTTGGACTTCACCAATTAAGATTAGATTAACTCGTTATTGACCAAAGTCTATGCATGTCAATCTCCATGACCTCTTACTCATGACCAAGAAATCATATAGCCAGTGATCATGTTTTTTTCTTGTTTTTGTGTATATCAATTTAATATGCTATTGTCAATGCATTGTGTTCATGTCTGATTTTTGCATAGAATTTGGTGTGGTTGCCCATGAAATTTCGATGTTTTTTTCTGGTTTATGTAATTATGATATACAACTACATTTATTAACTACTAATTTATCTTTAGAGATGAAATATAGCCAACAACAACCAAGCATTATTACGTACATCATCCTCATCCATTGCTGAAGTATATCTTTGAATTTTGTACAAATAACTTTGCATACAATGACTCGACAAGGGGAATTGGTGTATTTGTATGTATTCTTGCTTCTTTGGATGAATGAAAATCAAATTCTCGCTTGTGCAAAACCAATTGAAGACTTGAGTTCAACCTTGAAGTGTTGATCCTAGAACATTGTATGCTTTCAAATAGGGATGACAAGCCCATTTCATTTGAGGCCGCACAGTTGTATTTGAGCTGTAGAGTGCATTAAATACTGCCTAACTTTGAAACAGACAAAATTAGTAACAAATATGTTTTGCAAAATAGTTTTATTTGTAAGAATTCCTTCTGTTCTTGAAATTTATAATGTAACGACTTGAGAAATCGTAATCACATCGAAATGCTTTTCAAGTAGTATATTAAAACAAAGTCGGGTAACATAGCACTAATTTTAAAATATTTTAGCAAAATTTGGAAAAATTTTGTTTTTGATACAGAGCAGCAATCGTAAGCGAGTTAGCCAGTCAGAGAAAGACAACCACATGAAGGTTACGTTTCTGAATGAAGTCAACATTAGTGTAGAAATTTATGAAACATAATAATAATAAAGTGCATATATATATATATATATATGTAGCGTGTGTATTTATATTATCTTGTGTTGTAATTGTGTTTATTTATTACTTGGTAAACTATAGCAATCAGTTACAACTAAAAACTTCATAGTTTTTTATAAGAGCAATCTCCTAACCTGTGCTTTTCACAGAACTTGAGCACGGTTTGTTTTTGCTGCAGGCACTTTGTATCATAGTCTGCTGCGCGAGATCAACCATGTCGAGCACCATGTTTTAATCAGCCAGGTTTTACGCATTTGTGTGCTAGCTTGTTGACTTGTTTGTGTGCTGTCCTCAGATTTTTCAAAGACCAAACTCTCACATAGGCAGGCTGTCACAAACATGCACAAAGTTTGCAATTTTGGAGCTTCAATTTACAATTTAGAGTACTTTAGCAGGTTAAATAGATAAAATGCTTTAAAGAGTCTATAAAGATAGTAAGTTCGTGTAGACACATCTGTTTTTAAATCACATCACACTTTCAAGTTGCTTTGGTTTCTTGCCAGCGCATCACAACTTGTGAATAAGAAAAGTTAAATAAAACTCCTGATTTTGTTGCAAGGTCATTAAATTCAGAAAAAATGTCCTTCAATACACCTCGACCACCTTGCAAGCTTTTTTTGTGTAAATTTGTGTCAGTAGTACCATAAGCCTCTCATGTAGTTTTTAAATAGAGAAATAAGCAGTGCCAATATTTGCCAGCTGTTTTTCTCAGCATTCTCAGTGAGTTTTGACTTGAATGCACAAAAATGGGCATAATGCTGTGTGACAGTTCTGCAATTTTTCATCACTTTTTTTTAACCTTTTGACTGCTTCATAGTATCAGTCACAAAAGCCAGATTATTTCACCATTTATCATGTGGTAATCCTGACACAGGCTCACCATTTCTGCCATGACTGTCCAATGTCATCACAAAGCTCAAAAAGCCATTTTAGTGTTATAATTTGGCTTAGCCCTGGTCACTACACTGCTCAAACGGCCAGTCACGAGTTATTCTGGAAGAAACTCAGCCTGTTAGCTAAATGGTCTTATTTAACTTTTTTTTAGAAATTCTCTGCTCTTTTTCAATCAATAAAATTAAAGGGAAGACAATTCTTAATCTTCCATTCTCTATGTACAATGTAGTTTGTTTACATGAAGCCTATTTACTGAACCCAAACCTAAAGTCATTAAAAAGATATTGCTGATAACGTCACAGCTTTCACTATTTCCAATAGAAAAACAGTTAACTTGTTGATGAATATTAATAAACGCACACAAGGGCAACAACGGCTTGCGATAGTGTTAGCTATTGTAATCTCCAGCATTGGCAGCATCAGCTCCTAGTTTCAAGCACTTCTGATAACATTCAAGCTGTTACTGATGCCAAAAATTGTATTGCTGGATGGATGGCATCTGTAAAATTTGCAATTTTGGCAATGATATCTAAAAGGTTAAATTGGTTTTGCACTGTGATTCAATTGACTATAAATTCTATGCAAATTCAAAAAATCTTTTTTGTCCCAAACTTCATTATCATGCAGTTATTAGCGGCTATCATTTTTCAAGCTAATCTTTTCTACTCCCTTTTATGTGCAACCTTTCAGCAACTTGGTTTCACAAGAAAACCTCGATGTAGACATGATTTCTTAATGATCAAGTGTCCCCAAGTAGCTCTAGAGCAGCATCAATCATCTTTCAAGTTGACGGGAAGACAAATCTTTGTCTCTACGATTTCAGCAGAAGTTTATTGATTGCTTAGTAATATAAATAACAAAGGCCAGATTATTTCACCATTTGTCATGTGATAATCCTGACACAGGCTTGCCATTTTTGCCATGACTTTTTTCATGATTTTTTCAATGCCGTCTCAAAGCACAAAAACCAGTTCAGTGTTATAATTTAGCTTAGCCCTGGCCAACTAGTTTGCTAAGACAGTTAGTCACAAACGATTCTGCAAGAAAAACTCATAGCCTGTGAGCTAAATGTTCTAACGAAACAATTTTTCTTGCAAGTTTGCTGGTATTTGTATGTTGATATTAAAGAGAAGATAACTCTTAATTTTTCATTTTGGTTTGATTTTAGATAATTGTTCATCACACATTTGCAATTTCATCTAAATTTGTTAAAAAAGGGTTTAGTTGAACAAGTTAAAGCTTTTGCTGTTATGCTAACTGTGATTATTAACAATTGGCACAAAAAATCTATTTTTACAGACATACAACCCAATGTGTTATATAGCAGAATACTTAAAGATCAACACTTCTTATGGTTCAAATGTTTCATCAAGACTTTGGTAAATGACCTGATTGCTTTCCAAAGCATCAAGGACACTCTGTTAACAGGCTTACTGATAACAAGAGATCTGCTCAATCATAATCTACTTGATCACTCATAATCATAATCGAAATCAGATTATTTTTTCTCAAAGTTCTAAAGAACAATGTTTATTTTTTCACGTAAAAGCAACATTGTTCTGAATAGTTAAAGAAACAGTGTTTGCTACCTACTTTTAAAGAACTATTGCAGTGAGCAACTGGCAACACATACAGGATTAGCCTATTCGCTGCGTGAAGAAACATTTTGTTGCAGGATTGTTGATTGATAAGGACTATTCAAAAGCCTGTTTTTCTTTTCCTTTGAATCATGTTTTAAGTTGATTGTGTACATTACTGATTAGTTGAAACTAATTTAAGTTACATTTTCTAATTACACTTACTAATGGACTTTTCATTAGAGAACTTAGAAAGGAGAGCTAAGGCTAATACTGCAGTTTTTTTGCTTGTATTTATTGGTCAGCAGTCTTCATTTTCATCACGTTGGTCTGCAAATAAAATAACAATAATGGCTGATGCGTTGCATAAAATGTAAGTCATTCTTTAGAATTGGCTTGTGTTGGTTAATATTTGTTGGTATTGGCTGGTGTTGGTTGGTGTTGGTTGGTATTGGCTAGTATTTGTTGGTATTGGTTGGTATTGATTGGTATTGACTGGTACTGGCTGCTATTGTAATAGGTTTCCCTAAAAATAGAATTTATCACGCTTTTAGTTTAAGACAAAAATTTGTTCATAGTGTAAGTTTATTTTTAATAGGTGATATTATTTAAGATGTGGATGGAACAATCACTGTTCACTTTATTGTTCATAACAAATTTGGTTGTTTAAGCTAATAGCTTGTAGAGAAATCAAATTAGGCAAATTGGCATTAATATCTTTGCTATGCTATGGCTATTATGAGACACAGTGGCAGAGGTCTTATTGTTGCGAAAGAATGCAAGTCTGTAAGAATTTTTTTATCAATGGGTTGTTATTCATAGCCATCTATGATAAGTCTCCGTCTTGTGTGGAATGATGAAAGACAAACAAGCTCACGAACTGTATGCTTCATCACATAGTGCGCTTAGCAACAATGTACGCAAAGCTTAAACGCTGCCGCTGTCGCTGAGTACGTCAAATTCAACTTTACAAACCTATTGATATTTAATCCCGCGTATAATGGCCACATTAAATTGAGCATGTATTTATTACAGCTAATAATGTGTTAGCACAATACAGTTTAGATTTGAACAGTTCAAACATTCAGTATTCAGTATCGCTGGAGTTATTGTGCACGCTTCTATGCCCAAGCAGTTACAATTGCTAGCTATCAGTATCAGAAGGCTCGACTAGTATAAGCAGATCAACTGAGCCATACGAGTCTTTGTTGTACATACACTGGATAGGAATACAAGAAAGCAATGTCATATTTGCCGAGTTTATCCGACTACGTCGGTAGTAGAGTCGCCTCAACAGCCGAACCGACGAGCAAAGCATCATCTAGTCGGCCTGGAGATACTAACCGCATTCTCTCTACTAATCAACAAATAGAAAAAATGTTCACCGGGATGAGTAGGAGTTTAAGCTATACATCAGCGCGTGTTGCTCGTAACAAAAAGGTAAGAAATGATTGATCAATAACTTTTCATATTGTCTCTTTTTTGTTCAATTTTTTGTGCTCCATTTACACGCCTTCGAGGTAAATCACAGTGCGGTTGTCAACTGCCTAGCTGGATATGAAAACATAATCGATAGAATCAATCTGCATTTGGCATAAACTAGAATGGTCTGTTTCTGATGTGAATGTTATAACAAGTACACTACACTTTTTATATGCATTAAATGTGTTTTCGACTTCTCTTGTAACTTTTATATTTAAAGTTCCAAATTATTTCAAGTTAAAGCTATTTGAATATTTTATATTTAATGAAAAGTTCTTTATCTGAACAACCAAATCATATTATTACAAAAGCAACAATTTAGTAATCATTTCCGACTCACAATTTTAACCAATGCAAGACCTATTAGCCTTAGTAATTACATATTAGACCATTTCCAAACTCTGTTTAGGTGATGATATCACTATACCAGTGTAATGACAAACTACAACAGCTAATCACCCTCATGTTCATGGTCTTTTATTATAAGATTGTCCTCCTTTTAAGATTTTTAGAATTAAAATTTTAAAAATTAAACTAACATTTTAATTAAAGTTTGAGCTAGTTGCAGTAAACCACCAATGATAACAAATTCAGTCTAAAGACAGCTAAAGGAATTCTCTAGAACATGTCTGAAAGAAGCATATTAGTAGTAATTTGACTCTTACATAGGATATATTTTCTATCATGTTGATGGTGCAGCTAGAGTGAATTGTACTGCCAAGAATTGTTTTCCCCTGTCATAATATATAGCATACAAGGCTGGCAGGTGTGTCGATATAGTGGTTCTCTGTATAGCTATGCTACAGCTGAGCATAGAAGCTCTTGAGTCCATTCATTGGTTGGAAAAAGGTTGTTGTTTGCTAAGCATATTTATTCTTGCTATTTTAAGAACAATATACATAATCTAAGCCATAGAAATATATTTAGCCAATATATTATATTATATTGGCCACAGAAATAGTACTTAGTGTCAATAATTAAGTGACTATATATTCGTTTGATTAGAGCACAAATATTCATTGTTGACAACTAAAGGCGACAAGTGAACACAAAATCTGAATCAGAATTAACTCTCTGTGATTTGTTCTAACAAGAGCTCTTAACCACTTGGAGGTACAGTGTAATTTTTATGTTAGCTTTAGATTTGCGATTTTTGATTTCAAATACAAACTTGCAAGCTACAAAAGTGCACTGCTTTTGCAAACAAATATATGTATATATATCAGTGATGTTCAACAAATAGGCTACACGCATCTGGTAAGCGCTTTTGTGGACACACATAATGACCATGACCCTTGCAATGATCCTAGAAATAACTTGCTTGGTTTATTATTAATACATTTACACTTATTACAAGGATTAGCAACTGCATTTAGACAACATCGAAATACTAGTGAAAACAAAGAAGTTGTGCTATCTTGTAGATACATATAAATAATGCCACTGCACAAGCAAACAGTCTTGATGATAAGGCGTAATAGCTCTTTGTGCTTTCTATGTTTATACAGTCTATTGTTACCTCCCCCTATCACACCACTTGATAGAACACTTGAGCGATCTATAAAAAGGAGCAGATAAAAACGAACTTACCGCTAATGGATTTTGTGAGTTTAAAACAATATATAAAACAGGTGGTTGCTAGAGCCCTTTTATATGACAAACACAATGTTATCAACACTGGCAAGAAGAGGCTCTACCCTTCGGCATTCCTTTCGTGCTGCTGCAACAATTCAGCTGCCGTTGCGCGTGACATTATGGATATCGTACTGAAGTTTGTAAGTGAGTGTGAAGAGCTAGCGAGGCATCACAAGGCATGGGATAATCAAGTGAGTCAGCGAGATAAATACGTCAGCGGATAGTTTAACTTGGCTCTCACGACTTGCTCCACAACAGTTGCAGAGTAGAATATGAGGCGTGTGCAGATGGGTAGGATTGGCATGTGTTTTCTACTCCTATTTTCAGCCTGGTTTTATAAAAGTAGCCAGACATAAGAAAACTTAGCAGTGATTCTGCAGCTATTAATAACTTGTGAGTTGCAAGCGATCGTACCAATCTCGGGATCGATTATCCGATAAAGTCAACTGCGGTTGTGTGAGATGTGAAATTGATTTGTTTGCAAATGGGATTGCTTCATCTATAATGGGTAAAATTTAGTTAAAAGGTAATTCAACACTGAGTGTATAGTGATATGACTAAGAAACTGCATGTTACCAGACAGTCTTAAAACTTGGTGTATTATAAATACCTGATCCTTGAGATGGTGTTTTAATAGAGATATTTGGTGTTTCAGAGGACATGCTTTTTGCTAAATTATGAAATTGTTCTGAATGTCAACATTTAAAGGTATTTAGTTATACATAAATGGCTAATCACAAAATCTTCATGCTTATATTATAACACCTTACGACATGGCTTATATAATCTTTAGGACTTACAGCTAGCATCACTCTATTCTCTCTGCTAGTCAATGTAATAGTTAATAATCACTGAGTGGGCCAGCTAAACTAAAGAAACATATTGATCAGCTAAAACAGACTACTTGAAGGGATTTTACAAAGTTTTTATATTAACAAATATATTTAGAACTTCAATTTACCTGAAGCTTTATGGAGCTGTCTAATCATGTCAAGCGAGCATAGCCTTGGTTGAGTAAACTACTTATATGGGAACTACACTATCTCATTCCGTTTTTATTCTTGTGCATTATAAGTAGAGGTGGAATGAGACACAAGACGGGACGAGACAGGTCGATACTTGAAAGAAATTTTGAGTATCGACCTGTCTCCTCCCGGTCGTCCCGTCTCGACTTCGTCTCGACCTCGTCTCGACCTCGTCTCGACCTAACTATTACCAAACTCGAGACAGGAAAGAGAACTAAAGCGCCTGAGCACGGCTGTTAAAACATGGCTGCAGAAGAAAGAAAATAAAGTTGCTGGAAATAAAGTAAGACCTATTCAATAGATGGTAAAAATATACATGTAAAAAGTACTATGTTTATAATAATTATTATCAATCAAGCTCAAAATTCTTTGAAATATATAACTTCGCTATTTTAGAGCAGTTTGCGTCACTTTTATTTACAAAAAATACATGCATATTGCTATTAAAATGTTGTATTTAAATCGTTTACACCAGGAGAAAATTCCACTTAAAAAGAGGTTTATCAATTTCATATATCAAGTTCGCTAGTCCTTGTGTAGTGAAATCATCACCAAATGCTCATTATTTTACTGTCCCGTGTCTCGAGTCTCGAATTTTTACAAGACAGCGTTTCGAGTCTCGTCTCGAACTTAAAAACCCGTCTCATTCTACTTCTAATTATAAGCTATAGTAGCATATAAACATACAAGACTCGTGTAAAAGGTTAGCGACTCAAATTCTGGTAGCTTTCTATCAGGAGAGAACAACTCCCAATAGTATATAAATCGTTGTCTGATTTCCATCAGCCGCAAAGACACTTGATTAAGTTTTTAAGAGTCAACAATATACTTGAGCTCTCATCATGCACAGCTTTTACTTGCTATAAGCAAGAAGAGATTATGCTCGGAGAGTCCAGCATGATCAATAAAACTTGGATATAAGTCTTGTTTTCTTTGAGGGAGACCAATGAGAAGCTCAACCATATACATACACTTTACTTGCAGATCCAAGTCTATTTTTTGTTCAGAGGTATATTGCTGAGATGTTATGCATTTTCTGTTTATGAATGCTGTTCATTATATTTCATGGAGAGAGAGAATAAAGCCCAATAGTGGCAGCCTATCATATATTAGCTTACAGAAATAGTTTTCTGTACTCTCACAATACCAAGTGCTGTGTACACATTGGTCAGTTACTGACAGATTCTTTGATCCAAAGCAAACAACAGCTTTTGATAAAGTTTGCCTCGGCACACGTGAATAAATTAAAGTATTGACCAGTGCTTACGTCAGCGAGAAAAGCCACTCTTATACGCCAACTTCAATGACTAACTAAATATAAAATCTGATAGCAAAGGCAAAGAAATTTTATCCGGACAAACGCTGCCACGCACTGATTAGTACCATGCTGTAGATCAATAGACCTGCCTGAACTAGCTTCTTTCTTATTTCTCTTTCCTTTTGAAACCCACTTGTGTTTATCAACTTTGAGTTCAGTGTCGCTCTACTCGCTAATCAATAGCGCTATAAATCTCGCTCACAGGCAGGCTCTTTCAGTCTAATATTTATTATAAATTTCATTTGTTATTGAAGTTATTAGACAGACTTGGAGAGTAGCGTTCGGTAAGTTGACAGCTCTGTGTTCACATCATGTATAAATAGTTACTGTGTACAAACCTATTGCACCCGTTGAATCCAAAGCATAGACTCAAGTTTAACAACAGTTTTAGTGTTTTATTTTACTTCCTCAGTGCTATGCTATGGCTCTAGCAATTTGTAGCTCTATGGAGAACAATTTCTTGTCAGTGTTGATTAAATGACCCAAAAACATTAAGAGCTACAAATTATGTTTGTGATTTTAAAGCTACCTGGTAGAAGAATGATGTCTGTGTGGTTTCAAAACTATCTGGTACAGGAATTATGTCTGTGCGGTTTTAAAGCAGCCTGGCACAATGCTAAGCAAAGCATGAACTTCAGTAGAATTATTAAACATTACCACACAAGACCATGCATATTACATGGTGAGCATTTCATTTCAGGATTACATTAAGATTAAAGAAACTTCTCTGTAATCCGCACATGCCCTTTTATTACAATATTGTACTGAAATTGTCATACAATTGTCAACATATAGTCACTGCAGGACCCACCAATCATATCCTAGAACTGTCTGTTTATTTTTTGTTGAAAAGTCGAGAGGACAAGCGTACTTTAAACTTAAAATAACCGTAGCGTAAAGGCTGGTTTGACTGAAGTTCACATGTTCAATGACCTTTTCATAGCTGTGTCTTACAATAAGATTTACAATATATTACTAATGCAAACAGCTCTATTCTTGAGACTATCTCTAAACAGCGAGGACGAGCAACACAAGAGACAAATGCATATCTTTTTCACATTTTCTTTAAACCATGAAGTTTTTAATATAGTTTGCAATTGTAAGCAAACCATGAAGTTTACCAAATAATATAATAATTACATACATTTAGAGAAATGTTGAAATTCAATTTTGATTGATCTGATGAAGGTTTACATAGACTCATATCCATGCATTTGGATCAGCTCAGATAATCCACGAATATTGGGGTAACATAATACAAATTTATAGCTGTACGAGACTTTGATAGTTTTATTAACTTTAAAAAAAAGAAGACTTCTAATGTAAACATACTTTTGTTACGCAAGGAATAACACTGACCTAATAACAAGACTGGCAAAAGTCTCTGTTGCGCATATAAGTTTAACAATCTTCTTCAGATTACCGTGATTTGGTGTGATGAATCTGTTTGCCTAAGTTTGTATGATTATAAGGCATGTTAGTCGTTGACTCCAACGATATAGTAGTAGGAATAGCGCGTCACTTTTCCCGTGACCGGCTCAGCATCAAGACAATTTTCCCGTTTCTTCACTGTTGCTCATAATACCATTTGTGCCCCTTCTTTGTTTTTTTTTGCAGTTTATCATTCTTCTTTCATTTCTAATGATTGAGAAAATCAAAGTGACTAGCTCAGATCTTCCTTCTAATGCTGGAACACCTAATTTAAATTAAAGATTTTTTTGATATATTACACAACTGCTAATAGCCTGTAGAATGTATATTGAAGTACATCAAAGGCTTGTTATACTTGTAGAGGAAGTTTCCTGCTTTATTAGCTACCAACAACAGTCAATATATCTGCACCTAGGAGTTAACCTAGCAGTTCTACTTATTGACAGTAAACGCAATCATTAATTAGTCTACTTTCCCACTTTCTTCATTACAACGGGACGATTCACCAAAATAATCTAATCCTATGGGCCAAATACTCAACGAACTGCATCCTGTTAGACATCACCAGCAAAAAATTATTTTTTATGGTGATTATGTGACTACTGAAGATGCGGTAGCTGCTAAACAAACCACAAAACCAACATGCATATTACTGTAAAACCTCTATTTGAACGCCGCGACGCTCTATTTTTTAACCCTTTCTTTATAGTGGCGGTCAAATAGAGGTGGCATTCAAATAGAGGTGGCATTCAAATAAAGGCAACATTTAATTAGAGGTTTTACAGTGGTAGAATTTGCTTGCAGATTGTAAAAAGGAATTTGCAAGGTGTAGACGATGGCATAGGAGACAAAGACGATATATCAGCGTGCCGACAGAGCATGACTTGGACAGGAGCCTATGACCTTGAATCAATGGATACCAGAGAAGACACAGGTCATGACACTGACCTTGAGACAGACGGTAAATATATGTGATGAAATCTTTTCTTTAGGAACTTGAATTGAGAAACCCATTCCGTCTGTTTTATTAGGCTCTCCTGATCAATCTGATTTTTTTTCTGATGTTAAGCTGATTATTAGGCTAATGTTAAATTATAAATTTTAGAAAGAATTTACCTATATTTGTTACAGTGAATGTTGTTTGTATACAGTCAATACATTCTTTAGTAACCATGGGCATCATAGCGGTAAAAATAACTATACCGTAATCAAACATACCGCTGCGGTAGGACAAGTGATGTCCAAGTGTAGTTCGTGTATTAATTATATATCAGAATTATACTTGCTAATTGCCAGGCTAACTTCTGACTCTATTATAAAACTACTAAAATTAAGTGATGTTGAGAGCTGAGAGAGAAGACAACTACAATCTACATCTTTTTCTGTACTATTGCAGATGTGTTTGAGGGTTTTGACCACAGTGGTAAGACTTCCTACATAGAGGCTTGTCAGCGCAGCAAGGTTGTACCAGTCTCCTACTATCTTCGACATATGCACGAGTCAGAGCTCAAACTCCGGCACCATCAGCTCGGCAGCAAATCAGTGAAGCCCATTGCAATATCATTAGTTGTAAGCATTTCTCTACTAATGGCTGATATTATAGGATTAAGTAAATTTACAATGTGAATCTTTAAATCTTTCAACAAACTCAATTTTGTTGTGTGATTCAAAGGTACTTAGGAAATGCTTATAAGAGAATATTTTGAAAGCTTATTTTCTTTATATAGTATTACTCTTTATATTGCAGTCAAATGCCAAAATTCTATCTCTTGATCTCACAGACAACTCCTTAGGCTGCCGGGGTGCTCATGTCTTGTGTGACATGCTCAGGGAGAACTGTTTCATCACACATCTGGTATGAATACTTACTAACGTTTTGATATATACATTTAGGTTTGACAGATGCTAGCAATGAGCAATTATAGTGAATAATAATCACAATAGAATTGATCTTTTTCGAACCACTCAAGTAGTTTTGACTCTTATAAAGGCTTTCTTATGAGATGGCGCATCGATTATATAATTGCATCTTATAGAGCAAGTTGAATGATATTTATAGCAATTAACTGTAAGTCTATGTACCAATTGCTGAGTCCATGAAAAATAAAGTACTTTATCTATGTCTATGGTATGGCTTACAAGCATTGAGTTGGATGATACCATAGCCTTTTTTAGCTAAGTGCTAGTCAATAATGGAATTACTTACTTTTTAGAACCTGTCAGAAAACCATTTAGGTGAGACGAGTGCTGAGATGCTCTCAGACATTATTCAGATCACTACCTCCCTCACTCACGTCACCCTCTCGCATAATGATTTTAATGACAGAGCAGCTGTCTTCTTCGCCGAAGCAATCTCAGCAAGTTCATTTGATATATTTCTGTTTATGCACATTTGAAAGAAGCCTTTTCGTAATTCTTTGATTACAGTTTGACTTGTTTTACTTATGAACAATGTTTTTGTAGAACACAACAAAAATTGAATACTTAAATCTAAGTCACAACAAATTTGCGGAGATGTCTGGAGTCGTCTTAGGACCAGCGATAGGAGAAAACTCTTCAATTCAAGATTTAGACCTCAGCTGGAACAGTTTGAGAAGGAAAGGTGCTGTCGCCATTGCTCAAGGACTAAAGGTAATTACAATCAATATATTGTTGTTAGATTATCATAAAATTTTTCTAGACTCAATGATGTACTTGTTAGTAATTTTTCCTTGGCTAGGTTTTTGATTAATTTTATTTCTATACATTGTTTTTGTTAAAAAGTCACAAGTAATATTTTTATTTTCCCAAAACTCTAGTTAAGGTTCAGCTTGTATGCCTTTTATTTTGTAGACAAACATTATGATTAAAAGATTGGACCTTTCATGGAATGGATTCGGAGTTGATGGTTCACGAGAGCTAGGGAAAGCTCTTATGGAGAACACAACTCTAGAAGAACTTAATGTAACGTGAGCACTTTATGGAAGTTTAATAGCTCATACATACTGATGTTGTAGTATAGACATAATAATACTCTAGTAATGTCTGCTCAATACAGATACAAGATACAATATGGTAATAGAAGGAATGAAAAGCGTAAAGCAGGTATGCTTGCTTGTGCTAACTTTAATTTCGAGAGCTCGTTTTAACGAAACAATTTTGTAAATAAAAGATAATATTTATCTAAAAATAATATTTAGAATTTTTAAATCTTTATTTTAACAAATTGAAACTGACATTATTTGTTTACAAAGCAGTTTCTGACTTGAAGACTTCTTTTGTTTTCCATTTCTCAAACACTAAAAATATATTCTTTCAACATGAGCAGAAATGTTCAATTATAATTGTTAAGCAGTCAAAGTTATGGTATTCAAGTTATAAAAACAAACAACTCACTTCCTAGACATACACTATATACAATACGCAGCTGTATACTAGATACGACATATACAGTACTTATGTATACATTGTACCATATACGTTCAATATATACCTTATATTTCTTTATTGCCCGGTTAACAGCTTAGATAGTTCCCAGAAATTCCAGGAAGATTTGTTTTTGTTGGAAAGGTGGGCTGAGCATTGGGGTATGGTGTTTAACACTGATAAGTGTCAAATAGTCAGGTTTGGTAAGAACGGTCTTGATAGTTCTGTGGATTACTTTTTAGGAGGAATAGCGTTAGAGAATGTATCAGCTTTTAAATATCTTGGAGTTGAAATTACTAGTGATTTTAGTTGGGACTTGCAGATTGATTCGGTGACGGCAAAGGCTTCTCAGAGGTTGGGTATGATGAGGCATGTGCTTTTTAAGGCCCCCAGAAAGGTGAAGAGGGTTGCATACCTCACCTTGTGTAGACCTATAATGGAATATGCAGGTGAGGTATGGGACCCTCATTTAGTTAGGCAGATAACATCGTTGGAGAATGTGCAGCGAAGGGCTGTGCGTTTTATTTCAGATTTGAGGGGAAAACAGAGTGTTACGGAAGCAAGGCAGTTTTTGGATCTAGAGCTGTTGGAGGCAAGGCGTAAGAGTGCTCGCATGACATTGATGCTAGAGATTTTAACAGATAGCAGGCACAGTTCTTTTGTTGATAGTTTTAAGCATTTGCAAGATACAATTCATGATCATAATACAAGGTCAACAACTAACGGGGAACCCCCCGCCATTGAGTCAAATTCGAGTTTTTATCAATATAGTTTTATGCCCAGGACTTCCCGCAACCTGCGAGGAAAGCCATGAAATTTTATCGAATTTTTGACAGACATTTTGAAGGCCTTCTTTTACCCGCGAGCGGGGTCTAAAGGCTCGAGTTTTACCTAGACCTAGACCTATACGTATATGGAACAATTATAGACTTTCAGAAAGGCTGTCTTTAGCTTTCCGGTATTCATTCGTGCTTGAAGAACTTTTTTTTTAAAGCTCCTGCTTTTAATTCAGCAAAATAGCGGATAAAATACAATAGAAATAAAATAAAGAAATAAAATACAATAAAATAAAATACAATTAGCTCATTGAAATTACAGAAACAATCGACTGACTACAGAGGCAGCAGTTCTACTGGGAAAGGGAGTTGCAGTCAGCGAGTCTCTCAGGGTCCTCAAGGTATTTACTTTATCAACAGCATATTTGTTTCTGATGCTGACAACAGGTTGTAATGAATCAGCTGTAGGGCGGTAGTATTTTATTGTATTACATAAAAGATTATATAAATATTATAAATACAAGTATTAATAATATATTATAAATAAATATATATGCAATAATATATATTTTATAAATATTAATAATATATTATAAATAGATATAAATAAATATTATATACAATGAGTAATTTATTGGTAAACATCAGAAAAACTTGATTTGACCTTAAATAAGTGACTAATAATAAAAAAGGCTAAGAAAAAACCCAAATGATGAGTGACAGAGTGAGTACTGAACTAAACCATGGGTAGCCTTGCAGCGCTTCAAATAATTTTCAGTCTTAAAGCGGTGTTTCAGAATCGGAATTACAGATACAAAAGTTTGAATCTGTATCTTTTGAAGATCTCTGATGTATTGCAGATGGGTAGGAATCCAATGCAAAGTGCTGGCTGCTGGGCTGTCTGCTCCGCTATACTTAAAAATCCACATGTTCTGATGAAGGAGTTGGTATTTGATGTGAGTATTGTGCTAGACTGTCTTCACTTTTAACAAGATTTATTCATGTTACTACTAATACAATCTGATCTATTTGAAAATCTGAAAATGAAAAAGGTACCACATGGCCCAACCAAGAAGTTTTAGCACTGAGAATAATGTAGAACAACATGACTTGCAAACTAATAATTACTAATAAAGAAATAGCAATTAATTATAAAACTGATAATAGGCAAGCAAATGACGAGAAAGAATTTCATAGTAAGAAGGGGAATCAATGACTTCTCTACTCATCTTCCTAGCTATCAAATCGAAAAGCAACAAAATTTTTAAAGACGAAGGACAAATAAGTTATCGCGTGTACGTAAGGGATATTATAATAGTTACAGAAATTTTTACAGGCATGTAGTATGCCAACAGGCCGGTCAAAACCATCCAAATATTTACACACACCGTGAAGTACATTTAGGTGTGAGAAATGTGTAGCAGACAAAATGCATCGTGACAAGCTAATGAATTTGTATAAAACTAAGAAAAATTATTGCAAAAATTGCTTACAAACCAAACAAGTACTAGAAAAACAATAATTACAAGGTTTAAACCTAAATACAGAAAAACATGCTTCATAAAAAACAAGCAAATATATTAACAGAAATTACCAATATATAAAACGAAGTGAAGAATATAATCAGTATGCAGAAGTTTTGGTTCAGTACTCAGCTTAAACGATAGACTGAACATGAGGGAAATGGGAGACATAGATATAAGTTGATGAACAAAGCTAAAAGACATACATGTACATGTAAGACGTGAGATTAGCCAAAGATGTCGGCATCAAAAAGTGCTGAGAGTATATAGGAGAAGCAAGGTGAATAGAAATCATACAAAACTATCAACAACAAAAACAAACCAACGGGGCTAACAAATAAGATAATAATAAAGGAATGTAAAAAGATGTTAGGGCAAACCTATGCAAACTGAGAGAGTATCAATACAGACCTACCAAATGAAACAGAATATTAACACAAACCTACCGATGCAAGCTGAGAGAGTATTAATACAGACCTACTAAATGATAGTGATTGAGTATCAGCACATACCTACTGACTGAAAAAGTATGGATGCAGACCTGCCAATGATAGTTGAGAAAATATTGATACAGACCTACCAAATGAAACAGAAAATCAACACAGACCTACCAATGAAAACGGAGAGAGTATCAATAAAGACCTACCAAATGATTGTGAGTGAGCATCAGCACATACATACTGACTGAGAAAGTATTGATGACCTACCAATGATAGCTAAGAAAGTATTGATGACCTACCAATGATAGCTAAGAGAGTATTGATACAGACCTACCAATAATAGCTAAGAGAGTATTGATACAGACCTACCAATGGTAGCTGAGAGAATATTAATACAGACCTATCAATGATAGCTAAGAGAGTATTAATACAGACCTACCGATGGTAGCTAAGAGAGTATTGATACAGACCTACCAATGGTAGCTAAGAGAGTATTGATACAGGCCTACCAATGATAGCTAGGAGAGTATTGATACAGACCTACTAATGGTAGCTAAGAGAGTATTGATGCAGATCTACCACACCCATAACTAAAGCAACTTTATCTACACTCAACAACAGATGTTTTTATAACTTATTGCACGGCTAATAACCAAGCAATCTATACTAACGACCCGTCATAATAATATGGAATAATTCTTAGCTAGGGAAAATGTAACTAGCAAGGCAGGCACAAGTTAAAACTCCATCGCTATTTATAAACATAGCACCTTTGTAAAACAGAAGTAAGAAAAACAAAAAATATATTTAAAAAAAATTACTGGTGGTCCTCCATATTCAAATCTAGATTAAACATTTTGTTTGTAGCAGACTTGGTATAAATATATCAAAAATATTAATAAAATCTGTCACTTGCAGGATGTGTTAGTCAACAAAGATTTCAATGAAATTCATCAAGAGCTCAAAAACCTGATACCAGACATACATGTCTACCACGGAGGCCTTGAGCCACCAAAGAAACCAAAGGCTAAGTTGCATCCAATGGTGAAGGTACAGAACTATATAACCAAACACAACCTCAAGCTGATAGACTTTTTTCGGAGGTTTGACCAAGATGGCAGCATGAGCGTCAGCCACTCAGAATTCAAAGAAGGCTTAGAGGTGAGTTCAGCTAATTAAGCAAGTCTCACAACCCTTTAGAGAATAGATAGGTCTTAGCACAAAACTTGTACCTATTATCAAGTGTTGATACCGACTTCCTAGTTCTTTTCCCTAGGTATCCCCACACTATCTATGCGATGAGATTTTCAACATAATTATAGTCAGCTTTTCTATTCGCAAAATTCCTTTAGTATTATGATGTTTTTGATATTAGCACCAAAGTCCTATGCTACTGAACTGTAAGACCTTTAGCTTTTTCAATATTCTTTATAGGTCTACATTTTACAACAATTGTGTGGTTTTTTTGACAATTGTTGTTCTGATGATGGCAGGATTTAGGTATACATCTTCAGCCCGAAGAACTGGATACGCTAATAGGAGAGCTAGACAAAGACGGAGATGGAGAAATTAATTACAGGTATATCAATTCTGGTTCCATTTTTCAACTGTCTTTGGCTACTTACAAACCTGTCATACTTCTCTTTTTAACCTTGGTAGGCTAATTTTGATATGCTAATCCTATGGCTGTTTAACTGACCCGCTGTTTCAGCTTACGTAGGATATAACAATGAGATATAAACCCAGTCACTGAGATCTTATTTTCTTTATATGGCATCTCAAATTTTTCAGTTTACTCGCGAAGTTATTAGCATTCCTTAACCCTACAGTAACCCATATGGCATATTCACATATGTAACAACAGTTTTGTAGAGTTGTCCTACCATAAATATACATATAAGTGAAAAACTTCCATTTTGGCCAGAGAGAGCTATCTTTTAGCTACACGATGATAGCAAATTTGATTGGTTCATAACAAATCATGTGACCTGAGGGCAATTTTAATTTAGTTGCTTCCAAATTTGAAGTAATTTGCTAAGCACCCTAGAACTATCAAACTGGAAACATCATAATATTTAGTGTAATAGTGTATTAGTTTGGACTCGTAAAATAATATAAAAATGCAATTTTTTATACTATAAAGTATAGGTGCAAATTGATGTAAATCGAAGTGAAACATTAAATATCCCACTTAATTATCACAGTCTAAGTGCTGCAAGGTTAATCTTTCATGCAGGTTCGGAATATTTTCACCCTTTTATTTAACAGTCATGTTTAGCCTGTGTGCCTGTTTATTCCAGCTCCTCTGCTTTAATTCCAACCCACTGAAGACGGTAGGTATTTATTGTGTGAATTTTGGCACACTTGTAACGTGTTAATAAGCTAATGTTTAATGGATAAACTCTGGCTAAGCAGTCTGCTCATATTCGACTTGTATAAGCAGACTGAGTGAGTAGTTGTCTTTTCTTTATCTTGTATGTTGTTGGTAACCCTGTGAGTGATATGTGACTAATAACTGTCTTTGTAACTATACGGTAAGTAAAATGAGTCAGCTCGTGTCTACTAACCTATGACGATCTACATGCACTAGATAATATTGGAACATTAAGGTTGACAAGATGCCCTCAAATTAACACTTTCTGGATAAAGGGGTTTTTGACTCAAAACTGCAATATAATCGCTACAAATCCCGATGGGAACTTATATGTTTGCCAGTTAAATAGGCCTGATGTGCAGCATACAAGCAGCATAAATCGCTGTCATCCATAACTTACTTTCCAACTTGTTTATTAACACCCCAATGACTAACTACTACCACCCTAATATGGAGATAATGTTTTTAGCGAACTGGTGATTGGTAACCAGGAGTTCACTAGCGCTAACGAGGAGCCACCAAAAGCCACACCAACATTTGGACTGAACGTTGCATCTCCAACGCTACAGGCCTTCTCCTAAATGGAACCTATGACTGCTCCAGCTGCGCAATGTATAGATTTTAAATGTTGAGCAACGCATAACTCACCAGCAGGAACTTGTCAATATACCTTTATTAACATATACCCAAAAGTGCCCTTCATAGAAGTGATTATCGAATTTATGCAAACGTCTGCTCATTATGATTGCCTACGGCTTGTTTATTCATGTATATAATAATAAATAGAAAAATGGAAACATTCCGATGACTGTAATTATACCAGTCAGTACCCAGCACCATAAGTTGGCTCTATTATAGACAATAGACACGCACATGTATAATATCATCATAAATATAAACCAAATTTTGCAAGTGCACATATCACAACAAGACTAGACACGGAGACATAATCATGGACAAAAATAAAAGACAACACAAATACATATGGAAATGGTGCATTATGCAAAATGTGAACAATTAGAGATTTAGTTCGACGGACAAAAACAAGATATAAATACTGTAAGAAGAGAGATTGGAGAGACAAGCTGGACTAGAGACAAGTGATACAGCCAACTACCTATCAGTAGTAGTTACTGAGCTAGTAGGTAACAAGTAGGATAAGCATCTGTTTCCTAGCGTCTAAATGAAATAAAACTAACCGTAACAAAAACAAACTCTGGAATAAAATAAAACAAGAATATCAAATGCGTAACTTCGAGCTACAAATATAGCTGAGATAAAATGCATACAAAAATGTTTTGATGAGATATATTTCTATAAATAAAGCACAAAGGCGCATCACCACATGGCGCTTGTCACCGGCATCCTGCTCATCAACGTTTTATCACTCTTTATAAAACTCTTTTTATCAGCTGGTTTCACATAAGGTAGAGCGTCTTCAGGCCTGTACAGTCCGAACTTGATTCCCACCTTTGCCTTTTGTGCCGAGAGCATGCCAGTGGAAGGAACGGGGAAAGGATTGAACTCTCTTTGTCCGCGAACAGAATGACTCCTAGGTTTTTTCTCGGTGAGAGATTTGTGAGAGAGATGAGTCTCACCCCTGTTGTTGGAGTATGAGTGATTGGCGGCTGAAGGTGATGGTACCTCATGCTCAAACACGCTGTCTGTGGTGGTACAAGATGTCATACTGCTTGAACTAACCTGCCTGTTGAGTGCATGTCCTACTACCTCCTCTGTAATATTATTATTACATATCACCAGTAACTGTCTTATAACCACACTAAGGTCAGCCATAGGGTATAACCATTAACAGAACACAGTTCATTTAAGACGATTCCCTAGGAAGCCTCCAGCAGATGACCGACATAATGTATAAGTAAATAGTTACATCAATTTAGCTTTAGCGCAAGACTTGCTCCTGCCTATCGTAAACACCCACCATATAGTGAGGAATCACTGTCACTCAGACATCTCTGAATAGAGGTTGGGTCATTCTGTCTGTTGGTCTTGGGATCCTTCATGACCGAAACCTCCTGTCTGTTACTGTCAGCTGTAGATGTACTCTTGACTGAGCCTATTTTCCTTTTGCATCTGTGAGAAGAAACCATCAAAATTGTCAGGCAAATTGCTTCAATGCAAAGAGTGTATAACTCAACACCAATTCACCATCTATCAAAATTTGTAATTTGGTGCCAAATGCTTGCAAACCCGTTTCATATTTTGGCAACAATGTTAACAAGGTGAGATCAATACATGAAATTGCATGAATTTCAGACAGGGACAGACAGTGCTATGATAACTAGATAAAGACTCTGCAGGGATACAGGTCCAGTATAGTGTTATGGCTTGATAACATTGTACTGGACCCACCGATGAACCCAGATATGAATCATCACAATGTGGCGATCATGTTAAATAATTAACCATTCATGTAATCTATGGAAAGGATCTCTGAGCCAGAACCTAACGCTTGATAGCAAACCTAAGCTAACACACTTTATCAACCTCACAAGAAACTCACTGGATATTTTGTGATTGTGGAGTCAATTCATACGGGTCTAACTTGGTAGAAACAGGTTCTGAAACAGAAGATGTACTAGCTCTAACTATCCCATCTATGCTTGTAGATCTTCTACTCTCCTTGGTTCTTCTCGCTGCCACTTCTTTATTTCTTTCCGTCAACTCCTTACCAACAAACAGGTGGTTAATGGCAATTGGGGTTGCACTGCTCGGTATGATCTTAGGAGAGGGAGATGCTATCGGCCCTATAAGACACAACAACAAAGGCTACAACAGATTGTCGAATCACGCATTCATGAGAGAGTTAAAAATAATATCAACAGTCCAGATATGGTACCATCCAATTAAATATAATGGAATGAATCTGAGTGCAACTTATAGAATATACGTATAAAAATGATATAGTCAAGTACAGTAGAGGCTACTAGAGTGTAAATAATCTGTTCTGAGAATGTCTACCTTATATGGGTTTTATGTTATACAAACAGTAAAATACATGTAAAATGCTTAATCTGTTCCTAAGTCTTCCCTAACTCACCTCTTTGGCCTTCCAAAAAGGAAAAAACTAAATCTATTTTTTCAATTCACTGGCTGTACAGTAACTATGGTATTATTGGTTTGTATCGACAACTTTTCTCTTTTTTCCTCTCGCTTTCACTTGGTTTAGAGTTCATGATTACGGTCATGTTAAGCTAAAATGTATCTTTACTATAGTAAGAACTGTGTTGATCTGTCCGTTCGTTTCTCCGAAACCAGGGTTAGACGCTAGTATAAAATATCACTTTCAACGAGACTCCAAATGATGACATTTCGATTGGCAAATCAACACTCTAACACCTGCCCCAATCGACTGCCCTTACATATTTCTGAATAATCTGAATATTATTATCTTTGCTTTATCAGCACACCTTACGATTCATCACGACACATTAGACTACACACTAGACTACACACTAGACTAGACACTAGACTACACGCTAGAGTACACGCTAGACTACACGCTAGACGACAAGCTAGACGACACGCTAAACTACACGCTAGACTACACGCTAGACTACACGCTAGACTACCAGGGTACTAGTATACTGGTACTGGACTACCAAAGTAACAAAAGAGAAAATGATACTTCAAGGCTAACTATGAGACTCCAGTTATTCAAATCGAATTTGAGAATTTGCACCGACTTGACACTTTACGTTATATGAAATTTTTATGTAATACGAAACAAAGACTTTACATATATTATTTATGTTATGTGGAATTTACATTAAAGGACATTTACACTATAGGAGCATCTACTGTGTTACAATTTTTACAGTGATATGAGTGAGTAGAACACTGTGATATTAGTCATAATACAGTGATATGAGTGAGTAGTAACACTCTAATATTAGTCATAACACAGTGATAAGAGTGAGTAGTAACACTGTGATATGAGGCATAGTACAGTGATATGAGTGAGTAGTAACACTGTGATATTAGTCATAATACAGTGATGAGAGTGAGTAGTAACACTCTGATATGAGGCATAGTACAGTGATATGAGTGAGTAGTAACACTGTGATATTAGTCATAGTGTAGTGACAGCAGAGTAAAACAAGCGAGCCACCAAATGATAACTGAATCAGTAATACTTTTAGCAACCAAACAATACCTTTCATCAATAGTTTTGCTTGTCGTTGTCTTTGAGTGAGTTTGGAATATTGTCGCTTCAGCAAGGCAACATCCATAGAATGATTCGTCTTGCTTTCTAGATAAAACATAAAAGTTCATGCGTTGCAAGTTGACAGATTTGAACAGAACAAAGCAAATTGGTCGGCTAATGTAACTACCAAATGTAACTGCCAAGCTATAAAAAGATTATCACTTGAAATAACTGAAACCACAGCAATCAAAACAAAAATCATAATTCGCATACCAGTTCGATGAGACAACTCCTGAAGATAGTCTGGACCATCGTCTCCGCTGTAGACTGCCTTATGGCTGGCAGAGTTCATGGCAGCACTGAAGGGAGTGATGTCATACATGTACTTTTCCCTGAGCTCAGAAAATTTGGGCAGTGGTAGAGGGGCCATGCCATATATAGCTCGAATGAGTTCTTCTACTGAAATTATTTTGCCCTCGCTGAGGTCATGGGTCAGAGTGCCCATGGTCATGTAGAACTCGTCAGCTGTTGTGCACCTAATCACTTTCCTAAAAATAATTGGAAACACCTTAGAAGAACTCACCAAACTTCATATGAATTCATCACAGGGATCAACTGATTTAAAATAATACTATTGTTACACCTGCCATTAAAAATGATTACACAAAGTTTGCTAAACCAAAAAATTAAATATGTTAATCAAATTATTAAAGGCACATACAATAACCGGTTAAATTTTAGAGATGAACTAAAAATTCAAAACAGAACTAAGAGTCCTTTCTGATGCTATGAACTTAGTAAAAATACCACAATTGGTGACTAATGGTACCATAATAATAACAGTACACTATTAAATACTATAGATTTTGAGTAAAATGGCATTAGCGGGTCAAGGTGATAAAACATGGCAATGTCTGGTTAACTTGAAAATTGCCCAACAAAACATTTCACAATGTATAAAATTACAATAAAACTGATCACAAACTGTTTTTGTTAAACTTAATAATTCACCATAAATGATATTTAGCCACCGTCTATCATGATATTTAGCCACCGTCCATGATCAAAATTTGATTTAATTTCCAAAATAGCAACTTTGGTCATACGTAAAGTGGGGATATTTGTCAGTTGACCCGTGGTACTGACCAAAATTGATATTTGTTTAATAATTGACAAACTCATTCTTTTTCACAAATGTCAAAATAATAACTATAGCAGTCATACAAATAATATCAAGGTCAGTAGTAACATTAGATGAGTCAGACTTGCATTTCTGTAATCTGTCTGCCATATTTAATTATGTTATGGCTACTTTTTGGCACAATATGACTGATGCTTCAGGGCCGGCACTCTTATATGAGCAATATCTTCTTGACAGGGTCAAACATTCAAATTGTATCCAAGTATTTGTGTTGATCTAAACGGTCAACTTTTGCTGGCGTGATGTTAATCCACGGCTATATTTTTATCAATATTATAATTTATCAATCCTTTGTCAATCAAATTTGTGTCAGGGCGAGTGATTTAATGCATCGAAACATGTGGAGCATCTCTAAAGATGAACTGTAATTGTCAGTTAGTCCCTAGTCAAGCAGTCATATGCAACAAAACTCTGAAAAGCTTACAAAATATAGCAGCTCCTCGTACATATGGCTGACCTACAAAGCAACTGTCTACAGTTTGGCCAACTATGAGATACGGGAATTCATTTATTGGTAAGAATTAACTAAGATAGAGTGCTATAGGATAAAACTGCAAGCTGGTTTATCGAGTAATGTCCAGCTTTATTCTTAGCGTGAAGGTTGATGGTATGAAGCTTTCAAGTCTGGTTCTTGTTTCTTCACCCCCAAACCTTATGGCTTGAGGATGTTACTCAGATAACAAGGCTAGAGGGATATATGCTAGAGAATCAATTTAACAGTGGTTATGAACAATTTGAAGATGGAGAGATAACAACAAGCACTGCATTTTAGTGTACAAAATGACACAACTTCTAAATAGTCTGCGAGCTTTCCTAGATTTAATACATCACTTCCTGAGACTTGGAAAATTTAAAAAATGGCTTCAAGGTTGCCAACTGGTGAAGGGAAAAAGATGCATCCATCCATGACACCCATTCAAGGAACCAATCAATCTCATACAGTAGCTGTAATCAGCTGATGCTTTTGCTCTTTAATGTAACGCCTGCTAATTGTTGTGTAAAATAACACAAAACTATTTATTAACGGAAGAATTTTTTTCCCGATGCAGTATGTTAGGCAAAGGCAATCTTTTTTTCGGAAACATCTACATGTTTAGGTAATGCAGAGCTGTTTTAAACGGACAGTAGGCTATCGGTGATGTCGAACAAACAATTCAACAAGAAGCTAAACTCATCATATGAAACAATAAATAAAGAAAATGAGAAATAACTCATGTAGCCTTACTTGGCAAGTTTGGTCCATAGAGCTAACGCTGTCCTTATTAAGATCTCATTGCCATCAATCAGCACACAGTCCCATACCCTAAGCAGGGTGCTCATGGGCAGGCAAGTTGCAAATATAGTCAGAAACCATTGCATAGTGAACACGTTCGTTAAGGGGGGCTCCACACACGCTCCTACAATTGTACAATTTTACATGAAACACAGTATAATATATGGGAACATTCATATCTATTAACATACTTATGTGGTAGGTGTTATATTAGTTATGTTTATGTTTAAAATTGGTTGTTGTCTTCTCATGCCATCAATTGTAATGTTTTACCTATGCGATAGTCTCAGACGAGTTTTTCTGTGAGCTGTATCCGGTTTAATGAAAGGTTGTTTTTAACACGTACTTGCGAGATATTCTGATCAAAATAGAGTATCACAAACATTAATCGATATATTAAACTGTAGGAGAGGTGGTATGACCGTAAAAGTTGTAACGATGTAACAAGAACAGCCTATTATTAATTTACAGCTATTGAATGAGACAGTAATAAGACTCGAATATAGACGTTATGGCAAACATCACCTGTGAAGTCATCTCTTGCCTCTTGCTGTAGTTTCACAAGGTGAGCAGAGAGTTTGGGCAGCTTCATTGAGAGGTAGTTGCGAAAGACAGCCATATCAACAGTGAGGGCTCTTAGGTTGTGAGCAAAGTATTCTTTGGGAAGTACGTGATCGACAAGGTATACCATAACCTAGATTTACAAGCAGGAAAACTATTCAACACATATACATATATGCATTGCATCCAACAACTTCAGGATATGTACTGAAAAATAATTAGCTAAGGCATATGCAGAAGACATAATTTTATCTTGAACGCCAAACCTCTATTTGAACGCCAAACCTCTATTTGAACGCCACCTTTAATGAAACGCCACTATAGGAGAAGATTGAAAAATACAGCGTCACCCTTTAATTGAACGCCACCTCAATTTGATGGCCACTTTGATATTCTTTGATCTTTAAGAACCCATAGTAGAAAGTTATCATTAGAAGTATGCACAAAGTCATACTAATAATGATTAATAATGTTACATCAATAACAATCAATTTTTTCGTTGTTGCTGTAGTAGTTGCCATGGTTTTAGTGACAGTGTAACTGAGAAGGTCAATTGTCACAATCATCAGAACTACAGTCTAATTTGAAGTGGGGAAGGTCTAAATCCGACCCAATGTCTTCAGATTCGTCTATAACGTGGTTTAAAATCTTACCTGAAGACTTGAATCGTTTTGATGAACGATGAGAATACTCTGCCGAAACACCACACAGTATCATCCATTGTTATGATTTATCGAAGACTGTTTATTAACTCAAAACGGTTTATGGTTTTTTTCTTTAAAATTTTAAAAGTGACACCATCGAAATATTTAATAACTGTATCAGGCTAATAGTAATTCCATCTTTAACTCAGTCTGATGTGATGTAAATGAAAAACGGTTTAACAA
Organism: Watersipora subatra; assembly: GCF_963576615.1. Taxonomy (NCBI): domain Eukaryota; kingdom Metazoa; phylum Bryozoa; class Gymnolaemata; order Cheilostomatida; family Watersiporidae; genus Watersipora; species Watersipora subatra. The sequence goes on from NC_088710.1 coordinate 64,465,880, forward strand.
AAATGCCGCTGCCTTTAGCGATTGGCTGATGTCGCACCGCCTGTAAAAGGGTTAAATTTATCTTTCCAAAATTCTGACTATCTTTGCCAAATTCTGAAGAGCTAGTCAAAAAATACAACACCACTCTCTATTTGAAAGTCACCTCTAATAAAACGCCACTATGGGAAAAAATTGAAAAATAGAGCGCCCTGGCATTCAAATCGAAGTTTTATGGTATTTTGTACTATCCATAACACACCAATATGTGCAGATGATGACACCATTTCATTAAGTAGTCAATAATCAGGAACAAGACTACAAAGCGTCGAGGTGAGAGACATGAAAATGCATCTGATTGCAATGTTACATCATATGAAAGCATGCTGAATCAAATCGTAAGAATATTTCAATGAGTTTCTCATTCAACTCAAGTTCCTCAATAGATAATGTCTGACTCGACTATTAAAGTCTAGCAGCTATTATATGCATTTGCTTGTTTGCCCAATTTGCTTTGTAAAAACACAAAAGAATGGATTGGACCTGAGGGAATATATCCTGGCACTGTGAGATAAATCGCAATACAGTGACAGGCCTCTAGCATTCCAATTTGTACTCAGACGTCACACATAACCTTTTCCTTCGTAGAACCGAACAGTGTATTGATGGCAGACTTAACACTATAACCTTTATGATTCGACACTAAGAAATGTATGATGGCGTACTATCTACCAACCAAACCTTTAGTTGTTTTACAAACCTTTAGAGCATCAGCTTCATTTTTGTTTGTTACATTGAGTATAAGGGCAGCGAGAATGTTGAAGCCCTGGCAGTAGCCAGTCACCTTGTTCCAGCGTGCATAGGCGAGGAGAACCCTCTGCAGTGTCACACGATCTTCCTCCCTTTCTATGCCACTAAATGAACTGCAGCCTGTTCGGTGCAAATCCTAAAACCACAAGCTAAATAGAAAACAGGCTCTCTACAGACCTTCCTAAAGAAGCTCAACTAATGTAACGTCTAAACAAATTTGTGAGCAACTAAGAAAGGTTATCACTCAGTCACGGGCCTCATAAAGCCACTAGTTATGGGACAAATTTTGTTTACAAAATGTCGATACATTGAAAAGATCAACAAAGATATAACTTTGAACTGATATTACGTCAATAAATATCGACAGATATTAGATCGATACTATGAGATTGATAAAATTTGAAAGTCGAAATTGAGAGATTGACTGTGCCAAATTGTAGCCGTAACGTTGCAAAGCAATAAATATGGCAAACTATTTGCAGTCACACGAGGCTGAATTATCTATTGTTGCTAGTGACCTTGACACACCATTAATTCGCATGACTACTAGTAATTATTTAGATCCACAATGAGCTCAAAATGAGGCGTCATCGATTAGATTACAGAATGTTTTAAATTGTAAGAGTTATGACCAGTATCTGACAAGTATCACAAGAGTTCTGACAAGTATCACAACTTCAACTTTTACAAAAATCAATCTTTTTAGGAAATTGATCAAATATTGATCATGAACAGTGGCTAATTGAGTGAACTTGAATGCTTTTTACAGTCGTCAACCTTGACGAGACTTGAAACAGCGGCTGCATCAGCAGACTTTGCTCTGAAACCACCAGCTCACCCATGAATGAATAATAATTCAACTTCCATGTAACTAGCTGACATTTCCACATAAGAGGCTGAGACTCATAGAAAGAATATGAAAACGTATTTGTGAGTGAATTGGTGGATGTTAAAGCTGTAGCGGACACTAGCAGTGAATGCTAACATATTTGTGCAATATTTCCACTTGTTGCTTTCTTATAATTGACACGTAAAAAAAATTAGTCAGGCTTATAATTCACATTGAAAGCGCCTTGATAAAAACGGAATTCTCTAGACATAAACATTACACTTTTTGCCGAGATCCTTAGTGTGCTTTGTGGAGAATTCATTGCTGGGGCGAAACTAGCACTAGCATTTCGCGACGCGTCTTATTTCTGCTCCAGTGTTCTTCAGCCTTGCGAACAATGCTTTAAAAATGATGAACAGCATGAAACCATCCAAACCGAATTAAAACATTTAGCATCAAAAGCTCTAACCTTTACGATCTGAGCTCCGAGGGCATCATCATCTGGGTTGCACTTGTCGTTGAAGGCGAACTGTATGACCCTGTTCCAGTCAAGCTGGAGACTGTCTATGTACCTGGTAGCCAGCGCAAGCCAAACCTGAGTAACACAGCACTCAAATATTAGAGTATATGGAGAGGCATACATCAACGCACCACAGAGAAACATTTATAAATTATCAAACAATTCATAGAATATTATTGTTAGGCAACGATGACATATTTTCAAATGACACGAGTGAGCTGTTGCTCTATGGCAGGGGTGTCAAACTCATTTTCACCGAGGGCCACATCAGCGTAATGGCTGTCCTCAAAGGGCCAGATGTAACTTATAATTGTAATGAAATGTAATCGAATAATATAAAATAACTTAAACTAGTCTTTGATATTAAATAACTCTGACTTTATTACTTAAAGTTGCAAACAGAACAGTTGCACAGCAAAACATGCAGAACACTTGTTTTCGAAAAAAAATCAGAAAAGTTACACAATACCCATCAACATGGGCATACTTTCAGTAAAATCAAAAATTGTGAGCTGCTAAGAACATGAATTTGTTGGCATACACACATTAAATCTGCAAACACTAAATAATTGCAACAGCAGCAACACAAAATCAATATGTAAGCAGCAAAAAAATCAAAAAATTATTTGCTATTTGCTGAAACAAAGTTAGACTTGCACCAAAGAAATTACAAAATATAGTGTTTGACTAAAATTAGTAATTTATTACATACAATACAAAGTTATGAATATTATTTATACATGTACAGTTAGTCATGAACATGAAAATCACGAAACTATAATTTCAAATTTTTCCTCGCGAGTATTATCTTCATAGCATAGCAAATCTACATCCCAATATAACTCAAATAAACTGTCATTAACATGTTTCAAACAATAAAATTATGTTCAGTAACTCTGTTCTTGACTTTTCAGACTTCAGGAGCCGCTCTAAGAATGAATATGATCCTATCGAGATTGAATGATAACTTTTGTCTGACTACGGTTGACAGCCTAAAAAGTGCATTTTTATTCGAGTGTAACGATGCAAATTGACAAAATTAAGTTAGTAAAAACTTTGAAACATTAAAAATAATGTTTCAATTTGATTTATGCAGTCTTTCACTGTCTTACCCCTTCTGAATCTGCATATTTACTTCTGGAGTTGAAAAAAATTGATCGCGAACGATAAATTTTAAAGCGACAGCGATGATTTTCGTTTCAGTAGATGTCGCAATGGGCGCAGTAATTTAGTTATATCTTTTGCCAGAGAGATCATTGAGGTATACAGTCAAACATGGATAACTCGAACTTCAAGGGACCGAGCAAAAGTGTTCGAATTATCAGAGCATTCAAGTTATCAGAGCACTGTCACAAGTCCATATATTTACTTATTTATTAGTAGATACATGTACATATACAAACTATAATATAAATCAAAAGCACAAATGGCTTGTTTCAAATTAAATGCTTCTAATGTAAAGTTTAAAACGTTTTCATGAAAAAGTATAGAGATTTTTCTATCACTTGAGATTGGTTTGTTGTTTGAGGTGATGTTATTGCCAGGACGTTTTTCAGATTGACATTGGCAAAACTTGATCGTTGTTGAAATGCTCAAAAGAAAAGACATTTTTTTCTTTTGGGGTTTTACCCACGATCAATTTTGCCGTTTTTACTTGAAGTTTATGCAGATTACCTTACTTTACCTGGGATTCGTTAAGAGCAACACTCCGAGGCAGTTCAATTAGAAGTTTTACGAGGTTTTATGGTACATTCTATATCACTCACGCTTTTTTAATAGATACTTATTGAATGTACACACGTATTCTGTGTTTAGGTCAAACGATGAATAGTTTTTTGTAGCTCAGACAACGTATACGTTTAATTACAACATTTTTTAAGACGTTTTAAACATTCAACATTCCGACGTTGATTCAACACGGAATCAACGTCGGAAAACTATTCATCACGGGCTAGCCGAGTCACGTACTCAAGGATTTTCGCCACGCACATACAAAACAACATGCGATTTTTGTTTTGTATGTGCGTGGCGAAAATTCTTGCGCGCGTGACCCGGCTAGCCCGTGCTATTCATCGTATCGCAGTATAAATCAAATTTCACCAAACTTTTAGAAAAGTCGTTGACAAAAATATTTTGCCGATGGTGGTAATAACGACGCTTATGAATTACGAAAAGATGAAGTTTACCTCTATGGCTTTGAATAAAGTGATTTTTCTAAAGCGAAAACAACCGTTTCGGTAGCTGTTGGGCAAAAAAACAGTTCGAATTAACAGTGTTGAGTTCGAGTTATCTATAGCAATTTATCATTACGTGGGAACGGACCAAAGGAAATGTTCGAATTAACCATGTGTTCGAGCTATCCGTGGACGAGTTATCCATGTTTGACTGTATATGTACGTTTGTTTGATTGGCCAGAAAGATTTTTTCTGACTAATCAAAATTATTCCTATGTAATGTAAAAATAACAACACAAGGAATAGACAAATTTTAGAGACAAGATAACTCACGTTGGTGTGCCTAGCAGCGTTATAAATACGGGAGAATGAGTCTCGGGCGAATGAGTAATGAAGCCCTCGCGGGCCACATAAAATGAGGTGGCGGGCCACATGTGGCCCGCGGGCCATGTGTTTGACACCTGTGCTCTATGGTATGGTAAATACAGTAAGCAATATAATTTAATATTGCTTAATGTATTAAGTTAATATTTATTTAATTTACTTTAATTAACTATTAATTTAATCTATATATATATATTCCTCATAGTGTTTGTCTGTCACTCCGGCAATAGCTATAGCGCATGCTGATTATTTTACCGATGAGGCCACGCGTTGCGATGCCCCTGTTAAGAAATATTGTTTGTAAAGTTCAATTACTATATCTGGGGTCAAGGCCAATTCTTCACACGCTGACAATTATATCGTCTCCGTGGAAAGAGCCTCTACATTCTCTCACCGTTCAACCAGACGAGGATAGTCGATATCTCATTTTTACATTTGTACCAATGTCGAAAGGTACCAGTATCGTCGTATTCAAAGTTTTGATGGATAGCTTCTGGTGGAACAGTAACCTTTTTTATACACACGCTTTTATGCAAAAATTGTTATTATTAATTCTACATATTCAGGATTTTTATTTTGTTTTCTCAGTTCGTATTAATTGTATCATTATCGAATCATCTTTTATTGTAATCGTAGCAAACCCGACTTAATTGAGCTATTACTTGCTAATTATTTCACATATCTAAACCATTTATAGCTGTTTTATCTTTTTAAATTTATTTGATTTGCATGTAACATTTTCCTCATGATATGAAGTCTAAAAGTTGTTTGACAAAGTTTGAAAACCTTCACAGTTGTTTTTATTTTCTCTTAATCTATTTCAATTACACAAAACACTTTTCTTATGATATGTAGTTTGAGAGCTAGAATGGCAAGCGTTGTTATATGTTAAATACCGGGCAACGTCGGGTAGCACAGCTAGTATAATATATAATACGGAGCAATACATGAATAAGTAACTTGCTGGTCCGCTATATTTATAAATTAAAGCAAGCTTACTGTGTTTCTAAGGTGAGGTGGGAGGCCGACGGGTCCCCGCACTAGCGCCTTTATAGCGCGCTTCCATTGGTCAAAGCTTACATCTCCAGATGATGGTTCTATGGTGAACTTCATTAGAGCATCAGAACCTGCGCATATGAAAGCTATTCTAAGCATATCACAGCCTTGCTTATATTACAAGTAAACTGGCAGGCCTACCAATTACAAGACTGGTACAATTGAGTCAGACCCTCAACCAACTCCCTGCGTAGTATATAAACAGTAACATAGGATCAAATTTAAAATCAACAGAATAACCTTACCTGTTGACAGCCAGACTCGTACTAACACAACTGTAAGCGACAGTCAATAGAACAGCTATGGAAACATACATTACACACTCTAACGTAATGTAGCTTATTGCAACAGTTCCCTTGATGATGAGAAAATCCAATAATGCATTAGATATATAGACGAGAAAAGGACAGCGAACGTCACTCAAGGATAAAAATAGATAAAAGAGGGAGACTCACAGAATAACTGGAGAGGTTTCTCAAGGGTTTGCTCTATTACATCACCTCTACTAAAAGCCCGTTTACGTCAGCCAGGAAATATGCCCAACAGCACAATATTGATGAAGTAGCAACATTTTTGAAGTTGTGTCAACCGTCCAGTTACCTCGAAAGTGAACATGACTGGCAACTCCAGTCACAAAAGTATTGCCATGTGATGAACTCATGTGTGTGTATTGATATTACAGCATATTAATAGTTTTTTCACTTATAATAATTATCTTTAAACAACCAACTCATTTTTGGCAATTGGCTAAATCCGTGTAAGATAACCAGACCTGTCACTGTCGACAGGCCAGATAAAACAAACTGACGCCAATAAAGGCAGCCCTAAGAGAGACTGTACCACAAGCGAACTTATGAGGCGGTGCAGAGGGCTAACACACTCTCACAGAAAATTGGAGCAACTGCTCCAACAGCGGTTAAATGACATTGCCAGCGTGTTGAGGTAGCACTCGGTGTCAAACACAAATCTGCTGGCAATGCTGGTTGTGCCACAATGCTGGCAGGATAGCTATTCTATCTCATAGAAAGGAGGGTCTCACACACGAATACATACTCCACTAGCCCATGTTTCACCATGCCAGTACTTGCGTATAGAAGTCTATGCTAGTTTCTGAAGCCTGAGATGAGTGAGGATTGTTTACGAGACTGGCTATCCGAAAGATCAGCTAAAGCGAAAAGAAAGCCGATATAAGCGGATATGAAAAGAAAACGCAAAAACAGAGTTCCTTAGGCTGTAGAGCATTTAAATGGTTATTCCAATTCCACGTATATGAATCAATAATTAAGACTCAACAGGCTTAAAAACTGGCTCAAAAATTTTCATAACAGATCAACACACAAAAGAATTTAAACCTATTCAGTAATGAGGAATTGTCCGCTTGATGTTACACTGTAACTACCTGCTGCTACAGGTGTCATACAATGTTGCAAGGTAAACTCACTGTAACTACCTGCTGTTACAGGTGTCATAAATACTGCAAGAAAAACTCACTGTAACTACCTGCTGCTACAGGTGTCATACAATGCTGCACGATAAACTCACTGTAACTACCTGCTGCTACAGGTGTCATACAATGCTGCACAATAAACTCACTGTAACTACCTGCTGCTACAGGTGTCATACAATGCTGCACGATAAACTCACTGTAACTACCTGCTGCTACAGGTGTCATACAATGCTGCACGATAAACTCACTGTAACTACCTGCTGCTACAGGTGTCATACAATGCTGCACGATAAACTCACTGTAACTACCTGCTGCTACAGGTGTCATACAATGCTGCACGATAAACTCACTGTAACTACCTGCTGCTACAGGTGTCATACAATGCTGCACAATAAACTCACCGTAACTACCTGCTGCTACAGGTGTCATACAATGCTGCACGATAAACTCACTGTAACTACCTGCTGCTACAGGTGTCATACAATACTGCATGAAAAACTCACTGTAACTACCTGCTGCTACAGGTGTCATACAATGCTGTACGATAAACTCACTGTACCGTAAACACCAGAGTATAATGCTTAGTCAAGTATAATACTCCACTCATGTTTCAATCGAAAAATTGTTCTTCCTTGACATACTCAAGTATAACGTTCCCTAAGTTTTTAGACTGCATGTGGTATGACGGCCGAGTTATGCCACTATCTGCCAATGGATAGCAGATGTCTAGACTATCGTATCAGTCTCTAGTGTCATTGGAGCTTTCACTGAACAGGTTGGTGACAGCGGCGAGACCGGCTCTGATAATGATGAGAGGGATACAGGCCTATATGACGTCAAAACCATGTGGTTAACACAGACACTAAACATGAAGTTTCAAGGATATGTGGACGAGAAACAAACTGAAAAAGATGGTGAATTTACGAATATCTTATGTGCCTGTGTTACAGCTGCTGTTAAAGATGGTGAATTTACGAATATCTTATGTGCCTGTGTGTTACGGCTGCTCCACAGTTTTTAAATTTTGTATTAGAAAGGATGTTACCGAAAAAAGTGAGTGCAGCTTATGTTGAACTTTTTTGTTCCAACTGAACAACTGTTTGGTTTTTTTTCTTAGCCTGCAACTGAACATTGTTGAGAGTTGTTGTCAATTAGCTGAATAAACTTCCGAATTATCCGACATCCCTTTTGTTTACTTATTGCCCTTATAATCCGACCCCCTTTGTTTACTTATTGCCCTTATTATCCGACCCCCTTTGTTTACTTATTGCCCTTATTATCCGACCCCCTTTTGCTTACTTATTGCCCCTATAATCCGACCCCCCTTTGTTTACTTAATGCCCTGATAATCTGACCCCTTTGTTTACTTATTGCCCTTATAATCCGTCCCCCCCTTTGTTTGCTTAATGCCCTTATAATCCGACCCCCTCTGTTTACTTAATGCCCTTATAATCCGACCCCCTTTTGTTTACTTATTGCTCCTATAATCCGACCCCCCTTTGTTTACTTAATGCCCTTATAATCCGACCCCCTTTGTTTACTTATTGCCCCTATTATCCGCCCCCCTTTTGTTTACTTATTGCCCTTATAATCCGACCCCCCCCTTTGTTTACTTATTGCCCTTATAATCCGAAGCCCTTTATATATGAATGGAAATATGACAGAAATTGACATATCAATCGATGCAGCTGTACCTTATAATCTGGTGAGTCTTAAAGCCCAGAAAATAAGCAGATTAAGTGGACAGAGTTTTAGACTCCGGCAACTTCCCTTCCTGCATTATACTGATTGATCAAATACCACAGCGTACCAATTTATTATATATTTGTTTTATTTTTTATATATTTGATTTCCGCTTACACATAAGTGGATTTTGCAAATTGAGTTTTGTCACACACTCAAGTATAATGCTTACCTAGCTTTTGATGATGAAACTTGGAGAAAAATAAGAGCATCATACTTGGATGATTATGGTAGCTACCTGTTACTACCTGTTATTACACATGCTATACAACGCTGTAGCTACTCACTGAAATATGGGTTAGTCATGAGAATACCTGAATACTGCCGAAACCTTATGACCATGTACTGAACCATGACCGCACACATGCTATTGCTAAGACCACACAGAGCGCCGAACCATATCAACTTAGGGCTAAAACACGAGCACACATACTGCAACTAGTAGAAAACAAGCAAATAAGACACAGTTCCCCACCAGTCAGACACAACATGCCCGCCCAAACTGTTGCTAAGAGGGCAGACGAAAACACTAACCACATCAGTTCAAACCAACGTGTGTTTCCATAATGGCTGTAGCTTCGACCACTCACACAAGTAGACCCAATAGCTACTAAATTTATGCACTCCAACATAGAGTGATAAAGGAATAAGTGCATTATCAAAGAAAGGAACGTACGAGACTTGCTTGAGCAGGCCTGAAGTACTGCAGTTATCATATCACAATGCTTGGAGCAGCGGTTACGATGCTTTTCTCTGTTCCTTAGACATTTAACTAACTGCGTATTCTTTTGTGCAACTTTGTTAGAGAGATCCATAGCAATATTCCGTAGTTCTTCCATGCCTAGAATAAACACGTAGATAAGACAATCCCAAAATTGTCGCTCAGGATTCTTCCACTTAAACTGAGACGACAGATTGACATAGACGAGCTGTGGTAGCCACTAATGCAAAGCTGGCATGTTCAGAACACGAGTCTTTAATGGGTCTGTCCATTATCCACAGCTGCCGAAGCCATACCATATGGAGTGAAATCAATGTTTATAATGGACAATGGCAAAATAACACGAGGCGCTACAGCGTGCTAATAGAACACTGAACAATGCTATCGAACTTAAAATGCCCGCTTATTGGCCTCACACATGCTAAGTTTGGAACACTACATTAAAAATATTTATAACAAAGCAGTCTAATTTGCTAGACTTTCATAAAAGATGCGGGCATGTTACGTCATTCATGCTTTATGAATTCATTAGTGAGACGTCATGCTTTATGAAGCCTTCAGCGCCCACAAGGTTTTGTGAAACGATCCTTGATGAAGACAATGAGGACACTTGCACGTGTATACTGTATTTGCACGAGTCTGGCTCGTTTCACCCTGCAGACGTGATGTAAGTTTTCTTATGACAACATAACAGTATCAAATGAGAGCCGCCGGAGCTTGGAAGAACTCCGCAGGGAAAATTAGTAAAGCCTCGACGAATAGAAATATCCAATACTTAGCGTGCTTTTCCAAAACTGACTCTGCAGTAAGAAAATCACTTGATAAACGACAACAGTTGAAGCTAAAATCTGCATAAACAGCTGTTAATATTCCACTAGGCTCTACTAGATGTGCAGATTACAATACTGATCACTATCCATCGGTTTTTTGACATCATCAAGCCATTTGTACATGCGCTCGTTCACGAAAAAGCTGCCATATTTGTAGAAAACGATCGTCATTCTCTTATTTAATAGTATTTTTTGTGTTGTTTTGATGCTACAATAAAAAAATTGCAAACAAAAGCATCGTTTTCAAAAATTCATTGCAAAAGCTTCGTGTTTTAACGATAAAAGTTGTCTACAAAGATGGCCGACAACGATAGAATTACATCACGAAAAAATGAAGGATAGTATAGTGACAGGTCATATCATTTTCAATACAATTGAGGTCAGATCACAAAATTATTTTTTAGCCCTATGTGATAGAAAAATCTTCGGAACTGAAATCGAAGCAATTTAGCCTGAGATACAGCTTTTTATTGAAAATGGTGTTGGTCAATATGGTCAACACAACAACTGAAAAAATTGTCTTCAAAGATGATGAATTGGGTTTTGAACAATATGTTTTGTTGACGTTTAGGAAGGTCATAGCAGTCGCAAGCACAAGCATTACATTTTTATGAATGCTGGGAATGACTTGGCTTCACAAAAGTCTAAGCCACATGGACAAGTTCCACTTTGGGAGCCCATTGTGCGCTATATGAAATGCCGCATTTGTATTGAAAATGATACGACCTGTCACTATTGTGTATTTACTAGTATGTCAATTGTTATTTATTTTATAATTATTTAATAATTATAAAATAAATAATAATTTATTATTGATTTATTTTATTACACTGGCATGAGAAAGAAAACTGAAGCCCCTTTAGAAGACGAAATGGTTCCTGATTACAAACGTGAGTGATGATCAGTGCAGTACCTGACTCCGCAGACATTTACCTACCAATTTCTAAAATACAAATACCTATGAAAAGTAAAATATTGAACTGAAGACCTTATTTGAGAACTTACTGCACTGTTGTAGAGATGTTAAAGTGTGTTGCGATTGGCCAACTTCTGTATCGGACTTGACAAGCTGAAACTCTGAGAGACTGCTACAGTCAGTGCTGGAACCATCTATACTACATACAGAGTTGTGCCTGCTTGTTCCCACTGCAACATAATAGTAAATATGTGATTAAGTAATCACTAGCTAAAACAACCATGAATAGACAAAAAATATTATCTCCTGTCAAAGCAAGACCGCAATATTGTTTACTCTGACTTATTACTCCTGCTTTATTCACAGGGGACAAAAGAAAAAACATTAACCGGAGACTTGCAAATCTGATCTAGAATAAAGGATTGAATGAATGATTGAGTGATGGAAAGATGCATGATCGTAAATATTGTACCGAACTACTTCTACCCGCTGACTTGTCACTTTCTGACACTCTACAACTTGTTCAGCGTTAAAAGGGTGGGAAGGGATTTTTGGTTCCGAGTATCTACACTTGCTTCTAGCCCTAATTCTGTTACTGGTCTTTTGAAAATGCTAACCTTGATACATTTGCAGTAGACACCACATAATGAACACCACAAGTTGTTCCAAAAATGCATGATCATAATCATCATGGATGTATGTTGAAATCTGAAATATAGTTAGTTACTCATGATTACACCTTGTAGTGTTTAGATTTAACTGTGCACTCTTTAGGAACATTTCCGAACAGGCCCCTTAAAATGGTTAAAAAGCAGGCTATCTTAGGCCGAAGTAGTATTCTAGTAGCTATTTTAAGAATCAGCGACATTCGCACGAACTCATGAAACACTCAGTTCGGATAATGTTTCAACTCACCTCCGTGTTTATCATACAAGTCGAAGAGAAGTTCATCTATGGAACTTTTTGAGCTTTGCTTCCGAAGATTAGTCCGTGAGTAGCGACTAAAGTTTCTAGTTGCATAACTATCGTCAGTTGTTTCATCTCTTAAGCTACTGCTGTCAGACATTACATCACTACAGCTGCTCTCCGCTCCACCACATACAGCAGCATCTGTAGGTAGAACTGTTTGTGAATTATGTCCAGCGTTTAGGTTCATATTAGACATGTCCTGTCTTATCGCTGGTTCACTATCGACAGGTCGAAGTCCTGCATCATGAGATGATAATGCTGCCCTTGTTAAGCCAGACAAATTGTCACAACTTGTGTAACCTGGAATCTATACAAAAAAATATGACAATCTTAATAATATTAGAATATTATTATTAGTGGAAAATATGATAAATTTTGCAATGATGCCCAACATATGAATATTATAATCTGCCCATGATACGTGCTCGGCAATAGGATAGAGGAGTTGCTAAAAAAGCATTGTGGCTCCGTTTTTATAAGCTTTCATGTACCGAAAAGATGCTGACATGTAGTACTATATTTATGGTACGCACAAGCTGTTGATATTGTTATGTAGTCCTACAGGCATGGTATGTACAAGCTGCTGATATTGGTATGCTGTACTATATGCATGATATATACAAGCTACTAATGTTGGTATATATTACTATAAACATGGTCAGCATATGTACATGTGGCTGATGTTGATATCTATGATACTATACATGACACGTACATGTAGTTGATGTTAATCTCTGCTAAACTATACATGATACAAGCTGCCAATGTTGCTATGTAGCACATTTCTACAGTTTCTTAGCTATAATTTTTTTACCAAAAACCTGAAAACAAGAGAATCACAAGTGATGCAGAACAGTGTATTTTACACTATCTGTTGCACGTGTAGTCTAGGTATATAATAGTATCAATATATTTTGCAATATATTGTTAAAACAGCGGAGAACTGTATCTAACACAATGTCCTTAACCAAATCAAAGAAGTTATATTATAATGAATGACCAACAAAAATTCGTAACTCGCATGTTACTGATACAAGTGGCCAACAAAATATAAATACATATATAAATTAAATATAAACAATATAAATTTACCGTATCATTAGACCATATACCACTGTCTTCAATTCCTTCTGAAAGACTCTCATCACAAGATTTGAAGAAGCTCGAGTCACTTGTATCTAGATTCACATCTGAAAACTCTCCAAAGTCCATATTTCTCACCGGAAGTATAGAGAAGGAGTAACTAAACGAAAAGGTTCTGACCACATAGCAAGTATATTAATGGATTGATGTTGATCAGAATGTGTCGTAAAACGATAACTACAAGGTTTATTTCTTGGCTGGTTATAGCTTCACAATATATTGATACACTGCAACTATTCTCCACTTGCATGTGCTTTAAATGAGCTACAGTTAAAATTATACGATAAATTTTACTACCAAGAATGGTTTGCGTTAAGAATATAAATTATTTTGCCAAATTGTCTAGTGCTGTTCAAGTAGTTGGTTTCATTTAATTGCTTACTAGTGTTTCACATGTACACACCACCCAGTTCTTTTGGCAATGCTGCAGATGTCATGTATTATTGGAATAGGAAATGAATGACGGATGAATATTTTTGGCAACACCACTAGTGTAATGCAATTAAATATTCAAAATTAATCAGAGTAGTTGCAAAAAAATATGCAACATCTTTATTAACATGTCCATAAATGCTTCCAATCTTTTTTATTGTAGTGAACTCGGCAATGGCATCCAAATGTTTAGACCAGCATATAATGAATTTACATTGTTAAGCAAATTAGAGCAGGACTTTGATTTTAATGTTTGTTTATCTTTTTGTACTGAATAGAATCAATGGTCTAGTCTATCTAATCAACCTAGTCTACAAGGAAATTCAAATTGGAACTGCAGCATCAGTGGCTGAATTTACCTCTGAGCCTTTAACATAAAGGAGCAATGTACACATCATTTGACAAAGGCTGCTGCTCTTATTGATGGCAAGATGTAAACCTGTGCTCAGTCAGATAGTTTAGAAGACAGTTATCTCTTCAAACTACTGGGTATTTAGCGCATTAGACCGCATGAAAAATTGATACGTTATCGGTATCGGTATCGGTATAAATAGATCCTGCAGATATTCATATGAATATATTGTGCAGGCCTCAAGTTTGTACAATCAAAAGTATAGACTAAAATTACAACCTCAAAAACAAAAAATAAAAAAGCTTATTGTATGACATATATATCTCCGAGTTTCATATCTCGTATAGTTCTCGGAAGGAAGCTATTATGGTACTTGTTGTTATTTGCGGTTAAATTCATGGGCTGCGAGGCACGCTGACTTCTAGTGGTACAATGATCTTCATTTTTATTTTTACTAAAAAGCTCAGGAAACTTGTGTGATATTGCTCCTGGAGACTCGGAACAGGCGTCTCTGATCATTTTATATAACAAACATTTACGCAAGTTGGTTCTACGTTCCTCTAACGTCTCCAGGTTCATGTCTTTAATTAAGCCAGTTACACCAATATCGCGACCTTTAACATTGCAAATAAATCTTACAGCCTTTCTCTGAACCGCCTCAACCTGGTCAACCTCGTATCTCTTGTACGGGTCCCACACCTGGCATCCATACTCCAAAATAGGTCTAATAAAGGATTTATATGCAAGTAGTTTGAGAGCTTTAGGTGCACTAGATATAGATCTCCTTAAAAATCCTAGCATTTGACTGGCCTTTTTAACTTTGCAATCGATGTGATACTGCCACGAAAGGTCACTAGATAGCCACACTCCCAAGTATAGTGAATGGGTTTCAAACTGTAACAAACTTCCATTTAAAAAATATGGCAACTGGTCGTCAGAACATGCAGAACCTGAAAAACACATCACCTTACACTTTTCAATATTAAATTCTAGCTTCCACCTCTGAGACCAATCGAAGACAGCGTTTATGCTATTCTGAAAGTCGACAACAGTAAAGGAATTATCAATTGAGGCATAAACTATAGTGTCGTCCGCAAACAAACTAATATTACAATCAACACATTCAGACAAATCATTAATATACAATAAAAACAATCTAGGCCCCAAGACAGAACCCTGGGGTACCCCACTTGTAACACAACGACTCTCACTATTTACCCCTTTTATCGTAACTCTTTGAGTTCGCCCGGTTAAAAAATGTTTAATCCAGTCAACTAAAAAAGGACTAAGATTGTAGCGTTTCAGTTTATTAATTAAAAACATGTGAGGGACCTTGTCAAAGGCTTTTTTAAAATCTAAAATTAAAGCATGAGTTGGTACTTTTCTATCCAAAGCTTTTGCAATTGAGTGAATGGTAGATGTCAGTTGAGTCTCACAGGAGAGCCCAGCGCGGAAACCATGTTGAGAGGTGCTAATTATTTGATCTAGTTCGCTATTCAGTTTATGTAAAATGATGTGTTCCATAATCTTGCATGGAATGCTTGTCAGTGATATGGGCCTGTAATTCCCTGGAACTGTTCTGTCACCCTTTTTATGAAGGGGTACCACATTAGCCTCTTTCCATCTTGTGGGAACTCTACCAAGCCTTAATGACTCGTTAAAAACAATAGTTAGGCAGTCTGCAGTTTTTTCGGGCTGTACTTTCAACATATTACCATTAATACCATCTGGACCGGGGGCTTTTTTGATTTTAAGATCGTTAATCAATTTTAAAACGCCCAAGGCTGTAATATCGGCGGCCCAGTTTTCACACTGTTCGACATGCAACAGTTGTTCAGACTGACAAAATTGTTGCTGAAAAAAATCATTAAGCAGGTTTGTAATCTGTGGCAAGTTCTCTGTCAACTCGCCATTTGGTTGGGCAAGAGACTCAATGCTAGATGTATTGGTTTTCAAAGATTTAATATGTCTAAAAAAGGGTTTAGAATTACCCTGTTCCAATGGTGCAAAAACTTTAGTTTTTAGATAGTCATTTTTGGCTACTTGTATACTCTTTCTATACTTCCTTTGTTCATTTCTGTATTTCTGCAACAAAAAATTATCACCCGATTGTTTAAACCTCTTCCAAAGTCGTTTCTGATTACGAGATTTTCTCCTTATACTATAATTCAACCACAAATGTTTTTCATTCCTTATCTCTTTAGTTGGAACCGATAAGTTAATAGCTTGGATAAAGCTCTTTTCGAACATGTCCCATAGTTCATCAATTGAAACACTAGTGGTAACTGCATGTTTTAAATCACGCAAAAGATGATCAAGAGACTGCTCGAATTGAACCAAGTCACATTTATCATATAATAGGATGGTAGTCTTAGCAGCACTTTTAATTGATCTTGCACATTTGATTGAGAAAGTAATGATGTTGTGATCACTTAAGCTATTAGGGTATATCTCTAGATTTTCCACCATGCCTGGGTGGGTGGTCATCAGCAAGTCAAGAGTGTTTCCCTTAACATGGGTTGGATCAGTAACTAGTTGAGTATATCCTAATGAGAGTGTGTCACTGACAAATTTGTTGTGAAGAACCTTATTTGCGGTCTTTGGCTTCACTGAAGCAGGGTTTGTTTGCCAGCAAATTCCAGGAAAGTTAAAGTCGCCAACTAGCAAACTTTTTTCAATACCGCTACAATCCTTCAAAAAATTTAAAAAATCGGGATCGATGCAAGTTGGAGGCTTGTAGATACAAAACATTAAAAGCTTTTGCTCTGTGAATTCAATCGCTACCGCTTCTGTATCACAATTTAAAGAAACTGCTCTATGAGAGATTCCATTTCTGACAGCAATCAACACACCACCTCCATGAAGGTTTCGATCTCTTCGGTGAACAGTAAAATATTGACTATCAAAAAGTTCACTAGAATAGACCACGCTGTCCAGATGAGTTTCAGTAAAACATAAAACATCATACTCCATCGAAAGGTCCGATATATCGGCGGCTTTGCCCCTTATTGATCTAATATTGGTGTAGAAAATTTGAAAACAGTTTTTAGTTTCCCCTGGTCCAACACCTCCACAACTTCCCAGTTTTTTATTTTGAATGTCTTTTCCTGTGATTGTTGCCTAATTGCCTTCAACTTATCTACCAAAGCTCTCTCAGTTTTTCGTTCTTCCTGAGTTAAGTCAAGTTTCCCAAATACCCCTCCTGGCTTTATGGAGTTTAGCCTCCTCAAAAATGTCCATTTGTCTTCCTCACTTGGGAAGGAGACTTTTATTGGTCGATTATACTTGCTACTGTTTTGTGGCTTGCCACCAAGTCTCATGGCCGATTGAAATGTTTTGTCTAGTGACAGTTCATCTAAAAGTTTGTTCATCAGTGTTTCCACTGAATCACTGTGATCTTCCTTTACATTGAATACAATCGCATTAACCTTTCTATTCTGAACTTCTTGTTTGTTAACAGTGTTTTCTACCCTCTTCGCTATTTCATTGATTTGCTGAGTGGATTTCACCACTTCAGCGAAACTATTTGTTTGGACTCCAAGAATCTTTTCATCAAAGGAAGCAATAGTTTGTTCCTGATGATTCACTTTTTTTTCAATGTTTGCTACCATGGTCTTAATCTCTAATAAAGTGTCCTCATTGTGAGCTAACTTTGTTGCAGCTGCACTCGATTTAAAATTAGTATTCCTACATGTCTTGCATACATACAATACTGCATCCGATTGGCTGCGATGCATTTCTGCATACAGCTTAGCTGACACTCGATCATCACATTCAAGGTGGCACCAAAGGTCACAAAAATCACACAGCAATGCTTTTTGACTGGGGAGCACAGAAGTCTTGCAGCCAGCCAAACACACTGATTTAGCAACACTGCCATTACTAGAACGAGGAGAGTTGCATGGAGAATCTCGACCATTCTGGGAAACTGAGCCCCTACTACTAGTCCTGCCCGTAGGCATCATCATATGTCAAAACAAAAATCAAAAAAATTTAAAATTTAAAGGCAGTGCCCAAAGCGGCCGAACTGCCTGTCCACAGTAAAGTATTTTGTCTGTTGGTGTTACTGTTAATAAAATATAAATAAAGGATAATAAAAAGGGGTAATAAAAGGTATGTGAAAGAAATTGTAAAAAGAAATCTAGAAATTTTCGAAGAGCTCTGAAAAACACGACTATCTCCCAAAACGCGCGACTAAGAAAGCTTTTGATAGACTTTAACGCATAGCGTAATATCCTTACACTCATCAATATCCTTACACTCAGCTTTGAAAATCTTTTGAACAGATTCACCAAAAAGCAAATATATATTATGTGCAAACTCAAAATAATCAAATTTAGTTATATTGTTGAATAGTTCGCCAAAAATTCGAGAAGCATTTGCTTGCATTACCACTGAAGAAAATTTTGTTTTTTCGAACGTCAAAGAGAACAGCTCGTTACTCATGCATTAAAACTGAAGAGGACGTCTGTTCGGATAGCTCATTCACTAATGTGCACGAATTACAAATTGACATACAAAGAATAAGAATAGCTTTTGTGCACACTTCTGACAGTAATTTTAGGTAACATATTGCTTGTCAGGTATAGTTGTTACAGCGTTTCATTAGGCAAGTATTAATGCAAGGAAACAATACGCCGATAACTATTAAACACAGTTAGGTATAAGGCTGAAATTGGTATAAACCAATAACTAGTGCTCAAGAAATTGTAAAGTGAAAATGTAAAATAAACAAAACATATAGAGCTATTTAATTATCAACAAGCAACGTTTGTATAACACTTAATCCACTACAAAAATAATTAGTGACAAGGCAACATCTCAGTGTAAAGATGTTTTTCCAAGTCCTGTCCATATCAGTTAATGTTAGTTTCTCTCAGGCTTATCCTTAAGAACTCCTCATATTTTCCTAGTCTTTTTTTAGCAAACTAAGTCAGTGTTCCTTATATGAGTGAAGCTGGCGAACTTTTCCTTCTCGGTTTCACGTTCTCAGCCTTACTCATCATTTTGGGGTTTTTCATTAGTCGGACTTGAAATTGACTGGAAAAGCAGCTGATTAGAGCGACCACTAGACGAATGCATCACAAAACTGAAGTTAACCCAAGTACTGCCAATGAGGTACTTCAGCTTCACATGATTCCGTCAGTATAAAAATATTGGAAACTTATCAATTGCAAAAAACAACGCAAAGGGTTTTTCCTAAGCGAGGTAGTAACTGACGATTTATAATGAAATAATAATCGTTGCTGTCCGTATGTAGAAACTAATATGTTTACTGATATATTGTTGCAGTTCGACCCATACAGTACAACTAAAAAAAGGTAAAACACTTTATTTTAATAATCTCTCACCTACTATAACCGCTGAGTAAGTTATTTTATGACAGTGCTAGCAGTTCTAGTGAGACTATTATAAAATGTGTACGCTGTTTCTGATATATTAGCGAGTGGCAGCCCGCATCTTTAATGTACGATTTTTTATAACGGGGCACGCCGGAAACGTTTGAGAAAGACAACACTGATCGATCCTCCAGCAAGACTACATGTATTTCATATCGCCCGAACATGCTGATAACAAGCCCTTTAATATTGCAAGATCTCAAGATCTTTTTTATAGAAATCATCGAGAAAGCTTAGCAATAGTCAAGAATCATATATTTACGCTATGAGAGTTCAAACGACAGCATGAAAAATAGATGAGATAAATAAAAGACTTGATTACAAAAACAATGCTGGGTATCAAATGTTAAAAAAAATTAAAAATACATTTGATTTCTACAAAAATACATGCTATGTTACAGAATGGAATCTATGCATTATGCATGGATATATTACATGTGTAAAACACACAAAATTCATATACGAAAAAAAGGTAAATCAGTGTTGATACTGACAAGCAGCTGTCTCAATGAGAAACTTTTTTAGCACTTTCCTGGATTCTAAGAAGAGTTTCCAGAACAGAATTCTCGTCATTACTAATGTTAGGCCTTTTTTTCCATTTCCGTCCGCATTGCTCAGACAGATCTAAAAGCTGTTGAGCGACATCACGATTCCAATCACACTTGGGGTCGAGCAAGATCAGCGGGTCCTTCTGCGACTCGTCATCAAGGTCATCATCAAACAGATATTCAATCTAACAAGATGAAATTTCAAGACGTGAGATTAAAACAAACAAAAAACTGAAAAAGTAAAAAGAAGTGTAGCTATAGGCACTATGAAATGAATGTACTGGACACATCCTTAACTGACACATTCCACAGTTGATGCTGTCTAAATTGCCTAACAAACAAGCATTTGCCACTAAAGATGCCAACACAAAGCCTTTTGAACTGCACGAAATATCTGAAAACAATAAATGTACATTAATGTGAGAGTGTTTAAAGAAACCTCCTGAACTCAACCACATACTCTAAAATTAGTTTTGCATATCACAAATTAAACATTCAACTTGATAATCAGATAAAGCTATAATTTAGGATGAATGCGATTTCCACAGCACTATTAAAGGTTGACTTGCAACAAAATTCACATTACAGTTATTTGGTATCAAAAGATTCACCATGTCTTACTCTGCTGTGTTGTAGGTGCCAAATATGTGGAAATGTGATTACAAGCTCTTAAAAGCTCAAAAACGAAAAGCCGCCGTAGATTGGAATCTCTTTATTTCTCTGATGCTGTCATTACAGTTTGGTTATTGTCTTTCACGTGATGTTCTCACGTGAATTGAAAGGCCAATAAAAAGCTCAATGTAAAACTTATCGTAGCACTAGTTTATGACAAACACTTCGGGTTTTACCAAAGACCCGTATCAAATATAGATGCTCGTTACTTTACAGTTTTGTTTCGGCTTGGTCTAATCAGCAAGTTGTAATCTGATCATGTGACCCAATACTTCGCAAATAATTTCTGCAGCACTTTTCGATTATCACAAGTGACCAACAGGCTTGTCATGATTATCAGACAATGAGATGTACTCCTTCAAGCTAAAGCTAAAAAATTAAACAAATTTTTACGGTAAGTTATAAGATATCATTGCTAAAAGTGACAGCATTACAATGACGATAAAACAGACGCGTAAAAACAATAGACATGGTTTTATTGAATGCGTGAAGTATATTTGTGAAAATATTTCGATGAATAAGGTTGCATGAAAGTGTAAACAGAAACCATCTACCACCACTATGTCACATTTGAGCCGTTTTGGAAAGAGAATCCAAACTACGGCGGTCTTGTGTGGCTGCGATTAACTGTTCGTTTTTTAGCTTTTAAGAGCTTGTGATCACATTTCCACATATTTTGCACCTACAACACAACAGAGTAAGACATGGTGAATCTTTTGATATCAAATAACTGTAATGTGAATTTTGTTGCAAAACAATCTTTAAAGGATGAAATAGAACGATCAGCAAGTATTAGTGACCTATAGGTGATGATGACCAAGCAAGCTGGTGTAAAATGCTATTTCAATGTTGCAGTGAGTCAGCAGAAAGTTTTGAGACCCATCAACCGCCTGGAAACTTTTGCTTTGTCGAGTTACATCAAAAATACTGCAGATGTCGATGTCAATTGTTCTGCTTCGAAAAATCATAAGGAGGTTATCAATCACATGTAGGTTATATTATCTAACTTTTACAGAATCACATATTAATAAATTCTAACTACGGTATAACATTTTTATAAATGGCCTTGATGCATAGATTATGTGATAGTAAATATTCACCATTTTTTCAGTATGGCCATGTGAATCCTTGTGATAAGGTCCTTTGGCAAACAGCAGCTCCAGCAGCACCTACAATAACCATAAACACTATATGCAGAATACTGGAGCAGTCTTGTATTCTTATCATTCCATAACACAGAAGTGTGATGGAAGTGAATATTTATGTGTACATGCTGTGAGTGCAGGCCTGTATTCCCTGGTTGCAAGTTGGGGCGGCTAAAAAGTTGGGGCGGCTAATGTTAGTTATGAGCATCTGGGGGTTTGGAGGGGCCGTGTCAGCCCCCTCAACAGTTTCTTTTATGTAGGGCCTCAACCGGGCATCTCGCGTAGTTTTAAAACTTTTTATCGGAAAGTATAAACATTTTTTCTATTATATGAGATTTGTTTGTTTTAGGTGATGTGACTGCCAGGACGTTTTCAGATTAAAATAGGCTAAACTTGACCGCAGTTGAAACGCTCAGAAAAAATACATCTTTTTCTTTTGAGCGTTTCAACAAAGATCAATTTTGCCGATTTTATTTTAAGTTCATCCTAAGGTTTCTATACTTTCGTGGGGCTATTGCCAAGCAGATGTTTGTTAAAACTTGACCTTTTGCAAACCATTATAAAAGTCGTTAACAAGAATATTTTTGCCGATGATGATAATAATGACGCCCAATAACTATTAAAAGTTGACGTTTATCTATATGGCTTGGAATAAAGTGATACTCTACAGCGATAAAACGGTTCCCGTAGCCGTTGGGCAAATAACTGTTCGAGTTAATGCTGTTGAGGTCGAGTTATCTAAAGCAATTTATCATTGCGTGGGAACGGACCAAACAAATCCGTTCGTGATAAAATTTTACATTTTATCCGAGGGCGAGTTATCCTAGTTTGATTGTACTTAGCCGCTAAAAATTCCTAAAAAGTTGGGGCGGCTCAGCCGCCCCAGGGAATACGAGCCTGTGTGAGTGATACAGAATATTTACCTGCTGTAACTGAGTAATACAGAATATTTACCTGCTGTAACTAAGTAATACAGAATATTTACCTGCTGTAACCAAGTAATACAGAATATTTACTTGCCGTAACTATAAGGAATAGCTTATGCCTGATTACTGAATGTAATATCAGCGATTAATACTTACAACACCAAATGAGTAAACATCCCATTTAGTGGAGACAATTCCAGTCATAGCCTCTGGCGGCATGTAGAAACTAGTCCCATGAATCTTCGAGGTCACATTTGTGTGAGAGCTGTCCTGCAACGTCTGTACCCGAACAAGCCCGTAATCTCCCAGCTTGGCTCTATCCTGGTCATCAAGTAATATGTTTGCACTAAAATATCAGAATCTACATATATTGAATACTTTAAAATAAATTTATATTTTCGAAGTAGAAATCAAACAATCAAACATCGACATACGAAGTCAATAAATTTCAAGATTTCTTCGTTTATCGAACAAAGAAAGTACGTTAAAGCAATTACTCCTATGAGAATAGGCTTATTCTGTTTAAATCGTTCCACAATTAAGAGATCTACATAATAAACAGTTGACAAAATCAAATATTGATTTAAATTGATTTTTTTGATTCTAATGATTTTTGTTTAATAACTTTGATATTTCTGCTCATTTTTGCTCATGCATATGTCTGTGAATTGCATTGTACGGCAGAATGCTGGTCAACTCATTTTTTAGTATTACTGACTTGCACACTTTAGTTTAACAAATTCTTGTATTTCTTGCATTCAACAGCCATATAAAATTATAATGTGCAGACTACATGTAAAGCAGAGTTACTAGCAGTTTCCCATAAACTGACATTATGAAATATTTAAACACATTCTTCCTTGATAGGATCAATGTGGTTGATCATGTGAAATATATATAAATACCAGTTTGCTAGTTTTTAGTACCCAACCGGTTTCTCGTTTTTGAATGAATGAAACCAAATGTGGAGAATACTCGTCAATGCTAGCATTTGAACTGATTACAGGTATTTCGCGTAGCATTGTAATCAATATTAGTCAATATCTGCATCACACTTGCCAATTCCTGACAGAGGAGCATTCACACATTTCTTATACATGTTTTTCTCGAAAAAAAATCATGACTTAGTTCAGTGATTTAAATCCTAATGATAAACATGCTAACCCTGATGATAAACACTTGAAATATTAACCATAAAACCTCTAATTGAACGCCACCTTTATTTGAACACCACCTCTATTGGAACACCACCTCCATTTGACCGCCACTATAGGAAAAGGGTTGAAAAATAAAGCGTCCCCCTTTAATTGAGTGCCACCTCCATTTGACAGGCACTTTGAAATTCTTTGATCTTTATGAACCCATAATAGAAAGTGATTAGGAGAAAAGTGTCCTCAAAATCGTACTAATAATGACTCAGTTACATTAATAATAATTCATTCTTTCATTGTTTCTGTTCGTGTAGAGGTCCGTTTTCCAATTCCAAAGCGTTTCGGTTTCTTTCGTTAAAACTTTGAAAGCATCCCCACAGAAATAATTACGTAACCACTTTATTAGGCTAGTAGTAGTTCCTTGTTTAACGCGATCTTGATTCTTTGACGTATATGAAAAACAGTTTACAATTACGGTGATATATGAATGACTAGTTTTAGGCTAAAAGTTGTGCTTAACTAGCAAAACGTTTGCGCGTTACATGTGTGTGAAATGCAACGCGTAAGTTTTGTTCTGCTGAAAAAATTGTTTGAATGCTAATATCGACTAGTTCAGCAGTGCAGAAGAAGAGTTGAGACCAAAAGACATTGTGGAAGGTATTGAACAGCCAGAAGATGTTTGTTCTATTGAAAGCAACAATTAGAACGCAACTGGCCCAGTGAACAATGCAAATATTTTGGTTTCAAAATATTAATTTTGGTTTCTGCATGTATTATAAATATGGTTCGTACATGTTACATGCTTTTGAATGTATATTTGTAGCATTTGATGGATTATTATTGTTTCACAACTTGCAACTTTGCAGGTTTACAACATATTATTTGGTAACATTCTTATGGTTATCTTAACTTGGCTTACAATGGATTGACGCTCATAACTCCTCTTCTATTGCACATAAAAAGCCAATTTTGGTTGCAAGCTGTTGCAAACATATCAATGAATGCAAAGAGCTTTTATACAACATTATTAAATACAGTTGTACAATAAAATATGCCTTCAACCTTTAAATTAAATAAAAAATTGAAAGCTTCAACAAACTGCAAAGCAGGGCACAGGCTACAAAATCATCACAGGTTAATTGCAAGCAATAGATAACAACTAGTAGAGATATTTTTCGGATTTTCAATGCATATTTATTTGGAGATCTACAAGTTGGAGGTAAGTTAGCAGATTCATTGCATTCAAAAGGACTAATGTGGCTCTGCCAGAAGGAGAGTTCAAAATATAGGCAACATTTGCTTCGCCTGCCAATAGCTTAAATTAATCTTCCCAAAGTTGTGACGAGCTATTTGAAAAATACAACGCCAGCCTCTATTAGAATGCCACATTTATTTGACCACTACTTTAGGGGAAGGGTTGAGAATGGAGTGTCATGGCGTTCAAATAGAGGTTTTATGGTATATATAGCGGTTAACAAACGCATTACACCAATCAAGTAAAAACTAAATTATCTGCAAGAAACAAAACTACTTAATAATCAAAAGTAGCAATCAAAAAGTGTTTTTGATTGCTACTTCAACATTAAGTTCGAGACAGACGAATGAAAATGTAACCTTAATAATAAAAAGTAAAAGTTGTCAATGTTAAGGTAACAATAGAGATACGGAACTTGTCTAACTCAAGAGAACATAAACACTAATTAACACAATCTATTTATACTCGTTTACTTTTGTCGCTATCACTTTTTCCTTTTTTACCACTTTTTTCTCACAATAGCTTCATGCATTTTCAAAGCAATCAACACAAAGATGTTGGCTCATTTTCTTATAACTATTTGGTTTAATTTAAACAAAGCGGTGTTTTTTTTACCACTAATACCGCTTGCATTAGTCTTCTTCTATTATCCACAATTTAAAATAAAAATGAAAGAGTATGAAGCAAAATTAAATACGTCTCGAAGCAAACTAAAGGAAGGAGAACTGCATACATACGTGTATATATTAATTCATAAAACTAAAATGTTTCGAAAAACTCTTAATGCTGTATGTTGGAAATCACTAGTGATATTGAGTAAAATGTTTGCTCAAATATCAATTCAAAATGTTAAAAAACTTAGCGTAAAACCTAATTGAATGCCATGGCGCTTTATTTTTCAACCCTTTCTCTATAGTGGCGGTCAAATAGAAGCTGGCATTTTAATTTTGAAAAGGCTTGTCAGAATTTTGGGAAGATAAATTTAGCTCTTTTATGGGCGCAGTGAATGTCGCCTATATTTTGCCCTCTCCTTCCAGTGGAAGGATATTAAACCTATTGGATGCAATAAATCTGCTAACTTACCTTTAACTTGTAGACCTCCAAATAAATACGCATTGGGAATCCGACAAATATCTCTACCAGTTGTTATCTATTGCTTGCAATTAATCTGTGATGATATTATAGCCTGTGCCCTGCTTTGCAATTTGTTAGAGCTTTCAATTTTTATTTCATTTTGAATACATATTTTTATTTTAAAACTAAATTTAACCATGTGGCATAAAAGCTTATTGCACTCATTGATATATTTGCTACAGTTTGCAGCCAAACTAGCTTTTTATGTTCAATAGAAAAGGAGTTACGAGGGTCGATCCATCAAATTACCACAATGATGCTATCAAATAATTGCTAAAAATCTGCAAATTTGTAACTTATATAACAATGATCTATCAAATGCTACAAATATCTATTCATAAACAAGTGACATAAACGAACCATACTTATAATTCATGCAGAAACAAAAATTAACATTTTTAAAACAAAAATATTTGCATCGTTTGCTCGGCCAGTTGCGTTCTGATTGTTGCTTTTGATGGAGCGAACATCTTCTGGTTGTTCAATACCTTCCACAATGTCTTCTGGTCTCAACTCTTCTTCTGCACCACTGAAATAGTCGATATTAGCGTCGAAACAATTTTTCTAGTAGAGCAAAACTTTCACGAGTTGCATTTCGCATAAATACATGTAATAAAAGACTTTTAGCCGCATGCGCGTTAAGCACAACTTTTAATCTAAAACTAGTCGTTCATATACCATCGTAAATGTAAACTGTTTTTATAAACTTTGAATTATCAAGACTGCATTAAAAATGGAGGTGGCGCTCAATTAAAGGGTGGCGCTCTATTTTTGAACCCTTTTCCCCCAGTGGCGGTCAAATGGAGGTGGCGCTCAAATAGAGGTGGCGTTCAATTAGAGGTTTTATGGTATATGTTCATAAGCCAAAGTTTGACTGCACTAACTTTATTCATTTCCAAGCAAGATAGCAAAAGGATAAAGTGTTTAATAATTTTCCACTAATAGCATTCTTCACATCCAATCCAATACTAACAACAAAGATACCAATCTTGCAAACACAACACTTATATTAGCTTCGGTCACTACTTTGGAACACTACTTACGGTTTAACGTCCCTGTGAACAATAGGCGTTGCATCACCATGATGGAGTCTGCCGAGGCCCTTAGCCACATCTATAGCGATCTGTAGCCTCTGGTCCGCGCTTAACACAGGCTTATCCGAGTCTTCGGCCTATTAGAATTGACCATTTAGTCTTAGGACAAGAATGGATTTCATGACAACTGTCTGGCCTGACAAGACTTGATCAACTTGATATTTCTAAGTTTAATCACTACCGCTGTCCAAGACAGAACAAATAGGTTAAGACAATCAACTACAACGTGATAGATGTAGTAATGCTCTTCCAGAGATCAAACACATTGCCGAACATCCTATTATTCAAAGACAAGCTATGCTCACTGAATAATAAAAGTTAGCGTTTTATTCCCATGCTATTTGAAGCAAGACATGTGGAGCCTGACTACTTCTACTAATACCACTCTACTTCTTATATATCTTACTTTGCTATCGTTTTTTGAAGTCGAACTTTTACTCCAGCCATGATTACATTATCTATGAGAGATGCTGAAATATGCCAAAATATAGAAAATGTTATTGACTCTGATTAAACAGAGTGCATGTTTGACAGAGCAGGCTCACCCAATTAAATCAAGGCCTATGAATTTCTTGAGAAAAGAAATGACTTAGTCAAAACAAATTTACAATCAAATGTGACTCAAGTTGGCCTAAAGATGAACTTAGTAGATTTTATCAGAAAATATCCGTATTTTTATATCATTTGTGAGATTGCTTTTGATGTTTGAGGTAATCCGACTGCCAGGATGTTTACCAATTATAATTGACAAAACCTGATCGTTATTAAAAAGCCTACATCAGGCAAAAGTGAGATTATGACTTCTATAGTTTCAAAAAGACCAACAGAGTAGAGACGTAAAACGCTGCAATTTGATCGCAATAGCCGATATCAACTATGGCAACGATAGCAACTAGTGAGGTCATTACGCACATATCTTTCTTCTGAGCATTGTAATCGCGATCAAGATTTGCCGATTTTAATCTTGTAACATCCTGTCAGCAGATCACCTCAAACATCGATAACAATCGCAACTGATAGAAAAATACCGATACTTTCGGAGAAAATCTACTAAAATGTGCCAGTTTATGCTTAATTAGTCAAATAAGCTAGATGCAGAGTTATCAAAAATGCAAAATTTTTACAACATTTCATGAAAATATTAACTTCCAGCTCTATCAGGCCTTGCTAAGAAACTTCAGAAAGTCTCAATGACTTCATAGAGGAGATGAGAGGATGTTACTTACAAGTCTCTGCTCAACAGTGCCATGGCTCATGTACTCGTAGATGACACAAAAGGCTTGCTCCGTACACACCCCCTTAATAGCGAGTAAGTTCTCATGCCGACAATTCATAAATATCACCTCCAGCTCAGTCTTGAATTGTTTCAGATAGTTCAGGGAAGAATCGTGAAACTTTTTGACTGCTACTAATTCTATGCCTGTGTCAGTTTTAATTGTGCCTGTAAAAGATCATTTAGTGTGCCTGTGAACCGATGCAATAATAAATTATTATAGATCTTTGTAAAATCTAAAGAATAGACTGACAATACAGGAGTCTTCGACTTACAATGCTGATCCGTTCTTCAGACGTGGTCTAATTCGAATTTTGGTATAAGTCGGAACATCCTGAATAGATCACACATACTCTAATTAATATCTTGTTCCACCATGACGATGATGGCCTTTCTTTTTTGATGCATTACTATTTGAACAATTTGCCTCACGCTTCGCATCATGATGAAGGTTGAAAAAACTCAAACAGGCAACAGTGCAAGAACTGGCAGGCACAACCAAAATGGAGTATCACTGAAACTGAGCAACACCTGATGCTGTCTTCCTCCACCACAAGCCCAACAAAATATACTCATGACCTGCGCTCTGAACACTTGTTCACAATTGCTTGTGTCAATTATGTCATCAGCGATGCCAAAATGGAACTACATTAAGTCTTATTTTAGATATTTTCATGAGGGGCTTTCATAACCTTGAACCAGTTAAATTCAAAATCATTGTACCCAGAGGATTTTCTGCACACTCAAAATTATTAATAAAACCGATTTAAATAAACCAATCAGTCAAGAATAGCGTAAGATAAAAAACTTAACCATTTTTGATGATATAGAGGGCAAAGATTCCTCAATTGGAGCATACCGTAAAACCTCTACTTGACCGCCATGGCTTTCTAGTTTTCAACTCTTTCCCTATTGTGGCGTCTTATTAGAGGTGACATTCAAATATAGGGTAGCGCTGTATTTTTTGACTAGTTTGTCAAAATTTTTGAAAGATAAATTCAACCATTTTACGAGCGAAGCAATGCTAATGTCGCCTATATTTTGCACTCTCGCTTGGGCAGAGTGACATTAATGCCATCATCCTCAGCATTTTTGTTAATCTATTTTTTCTATACGCTATAGGTTGAAGTATCAGATCAAGTTAAACAAGGGACTACTTTGATTGAAATATGTCAGTTGGATACAGTATTTAATTATTTCAATGGTGTCACTTTCAAAGTTTTAAAGAAAAAAATCATAAAGCTGCGGAATTAGAATTGCTATACCGTGTCTTATAAACGTAAAAGTATCCGACCGAGTTAAACAAGGAACTACTCTGATTATAAAAAGATTGAGAGATACTGTTACAGTATTATTTATTTTGAAGATGTCGCTTTAAAATTTTTGAAGAAAAACCGTAAAACTTTTGAGTTAAAACATGGACATAAGTTTTTTAAAATTTAAAGACATTTTTAAAGTTTCCAAACTAAAATATGCCATAAAAATGGCTGCTATCATGTCATACAGTGTTCTTGAAGAGTATTCTCATATGCATCATAATTTGTTATTGATGTCATTTTCTATTATAGGTTTGTAGAGATCAAAGAATGTTAAATTAAAAGGCGGTGGTGTATTTTTCAACTCTTCTCCTATAGCGGTGTTCTATTAGAGGCTTTTAAATATAGGTGGCATTTAAATAGAGGTTTGATGGTACACATACTGTAAAACCATTAAGTGAACGCCATGGCACTCCATTTTCAACCCTTTCTCTATAGTGGCAGCCAAATAGATGCTGGCATTTTAATTTTTGAATGGCTCATCAGAATTTTGGGAAAATAAATTTAGCCCTTTTATGGGCAAAGCGAATGTCGGCTTTATTTTGCCCTCTCCTTCTGGTAGAGCGACATTAACCCTTTTAGATGCAGTAAATCTGCTAACTTACCTCCAACTTGTCAAAGGTCTCTAGATAAACATGCATTGGTAAGCCGATTTTATAGCTGGGAACTGCTATGGGATTTGGCGGAGTTTTCAATTTCTATTTCATTCTAAATTTGAAAACATTTTAAAAATATCAATGTGTGCAATGAGCTTTCATGCAACATTGTTAAAGGTTGACTTGCAACAAAATTCACATTACAGTAATTTGGTATAAAAAGATTCACCATGTCTTTCTCTGCTAATAAAATAAACATTTTTATTTTATATCTATATTTAAAGGTTGACTTGCAACAAAATTCACATTACAGTTATTTGATATCAAAAGATTCACCATGTTTTACTCTGCTGTGTTGTAGGTGCAAAATATGTGGACATGTGATTACAAGCTCAAAAATGAACAGTTAATCGCCGCCATCATGAGACAGCCGTAGTTTAGAATCTCTTTCCAAAACGGCTCAAATGGGACGAAGTTGTACAAGATGGCTATGTTTACACTTTCACGCAACCTTATTCGTCGAAATATTTTCACAAATATACTTCACACATTCAATAAAACCATGTCTATTGTTCTTATGCGTCTATTTTATTGTCATTGTAATGCTGTCACTTTCAGCACTGATATCTTATAACCTACCGTGAAAATTAGATTAATTTTGTAACCTTAGCTCGAAGGAATACATATCATTGTCTGATAAACATGACGAGCTAGTTGGTCACCTGTGATAATCGAAAAATGCTGCAGAAATTGATCATGAAGTATGGGTCACATGATTAGATTACGACTAGACGATTAGACCATGCCGAAACAAAACTGTAAAGTAGTGAGCATCTATATTTGATACGGGGTCTTCGGTAAAACCCGAAGTGTTCGTCATAAACTAGTGCTATGAGAAGTTTTATATTGAGCCTTTTATTGGCCTTTCAATTTACGTGAGAACATCACGTGACAAAACAATAACCAAATTCAATGACGTCAAAGAAATAAACTGATTCCTGTCTACGGCGGCTTTTCGTTTTTTAGCTTTTATGAGCTTGTAATCCCATTTCCATATATTTTGCGCCGACAACACAGCAGAGTAAGACATGGTGAATCTTTTTATACAAAATTACTGTAATGTGAATTTTGTTGCAAGTCAACCTTTAACAATGTTGCATGAAAGCTCATTGCACTCATTGATATTTTTGCTAGTTTGCAGCTAAAACTAGTTTTTTGTGTGCAATAGAAGAGGAATTACAAGCGTCGATCCATTGCAAGATCAGATTACCGCAATGATGCTATCAAATAATATGTTATAAATCTGCAAACTTATAAGTTACATAATGATAATCTATCAAATACTACAAATATATATTCCTGAACAAATGACACAAACAAACCATACTTATAATACATGTAAAACAAAAATTAACGTTTTCAAAACAAAAATATTGGCATATTGACATCTTCTGGTTGTTAAATACCACCCACAACGTGTTCTGACCTCAACTCTTCTTCTGCACTGCTGAACTAGTCGATATTAGCGTCGAAACAAGTTTTGTGCAGAGCGAAACTTTTAAGTGTTGCATTTCGCACAAATACATGTAATGATAAACCTTTAGCCGCATGCGTGTTAAGCACCACTTTTAGCTTAAAAGTAATCATTCATACACCCTCATATATCTCAATCGTTTTTCATATACTTTGAAATATCAAGATGGGGTTAAACAAGGAACTACTATTAGCTTGATACAGTTATTAATTATTTTTATGGCGTTGCTTTCAAAGTTTTGGCAAAAAAAAATGAAAACTTTGGAATTGGACGAGAGAATTAATTGTTATTGATGTAAGTGATTCATTATTAATACGATTTTGTGGACACTTTCCCAATGATAAATTGAGATTATGAGTTCGTAAAAACCAAAAAATGCCAAAGTGGCGGTCAATTAAAGGGTGACCCTCTATTTTTCGACCCTTCTTCTATAGTGGTGGTCAAATAGAAGTGGCACTAAAATAAAAGTGGCTCTCAAATAAAGGTGGCAGTCAAATAGAAGTGACATTCAAATAGAGGTGACGTTCAAACAGATGTAGCGTTATAATAGACGTGGCTTCAAATAGAGGTGGCTTTCAAATAGAGGCGGCGTTCAAATAGAGGTGACGTTTAAATAGAGGCGACGTTCTAATAGAGGTGACGTTTAAATAGAGGCGGTGTTCAAATAGAAGTGGAGTTCAAATAGAGACAGAGTTCAAATAGAGGCGGCGTTCAAATAAAGAAGGCGTTTAATTAGAAGTTTTACGGCATATTATATGAATATTGGAACATTCTAACAAGCGAGAAGCTTCTCCTGCAGGTAGTCTAATGTTGAGTGGTCTTACTCTAGTGGCAGATGCAACAGGAAGGGGAAAACGCTGATGACAGTCACTCGAGGTAAGAGTATGGGAAACTTTCCAACTTTTCAAAACAGTGCGGCGTGCATAGACTCTAGTCAACCTCTTCATTAAGACATTAAATAGTTGTCAAGATCTGAGCCACTTCAGCAAACTCATAACTGTTTGCCTATGCCGAGTTATGCTTAAAAATCCATCACATTAGTATTTGGAGCTTACAAATACATGTAGGTAATAATCCTACTCAGGAAGTTATGCTAGTTTCAACTGTTTACACAGCTGTGACGGATTCAATTATTTTAAACTGTTTCAGCTTATTCTACATTTACAAGTTTATTTCAAAAGACAGTTTTCAATGTGTTTCAAGGTGAGCAGACAACATTAACATAAGAGATAGCTCAGACAAACAATTTGGTAATAATATTCACATAGTGCACTGAAATAATTTAGTCTAAACTGACCAAAATATACTTCTCCGTAGCCTCCAGCTCCAAGAAACCGGCCAGCGTCGTCTAAAGAAACGCGATTGAATAAGTCTGTGAACTGTTCCACCTCAGCATAACTATAGTGTTTTATAGACTTAGGCTGGGTTGAGAAGTAGGCTATAAAATGATCAATAAAATTCTTGAAAACCTCATTCCATGACTGACATCTCCACAACAAATGTAATTGTATTGAGTAGCAGTGAAAGCCTTACATTGAAAGCATAAAGTGGAACTTATAATAAATGAGACTGTTTTTGACATTATAATTGTCAAAAATGAGAGAGCTAGACAGTTCACGAAAATTGGAAACAGTCGAAACAATTAGTTTGGCTATTATCCTAAATAATAAAAAGTTCTACATAAACTATTCTAATAAAAAGAACCTTAAACTTTATGCCATCTTCAACACTCACCGTTGACACTTTCTAGAGTTTCTGGATCGAGAATGGTTTTTGCCGAGGGTGCTTCTGATAAAAGAGGGTGTTCCTGGTAAGGTACACCAGATCGAACTGAGTCGGACTTTGGAGCAAAACTTTTACAACCAACAAAGCTTTCTTGAAAACTGAGTCTAGGTGAAGAACCTGGCAAGAAAAATTAGCCGATTATCAAATGCAAGACCATTGAAACTGATTTTTTTCAGCATTTCCTAGCACTAAATGATTCAAATATTTGAAGATGGTTGGCAGACATGGTAAACAACAGTAACATTTGTGAACTCATGCTACTTTTACACTTAAAATGTGGAACCTTCCGAATGCTGTGCAATCTTACCAGTTGGAAAATAATCCTCAACAGCTTCTTTAATGGGACCTTCTTGAAGAATGTCTTCCTTGATATAATTGGCAGAATCCTTTAATTCTACACGTATCAACAAGTTTAAAAATTCTCCGATAGTCGGTCGCAAAGATCTCCAATCATTGAGAATAGCCTCTGTTGGACTACCATGTCTGCGTTCTTTTTCTTTGTCAAAAATACACATATGAAGGTCATTATAGCGAGGTGATATGCCATCCCTAGATGTAATAAAACCAACAAACTTTTTCCAATCATCATGGGCATCAAGTTTTGTACATAGAATACGCCTTTGGTGATATGGAATGTCTGTTATAGGATTTCCTTTAGTAAGCTGTAAAGTTGGAAGGTGTGAATTCATTTCTACAATGAGAATATCCTGTTGTAACGCAGGTAGCAATTCAATTGTCCGCAATTGTAACGCAATTTGAGATTGGATTCTATAGCAGCATGTAAAGCAAAGTAAAACAAGCGTCCATATTTAAGGATAAAAATAAATACCAAAATTAATACACCAAATCTCAAGCACATAAACCTCTCTAGTTGAGCATTAGTAGCTAGAACGTAACGATATGACCGTTTCTAAAGTGGTAAAAAGTGAAAGTTTCGTCTTTTAAGTGTGTTATCTATAAACTTTAATGAAAACTTCGGATAA
The DNA here is from genome assembly GCF_963576615.1 of Watersipora subatra. Lineage (NCBI taxonomy): Eukaryota > Metazoa > Bryozoa > Gymnolaemata > Cheilostomatida > Watersiporidae > Watersipora > Watersipora subatra. The sequence goes on from NC_088710.1 coordinate 64,500,993, forward strand.
CAATGTAATAATAAACTTATTAATACGAAACAGACAATCATTAACGAATTTAAAACAAAAGGCAACATTTGGTGTAAGAGGTTTCCTAGGCACTTCCCAGTGTACAACCACGGCTTAAAAACTAAAACGATAGTGATTTAGATTCGCACGAAAACTAGGACTGACTATTAATAGAACGGATGTTTTGTGGGTATTTGCATCTGAGTGGCATAGTCGGCGCTCATGTTCGGCATATTCTATGTTCTACTCAGGCATGCCTCTAAATCGTTATAATCTAGTACATTGTATTTTGTATAATATTATGTAAATGATACGTACTGCCTTAAGCAAAATTTGAATGATATTAAAAACTAAAAAATCATCACGAATGCACAGTAGCCACGGTTTAACATACATAATACGTATCACTGTTTGCGATAAATTTGTTGACTTGCAACCAAATTCACATTACAGTTATTTGATATTAAAAGATTTACCATGTCTTACTCTGTTGTGTTGAAGGTGCCAAATATGTGGAAATGCGATCACAAGCTCTTAAAAGCTAAAAATGAACAGTTAATCGCAGCCACACGAGACCGCCGTAGTTTGGATTTCCTTTCCAAAACGGCTCTAATGTGACGTAGTTGTGGTAGATAGTTTCTGTTTACACTTTCATGCAACCTTATTCGTCGAAATATTTTCACAAGTATAATCACACATTGAATAAACCCATGTCTATTGTTCTTACGCGTCTGTTTTATCGTCATCGTAATGCTGTCACTTTTAGCACTGATATCTTTTAACTTACCGTGAAATTCGTTTAATTTTTTTAGCCTTAACTTGAAGGAGTACATATCATTGTCTGATAATCATGACGAGCCTGTTGGTCACCTGTGATAATCGAAAAGGGTTGCAGACATGATTTGCGAAGAATTGGGTCACATGATCGGATTACGACTTGACGATTAGACCAAACCGAAACAAAACTGTAAAGTAGCGAGCATCTATATTTGATACGGGGTCTTCGGTAAAACCCGAAGTGTTTGTCATAAACTAGGTAGTGCTACGATAAGTTTTTATACGGACGAGTATTAATTAATTCTGAGCCACTCCAGTTATAATAACTGGAGTGGCTCAGAAACTCGTCACGTGACGGGGAATTTTATGTTTTTGTCTAATACTTGATAATATCTCATGCCAAATCTTACCAATTTTTTCGAGATTTATATTTTTTTTATACATTTCTCTATTTTTCTATACATTTTCGAAATACCTCTGTGTGTACAATAATCTTATGCAAGATTCTGCAACTATTTATGCACATTTTTGCATAATATCTTATCTTATATTTCTTAACAGTATTGGGTTATTAGTAGTGAGTTATTGCAATATTGTTGTGATAGAATATAGCATTGTGGCAAGTGTCTAACATTAATCATGATACATGATTAAATGCAACTGGGCATGTGCAAGACATGTGACAAAAACAAAAAATTCCCCCGTCAAGTGACAAGGTTCTGAGCCACTGCAGTTATACTCGTCCGTTTTATATACCGGTATTAAACTTTTTATTGGCCTTTCAATTCACGTGAGAACATCACGTGACAATACAATAAATAAATTTCATGACTAGGTCAGAAAAATAAAGAGATTCCAATCTACAGCGGCTTTTCGTTTTTGAGCTTTTAAGAGCTTGTAATCACATTTCCACATATTTGGCACTTACAACACAACAGAGTAAGACATGGTGAAATTTTGATACCAAAAACTGTAATGTGAATTTTGTTGCAAGTCAACCTGTGACATATACAATATGTAGGTACATATATACATGTAAACGTAATCAAACCTTTACCTCAACGTACGAATTACTAATGTCCTGTCGCAAGACTAGTATTGCTGGAACTCAAGCTACACTGATGTAGTACATGTATGTATAGGTAAAAAGAGTAGAGGAGAATGAAGAAATTACAGACTTTTGCGTAGCAGCAGACAGCCAGAGCCGTATAGTTTCACATGTGAAACTGTTTCCGTATGTGAAACTATACGACACTGCAGACAGCTAGGTGGGCGAGCGAGCTGAGGCTTCTTCGTCACAGTTTAACCAATGATATAAAGTATAAACCCCCACACGTGGGAGGTTTTATATCATTGGGTTAACCCACCCGACATGATGATGAAGTCTTTATTTACCTATAGTAATATAAGAAAAATGCCTTTTTTGGCAGGCAAAAATGAATGGTTAATGTTCGCAAATGTATAAAAAGATACAACATGTAATTTAATAGCGTTTTTTGTGCATTTTATGTATGATAAAACGCATAACATTGTTGTGGAAGTCAGCGCTGACTAGCAACTTGCAAGTGGGTTCTGCGTACAAGTTGTTCTATACTAAAGAGGAATAACTCTCATGCACAACTGTAATTATTGCAACGAAGGTGACTGGTGAATAAGTATGGCTCTTTATTACACAAGCTCTATAAGCATGAAAAGAAGGAACAATTAGATACAGTTCAATACAATCAAGCGTAATGCTGAAATGAGTCTACACAAATAGTAAATACCCAAACAGTTAAACTTGTAAATGTAAGAATATCAAGATATAAACGTATACACAAAACTACACAGAGGTAAGGTAATGTTACCCATACCTGCCAACTCTCACGCATTGGGCGTGAGACTCACGCAATCACCTCAAAGAAAAAATGAAAATGCGTGAGATTTTTGCCCCACTTTTCATAATTTAATATATACTATCATTGCTACATCAATTGCCTCAAAACCAAATCTCACGCATTGCCCCACTCTTGGGTTGGCAGGTCTGATGTTACCCCACTGTTCTTAATGATGATTAGAAGTGTAATTCTCAGTCGTTGCTCTCCACCTTAACACTGGAGCACCTTTCCTTATATGCAAATTCTGGAGTGTTAATCCATAGGCTTTCCACATAAGCTGGCTTTGGAATTACAGAGCTAGAATAGTGGAACACTTAGGATAATTAGAAAAAGCTCAGTAAACCCATCACATTCTTTACCCCTACTCCTAGGTGCCAGTATCCGAATAATGGCTCACAGGGATTGGCTCGATATTAGGCTGATATTGGCTCGATAAAAAATGGATTATGGATCTAGTCCTCATGTTGACAACCCTGTTGCAACCTTATGTTGCAACCTTAGGTTGCAACAAGTTGCAACCTTAGGTTGCAACATGTTGCAACTTTAGGTTGCAATAGTCTACAATCCTTAGGCTACAATGCTTAGTTGTCCTGATAATGCAGCTTGTTAGAGTAAGATGAATGTTTTAAGTAGGGGTCGACTCTATAGCAGGCTTGAGACCATAAAGGCATCCGAGACTCCCCAAGTAAGTCTCCAAACTTGGTTTCATTGGGCATACCAATATCTTCTTTTAAGGTTTCGAAGTTCAATACAACACATGGTCCTTCAACCAAGGAGGTTTTCTCAAGGCACACCTTGGCCGTTCAGGAAGCAGAACTTGTTTTTCTCAGGACATGTTGAGATCATCAAAATGCTGATCGAGTGCAGCATTTGCTGATGCTGGATCCTCGTCAGCCCTGATATGCTCTTCCATATCACTGGGAGAATCATTCCTTGGCTGGTCAACATCCGAGCTGGTCTTTGGGCTTGTCAGTTGTCTCGCTGGATCATATGCTGGCGTAAACAGCTTGAGATGACATTCATTGACGGTTCCTTGACCAGCAACAAGTGCCGTTTTCAAAGACCTTTTTTACAATATATGGCCCATTAAACTTTGGTAGTAGTTTTGGGTGATTTCCTTTGGTCTCTGCTTGTTTTGCACTAACACCAAATCACCTTCTTTAAATATTGCATATTCCTGATCATGTAGTCTAGGAGATAGCATTTGTTGAGTGCGAATCAACTGGTAAACACTATCTAACCGATTCTGCATATGTGAGGCATATTCACTTCATGTAGTCTCATTGACAACATGTATACCATCTATTAACTGGTCAGGTAGCCTACATTCTCGTCCTAGTATCAAATAGTTTGCAGTTTCCTCTGTTGCTGTATGTGGGTTGCTCTAAAGGCCCTCATGATTTGTGGTAGCATAATGTTCCAGTTTCTTTGAGCTTCCATCTGACTAAATAAAATACAGCGAAGGGAATCACCCAAGTTCTATTTCCACATTCTACCACGCCATTAAATTGGGAATGATATGCCATGGTTCGAGTTTTAGTGATCCTCCACATGGCTCAAAGTTCTGTCATAAGATGACCTTCAAACGGTGTTCCTCAGTCACTATGAAGCTCTCCAGGTAATCCAAAGTAGCAAAAGACAAGGCTATCTAAAGCCTCAGCAATTATAGGAGCTGTAGCATCAGGTAAAGGTATAGCATCTTGCCAATGAGTGAAATGGTCTGTCAACATTAGTGTAAAGTTCTGCTGACCAGCCTACTCAGGTCACCGGATGACTGAGTGGTTGCTAAACAGACATTGCACTGGCAGCAGAGAGGTCTTCATCATAGCTTACAAAACTCTGTAGTACCACAAAATAGGATCTTTTTGCTAGTGCAACCATATTATTAGTGCAAGCATATTATTACTCATAGATAAACTCCATTGCATTTTCTCTGTGAACTAGAATCAGTCTTATTTTAGCCATCTACCAGATCAAGCGTACATGTGTAACAAACTTTAGCATTAAACCTCCATTTCATCACTAGCAGCATGCATGGGACCATACAAGTTATTTTACATTCTTATTTACATCAATTAAATATGTAGTTACTATTGCCAATATCATTATTGTCATTTACCTGCATGTGCATGCGTTCTAAATTTGCAATTGTGTGAATCTGTATTTTTCTATTTCATCATAGTTTTACAATTTTGCCTTGCCTATTGTCAACATTGTTATTACCATTGCAGATTTCACTGGTTTAAAGGACTACAAATATATACATGCTATTAAACATATCCTACAAATCAGTGACTTGTTGTCTTCAAGCGTGTGTAATTAGTAGTGAGGCGGAATAATACTCATTGTCTACCACTTATGTGGTAGACCAGTCGCTATTACAGAAGAAATTCTCTACAGTGAAATCTTGTATGCAAGCTCCTCGGAGATTGTTACAAGCCAGCAGTAGACAATCAGCAGTCAGAGGCTGGACTATCTCTGAACCTATAATCAGTCAACCCGTGAGCTCTTTGCCAGTAAGAGACAGTCACGCCATAATCAGTAAGTAGTCAACCCGTGAGCTCTCCGCCAGTAAGAGACCGTCACATCATAATCAGTAAGCAGTCAACCCGTGAGCTCTTCGCCAGTAGGAGACAGTCACATCATAATCAGTAAGCAGTCAACCCGTGAGCTCTTCGCCAGTAAGAGACAGTCACAATATAACCAGTCAACAGAAACCGTGAGCCCTTCGCCAAAAAGAGACAGTCACAATCTAATCAGTACCCAGGAGATAGGATAACTTCCCTTTGATCAAACTAATTAGCAAGATCTACATATCAGCATCAGCTAAGTTATTTGTATCTTGTGACTTTTGTTTATGTAAGGAGCAATGTTTTGAACAATGTCCTAGATTAGCATAGATAGAGTTGTCTTTCCATAAGACATTCTAGCATTATAACATTGAATGCTACTACAGTAGTTCTTATGAGCGTTTATATTGTAAAGGTAGTTTAAATTCTGCTTATAATTTTAATGCTTATGTATTTTACATCTGTTGTTGTAAAAGCTGATTCAGTTTACAGAGATTGAGCAACAGCCAATTAGTACATTCTTTCCACCGAATCGCCAAACTAGTACACGGCATAAACATTCTAGTTTTTATTGCTGACCTTTGACACAAAAATATTGCTGCCAGTTCAATTTTATGTAGTAATTAAACAGTCATTTGAGGCATGAGTGAGGACACTAGTGACACTCATAGCATTCCTATACATTCTAACATTGAGGAAAATCAAGTTACAGAAATTGATGAGCATAGTAGCAATAATTCAATAAATCAATCAGTTCAAAATAAATCAACCCCTGAGTTTAAAAGTCTTGAACTAGAGTCTGAGCCCACTAACAGCACAGTTGTAGCCGTAAAAGAACGACGCAACCGTAAACCCACTGAAAAAAGTAAACAAAATCGTGTTAACCAGTTAAAAACCGAGATCTCTGCCTTGATAAATTCTAGGCTTTGTAATTATGAGCAAGCCCTGTCAAATGTAGATAGACAAAATTTTGATGGACTAGCAGACCTTTTGGAACACTTGGAAAAGGACAGGCAAAAGGTCGACACATTATGTGATGAGTTAAAAGGCCGGTGCGAAGGTAAACTCGATGAGCAAATGGAAAGCATATACTTAGTTTTCAACACTGAACGTGAAGGTAACACTGACCTCGTTAATACGTTAATGGATGACATTGAAAACGGGAAGAAGAATTAGCTTCACAATTAGAAGAAACACTTGGGAGAAACTTGGCAGACATCCAAAATGCTCAAAAAAGGCAAGCAGAAGTCAGAAGTATTTTGGACTGAACTCGATAGGTTCTGTCCAAAATGAAAAAATGTCCAGAGAAACCGCAGGTTTCTCTGGTTTGATCCTGATTCATGGCAAGTGAGACAATACAGAATGACTGTACACCTATTTGGGGCAACATCCTCTCCGGCAGTGTCAACTTTTGTATTGAGACGACTAGCAGCAGACAACAAGGAACTTTCAGAAAAAGCAGCTGAGTTTCTATGTGAAGATTTTTACGTTGATGATGGCATCGTAAGTGTGAGCACGGCTGAGGGTGCCATCCAGTTGCTAAAGGACACAGCTAAAATGTGTTCTCGTGGTAATGTGAGGCTGCACAAATTAATTTCCAATGATAGAGATGTGATGAGCTCTATACAACCCTCAGAGAGAAGTGAGCCGACTCAAAAACAGAAGAGAAGCTAGAATGGGAGAGATGGTTGGAAAACTTCAAAAAGATAGATAAAATCAGCATAAAAAGATGCATGAAAAAGGCAGGTATGGATGTACAAACCACACAGATTCATGTCTTTAGCGATGCTAGTCTGAAGGGATATGGAGCCTGCTGCTACTTACGTCAAGTAGGCAAAGATGGTACAGTGCATACAATGCTACTGTTTGGGAAGTCACGAGTGGCGCCACTCAAGCCTGTGACCATCCCTAGATTAAAACGCCGAGCTGCGGTGATTGCCGTAAGAATAAGTAAACTAGTGAATAGGGAGTTAAAGTTAAGTTTTGATGAAATGTATTTCTGGTGTGACTCACAGATTGTTCTAGGATACATGGCTAACGAATCTAAAATATTCCACATGTATGTGGCTAATATGATACATGAAATCTACCAGAACTCCTCCCCAAGTCAATGGCATTACGTCAAATCCAAGGACAATCCAGCTGATATGGCGTCAAGAGGAGCATCAGTTGATGAGCTGATAAACTTAAGCTGGCTTAGTGGACCAGATTTCCTGAAAGAACATGATGTAAAAGCCTACATGGAGGCAAACAATGTCAATAGGAAAATAGAGGAGCATGACCCAAAAGTCAAACCAGTAAAGGTTTTGAAAACAAGTGCTGCCGCTCTTAACATTGCACACAAATTCCTTAAGTACAGCACCTTCAATGGACTAGTGAAGAGCCTGGCTATCTTGCAAAAAGCTGCGAGGAAAAAGACATGGAAAAGTGTTTCAGCAACTGCCGAAGACATGCAAGAGACTGAAGTACTTGCTATTAAGCGTACACAAGAAATAAATTTTCAAGAAGAAATTCAGACTCTAAAAGAAAATAAATCTGTCAGAAAAGACAGCACCATTGCCACACTGAATCCTTACCTAGATAAACAGAGTATTCTCCGTGTTGGTGGGAGACTCCATAGAGCGGACATCACTACCGATGAGAAGTGTCCCATGATCGTACTCATGTACAGTCATTTGGCAAAACTATTAGTAAGGCACCACCATCATAGAATACACCACCTCGGTCGCAGGAGCACTCTAGCCGCAACACGAGAAGCTGGTTACTGGATAATCAGCGGCGCCTCAACAGTTAAGTCTACAATTAGTGACTGCATTGCATGCTCAAAGCTACGCAAACTTCTGCAGGAACAGTTAATGGGAGATCTGCCGGCAGAAAGAGTGCAAAGAACATCACTCTTTTCACATGTGGGTATGGATGTCTTCGGACCCTACCATGTGAGAGAGAGACGATCCACGCTAAAACATTATGGACTTATATTTATGTTTCTGTACAGTAGTGCTGTACACATCAAAATGCTTGATGACCTGTCAACCGATAGCTTCATCAATGCATTGCGATGTCTCACAGCAATTAGAGGACATGTAACCACACTTTATAGTGGTAATGCAACCAACTTTGTTGGAGCAAAAAACTTGTTTGACAGAGAATTAGAAAGGGTCTCTGATCCCAAGATGCAGAAATACCTTTTGGACTACAGAATAACCTTTAAAAACAACACACCTGAATCAAGTCACCAGGAAGGTGCCTGGGAGAGACTCATACGCTCGGCCAAAGCTGTCCTCAATGGCATGGCCATCAACTACAAAGAACGAATCGATTCACAGACACTCAAACTGCATTCTATGAAGTGGCAAGCATACTGAATAATAAGCCACTGACAGCTACCAATATCGAAAGCCCAGACGAAGAGATTATAACGTGACAAAGAGATAGACATTGCATTTAAAGGAATAGAATGTTTTATTAAAGAAGTCAGTTCTTGATTAGAGTCACCTTTCGAAAAGACATCACTGAGGCTATGCAACAATTTGGCAATCGCTTTGCATTGCAAAAGCTGAGAACAAGCTTCAGTTGCCTCCTCAAATAGGCTCTCCAAGTGAGATGAGATAGCAGGAATATTTTCATCTGACACAAGCTTCCTGTGGTTCCCTTCTATTCTATAAACAAATGTAGCAAGAATCTGTCCCTTCTCCAAGCTGACAACACATTGCCCTATAATAGAACCAGCATTGAGATAGCATACTTGCATTGCAGGATTAATGCGTCTAACGAAATTTTTTCTTTCTTTGTTCCATTTACTCATACTAGCAGCAATAGCTATACCACGCTTAGCCGCAATCCCTGTGTCCTCCACTATGCCAACAGGGGTACAAATATTACTCAACAACTGACACTAAATCAACTTTTCAGATCTAACAGGAATAGATTCATGAGCAATTACCTGTACTCTACTAGCAAAATCTATACCATGCTGGTTGGTGCACCTAAGGTGTTTGCCATTCATCACAACAGTAGACTCTAAACAACTAACTAAGCAATTGCGGCTAACTAAAAAGGGCTTTCCAAGTATAGCATCTGGCTCAATATCGGCAACAACAAAGTCTAATTCGATTGGTTCTGACCTTAATCTGCCAAGTAATTTTATCTGTCCATAAAATTTCTAACCAGATTCATCTGCAAGAGTGCCGGTAATGTGTTCAAATGCCAGCAATCCGCCAACAAACCTCTGTGGCAGCCTATCATACACTCTCCTTGCCAGCAAGTGCAAAGTGCATCCACTGTCTACTAAATAGTGTACTGAACAGCCTTCAACGTTTCCTGGACTATAGAGTGCAAAAAAAGTGGCTGCCAAATTTGTGCAAGGATGCTCTGCATCATCCCTAGTACTGCAATTAGATTGACCTACCGGAGGATTCGCAGCATTGCCAGAGCAATGCAGAGGCAAAGAAATTGAATCTGGTTTCCTAATGATTGGTTGTAATTGTGACAACTCACCTGGATTGTCTGCTTGGCTCAACCTTAATTGTCTCCTGCAGTGCTTATCTGGCTTTCTGTAATGGGTGTATGACACCGGTTCACCCACTTTACCCGTAATCTCAGAAGTGAACCTTGCTAGTTTTCCTGATTGGGGTTTGTGGATGGTGGTGGCAATTTCTTCTGTACTGTACAACTCCTCATCAGGTGGAAGAAATCTCCACATCTGTAACAACGTCTAACTCTATGAGACTTGACATTGGTCACTCCTTTGCTCTAGAGCAGCAATCCGGGCAGACTAATCTTTTGTCAGCTTTGTCTGTTTTTTCATTTCCAACGACATGGAAAGTAGCGCCTCAGCCAAATCTGTTTCAGTGCCATCAGAGTTGTTTCCTGCAGTTTCGCAGCTACTACCACTTACAATATCTATTTGGGTAACTCTCGGGAGATTTCTTGTCCTTGATGGTTGTACTGGTTGACACCCAGCTATTTCATAATGTTTTGCTGCGGTGATAGTTTTTTTCACATTTGAGGCCCTTACCAGCAGCAGGTACCGCCGAAGTGCAGGGTCATCTACTGCTTGCTGAAGGTGTTCTAATATCTCATTTACGGCAGCATACCCAAGACAACCATAGGTTAATTTCGACAGCCTCTCCACTCTGTTACGCAATGATAGGTAACCTTCTCCAGTTCGTTGGTGTAAATAGTGCACCCTGTTTTTTTGCTTCAGACGCAGACAGTTCGAACATCTGTAGCAGTTTTCTATTTACTTCAGCATCAGCAACCGTATCAGCTCTTCCAGTTTTTGGCTGTTCGTTCTGAGCAGGATCTTAGCTGTATTATTGCAACTTGCTCATCCCATTGGCTCACTTCACAAATTTCAGTAATTCGTTGAATAAACTACCATATGAAATTGTTGGCATAAAGTGTGGAACCTCAGCCTTCTTATTAGAGACTTGGTCTAGTTGTTTTGTGATTGTGCTTAACAAATCTTGGGAAGACTCACAGCTGTCACACTTCTCTGAGCAGGCTCGACCAACTTTGTTGAATGCAGCTGCTCTGTTGGTCGAGGAGTGGAAACAGTAAAACGTTCCAAGTTGTGTAGTCCATCTTCTGCTGGAGACAATATGCGACCGCTCTATAGCGACTATATGCGACTGCGATATAGCCATTTCTTTCCAGAGAGCTGTTCTGCAATTACTAGGTTGTACATACGGCTAAACTTTCAGTAGCACCAGGTTACAGATATCTCACTGCTGCCACCAATGTTGTGGAGGTCAGCGCTGACTAGCCACTTGCAAGTAGGTTATGCATAAAAGTTGTCTCATACTGAATAATTAATAGCTCTCATGCACAACTGCAATTGTTGCAAGTAAGGTGACTGGTGAATGAGTATGGCTCTTTATTACACAAGCTCTATAAGCATGAAAAGACAGAACTATTAGATATAATTCCATACAATTAAGCGTAATGATGAAATGAGTTTACAAATGATAAACACTCAAACAGTTACATTTGTAAATGTAAAAATGTCAAGATATAAATGTAAACAAAAAGCTGCACAAAGGTAAGTTAATGTTACCAATGATTAGAAGCGTAATTCTCAGTCTAGTAGTTTTGTAGCTCATAGTCTGTATTCCTTGATCTGTGCTCTTTGCCCTCGCCCTTAACACTGGAGCACCTTTTCCCATATGCAAAAAATCCATGGGCTTTTCATGTAAGCTGGCTTTTTAATTACAGGGCTAATCTGAGAATAGCTGAATACTTATGACAATTAGAAAAAGCTCAGCTTAGTAAATCCATCACAATATTATACACGGACACATAAATAAAATAACATATGATACTTGGGAATAAAGTATCAGGCATCAAATAAGTCTTATACATGTAGTTTGGATAAAAAAACTATTGTTAGTTCTGTTTACTTGAAGCGTTTTATCTTTATGTGTGTAATGTTCAGCAAGGTACTAATTCTAATACGGTTTATTCATACACTCACCGTAAGTCCTCATGTAGCCTACATATAAGTTGCGCCTGTAAACCTATATTTTTGTTTCAAAGTTTGGGGTGTAGCTTATACAGGTGAAATGAAATTCATTCAGGTCAGGAGTGAACAAGTTGCACTCCAGTAAATAACATCAGGGCAACCTCCGAACCAGGCAAAGTGTAATGACCCTCTGTTTAAAAGGATTATTAACTATAAGTGCTGGATTGGTGGTTCAAGTAGTTGGTTTATGATTTGCGAATTTAAAGGACTGTATTTCAGGTGTAGATTTAATGTCAAGAATTAGACTGGTTTGTTTTAGCTGAAAACTTAACAAACAGATTATATTTATTAAAAATTCAAACTTTCAATTGCAAAAACATAAAATATATGAAGGCTAATCAAGTCAATGGCTGATACTAATTGCGCAAGTCTAAAAATATAAAGAGTGATACAAGAGCAGAGTGATACGTAGAGCGTGAGTAAAATATGGAATTCGAATTGTTTCTGATCTACGCAGGCTTATATATGTTTGCCTAATCAGTCAGGCAATCATCACATCCGTAGATCACAGACGATTGGGTGCTGCAAAGCTTCCTAGGAAGTAAGCGAGTAAGTACAAAGAAGCAGATAACAATTATGCTAAGCAGTAAAATAGCAGGTGCTAGGAAGTTGGAATAACAAACCGGCGTGTCAGGCTACCAAGAGTCCAGAAAGCTGTTTCCTAATCATATCAAAAATGGTTAAATAAAAGGGGATGAGTAGTTCCGTAAGAGGTGTATAATGCTCTTACGACAGGATACATTAATACTAATATAGAAGTTGATTAACATGATGAGTTCCTTTGTTTCACAATGACAGGTATTCATGGGCTGTGTAACTAAAGATTACAAATGCTGGGCGCTTCACAAAAGCAGGAACTGATGCTTGGCTATAGTAGCTGAGGCACCTCCAATAATCAACTAAACTTAAACACTATCAGCGTAAAAAGCTCTTAATACCAACTCGCTATCTCACATCCGATGACAGACTGTGGATATACCAGCGCAACCCCAGCAAGATCCAACAACCCAGGCTCTATATATCACAGCCGATATCTCACTGTGTATATGAGTGCAACCCCAGCAAGAGCCGATAAATCAGATTCTATATCACAGCCGATGGCAAACTGTGTATAGACTAGCACACCTTTTAAGCCAAGCTCTCTAAGTTACAAAAGAAGATGTGTTACACTCAAATAAATTTATTATAGTATCATAGTATGTCTCACCATACTAGCCAAATTCCGACTGCTTCTCAAATGCAGAAACAACTGTTTATATAACCGAGAAAAAGCAAACGCAACATATGATTGGTGGTTATGAGTAGTTGAAATATTTGTAGGTCAAAACGGCAGTTATTAAAAAAAAAGCTACTCACAGGTAAATACATAATGTAAAGGTTTTGCTACATTTTTGTAATGCATTAACTAATATTGGAAAAAAGTTAATAAGAAAACAAAGAACCAACAAATATTCTTTCTTGAATTTCAGAGGATTTTCTGTTTGTAAGTCCAAGGTAGCGGGTGTCTTATAATTTTTTTAGCGGGCGTATTTCAGCCTGTATTTATTCCAGCAAGCATCTTAGTCTTCAATAGCTGTTGATACACATCATAATTTGAATTTTCTAGTTGGATAAATAAGCCCTGATTGACTCACTAAAACAGTTTTAGTCTTTGCTTCCATCCTTTCTTCGGCCTTTCTTAGTGCCACCAACATTTAATAAAGAGTTGTCCTTTTGCTTTAGTGGTGGAAAGTCTTTTTCATATATTTTAAACAAATTTACTACATTACCTTTACCATACTACTGCATTCTGTCCCAGAATGGACTGGTTAGGTGTCTCTGCTTGCCATAGGTTGAGCCAATAATTTTCTAGGTGCAAAGGTTTCTGAGTGCCTCTCGTAAGCTGTCTGGTATGACCCTGAGGGCTACATGTAACTCCGTCAACTGATATTGATGTTGGATCTGGGTTCCTCCCTTGTCCCATCGTTATACCAGTGTTTCGGGCAATGTGGTCTCTCTTCCGAACATCATGTAGTTTGCTGTTTCTTTAGTAATGCGATGTGGTGATGCCCTGACTGCCCTCCTGATTTGTGGCAGCAACTCGTCTCATTCCTTGTGCTTCATACCACAGATGAGTGCTCTTAATAAATTTCTCAATGTACGATTTAACCTTTCGACTACTGAATTTCATTGTAGACGATATGGGGGTGGTTCTGGTTTTCCTGTTTCCCCACAGCTTGCAGCATTTAACAAATGTGACTCAAATTGGCTTCCCTGATCGTTATGTCATTATGACTTCTGGTATGCCGAAGTAAGAAAACACTCTCATCTAATGTTTTGGCAAAATTTTCTACTTTGCCATTAGGAATAGTAATGGCATTACACCATCTTATAAAATGATCTGCTCAGACCAATATTTTTGTGTTTTCTTGGTTTGTTTTTGGGAATGGTCCACACAGGTCAACAGCCACCACCTGCCAAGGTTTCCTGCGTAAAGATGGTATTGCACGAGCTATTTTTATGTGTAATTCATTTTGCTTGTTGACATTCTTAGCAATGGCAACGGATCGTCTCACATCACCTGTCATTCCTGCTCAGTACCATAATAGATTTAATTGTACCAAGGTTTTATTAAAGCCTAAGTGAGCCTGTTGGTGGACAGTTTGGATGGCACTTTTCCGTAGCTCATAAGGACAAATAGCTAGCCAGCCGTCTGCGCTATCCTTTTGTTGGAAGCGTGATACACAGTACCCCATCGGAATTCAACTGCAATAGCTTTTGCACATCAGGCAGACACTTGGTGACCCAGTTGGCCTGTTGTGTTTTTGGTTAGAATCCTTTGACAACCGCATGGTAAGCAGGACCATTTATACATCGGCTTGCTGCTGACTGGCTAACCAGCCAGTTGGAAAGAGTGGATGTGTAGGTCTGTCAGCCGAGTCTATTTGCATTATTGTGTTTCAATCCTCTCCGGTGACTCAGCTCAAAATTGTATTCCGATAATGTCTTGATCTCATGAACGAGCTATTTGACAGGTGTAGGATTGCGCAGTAACCAGGTAAAGGAGGCGTGATCAGTGCGTACCAAGGAATTTTTTGGGGTGGGGGGTGGAGCCAATCCTTTACACATTGAACTTTGTCATTGTCTGTTTCCACCGCCTGATCACTAACTGTATATCCTAAATACTTTGCCCTCTTTGCAAAGAGGGTGCACTTGCTAGGCTTAAAAATTGACTTGCGACAAAAGTCACATTACAGTTATATGGTGTCAAAAGGTTCATCATGTTTTACTCTGCTGTGTTGTAGGTGCAAAATATGTGGAAATGTGATTACAAGCTCTTAAAAGCCGTAAAAGAGTAAATAAAGAAAACTGACTTGTTATCAGAGCATAAACATATATTCATAGAATAAATATATTTGCATCATCGTAACAGTGGTCAAAGCATGCATACATAAAAAATAAACAAGTACCAATGCACTAAAAGCCTTAAAAGCACTTAAAAGCCTAAAAGCACTTGAAAGCCTTAAAAGAGTAAATAAAGAAAACTGACTTGTTATCAGAGCATAAACATATATTCATAGAATAAATATATTTGCATCATCGTAACAGTGGTCAAAGCATGCATACATAAAAAATAAACAAGTGCCAATGCACAATGTTTATTGTATGCAAGGAGCTGTGCTGCTCTGCCTACTTCTCTAAAATGCTCTTCTTTTTATTATCTTCTTGTCTTTTGGCTCTGCCCCCTTGCGGTTTCTGCTTCTCGCCGTAACGCTTTATTCTTCAATCTGCCTATGTGACCTATAGACTGCCGAGTCATCTTTGCCCTCTATCGCCGGCCAGACCTCCGAGCATAAGGGAGAGGCCCGGTTCGACCCGGCAACCGATCATCACGCTGGCACCTGCCCCGTTCACGACGCTCTTCCATCACACTCTCCCCCCGGACTGGCCACGGGGAGCCATCCGATCGATGCCGGAGGGAAAGATCATCTGCGCCCAGAGCCGGTGCTGTCAAGCCTCCTCCCTCTTCCCATTAGGAGATGGTATCTTCCAGAAAAAGGGCATCATAGCTTCGATGTCGAGCATCTCTGGGGAGCCTTCGATCTTGGAGGGCCATATGATGCCACCGGTGGCTATCCTCTAAGAACCGGTCGCAGTGGGCCTTTCGTAGCCGCCGGAGCTCTTCCTCCTCAAATCACTCTCCCAATAGGCCTTGGAGTCGGTCCTCTCTAGTGGGCAGGGTATGCATAGGCTAGAGAGTCTCCTTTCTCCTACAATTATGGGAAAGCTGCCGGTCTGTGGCTCCAACTCTCTCCTTTCTAGGTGCGGGCTGTTTTCGGTCCGGCCTCTCCTGCCGTAGCCCTTCCCGGGGCTGATCGTTTTCTGTTCAAACGGCCGAGGCCCTGGTTGACCTCTCAGTTGGCGTAAGTGTGGATCAACACTCCTGCATGGGCAGGTCGGCCGGCTATCCCTGGAGGCACAAAAAGAATTGCTAGCATGGCCTGTCCGCCAGGTAAATGACACTACCACATCCACTGCCTCTGCATGTCCTCCTGTGCGACATCAACTGGTCGCGTGACACGTGCTGATTTTGGCAAAGGCACACGAAAACAACGAAATGCTGCACGACATGCTGCCCGATCCTCCGTGCGTTTGTCTTGACCTGGCAGAAGTCACAGGTTCCAGGTGTCGAGATCGCAGCCTGTATCCTCTCCCAAATGGTCTTGTCCACAAAGCGCTCCAGTCCTCACGATCGGCTTCTGAACTGGTTGTGTCGGCTCCCTGCTGGGTTTGGGAAATGCCGGTGACTGATTGGACTCGGTCTCTAAAATGTTAGAGACCCGAGCCGTCTCAGCCGCCTCGGCTGCCTCAATCTCGGCCACCCAATCCAATCTCATGCGTTTCGAATACCTCCTCGGTAGTAGATGCTGCCGAGTCGGCCGGGGCCAAATCGGCCTGGTCTTCGTGGCAGTTGGAGATAGACTTGTAGCCAACTATCCCTGCGGGTCGAGAATGGCTGACGACCAACAGAGTGTCAATCAGGTGTGACTCAACTCGAGCAAGGCTCGAGGAAACAGCCTGGCCAGAGCACTTCATCACTCAGTCACTGGCTCATCAGATGCAGTCTGGCTCGAAAGCACAGACTCCTCCTCATCTGAGACCAGTAAGTTCACCAGCCTCGCTTTCTCGTTGCTCTCCATTGGTTCGGCCAGGCAAGGCTCAGTAGATAACAAACTAGCGAGCTCACCTGTTCTAGCCATGTCGATAAAAATGTTCGTAGTAGTTGTAGTGTAGAGATCCTGAAAACGGTCTGTGTAGCTGTAGAGAGTAAACGCAAGTGATCCCTGCTTCACTTCTCTCACAGCTCCTCTACACGTCTGTTTGCTGTCTGAAGGAAGGCTCGGATTGGCTGCCAATTGCTGCAGCCACGCCCACTCGCCATACCTGTTCGGTTGCCTAGTAGCTCGGGCCAGTTGGAGGTTATGCCGGATGGACCCGCTAGACCCCTCTTCATGTCGAGCTGGGAGAGGGCTCTCAGTCCAGGCTGGCTCGGCTGGCAGATCTGTTAGCTTCTCACTAACTGACTCCTCTGTGGTCGGCTACCTTTGTTCTGAGTTACCACTGGCTATTATCCCCTGATTAGATTGGAGTAGCTGCTCTGCCTGCCTCTGAGCCAACTCCAACTGGCTTTCCTTTTTACTGTCTATTGTTCTTTGTTGTGAGATTTTCTCTGCTCGCTTCCTGGCCAAGTCCAGCTCGAACGGGCAATCCTCCTTTTGGCGCAGGCCCCTTTTATGTTTGGGCCGCGTCGCGGCTCGAATGTAGCCGGTGCTTGGCCTAGCTTTTCTTCACAGGCATAATAATGCTTAAACCGGCACTCATTTTGGACAGAAGACTGGCCCTGTTTCTCTATCAAATAAGTATGGTCTGCCCAGACCTTTAAAAGGCTTGAGCTTCAGTCCAGCTCTCTTTGAGCGCTGCAATACCTCCTCCAGCCATTGCAAGTGAGTGTCAAAGTCTGGGGCAATAACAATGATGTCATCCAGGTCCAGAACAAGTTTCCACCAGTGCAGCCCACGCAGGACCCGCTCCATAAGCCGCTGGAATGTGGCCGGTGCCGAGGTCAAACCAAATGGCAGCACCTTCCATTTTCAAAGCCCGGACTGAGTTGCGAAGGCAGACATTTCCTGCGCGTCTGTGTCCAGGAGTACCCGCCAATACCCACTCACCAGGTCGAGCATGCTAAAATATCGGCTGCTTGACAGGGCACTGAGAGTGTCGTCAATCTTGGGGAGGGGGTAGGCGTCCTGTTCGGTCACGGCGTTAAGTCGCCGGTAGTCGATGCAAAACCGCGATTTCCCGTCTCCCTTCCAAACCAATATTACTGGGAAGCTCAAAGCTCCCCCAGCTGACTCGATTAACCCCTTGTCCAGCAGCTCCGGATACTTGCCGTTCGGCCTCTGCCTTCTTCTCCGGCCCCCAGACGGTGGGGTGGCTGTCGGATGGGGCGAGTACCTTCCTTCAGTAGAATGGAGTGTTCCACCTCGGAGGTACGGCCCACATCCTCGTCACCTGTGTTAAATGTGTGCTGAGAACGCACCAGTAGCTGCCCCAGCCGTGCCAGCTAGTCCGGCCCTTGGCAGTTTTTCCCGGCAGACACATAGAGATCCTTTAAGTGGGCTGGCACCTTCACACTCAGCATTGCCTCCACGCTTCTTAGAGCGAGCCCGGATGTGAGGGAAGGTGGTTCATCATCCATCTGATGGTCGTCCACTCCTGTGTAGCTGCCGACGACCGATCCTGACCGCAAGTGATAGGGTTGGTCCGTGAGGTTGAGACATCTAGCTGTCACATCTCCCTTTGGCGCAGGCCGGTTCAAGCTGGCAGCCAGGGGCAGCCGCCGAGGCAGCTCTCTATTAATGCGAGCGAACAGTGGTCCTCTGTGGTGACTCAACAAAGCACTGTCATCTCCATTTTGGCGGGTACTACCATGTCGAGCAATATTTGAACTTTACTCAGGAGCAGCCGGCCATGTCGGTCTGTGCAGGTCAGGGGACAACCTCGTACAGGCACGACGGGTTGCTTGAAGTTCATTGCGCACTGGTGAGCCACCAATAAAGGCATTCCTAAGATAGCGTCCTCGCTTATCTGAATCATCACAAATACCTACTCGGTCTTTACGTCCCGGAGTCGTACTGGCAGGCGAACGACCTCGTAGAATGTCAGCCGGGTCTCATCAGCCATGAGACCGAGATTGTCACTCTCTTCAATCAAGCTTCTCGTGGCTGGAGAAAGCTTAACAAACACCTGTTAACTCAGCAGGTTCGTGGTGCACCCAGGGTCAATCAGAAACTGAACGGGCTTTCCCTCCACCTTCCTTGGAAGGAAGTAGCTCGAGGAGCGAGGCTGGCTCAGTGCTTGAGCTTTGACCGGCTTAGCACCGTTGCATACACCTGCAACAGGTCAGGATACTCCTGGACTCGAGCCTTGGGATATCCGCAAGGAGGGTTCCATTGCTTCGCTGAGGGTGAGCCCTGCGGGCTTCAAGGCAGGTTTCTCACCGGGCGAAGTAGGTCCCTTCCTTCGTTCCGCCTTTAGGTAGGAACTTGTTTTTGTGCCTTTTGATCAGGGTTCAGGGATACCAACAGGTTCGACTTGCCGCTTCCCCTGTCTCTCTGCGCTCCTCGATTTTTACTCCCTTGGTGTCTAGGGGCACCAAGGCCAGTCTCCTCTTTTTCGTTGACAGGAGTTGGGTCCAATCCTCCCAAAGACTTGTAATAGTTCCGAAGTGGAACAAGTCCGGGTCGGTGCGGCCACAAGGGTGGCACAGCATGACCTTGCTTGTCCTGTTTTTATTGCTCCAGAGTCGGTCCCTCTCCCTGTCAGCTTCTAGGCACCG
The DNA here is from genome assembly GCF_963576615.1 of Watersipora subatra. Taxonomy (NCBI): domain Eukaryota; kingdom Metazoa; phylum Bryozoa; class Gymnolaemata; order Cheilostomatida; family Watersiporidae; genus Watersipora; species Watersipora subatra. The sequence continues at coordinate 64,520,619 of NC_088710.1, forward strand.
AGGCCCAGCCAGAGGGGTCAGGTCTGGCCCGCTAGTAGTTGCCGAGTAGTGGAGACTTCAGGGCCTTAGTGCAGACAGTAGTTGGCCCTACTGCTGCGGCCCCTTCCTGTTTCCCTGAACAGAAGGTCTACCCTTGGAGCACCCCTTTCGGACATGCCTCATCTCCCCACACCCCAACTTTGCAGGGGTCTCTTTATGGGAACATCTTCTCAGGGTGTATGTTCCTCTGTAATCTTCTGTACTTGCCGGGTGAGGAGTTAGACCAACTGGGTTAGTTGGTCCAGGGTGGCATCTTAGACCACCGCGGCCTGGTCTCTGGCAGGCTCCTCCCCGCTTCACACCTCCGGCTGGCTCTTCCTTTCCGGTCGGATCTGTAAAAACTCTGTGTCGGCTTGCACAGCGTCTGTTAAGGTTACCATTGGCACAGCCAGCAGATGCCGCTGCAGATTGGTGTCATTGAGTGGATTGCAAAAGAATTCTTTTGCCATATTGGTTGTAGGCCACCTTAACTATGCACACCTTAATTTGACAGACGTGCTCCTGTAATGAGGTGGCCGCAGCCCTCTGAAGGCCGTTTAGCCGAGTCCTTGTCTGTCGAGGGAAGAGGCCGAACCGAGCCCGGAGCATCTCAAAAATGGCTCCCACCTTGTCTGCCTCTCCACAGTTCTCGGCATCCTATCGAAGTGCCTCCTTCAGATGCAACAGGCGGGCTCCATCCATCCATCGGCTGGCTTCTGCCTCTCGGAACCGGCGGATGAAATACTCCACATCGTTAGTCCCGTTGTACTGAGGGGCCTTGAACTGTGGCCTGGAGGCCTCAGGTCGTGGGACCATTGCTAGGCGCTCTAGCAGTTTGGCCAGTTGGTCGGTGCTGTGTTCCGCGGTCTGTGCTCTCCTTTGCATTTTTAGCCGAGAGTATGCCTGTTACTGGGAATCGATTGCATGCCTCAGCACGGTCTGCCAGTAGCAAGGAATAGCCTCTCATTATTTTTCTCTTGCCGAGAGTATGCCTGTTATTGGGAATCGACAGCGTACATCAGCATGGCCGGCCAGTAGCAGGGAATAACGTCTCGGTCTTCCTATTATGAGGCCTTCAAATATCCGATGTGGCCGATCGATGCAACATCAAAGTTGGCAGCTGGATCAGGTGTGTTCCTCTGCCCGAGTGCTAACTAACCCCGGTGTGCTTGATAGATGCTTAAAAGCAAAGTCGGCAGCCGAGATCAGGTTTGCTCCTAGTGGTGCTTACTTTACCTTACTTTACTTACTTTTTGATTCCGGCCGTAACGCTTTATTCTTTGTTCTGCCTATGTGACCCATGGACTGCCGAGTCATCTTTGCCCTCTGTCGCCAGCCAGACCTCTGAGCATAAGGGAGAGGCTCGGCCCGGCAACCAATCGTCATGCTGGCACTGGCTCCGTTCACGATGCTCTTCCATCACATAGGTATATTTAACTTTTATTGGATATTGAAACAATATACCTGCCTGAGTTCCATCACTAATCATAAAATTGTTTATACATTTGCTTACTGCAAGTACTTTTGTCGTCGGTTATAAAGTTCATCAAAGAGTACATATTACTAGACATGCATCGAAAAAACAACATTTGAAAGATACCAAACTTGGATTAATTAAGTATAGACTGGAAACTTTATAAACTATTTCTTTGTGGTTCATATGCAAGAATGTAAACTTCACTGGTCCATGAACAATGTATTGATATTTTCTAACTAGGGTCTGTTGCCTATCATGTATGGTGCAGCTTTTTTCAAGTTCAAATAATTATTACAAGTCACTTCTACATGTACGGCAGGAACAGGAAGATGTTGAACCCATCAATTTTTGAATACTACGTAAAAGAAAATTTAAACACAACCATGTGATATACAGTTCAATGAAACTAAATATCGAGTTTTGACCGCCTCTTTATTTGCCAACCAGATCGTGTTGGTTTCCTTTTCATTTGAGAGTAACCATAAGATATTTTTGTGTACATCTGCTCTGATAGCGACTGCAATCAATGGCAGACTTGTTTATGGATGAAGGTGAGCTGGCTAATGTAATCAGATAAATAGATTGTTGAGATGTAACATAATTATTTTACGGTTTTGTAGTATTTCTTATTGCTACAGCACCAGGTAGTGGGCTAACTGCAACTACAATCATAGATGCAGCTGTACCTGACGGCTTCATATTCATCTGTTGGCAAAGGAATGGCCAATGCAATCGCATTATGAGACAGACTTTAGCAAAGCAACAGCTTTTTGCTAAGGTCTGTCTTTTCACTTCAAGCGCGTCTATTTTAACCTGCATGGCAAGTGTGTGCACAGTTATTCCATAGTATGGCAAGTAGGTCTTGTGGTGTAATGGATAGCACGCTTATCTGCAGAAATTGGGGTTTGCGAGTTTGATTTCAGTATGAAGTTTTTTTTTGTTCCTAAAACTTTATCACTATAACTGGACACGCAAACAACAGACAGACAGGAATTCATCCATCGTGTATATAGGCTCTTTCAGATTCATCCACTTATTCTATGGGGTAGGTGTGACAAAATATTAAAAAACAAATTCATCATAGAATGGGGTAATAAGTGGATGTTGAATTCGGAATTTTCTTTGATATGCTTCGCTCGGCAAGGCTCATTCAAAACAGTAATTACTCCATTGATGACCTGGAAACCACTATAATTTAACATTCTAGCAAGCATTTGGCTATCTTAACCTAAAAAGGTTAAAATATGTCTTAATAAGAACAGGTTAATTATGGTGTACAGATCTAATATCAGTTAGCTGATTGCTTGCTAAATATGGCTGTTAATACATTCTATTCGGCAAGTTTTAGTAGAAGTATCGGATATGCTGATGGCTATAATATACAGTGAATTATTAATTTTATTTTACTTTTTGTCTTATGGTCTAATTTACTTTGAGCTATATTGACCTGTAATAATAATGTTCATATCTATCTCATGTCAAAATATGAAAATACAAAAGAATGCAAAATAAACTATATAAATTATAGTTCAATAGCCAATAAATAATACAGTTAGCGTGGAGCTCCAACTACTTTTCCATTTTAGCTGTATGCAATAATGACGAGACATCCATCTGTATGTAGAATTGTATCCCAGAGTCTTATTACTTTCACTTCTTAGTTTTTTTTCCAGACTTTTTTCTATCAAACCTATACATGTATTTTATCTTTCTTGCTTCTAGTCTTTCTCAGCAAACTAGAAGACTCTTGTGGATAAAATAGAGATAGGAAGCAATCTTTTAGTAATTATGGAGAATAACACAAGAAATATTTTTAATCATGATAGTAATGGACAACTTCTAAATGAACTGGGAATCATTGTTGCTGTTCGGGTAAGTTTTATGCACACAATACATACCAAATCGTTAGTTCCAATACATTTCTTTAATAAGTTCTCTCATCAGCTGTTACAACAATTTGCCATCATACTTACTAGTTGTCTAATAATAACATCTAGATCTTCCTGGTTTTGTTGGATATCAAGCTTTTGATATTGAGATATCTGACCTTTACTATTCGAATGTTTGAATTTCAGCAAAACTTAGAAAGACAACGTCATTTTTACAAAGTCATTTTTACCTTGCTGATGATAAGCATGTGATAATTGAGCTCAAGATATTTTTTATTAACAATCAAAAAATAACAATAAACAACAATAAGCAATGAGGGTTCAAATGAGGAGTATTAAATTGGAATGACAAATAGAAGGCTTTCATCTCATCCCACATTGAAAACATTACTTCTTATCAAATGTTATAAAACTTCTAAATACTAAATTTATTGTTCCAAAAATACATGTGACGATAAAAAATTAGAATCTATACAATAGGTATGGATTTATCACATTTATAGAATACACTAAATACAAAAATATAAAAATATATCAGTGTTGATGCTGACAAGCAGCTCTGTCTCAACGAGAAACTCTTTTAGCACTTTCCTGGATTTTAAGAAGAGTTTCCAGAACAGAATTCTCATCATTACTAATGTTAGGTCTTTTTCTCCATTTCCGTCCGCATCGCTCAGACAGATCTAAAAGCTGTTGAGCGACATCCCGATTCCAATCACACTTGGGGTCAAGCAAGGTCAGCGGGTTCTCAAGATCGCCGTCAAACAGATATTCAATCTAACAATATGAAAGTTCAGACTGTGAGATTAAAACAAACAAAGAACAGAAAAAGCAAAAAGAAATATAGCTATAGGCACTATAGCTACATTCCATAGTTGATGTCTAAAGTGCCTAACAAACAAGCATTTGCCACTAAAGATGCCAACACAAAGCCTTTTGAACTGCCCGATATATCTGAAAACAATAAATAGTAGATTGATGTGAGTGTTTAAAGGAACCTTTTGAACTCAATCACATACTCTAAAATTAGTTTTGCATATCACAAATTAAACATTCAACTTGATAATCAGATAACACTATAATTTAGGATAAATGCGATTTCCACAGCACTATTAAAGCATGAAATAGAACGATCAGCAAGTATTAGTGACCTATAGGTGATGGGGACCAAGCAAGCTGAAAGTAAAATGATATTTCAATGTTGCAGTGAGTCAGCAGAAAATTTTGAGGCCCATCAACCACCTGGAAACTTTTGCTTCGTCGAGTTACACAAAAAATACTGCAGATATCGATGTCAATTGTTCTGCTTCGGGTAATCATAAGGAGGTTATCAATCACATGCAGGTTATATCATATAACTTGTACAGACTCGCATATTAAAAAATTCTAGCTATAAAAACTTTATAAACACGGATTTCGTCTTCGCTGGCCTTGATACATAGATTATGTGGTACTAAATATTCACCATGTTTTCAGTATGGCCATGTAAATCCTTGTGATAAGGTCCTTTGGCAAACAGCAGCTCCAGCAGCACCTATAATAACCATAAAAAATATATGCAGAATACTGGAGCAGTCTTGTATTCTTATCATTCCATAACACAGAAGTGTGATGAAAGTGACTATTTATGTGTACATTGTATTGTTTAGAGAGTTTGAATATTCAGTTTATTGACAGAAACTTTATTAGCTGCGTTCATCTTGACAGTTGTGAACAAAAGTGAGAGCTTTATATAAAAAGCTATGGGTTCCAAAAAGCTACAAACTTTCAAAAAGTACAATGAGAAAGCACAATTAAAGATGTGGTTGCGTCAAAAAAGTCGATTTAATGAAATTAAGACCAATAAAAGGCTAAAACGTCAGCTACAATTGGATGCAATTTGATGGTAAGAGCTGACAGGTGTCCGCAGCGTTTATGCTGCAGAGGAAAATAGGAGAATGGAGGTAAATTTATCTTCAACTTTGAGTAACCTATACATATATACTAAGCTAACGGTAATAATTTTAGTAGACATGAATACATCTACTGTACTAATAAGTAAAATTATAATTTTTTGCTATCACAAATCATCGTGGCATAACCTTTTAATCGTTTCATAACTTTTTATCATTTCACCTAGATATAGCATTTTCTTTGGTATTTTTAGCTAGTAATTTAGATTTATGATTAGAATTCATGTTCAGCGTGTAAAAAGTGAGGAAAATTGATTGATCAATACTTATCTTCAACTCTCAGAAACAAAGCTTCGAATTGTTGGCTTGGCGTGTTTATGCTTTTGTTAAACATTTAATCGTTTTAAAAATTACACTCGCAATCCATCTAACTCTCAAATTGAAAGCTTTCAGTAGATACGCGTTAGAACGACATATATACATGTATATATATATATATATGAATGACATTTATTACAATTGTTTTAATTTTGCAGGATGTTTATGTTTACAGGTTCACTAGTGGAGCAGTCGTGTCAGTCTGGAAGCTGCCTTAAACGGGAGAGAGAGAGACGAATGTGTGCTGCACAAACCATAATATGTTTTGTTTGAGTTTGCTGCAGTAGATTAATTTGTCCTATTATATGAACTGAAACTATGTGAATGGCCACGACTTAGATGGATGTTTTTAATAAAAACTTTGTGCTGCGATGAAAATTTTTTGGCTTGTAAAAATTATATTATGTTCTATATTCTATATATATATATAATAAAATATTATTGTTGAAGACAAAGCAAAACATGATTTGCAGAACATATTGAATACCTTATAGCCTTGTTATCATCTGTGCTGAAATCTTCTCCGATAGATGGATTTATGAAGTGTAATCAGAGCTGTATTGACAGGTACTTTTGAATAGCTCGACTCAATTACAACGGACCAAATATTAAGTTCAAAAAATTATATGCTCCACCCTACTAAGTGAAAACAGCTGATTCCACAAACCACCAACCATGTGCAAGAATGGTTTCATTAACCCTTTGCCAGAATCGGTGAGTTAATTGATTTCAACGAACTTGACGTTGTTTTGCGTTCACTATTTTGGTCAACTCATAAAACCATTTGTTTCGTACTTGAATTAACTAATCGAATGGGACCAGTAAAATTTTCTATAAATTGATACTAATAATGACTAGATAACGTAGACTATACATGACTTTTTGGGATGCAGTTGGTTTCGCCATATATTCGTACATATTATTTCCAAAGATGGCGGCGTGCCTATTTTATTTAGTAGCTAGTTTCCGGTGTGCGTGTAGCAACTGAGAACTTAGCTGATACAAAGGCCGTGATGAAATAAGCTAACTCGACGACCTAATTAGCGTAGACCGGCAGAATTGGTAGTCGGTACTCAAATGTTTACACAGCATTTAGAGGAAGTTAATATGACAAGTTTTCAATTTCCTATACTTAAGGCGTTTTAAATATTTATAATAATGTACAATCTGTAGCTGGATTTAAAATTTTATTCTAGCTAACATGAGCAAATACAAAATAAAATATATGCCAATAGAGCCGCGTAGGACTAGATGTTTATCGCATTAGCCGATGTTAATATGAGAGATAGAGACAGGTTGTATCACATGTTACATCATCTTGGGCAAGTCTGGGCATGTTTTTTTTGGCCTGAGCGTTTTTACTGCGATCAAGTTTTTTCGATTTTAATCTTCAAATATCTTGACAATGAGATCGCCTAACACAACAAACAACACATTAACTGATAGACAAAAAAAACTTTCTTTTAAAATCAATTCAAATTTGACGCAACCACATCTTTAAAACCATGAAACTGCTATTATAGCAACAAATGCTGTGACTGATACAAAATATTTACCTGCTGCAACTGGATGATACAAAATATTTACCTGCTGTAACTATGTAATACAGAATATTTACCTGCTGTAACTAAGTAATACAGAATATTTACCTGCTGTAACTACAGGGTATAGCTTATACCTGATTACTGAATGTAACATCAGCCACTAATACTTACAACACCAAATGAGTAAACATCCCATTTAGTGGAGACAATCCCAGTCATAGCCTCTGGCGGCATGTAGAAACTAGTCCCATGAATCTTCGAGGTCACATTTGTGTGAGAGCTGTCCTGCAACGTCTGTACCCGAACAAGCCCGTAATCTCCCAGCTTGGCTCTATCCTGGTCATCAAGTAATATGTTTGCACTAAAACACCAAAATCTCTACATATATTAAATACTTTAAAACTATTTCTTGCTTTTAAACTAGAAGTGTAAGTATAGTATCTTTACTTAGTTTTTTGCATGATACGATTAAAATCATATTTGATAGACCTCAGTGAAGCATTCCTATAGCCAGCCATATATCAAGAACACCAATACCCATCTTACAAACAACCAGCAATGGCCAGAATTAGATTAGCTTTGGTCATAATAAGAAGGGCTCCAACTACCGCATGACATGAACACTACTTACGGTTTAACGTCCCTGTGAACAATAGGCGTTGCATCACCATGATGGAGTCTGCCGAGGCCCTTAGCCACATCAATAGCGATCTGTAGCCTCTGGTCCGCGCTTAACACAGGCTTATCTGAGTCTTTGGCCTATTAGAATTGACCATTCAGTCTTAGGACAAGAATGGATTTCATGACAACTGTCTGGCATGACAAGACTTGACCAACTTGATATTTGTAAGTCTAATCACTACCGCTGTCCAAGACAGAACAAATAGGTTGAGACAATCAACTACAACACGATAGATGTAATAATGCTCTTCCAGAGATCAAACACATTTCCGAACATCCTATTATTCAAAGACAAGCTATGCTCACTGAATAATAAAGGTTAGCATTTTATTCCTATGCTATTTGAAGCAAGACATGCGAGTCTGCAGATAAAGTCTGACTACTGCTATTAATACCACTCTACCTCTTATATATTTTCCTTTACTATTGTTTGTTGAAGCTGTACATTTACTCCAGCCATGATTACATTATCTATGAGATTAATGATTACGTTATATATGAGAGATGCTGTGTTTTGTAAACGATCCGCACGATAAAGAATTTTAAAGGCTGTTATTAAACAGAGTACTTGGAAAAGGATATGCGCACATTAAACAGATTGAACGGAGCGGGTGTCCAAAATAACAACTTAATTGTCACCCAATAACATTAAGGTTCATGAATCTCTATATAACAAAATAGCTTCATTGGAATGACATTTGAATAAATTCACAACTAAAAGAAGATTTTAGGTAAGTATATAATTTTCACAAAAAGCAAGGAAATGGAAACACTAGGAACACGATAATTTTCACAAAAAATATTAACTTATATCTATATATATATATATCTCAAATTTTTTGTGTGATTTTGTGTGTCCAGCTATAGCTATTAAAATTTAGGAATGAAACATCCGCTTCACGCTGGATTAGATCTCGGAACCTCCCATTCACCAGGGAACTATCTTACCAACTAAGCTACGTGAGATTGATGGATTCATTGAGCAATATATGTCGCTATGTGGGTAGAAATACACATACCGCGCTGTGTTACGCTAGTCATTATAGCTTGCCCTCACGGCTCTTATTAGTAAGTTTACTAATAAGTTTACTAACTAGCGTACTCAAATTAGCCATTGGCAGCGTGCCAGGCTAATGGCAGGCAACTACATTACCTGTCACTGTTTATAAGCTGATTTTTAATACCGGTGCAACGCCGGGAATTCCGCTAGTATGTATATAAATATAATTCTATTAGGCCTTGCTAAGAAACTTCAGAAAGTCTCAATGACTTCATAGAGAAGATGAGAGGATGTTACTTACAAGTCTCTGCTCAACAGTGCCATGGCTCATGTACTCATAGATGACACAAAAGGCTCGCTCCGTACACACTCCCTTAATAGCGAGTAAGTTCTCATGCCGACAATTCATAAATATCACCTCCAACTCAGTCTTGAATTGTTTGAGATAGTTCAGTGAAGAATTGTAAAACTTTTTGACTGCTACCAATTCTGTGCACGTGTCAGTTTTTATTCTGCCTGTAAAAGATCATGTAATGTGCCTGTGAACTGATGCAATGACCAATTAAAGATCTCAGTAAAGTTTAAACAATAGACTGACAATACATTCAATAATCAATAATACAACCACCAGTAAAGAAATCCACCAGTTTAAATTTGTTTAAATCCACCAGTTCTTTACTGGTGGATTTAAACAAATCCACCAGTAAAGAATAGTGTATGTTGAAAAGCTAAACCATTTTTGATGATATACCGGGCAAAGATTCCTCAATTGTAACATACATGTATATCATTAGAATATTGGAACTTTCTATCAGGCAAAAAGCTTTTCCTGTAAATAGTCTAATGCTCTGTGATTTTACTCAAGCGGCAGATGCAACAAAATGGGAAAATGCTGATGACAGTCACTCGAGGTAAAGGTATGTGAAACTTTCTACTTTTCCAAAACAGTGCGGCGTGCATAAACTCTAGTCAACCTTTTCATTAAGACATAAAACAGTTGTCAAGATCTGAACCACTTCAGCAAACTCATAACAGTCTGCCAATGCCCAGTTATACTTACAAATCCACCACATCAGTATTTGGAGCTTACAAATACATGTAGGTAATAATCCTACTCAGAGAGTTATGCTAGTTTCAACTGTTTACACAGCTGTGACGGATTCAATTATTTTAAATTGTTTCAGCTCATTATACATTTACAAGTTTATTTCAGAAGACAGTTTCCAATGTGTTTCGAGGTGAGCAGACAACATTAAGATAAGACAACTCAGACAACCAATTATGTAATACTATCTTCATACAGTGCACCGCAGTACTTTAATCTGAACCAACCCAAATATACTTCTCCGTAGCCTCCAGCTCCAAGAAACCGACCGCCATTTTCTAGAGGATCACGATTGAAGTAGTCTGTGAACTGTTCCAGATCAGCATAAGAATAATCCTTCACTAGTACATGTAAGTAACCTATAAAAAGAAGAACCAAACTCTTGAGAACTGCAACCCACAACAAATGTAAATGTATCCATTAGTGGTGAAGGCTTCCATTGCCAGCATTATATAAAACCTTACATATGAGATAGTGTTTTTTACTTACAAGGTTGACTTGCAACAAAATTCACATTACAGTTATTTGGTATAAAACGATTCACCATGTCTTACTCTGCTGTATTGTAGGTGCAAAATATGTGGAAATGTGATTACAAGGTCTTAAAATCTCAAAAACGAACACGACATCACGAAACCGCCGTAGACTGAAATCAGTTTATTTCTCTGATGTAGTCATTACATGTAGTCAATTCATGTTCTCACATAAATTGAAAGGCCAAAAAAGTCTCAATATAAAACTTCTCGTAGCGCTAGTTTATGACAAACACTTTTTGAGCTTTTAAGAGCTTGTAATCACATTTCCACATACAGTCAAACATGGATAACTCGAACTTCACGGGACCGAGCGAAAGTGTTCGAATTATCAGAGCGTTCAAGTTATCAGAGCACTGTCACAAGTCCATGTATTTACTTATTTATTAGTAGATACATGTACATATACAAACTATAATATAAATCAAAAGCACAAATGGCTTGTTTCGAATTAAATGCTTCTAATGTAAAGTTTAAAACGTTTTTATCAAAAAGTATAGAGATTTTTCTATAACTTGAGATTGGTTTGTTGTTTGAGGTGATGTTATTGCCAGGACGTTTTTAGATTGACATTGGCAAAACTTGATCGTTGTTGAAATGCTCAAAAGAAAAGACATCTTTTTCTTTTGAGCGTTTTACCCACGATCAACTTTGCCGATTTTTCTTGAAGTTTATGCAAAGATTACCTTACTTTACCTGGGATTCGTTAATAGCAACACTCCGAGGCAGTTCAATTAGAAGTTTTACGAGGTTTTACGGTACATTGTATATCACTCACGCTTTTTGAATGGATACTTATTGAATGTACACACGTATTCTGTGTTTAGGTCAAACGATGAATAGTTTTTTTTAGCTAAGACATGTCTACGTTTAATTACAACAATTTTTAAGGCGTTTTAAACATTCAACATTCCGACGTTGATTCAACACGGAATCAACGTTGGAAAACTATTCATCACGGGCAAGCCGGGTCACGCACTCAAGGATTTTCGCCACGCACATACAAAACAAAAACAACATGCTGTTTTTGTTTTGTATGTGTGTGGCAAAAATCCTTGCGCGCGTGACCCGGCTAGCCCGTGCTATTCATCGTATAGCAGTATAAATTGAATTTCACCAAACCGTTAGAAAAGTCGTTGACAAAAATATTTTGCCGATGGTAGTAATAACGACGCTTATGAATTACGAAAAGATGAGGTTTACCTTTATGGCTTTGAATAAAGTGATTTTCTAAAGCGATAACAACCGTTTCGGTAGCCGTTGGGCAAAAAAACAGTTCCGAGTTAACAGTGTTGAGTTCGAGTTATCTATAGCAATTTATCATTATGTGGGAACGGACCAAAGAAACCGTTCAAATTAACCATGTGTTAGAGCTATCCGTGGGCGAGTTATCCATGTTTGACTGTATTTTGTACCTACAACACAGCAGAGTAAGACAGTGAATCTTTTGATACCAAATAACTGTAATGTGAAGTTTGTTGCAAATCAACCTTTAAGATGCGATCGCTAAATGTAAGAAAGTTACAGTTCATGCAGATATGAAACTACATAAAATATTGAACTTGATTATGCTACTGAATTAGTGTTACTAAAGATTATGCATATTGTATGTATTGGAACTGGTCTAACCAGTGAAACCACCAGACATCATCTAATATTCCGCATTCACCATTGAAACCTTTCACATTTACAGTAAGAATCATTTCTGGTGATGGCTCTCCTAATGAAATTGGGCGCCCTTGCTAAGAGAAATCAGATTAGACTAAATACTTGCACACGCATAAACTTTAAACATAACAATATTTCCTGGAGAGCTTAAACTGGATAGCAAATCTAGTAATAAAAGCAGTCTTTATCCTAACACAATACTGATAAAATAGCAAAGCATGGAGCCGATGTTCTGATATTTAGATTTTTCTAATGTTTGTCACAAACTTGGGAGCAAAATTCATATAAAAAATTTACAAGCTTGAGCCTACTTGGTACATAAAACACACGTACGATAATGTGTATCCTACGTATGAAGCTGTTCAACCTTACCAGTTGGGAAAATGTCCTCAACAGCTCTGTCTATGCAAACCTCTTGAAGAATATATTCTTTAATATAATTGGCAGAATCCATCAATTTTACATGAACCAACAGGTTTAATAGATCTCCAATAGAGGGTCGCAAAGACCTCCAATCATTGAGAATAGCATCTGTTGGACTACCACGTTGTTGAACTCCCATGTTGTTGAACAAACACCAATGAAGGTCCTTATAGCGAGGTGTTATGCCATCGCTAGACGTAATAAAACCAATAAATTTTTTCCAGTCATCGTGAGCATCAAGTTTTGCGCATAAATTACGTCTTTGGAGATATGGAATGTCTACGATAAGGTTTTCTTCAGTAAGTCGTGCACCCATTTCTACAACGAAAGTGTAGTGTTGCAATCAAGTGCATATTCTAAGCTGATATAGCAAGCATAAAGCAGCGCTGTTGCCATAGTAATATATAGGCTTCGTAATGCAACTTGACAGGTGCCGATATCAAAGCTTCAAATGGAAAGCACAAAATACGTTACTATTAAAAAGGAATGTTGACATCCTAATGACTGACTAAACAGATATTGATCGTAGAGAACGTTGTAAAGCAAAGAGACATTATTTTTTCTTGATCATCAAGTTGTGGTTAATTTGGAGTTGTCTTATCAAATCAATAGTCAAAAAATTGCAACTTAGGTTCTGAAGATTATTGGCAATGATTAGGCTATCTGGCAATTAGGGCTTTTGTCATTGACGCAGTAGCCTCTAATTCATTGAAGATAGAGACATGAGAGGTAAGCCCCGAGAGTCATGAGAGGTAAGCCCCGAGAGTCATGAGAGGTAAGCCCCGATAGTCATGAGAGGTAAGCCCCGAGAGTCATGAGAGGTAAGCCCCGAGAGTCATGAGAGGTAAGCCCCGAGAGTCATGAGAGGTAAGCCCCGAGAGTCATGAGAGGTAAGCCCCGAGAGTCATGAGAGGTAAGCCCCGAGAGTCATGAGAGGTAAGCCCCGAGAGTCATGAGAGGTAAGCCCCGAGAGTCATGAGAGGTAAGCCCCGAGAGTCATGAGAGGTAAGCCCCGAGAGTCATGGGAGATAAGCTAACGATGCTAACTATAATATTTTCCGGACTATTAGCCGCTCCTCTATATAAGCTGCTCTATTTTTAAAAATCGATAATAAAACAATACATAGGCCGCACCTTTTGTATAGGCCGCAGAACCCATAACAGTGCTTTTTAACACGGCAGCAACTTTGCTGGTTAAAATGGAACAGAAGCAATAGAAAATAACCAGTATTAACTAGACTTCATTTTTGTGTGTGCCCGTGTTCTATTTGCTAGATGAATAAAAAAGCAACGTCTGCTTCTTTTCATAACTTTTCTTTGGTTTTGATTCTAATTCCAGTTAGTGCGCCCCTAGCGGTAAAAGAAAAACCACTGAATAGCCACAGCCTCTAAATAAGCCGCATCGCTCAAAACATCTGAAAACAGTAGCCACTAATAGTCCGGAAAATATGGTAAATTTATTCCAAGGCTTTAATTTTGGTTGCTGAAAGTATTATAAACATTGTTTGTTTATGTCATTTGCTTTCATATTTTTATTTTCAACATCTGGTAGATTATTGTTTATTTTATAAATTTGCATATTTGTAGCATACTGTCTGATAACCCCAAGGCTGTTGTCTAAACTGGGCTTACAATAAATGGGAGCTTTAACTCAGCTTCTATTGTACATTAAATGCCAGTTTTTACCGCAAAACCAATGGTTCTGAAAATTATTGGTAATAATTGGTTTATCTTTAATTAGGTTTTTAAACATTTACATGTATTTTAACTTGTCAATGATGTCAAAGCATTCTTTGGCTTTCAAGGGTGAAATTGAATTATTGATGAAAGTGGAAGTCATCTGCCAATATTCCGACGCTGCTCAACACCTTGAGAATTATACTAAACTGATGTAGACACGAAATAAGTCAGAGAGCAGTACATAGTGCAGTAAAACGAGAAATTGAAAGAGGTACAAAGAGAATTACAAAGAACAAAGGTACTAGTTGCTGGAAATTCATTTACATAATATTTTTCCGTTTTGTTTACTCTTTTTCTGGTGAAAAGATTCTATATTTATTACTTTTTGTACTCAGCATATGTCTTCCTACAACTTGAGGGTGATGTTCGGGATGTGCTATGCATAAGGTTTTATAGGCTTTTTGCTAGTGTCCGACTTATTGCACCATGATGGCTAGTTGCAACGCAATAATTTCTTATTGCTATGTATGGGAAATTTTGGAAAGCAAGCAGAACGATGTGATTGGTCAGTTTAAACAATAGCTATCAAACTCTAGCCCAACCCACTTACGTAATATAAATACTGACGCAATTGTTAAGCGAGTTTGGTTTTGTACTTTTCTCCTTATATAGACGCGTGAATATTTTACAATAAAATTGTTTATTCATTGCAGAAATACTACTTTCTGGTTGTGATTAAATAGTTGACAGCAAGCTCAGAAAAGATAGTAAAAATAATTAGATAACTAAAAAGTTATTGATCTAGCAAAAATACGAGTTCTCTCTTGTTGGTAAGAACATGTAGTATCGCAACTAGCGTTGAGTTCATCGCACTCTGTTGGTTTTAGCAGAGCAAAAGTAAGTTGGTTTCAGCTCCCTTTAGTCGGTTTCAGCAGGTTTTTCAACAGCAAATGTTGGGTTCAGAGCACAGAGCAGAGCACTAGTGAGTTGGTTTCAACACCCTCAAGTAGATTTCAGCAGATTGTAGAGTAGCAATGGTGGTTCAGTACACTATATTGGGTTCAGCAAAGCAAGAGTGAGTTGGTTTAATGGATAATAGATGGTGTTTCAAGAGGTTCCGTTGTAGGGATGCGATACGCCTATTCTTTAGTGCGCACAGTGCATCAAGCAAGGGGTTAACAAAACATAATCACAGAAAGATCAAGATGGCAATGCGTACAAGGCATAGCACCGAGCAAATGATCTTCTGGTATAATGACACTCCAAATGTAAGGGCTAATGTATCTGCAAATTTACTTTACAGCTATGCTACACGATTACCCATAATAAACATATCTCATGCCATTAGCAACTCGTAATCCACCAATTCTTATTGCATATGTAAAACCGGCAAAAGCAAAGTGCATAACTTTGTGGCAAAAGGTTACAATTAAAAAAATTGTGACAACAAATTAAAAGGTTGTTTAAAAAATACGTCCTCTTTAATTGACTGTCTCCTCTAATAAAGCGCCACTCTAAGAGAAGGGTTGAAAAATAGAGCGCCATGGCGTTCAAATGAAGGTTTTACGGTATGTTAGAAGTTTGGAGTATTCCTCATCAATTTGTAGTGCAATTTATTGGGCCAATCTTGTTTAGTTTTTTAGGGTTTTGTAGTAATTTTAAAGGTACAACTGTGCTCATGACTTGAGCTGATAAGTTTATTTTTTAGCTAGCTGGTTTGCTGTTTGCTTTCTCTGTGATCTTAAACATCAAGGAGGCACGTAGTTAGTAAATTATGCTTGTTCAGACTTTTCAAAGCAGTAGCATTTCATTGGTCAATTACTCTGGAGGAAATGAATGACGCGCTTGTACATATCAAGTTGTCCTTGTCCTTTCAGGCTGATAAACTACCATAAGTACTCGTGTGTGTAATAGTATTAATTGACGTGACATTTTAATACTTGTAATTGTGATCTCGCCAGACCGCCAAAGACAGCCACAGTGAAAGCGCCGTATTAAACATGTAGATTACAAACACGAACTGAATTTAGATTTTGATCATGCCTTGCGGTTTGGTACCCCTCCCCCTGGCCGGCCAGTCCATCTCTTCCTGATATGCTCTGACTCTTGCTACAAGACTGGTACACATGTAATTGCCTACAACACTTATCATTACAGTGTGTGACCGTCTTCAAAGCGAGCTTTGTGAGATGACCTTATCGATCCCGTGAAAAATTACCAAAAAACAAAAAATACAAAAATTACAGCTCAAATATTCATCTCCTCAACAACAAAAAACATTTAGAGGTTGTTCAGACCCTCGAAATGGTGAAACAAAATCTTTGTTGGGCCTCTCAGAAAATAATATTGGTCAGATCAGATTAGAAATTTTCCCACTAAAATCCTCAAAGCGAGGCCACAGAATGGGAACTCTTTGCAAAAAATTCTGCACAATGTTTTAATTTTACTTTTGTTAGTGGTTATGTATATACCGAATTTTTTTTATTAATTAGTATTTGTATTAGTAACACTTTGCAGTTGAGATTAAAAGTAACACAGCGCAGAAAATAAATAAAATACACCTGCAAGTACCTTACTCATCTACAACTCTACTTGGTTTATCATGAATGCCTCGGGTTGTTCTTGGCCAGAAAGAGTTTAATAATGCAGTGGTTTTTAAAGCTGGAACAAACAAGCCCTTTTCTTGTATTGTGTGAGTGTTTTAAAAAAATATCAAATGAGTCTTCTATGTCATTGCTTGCTTTCACCGTTACAAAGAGAATTAACCTTTTATCTTGCCTTCTCTTCGACAGTGAAGGGAAATTTGTGTCAGCTCGCAGCATAGTGAAACTAGCTGTATTTTTTCAAACGAAAAATAAAACAGAAGAGCTCTATTTCCAATTTTTTCATGCTATTTTTCAGGTATGGATTCCAAACTTGACACCCGTACTCAAGAAATGGTCGAACCAGGGTCTTGTGAGCTACTTTTCTAGTTTTGGTATCTGCATCTTTTAAAACTCTTTTAAGCATTCCAAGAAACCTGTAATCTTTGGACTCAAATGGAAGAGATATTATTTATATGCCTTTTCCATTTGAGATCAGTACTCAGCTCAACACCGAAGTGGGGATGGGAATTGACATTAGGAAGCTGCTCTCCAATAAGAAAAAACTTTTGTTGAGAGTCCTCTTCCCCCACTGAAAGCACTGAGCATTTTTAGCATTAAAAGATAGTTGCCATGTTTTGGCCCAAAGCTCAAGTTTGGTGAGATCAATTCGTAGAATGTTACTTTTATCTCAGGTATTATAAAGCAAAGCATCACTAGCAAACAATCAACATTTAGATGTAATACCTGAAGGTAGGTCGTTTATGTAAATCAAAAATAACAAGTGTAGAGTTTTAAACAAACTCTAAAACTCTGGTGATTGTTGGGATTGAGAGTAGAGGAACTTTACTGATGTGTACTATGCCAGTTATTGCTTTATTGCATAACACCGTGAAGCCTGTTAAAGTATGGAAATCGTAATAAATTCAGTCCATATCAGGTACAGAAAACATGACAATAATCATGGTAATGCTTGAACACAATTGCTGCCAACAGTATTAATTAATTCAAATTGAAACTAATGAATATAAACTGAAACATGAGTGAATAAAGTTGCGTAACTGACCTGTTCTATCTCTATGGTGGCAATCCCAGTGGTTTAATAAGTTCAATATGTTATCTATAGTTCGCGGCTATGCCTTAGTGGATGCTCTGTTGTATCGCATTCACTGAGTCAAGCTATACTTGTTAATAAAAGCAGGTCAGTAGAAGGGCAAAAAACTACCAGTAGAGGTCACCCGTTTTCTGTTCATTGGCCAGATTTACGCGCCCATATGCCCCCACAACCAACCAGAAAGCAACTGAGTCAGCTTGAAGTGTAACGAACACTCAGACTGCTGACCCGGCAAACAATGGTCTATCAAATATATGAAAACATAACAACCTCCTGCTGAGAGTCAGATGCTTTCCCTACAAAGGGTCCTAACACAGATCCCTGAGGTACCCCTGTACAACACTTCACAGCCGGGTGACTCCTGACCATCGACTACAACTGCCCGTTTTCGATTACCAAGGAAATTTTTCACCCAGTTTACAATGCCAAGGCTTATTCTGATTTTGGCTAATTTAAATAAGAACTTTCGATGGCTCACTGAATCGAATGTCTTGCGAAAATCCAGAATTATTAAATCTGTAATTAATCCGTGTTCTCGACTTATAGCTAGATCATTAAACGTATAGACTAGCTGTGTCTCACATGACCTATCACTTCTAAAACCATGTTGAGATTCGGTTAGGATCTCATTTTGATCAAAAAAGAATGACTATGTTTTGCTAATATATGCTCTAGAAGTTTACAAGTTATGCAGGTAAAAGAAACATGCCTGTAGTTGTTAGGCTGGCACCTGCTATCTTTCTTCTAAATAGGTTTCACTAGAGCCATTTTTTATAGTTCTGGTAGTATGCCTGTACTAAGAGTATATTTAAATATTTCTGTTAATATATGAGCAATACACAAAGACAAAGTTTTTAGAAGTACACCAGTGATGTTATCAGAACCACATGATTTAGATGTTTTAATGCCTTGCAACAGTGCATGAACACCATCAAAGTCAACTATTAAATTGGACTGGTCTGAGGTAAAAGAAACAAAATCCTCCTGGAGTTTTGATCCACCATCAGTTACAAAAACGGACTGGAAAAAATCATTAATCATGGAAGCTTTTTCTTTAGACAGCTTTGCTATTTTCCATTAAAAGACCAGTCTGGAATAATATCACTGGCATTTGCCTTATTTTGTCTGACATATCTGTAGAAAGGTTTGCTATCACCTGAGAGAAGTGGCTTATAAAGCTTTACAGAAAGATTACTTTTTTGGCTTGTTTTATTAGATGTTTGTTACGCTTCCAAACTATGCGGAATTCCTGCTGTTATAGTGAGTGAAAAAAAATTTCATAGTTAAATACAATAGCTTTTGTTTTTCCAAAGCATTCTTCGATTTTTTACTAAACCAGCCAGGCTGATCACTGGCAGTTTTGACTTTTGTAGGAACACACTTCTTCAAGTCCAGCATCCCCTTCACAAATTTTTCATAGACCAGATACATATCTTGCTTTGAATCAATGCTCTGAATAATTTTTTCAGTTTTTTAATTTTTGGTTGCATATAAAACGTGTTTGGTATTACGCATGTAATCAAATTGTAGCAGCACTTTACATGGTGCCCCGAGTGAGGAAGCGACTTTAAAACTTACAGAGACCAATACACCACACTATGGAGCAACTGTTAGCACCAAAACCGCTGGCGGATGGCCCTAACCTACCCGAAGAGTGGCAGATATTTAAACGAGATTTCGAACTTTTTCTCACGGCAACATCAAAGGACGACGCTGAGAACAAAATCAAGACGGCTTACCTATTAAGAACTATAGGTCGTAGAGGCAATCAAATATACGATTCTTTTAATTGGACCAACGCTACTGATAAATTAATTTACAGCGAAGTCATAAAGAAATTTGATGACTACTGCAAACCGAGAATCAATCTCGTAGCCAAGACACACTCATTGCTGACATGCAAACAGGGGAATAAGACGATAGACAAATTCCTCACTGAACTACACGCTATTGCAAGACTGTGTGACTTGAGGGAGCTATATGATATACTGGTGCTGCAAGCACTCGTATCACGTATCGACAATGACGAGATAAGAAACTTTTTGATTTAAATGACACTGACTTGGACAGAGCTGTCGAATTATGTAGAAGTGAGGAGATGGCCGCTATTGACTACAAACTTATGACTTCGAAGTTAGAACCATCAACAGAACAGGTTAACCTGGCCAAACAGACCACCCTACCGCAACACTGCTGAGAGTAAGACTGACAAGCCCAGACTGACAGACACTTCTCGCTTCAATAAATCAAACACCACAAGACTGTCAAAGAACTCAAACTGTAGAAATTGTGGTGACCCTCACCCGCCCCGGTCATGCCCAGCGTATGGCAAGACGTAATTATTATAAGAAATTCAACCACTTTGCTGCCTACTGTAGATCCCGGAGACGTTCGTCCAACCACATTGACAACCACACAGACCGCCAATCATTTGACTTGGAATTACTCATCAGACGATGACGTCGAATTACACAATGTAAGCGCTATATTTATATCAGTACGAGACTGTAAACTACTAGCCACTCTTACGACCAAACCGGCTGAAACTGATTCTGAGTGCAGACTGGAATTTCAACTGGACACAGCAGCTACTTGCAATACCCTAAACTCAAGTGACTATGACAAACTGGGCAGACCAAGAATAGAGCCCACTAAGACAATTCTGACTTTGTATGACCAAAGCACTTGTACTCCTTTAGGCTGGACACATCTCCCAGTACAAAACAAACAGGGACAGTACATGACTCTAAAGTTTCTAATTGTTAAAACAAGGCAGCACAGTCTTCTATCGTGGAAGGCGTGCCAAGAACTCAACCTACTTCAATTGGTACCAAATGGCAATCAAGAGAACGTTAACTTAACGACTACTGACGAACACATTGACACATTACTGACGGACTATGATGACATTTTTACTTGACTTGGAAGACTCAAACAAGAGTATAAGATAGAACCCACACCTGACTCTCGACCCATACAAGTATGACCTCGTAAGGTGCCATTGTCTATGAAAGATGACCTCATAGATGCCATTAATGAACTGGAGCAGCGTGGAGTCATTGCTAAGGTGGATGAACCAACCAAATGGATCAGCCATTTACAACCCGTGCGCAAACCAAACGGCAAGATCAGGATATGTATAGATCCACAAAACCTCAACCAATGTATTAAACGCAATCGTTCTGTTATGCCAACTCTAGACGACATCTTACCACACCCGAACAACGCCAAATATTTTTCACTATGCGCTGCTAAAGAAGGGTTTCACCAAATTCCCCTGGCTGACGAATCTATGGATCTGAGCACTTTCTGGACTCCAAAAGGAAAATATAAGTACTTGAGGATGCCGTTCGAAATCGCCTCAGCGCCAGAGGAATTTCAAAGACGACTGACGGAGGCTCTTGCAGGACTAGATGGCATAACGGTAGTGGCTGACGACATTCTTATTTATGGAACCACCAAAAAACAGCACGACTGCAATTTACAAGCCCTATTTGAACGTGCTCGGCTGACTGGACTCAAACTCAACAAATCAAAATTCCTTCAAGATGAACTACCATACATTGGACACCTACTCACAACAGCCAGGCTTCAACCTGATCCTAAAAAAGTGGCTGCTATCAGTAGAATGAAACCACTACAACCCAGCAAGGCGTGAAACGTTTTCTAGGACATGTGACATATATGTATAAATTCATTAACAACTTGGCTGCAGAATCTGAACCTCTGCGACGTTTACTCAAACATGACAACGGACATGACTTTCAATGAACTGATGACCAAACAAATGCTTTCAACCGACTAAAGACTTTGCTAACAGACTCCAAAACTTTACAGTACTTTGACTGCAACAAACCTATTACTGTACAGATGGATGCTTCGAGGGCCGGAATTGGGGCAGCACTTATGCAAGAAGGCAAACCTGTAGCATATGTGTTGCGCAGTTTGACTGATTCCGAACAGAATTATGTACCCCTTGAGCTCGAATGCCTGGCTATAGTATTTAGCACAGAACGTTTTGACCAGTATATCTTTGGATACCGTAATGTAACTATCCACACTGACCATAAACCTTTAGTCCCTATTTTTAAAAATCAATACATAAGGCTTCAAGGAGACTACAGGCAATGCTACTGTACCTGCAACGATACCCTAACATAAAAGTGCTTTGGCAAAAAGTGACTGAACAGGCGACTGCTGACTTACTATCACGTGACTCATACTTTGACTCGCCAAACCACCAGAGACTACCCAAACACATCTTTCAGATTGACCCACAAACAACTGACTTCCCTGTTGACGATGACTTGACTCATGAAATCCGAACAGCTACTTCGCAGGACAACGAACTCAAAACACTCAAACAACTTATCAATTGTGGTTGGAATGCTCCTAAATGCACTACATATGACAAATATTATCACTTTAGAGAGGAATTAACCATTGAGAACAACATTGTACTCAAGGGACAACGGACAATTATACCGAAGGTGTTGCAACGACGATTCCTTAAACTCTTGCACACTGGCATAGAGGTATAAATTCAACACTTAGATGTGCTCGGCACACCGTCTTTTGGCAAGGTATCACTAATGACATAAGGAACTATACTGCAAATTGCCCTCAATGTCAGAGGGACGCTCCTCAACAGCAAAAGAAGACCATACTCAATCACCGAATTCCCATCAAACCATGGACTAAGGTGGGGATCGACTTATTTGAAAACGACAATACACACTACCTGGCCATTGTTGACTATACCATTGACTATTTAGAGTATGAGCTACTGTATAACCAAACTGCTGAGACTATAATTCGAAGCGTCAAAATCTGCTTTGGACGACTAGGCATTCCTGAAGAGGTTGTGACTGACAATGGACCTCAATTTACATCTAATCAATTTGCTATTTTAGCAAAACCTGGAACTTTAAACACACTACCAGCTCACCCTATTACCCACGATCAAATGGAAAAGTGGAATCAGCCATGAAGATCATCAAAAGGATACTGCGCATATGTGCTGAGCCCGAACTAGCGCTATTAGAATACAGAAACACAACAAAAGAGCATATTACCACAAGCCCAACTCGGCAACTAATCGGCCGACCAACCAGGTCGGTGCAGCCACAATGTAGTGTGTCCGTAGCGAACAATGGATTTTGGGAAAAACAAACCTGAAATCAAAAGCGTCAAGAGAGTTACAACGCTAAAGCCAGAGATCTTACACCATTGGCGGAAGGCCAGCCAGTCTTGGTTAGAGACTGGAGACACCACAAACAGCAATGGCGAGAGGCACATATCAACAAACAACTGACCAGCCGATCATATGCCGTACAACTCGACAATGACCTTACACGCAGGAATAGGCGAGACATTAGACCACTACTAGCAGATCATAGTGCACCACCACCTAGAACCTGAATTAGCAACTCCACAAACCAGTCCTGAGAACACTAGTCATGACATGGAAACTTTGATTAGCAACCACGCTGAAGCTGTGCCAAGGCTACAAACCATGCCTGATACCAATAGTCGCGACACGGAAATTTCCATTAGCAACCACACTGAAACTGAACATTCCAACCGTAACGCCAATGCACAGGCCAACCTAAAACGTTCAACTAGAACCCGCAAATCGCCCACTTGGATGAAAGACTATACTCCAGCATAACCACACACACTTTCCAACCCCGGTGATGTTTGGTATTACGCATGTAATCAAATTGTAGCAGCACTTTACAAAACGTAAGGCTAGACGAAATTTGGTAATTTGCTATGGGACTCAAGTGCAAAAATGTATACATGTCTGAGATAGTCAAAAACAAGGCAACACGTTAATATGAATATAAAGGGAAAGCGACGGAATCACTCAATAGAGGAGCAATTTTAAATCAAACAATTCATGTTTTAAGGAGCTGAAGTTTTATAGGACTACTGACGTGTAGTCGACTACGACAACAAACACGGACAAAATCTACACACTAGTTATATTGGTCTAAACAATTTTCAAATAGTTTTATACGGAAAACTACTCTCGACCTTAAAATCAACTATTTTTAACAACTTTATACTGATGGGTCTCCCCTTACTCCTCGGGACAATCTAGAGATCCTAACGAAATAGGAGTCTTCTGTCAAATTTCCGTGTCGAGCCTTCTTAGCCATAACTTCGTAAAAGGTAGTTTTATGAAATTTACAGTGTTGTCAAGGAAGTCGATAACATCGTAGTTTGTAAAAACTATATTGGTAAAAATACATCTACTGTGTAGACTGTGATTCTGATTTAAAGTTGATAGCGCCTTCGTGCTTTCCCCATATACCGTTTTGTTATCTTATTGTGTGCAGCGAGTGCGGTTGATTATATTATCCCGCGAAATATTGCAATTTGAATCATCATGGGAAAAAAAGACTCCAAGAAAAAAGGTGAGTACTATTGATTTGGTCTGTGTTTTACTGTTAGACATTTGTTTATGTAAATACATTTATTTATTCTATCAGCAAACTTACATCCAAGGGTTAGTACTATTTAAAATGTTGATCAGACAACTCCTTATATAAGTATGTCAGCCTTCTGTTGCTATGGCTATAAAATATGTTTTTGGACTTAATACTCGACAATTCCTGCATTCTTATGTTCATTTTCCGTAGGGCTTTTATTTGAAATGGATGTAATACAGCGATCAAGCAAATAATATGAGCAGACTGATACAGTGAAACTCGAAATCATAATTGTTTCTATTAACCGATGTATATGTTTTGTTCTTCTGTTTAACATTCAGTGTGTGACCAGTTTTGAGACTAGAAGTCCCGGGGGGTTCACTCTCTTCTATTCATCCCCAAGAGCTTAGTCTGAGATGTTATAATATGCACCCTTTCTACTGACTTACACATTAATAAAAAAACTACCCCTTATCCCTTCATCACCACAGGCTAATTGCTCCTTTTTTGCTCATGATTACCCATTTCCACTGTGTGGAAAGGGGTATTCATGTACCAAGCTGAAAAACATACCCTTTATGAGAACACTCTAGAATATCAAGTCACCAAAAAACACCCCTAAGACGTGCTTTATTTCGTCGAGCCCTTGGGAATGAAAGGTGAGAGTGAAGCCCCTGAGCTAGAAGTGTGTGTAGTAAAAAACATTAGGTGTTACAACTGCTTCTAACCAAGCAAAGGACAAAACAAGCACTGTCTTGTTAAGTATTATTTACATAGACTGCAATAACAAACAGCGCGTTAGTGTAAAAATTCAACTGTTATAAACTGAAAGTTGTCTGATCTCATGAGTATGGGGTTCTTGAAACCTGCACGCGCGTGGTACGGCATGTCATTCAATATTCATACTGGGGTTTGCATTGAAAGCAGTGGTGACTACATTTATAACAGCCATTTCTACAAATAAGAAATACTCTTATCTATTTGGCAGTTTCATTCAACCATCTTTTATTTGACTACTTGTACTAACGGTGTTACTAACTAAAAAATGCATCATGTTTGTTATTTATGCTCCAAATCAATTATGCTGAGACAGATAGAGTAGTTCTTAAATTCCTCTCTGTTCTCAGACATGTTAACCTTTAATTGAACACTTGCCAAGACTGTTCCTAAGCCAGAGCCATTAATCGTTTCCACTGATGACATTTTAAATTACTCCGGCAAAAGAGTATTTTCGTTCAAGCTTATGGATTTATTGGAAGGATGATGCCAACACATTTTATTTCTTTAGAAGTGTGTCAGTATAATTTGCCACGAAGTTCCCATTTGTTTTGTTGGTACCATCATATCTCCTACAGTATTTGGAGCTTTTGAAAAACTAACTGTGTCACGCTTACAAAAGGAATTGCATTGCAGGATCATGTGAGTCCAATGTGTACATGTACAACTGAAATAATGCAAAATTGACTTGGTAAACTCTAGAGTTGTCTCTTTCCTATACATGTACACATATACACATGAGTCTTCTCAATCTATACATGTATTCATATATTCATCAGTCTTCTCAGCCTATACATGTACTCATATACACATGAGTCTTCTCAATCTGTACATGTACTCATATACTCATGAGTTTTTTCAATCTATACATGTACTCATATACTCATGAGTCTTCTCAATTTATACATGTATTCATATACTCATGAGTTTTCTCTATCTATACATGTACTCATATACACATGAGTCTTCTCAATCTATACATGTACTCAAATACTCATGAGTCTTCTCAGCCTATACATGTACTCATATACTCATGAGTCTTCTCAGCCCATACATGTACTCTTATACTCATTAGTGTTCTCTATCTATGCATGTACTTATATACACATGAGTTCTCAATACCTAATATGAAATTTCCAAAATAAGCTTGTGCTTTTTATGTAGCTAATCCAAATTACAAAATTTTCTATAACTATTTTTACCCTTGTTATATCTCATCTTTGTATTGTTTATCTATGTAAAATGAAGGAATATCAATTTACTTACAACTTTGTTTGCATTTGTAACTCTGTGATCTTCAATATAATATCTACTTGATAACTGCTTCATTTCGTAGCTTTCATGATAGATTTAAATTTGCCTGTGTTTAGAGATTGCGGCTTAACAAAGACATATTATATCACTTGATTCTTTTTTGGAAAAGCAAAAATTTTATGGTAGCCTTGAAATAATATGTTGTGAAACTAACTACCTTTTAAATCTGTTGCCTTTTTTTGGCTTCAAACAATCATAGCTTCTAAGCAAGAGCTTGATATCTTTAATAGCAAGGGCTGATGTTGAAACATACCCTATACTGATACCCTATACCCTATAGTGATTTCACCGATTTTTTCACCATCACTCAACGAGTTACAACTAAGAATTGGCATGCAAATTTTTTACAGCAAAGTATTAGCAGAATATTGCGCTTCGAGTTGCTGCATGATGTGCATATTTTTAATTTCAAGGGCGGCATCAAGGTGTTCACTTTCTATTACCAATTATTCTCATTTAGAACGTAATATCTATTTCTAATTGTAATTAAGTTTCATTTTATAGAGATAATCCTAAAAGATCGCTGTATTACGCTGAAACGCGACCAGCAGCTTTTAAACTTACCGTTATATACAATGTTGAGTGTATAATATCTCGAGTCTGTCGAGGCTACTTGATTATGCAAGACTCTTTAACGATAGACCTTTCTGTAATACTTGTATATGGCAGAGGTCCATGTTTATCACAGAGACATTCACCAAAACATTTGCCACCATTTGCATCCAATGATATCAATCTTAACTCTAGCTCTCCGGTGCTTGTTCAGGGAGTTTATTGTCTATAATTCTATTAGTACTGAGTATATATTTTTATGGTTTGAAAAGTTGCCAAAGTTGTAGGCCGACATCAGCTATAATTATTTTGGCGATAAATGTAAAATTATTAATTAATAACTTGAATGTGTTACTTGATTAGTGAAATTATAACGGCATAGGTATTTTAAAAAAATACTGATTCTGTATATAACAAAAAAGCCATAATGGTATTATGGCTGACTAAATTCATCAAACGCCAGCACAAAACTGCTCTACGGATATGTAGCCATCTTATGATATTCCGATAACAGAACATTAGCCAGTTGTTCCTATTCTGAAGCTTAGCTCACATTGAACGCCATTCCAAAACAACACTGTTGAGAAGCTAATGGAAGTCGAGTGTGAGCATCGACTTAATACGCTGCAAATGGAAATTATTGGTTTGGTCAGATGTTGTCAGCGCTACTTGACTTTTGCGAATACTGACAGCATCGGATCGCATTTCTGATATACCCTATGAAATTCAAAAGCTCCCTAAATCCGTCAACCGGTCATTGTGTCAGTTGGTTGCACTGCTGGTGGATACATCTTTTGTAGAAGGAATATATCCAATTTATACCTTTTACAAATGTATTCCATTGCTTATTAATGCTTCTCTTTGTACAGCTTTTTAATCTCCACTCTCAATGTAAAAGAGTAGAGAGTCAATGGGAGGGAAATGTTCAGCGGCCAGTGACCACAGTGTAAGATTAACTTCAGTCAAGTGAATAACATGTCACGAGTTATTTTTTTAATCATTAATCATATTTCTTGTATGGCTTTTACTTGGTTAAATCTATGGCTTTTACTTGGTTAAATCTATGGCTTTTACTTGGTTAAATCCACACCTGATACAGTGTTTAGTTACAATTGTCTTTTGTAAATTTAGAGCAGGGGACTTCTTTCTGTGCAAACCACTATAGACGCATATTTGTAGGTCCCTTTTTACTGCTGGTAGGTGGTATGACAAGCCAAATAGTTACATTCACTGACAATAGAGATTATTTGACCTGGCCTTCCTCTTGGCTGTTGCAAGGCATGGTTTCAGTAGCTTCGCAGTCAATGTTTATCGTGTAAAAATATATCAATGTAAATTAACGAATATGGTCAATCTTCGACTTGAAAGTCATCTACATGTGAAAAGGTCAACATTTACAATTTATATTCAACTGGCTCAAATCTGATAATAGAAAACACTGGCTCATGGAACCTTAGACTTGTACTGTATGAAGTATATTCTAACGTCTAGGCGATTATTTTTAGAGTTTCTAATTTCTACATTTGTCTTTAATTTTTAATTTTTTGACTGCTAATGAGTTTAGCCAACATCTGATACTGTTTCTCCGTTTAGCGAACTATTGTTTGGGTGCAGTAATTGCAGCCGTTTGCTGCAAATTGGTTCCATAAAAATGCTTAAATTAAAAGTTGGCCTAAAATCCACAATAGCCAGTAATCTTATCTGCACAGGTTTTCTGCTATGCTATACCTCAATATTTAGCTGCTTTTTTGTTTTTTTTAACTCAGTGGTTTGGAAATTGCCTCTATGGTCAAGTCTGAGCTAGCAACCACTTCTACATATTTACTTTTTGAACAAATAATGTAAAGTTTTATCAAACATTGTTTCAATATGCGAAGTAATTTCCATTGTACAATGTCTGATATTTTTCAAACCACTGTTTTGTATGTAAAAGTAACAAAAGTCCATATAAGTTTAAAATAAAGTGTAAATATAAAAAACTATATAAGCTATACGTCGTCTAAGTTAGTTATGCTGAATACAGTAGACGCTCCTACAATGTAAATAGTTTGTTCCGGGAACGTTTATGTCAAGGATTTTACGTTATATGAACAGTGAAATGCATGGAAATGCATAATCTGTTCCAAGATCTTCCGAAACTCTCTCTTTTAGCGCATTCAATAGGAAAAAACTTTTTTAATGGAAGGACTGCATAGCAACTGCAGTATTAATAGTTCGTATTGACAGGTTTTTTTACTATTTATCAATTTCACTCGGTCTTTGGTTCATGAATACGGTAATTTTATAATAAGTTAAGAACTTTAACGGCACACTTTTAATGTCAATTTACTTTGGTTATTTTCATTTTTCTAGACAGTGATGTTTGTTCTGCAAATGGAAAATATAGCAAAATATTTAATGTCTAAAATAAAGCAAAACAAAAATATATTGTAGCTTTACTATAAAATTAAGAGCGGATTCTGTCTGACCATCCGTCTATCCATAGCCAGGGTTTGAGGTTAGGATGAAAGAGTGCTTTCGGCTACACAAAAGCTCGTGACATTAAGTTTGGCATATCGACACTCTAACTCCTGCACCAATACAAGTTTAAGGCTTGTTAAAGTATTTCATAACTATCAGACAGCTACTTATTTTCTGTGCTTCGTCGACACACCTGATGATCTCGAATGGTGAACTCTATTGCTAGGGTAACTCTATTGCTAGTGTATATATATAATACAGCAACCCCCTATATGACGTTTTTCCTTCTCTCAAGTGCGACAAGAGAAAAAGTGATTTTTAAGGCTGACTACGAGATTCCCGTTAATCAAACAGAATTTGAGAATTTGCACCGACTTGATACTTAAGGTTATATGGAATTCTTTATGTTATACGAAGCAAAAACTTTACAAAAATTCTTTACGTTATGTGAAATTTAGTTATAAGAGGTATACGTTATAGGAGTGTCTTTTATATTTCTATCACTCACTGTACTCATGAACCTTTCACCTGGACCTTGCATCTGCATTAATGTGTTTAAAGTGAAGTAACAATATAAGTATAACCTTCGATTACTTCATTAATTTAGGTTTCACATTTAATTTTTTACATAGGATCATTGAAATTCATTTGTTTTAATGCCATCTATGATCACTTGAGCTATTTATTACTGTTTCTGTGCTCTGGAATAAATTAAACTGCATACAATATATTTTTGTAAAAATCATCACTTTATATTGCAATGTCGATTTCTAGAAGCAATTATTGGAGGGAATTAACTTTGTAGGTATGTGGACGTTTGACTATGCTTAAACGGTTCTGTACTTGTGCCATACTAATCTAACCATCAGTGCGGCAGTCAGTCTACCTGTGAAGTTAATTCGTTCCGATATCCATTTCATTTGGAGCAAATATTTCTATAAGAATATATTATAATTTGCTAACGTTATTCTCTCGGCCAAAACTCACAAAACTCCTTAATAAATATTATAGGTAGACATTTTTAAGTAAATTTAAAAATATAAATCAATAAAAAATTTATGAGTAGAAGTTTGGAAGTTTGTTGTCGCCTTACCTTAGAGACAGGCAGATGTAAGTTTAGAGTTAAAGTAGTGATATATATAAACGTAATATAGCTTGTGAATAGGGGAAATTTATATTAGCATAGCTCATATATTGGGGTAATTTCGATGTTTTTGCATTATATTTTCAATGTTGACAAGTCTGTTAACGTCTACTTACAGAACTGCGAACACTTCAAATTTTCTATGTTGATAATTATTTTAGGTGGAGAATCAAATACTTGTTCACATTTTGTATCATATGATGGAAGTTTGTATGTCATAGAGATCATAAAAGTCATTGGACTGTATACTATGGTGGCATGGCATGCTGGGTGCAGTACCAACGAGCAGATCTTTGGTCAAGCTACTAATTAGGAAAATGTCTCAGTGCGACTCCCCCGATAAATCATGAGTAAGCTGTGTAAATGACAGCTGCTCTTGCAATAAAGTAAAGTACATGGATAGGCGTTGCGGCTAGTAAGCCTTAGGTTGTTTTCTATCTGTCACAAAAAGTAGTATCGGTGTTTGGTTCCTTTGGTGACCGGAAAGCTGATCTTTTAATTAAGGTTATGATGGGAAAATAGCGCATCGACATCTGCTAAACTTCCTTGAAACGTAGAAAAATAAATAGTATGCACCAATTTTGTTTACCACATGGGTTAATAACTCACGATCAACCTGGTCTCAGGTGCCCTGTCGCATGGCAAGCATTCCACAATTTTCTAGACCTGGCAAATTTAGTGACACACACCAACCTGATGTTGCTCCGGTGCTCTGCCAAACCTCCATCCCTTTTCTATGAGCATTCCATGTAGCAGTAATAGGTAACAGTGTAGCAGAGTTGGACACAGAATTACTGAAAACACACTCCTATTTGATCTCCTTCAGATTACACACGCCAGCAGAGCTTGTAAGGTAAGCCCTAAGCTATTACATATAGGTGATTAATAGGAACTTGTTATTGAAGGCTCTGCCCTGAACCAGTTGGTGCAGTCCACTACTGGACAAGCAAAGGCGGAATCTGGAGATACTGGTACGGCTTCGAAACCTAAGAAGAAATCTAAGAAGTGGAAAAAGTTTAGTGCGTCTATAACCAGGTCTGTTTCAATGATACTATCTGTCTGTGTAACTATAAGTGTTCTGTTATTTCACATAACCATGGGCTTCCCTATCGATTTGCAAATTCCTGAGTGATTACAGAATAATAATAATAACATTGTCTTGTTAAAATTGAAAAGAGATTACACAGAAAATTCCTTTTTATGTACTTCCGATGGATTTCAGAATATGTAGCTTGTGACAGTAGCAGCTTGATGTTGCTGGTTATTGTATTTTGGTTGTAGTACATTGAAGAGTGTTTGCTGTACACTCCACTTGGGAGTTGTCTACTAATGGCAAATATTACCACAAATATCTCTCTCGCTTCCATGATTGTAGCAACTTTCCAACTGGCTGCCATAATGATTTATTTTTGATGTGATGAGGCGTTGATTTTTTAAAAGTTAATAATACACATTGTTGTTTAAAAGGTAATAGATCATTTTGTTAATAACTGCTGTTATAGCTTATATACGCCTCTTTGTTATCTCAGTCCTTTTTAGTCACACTCAAGCACAAAACACTTTCATAAACATTTTATAAACAATTTACCAGCATTGCTTGGCTAGTTTTACCTTTTTTGGCCGATTTAAAGTCTCATCTGCATATCAATATAGGGCATTGCTTTGGCTATAGCATTGCTTTGGATAACCGTGTGTGTTAGGACTCTATGTTGAAACTGTGTGTGAAGTCATGACTTAGCGTGCCCCAAATTCTATGAGTGTCTACAAAACCCCTTATATATTTTATAGTGTTTTAGCTGAATCATCATGCAAGAAGTGACATATTGTTCCAGCAATATTTATAAGTTGTTACTACGCATTGTGCTGTTCTGCAAGAGTTTTATAACATCAGTTGTTTATGAATTTTACTGTGATAAAAATGATTTAAAACTTGCTTGCCTCTCTCCATGTAATAAAATTAGCATATCAAAATATTTCATAATCTAAATTGGTCTAGCAAAAATCCTAACTATGCTCTAATAATAATCGACTAGAAGAACCAGTTTTAGGAATTGATACTTGAGGTAATTGGCTACCTCAAATAGTCGACTACCTCCACCAGGCTGCAATTGAATGTACATGTATATCGCCTTTCACTTACACATACTCATATACATATGGGGAACTGGATGATGAACATTTTATAAATTAGACAAAGTATATAATTTTTGACAAAACAAAAGCCTTATACATGGAATCTAACTGATTTAGTTGTCTTTAAATGTACATAGCATAACAAAGAAATATATATAAAAGTTAATCTTGTCTTGACTGCCTTACTAGTACATGTTACGACAAAATGTTCTGAGATTGTTGGTAGCAGTACTGATTGGATTTGGTTATCTCAGCAAACTTTCGGAGATGATTTGTATGGCTGGTACAGATGATGTATAATAATTCTGCTATTCTCTTTGGCATTTGTTTACATGCTCCATTTAGTTTAGCCTTAGAGTCCTAAAAAAATTAATCTGAGATGAATAACATAAACAAATACACAGGTGTTCATAGGCATATAAGAAAGTTTAGCAATTAATGTTCAACATACCTAAACTTGGATAAAGTGACAAGAGCAGGCAAGCTGCATTCCAAGAGTATCATAAATAAGATTTAGGCTACATATAGCCGAGGTGGTTTGAGATACCGTTGAGGCTTTTCGTAAATTTTCTTATTTCTTGGTCAGCAGTGACGATTTGTTTCAAGTTGGAAGCGTTAAAAGCGCATCATATACGAGGATATGTCACGGGAGTAAACCGACATGAGCCAACTAGAGCTGGAGGTACATACGTTAAGGGAGGTGTGGCAACTGTAAAGTTTACAAATGCTTTGTTGGAGTTTTTGGGCAATAGCTGCAGAGCATGTCATTAATAAACACAGATAATTGACATTGTAGCTATCTGGCTCTCCACTCGACTATATAACAAATACTTTCGTCGGCTGTAGTTTTTGTGATCATGGTAAAATTGATTCCGTTTTATATGAATGTTATTAATCCGGCAACATTTGTTTATTTAAGCTTGGTAAAAATAGTTTTATGTTAAATTTTTGCTTTGAGAAACACTTTCTGCATTCTAATTTGAATGAGTTTGTTTTGAGCTGTGAGCTTAATAAATAATCTTGACCATGATATAATCACATATAGTTTGGATCACAAATTCTATTATGCAGTAAGAATTGGAATCCGATATTTGCATGAAGAAACACCTTTGATTTTCGCCTCACTAGCAATTTATTGCATGATTTGCAACATCAAACATTCAGTTTTTTGTTTCATTGAGTAGCCTACAATATTATAGTTTCTCTGTCATTAGATGTTATCTTCAGAGATGGTTACAAGTTTCTATACAAATGATAAGGCTATTCTTACCAACTAGGCTAAGCTTATTAAAAAAACTTTGTTATGGAAAAATGTTACAAACAAGGATTACGACAGAGGCAATGATTTCTGCGACTGTCACTTCTTACTATGTCACGCATCAATAATTTTCCATACTTAGATAACCAGTTTTGTAAGAAGGTTAGTCTAACCTTATCTTGACTCAAATGGTAATTTCTTGACTCAGGGAGTTTCAGTCTGTATCGATGTTTCCTGTGTCTTTTTTCTGTCTCCTGTGTCCTTTTTCTGTCTCCCTGTGTCTTTTTTTCTGTCTCCCTGTGTCTTTTTTTTCTGTCTCCCTGTGTCCTTTTTCTGTGTCCCGTTCTTTCTGAGCTAAGTTATATTGTCTCACAATGTGCCAATGTGCAACTATTAAGAGTTCTAATGGTATCTTGTACATCTGAAGTTTGCAGTTATTTCAGTGTATGCCATTGCTTTTTCTGTTCATATGTTGAAGGGTTATCGTAATGGTCTTTGTCATTCATTTCATGTTTGTTTTGTCATTAGTTTAAGTTTTACTTTATATGAATGTAGAATTTTGGCTTGCCTTAAGGATGTAGATTGCTTGTTTGTCCTTCATTAAAACAAAATATCTGGAAAGAATACTGTGAATGCCTTTTTTTATACGAATTCTGAAAAACACTAATGGCTTTCGTTAAATCTGACAGAGATGGTGGTGAATTGTGGCCTGCAGAACATGGTACGTTCGTTTGCTCTGTGATGTTTTCAGACCATTGCCTTTCGAAGTTGCTTAGGAGAATTGGCATGATAGATTACAATTTCCAATAGCTCAGGTGATGCTGTATTCATGTACAAGTATAGTGAACAAAGAGAATTCAACATTTCTCTCCTTGTATGTCATTAACAGCAACACATTTTTTTGTATCCGGACACTTTTGTTGATGGCCAAGTTGGAAAGGAAGAAAGTAATATTGTGCTGCTAAATATGCTATCATTTCATTCATATTGTTGTTGATATTTTCATTCAAGCGAGTCAGTTTATTTGAGAAGCAAGTCTAACTTAGAACATGAAGGAAATTGTCTGTTTTTCTGCACTACTATCACATCAGCACTGTCTATAGCGGTATATTTTTTATATTGTAATCTGTTTTAATAAGACATTTGAACTGTCATCTCCAAATTACCAGCACTAGTTCTATCCATACCGGTATCATACCAGCACTAGTTCTATCCATACCGGTATCATACCAGCACTAGTTCTATCCATACCGGTATCATACCAGCACTAGTTCTATCCATACCGGTATCATACCAGCACTAGTTCTATCCATACCGGTATCATACCAGCACTAGTTCTATCCATACCGGTATCATACCAGCACTAGTTCTATCCATACCGGTATCATACCAGCACTAGTTCTATCCATACCGGTATCATACCAGCACTAGTTCTATCCATACCGGTTGTAATGAAATTAGATACGTGTATTATTTCTAGCCATTTCTTAAAAAATATTTCTAGTAAACATCAGCCCCAGACTTCTTTGTTTTCAAGGTATAATAGATAATTACCTCAACAGATGTGTCACGACTATAAAACAGGTACATTTTTAATAAATACTAATGCTTTTTCCAGTCTTTGGCTGCTGGGATGAATAAGCTTGAGAGCTGCTGCTGCGGGCGTTGGAGCGCGGTCCATTAGCGATTGGCGTGGCTGGGACTACGACTAATTTAGGGTCCGGAATGTGCACTAATTTTGTCTAACGTTTTTGCATTCTTGGTTCATCTTGGTCAACTGTCTTCTCTAGAACTGGTCAGTAGAGCAGCAGTCTTTGTCCTGAGCAGTATGGCTCAATAAGTTCACCATTATTGGTGATAAAGTTTCTAAGTTTATAAAGTTGTTCTTTTAAAAGTTCTCAAGTCTACAATATTTTCAAGTCTATTTTACCAAGACAAGCCACGGAAGGCAACAAGGTCAGTTTTTGCCTATTAATTTGTGCATTTCATTTTTAGCAAACTGTTAAACTTTTACACACATTAGGATTTGTTACATTCACTGTCTATTTCTCATTTTATGTTTATTTCACAATTTATGGCTAATTCTATACATTTGAGTTGCCTCTAAAACATTTGAATCAATATGTATATTTTTACACTGTTATTAATAATTGCAACTGTTTTATATTGATGTACATGTCATGCAATTCGCATTGCAGACTTCACGTTGAGCCAGTTGGGTTAAATAAAGTCTCATGAACCACAACTACTCATCAGTAAAGCTAGCTCTCCATTACGGCTTGTCACCCTAGATAGCGCCTGTCGCTACAGTGAAGTCTTGACCTCTACCATTGGAGAGTCAAGTTTACAAAGTCAAAGTGAAGTTCAAGTCTACAAAGTCAAGGTAAAGCTCAAGCTTACAAAGTCAAAGTAAAGTACAAGTCAAGTCCTTAGAGTCAAGTAAAGCGCTGAAAGGAAAATACTGAAGGAACCTGTAAAGACAAGTAACGTATCAATATTGGACTGAAGTAAATAGAATAGCTACAATATTTTCTTTACTTCCATGTGTGGCTTTATCAACCATTTTTAGCTTGGTATTGTATTGCCTTGGTTAATTTCTACAAGTCTGCTCGTTATTGTAAACTGAGTAGTTTTAGCTGAAGTACAGTTGACAGTAGTTGAAATTTAAATTCACAATTTTTACAAGCAAATTTGGTGCACATCAAGCGGCTCCTTTGATTGTCCGGTTTCTGCTCGGTAATTGTTTGTGGGGTCGCCATCCTTTGCCGCGCCGCAGTGCAATTCCTGGTAATCTCATCAAGTAGCTATTTAGCTGATTGACAATTTTGTCATTCGTCCTCTAGGCTATATTCACATGTAACTACTGTATTAGATGGGCACGCACGGGTAGGTGCCATCGTTAGTGTCTTACTGTCTTTAATTATTAAAGGGCTAGTTTTGTTTATTTTCATAGTAGGCCGAGTTGAAAGTTAACTCATAATTTTGTTCTCTGATATGGCGTCAGAGGACGAATCAAATCATCAAACTAATATGCAATCACTTGAAAGGTCTGATACAGATGTAGTTTCCAGGCGTGAGTCTGTACGCCTAAAGCTTATGCATTTGAATAATGAAGTAGCTCAAGCTATAGTTGAGGAATTTGAGCATATGGACCATTTTTTCGGTCAAACTGAAGCTCACACAAGAGAGCAAATAGAGCAATATAGTGCCACTGTTGATGCCAATTTGGAAACTATTGAAGCAAACTATAAGGAGTTAGATAGATTGACTGAAAATAAAACAGATTTAGAAACAATCAAAAATATGTTTGACTTGTGTACAAGCAAAATCGCCGTGAACCGACAGAAGCTTACAGTGCTACTAGAGGAGATGGACCAACCTAAACAAGATGATGAGGAAGATCTTCAAGAGGCGTCTGCTACCTTTGCTACTCACATGGAAAAGTTTAATCAACTGCTGTCCCGAATGAGAGAAAGAGAAGCTAATACCATAACTGAAGCAACACCTTCAGCTTATAGCCGGCCAACTGTTATGCCTACACGCACCAACAACGCAGAAGTCAATGTGGAATCCTATAACAGTATTGGAGCTCAAGATACAGGTCTACAAGTCATAAAAGATCTCACAACTAGTCTTATTGCTTCAATGAGAGCAACAAAGAGGCAGTCTCTGGCACCTGCTGTGTACCATGGTGATCCCATTACCTTCACAGAATGGGAAATGGATTTTGACGCTTACGTGGAGACTGAAGGTTTGACAAATATTGAACCCCTCCGTCACCTTAAAAGGTTTGTGTCTGGTAAGGCTTACAATGCCATCAGCGGGCATTTCTTAACTAATACACTATCTGCATACTATGATGCAAGAGCAGTGCTGAAGGATAGATTTGGAAACAAACACAGCGTAAGCAGAGCACTACGTAAAAAGCTGTCGGAATTCAGCAAGATAGGACCCAAAAATAGTTCTATGCTAAGGGAATATGCTGACTTGCTGGCACATGTTAGATCTGCTATGAGCGATGTTACCCAGCTAAACATCTTAGATGATAGCGAGGAGAATGAGAAACTAGTTGCAAAGCTACCCGATTTCATGATTAGAAGTTGGGTGAAAATAGTCAAGGAAAGACGTCAAGCCAGGAAGCCGTATCCTGACTTCAAAGAGTTCACATCATTTGTTATTGACCATGCGGAGATCATGGAAGAGCCATTGATGCAGCTGACAAGCATGAATTTGAAAGACAAACCCAAACAACAAAGAATCTACCCTAGTGCTCGAGTTAGTGCTCTTGCAACATCTACTGTTTACGCTAACTCCTGCATTTGCTGCAAGAAGCCTCATGCAACAGCCGAATGCTACACACTGAGAGATATGAAGGCGGCCCAACAAGAAGCCTTTGTTAAACAACATCGTCTATGCTTTGGATGCTTGGGTTCCTCAGATCACAAATCTAAAGAATGTCCAAAAAGAGCAACCTGCAAGAAGTGTCAGAAAAGACACCCCACCGCCTTACACAGAGAACCTCATGAATGGGAGCGAAATAGGAGTACAGATACAAAGGCTCCAGAAACTCAAACTAACACTTCAGGTGGGATGAAAATGGAAACCAAGCCCAACAAACAATACACAAGCACTCTAAAGGAATCTCAAGGGAACACTGCTCGAGAGGATTCTTTGCAAAAGACAAAGAAACTTGATGTCAAGTTCACAAGTTGTGCAGAGAAAGGGCTAAATATGATTCTTCCTGTTTATGTTTCCTCGCAATTTGATCCACAGAAAGAGGTACTTATATACGCTATGTTAGATTCACAGTCGGACAGCACATTTCTCACAACAGACGTTGGAGGCATGCTGAACACAGATACAACAATAGAAGATGTACAGATGGAAACTCTAAATGGATCGACACTTGAGAAGATCAATTTACACCACAATATTTTAGTTAGGGGTTTCCACGAATGTACCAAGCTAAGCATAGCAGCTTACGCTTGGAATGACTTCTCATGTGACAAAGACCAGATACCTACTAGAGATAATCTGGCCAAGTATGAACATCTCGTCGAAATCTCCAAGTTTCTTCCTCCCCTGCTTGATATACCTGTGGCTATGCTGATTGGGCGAGACTGTTCAGATGCCTTTGCACCGATAGAGGCAATACATGGACGTAAAGGACAACCATTTGCTGAGAAAACAGTTCTAGGATGGACAGCTATGGGCAGTGGTAAAAGACAAAATGGTCGTAAAACACCAAGAGTATCAGTGAATGCCTGCAATACATTTGCAAATATACTATCTGATGATAGTGACACGCTAAGCTCTCAAGATGACATAAAGTTCATGGAGATTTGGAGTACAGGAACTGTACAAAGAAATGATGAGTACTTTCAGATGCCATTACCCTTTAGATCGCGGTCCAAACTACCTAACAATCGTTTGCAAGCAGCATTGCTGGCTACTTGGCTTAGTAAGACACCGCAACACGAGTTAGATCTTAGAATTGACGAGGAGCATTACTGGTCAGACTCTCAAATTGTGCTCAGCTACATAGCCAATGACTCCAAGAGATTTCAGATTTATGTAGCAAACCGAGTTCATGAAATTAGAGAGCACTCACAAGTCACTCAGTGGCACCATATAGCCGGGGAGCACAATCCAGCGGACATAGCGTCCAGAGGGATAGAATTCCACAAACTAATGAAGAGTATCCGGTTCCATGGGCCTGAGTTCTTAAAAGAAAAACAAACATATCCTTCAGCTAAACAGACTGATTTCCAAGCGAAACTGGGTCAAACAGATCCAGAAGTGAGAAGAATTAAAAAATGCAACACAAAAATGAAACAACCTAATCCAGTGCTCAAGCTCATAGAGCACTTCAGTACCAAAATTCGACTTCTACGAGTTGTTGGAACACTTCAAAAGATGGTACGCAACAAATCATGGAAGCTGGAACCACTAGAGGCAGTCAAATGTGTGACATGCCGCACACTACGAGGAAAAAGCTCTTCTCAGCAGATGGGAGACTTGCCATTAGAAAGAACTGGAAAGTACCCCCCCTTTAGGCATACTGGTATGAACTGCTTTGGGCCTTTTGAGGTTAAAAAAAGGCGTACTGAGCTGAAGAAGTATGGTCTAGTCTTTACCTGTCTATATACCAGAGGAATACATACTGAGCTCTTGGATGACTTATCGACCAATGCATTTCTGAATGCATTGCGTTGTTTTATATCTATTCGAGGACATGTGAAAACCCTGTACAGTGACATTGCCACCAACTTTATTGGAGCAAAAAATGAATTTGACAAGCAACTTAAAAATATGGTAGACAACGAAGCTAAGCAAATTCTAGCAAACATGCAAATAAACTTCATCATGTCAACACCAACAGCTAGCCATCAAGGTGGTGTTTGGGAGCGACAAATTCGCACCATTCGATCTATTTTAGACGATGTCTTTTACAAACACAAAGGCAGATTCGATACTTCCATGCTACGAACGGCATTTTGTGAGGTGATGGCAACGGCTAACAGCAGGCCTCTATCTTTAGTTGATGTCAACGATCCGGAAGAGCTGCCAATCACTCTGAACGCTTTGCTAACTGGAAAGCCAGAACCAACACCGCCACCCCCAGGAGAGTTTACAACGAAGTCATATGCTAAAGCTAGATGGAAAGAAGTACAATGTTTGGCGGAAGCATTCTGGCAAAAGTGGAAGGTCACTTACTTCGATGAGATTACCAAGCTTCAAAAGTGGGCCGATATTAAGGTGTACCTTGCCAAGGGTGATGTGGTACTCTTGGTCGAGCACGATATGCCCAGAAATCACTGGAGAAAAGCTATAGTGGAAGAAACCTATCCAGGATCAGACGGTCTTGTTAGAAAGGTGTCAGTTCGATTAGCGTCAAAGTTCCTCTCCAGCGATGGAAAAAAGAACAATTCTACATAGACCTGTTCAGAAACTAGTTAAAATGGTATAGATTATGCTTATACTGTTATCCTTGTATTTTATGCTATTACTTTTATCCTCCATCTATGCTAAATGTGCACCGTCAAATTTGGCAGCACATTTTTTGTTTTATCACATATACATATCACTTTATACTACTTTCTGCTTACCCTTACCTTCATGTATGTTTCACAATATATCGCTTTCAGGTAGTATGTTTTATGCTTTCAACATAATCCTTAAAATGTGGTGAAATGTGGACAGTAGTATTTTTAGCTTGCTTATAATAGTTAATTTCCTAGAGTAAATTAAGGTGGGAGTGTAATGAAATTAGATACGTGTATTATTTCTAGCCATTTCTTAAAAAATATTTCTAGTAAACATCAGCCCCAGACTTCTTTGTTTTCAAGGTATAATAGATAATTACCTCAACAGATGTGTCACGACTATAAAACAGGTACATTTTTAATAAATACTAATGCTTTTTCCAGTCTTTGGCTGCTGGGATGAATAAGCTTGAGAGCTGCTGCTGCGGGCGTTGGAGCGCGGTCCATTAGCGATTGGCGTGGCTGGGACTACGACTAATTTAGGGTCCGGAATGTGCACTAATTTTGTCTAACGTTTTTGCATTCTTGGTTCATCTTGGTCAACTGTCTTCTCTAGAACTGGTCAGTAGAGCAGCAGTCTTTGTCCTGAGCAGTATGGCTCAATAAGTTCACCATTATTGGTGATAAAGTTTCTAAGTTTATAAAGTTGTTCTTTTAAAAGTTCTCAAGTCTACAATATTTTCAAGTCTATTTTACCAAGACAAGCCACGGAAGGCAACAAGGTCAGTTTTTGCCTATTAATTTGTGCATTTCATTTTTAGCAAACTGTTAAACTTTTACACACATTAGGATTTGTTACATTCACTGTCTATTTCTCATTTTATGTTTATTTCACAATTTATGGCTAATTCTATACATTTGAGTTGCCTCTAAAACATTTGAATCAATATGTATATTTTTACACTGTTATTAATAATTGCAACTGTTTTATATTGATGTACATGTCATGCAATTCGCATTGCAGACTTCACGTTGAGCCAGTTGGGTTAAATAAAGTCTCATGAACCACAACTACTCATCAGTAAAGCTAGCTCTCCATTACGGCTTGTCACCCTAGATAGCGCCTGTCGCTACACCGGTATCATACCAGCACTAGTTCTATCCATACCGGTATCATACCAGCACTAGTTTTATCCATACCGGTATCATACCAGTATTTTGATATTGATAAACCACTGTTCTTAGACCTTATGGTAACATTGCAGAAGGGTGCTGCTAAGAGCACTGGCCAGTAATAGTTTGGTGTATACTGCTTGTCTTAATGGTGTTTACAGATTCCCTTTCACTTATTCCAATTGCATTTTTAATGTTATTAGAGAGTACATGATAACTGAGTAGTCTGAGCTCTCTATAGTTAGTTTACATGTTACTAGGTTACAACAACTTCTGTGTGCGCTAGAAGTATTTCTATAGGATTCATTCGTGGGTCATCAATGGAGCAATTCTTGTGTCACCCTCGTATTATTGAAAGTGGCATGTAGAGAAGAACTTGAGTTTATGGATATGTTTAGGTCTCAATAAATGGTTATTGCAAAACCATATTCAATTATCGCCATTTTTCAACATAACGTCATGTGAACATCTCTTGGGCATATGTTAGAAATATGAGAGCACCCAAGTTTCAGGCTTTATTTTGCACGCTGTACAAGGATATATAAATCGTATTACTACAATCAAACCTCTATGGAATAATTTCATTCCATTTTTAATTGAAAAGGAAATTTTCCAAATCCAAGTTTTATGCAACTCAATGAATGCGATGCAGTTTTACATAAATTTTTATTAAAATTATGTAAAGTGAGTTTAAATATAACAAGGGGTACAAATTTAATTGATAAGTGTGAAGATTTGGAAAGAAAAGTATGTGGTATATTTAATGCAACGCGCAGCTATCAACTGAGTCATAAGTCAATTGTAATTAAATTACTCAGCCTATTCATATAATAGCTTTCCATCATATTACTAAACACAAGTTAGTTTTTGGACCCACAATCCTACTATTGCAGGGAAATAACACTTTTAGATAAAAAGCCAAGTACAAGCATAACTGATCCATTAAGTGCTAACTATCTTTATCAGCTTGTCGTCTTCCTATCAGTGGACTGCTCAAAGTCTATTTTGGAATTGTAGCCACACAGATTCTAGCATCAGTAGTTTGGCTAATCATTCACAACAGGAAGCGAAGAAGCCAACATTAGACGAGCCAGTCATGGAGAGCGCAGCCGTAGAGGAGCCAGCACTCTCTTCCTCGCCCTGTTCAACACACAACGATGGTATGTTCTATATTTTGATACTTCATATAGCTGGTATGCCTGCCCACACATGCGGTTTTTATAGTGAGTTACCTTAGTTTGACCTCTAGCGAGTTAGATTTCAATTAGAAAAGGAATGCTTTTATCATTTCGCTCCAATCATTTCGCTCTCAGTTGAAGCGAGTGTGGTCATGGGATGTGATGTGACGCATTCCTCATGTGATCTTACTCACATGACGCTCTGTGACACTCTTCATAATAATACTTGAATACTCATGTAGTTTCTTGTTATTTATAGTTATTTTTGTTGCGTGTCAAGATATTCTATTTGTGTTATGTAATAGACGCCTACGGCCATATAGGTTAACTTATATCTTGGGGTTTCATTAAGTATAATTGTAATGCTTGCTGTTTGCTCCAATTGACGTACTAGAAAAGCTTTTTGCCCTTATGGTAAGCCTGGGTTATCAGATGGTAATAGTGAGACTTGGTGAGAAATCACATGCTGTTATTTCAATGTCCTTGGAAAGGTGAGGGTTCGGTTGCACTTTCCTTTGTTGCACTTTCCTTTGTTGCATTTTCCTTTGTTGCTTGTCTACTGAAGCTGCAAACTAAGTGATGTATTTTTGTTAAAAATCGTTAGCCAAGGCGATATTGTACATTACTTGCATAAACTTATTTTCGTGATCTGTGGAGCTCTCTACTTTTACTGATCGCCACATCTATTCAGGTGATGCTGTTGAGGATAATGCATTGACAAACAGTGAGAAGGCCTCAGCTTCTATAGATGATTCCCCTTCGTCTGGTACCAATAATGCCTCAGGCGCATCTCCTTCGTCTGTAGGCAGTAAGACCTCGAATACCAGCGGTAGGTGCCTGTGATTTTTGTGTTGCTAGCTTACCGCCCATGCCGTGTACACCACCGCTCTCCTTTCACTTCTTTTTTATTTGATATTCCACCTGTCTCCCATTGGGTCGCACTTTTTTCTCACTGGTTGTACCTTTATTCCTGTTTATGTTTTGTGCCATACATTTAGCTCAGCAGGCTAGCAATGGTCTAGTTGATGCTGAATCATATCATGCTGCCAGACCATATCATCAATCTCCTGGTAAAACCTACACACATCTCACTACTATCTTTGGCTGTGTTCATATGCCACAACCAGCTTTGACCTACACAAGTGTCCAGCTGTCGAGCTCTTAATGGTGTGCTGACATTTGCTCCTAAAATGGCATCGGCATCGCTATTCCCTTATTGCTAGGAGACAGTAGCGGTTGCAGCACAAACATTTGCTTTTCTACAGTCGATGATGGTTCTCTTGAACTCCCAGCGGATCTAGTCCCGCCTCAGCTCACCCCGGAGCGTCAGATGGAGTCCCCTCACA
The DNA here is from genome assembly GCF_963576615.1 of Watersipora subatra. Classification (NCBI taxonomy): domain Eukaryota; kingdom Metazoa; phylum Bryozoa; class Gymnolaemata; order Cheilostomatida; family Watersiporidae; genus Watersipora; species Watersipora subatra. The sequence goes on from NC_088710.1 coordinate 64,565,361, forward strand.
GCGATAGTTTTATATCTGCCGTGGAAGGTGTAGAAACTGGTGAGTATTAGTGGAGCCCTTATTATATGAGTATTACTGGTGAGTATTGGTGGAGTGGAGTGGAAACCTTCGGGGACATTTGCTGCATTTCCACACATCACTGTTTAGTCCTTCATATCACCCTTCAATGCAATCATTCTCTAAAAATCTTCACCTACAAAGAAACTTTTTGTACCTTCAATGCAATTATTCTCTAAAAATATTCACCTACAAGGAAACTTTTTGTACAAAGCTTATACTAAGGTCCTACAAAAGCGTGCAAATGGAATTGGTAGCTTTTTACATAGCTATTTATAGCCCTGTATCATTTTTAATCTGAGCCGTGTGTTGTAGCTGTTGCTTTTATGGTCATTCTGATGAGTTGCATTTTTTAAAATTCACCATAATTGCAATTTTAATCTAAAAATGGTAATATATTAATTATTCTAATATATGGCTGGCTATAAAATAAACTGCTGGATTCGGCGAAATGCGCTGGGAAGTTTGTTAGTTGGTGTATTTACTTTGGTGTCAGTATGACAATCAGCTAGAATTTATGAAATGTAGTTATATAGTAGAATTATGAAGAAACGTGCTGCATTTACATTTTCAAAGCAATAGCGAGTTCTCATAAGCAGGTCTTAACGGTGCTGGAATGGCTACATCTAAAATATATTTTATGTTGATCATACCAAAAGGCGTGTAACAAGGTTTGTTAATCACGAATGATGAATGCTTGAGTCATTGGCTATAATCGACTATGTATTTGTGAGGTCTCTTGTAGTCAGAGGAAAAAGCATCCATTCATGACTGGCTTATGTCTACATGCAGCTTGTACTATTATTAGCTCCTCAGCTAAATCCGCCGCTCTTTTGTGTGCATTTGAGATTGAGGGCAACACAAAGTGTGTCATATTTACTTGGCTCACATCTGTGACTCCAGGGCACGTCTCTTGCACATTTAGAGCTCATTTTAACTCATTGTCAATCCTCTACAGATTCTGAAGGGGCACAGCTAGATACTGACAGCGAGCTGTACAATTCTTTTCCAGGAACTGACCGGGACGGTGCTGACACGCCCAAACACTTGCAAGAAAGCCCATTACCTGGTGAAATGGATGGGCGTGGTAAGTACCTTGCTTCTCTTCTGCTATACACTTTCCTTAGGCCTCCGATTTGGCCAGTAAACTTATCAGTCATAATGTAAGGTACAAAGAATCCCTACATTATGATATGACAACTATCAGACCCTGATTAGCATCTATACACCAATCACTCTTTTTTATTATTTTAATTACTTTTCATCATTTGATTAGTGTTCTTGCAAAAAATCAAAGATATGGTGTCTACCAAAATTTTGTATAATTTTTAGAAGTATTTCGCTCTTCAGTACATTTTAGCCACTGCGAATCATTATCCTTGAAACGGGAAATAAATTTCAAAAATTACAATTTCAGTTATTTGGGCTCGTTATTTGGTTTTGTGCCAACAAAAGTGATTGCTTATTTTTGCTGTTCACCGAGCTTTGATATCAATGCCCTGATGCTATTAGTCAGATTTGCATGATCCCACTGCTACTTGAAATCTGCTACTATTGCTCCGCTTTACATCACTAGTTTGTTCTCTCTGAGTATCTACTTCCTCATTTGGATTTCACCCAGCCTTGACTGGTTTGAAAAAGTACTTGAAGTCCAATACCTTCTTGCCATTGCCAAGCCTTGACTAGTGTATGATTACCGCTAGCTTTGATCAATATAGCTGCTCCTGTTTGCGTTTTATTGCATGCGCTCCTTCAAGGTTCAAGTCTTAGCTTCAATGCTACTAGTATTTGGCTCCTCTTCTACTAGCACTAGTTCTAGATCTACCTCCTATCGCCCTGTGACAGTATGTCTGTTCTAGAACAAGACAGCTCTTTTGCATCTGCAAGCGGTGACATCACTGTAATTCACTCACATGAGGTGACGTTAGATGTCACAGGAAGTCCATCTGTAAAATCTACGGAGGTAAGTCTAAACTGATAGATTTCTTATCCGTGGTTTATCAAAGATAAAAGATAATGTTCATTTTGGCCTTTAACCTATTACATATACCCGATGCTTAATTTTGTTAATCAATCTTGAGGCTTTGAAGGTTAAAGAGTAAAGCCATTGATGAATGCTTTTTTAAAAGTAACTAAGCTTAGTTAAAGTTAGTGGTCCAGATGGTGTAATTGCTCGTGTTCGAGCAATTTCAACACTTTCTTACTTGGCCTATACGTCGAGGTATAAAGTTTGGTTTTAAAATCCTGGTTTTGACATGTACTTGCCGTATAAGTCGACCTACTTTTTTGGCCCAAATCGTTTGATCGCTAATGGTTCAATCGGCATTAGAGGCGGTCGATGCATAGCTGAGAGAATGGCATTCAAAACGCCCATGTTTTTTGTGCCATCGGCAATACGTTTTAAAAATTAACAAAAGAACGAGAGATAACAGTTTTAGTGATGACCACAAAACGTGAAAAACAATACTTCACTATTGTATTGGCCCGCCTCGCCAAAAGAACAAACCGGTAACTTTGCTAATACGTATGTACGTTTTTAACGGAAAAGCCACACCACAAGGCAGATTTCTGTCAGGAATTGTGATTAAGTACAAGAAAAAGGATGGATGGACGATAGTTGTAGATGTTTTGAATATATTACCAAAGTGTGGGGTTGTGGGCAGATACTACGAAAGAAGACATTAAGTTTAGGAAAAACACGTTATTCCAAAAAAGAATCCTAGCGATGACAATTTGAATGGTGAAGAATGAGACTTTGTGTTTGAACAATCTCATGTTCAGTGGGAATGCTAGTATTTCACTATTTTATAAATAAATTCCCTATATGTCATGTAATTTTGATTTTCAATAGTTTTTTTGAATATGAATTTTACTAGAATTGATGTCATGAAAATTGTGACCACCGATGAATAAGTCACGGATGGATTTTTAAGCTTGAAATTTGGTGTTAAATTTTTGACTTATATGCCGGAATTTACGGTGGATAGTTCATATTATGAATAGGAGAGTCACAAAAAATTATCTTGTAAGTATGAAATCAGCTGTCTAAATACAACTGAGCTCCAAGTTATAAAGTATTGAAGAGTTTTTACTATTGAAGTTCTGTCAATCCTCATTCCATTTTGTGTAAATTAATTCATCAAGATAGGACAATTCCAGTATGAAATCAACTGTCTAAATACAACTGAGCTCCAAGTTATAAAGGATTGAAGAGTTTTTACTATTGAAGTTTTGTCAATCCTCATTCCATTTTGTGTAAATTAATTCATCAAGATAGGAGAATTCCATCGCGAATGAATTGACATCTCATCTTTCAGTTCGCTTAATGCGCTGTGTGCGTTCATCTTATTTCTACAAATACACCATCAGCTCAATTAATACGCATATTTTCATATGCAGACGACATCCCGAAAAGAATACCTCAAGAATATAAGCATCTTGTTTGAGGCATTCAAATTAACTTAATAATCTAAAAAATTTATTTCTGTTGTTGTACATCACTTTTTGTATGTTTGGTTATTGATGAGTTTTCAATTATTTTGCTTTTTCACTAAAGATTTCAGAAGAAAGCTCTACTGCACAAGGTGGTGACGAACCAGTAGAGACACTACCAGATGGTGATGACGGTGGTCAACTATCTTCAGAGCACAGTGCGTCTGCTGAAACTGATGAGAAACCTGCACAGACATCTACATCGGTAGAGAGTACATCAGCTGAAGTACCTGCCAATTCTGATTCGTCGGTGACACAACAGCTCTCTACTGAGCATACGCTGTCAGATGCAGAGATGTCTTCGGAAGTTCCTATAACAGACTCGACAGCAGCAGAGCCAGCAGCTGATCTTTCTGAAGTTAATGAAGAGCATTCCGGTATGCTAACAGAAGCCAAGAGTAGTGTATCTGATATACCTGAAAAGCAAATGCCACAGTCTAGTGAAACCCAAGCTGAAATAACAGCTGCATCAGCTAGGGGCGAGACTGCGGAGCCCCAAACAGAAATGGAAGCGGCTAGTGATGAAACCTCGGCGCTCAAAACAGAAAAGGAAACGGCTAGCGGCGAAACCTCGGAGCTCCAAACAGAAAAAGCAGCAGCTAGTGGTGAGCCTGTAGAACAGTCACCTGCCGTAGTGGTGACTCACAAAGAACCCACAGATATTACGCCTGTTGCCAGTGCAGAAATCGAAGTAGCCCGGGGCCAGAATCAGACGGTTGATAAGAAAGCATCTAATGATGTTATGGAAAGTGGTGAGTGAGATTGATTATTACATTTTGTGGGAATGAGAAGAAATTTTGTAGCTAGTGATGAATATAGGAAAAGAATTATCGAGTTCCCATCATAACCCTAGTACTTTAGAAGCTGGTCAAACATGTGCTGTAATAGATAAAATATATGCTAGCCTATGGTCCTGAGGATACGTAGTTATTCGGGTGTTGCTAATGTGTCAGTATGCGTACTATTGATTTATTTTGCAGAATCTTTCTCTAAGAAAAGCTTGACGGAGTCACAAAAAATCAAAGCAAAGGTATGTTGCTCAACCACCCAGCTGTCTTTAGTGCTATATTAAATACTCTCGGTGACCTTACGATCTACGCAACAGCAGTGTATGAAGTCAAAAAATCTTTTTCAGTCGTTTTCATGCCTCAACATGTTTTGTTTTGTCAACTGGCCTGTCCAAGCTACATTTACCATTGCTACCAAGAAAGCACTTGGCCAAACCAACTAGCATGTGTCGGATCATATCACTATTTAGAAAATGTGACATGGTTTGCGGCGTCGCATGCATAATATGAGCAATTTTTGTTATTTGTTTAGGCGCTGCGCCAAATAGCCGATGCACTTCTAAAGTGTTTTAAAAAACAGTTCTTTTCGCATAGCACGCTCAATGTCTGTACTAATCAGGCTTATTTATCTATCGATGTATTTCCATGCTTTGAATGAGTTCGGAGTTGCCCGCTGCTGACGAATTCACACCCTAACAATTCGGAGTTACACTACGCATATAGATCTTTCCAAGATTGGCGATGTGTCCCACAAAATAAAACTTGGTAAAGTAGATTCGCTTTTTCACAGCGATTGCCTTTGCACAAATTTAATGAAGCGAAATGGTGACAAATGCGTTTGGATTTTAGCTTTTCTTTGATTCGGGGCAGAAGCACCTCCGCACCCATTTGAAGCATGGAAACAGTGTATGAGTAGGCCTTGAAACATCAGTATTTTATGCACCTATTGACCTACTTTCTTGTGCATGACCTACTTTCCTGTGCTGTTTAGCATGTTTATGCGTACTTTATGACATAATTATTTGTTCTTGCTGATGCATGCTCTTGCATTATCTGTCCTATGCTCTTGTACGACCTGACTTACCTAGTTTCACGTGCTGTCGGACCTACTTGCTTGTACTAGCTGATCTACTCTTTAGCACAGTCAAAACTTTGCTTTGATTGTTTCAACATACAATCTTTCCTATACTTCTAACAAATGGTGTTTGAAGTTTTTCAAAACATCAAAGCTTTATAAGGGAAAAGTTGTTGGAGGTTTACCTGAAACTGTAAAAAGTAATGGAGACCATAAGCTAAGTTAGTTTAAGATTCACCTAGTCTTGGTTATTCTGCCTTTCTCTATCACCACTATACAAACCTATGCATTGCCGAGAGTACACATGTTCGTCTCCGCTTTTCTCTAAAATAAAGTAACAATAAACACATTTTTTATCGCCTAATAATTCATTGTAATTTAGTTTTTTATGTTGTTTTATATAATGCATTAGATTTATTAGCTCTATGTATAATTATCTACAGTATTTATTCATGAGTTGTCATAAACTTTCCAAATGTGGAACGAATTAAATGAATTACAGTGCATTCTTATAAAAATATTTGCTTCTACATACAAATGCAGTATGATACAGTAATCCCCTGAAACACAAGCTAAATGCATTCTGGGATGGAGCTCGCATGTCAGTTCACTCGTATTTCAAATCAATTTTCCCGTGTAAAATAACTAAAAACAAATTAATCGGGTCTCACCCTCTTACATAGAAAACACCTAAAAACAGGTTATTGCAATGGAAAATATGTTTTTAATGTTCTAATTCCCCATCTATGTTCTCAAAGTAACAAACACTACATGTATTTAGTGGTTATGATCTGCAATAAAATGGGACATTATTATGTACAGTACTGTATGAAGTTCTTACCTTCGAGACAGACAGTAGAGGCTAACCGCAGGCAGTGTGATAATGAGAGAGACTTGACGGCAACACGTTAGTTACGCTACACTTTTGCGGCACACCACGTAACATAAACTTTAAATTTAGCTCAACTGAACTTAGCATGCTCTACACACTTAAATTTTAAAAATTAAATTTCAATCTTACGTTACACTAAACTTAATTGCAATTCTGTTTTCATATTCATTCCTTTACTTCTTCGGGCTTAGCTCTGCTTGCCTCGCTTTCACTTTTAGTCGGCTTTTGAGAGGTTTTTCAAACTCATCTGATGAAAAAGTCTTAGCAATGCAGTTCTCATAAGCAGCCTCTCGCGTACTTGGCCACTTACCAAACACACCGAGAACCATCTCAACGGCTTGTATCTCAAATTTGTCTCGTATCTCAAGTCAAAAATTTACTCGCAATTTCCTCGCATCTCAAATTGCTCGAAACTCAAGGTAATACTGTATGCGAATGAATTTACTTCATATGTGGAGATTTGACAGTACTAGATGAGACACTATTCCTTATCTGGTCAGCAATTTCCTTGGGCCCTATTCATTCATGGAATATGATTATGGTCTAATCAGCATTGTAATCTAATCTGTAACTTTTGTTAGTACTACCTTTAATGAAACATACCGTAGTTGTTTTCTTGTTAGGGTTTATCACAATCGCTGGTCATAATGTGATCATTCGTATATACCGTATATACTGTATATACCGTATATACCATAGCTGCAAGTATAAACTATTTTGAGTTTTTCAATCATTGTTAAGCTGTTTTATTTCTGATTAAAAGCTTTAATATTGCTGACACCTGAATGCACAGATATGTGGATTGGCGTAAGCCAATTACCTCATTTTATTTGTATTCGTAAAACTTGTACACTAGCACTATAATGAAATATGAAGAAAAATAACATTTCATTTTTAATTTTAGGAGCGTAATTTCTTTGACAATAAAAGATCATTAAATGCCTCTACTTGGGTCAGGTAGTGAATGTTGCATAAATCACCTGGGCAATTTATCAGCCAAACCCTGAGATATACAAATATATGTAGCTTATATATTGGAACATAAAACCTCTCATGTCTGTGATAATGTAGTATATTTGTACACTACCCGTGATGAGGTTATCCACTATTAATAGTGCGTCATTGAGTTCACACCGAATCAATACCAATATTTTTTATGTAAATTAAGTTCTGTTTCCAGATAAAATGCTTAACGAGTGTAAAGTTAACCATTTTGATATGAAAATCACTTCATTATTCAAAAGTTTCGAGCATTAAACTTTCAAACAGTAACTGCATTAAAATGATTTATGTACTCAATTCAAAAAGTATCAATCGCGTGTTAGTACGCTCATACAGCAGAAACATTTTCCGCGAAGAAATTATAATTTTTTGTAGATTTCTTTATGTATGCTGCTGGAAGCTGCTGTCGCGCATGGCATTAGTTTCAGTATTTTTTTATAACTGTAAGAAACTGTAAGAATTGTGAATTGAGATACTTTACAATAATGACTCAAATTACATATATTAGAGTTGGTTTGTAAAGCAAGATGCATTCAGTTTGCTATTGGACAGTGAGGTGATCGCTGATAGAGAGGTTGAGGCAGTCTCGTTACGAGCAGCTGTCCCAAATATACTGTAGTAATAGCATCCTTAGTCAATATTTATCTGTACATTATCTTTTCATTTAGTATTGTGAGCTTGTTAGCATTTTTGTAAACACTGCAAAAGATATGTGATATGATTGCCGTTAATGAATATAGCCTATACCATTACAGCAAGCGCATTCTTTTGAAAGTCTGCTTTGATGCTCCGAGTGTTAGATGTTCTCAAGCATTCGTAGCCAACATAGATTGATCTTCATTTTCCTGTTTATGGATAATAAATATTTCTATATTCAATGTTTATTTATGGATGATGCGTCTCAGGGATTACATCATTGTCTCATCTGATTAGTTGAGCATTTGGAAGTTTAAATTGAATATTCAGTGAAGGAATTCAATAAGCAATTTAGATATTGACAGAGAGGAAACCTTCAGTGTTTTTAATTGAGTCAGTTAATCAGAACTGCGCTCTAGTAGAGTTAGACTGTGCTCTAGTAGATATGACTTATAGTTCGTAATTAGCTGTTAACAGGAAGGAAATGGTGCATCACTTAATATTCTATGCATGCATCTATTGCTCATGTTATTGCCTGATGAGTGAGCTTTCAATATATTATCATCTTTGGTTTGTTTTGTTGCTGCTCTGTAACATAGGCCAGCTCTGCATTTTTTTGTACACAAACCTGGTTTGACAGGTTTTTTGACAAGTTTGAAAACATATTATACAGGCATGGTGTTGTTCTAGCCTGTGCTCTAATCTGCTAAAATTCTGCCACCAGCCTTAAATCACATGAAACTCAGATATTCATATTTACTATTCCATAAAGTATTCCATTTGTTCATGTACTGCGTTTTACCTAAATGTGTTGGGGAGGGCAAGAGCAGTTCTAAACACTGCGCTACACTCATCAGTGCACCAATGAATGATGCACTGATGAGACATTCTAAGAGCTTGTAAGGCTTCAACTAATCCTTCTGGTTGGCTTCATCTGATGCCATACATGATTTATGACAAGTAATGTTCAAGTAGATTTAGTCTAGCTGTGATATAGTGAGTGTCTGACCTGTCCATATATAGTGACTAATTCCTGCCTCCTCTGAGAAGGTCTGTTGACGAGTTTAGTTGCTGTAGGCTCTGGCAGCTATGCTGTTGCAAAGATCCAGTTCAATGACTAATGACCTAAGGATATTTTCAAATCGAACTATTTATTATCTCTACATTAACGAAGATGAAATACTGAGATTGAGTTTTGTTAATAACTGCTTTAATTATTCTCAAAATGCATGTGGCAAAATAAGCAATGGAAAATATAAATGTTCTATGGGATTTGGAGTTGCCTACTTTCTATTTTGCATTATTTTTAAAAATATTGCGATATAAGTTACAGCAAAATCTCTCATGTGTGATAAGTGTTTTAATAACTGGTTGAACTTTTTATTCTGTAGAAAATGGCTACTCCACCTGCTGAAGAAGGGTGCTGTCTTATTCTCTGAACGCTGGAGCTCTACATTGGAAGAGCAATCGGGCATCAGTCATTGCCTTAATTGTAACACTGGATAGTGTGAACAGCTCATGCATTTTTAAAAGCTTTGTGACGTTCATATGCTAAGGACACCTAATTATTGTACATTTATATTAACCCATAAGTGTATTGTTATGGTATTTCACACACAACACAGTATACAAAATCATTTCTTTTTATTCCTATACCTAATTGCATAGAATTGCTGTAACTATGCTAAAAGAGATGTAGTAGATCTTATTCTTTAAATCGAGCTTCTAGACTGAGATTCATATAATAATGGTGCTGTAATTAATTTGTTTGCCAACTTGTTCCCTAGATTTTTTTATAGAATGCAATTTTGTTTATAAAATATATGTGGCATTAATTCGTGTTATCTGTTGCATAACCATTTAAAAACTTTTAAAATATAATGAGCTGTATTTGCAACTGTGGCAATAATGCAAGAATATTGTTTCCCAAATGACCAATACACATGTATATAGAGATCTACAAATCAAATGGTACACTACGGGAACAAGTTGTTCTATAATGATATAGCCATTTTCTCTAGCCTTAACTAACAAATGGATGTCGATGTAATATTTACTCGCTATCTCTAATTACATTGTTTTTAGGTTACAGTTTTCTTATTTTATGATATAAATATATGTAGGTAACCGTTTAGAAACATCTATGTCGAACGTACCATATACCAACTGGTTATAATATAGGAGTTGCTCCTACATTTTCATAGAACTAATCTTCTGCAAAACGCCCATCTGTTAACCGTTTGCTACCTCGCTTTCGCATCCATGAAAGAACGGCTTGTAAACTGCAAAAAATATGGCGACTCGCGTGCAAACTTGCTAGATGCGGCGACGTCAAATAAACGTGATGTAATATTATTACTGCTGAGTTATGATAAAATAATTGAAGCGGGAAAAACGCGCTTTGCAGGTAGTAGAAAAAGTAATATTACTCAATGGCTACACATTTGAAGGCTGGTCACAGCTCAAAAAACGAAGTGCCATCTACACAAGAAAATGAAGATGAAGAGTCCTTCGCATCATCTAGTCCAAGTCCATCAAACACCCTCGATTTTCAGAAGAGCGTTAATAAGCGTCTTGAGGCTATGACTGACAGACAAGATAGCATACAAGCTCTTTCTTTATGGATGATCCATCATAAGATAGATTGTCAAAAGATTGCTGCTTGTTGGCTAGCTGCTATGAAAAAAGGTAATTTCACATGTATTATGTTGAGCACTAATTTTGATGTTGTCTCATTTTACGTTCTATTAATTATATAGATCTTTAACCTTTTTTCCAACCACAGTCACAAGGATCTATAGTTCACCTGTGATTTTTAGATTGGTTTTAAGATTAATTTTAAGGTTTTTTAAAGTTTCTTTAAAGTAACTTCTGCAAATCATTTTAAAATGTTAGCTGGTGACTATCTATCTATCTCTATCTCTGTAAAATATTTCAAGTGGCCGCTAGGCCTGTAGAAATAAAATGGTGCATTAGGCATAAAAATAAGATCACAAATAAGCATAGACTTATTTATCTAAGTCTGAAGGATAAAAGTATAAGATCGCTTGGTCTAGATATAAGAGAATCAGATGTTAAAATTTCATCGCACGGTTAAAAAAAGAGTGTTTCATTGCACTTGCATTGATTGTGTGTCTGATATTGGAGCCTCGAGTAAAATAGGATGAGTTCTTAATTACAAATCTATTAAAATCGACCATTAGGTCCTGGCTTAAAATTTTTTGCAGTGTGCTTTCGTCCTTGATGCGTCTTCTCTCTGCAAGTGTTTGCCATCCCATTTTCACCATTTCTGATGATATACTATCAAATTTTCTTAAATTGTTGGCCCACCTAAAAGCTTTTCGGTTAATGGATTCTAAATCTTGTATACTATAATCAAAATGTGGACTCCAGATTTCCGAAGCGTACTCTAGCAGTGGACGACACACACTATAGTATGCTGTCCTTTTGACATTAGGAGATGTTTTCTTAGGGGTCCGCATAAGCATAAAAAGAGTGCCGTTAGCCTTACGTATGATGCGATTTATGTGTTCATTAAAATTGAGGGTGCTAGAAACAAGTATACCCAAGTATAAAAAGGATTGCGAGGATATAAGAGATGTACCGCAATAGTTGTATATATGTGAAAATCTAACTGGTTCCACAGATGTAGATGTGCATTTATTAGCATTAAATCTCAGCTGCCACGACTCAGCCCATGCAGCCACTCTGCACAGTTGGTCCTGTAGCAGAAGGCTGTCGGACGCACATTCTATTGGTCTAAAAAGTATGGCATCATCCGCAAATAAACGTATGGATGTCTTTGGACAGTTCAGAGACTCTGGAAGGTCATTGATATATAAAAGAAAAAGCAAGGGTCCAAGCACCGACCCCTGGGGCACACCTGATGTTACCTGGGTAGGTGGAGATTTTTTACCGTTAACTATGACACAGAATGTGCGGTCCAGGAGCCAATGCTGGATCCAAGTCACTACATTTGCATTTAGGCCATAACTTCTAAGTTTGTGGATCAATTTGTCATGCGAAACTGTATCAAATGCTTTACTAAAATCCAAAACAAGTACATCCACTTGAGTGTTAAGATTATTAAAATTTGCCAAGTCTGATATGGTGTGTATAAGTTGAGATTCACAGCTGTGCTTTTTTCTAAAACCATGCTGTGTTTCACTTAGGATGTTATTCTGATCGAGATAATCTCTTATGTTATGAGCAATAATATGTTCTATTACCTTAGATGATACGCTAGTGAGTGATATTGGCCTATAGTTAAGTGGGGCCTTCTTGTCACCTTTCTTGAATACAGGGACTACATTGGCATGTTTCCAATCAAGTGGCACACACCCTGTGTTGAGGGAGTGTTTAAAAATCAGCGTTAAAATGGGAGCAATGTCAACAGCCAAAAACTTGAGCAGGGCAGGACTAAGGTTGTCTGGGCCCATACCCTTACGATGGTTAAGATTATTAAGAAGGGCCAAAACTCCCTCTTCACTGACAGCAATGTCCATTTGGGGTACATGTTCTGCACTAGATTGAGTGAATGATACTTGTGGGACGTGTCCATCGTCTACAGTAAATACGGACTTAAAATTGTTAGCAAAACTTATGGCCATATCGTTGTCATTCACACAGTTATGTAATTGCATAATGTTTGAACAGTTTCCCCCTTTTGAAGATTTAGATATGAGCTGGAAAAGAGGTTTGGAATCGCCATTCTTAAGGCTTTCAGCAATATGGGACTCTAAAAATTTATTATAATCTCTTTTAATAAGGCGTTTAGATAGATTACCAATGGACTTTAGTTGTTCTAAATTGTGGCTAGTAGGGTAAGCTTTATAGGTATGAAAAAACCTTCTCTTTTTTCGGCAAACTGTTTTGGCTTCCCTTGACAACCAGAATTTTTTACCTTTGGGTTTACGTACTGGGATGCATGAGTTAGCTACGTTTAAAATAGTGTACTTGAATGTGTCCCATAAAAAATCTGTCGTATTTGAAGCTTCAATAAACTGGAGATGTCTGTAAAGGTGGGCCGTCTGTTCGCTTATGTCAGACATCCGAGCCTTACCAAAGTCAAAAAGAGTTTTAGTAGTGCGAGAAACTGGGGGATCAACCTGTGGAAAAAAACTAAAAAATTCAAAGCACAGTGCTGTGTGATCCGACATTCCAACATCAGCGTTTTTAAAAATAGGGCAGGGATCAAAATTTGTAAAAATAAGATCAAGTGTGTTGCCTTTAGAGTGGGTAGGGAAGTTTACATGCTGCGAAAAGTTATTTTTCAAAATAAAAGATAAAAAGCTCTTAGCAAGTCCACGACCCCCTGGAGAGACGGCCGGCGTGTCAAGGGTCCACTGGATTTCAGGAAAGTTAAAATCTCCAAGTAAGACAAAATTGCTGACCAGGCTGTCCTCAAAAAAATCAAAAAGTGCACTCATCTTAGCTGAGCTCGGAGGACGGTAGTAGGTTACTACACAAACACGAAACCCGTGAACAGACAAGTTGATTACAAGCATCTCCTCATTAGGATCCACAAAAGAATCAAATATCTGAACCCCTTTCAATGATTTAATAGCGACTAAAATGCCTCCGCCTTTAGTGGGGCGGTCTCTGCGGAAAATTTCGTAGTTTGGTAGTTTTAGTTCATTGCTCGAAACCTGAGGGTCTAAATGGGTTTCGGTGAGAACTATAAAAATAGGATCATACTCATGTACAATGGTTTCCAGATACTGGACTTTGTTCCTAATACTGTTGCTGTATTAGATCTGACGTGACGATCTGAATGTCAGCTCAGATTTCTGAATAGATCTTGATTCGACCATGAAGTATACAATTGAGCTGACATAACTCTAGAACAATGGATAATATCTTTCATTAGATGTGGAGTTAGCGTATAATGGTAATGGGTGAATCATAAGCTTCATAATTACCGCAATTGGATTGGGATACAATTTGGATCAAGCTATAGCCATCTTGAATCACAAATGTAGGAAAAAGTCTAATAATTACCAAATGGTGTTTGCAATGCTCATTGGCAGTTAATTTTCCATTGTTATATGCTATATTGACAAGTGAATTAATTTCTGATGTTTATGTGATAAAGTATAAATAAGTTGCATTACAGCCTTTTTGCGTATAATCCGTTCATCAAAATATGCATGCAAAATTTATATCCGTTTTATCTATAAACCTGGATATAGGCTGCTAGGTGATCAGAACTTGTTCGTCACATAGAGTTGTATCTAGTTGGGAAATGTATAGACTACATAAAACATTACCTATAATAAAAATCCATATATTGGAACAGCGATACATGGCAGATATGTGAACATATCTGCCATGTATCACTGGCTATGTCAGTACAGCTGATTGCAACACGTAGTGCTACACTCACTTTTCAAAACAGTTCACTTGACATGTATTTTACTGGTCGTATAGTGTAAAATCCCTATAACGTAATCCTATATGTAATTATAAACCTGTAAACTTGTAAACCTTATGTTTTATTGTTGGAGCAATGTGGTAATCAAGTTTATATGAGTACACAAAGGATTCCCATTTACTATTATTATTATTTCAACCACCCGGTCTGCAATAAAATTTTCAAACGTTGATGGGTCCGCAGTTAGAAAAGGCTGGAGTCCACTGCTGTATATGATAAATAAAAAAGTCTAGAAATTGACTGGTTGGTCTATTTTGATAAATGATATCCTATCCAAGATCATGAACAAAAAAACAAACATTTTGTACGTTTTATTTTTACCAATTTTAGCATAAGCATCAAAGTGCCAAAGGCTAGACTATGTCAAGGTTACGATCTAAAATTTCTAATGAAAGAGTACAGTAAGCTCTTAACGAAGATTGTGAAATGAAAAAGACAGCAGAAACATTTCTTGTCTTTTATTTTTACCAATTGTAGCATAAACGATTTAAAGTACAGGAGGGTCAGAAGCCTAGTTTTCGGTCGAAGTCTGAGACATTAAACTTTGGGATTTTCTAGTCAAAATATGATTTGGTATGACTATGCAGGTATCTTAATAAATGTCTTGTAGCATTTAGGTAGCTTCATTTTGTAAGCATTCTATCAAAACTAATGCAACCGATGAGCTAGTCATGAGTAAAGCCAGAACAAAGGCAGTTATATAAGATAAAACATTGCTGCTAATAAGCTAGCATTGCTTGATCTAGTGCCGTACTTGGTCTGTAAATGGAAATATTATTATTGGTAGGCTATCCCACGCGGTCATATAACAGCCACCAAAATGGCACCATTGCATGCCTTCCTAAAAACGTGTTCACACCATTTTCTTTGAAAGCTAAAAAGAAGCTACTGCAAAACCTTTATTTCAACGCCATGGCACTCTATTTTTTAATCCTTCCCTTAAAGCGGCGCTTTATTAGAGGTGGCGTTCAAATAAAGCGTGGCGTTGTATTGTTCCAACACCTCGTCAGAATGTTGAAAAAAAATTAACCCTTTTACGGGCAATTCAAATTTTGCACTCTCCTTCAAGCGGTGCAACATTAACCCTTTTGGATACAAGAAATTCACTGCCTTACCTCCAACTTGTCGTAGATCTCTAAATAAATATGCACGAGAAGGCTGATACATGTCTCTACCAGTTGATATCTATCGCTTGCTATTAACCTATGATGATCTTATAGCCTGCGTTGCAATTTCTTGGAGCTTTACAGCTTTTTATTTCATTTTAAATTTGAAGGCATATTTTCATTTTATGACTATATTTAACAAGGTTGCATAAAAACTCATTGCACTCGTCGATATGTATGCTACAGTTGGCAGCCAAAACTGGCTTTTCATGTGCAATAGAAGAGGAGTTACGGAGGGTCGATCCGTCGAATTACCACAAACATGCTATCAAATACATGTAATCTATAAATCTGCAAATTTTTATTTTATAATAATAATTTCTCAAATGCTACAAATATATATTTAAGAATAAGCGATATAAACAAACCATAATTATAATACATTCTGAAACAAAAATTAACATTTTGAAGTACAGTATTAACATTTGTAAAACAAAGATATTAGCATCGTTTGCTTGGCCAGTTGCGTTCTGATTGTTTCTGTTTGGAACCATTTCATATTCTTCTAACTGCTCAATACCTTCTACAGTGTCTTCTGACCTCAAATCGTCCTCTGCACAATTGAGCTAGTCGATATTAACGTCCAAACAATTTTTTAGCAGAGCAAAACTTTTAGGCAGTGCCATTTTGAATAGACACTTTCAGCGCAAATTTAAAAAAAAACCACATGTAATCGAAAGTCTCAAAATTCGTAGTAACGCAGATTCCATTGTAAATGTGAAAACCTTTTTCATATCGAAGTATTAAGACTGCAATAAAAAAGAAATGACTATTCGTCTGATACATTTACTAATTATTTCTATGGTGTTGCAATCAAAGATTTTAATGAAAAAACTCACAGACTTGGAGAACTTTAAAAAACTGACCTCGTTACGAACAGAAACAACGTACGAATTAATTGTTATTCATGTAATTCGAGTCGGTTTTGTGGACACTTTTCTAGTGATCACTTGCTATTTTGGGTTCGGAAAGATTAAGAACGTCAAATAGTGGCAGTCAAATACAGAAGTCAAATGTAGAAGTATAGTTCAATTAAAGGATGTCGCTCTATTTTTCAACCCTTCTTTTATAGTAGGGCTCAATAAGAGGTGGCGTTCAAATATAGGTTTTACGATAAGTATCATTATCAGTTTACAAAATTTTCATATCTTCCATATTGCATGGCTGTCTGGACACCAAATAAAATTATCTTTCAATGATGATAATAAGCAAAACATTAAGTTTTCTTTAGGTTGCTGTATAATTTCAATAATATTTTCAATAGATTCAACTGACTAAAAGAACAGCTTCATCTCTAAACCGATACCTGGTAGTTTACTAAATTTATACAAATTCTATAGGATATGTAAGCAAATAGGGGGAATGTACACTCACTTCAAAAAGCTTAACTGAGATGTCGGCACTTACCTACAGGTCGTCAATTATATTCAAATAACATGTTATCACCTTGAATTGACGTTATGAATAAAATGACCAAACCTAAAGACTAGCAGATAATTTACACCTACCTTGACGTCACGTTCCTTGGTCATTGTTGATATCAGTACCCTTACATAGGGTGCAGAGAGTATACTATATCTTCCACAGTTAGCATTTTAAAACTTGCTGACAGATGCTGAAAAACGTGCTTGAATCGTTTCAGTAAATCAGATGTTCAATTGTTGAGAGTCCCGCTTTGAAATACTGATACATTTGTATTACGATTGTAGGCCTATTAGGTTTGCATTACGCTTAACAATTTAAGATGTTAATATTTATGTTTTTGAGCAAGCATTAAGTATGGTTTTATCGAAAGGAATTGTAATTGTAAAAATTAGTAATATTAGAAAACAAGGTTTCTTTCCAAATTGTTTTCACAAAGATCGCCCTAAGTTAATATTTAACGTTTACTGGTTTCCTTGTTCAAATATGTTGAGCGTAGATGCTAAAACAACAACTGGTTCTCCAACTTCAAGTTTCTCTACCCATAATCCTTCCACAGTCATTATCAAATAGCTCATTTTGCTGGCTGCATATGTTTTTGATACATGTTGGTCAATAATGTTCATCAGTTTGTTGGTGTTATACTTGAAATGGCTCTGGATGTGATGTAATTATTTTAAGGGTCAAGTTGCTTTTGCAAGCATATCTTTTTATATTAGGTTTGTATTATCTAGTAAACTATAAGACTATATAAACAGCAAAATATTTTTACATGTTATAGATTTTTCATATTTCACCTATCAGTATTTTCATTTGCTGTTACATGACTGTTACATTACTCTCTTTCTAACTGTTGCAGCCTGCTACTGATTTGACTACCCTAGGACACTTATATTTCGCCAGTATATAGTTTCCTGAGTAGAATTTTGCTGCTACTAAATTTTGCAGCTTTGATGAGTGCGAAAATATGGTGATGTGAAAATAAATGCAGTGGAACAAACATAATTAGATTCCTCAGGTCAAGTTCACTGGTAAGGAAAAAATTTTCAATTTGGGACTAGTTTGTATTTGTGAACCGCAGGTTAAAATGTGTAGGCGCGATCGATAATGCAATTTGATTGCTTGCTGTCATTTGTTTATTGGACTATCGATGACGTCTAGGTCCCTGCCGCCGTGACTGATGTGGTACCATACTAGATCTCAAGTATTTATAGCACGCGGTGGCCATGGCTCAGTTTGATTTCACTTGTGGGTTCAGAGAATTTCATGTTTATCGAGAATTCTGAACTCCTGACATGGAAGATGTCTTGACAGTTATGTTATCAACAACAGCAGAGCAGGAAGGCAATTACTCATTGACTATTTCTGTTAAGGAAACGAATGGTGATTTGATTTAATCGATGACAAAAGTATAATTGCCCAATGAGCCCAACCACACATGAAAATTATCTGCATTTCTAATATGACGATTTTCTTGTGGATATCAATGAACAGAGCTATTTAATTTCGCGTTTTCGCTCATTTGTTGTGATTGTTTAGTTTCGCTCATAGAATTTTCGCGAGAGGATGACTCTGCGAAAACACCAAAGTTAGATGACGCGAATACATAAGTGTCCTAGGGTATACTGGTGTGTCAAGGTTTGTTGACTATACTGATGTTTTAGAGAAACATCAGTATAGTCAAACCTATATTGATGTTTCGTCCCATACTTTGATAAACCTATAGAGTTTATATTATGATAGCTGAATTGACTAATTGTTTTACAGCCAAAATCAGCAGGAGATTGCCGCTGTTTTACTTAGCCAATGACGTCGTACAGAGCTGTAAGAAGAAGAATGCGAAGATTTACCTTTTAGCCTTCAAAAATGTGTTGAAAGATGCTGTGGTGTTGGTTAGAGATGCAAGCATCAAACACAAGATCGAAAGAATATTTCATATATGGGAAGAAAGACATACATACTTTACCGACTTCATTCAGGAACTCAGAGAACTCCTGAGTAAGTTAGTCTACACATATTGTTAGTAAAGAGTGCTATGGTAGGGATCGTAGCATGTAGCACTGATGCTAGTGTCTTATTGGCTGCTCGAGTCATGCAAACATTCTCACATACTTTTATTTTATTTGTTTTTTTAGATGATCGAGAAAAAGTGACTGCACACGTGAGTGCTAGCAATTTCAAGGTATGCCATGTAATTTGCCTTCTTTAGGCAGCCACTTTATTGGCAATACAAGTGAAGCCTTCTCACCATATTTATTATAACCTATTAAACTCTTTCCTTATATATATATGTGCTTTAGCTGAGATGTAATTATTTTTCTAAAACTTTGCTATTTCAGACAAAGGCCGAAATTTTGTACTATAATTTGAAAAGTATTGATCCTAATGTCATGGGATCAATTGAGACTGATTATTACATTTGTTTCTTACAGGATGGACTCTTTATAACCCGTGTAAATAGTGATAATAATGTTGAATTAAAAAAATTCAGTCTTAAAAAAATTGGAAATTTGCCGTGAAATATTTCTCTCCTATTTACTTTCCCTAAAAAACATTAGGTATTACAGATTCACAGTCACCATCTGAATAATCAGATTCACTGCTACTTACTACAAAATTAGAACTCAGAGTCTCAATGAGATAAAATATTTAAAGTACCTTCTGCACAAAGTCGAAATGTACTTTCTTCATGACCGGCATCCATCTTGTTGGAAATTAAGTACCGAATCAAAAATATCATTTTTAATATTTCCGGTTTTGAACTGAACATAATAATTGGTTAGATAAAATGCCATTTTGTTTATTTTTGTAAAAAGAGATTATAGGTCCACTACTATTGCAAGTTGAGTAATAGCACTTTTTCTAACGACGCATCGAGCGGGTTCTAAAGTAGCGTCTCTGTACTGAAACAATGATCCCACATGTCACTAAAGTGGCATGCTGTAGCAAAAGAGTTAAGAGCCTTCCAATTTCCCATTTGGCTGTCCCACATTTGACAGTGTGACATACTTGTAGATGTATTTACTTACTTTTTCAATTATGTTTGGTTGTTTAAAAGTGTCATACTGGTCATAACTACTTTTGATCA
This sequence comes from Watersipora subatra, assembly GCF_963576615.1. NCBI lineage: Eukaryota > Metazoa > Bryozoa > Gymnolaemata > Cheilostomatida > Watersiporidae > Watersipora > Watersipora subatra. The sequence continues at coordinate 64,585,412 of NC_088710.1, forward strand.
CATACATATTACATATATAACATATATTGTCATTCCTTGATTTAGCCTCAGGTGGTTATTGAGTCAATAAGGAAGGTGAAGATGCTCGAGGCACATGTCGCTATGAAACAGAAACAAGTTGCAAATCTCAAGTTGGATGCGTCAAAGATTGAGGCTGTTAAACAACTCAAAGGTTTGTCCACCTCTCCTAAACTTATTTAGAAAAACTTTGTTTGTAAACTTTTGTTGTGTTTCCTGGAGAAATTAATAGATTCTGCTGAACTAATGAATTTTTGACATGAATATACGCGTCGGCCTGTCGTAACATTGCTTCGGAATATTAAAGGTTTAACTAGCTGTATGGATTTGTAGACCGTTCCCATAGCCATGAGTTTGCAAAGCAGTTTGACGATTCTTACACAAAAATGCAAGGCTATGTTAAATTGCTGGAGAACGAAGTTGAGCAACGAACCAAATTAATTGAGATCTTGGAAAATGGCCAGACCTTCTACGAAGTGCAGAACGATGATGCAATGGTTGTGGCCAATGTAAGTTCTTTTACCTGTTGTCTGCCTCCATCATTTCAACCCTCCACGACTTCTATTTGTTTGATAATTTCAAAATAACTCGCTTTTATTTGTGGAAGCGGTTTGAAATCGTTAGAGCTTGTTAATTTTTTCAGGCTTATCGTAATTTTGGTATTCGGATTAACAATCTCAAGAAACGGCTGATCGATTATAAGGAAACTTTGGCTGATGAGTCGGACAGTCCCATACCCTCTCCGTCTGCGGAGGCTCCTTCGCCGGGCTGCACACCACCGCAGCTCTCGGGAGATGAAGCATCGGATGCAATGGACATGGAATTGTCTGACGCAGAAGAGGACACCTCTGGTAAGAATGCACTGTGGTGGGATGGTTTTATTACCTGAACCTTATAGGTCACTAGATGAATGCCTGGGTAATAAAAAAGTTTTTGCGCAGAAAATTTATTTAACATATACATGTACAACATTTACTATTCTAACTGTTTTACTTCATATCATGAGAAAATTGTAAAATAAAAATTGTAAAATAACTGTGAAGGTGTTAAATTATTTAAATGTTAAATAATTAGCAAGTAATGACTATATAGTCTGTTCTACTACAATGAAAAAAGTGATTTGATTCTGATACATTTAATATGAACTGAGAAAACGGAATAAAAAATCATGATATGTTCAGTTAACAATAAGAATGAGTACATGGACGCATGTGTATAAAAAGGTTGCGGCTGAAACTATCTATCAAAATTTTGAATACATCGATACTGGTACCGCTGGCTACTAGTACAAATGTAAAAATGAGATAATGGTTTTTAGTGTTTACAGTTTTTATGAAAGAACCGAAAATTGAAGGAGTGTAACGGTACATTTGAAATTGGAGCGGCTAATTTGAAAATGACCAATTAAAAAAATAAGTAATGGTTATAAGGCTTTTTGAAAACCTTAAAAACAAATGCAAAAGGTAATTTTAATGACAAAAAGTACATGCTTAGCTTGTAACCTGCAAAGTTAAGATTTATATGGACAGCTTAGCCTAATGGTTAGACCCACTTGTCTGTAGACTTGGAAGTTCAGAGCTTGAATCCAGTGCGATGTGGATTTTCCATTCCCAGATTGTAATCGCTACAACTAGACATAGCGACGACACAGCGACGCCAGATAGACAAAAGACCAACACTGAGATTTATATAGATGTATTCCTTTGTTGGTCTGCTCGGTTTTTCCAAATGATGACCTCATGTCCATGGTATTTTTGGGTTTGTGCATCAGCATTTGACTGCCCACTTATTTCTAGGAACTATTATTGCTGCTGAGCCGTATACCCCTTCAAGCAGTAGTTCACTAACAGATCGGCTTGCTGCAATGGGCAACAGTCTGCCAGGGCCAGCTGCCGATCCTCGACAGTCTAAAGCAGCAAGCTCCAACAGTTACAGTCCTGCTGAGCAGTTGCAAAGAGAAAAGGCTGGCTCTACTACAGAGGTATGTTAATCATAATATTGTTGCATCACTTCCTATCTTCTCTTGACCTTGGTGATTAGCTCTTTCCTGAAACGCTTAATTGTTATGTACTAATGTTTTTTTCTTTTTTCCTTGGCCTGCTCTATCAAAGTGCTGTTTGTTCTCTCTCGAGTTACTCTTACCTGTTATGTTTGTTATTATTTGCTATTTCAGAATACAGACCACACATTTCTGTTTAGTATGGTGGCAGCAAAGGTAATTACTATTTTTATACTACAACATTGCTTTTCACATACACACATTGTCACTCAACACACAATCTTTCATGTGCATCAACAATATTTCAACTGGTATGGTTAGCGTAGTATTATAATGTTATGTAAAGTGCCTCCTTGATTTCACTGTTTAGGCGCAAGCAACCGGTGGACGTCAGGACAAATCTGTGCTAAAAAGTCTGACAGAATTTGCTGAGAAGGTGAAGAACCCACCCCCGAAGGACTGGTCAGAGTTCAACAGAAAACGTATTGAGCAGGAGTGAGTTAGCACTCATTAAAAGTTCACCCTTGATTTGCAACAACTAGAAATACAACTGTTAAAAAGATATGTCGAAGCAAAAATTGCAGACACACAGACACACATCCCCATACAGAGCAACAGTGCATTAACACATCCCCATACAGAGCAACAGTGCATTAACACATCCCCATACAGAGCAACAGTGCATTTCAACTCCTTTTGATGCCTCGATCCTATTTGATAGTGGGAAGAAAATTGATTGTCCCTGCATGTATGAATTTGAATAGAGCTATCATGCTACCGTTGTCCATGACCTACTACAGCTAGATTAATATAGAGTAGATGCTCCTACAACGTATACCTCCTAAAACGTAGATTTCACATAGCGTGAAGAATTTATGTAAAGTTTTTGTTTCATACACCGTAAAAAATTTCATATACGGTGAAGTCGGCGCAAGTTCTCAAATTTGAGTTTAATAACGGGCATTTCATTGTTAGCCTTAAAAATATCGCTTTCTCTTTTGTCGCGCTTGAGAAAAAACCGTTTAGAATTATCTCTATATATACTAGTATTCCGGCAGTCTAGTTTGCCGTAAAAAATCATGAGGTGTATTAATAGAGCACAACAATAAGCATGTAGCTGCGCAATTACTTGGGTTAGGTGTTTGAGCAGAGTTGGGAAAACTGTTTAGCCCACGGGTCACAGTGACTTTTAAAATTTAACGGACAGGCCGGGTCAGCGTAAAATACGATCCATATACAAAAACTGCATTTATTAACGGTACATATAAAACAAGCAGAAAAAAACATTAACTATGTTCGACCATGTTGTAAAATGTTGAAAAATTTATTTAGCAAGTCACTTCTTGATTTCAGCTACCAGTTGTGATCTGACTGCTGCTTCCACTTTGACATTTCAGCTTCATTTCGTTTCTCAAATTCTCCTTCACAGTCTTCTGTCTTGACATTCTTTTTCACTGTTGTGTTAGTTGATATCAACATCCAAACAAATTTTTTAGGGGAGCAGGAATTTTCTTCCGTAACTTTTATGAATATTTTTCACGAAATGGAAGAAAAGTTTTACCAACCTGCAGAGCTTGTGCATGCCTGCTACCCGCAAATAATAGCTTCAAAATAGTAGTACAGATTGTGTCATAATTGCTTAAACTGATAGTCGCTTATCGCACAAATTTATATATAACTTAAAGAATTTTAAAAAGGTCTATTGAAGAGTGACTTCTGAATTGGTACACTAGGGTTAAAAATAAAGGCAGACATTCACATCAACCCATAATTCTTCTGCGGGATGGATTGAAAAGAGCAACGTGCCATATCTGGCCAGCAAACTGTAGTTGGCTCACCCCTGTGTTAGAGCGTCGATCTACCGATTTGACTGTCACAGGTTGGAGTATCGTCGAAAGCTATCTTTTATCATAACCTTAAACCTTGTCGATGGATAGATAGACACCACTCTAAGTTACGATAGTAAAGTTATCTTTTTGTTTCACTTTATTTTAGACGTGTAAAACATTTTTATAGTTTTTGTTTAATAAAGTGGACTTTGTTGTCTAGAATAAAAGAAACTCAAGGTATATTGACATTGAAGGTGTGCAGTCTCCTTAACTCATCGTAAAATTACCGCAATCACAAACTGTGAACCGAGTGAAAGTGATAAGAAAAAGGAGAAAAGATGTCGATAGAAACCAAGAATACTACAGTTGCGGTACAGTCATTAAATTAAAAAGTTAGGTTTTTTCTTTTTGAAGGGCCAAAGGGGTGAGTTTGGGAAGATCTTGGAACGGACTAGGCAATTTACGTGTATTTTACTGTTCCTATAATGTGAAATGCCTATAATATAACATTTCCTGGAACGGAAAGTTTACATTGTAAGATCGTCTGTTGTAGATGTATGTTTGTCAACACCCTTCTTCACATATGTACATGCATTGCCCGTAGCTTATTCCATGTATGTACAGATTACGTGTAGCCCAATCTATTTACACACATATTATTTTAATCTGCTTTTGTGGTAATTTGCGGCGCGTTTGAATTCCCTACATGTGCTCACCTGGCTGGGGAGCATGTGGGGCATTTGGTAATCTTATCGCGTACCCCTCACATTTGTAAGATAATTAAGATAGTTTTTGCCTTGATTCAGTTGCACAAGAGCGATTGAGTCAGGTTTGTAGACATTAAAAAGGTGCATTATTGAAAGGCGTGGTTTAAGATCTTCGTGAATAACTGAGCCATTGCTTTATGGTAAATGTGTTGGGCGTTTGATATAAATGCTTTATTGAATTCATCTTCGGGTATCGATTATTTATCAATTTATATAATGTTAATGTTGTTAATGTTAATGTTATAATCAATTTAACAAATTTATGGATACTCAGGACTAATGTAACCTTATTGAATACTCCATTCTATGATAAACATTTTTTTGATATTTCATCCTGGATACCCCACTAAGTTACACGTATGGAATCTGAAATACCTTCGACAAAATACAGTGGCCTGTTCTACACAAGTTAGGATTGTGCTAATCTCGAGCTAATCCCACTATGTTAAATATTTCATCCTACTCTTTGTAGATTGGCTCAGCGAAAAGAAGCGCTTCAAAAGGCTCAAAAAAGTGTATCTGAGCAGCAAAATTTGCCAACGCTGCAATCGGAAACAATAATTCAACCAAAGGATGAGGAATCGATAGAAAAATATGTTCCCGAAGCTACAAGCTCACAGCTAATTAGCAGCAGTTACCAGCCAAGTTCTTTCCAATCATCAGACTGTTATCAGACAAGCCCTGTCCAATCTACAGAGAGTTATAAGCCAAATTCCGCGCAATTGACCGAAAGCTATCCAAAAAACACTGATCAACTGTCGGTGAGCTATGAGTCAAGTACTATTAAACCAGAAGGCGCAGGACATGAATCTAATTTTGCCCAATCAGATTCTGCCAGTTTCCAGACGAGTTCTGTTCAGTCGCTGGTTTCAAGTTATAAACAAGGTTCTAGTCAAGTGGTAGTTGCACAACCTCCTTTAGTGGATAGATCACATGAACTGCAAAGCATGAGTTGGCCACCCTCTGCCTCACCAACAATATCTCCTACACCTACTTCTCTCTATAGCTCAGGGTCTGACACAATCCCATCTGCGCACAGGCCATCTCAAAGGATGCCCTATGCTTCTCAACCAAATAATGTCAAGTCTTCACATATCACCGTTGTAACTACGACACAAAGTTCTCTTTCTTATGTCCCGGTTGCAGAACATGTGAGCATCAAAGCCTCTGCAATGACGGGCGCCGTGGTGACCGTAAGTTCAGCACCTCCTCCTCCACCTGTAGGCAGGACAATCAGCTCCAAGGAGCAACAAGATGCTCTTGACCTTCTTGACAGTATTCACGCAAAAACATCGACTGATCTTGCGGAACAGCCAGGTGCATCTGCCCATGCTGAGGAGAGCTTGGGCAATCCTATACAGACATTGGGCAACAAAAACATTAGTCCTGTAGTGAACAGGTCGTACCCAGCTTTGACCAGACCCCCTGCTCCACCTGGTTACTATAATAATTATAGACCTCCGCCGGCTAAACGACCTTATCAACCCTATGGTGGCAATCATAACTATCACTACTATTGAGGCATTTTGGGTGTGGTCTGCATTGTACATTCCCTCTAGTTGTATGTGCATTAATTATGTACCCCTCAATTGAACTGATTCTTTTATTGTATATAGTATTAAAACTTTCAATATAAATTAAGTATGCAATTTTGTGTACAGGTGCAACGGATGGAATGAAAAATGCAAGTTACAGCTTTTTAAACTATTGTCTGTAATATTATACAAGATTTAGAAAATGGGCAGCTTTACTTGCACTAAACCTTTTATAACATGTAAATAAACTAAGTGTTCTTGATGAACTTGGCTTACACCAGCCTTGTTATGCAGCAATAAATGACTGTGCATAAGATCTATTTTGAATCTTGCATCACGCCTTTGAGATAATAAATCCACTGAGCAGGCGTGCTACCACCAGCACTTCGAGCGCACGATACTATCAGTTTGCCCATAACTGGAGCTCTTGTGCCGCTGTCCGTGCCATCATACCCTATCACTATTCTGTGATCCTTCTTGCCTCGGATGTTGTCACCTCCCTTGTTCACATGGAATGCTGGATTGTCGACTGTGAATGTAAATGCTGTGGTATTGGGGAAGTTATTTCTGAATGTTATATAGGTTGTTGAGCCTGATTTGATAACAAAAGGTCCTTGTGGTTTCGGTGGCATGCAAGTAGCAAATATTGGAAAAGTGTATTCCCCGCCTACTGGCGATGAGATGACCAGCTGTGTTCGTAGTTCCCCTATACGTGATGGTTCAAAGTTGACATCAACTGATGTTTCTGTGCCTCCTGATGAAGCTGGAACAGCATTTAGGGTTTTTTCTGAGGAGAAATCTGTTGTGTTTTCGAGCTACAACAAAAAATACTGTGCTAGAATTGGCAAGAGATTTGCTCGCGTGTTACAGCGATAAGTTGAGCAATAAAAACATCAATTTATGATATGATAGTTACTATCGGTTTACCTTGCACGCGTATTCCGTCTTCTGCTTAGCAAAGTTGAGAAATTTGGCTGGCAAGGTTTGGTGTGAGCCAAGAGGGCATTTAAAGTAGAGCGCTTTTTCAGGCCCCGCTGGTGTTGCAGTGCATTCAAGCTCATAGAGGTAAACCCCCAGATCTGTATGGCTAAGTTCTAGTTTTCCATTCTGTACTCTAGTTGTCAATGGAAGGAACTCCAAAGTCAGCAGACCCTCACTTTCTGCTGGTACGGATATCTGGCTTGGCAAAGCTACCTAAAAATTGACAGAAATAAATAATGCAATATTTTCAGTATGAATGAATGACGGACATAATAAGCTCATTAGCTATGATTGTGACAAGATAAGAATGACAACAGAGCTGTGGTTAATAAGAGCCGTTTTATGAGAAGAAAAAATTTTGGTTGAGTTGATCCTCCTCTAGTCACATTTCTGTGCCCTAGTGTAGCTGCTCTTTACTAAATTGACTCCAACTGCTAATGACGATCAAAAACTATGTATCTTGGAGCATAAAGGATAATTGACCTTCAGAAATTACAGGTGCTTATCAATTTAACTATAGTGAGTGAGCCAGATGTGACTGCAAAAACAAACTGTTTTTTTACCGATCTTGTCTTTTTACTTGATTTTGGCTTAAAAAATGAAACCTCATGCAGTACTCAGTTTTAACCTAAGCAGCTTGTGCAAGGCCAGCCAAGGAGGTAACTTGACTAATTAGTATTAGATGCTAATTAATTTTTATTGCATATTGCATATGTGCGTAAAAAAGTAGTCAGAAGTAAACAATCTATAATAGCTCATCTAACATATTGTGCATTTCCTGTTTGACAAGTTCTTATTGCCAGGAACCAGTTTTCTTAGTACAGTTCATTCCAGCTAGTACCTAGTTAACGATAACTAAACAAAATAGGTGCAATTGAGTGTTATACATACTTCACTGATGGAACAGCTTGATGTGAAGGAGACATGGGTTGCCAATGGGTTCTTGACTACCAAGGAATGCTGCGTTGATTGTCTGACAGGAGTGGTAAGCTTTATTTGGTCTAGGGGTCCGCCTTTGACAGCCTTAAACCCTACTTCAATCCACTGGTATTCTGATGTAATCTCATTAATAAATGAAACCTACAACATCGAGTTTTAGCAAATTGTCACAATATGATGCGTGTTTCATTTTTATTCTAAAAAATTTTAACAAGGAAGAGAATAAGGGTAAACTAGAGCAGCCAACCTTGCACATTGTGATGCCCTCCTTGTGAGCATAGAAGTTGATTTTGTAGTCACGCTTGCCATGCGGAGGCACATCGATATAGTCGAGGCCTTTCACCGTTGTTCCTATGTCGAACTTATCTGGTCTCATCGCTTCAATCTTTGCTCGAAACCTAGCAGTTAAGGTCAACATTTGACAGCGAGTTGAGGCGTTTTTCAAAGGAGTACATCAAAGCAAGTAGCAATCTCATGTGCATGCAAACGTGTGAACAATAATACCTTTGAGGTTTTTTAAGCCAATTGGTGACAGGAAGCAACTCGACAGCATTTGTCTTGCATGGCACATCTCTCGTAATTCTTGCGCTGACTTTTGGCTCGGTCGCTGTACCAACCAGGTTGTATAACAGACCGTTACCATCCGGCAGAGGAAAGAATATTGTACCCTAACGAATAAATGTATTTCATAGATTAGCTTTGGAACATCTACACTGAACCAGCTTTTACAAACATAGATCACCTTTAAAGATTTACCTGGTGTTTCCTGTTCTCATGCGTCATCATGAGTGGATGATAGGTGAGTTCATATGGCTTCTGCTGCTGAGGCTCAACTACAAACCAGTCAGCGCCTGACCAGTATTCACCATCAATTATTGGCTTGAGCTGCCAGAGCTGATTTGTTCGGTTGATAATCATGAGATTTTTCGTCTCCTTATTTCTCACATGCGAACTGAAATGCTGAACTTCCTTGAAGGCAGGTACTCCTGAGCACATGCCTGTGAGTGTCAGTCGCAGAGGGTGTGAATCCTCAATGATGCACCTCAACTTCTGTTAAAGTAAAGCAAACAGGTGGCAACCTGCAGCTCCTGTGTAGCTTTTATGGTTCTATTAACACCATCTAGTCCTTGCACAACTACGTATAGCTGATTTGTTTCTTTGGACAAAAATACCAGGATGTGATAGTTACTATATAAAATACAAGGATGTGATAGTTACTATATAAAATACAAGGATGTGATAGTTATTATATAAAATACAAGGATGTGATAGTTATTATATAAAATACCAGGATGTGATAGTTATTACATTATATAAAATACCAGGATGTGATAGTTATTACATTATATAAAATACAAGGATGTGATAGTTATTATATAAAATACCAGAATGTGATAGTTATTATATAAAATACCAGAATGTGATAGTTATTATATAAAATACAAGGATGTGATAGTTATTATATAAAATACCAGGATGTGATAGTTATTATATAAAATACAAGGATGCGATAGTTATTATATAAAATACAAGGATGTGATAGTTACTATATAAAATACAAGGATGTGATAGTTATTATATAAAATACCAGGATGTGATAGTTATTACATTATATAAAATACAAGGATGTGATAGTTATTATATAAAATACCAGGATGTGATAGTTACTATATAAAATACAAGGATGTGATAGTTATTATACAAAATACCAGGATGTGATAGTTATCACATTATATAAAATACCAGGATGTGATAATACATTATATAAAATGTATTACGATAAAAAATTAATGTCTGATAAAAATATCCATGGTGTACACCACCAACAAAACAATTTATTTACCTCATATCTAATATCAGAATTGATATCAGCTGGATGGAAAAGAACTTCAAAAGTTACATCCATTCCTGGTGAGATGTAACCAGATGGAGGACTGATGGAAAAGTCGGGTTTAAACTTGGCAGCATCCCATTTGAACCGAGCACCGATGTCACCTATAAGCGCATAGCCACCCATACCTTTATGTCATTCAGGCTTTTTTCTACCACATGTACAATACTTCAAGAATTCCCAAGCAAAGAGGTCATTTGTTTTGAAACTTGCAAAAAAATAACCCACCTGTGTTGCTCATTACCAGTTTTCTGCTACTCTGACTCTTTTGCACAACAGTTCCGAAGGCTATGGCAGAAGTGTCAAGACTAATTTCCAAACCCTGGCAGCAGCCAGACAAGACGAAGACAGGTTGAAACATGCCAGCACATTCCATCATCATCTAAAACAGATGGTTGATAGATTTGCAAGCCAAAATAAATAAATAACGATACATGCTCCATCACGCTTTATTCTCAGAAATTTCAATTTACAGTTCGAGTATTACTATACTTTGCCTAATTGACAGAACTGTATAATCCACAAGCAAATGATTTTTAAAATTTATAGAAATGCAAAGGAAGTCTCTTGAATTAAATACTGAGTGCAGGCAGCATGAGTTACAGTACCTCCTCAGCAAACTGTGGGATACGTGACTTGGGTGAGAAAGCCACATCAACTTTACAGGTTCCACCTTTAGCTTGGAGAGTTATGGGCTGAGTGGGAGTAAACCGAAGAACAGATCGGTCCTGCAGCTCGGGAGTTGTCGGTGTGCAACTCAGTTGGAATGTTATTGGTGATGGGCTGTTGTTGGCAAGCTGTATCTGTTTCTTCACCACTTGTCCAATTCGAAGAGCTCCTAGTTTTGTGTTCTTGTGAATAGGATTGACTACTGACACCTATAAAACACATGATTCAGCACATGATCAGATTTCAGCGGAAATAACATTTGTGTTTAAGCCGTAGATGCATATAATTTGGGTATATCTTGTTTATGCTTGTAATACAAGTAGAATTCAATACAGATAAGCTAGCACAAATCTGCAGAATATACCTTCATCTCTGTTCCAATCCCAAGAATATCAATTTTTTCTCTGGATAAGCCATTGATTTCAAACTCTATGGTATCCTTGTACTTTTTGGCTTCGCGAGGGTAGAAGGAGAAGGTGATATCTACCGATTGATTTGCTGGGATCACCTGAGCTTCGAAGTCATGGTGCAGATACTGAGTCGATTCAAAGAGGCAGTCCAAACTACAAGTCAATTTCAAGACTTTTGTAAAATTACCTATAAAACCAGCCAATTTACCAAAAATAATTACATATGGTTACCTAAGCCCGAGCATTTCTGTGCAATGTTCTCGCATGCATAACAGTTTACCTCACATCCTTTTTGTCACGGTTGGTGGCAGTGAGCACAACGGAGTGAGTTGGCATGCCAGCTCTATAAATGAAACAGGGCCCAAAGTTGTGCTGTTGGAAGGAGAAGTGAACAGCTGGGGCAATACCTGTTCCTGTGACATTGATGAGATACTTTGGTCCGTGAGCGATCTGCCAATATAAATATATTGGAGAGATTACAATGTATTGTTTATCAGACACTTTATCTCACTACAAAGCCTAAATTAAAAGAAAAGTTTATTTTATTTGCTCCCAACTTTCAACCATATGGTGTTTTAAAAAGAAACATTCTGCCAGGAGTCTAACATAGTAAAAGAGGACAACTCTGCATAGTTTGATGTATGAGGCCTTTAGAGTTACAACTAGCCGACTAAATACTACTAACAAACCTTCAACACAAGTTCACATCCTACGAGAGTCATTCGAGTTTTTGGAAGGAAGCTGAGAATACACCGAGCATTATCCTCATATCGAATAGCACCCTTTGCAGGTGTGATCGACAGAGATTTGCCTCCCCTTGCTGACCTGTAAGTAATTGCAAAAATTGTATAAATACGAGGTAAGACAACTGTGACACTACAAGAGAATGTACTAAAACACTGCAATTGCTAAGTTTAATCAGTCTGAATATTTTTGAGTTTTAAGACTTGGTAGATAAAAGTAAGCTTCTATCATCACAGTTTTTGTTTCTGATTCTTAAAGATTTACAGAGAAAGTTGCAGTTTATGAATTATAATCATAAACAGTCTGGAATGTGTACGAGCATATGTACTGTCTGCTTCTCACCTCTCTGTCAGTTCCCATTCATAATCAAAATTGAATTTTCCAGCGTTGAATATTGTAACAGTCCTCATTGACTCTTCATTGATCTCTACAGAGCCAAGGTTGATGGAGTTAACTCCCTCACTAGTCAACTCAACGTGAGAGCTCATAGAGTCCTCACATACAACCATTGCACTCATGCAGTAGCCCTCCGCCTGCAATGACAAATATCTCAGTACAACTGTTCACTATTACCAGCTTTAGACATTATTGATATGAGTGTCATCTACGATGGAGCGTGTCTAATATCTTGCAATATACAATATAACATACAGTATGTTGTATTCTATTTTAAAGAATATATTATTTATATTATATTGTATTATATTATGGTGTCATCTACTATAGAGTGTATTTAATAGATTGTAACATACATCATACAATATAATATACGATATTTTGCATCATATTATATACATTATATCATATAACATGTCATGTGAAATTATACATTACATATTACACTAGATACTATATTATATAAAACATACCATACTATGTATGTTATATGTCATATGCTTACTATGGTTATCAAATTTTTATTGTACTGACTAAGTTTATTAAACATTTAAAAATCATATTTCAAGCAAGCAATCTTGTTCTGAAAGCTCTACAACTCAGCATACATTCATAATCATAATTGAGAATAAGTTTATATGCCAACCTTGACATTTAGTCTCAGAGGCTCAATCTTGCGCTTCACATCACAGACAATGTTGAAATTGACTTCATAGTCGGCCTGAGGTGTGAAGAAGAGGTTTATCGGGATCCTAAAATGGCAACTCATTTTATGAAACAATTCTATGTGCTTCAGATAGTAGCATGAAAATATACATTTTAAACATCTTACGGTTTCATTTAAAATTAACTCAACTAAAATGAGCCAGTTGCATGTGAGTAATTGCTCGTTCACTTGATATAACCTGTGAATATATGATTGTACAGTATTCTAATGTGATATAACCTGTGAATATATGATTGTACAGTATTCTAATGTGATATAACCTGTGAATATATGATTGTACAGTATTCTAATGTGATATAACCTGTGAATATATGATTGTACAGTATTCTAATGTGATATAACCTGTGAATAAATTATTGTACAGTATTCTAATGTGATATAACCTGTGAATATATTATTGTACAGTATTCTAATGTGATATAACCTGTGAATATATGATTGTACAGTATTTTAATGTGATATAACCTGTGAATATATGATTGTACAGTATTCTAATGTGATATAACCTGTGAATAAATTATTGTACAGTATTCTAATGTGATACAATGTGTGAATATATGATTGTACAGTATTCTATTGTAATATAACCTGTGAATATATGATTGTACAGTATTCTATTGTGATATAACCTGTGAATATATGATTGTACAGTATTCTATTGTGATATAACCTGTGAATATATGATTGTACAGTATTCTAATGTGAAATAACCTGTAAATATATGATTGTACAGTATTCTAATGTGATATAACCTGTGAATATATGATTGTACAGTATTCTAATGTGATATAACTTGTGAATATATGATTGTACAGTATTCTAATGTGATATAACTTGTGAATATATGATTGTACAGTATTCTATTGTGATATAACCTGTGAATATATGATTGTACAGTATTCTAATGTGATATAACCTGTAAATATATGATTGTACAGTATTCTATTGTGATATAACCTGTGAATATATGATTGTACAGTATTCTAATGGGATATAACCTGTGAATATATGATTGTACAGTATTCTATTGTGATATAACCTGTGAATACATGATTGTACAGTATTCTATTGTGATATAACCTGTGAATATATGATTGTACAGTATTCTATTGTGATATAACCTGTGAATATATGATTGTACAGTATTCTAATGTGAAATAACCTGTAAATATATGATTGTACAGTATTCTAATGTGATATAACCTGTGAATATATGATTGTACAGTATTCTAATGTGATATAACTTGTGAATATATGATTGTACAGTATTCTAATGTGATATAACTTGTGAATATATGATTGTACAGTATTCTATTGTGATATAACCTGTGAATATATGATTGTACAGTATTCTAATGTGATATAACCTGTAAATATATGATTGTACCGTATTCTATTGTGATATAACCTGTGAATATATGATTGTACAGTATTCTAATGTGATATAACCTGTAAATATATGATTGTACAGTATTCTATTGTGATATAACCTGTGAATATATGATTGTACAGTATTCTAATGGGATATAACCTGTGGATATATGATTGTACAGTAGTCTAATGTGATATAACCTGTGAATATATGATTGTACAGTATTCTAAAGACAACTATATTTCAAATATCAACACACAAATCCTGTGATTATGTCTTTTACTCTGCAGTCTAATTCCAACAATTTCCGTAAGTGCACATTTTAAAGTTTGAATCTTATGTTAAAAATTACCCGCCAGAAGATGGCCCCATACTTTTCATTTATATTTTACACATTTTATTAAGACCAAAATGCTATCAATTTGTAGCTTTCTGTAAAAAACTGTACTGGACTAAAAGATAAAATCTGGTGAAAGCAAAAGTTCCTTACCTAGATTCCGGAGGAATTCCACCGGATTTCGGTACCACTTTCAGCCTGTCTTTGTAGCCGGCTGAAAAGAAAGATGACTCCTCAAAGTTGAAATGGAATGGTTCAGTTTCGGTGTTCACCATATAGACTGTTTCCATAGCCTCATGACCAATGAGCAAAGCCTTAAAGTTGAGGTGCGATCTGTCAAACATGATAGCTGGATCTTTGGTCTCTCCCATCAGCAAGAACGGCACGGAAATGTTCTGCTCAGGTATCCTAAAGAGCCAGAACGACTCGGTGATGCCGAGTGAATGTGGCGCAAAGTGAAACTGAATCTCCTGTTTCTTGCCGCTTTTAATCTCTCCTTTTGGGGTAGAGCAAGAAAATGATTGGGCAACCTTTAGGTCAGGGTCATCATCGTTGATCCACTCAAAAGAGTACGCCTCCGTGGTAGGGTTAATGATTGTGAACCTTTTGGTGTTCTTTACTCCAACCCCAATGCTCTGCATCTCTATTACTCTTGTGTTGGAATCGAGGGTTGTACCAGGAGGAGCTCCTCTTGGACCTCTCATCTCCGGATTCCGCCGAGCTCCAGTGAGATAATCCGAATCAGCCAGTTCAAAATGACAGTATGGTAGAAGACTCTTTCCTTTCAGAGTAATGACAGGAGCCTGCTTTCCTTCCTCAAGATTAGGAATGGTGCAGATGAGTCTGGCATCATACTCATTAAGGTCAAGGGGAGAAAACTTTACCTGTAGAAAGATTTAGTAGTAAAGAAGTATAAAATACAAATACAATTTTTTTGCATGCTGTTTCATAGATCCGTTTTAAGCAAAAGAGTGGAAACTAGCAAAACAGCATATATATTGAACCAAACTCTAAACTGTTTGAGCTAGAAGTAAGGAACTACCTGAATATCTGCCTTCTTTCCTACTGGAATAGTCCCAAAAGAAGGTTCAACTGAGAATGGCATGTGGAGGGGTGCATCACCGATGACACTCGGTGTTATAGAGCCACATCGGGAATCAGCTGCAAATGTGACAGACCTGGAGATCTGCGTAAAGTCTTCCATGACAACTTGCCAGCTGTAGTCCATCCTGATGGTTCCCTTGTTTTGGAGCTGTATGCTACAAAGTTCAACCAATCAAAATCATCACCATCATCACACTCAACCAATTTTATCTTGAAGGTGCAACAACTATGAGTCTCAATGCTTGTATAATCATACAGGAAGTGATGTTGATACTTACTCAAACACTCTTGATTGAAACATAAGAGTATCTTTGAATTTTATCAGCTCTGTTTTTGACTTGTATTTAGAGAAGTCAGCATTTGCGGAGACAAGCAATTCGACATTTCTAGAAGAATCTGGCACTTCCGTATGGGCAGGTTCTGGCTCCACCTCCACTACTTTTCGTTTGGCTGGACGATCGTTGGGTCCTATCGCATCGGTCCACTTGAGCGTTTTGAGTCTGTCATCCCAGTCAGGCACTTCGCTAGCATCCTTGTCAAAGGTTATACGGGTGACAGTACATTGGATGGCTTCTTCATTCAGATTCATAGGCTCTGGAGCTTGGAATGTGACAGTCATGACTTTGTGTAGACCGGCATGTATGTGTCCAGACATGGGAGAAAACCTCAGAGATGAGTGCTCGGGCCAAACAAACTTGATGCATTCCGAAGAGGTATGATTTGTCATAGCAAAAGTCAAAGTCTTGCTTTCCCCGACAGCGCTGTCTCCAAATTTGATGAGGTTGGACTTGGCAGCTGCAACAGTTATATATCCAATATAGTACAAGGTCGAACAACAATTAAACCAACCAGGGTTTCAAACAACACAAACATCTTCTCTAAATCACCACCACTAAAGACAAAGACGAGCAGCTTCAGCAATCAATCAGCTGATGACAAACATAAATGAGCGCAGAGCAAACGAAATTATAACACAAGGGATGCTGAATGGGAGACTTGAGCTTTCTCTCACCATCCTGCAGAGGCTCGTCTTCAGTTTCCTCAAATGACGCTACTGCAATAGCCAGTTTATTCGAGTTGTTTTTGCACTTACAGAAAAAGCTACGGAATTATAAAACAGCAGTTACTGTGTCAAATAGACATCACTATTGGAGTTATTACCTCTTATTTTGTCTTTAGACCATAAGATACATCGTTAATGTCAAAGTTTCATGAAGAAACCCAGCATATCTTGCCATGAAGCTCAATTGATGGAAAAATGTTGTACTTATGTAGAAATTTAAAGTTTATTGTGTAAAAACCACTTCAGAGTAGATATAATACATATTTTAAATACAAATAATATATAAAGCGAATTGCAAGTTACAGTAATCGCTATTATTTTTAATACTGTTATTGTTATCACCTGCAATGTCGTCATCGGCCATGCTGCCATCTTCATACTGGACGTCTACATCTTGCACTACGCTATGGAGGTTGTCCAGTGTTACATCATCTTGATACCCCTCTCCGACAAGCTGCAACAACATCAAAATGTGAACCACTAACTGACAGACAGTTCAAATCATCTCGGAGAAGGTATAGAGCCAAATAGCTTATTAGAGCCTAGAGTTAGATATACAGCTATATCGCAGTTAGTCGACGATCAGTTTATCATAACTAATGTAGGTACATTAGTTAGTTAGTAAACTAGTATAATTAGTGTACCTGCACAATGGAGTCTTCATATTGGTTGTCTTCCACAGCCAGTTGAATTGTAGCCTGAGTCCTACCAACTTCCTTTGGTTGATACGTGACATCAAATGTTGCCTTCTCGCCAACATTCACAATGACTGAGCATGTGTGAGGTCTCTTTAGTGAACCTGGGAATAAATACACCAAGTAATAGTTAAAAATTCTAGGCTAACTTATCAAAACAATTGCAAAAGGATATAGAAATTTAGGGCAATACAACTCCCACTCAACAACAATCGATTTTGATTAGTACTACCATTTTTCTCTTAAAAGTTTATACAAATGCAACTGAAAGCAACTTGTACTTTGAGCAGATGAATATTGTTAGACATTTGAAAGAAGTGGAACAAGAATTTTGTAAACTTTATACTGTAGCAAAATGTTCAACTTTCAAGTTACTCAAAGCCAAATTAAGATTTGTCCACCCTGGTCCTTCACACTTCAAATGCCACTACTTGTGCATTTTTATTGCTGCTATTTTTATTTAATTTGTATTATTTTTATATTCTTTATTGCAGTAAAAAATATTAGAGTATATAAACGAGCTAAAAAAATAAAATTTTTCATTTTGCTAATGTCGCTAAAAGAAAGGGAGACTCAGCATATATTGTTGTTATATTTAGACAATTTGGGTAGGAACAAAATTTAAACTCAAATGATGAACTAATCATGGAATCATGACCCATGCAAGGTTAATAGTAGAACTTTATGGTATTAGAAAAGAAAATCTGCTGGACAACAGTAGGAATCAGACTCGGATCTTCAAGGATCTTAATACTGATTGCGCTATTGTCTCCCCTCAAAAGCTTCTCTGACCCCTTAGTGTAATTTACTTTTATTAAAACAGTGATGCACTAAAGTTTTTTCATGAGCACATAACTCTCATTATTTTTTTTCAATGTTTGATAAGGTACATAGTCCAGATATAACTCAGCCATACGCTAATGCTAAAAGCTATATTCAAGGATAGACAACTCCTGAGTCTATCTTTTATGGCGAGCATTGCCATGCCATTACTTAGGCTTTAGCTTTTTTGGCTGAGGAAACAAACCCAGTTGCAATTCCGATGCATATAGCAACTATTATATTTTTTTCAATACTGTGGTAGCATTTCATTATAAAAAGGAGCAAATTCCTGAATGCCTTTCCGATATGTCTAATTTGTTGTTCATTAACTATTTCATACAATTTACAATGAGATCTTGAAAGAAAACTACAAAATAAATTTTTTTAATCCCAAATAAAAGCGGATAACAAGTATGTCAGCCCTTTTGCTTCTTGCAAGATCTCACCATTAATTTTACAAAAAGATAAAAAAAGGGAAGATGACTCTCAGTCGAATAGGAACTGTAACAGATGGTCCATATTATTACAGATGGCTCATAGCATTGCTTGTTGCTAATTATAACAAGTATTTTAACAATGCCATGATCTACAAATGTGCACAACGGAATATTAGTATGTTATACATACTGCTTCTGCCATAGCCATCAGTTATAAAGGCTCTGCTCTCTCCGGTCGGTACAAGAGTGAACACACCATCTGGATCGATGAGGTCAATGTAGACCTTGCTAATCAGTGAGCCCTCATTTGCTATGATAAATGGAAGTGTCTCACGAGTCTTGATTAGATTCCTCTTAAACAACAGCAGGGGTTGTCCTTTCTTGTTTCTAGCAATACATGAAACAGTCATTGAGGTTAGCAGCAATGAATTCTATAATGCAGATTGTGTACACTAATTAAATAGAAACTGATATTTATGACAAATCTAAAACCTGAAGAGAGATTACTGGCTTTGCATGATCCACTACTGTAATTACAATTTTGCTAGCGCAACTAAGCCTAATAACAAACCTAGAACCAGCTTCTATGGTATATCCATGGTTCATTGGATGAGCGCATATGATTGTAAAGTAAACCATGAGATGTGATTGGTTAGTTGTGATTGTAAAGTAAAGCGCTGAGATGTGATTGGCTAGCTGTGATTGCAAAGTAAAAAGCTAAGATGTCATTGGTTAGTTGTGATAGTAAAGTAAAACAATGAGATGTGATTGGTTAGCTGCGATTGTAAAGTAAATGCTGAAATGTGATTGGTTAGCTGTGATTGTAAACTAAACAATGAGATATGATTAGTTAGCTGTGATTGTAAAGTAAAACAATGAGATGTGATTGGTTAGCTGCGATTGTAAAGTAAATGCTGAAATGTGATTGGTTAGCTGTCAGTTTACCTTATATATGTAAAGCGGACAAGCGAGAGCATTTCAGAGTTACTATTCTCAAGTTTTCTTTCCCTTGTCTCTCATCAAGAATATGTGATAAAAAGGGTACATAAACAGAACGTAAAATTATAAAAAAAGAGCCATTTGAAAACAATTCACCTGATGATGGGCTTTAGAATAGAGATTCTAGGCAAGTTGCCATCACCAGCCACTTCAAATGTCAGGTTTCTTGTTTTGGCCTGAGAAGCAGGCACTCCATCGATGGCAGCTTCAAACACGGCTGTGTAGTGCTGCATGGCTGTACAAATATAAATATACATGTATGCTACATTTTATCAACCTCTGTATGTACAAAGTAAATTACTAGATAATAAAAAGCAACACACAGCATGATTTCTGCAAACAGGGAAACAGATTTTTAGTTCTAATAAATACAATAAAACAGACTGGAGTGAGAAACATACCAGTTGGTGTGAATATGACCGTAGCATAAGTGTGGCTGTGAGCAGGAATGTTCAGCTTTAGTCTAGGCTCTATCTCAAAGCACTCAACTGTCTTGGAGCTGTACTTGATTGCGAGGGGTTTCATGGCCAATGTAAGATCGCACGGCACCTTTTGAGAGTTGGATAGCTTAAACC
The DNA here is from genome assembly GCF_963576615.1 of Watersipora subatra. Lineage (NCBI taxonomy): Eukaryota > Metazoa > Bryozoa > Gymnolaemata > Cheilostomatida > Watersiporidae > Watersipora > Watersipora subatra. Next base: position 64,605,721 of record NC_088710.1, read on the forward strand.
TCGCTTTGGCTTTGCGTCCGACGACAACATTGTTGAACAAGAACTTGTTTTCTTCCTCACCATAAACACTGTCCACATCAGCCTTGAACAGAGGGTTAAAAGCAATGTTAAGGCGTCAACCAAAATACAAAAAGAACAGGAAAAAGGAAAGTTCCAAATGGTATCTAGGGAAGCAGTATACAAATTGTAATTAATGTGTTAATGCTTTGTTTGACAAAAGCGATCTTATACACATCTTACAGTTGTCGTCTGCTGGTATAGGTTTAGGCTTCTGCATATTCTATGCTCTTCAAATATAGCACCAATATCAGTGATATTTATGCCTGGTACACAGGCTTCAGCAATGAGTTTATATGGAATCCCACGGGGCTGATCAGAGGGATTTCTTTCTGTGATGTCAATGCTCAGATCCTAGAAAAAAATCACAGACAGTCAACACACTAAATAAGGACAGCCTCTGTTCCTTTCTATCAAATTTTTAATGCCGATTTTGTCATTAAATGTCACAATACCTCTTCACATTTGCCAACAATCTCTGGTGCACAGTCTACAGTTACTGTAGCATGACCGTTAGGAAGGACGATTCCAAAGGCAGGGAAAATTGTGAACATTCCGAGTTGAAGGCGGGACTGCCCGCCTCCACCTCCACCTCCACCACCTGTAGTGCCAACTTCCTGTCTGTAGCAAACACATAAAATATGAAAAATTACACGCGATTCATAGGATCATTCCAAATATTCACTTGAGAAATGATTTACAGCATGCAACAGTCTACTATAGCCAACTTTGTTACAACAAATATGGGGAAACTGAAGAACAAAAAGGGGAAGTTAGGGGACAGCAGCATAGAGTGACTCGAGCAGCACCAGTCAGCAGCGACATAGAGATACCTGGACATTGATGAATGGATGTGTTTGACATGAATCGGGTGAAGGAGAGCACCCCGAGTACTACTGCAAATAAAGGTTGTTAGTTGAAGTACATTTACGATCTGATTACTTCGGGTATTCTTTACATGCAGAATATTACTTATACAGCTTGCTTAAAGTGGCCAACTTAAAAACACATTTTCAAGTAAAAAAAATCATAACTGAGCAGCTAAAAGTTGAACTAACAAATAAAGAAACAGCCAACTAAACAGAAACATGCGAGCGATCAAATTGGCTTTGACACAGTTTCGCACAGAGACAAGCAAAGGAGAAGTTTGTAAGAGTGACATAATTTTACTATAACAAACAATGACCTATTTGTTTATTAAACTTTAGAACTTCCGACAGAAATCATTTGTACTTCTCATATCGCTGTAACAATCCTTCAGAGAAGCTCTAGTTCATAAACATGCAGAACACGGAATGATGACTGACAGGAGTTGAACTGACAGCATGATGACTGACAGGAGTTGAACTGACAGCATGATGACTGACAGGAGTTGAACTGACAGCATGCCAGGAAAAGAAATAACTAACGAATCTTACGATAAGTGGGAAGCTAGGCAGGCAATGCAAGCGCAGCATTCTATTACCTTCTAAAGTTAGTTTTACTAGTAACAGCTCCCTTTTTGCTAGTCACTGAGTTCATAGAGCTGTAGAAAACATGGCTTAATTGAAAGTGACGCCGGGTTATGGCTAACAACTAGTGACTGGCTAGAACATGTGCCAAGGAATGGTGGCTTGAGTTCGAAGTTGCGTGTATTTTATTTAGGGAAAGTTCCCTAATCGTCCCTCATCTACAAGCATGCTTGCGCTACCTGTTCTTTCACAATCCGTGCATTTAAAATCATTTATTGCTGGTCTATTCAAGGAAAGAATGATACTAGGGGAGGGAAGATGTTATAAGCATGACTGGGCTGGTGAGGTCAGGAGGCTGTTGCGATAAGCCGTGACTATAGAGATCAAAATACGATGTGACCAAAGATTACACAATAAACCATGCAAAGTTAGAACCAATGCTAACCTGGTTATTTTCAAAATAGGACAAGCTCTAAGAGTCTAAATACGAACACTATGGGAATAGCATATGAAGGGATTTAATTTGGTTAAACGTAATACTCTCCTTATATGTTTATGTAAAAAAATAACTACCTGATTGAGTCAGCCCTTCTGGGGGCTCTGCTGCCAGGCAGCGCTGATGCCTTTCCTGAACTAGAGCCGTCTCTAGACTTTTTTCCATTAGTTTTGTTCAACCTTGCAATCGAAGAGCAAATCATAAGCAAAGTGCTGAGAACGTAGCTAAACCAATAATAGAATATACAACTGCAGCCAAAGTATATTCTGTGTTGTAAGAGCATTAATAGAGATGACAAAATAACTAGATTTTGTAAATTTTGGCTATCTGTGTTTCAAACAGTTCTCCAAGCAAACCATTTGCTATGAATATGCTTGAGAGATGGTAGCATGATGGTCTCCTATTGCTAGCTGCATATCCTTTAGGCGTTTAGGTTACTATCTCTGACAACCCCACGTATTTATTGTTCCCAGAAGGCAACTCAGTGTAAAAGTACTCTACTTACGGCTTGTTTCTAGGTTCAACTCTTTTCACCTCCTTGGCAGCTCTTACAATGGAGTATTTGAAGTCAAAAGTTCCATTATTGTCTATGGTAAAAGTCCTAGTCTTCTTGAAATTGACCAGAAGAGAGCCGAAATTTATGTCAGCCTTAGGAGCTATGGTGTACCTGAATATTCATAGAATATCTTAGTAGGCGTTTGTGAAATTCTCAGAGCTCAGCCTATTATTGACGTACAAGCATAAATTTAAACATACCGACTGAAGACAGACTTGACAGAAAGCTTGACTGGAATACTAGCTATTGTTTCTCCTCCTTCAGCCACATTGGGCTCAATTACTTGGCATCGAAGGATAGGCAAGTCTTTTATGGTAATTTCAGAGCTAGATTTGAAAGAAATCTGTACAGTGCTCGGTCTGTCCGTAGAGGTCAAAGTTCCTTTCTGTGGTTGCACCACAAATAGAGATGAGACATCCGGTAGATTTTGTCCACTCACATTCTCCAAAGTGAAACTAAAAAGTAACAAGTCAATGTCTGCAGTAAGTCTGCTAAGAAAAACCGATGAGTTAATCAGAGGTAAGATAACTTCAATATTACTTTCCAACCTACACACCAATGTAAGATGTGGTAACAGAATCTACTAGTGCATAAACAAAGTGTTTATATTATGGGAAAACCGTTTTATCAGTTTAATTTTAGAGCACATAGAGAGCGTCAGACTTACCTGTATGCTATCTCATATCGACCTTTGTTTTTCAAGGTCAACTGGTTTTTGCCTTCTTCTCCAACTTTCACTGTTCCAAAGTCTATGCCACCATCTGTGCCCTTAGGAAAGCTCATATCTAGAGCTACGTCATATGCCTCCGCATGCACATGGATGGTGATAGCCTCCACAATGCCATACTGGTCATCGCTATCAAGAATCTGTACAAACACAGAGTAGAGACATGAAGGACTAGCTTTACAGATATTAACGATCACAGGCTATACAACCTGCTCATCTGTATAATGTACTTACCTCAAGCCTTATGCTCTTCCTGCTGGTGGTGACCGGTTTGGTAGCGCGGAAATGTGCTTGCAACGCGAATTCCGTGTTGGGCTGAACTACGCCGTTATCTTCGGACACTGAGAAATCGTCTCCGAGATTCTCCATTCCTGACAGGCGCCATCCAACAGGGATGAGAGTGCGGTTTCGAAGAAACAATGTTTTCGTGTCTTTGCTGTGGAGATACATAAATTTGAAAAAACTTGAAATAAGCAAAACAGAATAATCGTGAGATTCAGAGGTGACGAGCAATAACAATAATAACAAGATGAAAACACTGCTATCTTACACACCGATGTAACAGAACTTTATCAAACTGGAGAGTTTTCTTGTCAACCTCCAGCTCTGGCCGACAGCCATGACAGTTGATTTTGAAAATGACTGGCTCAGGGTTCTCTTTGATGCAACAAATGAGTGAATCTTCGTAGAAATCTCGTGAGCGAGGAAAGGCGTAGATGTTAAGTATCTGAAAGAGATGAGACACGACACCCTGATAAAGTGTGTCCAAATTCCTACTGATGGTCGACACCCTGATAAAGTGTGTCCAAATTCCTACTGACTGGTCGACACCCTGATAAAGTGTGTCCAAATTCCTACTGACTGGTCGACACCCTGATAAAGTGTGTCCAAATTCCTACGGACTGGTCGACACCCTGATAAAGTGTGTCCAAATTCCTACGGACTGGTCGACACCCTGATAAAGTATGTCTAAATTCCTACTGACTGGTCGACACCCTAATAAAGTGTGCCCAAATTCTTACTGACTGGTCGACACCCTGATAAAGTGTGTCCAAATTCCTACTGACTGGTTGACACCCTAATAAAGTGTGTCCAAATTCCTACGGACTGGTCGACACCCTGATAAAGTGTGTCCAAATTCCTACGGACTGGTCGACACCCTGATAAAGTATGTCTAAATTCCTACTGACTGGTCAACACCCTAATAAAGTGTGCCCAAATTCTTACTGGCTGGTCGACACCCTGATAAAGTGTGTCCAAGTTCCTACTGACTGGTCGACACCCTGATCAAGTGTGTCCAAATTCCTACTGACTGGTCGACACCCTGATAAAGTGTGTTTAAATGTCTACTGACTGTTCAACAGGGCTATCGCCAAATCATGATTATAAAGTACTTTAGTTAGCGCATTGACAATAAGATATTGCTTCACTAACGCACATTCAAAACTCTGACACACTGAGAATAGTTAATAATGGCCCTGATATTAATAAGGTTATACATAAATCAACTAAAGATCGTGAGGCAATTTTCCATATAGGATATCTGGTAAAGATTTAATTAAATTCCACTACTTCATTGCAACACGTAACAAATGAAATGAGAACTGATATACGGTGAATACAGTGGATACAGTGTACAATGCACAGCGTTTAAAAATATAACAATGAATAGGATGCTATAAAGACTTCAACAGTGAAGACTGAAACACACCTCTTGTTCACCGGGTTTAAGAGTCATTGTAGGAGGGTCTAGCATAAAGCAGTCACCCTTGCTGTCATCGAGGTAGCAGAAACTGATATCAGCTTCGATCGGTGAAGTGTTCATGATAGTCAACTTCTCATTGTGCTCGGGAAACCGATTGGCCTTCATCCTGTTGAAGCAGAATATTACACACTTTATCAAGTTATTCGAGTGACTCATATATGTTTTTCTTGTCAGAGTGCTATATCGTAGCCAAGACTTGTCAGAATAAGAGCCTAAGCCTCATCAACAGAGTATATAAATACAAGATACAAGATACACAGCTCTAAGATCCAAGTCTACACTTGTTATGTAGATCATGCTTCTGTAGCCAGCCAACTTAACGAATTAATAATTTATTTTGCAGAGCAAATTATAAACAAACATAGTCTTGTGTGATGGAATAAAGTTGAACAACATTAAACAACCACTTTCAAAAAGACAGCAAAAATATTTAACACTTTAATTTAATATTTAAAATATTTATTCAGTGGCCTTTGAAAGCCTCATCTCATAAAGGACATAATAAACCAAACCATAAAAAGTTACTACTGGATGAAGTTTGTACAATTCTGCTGTCACATTTCCTTTAAAGTTTGATCCACAATCTAATGATGAGTTAATACATGTAAGAAAGATTACTTCCTCAACTCTATAATAATACGTAGCATTACAAGTCCAATAGTACCACCATCCGACTTATCAAAAATGCACCAACTTTTTTTGCGTACCACCCTAATATCGCCATTATATTTGTAGAAGCTTCAAATGTCACAACCGTAAGGTTACATATATATATTCCTTTGCAGTAACTTGACATGAACACTAAACAGTTGCTATATAACTCTTCTCAAAAGTTTCTTAAATATGATTGCCTCACCAAAAATGTATATAACAAATGTAGTATAATGTACATACAAAATAAATATATGTACCAAAGTTTTTTGGTGTAGGCCTATATATTTTTTTATAAAAAATATGCCATATACCAAAAAATAAGTACATGATGGAGATATCATACTGTATCACTATAAAAACCATTCATAATCATTTGACACCAGCTCTTATTATTAGAGGTAAGAAAAGTACCTGTTTGTTTTAATTGTCTGTGACTTTATAGTTTAAAACGCTATTAAACATTTTGCGACAGATTTACGGAAAAGGCATCAAAAGATTCATCCAGCAAGCATGATTTATGCACATGATTCACAAACATGAATCGTGTGCATGAATCATAACACATGCATCTTATGAGCCGTGTGCATGAGTCATAACACATGCATCTTATGAGTTGTGTGGATGAGTCATAACACATGCATCTTATGAGTCATATGCATGAGTCATATGCATGAGTCATAACACATGCATCTTATGAGTCATATGCATGAGTCATAACATATGCATCTTATGAGTCGTATGCATGAGTCATAACACATGCATCTTATGAGTCATGCAAGTACTAGCGGTTAGAATCATTTTAGTAAAAAGTCAACTCAGTGGAATTTGAGCATCACTATCAGTAGTTCAGAAAATTTTTTACATTATACCTAAAGCATATACCACGCGCTTGAGAATTTAAAAATGACAGAAAATACCATTTGCATAGAAGTTCATCAAATATAAAGAAGACAACCCTTACTGCTCCCAAATCTACTTACGTCTCCCTATTCTGTCCAGCGAGTAGGGGTCCAAACTCAAACACATCTGTTGACAGAACATACTCCTTGTGCAAGATGTCCTCTTTCTTCTTACTTTTCACCCGAGCAGGGAAAACGATTCTAGGCTCTCTGCTGATGGTAGGAAACGCACAGATTCCGCGGCAGTACAGTTGGTATCGTCTCCTTGTACCAACAATTTCCAGATTCATCGTCTGATCATATTGGCCAAGCTCTTCACTAAAGAATCTTAGCCTCAGAGTGATCTCACCCTTCTTTGGAACAATCCATCGAAAGGAGTTTAGCCTGTGATATTTATATAACCGTGTAAGTACAATTTTGTTTAAGTAGAAAGCACAACAAGGCAAATGTGATTAATGACCTTCTAATTCATCATAGCAAGCAGATGATTTTGCTGTATATGGTAAAGATGCCAACCTTTCCTTACCACCAGGCCCAAAGCTACCACCTCAAACATTCGTTGCCATATCTGGAAAACACTCGCGCACTAATAATAGATCGCTCATACACTTTTTCTTTCAATTGTTAATAGCCCACAATGTAAAGGATTGGTGAACTAAGAATTAACTATAAAAAGTTGGAGTTGTCTATTCAATGATGTGCTCTTAAATTTTACTAGGAAAAATTACGAAATATTGCCTGATTCTAGCAAGCGAGTCTAAAATGCTTCTTAGCTTAACATTTTAAAAGCAATCTACATCATGACTGTTTATTAAAATTGCTTTTGCCGCATTGATGATTACCTTATTCAGATGCAGGCACAGCAATAGAATAGATGTCTACCAATTCTCCAGTAAATTGTCATAAATGTCGCACATTTATGTTTATCATTTATTTACTCTAAGAGTTGCTTCACAACAATGATTTATTAATTTATTTAAAAATAATGATAGTTTGCGTCATATGGCGTGAAAAGGAGAAACAGTTAACACCTCATGTAGTAGTGTGTGGTTAAATTGTTCTCTGTGATTTTGAGGTATGATATCAAAGTCACTTGGCAGCAAGAAGTGAGTGTTATTACAGGTACATTAGAAAGCAAACATTGCTGAAACAGATGGAAAGTTACTAATACAAATATCATCAGAATATTAGTAATAAAAACTTTCAAATCTATTACAATACTCTCATTATTTTTCATGATGTTTTTTCACCTGCAAACACTCAACTCAGGTGACATGTCTTTATTTTATTTGCTATGATTTTAAACTTTTGCTTTTACACTAAACTATCTGAGTTATTCGGATTTATACCTTATTTGAAGCTTATTAGAAATTATGCAATCGCTAGTGTGAGAGAGAAAATATTGCAATCGCATGATAGCTTTGAAGCAAGCGCATTAGGAGAATTTGGGCATGAGTTGGAACAAGCAACTGATAATATGGAGTGAGTTAAGTTAGTGAGCCCAAAGCCAACCACACCATTCACAAATCACTGCTTGGTGTGTTAAGAAGATTGTAATCAATGCATGATGACTTTATGCCAAACAGTTATTGATGGGAATGAAATGTTGTCGCAATAATAATCATACTTAGGAGTTCGTCCATCAACAAGTGCTTCACCGGAAGAGCTGTAAAACAATGGCACAGTAACCTTTACACCCTGCAAACTATTATCGACTACGCTTGCCTTTCAGTCTTAACTCAATGTATCGTTGCAACAACATGATTTACAAAATCTACAAGCAGAATTGGCTAATTTCAAACTGAGATGATTGAAAAAATACCGTAAGCGATAAAAAAATCATGAGACCAAATAAAGGATGATATAAAGATATCTTACCTCTGCCCATCACCATCTGAGCCAGGAGTGAGTGCACCACCTGGAGGCGGAGTTGTCATCACATTTGACCCTCGTCGACCAACATTTGACTTTCCTTTGCCCGAGCTTGGTTTTCTTTTCTCTTTTTCGTCCTTTTGCTTATCCTTACCACGCTCCTTCTTCTTACCAGTAGGAGTTGTCGGCTCAGCTTTTCCATCTGGTGTGCCTGCCTTTTCTTCCTCATCCTCTTTTGATTTATCATCCGTTATTACATTTCTGTAAAGAATTTAGCTGACAGTAAACTTCTCAGCCCCTTCTGCACATTGCCAAGAGAATTAGCTTAAGATATTTTAAGAGGAGAATGTAACTTTAAAGACGGTGTAACAATGAATTTTGCAAAACTCATGTCGAGGCAGGCAACTTAATTTTAATTAGGAGTAATTTTCTCATGAAACAATTTATAACCATTTATTATGCTCGTACACGAGCAGTAGTTCAGGTCAATGACAAACATAAAGTCGATTTATGAGGCCAACTGAGCGGGTGGTTATGCAGTTATCTACAGTAAGAACTTAATGCCATAATTTATTATTACTTCATTGTTTTGTTGCCAAAGGATTTTATGCAACTTTAAGATAGCCTAGCATGCATGTATTAGCAAAATAAATCTCACCAAAGATAGTTATGGATGCATTGATTTTACGCCCAAGCTTTGAGAAACACATGGTTAAGAAACTCTAGTCTACTACATGCCAATTTTTGACAATACCAACAATATTACATCACTGTGTTTCCAAACAACAAACTTTAAAAGTTTGCAAGTTTGCGATTTTCACATTTCTAAAGCGGCTAAAAGTAGAAAAGTATTTCTGTAATAATTTAACAAGTTTTATGCAAATAAAACAAATATTTTAGTAATTTTTAATTTTGCTAACTTTTGAAATACCACAGTGGCAATATTTCACATGTATATATATGCTTACAAGGAATATTGTGTAGGCAGCAGCCTTTAAAAGCCTCATCTCATAAAGGACATAATAAACTAAACCATAAAAAGTTATTACTGAAGAGGTTTGTACAATTCTGCTGTCGCATTTCCTTTAAAGTTTGATCCGCAATCTAACGATAAGTTAATACTGTATAGGAAAAATTACTTCCTCAACACTATAAATAATACGTAGCATTACAAGACCAATAGAACCACTATCTGATTTATCAAAAATACACTAACTCTTTTGCGTACCACCCTAATATCGCCATTATATTTGTAGCAGCTCCAAATATCACAACCGCAAGGTTACATACATGTACATATATTCCTTTGCAGTAACTTGACATGAACACCAAGCATTGTGTATTTTTAGAAAATTCTTAAGGATCATCGCTTCATTAAAAATGTGTCTCTTTCAGATTTTATGTCAGCTAAATAGATAAATCAATATACATGCATATATATATTCATATATATATCTTGAGGCGAGTGCTCAAACTCCCAGGTCTCTAGTAGGAGACCCGAGTTAGAGCAGAAATTACCACCCATACGGGGTATCCGGGGTGAGGAAACAATTATATATATATATATCTCAGTGTTTGTTTGTCATCTGTCATTCGTGTGTCCAGTCATAGCATTTAAAATCTAGGAACAAAAAATACGCTTTGCACCACAATTGAAATCGGCACCACCAGTTCTGCAGACAGGCGAGCTAACCACTACACGACACCATCATTGCCATACTACGGAATAATCATGTACATACTTATACAGTGCTTGCGAATATACGATTGATTACTACTAGCATGCTTGAAGATCATGGCTGCGTGAGAGATCATGATGCGTAATGTAACGATTATAAGCAACATTATAAGCACAATATCGCTTCAGACTGACGGACATGACTATTATTATAGTAAAGATTTAGACTAGCTTAAGTTACTAGCTTAAATTACTAGCTCAAGTTACTAGCTTAGGTTACTAAAATTTATTGGGTAAAGAAATTTTCTATGCAAAAAGCTTTTGATTACCCGTGCAATGCTGGACCTTTAACTAGTACATATGTAAATGCTGCTTAGAAGCTAAATGTTACAGTTACACTCCATTAGCAGTGACAAGGCTAAAAAAATATTGATCTTATCTCTAGCGGTGTTGTGAGAGAGATAACCATCAAAGAGTAAGTATCAAACCTTGGTAATACAAACATAAGACTTACGGGTCATCTGGACCAGAAGCTATGAAGACATAGTGACTCGCTGCCTCACTGATGGGAGCCTTTCGTTTCACAGGATATGGTACGACAGCAAAGTCAGCCTCAGGTGGAATAGGGGGACCCTTCACGCCTAACCCAAGTCCATCTAACACCTCTTCTATGGGTGGCAGCTTACTTGATTGCAAGACGAGCTGCAGATAAACCGATAAGATTTGTGCAATGGATATTTTACTGTCCCACCACTAGCACGATGGCTGCAAATGCCACAAAAACGTTCTCCAGACATCAAGAAAGCCATCAACCTGGTAGAGGACAGCTTATACTCACCTGAGATGGCTGTACCGACTTGCTAGCTACTTCAACTGTGATATTGGCTACTCCAATTCCGTCTCCATCCGAGTCAGCGACTGGGTGCTCTTCTCCCTCTGCATTCTCGCTCTCAGCAACCTAAAGAGAAGCGTTTGATAAACGTTTGTCCTAAGCAGCCAGACAGCGCTTGCGAATTATCAGGTAACCTATGAATGACCAATCAGCTGCATTTAAAATTACTTATATACTAATTTTGTGAATGGGTCCAATAGCAAGGAGTTTGAAAAGCTTGGTGTATGGGTAAGAAGGTCCCGACATGCTAGTCGTGATTCGAGGTCTAAAGTTGAGAGAAACCCACTAGCTACCCTTTAACGTTAGGCAGAACAGACAGGAAGAGAAAATTGAACAACAAACAACTGGGCGCTCTTTAGAAATAGAGGTAAGAATGAGCAGTAAGACAGACATGAACTGAACAACTGAGTGACGCACATAGCGATGCATAGCTTTGTGAAGTTAATACTTTAGGAGTCGAGGTAAAAATGAGCAGTAAGACAGACATGAACTGAACAAATGTGCTATGCACTTAGCGATGCATAGCTTTGTGCAGGTTATACTTTGGATTTGAACACGGCAGCGCTCGGCTTGGCACTGGTGTTACGCCTGGGTCGACCTAAGGTGAACCCAGAGCCGCGCCGATGATGCTCCTGCAAGGAATGAATAATTAGTTTTCATGGCAAAACGGTATATCGAGATGTTTGTACCGTGATTGAGCAATGAAGGGGTAAAATACTGATCTGAAGCCATATTGTTGCTGCTAGTGAAATAAAGTCATGGCATATCATCGTTACCCAAAATAATGAGACAAGATGTGTATGTAGAATGTGTATGGAATGTAGAAGTCCTCAATCTAGATAGGCTTACCTCTTTCTCGACTACCTTGCTCGGCTGCTCCTTGTCAACAGACTCATGTTTGCCGTGTTTGTCTCCCTTGTCTTTCTTACCCCTACGACCAGACTGCGGATGGGAGTGGTGCGTCTCTTCAGCCTCAGCGCCCAAATTAGCTGGAGGTCTTGGTGCACCGATAGTCCTGTCCCAGTAATCTACCAGCTCAGTAATTTCCTTCAAGCTAACTTCAAATGTTTTGAACCTGTCAGAAACAGACACGATGAGCAGAGCTGTAGTAAAGCTAAGAGTGATTTCATGACTGATATCAGATCATTTTTAACTGATCTGTTGGCAGTGATTTGTCTCGCAGCCACTCGATATTTTATTTAGGTTTGAGCCTTCTACTTGTAGGTCGCATTACATAGCAGAATTGAGTTCACTGACCTTTGCATGAGTAGACGCTCTGCTTCCGTGATGGACTCTTTGACAGGTGTCTGCTCCTCTGGTGCTGCCGGCAGCTCATTTGATATTGGTCTATTATTAAGTTTGCCCTTCTTCTTTCTGCGGTAGCAAGTGTGAATCACCATTAGCTCAATCTATATAGCTTTTAAAATTTATTATTTCAGTGATGATAAGGAAGGCAAGAGCCAAAGAAAGCATGCAACCGACAGCAGTTTTGGCAGAAGCCATATGCCACTAAGCAGTCACCCCACTTACTTGTCCATATCCTCCCCACTGCCGTGAGTCATATGACTTTCTGGTCTACCATCCTCATGAGGCTTGTTGCCACTCTGTGATTTTATGTTAGTAACTCTATCGGCGGCGGCAGGGGCTGCCTTTCCATCCTTTCCTTTTGCTGCGCCAGCTGCTTGCTTGGGATCCTTAGCTTTGTCTTCCTTCCCATCTTTGTCGGCCTTTTTCCTCTTTTTGTTATTCCTGCAGACAGCAGAACTATTCTTAAGAGAGTCTTTTGTAATTACACGCAGATTATATTTTAACAACTTATTAAATTTCAAGTCCCAGTGACTGGTCCATCATGATGGCAGATAGATATACCAGCCAGTTTGTTCGCCTCTTCACTCTTACAATCATCTCATGAAAATCAGCTGAGAACTCTAGTAACTGAAAGACTAATTTTTATCCACAATTTTTTGGGAAAACGGAAAAAGCCAGCCGACAACAATTAAACATAAAAATAAAACCCAGCATACCAATTAAATCTAAGATCTTGCAGCGATGGGTTGATGGTGGTGAAGAGAGATCACTAGTACTAAATAAGGTAACTAAAACTGAAGAGCCAAAGCTCCTATGAGCAAGTGCCAGGGTCTGCTAGCAATACCTAGGTCATAATTTATCTGTGCATGCATGCAGGTAACTTAACAATGTTTAGACTCTTTTCATGCAGTAAGTTACTTTTTCACTCTAGACTGAATAGAACTCAGCTTCGCCCTGTAAAGATATTTGTAGACCACCTCAATTGACTCAATTGGCTCAGTTGGTTAAAAAGAAACAAGTTATGCACCAACTGTTCATGGTGTGTCATATATATAGATGATGGCATGCCCAGCACTCGTTTGAAATGTCAAAGGTCATGCATGACTTAATTCCTGGTTTTTCAGCCTTACTTTTCTTCCTCAATTCTCCGGGCTTCAGCTTCCTGTCTCTCTCTTTCCAATCTTTCTTTCTCGAAACGGTCTTCCTTTTCACTGTAAGTTATTCAGTTTAATAGTTGATTGAAAGAAGTTACCATAGCAGACTGCAGTGAGTTGTGTCATTCACAGAAAACACAGAATTGGTTCAAATTCGCTTAGCAACTGCTAGTTTTAGTGCCTACTATATTCTGATGCGGCAGGTCGCTACATAAAAACATACTGTCAGTGTTAAAGCTTTGCTCTTTTTTATTCTCACTGAACACTAGGATAAACATGATAAATATGTTTAGCATCACAAGCAACATGTTTTTGAAATATAGCCATACGGTATTTATACAAAAAGTAAAAACAACTGTTCATGCAATTATGTTCTAGAGAACGACGATGAGTCATGTCTCAAAGATTTTCGTTATAAAACCTTTCAGGCACTGATAGGCTAACATGTGCAGATGTGTGCAGGCGTTAAAGAGCCTGATCTCATTGCTATATAGCTTTAGATAACACAACAGTTAGGACTTTATATAAACCTCCACTAATAAGAGAGCACAATGCTAATTGTATCAAAGAGTATTTAAAGTTCCGCTTACCGTTTCCTTCTCTCCCGTTTGATTTCAAGGCGCTTTTTATCAATCTGAGCTTTTTGCTCCTCACTCAGAGCATCATATTCATCTTCATCCATCTCTTCGAGTCGCAATTTCTCTGCCTCTTCTTCTTGAATCAGCTTTCGTTCTGTAAAACATGAAACAGAGTAAAAAATAATTTTTGCTAGCACCTTTAAAATCTAACTGGCAACAACCAAACCACCATACACTTCAATTAAATGTGTAAAAAGCTTTGCAGTGGCACCAAATGCTACCTGTCGATAGATTTAAGGTTTGATAACTTCCATGCAGCTAACACGATAAGATAACTCACCTTTATCTTCTTGCTCCTTCTTTTCCTGTTCCTTCATGGAAGCGTAGTCAAGCTTGAGGGTAACAAAGTATAGGTACTTCCTGTTGTTGAAAGCTTTAAGGATGCAGTTGGCTGCACTGTACATGTTGATACAGAACAGACTCTCCAAGCCATCAAAAACTACTCCGCTATGGCAGTCATTCAGCTGCAACACAACGTAAAGTGCATAACACACGCAGCAGAAAGTGAATACAGAGCACTACATGAAACTTAAAGACGAATAACATTTCTGTCAGCCTGTTCAGCATTCAACAGTTTACCAAAAGTTTGATGTTCAAAAATACAATGATCTCTTTCGTGCCTACAACTGAACATCCGGGTTTAAGATTGCGTAAGTATATCACCTGAACTCTGTCTGCTATGATTTCTACCAAGAGTTCCTCTGGAAGCACACAGGAGTAAAGACCTTCCTCTCCAACCACACTGGCACTTATGCTAAGTCGACGAGCTATGGGGGCGGCGAGAGGAGGTGGGCTTGGAGGCGCCTGCAACAAAAATGAGCTTTTTGATACTGTACCCAACAATCAGAGGATATCCTGGTTGACGCATTTAACAACCATTTAAATAAGTTCAAACTAGCATAAGAATTTAATTTGTTTCAGTTTTAGAGTTCAAAGAATTTGTGCTTGAAATTGAAGCATGAAAGATCCAATGGTGTTGAGTGATACGTTAACAAAGAAATTAGAGTCGCTTGCTAGTTGACCAAAAGATGATACATGATCAATCAGACGCTCAGAATCATACCTGAGTTCAGTAGGTATACAGCTGACTGTGTGACTAATCTAGAGCATGAGAAATAACGCAAATTATCAGCAGCAGAGTAGCGAGCGATGTTAGTTAACAAACAAGCAGAAGTTAAAGAGGAGTGACCTTGACCTGAGGCATGGTAACAATTGCGCTAGCAGCTTTATGCACAGGATTTTTTGTGTTTCCAGCTCGTACTTTGACCAAAGATTTTGTTGTGTGGTTTGGTAGGAATGCAATAGAATTCTGAAAGCAAGTGTATATCGTGTTAAAGCATGACAGATAGAAAATAGTGAGAGAAGATAACCCTTGACACGTAGTGCGATGTAACTATTAGCAGGCTGATGTAGAAACATGTGTGAACACTACATTTGATAACAAGTTCACAAACAACTATGGAGAATATCGTACGAGTGCGACTAAAACACAGAAGATTATATTGAGATTGTGCGACAACAATCGGACTGATAGAAGAAGACACGATACAACAGTTGTATAGGTCCTTACTACTATCGTTGAAGGCCTCCTTGAAACACTTCGACTATGATGATTGATCTCTAGTGTTGAACGTCTACGCGATGCAGACGACTGCAGCAAACCTCTTGACAGGAAATAATCCTATGAGTTGTTCGATACATAATTGTTAGCGACAGATCTGATGAAGCCTGAGTTAGTAGATTTTTGAACAAAAACTGTTGTTATAAGAACGATTTACCGATACTACAATAACAGTACACGAATATCGTAATGAGTTGGACTTGACAATATCCATGTTAGTTATTACAAAATTCATGCAAAAAATACATCATTTCCATCTCCAATTAGAAGAGCACAAATTTAATATGGACCATGGAACCACGACCTTAGTAACACTTCATGAGAAGTCTGATTTAAGTTTGAGACATGCGTATGCAGATTCAACTTCTAAAATGTTGTTTGTTTATTGCAGAGCTAACGAAAATCATAATAAAACAGGTGAAACTATATGAAACCTTACAAACAAAACTACAAAATAAGACCTTGTTTATTTGCTGACTAGATATCAGCTCATCTATTTAATGGCCTACCTGACTGTTGGATGATGCGTCAGCCATTGCTGCTCCTACAGCATGCTGGGCACCCGGAGGCAATTTAGGGTGCCTATCTTTTCCTGCACCAGCCATACTGCTGGTTTTCCTGTTAGAGACTAGACTTTGAGTATTGGAAGGCACTCCAGCTACAGGAACTTGTCCAGCTGTGTGGGCTTGAACAGCCTCCATACTCAGTCCTCCGCTGAGCTTTTTGTCAGACTCTTCTGCTTCCATTGCCTTAATCTCTTCTGCCTTTCTCTTGGCAGTTTTCGCACACAGTTCCCTAGCCTTGCAGCCAGCCGCAGTGTTGCCATTAGAGATGGCTTCTAGTACAACCCCATCTATGGTTAGTAAAGCTGCGGAATACCGCTTGGCCAGCTGAATGGCCGTTGTTGTCTTTCCTTAAATAAAGTAACGAACAAAGTTTAAAAAGAATCATAGGCTGATGCTCAAAAAATTAGATTTTTTTACTTGCTAAAATGAAGATATTACCCTAACGATATCAAAGAAAAGCAGTGTACAGACGTACAAGAAATCTGCTGTTTCTTGTAAAGCACCAAAGAAATGCTAGCAAATAATCTTTTTTATAATAGCTCATCTTTGACTGTAAAAAACTTTATAAGACAAAACTTCCTTAATAACGAATACAGAAATGCTTACCTGACAATGGTGCTCCGTGGACGATGACAGCAACACCTCGTCGATTTCTGGCGGCTTTACCATCGGGTGAAAGATCGATTTTAAGATGCTTAGCTATTGCTGCAGAAACGGGTGTCATCTCCAGATCACCAAACTCAACGCTGCTCAAAGACTCTTTAATTTTCTCTGAAATCAATTAAAAAAAGAGTTGAGTGAACTCAACTAGTTTTCAATCACAAAACTAAATGTTGGATGGGAAGGAAGTTAATAATATTGCAGACAGTTTCAATCTCTACAATTATGTTATATTACGCCATTGTTTTATCAACCTCATGAAGCAATAGATGCGCTTCACAAACTTTGAGTAACCATTTAAATTTTGGATTTAACTGCTCCTACAAGGAACCTTTTCACAAAAACTATAGCATAAACCCTTTGAATAGCGCTAAAATATGTTTTCAATAGTCACTGATTTCTGGCCTGCAACTATGTATATAGTAAGAAAGATGTTGTATTTTAGTCTCGTTAATTTCAACAGTATACTTGAATCTTATTGGGTAAGTTCTAATATTGCTGCTCACGAATGTACCGAAAGGTGGTTAGTTGTCATTGCACTAGAGCGAGTCACATAGAGTGTGCATATTGGCTATGTAAACCATTGTAGAACGCTTTTTATTAAGCCAAAAATCTAGTCTTTTTTAGAGATGCGTTTAAGGAAATTGCACCTTCATCATCTTCGTCTTCTTCTTCAGCCTCTGGTTTTGTTGCGGCAGTGGAGGGAGGAATGGTAGTTATGGCTGGCACAGTAACATCCTCTGTACCATCGGTATTTTCTTTAGCTTCTTGTGCACTAGCCTCTAGAGCGTTAGCGGCCACCTCGGCTTTCTCTCTCATCTCCTGCTCCGCCTCCTCGACCCTCTTCACTTGCTCTGTATGAGTGACCAAAAGTCAAGTCTAAATGCTACAACTACACTCACGAGTGCGCATCACACTGTTCCAATTATAATATGCTAAGCAAGAACAGAATGCCAAAACTCATATCTTATATATAAACCTAGCTATTTGCACCTTCGTAAAAGTTGATGAGCTCCTCAGGCAGCCTCTTGCCAACCTCGCGAGGAGGCAACAGAATAGTGTTGTATTCATCCCAACCCTTCATCAGCCTCAATATCTTCTCTTCTTCAAGATACTGTCGGTCAGACTCAAGGCTGTAAAACTCAATAGGGAAGTCGCACGGGTTCTTCACTATAATGTCCTGCTCGTCACCGATGCTGTGGGGAAGAACTGGGCCAAACTCTATGAGGTTGCGATTGAACTCTAGACGAGGCTCGAGTCCGTGTCCTCTGCACATGACCATGAGACGCTGACTGCTCTGCGCCAGCCTCACTGTCAGCCGCTGCTCATAAGCTCGCTAAAAGTCAGCAGCTATAGTGTGACACATACTGATGATAAGTTAGCAGCTATGGTGTGACACATACTGATGATAAGTTAGCAGCTATAATGTGACACATACGGGTAATAAGTCAGCAGCTATGATGTGACACATACTGATAATAAGTTAGCAGCTATGATGTGACACATACTGATGATAAGTTAACAGCTATAGTGTGACACATACTGATGATAAGTTAGCAGCTATAGTGTGACACATACTGATGATAAGTTAGCAGCTATGATGTGACACATACTGATGATAAGTTAGCAGCTATGATGTGACACATACTGATGATAAGTTAGCAGCTATGATGTGACACATACTGATAATAAGTTAGCAGCTATGATGTGACACATACTGATGATAAGTCAGCAGCTATGATGTGACACATACTGATGATAAGTTAGCAGCTATAATGTGACACATACTGATGATAAGTTAGCAGCTATAGTGTGACACATACTGATGACAAGTTAACAGCTATAGTGTGACACATACTGATGATAAGTTAGCAGCTATAGTGTGACACATACTGATAATAAGTTAACAGCTATGATGTGACACATACTGATGATAAGTTAGCAGCTATGATGTGACACATACTGATAATAAGTTAGCAGCTATGATGTGACACATACTGATAATAAGTTAGCAGCTATGATGTGACACGTACTGATGATAAGTTAACAGCTATGGTGTGACACGTACTGATGATAAGTTAGCAGCTATAATGTGACACATACTGATGATAAGTTAACAGCTATGGTGTGACACGTACTGATGATAAGTTAGCAGCTATAATGTGACACATACTGATAATAAGTTAGCAGCTATAGTGTGACACATACTGATAATAAGTTAGCAGCTATGATGTGATACATACTGATGATAAGTTAGCAGCTATAGTGTGACACATACTGATAATAAGTTAGCAGCTATAGTGTGACACATACTGATGATAAGTTAGCAGCTATGATGTGACACATACTGATAATAAGTTAGCAGCTATGATGTGACACATACTGATGATAAGTTAGCAGCTATGATGTGACACATACTGATAATAAGTTAGCAGCTATGGTGTGACACATACTGATGATAAGTTAACAGCTATGATGTGACACATACTGATGATAAGTTAGCAGCTATGATGTGACACATACTGATAATAAGTTAGCAGCTATGATGTGACACATACTGATGATAAGTTAGCAGCTATGATGTGACACATACTGATAATAAGTTAGCAGCTATGATGTGACACATACTGATGATAAGTTAGCAGCTATGATGTGACACATACTGATAATAAGTTAGCAGCTATGGTGTGACACATACTGATGATAAGTTAACAGCTATGATGTGACACATACTGATGATAAGTTAGCAGCTATGATGTGACACATACTGATGATAAGATAGCAGCTATGATGTGACACATACGGATAATAAGTTAGCAGCTATGATGTGACACATACTGATGATAAGTTAGCAGCTATGATGTGACACATACTGATGATAAGATAGCAGCTATGATGTGACACATACGGATAATAAGTCAGCAGCTATGGTGTGACACATACTGATGATAAGTCAGCAGCTATAGTGTGACACATACTAATGAAAAGTTAGCAGCTATGGTGTGACACATACTGATAATAAGTTAGCAGCTATGATGTGACACATACTGATAATAAGTTAGCAGCTATGATGTGATACATACTGATGATAAGTTAGCAGCTATGATGTGATACATACTGATGATAAGTTAGCAGCTATAGTGTGACACATACTGATGATAAGTTAACAGCTATAGTGTGACACATACTGATGATAAGTTAGCAGCTATAGTGTGACACATACTGATGATAAGTTAGCAGCTATGATGTGACACATACTGATAATAAGTTAGCAGCTATGATGTGACACATACTGATGATAAGTTAGCAGCTATGACGTGACACATACTGATGATAAGTTAGCAGCTATGATGTGACACATACTGATGATAAGATAGCAGCTATGATGTGACACATACGGATAATAAGTCAGCAGCTATGGTGTGACACATACTGATGATAAGTCAGCAGCTATAGTGTGACACATACTAATGAAAAGTTAGCAGCTATGGTGTGACACATACTGATAATAAGTTAGCAGCTATGATGTGACACGTACTGATGATAAGTTAGCAGCTATAATGTGACACATACGGATAATAAGTCAGCAGCTATGATGTGACACATACTGATAATAAGTTAGCAGCTATGATGTGATACATACTGATGATAAGTTAGCAGCTATAGTGTGACACATACTGATGATAAGTTAACAGCTATAGTGTGACACATACTGATGATAAGTTAGCAGCTATAGTGTGACACATACTGATGATAAGTTAGCAGCTATGATGTGACACATACTGATAATAAGTTAGCAGCTATGATGTGACACATACTGATGATAAGTTAGCAGCTATGATGTGACACATACTGATGATAAGTTAGCAGCTATGATGTGACACATACTGATGATAAGATAGCAGCTATGATGTGACACATACGGATAATAAGTCAGCAGCTATGGTGTGACACATACTGATGATAAGTCAGCAGCTATAGTGTGACACATACTAATGAAAAGTTAGCAGCTATGGTGTGACACATACTGATGATAAGTTAACAGCTATGATGTGACACATACTGATAATAAGTTAGCAGCTATGATGTGATACATACTGATGATAAGTTAGCAGCTATAGTGTGACACATACTGATGATAAGTTAACAGCTATAGTGTGACACATACTGATGATAAGTTAGCAGCTATAGTGTGACACATACTGATGATAAGTTAGCAGCTATGATGTGACACATACTGATGATAAGTTAGCAGCTATAGTGTGACACATACTGATGATAAGTTAACAGCTATAGTGTGACACATACTGATGATAAGTTAGCAGCTATAGTGTGACACATACTGATGATAAGTTAGCAGCTATGATGTGACACATACTGATAATAAGTTAGCAGCTATGATGTGACACATACTGATGATAAGTTAGCAGCTATGACGTGACACATACTGATGATAAGTTAGCAGCTATGATGTGACACATACTGATGATAAGATAGCAGCTATGATGTGACACATACGGATAATAAGTCAGCAGCTATGGTGTGACACATACTGATGATAAGTCAGCAGCTATAGTGTGACACATACTAATGAAAAGTTAGCAGCTATGGTGTGACACATACTGATAATAAGTTAGCAGCTATGATGTGACACGTACTGATGATAAGTTAGCAGCTATAATGTGACACATACGGATAATAAGTCAGCAGCTATGATGTGACACATACTGATAATAAGTTAGCAGCTATGATGTGATACATACTGATGATAAGTTAGCAGCTATAGTGTGACACATACTGATGATAAGTTAACAGCTATAGTGTGACACATACTGATGATAAGTTAGCAGCTATAGTGTGACACATACTGATGATAAGTTAGCAGCTATGATGTGACACATACTGATAATAAGTTAGCAGCTATGATGTGACACATACTGATGATAAGTTAGCAGCTATGATGTGACACATACTGATGATAAGTTAGCAGCTATGATGTGACACATACTGATGATAAGATAGCAGCTATGATGTGACACATACGGATAATAAGTCAGCAGCTATGGTGTGACACATACTGATGATAAGTCAGCAGCTATAGTGTGACACATACTAATGAAAAGTTAGCAGCTATGGTGTGACACATACTGATGATAAGTTAACAGCTATGATGTGACACATACTGATAATAAGTTAGCAGCTATGATGTGATACATACTGATGATAAGTTAGCAGCTATAGTGTGACACATACTGATGATAAGTTAACAGCTATAGTGTGACACATACTGATGATAAGTTAGCAGCTATAGTGTGACACATACTGATGATAAGTTAGCAGCTATGATGTGACACATACTGATGATAAGTTAGCAGCTATGATGTGACACATACTGATGATAAGTTAGCAGCTATGATGTGACACATACGGATAATAAGTCAGCAGCTATGGTGTGACACATACTGATGATAAGTCAGCAGCTATAGTGTGACACATACTAATGAAAAGTTAGCAGCTATGGTGTGACACATACTGACGATAAGTCAGCAGCTATGGTGTGACACATACTGATAATAAGTCAGCAGCTATAGTGTGACACATACTGATGATAAGTTAGCAGCTATAGTGTGACACATACTGATGATAAGTTAGCAGCTATGATGTGACACATACTGATAATAAGTTAACAGCTATGGTGATAACTTGCCGGGAATTCATCTAGTTTATAAAATAATCCAACACAAGAGTCAGTTGTTGCGATTTAAAATATTAAAATGATACTAGAATTAATAAAAGTATTGATTTGCCTTCATTATTTTAATTATTTAACTATTGTTTATTCCTAGTATACTTGTCAGTCTCGTGCACTGTGAGATATCATCATGAGTAATCAATATCTAGAGAATTATCCAATGTTTCAAATGGCTCCTGAGTGGTGTAGTGGTAGTGTGCTTGCTTTTTTAATCTGATGCACCGGGTTCGATTCCCATGCGAGGTAATGTTTTTTATTTATTACTCTTAGCATGACTTTGGACAGGCGGTTGGACGGACACTGCTACTATTATAATAAAGATTTTATAAGTATTAAAAACGATTTATTGTTAGTCTTTATTCCTATACTTGTATTAAAGTGACCTCACAACATTCGTATTTGAAAACTAAGCCTCGAGCCATGTGTGAGACAGAGACCCGACTTGACTAGATGTAGTTATCCATACCCCCAACCAAACAGGGCCAAACATTCTAGTCTCCAAAACTAAAATACCCTATACATGGTACAATATTAAGAGTTTGTTTGAGGGAACATCTAACTTACATGACATATGTGCCCATAACTTAAGTCTCCACTCGCATGCATTCAAGTATTGACCATAAGTGTAAATGCACTGACCTCCTCAGTAGGCATGAACTTGACTTGTACATTAACTCTCTGGCCAGGCATCAGCACACCTGATGAAGGCATCAGTTCAAATGTCTTAGGTTTGGCCTTTTCTGGCTTCATTTTACGTCTCAAGTGCATTGGAACATGCTTGTCGATGTTGGAAGACTGCTGCAAATCAAATAACGCGATTATTACGTTATTACTTACCAATAAGGGAAGTTATTTTACAACTTATATATGCTTTAGCAATGCTGTGCAAATCGATTTTTCAAGCAAAGATTTTATTTAATAAAACTAGCTCAATAATGCAAATATAGCCAAATACAGGTAGATAGGTTCATTATGACAGACGAGTGCAGTGAGAGTAACCATAAAAGAAGTTGGGCTAAAGAGTTATAGTGATGTCAGAAATAATGAGGCCACCTCCCATTATGACGCCACCTTCTGTAGGAGCAGCAATGGCTGACACATCATCCAACAGTCAGGTAGGCCATTAAATAGATGAGCTGATATCTAGTCAGCAAATAAACAAGGTCTCATTTTGTAGTTTTGTTTGTAAGAAGTTTTCATAAAGTTTCACCTGTTTTATTATGATTTTTGTTAGCTCTGCAATAAACAAACAACATTTTAGAAGTTGAATCTGCATACGGATGTCTCGAACTTAAATCAGACTTCTCATGAAGAGTTACTAAGTTGGCGGTCCTATGGTTATGAGGCCGCCGCACATTTTAATAGACATTTGATGGTAATGATGATATACTGCCTTAATGTTGGCTGAAACCACCACAAACCATATACCGTTAAATAGAAAATTTTCTAACAATTAATATAGTGTAAGTTTTCAATAAAAAGCAATTAACAAGTAAATTTTTTTAATGAAATTGCGCATACAACTCACCTTGACAAAAATCAAAATATAGTTTAATTATTAGCTAATTGTATTCTCAACTAATTTGTTTTGTGATGCTGTTGCAACACAACTTGAACGGCTCATGTAATAATTGTTGGCAATGAAAAGAGCAATTAGGGATGTGTAAAGTGGCTGAATTATCGTTAATGCTTGTTAGACATGATGCCACAACTCCACATCTATTATAAAATAAGACTGAAAAGACATTCGCTTTATTTTACTAGAACAAGGGGGAATTTCTGTATCTAATAATATGCAATATGTAACAATTAAATGAACTAAAATGGCTCCGACAAGGGTGCCACGATGAACAAAGGAGTGAATTGTTGGGTGGTCTCATAATTTCTGACAGCACAGTAGTGAACAGAGCAATAAGCAGACAGCGAGAGTACAGACAGCGAGAGGACAGACAGCGAGCGGGCAGATGTGATATAAAACAAGACCTGTACGTTTGGTGGATACCAGGAATATGTGTGTTTGACAGCTCTGTTTGGTGAACCGAGTGATGAAGAGATGCCTTGCAGTTTATTGTATGAAATATTGATTACTGATTTTTCAGATTTTGCTCTTTCAATCGATTTTCTAGATTTGATTCTCGCAACTGATTTCACACTATAGACCTGTAACAAGAATTGTAGATATATCTCGTAGGCATCTTGTTGGCAGCAAGCCAGCACATTAGGAGAATTGACAAACAGCAACTCGGCGTAACAAGCAATGCTTCAAGGTTACAACACTACCTTTGCATCTTAGAGAAAATAATTTTAAAATAATGACTACATTGCAAAGCTTTGTAAACTACTGACCACTACAGGAAGAAAATTG
This sequence comes from Watersipora subatra, assembly GCF_963576615.1. NCBI lineage: Eukaryota > Metazoa > Bryozoa > Gymnolaemata > Cheilostomatida > Watersiporidae > Watersipora > Watersipora subatra. The sequence continues at coordinate 64,630,832 of NC_088710.1, forward strand.
TAGTATGTGAAATGAGACCATTCATTTCTTTAATGCATGGAGAAGTGACATAAGATGTGGGCTGACAGAGGACGGCAGGTGTTTGACATGGTTGTTTCTCTCATGCATACACGTACGGCTCTAGCTAAGCATGTGTGAGACAAATAGCATGTTCTGTAGATAATAACCGATAGCTATTTTAAAAAAAATTCAGATAATCACTTGACGAATGTCAGAATAAATTAAAGTTTGCTGCCACATGTTTTATTACCTTAGTTTATTAGAGAAATGTCATGTAGTGTGACACAACTGCCACCAATTCAGTATACAATGTACTTAAGTACTTGATATTTAGCACTTTAGAACTTTTTTTCACCTGATGCTATGTAGTTGAATAGAGCAAATTAAAACACTAACAATCTACATTTTCAAGTTAATTTCATATAATGATCTGAACCTTTTAGTCTACCAAAATAAAAACCTCTACTCTAGCCCAAAATAAACATTTATCTACTAGTCTATCTATTATATATTTATTAATTAAATATAAACATTTATCTATTAGTTGTGGTTACCTCTCTGAGCTCCTTTTCAGTAGGCAGCGCTGACCACTCACATCGCACGTGTTTGTGGTTGTGCAGTTGAACTGTTATAATCTGGCAGATGCCGCAGATGACTTCTCCAAACTCAAGAACACCTGATGAGATCTCCATGTCTGGCATGGTCACGTTTGCTTTAAGACGCATGTTAATCTGGGGGCCATTAATAATCTAAAAAGAAGTTGTTTTTTCTCGATATTCTGCCGCTTAATGGCTGTCAGTACCTAATATAGTTAATTGTCAATAGAACAAGAATCTTAAATACTAAGTACACAAATCTAAAACCAACATTTCTTATTTATAAATGAGCGAGAAATCAAAAATTGACCAAAAAACATAAATATATCAAATAATTTTACAAAATTTAAGAATCGATATAATAACTTAATAGTACAGCGTGCATGTATCTGTCGCAACTAAGTATCAAACAATAATGGCAAAGTGAATCAAACTTTTCAAGTTTAGAAAATTTTTTAAAGACAACAAGAACGTTTAAAAGTTTACGGAGACAACAAACTGCATCAGTATTGAGACCGTCTCTGACCGTAGCGCAAGTGCATTTGCCAAGCCTTTACCAAGGTATAAATATAAAAACTCACGTTTATAGGAACAACACACTCAACAGGTTCCAGTGAGAGGTTAGCGCCTCGTGGATCAAAGCTAACAACAAAGTCGATAGGTTCGTGGTCTGGAGCTCCCGGTAGCGACTTTACTCTATCTAGCTCTACGTTGAAACCGTAGTCAGCAATAGAGTTTTGATCAACCGAGAAAGACACCGGACCCAGCCCAGGGTTAGTAACTCGTACGATGTGAGTCCGCACTGTACCAAGAATCACATGACCAAAGTCCAACACGTAGTCTGGTAAAGTCGGCCTACAAACAGTTGTAGACCGAGAGACAATACAATAGCAACGATAAAGTTACTAAAACTTCATCATGTAGGATACCTGGTTAAACCTACTTGTTCTTTCGCTTTTTGAATTTGCTTTTAGATCCTTGAGCCTTTGGGGTTTTCAAGTTCTGTAGCGCTGTCGTGTCATCAATAGATGTGCGTAACAGAGACTGTGTATGTGAAATGACGGTCAGTCTCTCTATCTCCATCTGAAGGTCAGTCTCCGAGGTCTGTTGAACGGCTGACTCATTCTGACATTGAGGAGATGCATCAGCAAAGGTATCTGTGTATTGCATCTCTTCAGGATGGATAACCAACACATCGGCATCGCCAGGGCACGTGACAGCCAAGTTCTCTTTAGCTTGCTGGATTAATGATTTGTAGTTACCTATAAAATAAATCATGTGTTTTAATTCTTATTTCAAATAATAGTTATAGTTTATAATACACAAAACTACTTCTACAAATTAATTGACTCAAGCGTGAATTCTAGACTTCTTACTAAACCTAAAATCCTTTAAAAAAAATTAGTAATATAATTTATATTACAGGTATGACATATTAATAATACTAAAGTATTATATATTATGTAATACTAATTATATTATTTATATAATATTAATAGTATGTTATATAACACTATATAACAAAATTAATAATATTACCCACTTGACTCTTAAAAATCTTTTACTAAATTTTTTTGCAATATGCAATTGATGTATTGGAGTGTTTTGATAAGTACCAGCTGAGTCTTCATAGCGGGGCAAATCAAGTGTGATTCGAGGAAATATTCCTTCACAGAAGATTGTGATATCTTCCGGCTCAAAGTGAGCAACCTGAATTTGAAATGTCTTTCGGAACTTGTCAGGTAGAGCAGGGAGAAACTTGACTGTCAGTACCATGTCACTCAAGGGCTCTATATAACCCTGGCAAACATACATGTAAGTTAATTATATGCCTGATAATTAAAAAGGAAAACATGAGAACCTGAGGATTACACAAGGTGTAAAGCGTAAGTAAAATTTAAAACACGATGAAGTACACAAACTTCAGAGAGAAAGAGAGTTGAAGCAACCAAAACACGTCAAGAGAAAATTTAGCCTAGAAATGTTTAACAGGAAAAGCCTAAACAATCTAACAGGAAATGTCTGAAAAATACACTGAGCCTAAAATGAGGGAGCTCAGCGGATACCTTATGAGGAATAAGCAGAGGTGCCCCCGGGTCAGGTTTTCCTGAATCCGATGGTTCCATGTTGAGAGCTTCAAATTCGAAGCCGACTCGTCCCCTGTTAGTGAGAGTAATCTGAGAACTAGCCACCTGATCATACATCTGCTTTCCGTAGTCTATCTCCGTCGCATCAAATCTGTATTCTACTAGCGACGACTCTCCTACAGTGTATATAATGAGCTACAGGCAATGTACTAGCAAATTACCATCAAAATGTGTAAAAAAACCAATTGGAGTACAGATCATCAATTACCTGCAATACCTATCTCACATCACCTGCAGTACTTATGACAAATCACTTGTAGTCCCAAGCACAAATCATCCACACTGCCAAACATGAATCCCTAACATAATTGTTATGAATCACCTGCAGTGCCTGTCAAAAGTCACTTGCGGTGTCAACCAGAAATCACCTGTAAGACCTACCATGGATCATTAGTAGTACCTGTCAATAATCACCTGCAGTGCCAATCTTGAGGCACCAACTGTGCTTATCATAAACCAATTGTGGCACCTATTACAAATGAGGTGTACATGTATTTCTGAATTTTTATATATTTTAATTTACTTTTCAACTAATAACTCTACATATTTTTGTATTTAGTACTTCTACATATCCCATTACATATATTAGCAATTTCAATTAAGGCCAAAGAAGTGTTTTATATCAAAATGAAATGAGCTACATGCCATTGGCTGTCAATCTCATTCTGTTTATGAAATATTTTTGACAATATATTTTGAGCTACTAAACTCGCCAGGTAAAGCAAACAGGCGCTGTGGAAACACCTTTTACTCTGTTACAATGAATGCCAAGATAAACAGTGGTCAGACCTAGCAGGTCGATTTCATAGGTAGGTCCTCCTTCAACTTCACACAGAGCTTTAGCCTGACTCTCAATGTTTGCATGACCATAAAATGTTAGTGTAACCTGCTCAGTCTCGCCGGGCTTCAAGGTGCCATATAAAGGCAGAATATCAAACACCTGTAAAAGTAACCCATTCGATTTTCTGTAAAAATCGATTTTCAAAACTGCTACTAAAGATGTAGAGCAATTCAAGAACCTAAACAAAGGTTTTATGGTGATTTTGAAATAAAAACGTGGTCATATCACAAGTCATTCCACCAAAAGATTGGGAGCTTTCCTGACTCACCTCTTCTACGCCCAGAGGCGTGCCACTATCTCTCTCTCCTTCTAGTAGTGCCTTTATAGTAGAGTTGATGGCTGGAGGGGTTTTCAAAGGTCCCATTCTAGTCTGAGGACGAGACTGAAGACCCTCCCCCAGTACCTCCGGAGGTGCGATGTCTACATCCTATGATAATCATAAAGGTTTAAATGAAATTTTATCAATTAAATTTAATTAAAATTAAAGGAGACAATTGCTAGCATTCATAATCTCTGTTTTTTAAGGCAAACAGGTTGGTTGGAGCCTTTTCAATAGTCAGCTGGCTAAAGTGATAATCACATGACTACCTGTGATGATCACATGACCACTTGTTATGATCACATGACTACTTGTGATGATCACATGACCACTTTTGATGATCACATGACCACTTGTGATGATCACATGACTACTTGTGATGATCACATGACCACTTGTGATGATCGCATGACCACGAGGAACTTACTCAGCTTTGGTTAACGGTGAGGCGCGTGTTTTCCATAAATAGTGCATAAAGAGTCTATTACTAGCGCTAAAGAAAAGTAGCTTTTACCTCTTGCTTAATTATAGATGGTTCTTTATGAATGTCCTCAACATCGGCAAGAGTTGTGGGAACCTGTACTTCTGTCGTCTCTTCTACCGCTCCAAGAGAGTCGACTCCAGTGCTCGCTTCAGGCTCTTCCTCCTATAAGGCATTAGCATAACATAAAGCTCAGCCATTCAAAACCCAAACACGCAATAAAGAAACTTGTTTCAATTCGACTTCTGTAGAAAAAGACGGGAGATCAAATAATAGTTTATATAATATGCCTGTACTACTAATAAGTTGAAATGAAACCGAGCAGCAGTAAACCATGATGAAATTATGAAGCTGGACATTCAGAGCAACCAGCGAGTTGAGCAGCATGATTGACCTGAATATTAGACATGTTGTTAGGAGTGTTTGGTCTGGCGGAAGGCTGAATATTGAGAGAAAAAGAGAGCCTCTCTACTGGAACAGTTAAATGGTAAGATGTATGTGTGGTAGTAAGGTGGCTCACTTCAGAAACCAAGGAGTTATCGCGCGAGCGATCGAGCTGAAGATAGGAAGGTGGTGGATATTCAAAGTGGGATAAGCAGATGGAACAAACAGAAAACTTGATAGAGAGTATAAAGGGTAAGGAGAACCAAGTCTGCTCCGTTGCTGTACCTCGCTTTTTGTTACTTGAAGATAGGGTTCAACATTGTTATGAAGAATAGTGCCTGAATTCTGAGTGCTTTCAGGAATAACATTGACAAAGGTGGGGTCGGCAACATGACCCGATGATCTGGTAGAGTTAAGAGCATAATAAATGATATCCCTCTTGAGAGAAGGCTAAAAGACATTAGACAGACACGAAGAGTAAGTATTTCACAGCAAACTAAAATTCACCATAATCACTTCTATTTTTGAGCGTAGCTGTGGAAAAGCAGATAAATATAGCAATTAAGCTTTCAAGTAGACATAAAAATGGCAGTCGTTATTGACTGAAACATTTTTGTGTTCACAGGCACGAGTGAAAATTCCTTTACTTATGCTAACTGCAGATTTGTTCCACTACATGAATTTCCAATCAAGCACTACTTTCAACCAATGCAAAGTTTTAGGTGTGCAGATGCTATTGAACTATTGCCATGTAAGAAAAACAAAAAATAAAATTTAAAATGAAGCGTAGAATGTAACAAACCTTGGTTATGTTGGGAGAGGAAGGAAGTGCTTCTTCACCCGTGCTAGCAGTAGGGCCAGCATTACTAGCTGCCTCGGCTCGAGATGTTTCGGTGACTTCGATTGCCGGCTGACTAACCGTCTCCTTTTCTTGCCTGAAGTCTTTTGCGTTCTCATCACCCGCTGCCTCAGCCTGATGTGCATAAAATATTGCTAACAGGTCAGGCCTCCTCTTGGTCAGATCCACCACAAATAGAAAACTGTATTGCTATAGTTTTTTTTAGTTCCTAGACTTTAAAACTAGGTATAATTAGGGCCGGGCTGTCACCGTTCCATTCAGTTTTTGATAAATCAGATGAAAACTCAAACACATTAAGAACAACAAAAGATGACGTATTTAAAAAGACTTGCTTATGGTAAATAGTAATTATAGATTTTGAAATTGAAAAAAAATTTGGGAAATCATTTAAAAGTCAAACTATTAATAAAACTCAATGTCCATCTCAGTTATGGGAAAGCAGCAAACATAAATTTGAACCCTCCAACTAGCCAGAACCTGATTGAGCTCCAACAAAAATCCAACATTAAACAGAAACCTCTCATCACTGATGTTTTCAGTTAGTCTGCATTATAGTAAACATACAAACATCTCTGTAACAAATCATTGCCAACATCAATACTAAACATCAAACCAACAAGATAGAACAACTCTCATACTTGTCCTTCTCCATACAGAGCTATATAATCTCCTCCACACGTTGTGTCTTTAGATGACTAAAAACAATGAGGTATTAATCTCCTAATAGACTGAAATATGCAACACTAGAGAAAGCCGAAGGGGGAGCAAAAACAGATTTGACTTGCAGCATGCAATGACTGACAGGAGCTGGTCAAATATACATACAACTTTGATAAGCATCACTTCATCATCAGTGACAGCAGCTGCCATCTCTTCATCTATCACAAGGGTGTAGGTTTGCGGAGGAATAAGGCGCTGACGACGATCAATGCATGGCTCGTCTCCAACCAGAAATGACCAGCGGTAGTTGACGTCCATTGGACTAAGCAAGAAGAAAACACAAATGTTAGTTGCAGTTGAATCTAAGTAGTAAACAGGGGGAAGGTTGCATTTTGACTTATCTGAGGACTTTACATATTTACATTGCAAAAAGGTGTTAATTTATCCAAACAGACTTTAAATATGTAAATGATCAAATACGGGCAGTAAAAACAATAACGATAGCGTTTTATCCTAGCATTTTTAATTTATAATGGAACCGCAGAACAAAAAAAGTTAGTAAAATGTGTTTTAAAACAAATACAAAGAAAGTCAACCATAATATATTTTATCTTAAATAAAGCGTTTAATCATCAGAGAAAATGACATTTCTAAAATTGCTGGTTTAAGAATGATATAACGAGTCGCATGAATAAAACTGTTTAGGATTAACTATTGATTTTAAGACTTCTCAAACATATGGCTAAGGCTATGTCAGGGTCTCTTACTTCTCCGTGAAAATTTAAGATATCTACCGTGAGAGGCAACCAGAGAAAATCTCACCTGTTGTTAGTAATGTTGACGTATCTTGTTACCTCGGTATCATTGAGCACGCAGCCAAAGTCTACCTTGGTCTTCTCAAATGCTAGGTTAGGGAAGTAGACCTCTCCTCTCAAGGCAATATAATCCTATGATTAAAAAATCATTTAAAGACACGGAAAGGTCATTATGGTGCTGTGAAAGCAATGCAGTTACACACCAGAAGCAACAGTCAGTACTCACCACGTGTGGATGCTCCATGTACGACACACTAAGAACTTCGTCAATAGTCCTGATGTGTGAGTCATCCTTGAATGCCGGGTCAAACTGTATCTTAAGCGTGTAACTTTCCTTCAGGTCCAACTTGATGCTCAGCTCTGTAGTCTTACTCGTCTCCTGGTCATCTTGCTCTTCAGTGAGCAGACAGAACGGGTACTTCAGATCAAGTTTGACATTCAAAGGGAGGCTTGAAACATTCCTCAGCAAAAGTTCTTGAGACTGAACTTCCAAAGTGTCATTGGGCATCTGTTCAACATATCCATAGACATCAAGATGTAATTACTTTGAACATTTTTGGTTTCAAACATATCAAGTGACAGACAAAAATTGCTATATATTGCACCCTGTCTTACAAAATGTTATGTCAACCTTATCAGCACAAAGTTATAAATAGAGTTTCAATAAAACAAGCTGCTATGAAATGTTTAGTATGAAAGTGAGGTTGGAAATGCTACGGCACACATCATTGGCTAGCAAAGTCTAGGTGGCTATGGAAGAGCTTATAGTATAGCTGAGAGTATAGCCATAGGATGGGAGGCACTGCATGTGCCCCCAGCTGACTAAGCTGATTAGGTAGAAACGATCTACATTGCGACTATCCATGCTTTCTACACTCTAACTGTAACCTTGTAGGGTCCGACGTGTCTTGTTAACGTTGAGGGAAATGTATACTGGTGGACCAGCTAAAGCAAGACAGAAGGCAAAATTTATTCCTTGGATTCCAGGTAACAAGAATCAAGTTTGCAATAATATCAGCAAAGATGAGAAGAAATCATGTAGACATTGTAATTCCCAATAATTTGAGGACTTCAATCATCTCTCAGTGCAAAAAGTGGGTTAGTAGCTTTTAGTTTAGATAATAAAAAACTTCATCAGACAATTTGGAAAACATTTTTGTAAAAGATAAATTTATACTTAACCAAATTATTTGCGTGAGACTTAAATTCCAATGGTTCTTGATATAGGAATAGTCAAGAAAATATGACACAACTACACCACACCATGCCTTTTGTTCCCATTCAAATAACATCTCCAAACAGCACTGTTGTTATACTTTAGCATTAAACAAATTTTTTGGGAGCAAGGGCTTATTTTAAATGACTAAACTTCACGTAAATTATATACTTTCAACATGTAATACATACAGTGTATAAAAAATGTAAGATATACGATGTTTATGTGAAATAAAGACGAACCTTGTCGAATCTAAAGAACATGGCTTTGTCAGAGAACTCGAGCAGTGGGCTTATGAACTCAATATATAAGTCGACCTTCATGATAAGCTCTTTTCCTCCTTGCCGACCAATGATTGAATGGCACAACAACCGCTCTTTCACCTCCTGTGCTTCACTCACATAACCTTCCAAGGTAAGGCACATTGACTCCCCTGGCCGCAACTCCATGCGAGCTGGACTGATCTTGAATATTGGCTGATTGAACTCTGGGATAGCGGGCACATTCTGCAATAGGTTAGGTAAAAAATACAAAGTATTCAAGCACTTCACATCAAAATAAAAACTTTCATATAATTTCAGCAAAGTCAGGCCAAACCACTTTGTGCAAGAAATGGAAATAATCAGATACGGTGATGAAATGGCTAAAACCCAGCACAGATAGACAGTGATGTCTTAATGCGAAAGATATCTTTAAAGTTTAACAAAAAAGTTTATCAGTTACTGCGTGACTTTGTGAGTGATTGATGTCACCAGACAGGTTTTAAACTTACACTCACATCAATGTTTGGTAACAAATCATTGGCAGCATACTCTATGCCAATGTGAACAATAATAATATTTCCATCGATCAGAAATGTTCATTAGTAATAAATAAAACATCAACCAACTTTGAACTTAATGTCTTTGGCATCATAGAGTGGGTCCTTTCTAGGTCTGACAAGAGGAAAACCATCAGTGCTCCAAACTAACTGCTGGAGTCGTCTACCACTGTTAGTTATTTTGAACTTCTTCAAGCAGGGTGTGTTGCTGAAGTGAGGCCCAATATTCATGTATGAGTCCATCTACATGTGTAAATATACAGACAGAAGTGATAGGAAAGCAGCTTTGTTTAAACCTGTTTGCACAGCAAAGCAAACTTTTGGCTAGCAAATTAAGCAGAAATAAGCATGTAAATAAATAAAATTTAATAAATATAATTTAATGAAATAAATAAATTTACACAGTGCTGAGACATTTACTGCAAAATGATTGCAGAATCGGCTTTTTTGCAGCAACTTAATTAGACATGACACTAGCAGTCGAATAAGAATAATTTGGCACATAGGGTACTACTCACTAATACTTTGGAGTTCACAAAGTTGTCTTACCTTTTACGCATGTAAAAACAACTCCAACAAACTACTACTTAACTTGATGATAGCTAATATATACTTGACAATTATTTAGAATAACATCTGTAACACAAGTTATACATCTGCATGAGGTGTCCAGCAATGAACATGATCAAAACATACTAATTTCCACCACCATTTACTACAATTTGCCTGACAGAAACAAAGAAATAGTGGACTCACTCAGATGTTTCTCATACCTTTGGGTCAGTAACTATTGTGGTGCCAAAGCCATACGCTTCTACAGGAATCGTTCTTGACTGGCTCTCAAGAAAATTTATTTGTAGCTTGTCTTGGAATCGAACGACGTCGTCAACGTTAGCGGTGAGGGAAACCTCAAATGTTTCCTCTGGAGGTATCTCTCCTTGCTGTGGCTCAATCTTCCAAGAACTTGCAGCTCGCAGCTGCAAATGGTTAAAACCAAAAGCATAAGCGCACCACCAAATATTTAATCAAATGGTAGCCGATTAAGAAGTCAATAGGATTCACTTTGCAGAAATACGTAATATGATGATTACATGGAATGAATACAAAGAGCAAAAGAAGTAGACAACTGATGGCGGGTGACAATTGAGTTACTGGTTGACTAAAAAGAAGATAGATCGTGACTCACCATGTGCGCTGTGAATTTGGATGGTACCAATGACTCATTGGAAAGAGTGACAACTCTCACTACATCTGTTAGCACAGGAATTTGTCCCCAGTTCAACTGCAGAGGTGTGACGTGTACTACAGGTCCCTCACCGTTGCAAATTATTTGCACTGGCTAGAAAACCCAAAACCGTATAGTATATCAACTTTACTATAATAAGAGCCATGTCCATCTATTCGAGGCAACGGTTAGAGTTTAGGAAAAAAGATTGCATCCCACGAAAATAAAATCCGACTATTTGCACCCCCTAGACAAGAGTGCTAGCAATTGCACCACCCAATCACCTTGCTACATCATGTAATAATTATGTACATAGTTATTACACCTAATGATTTTTCATGGAACTGCTAACTTACTAATCTTACATAAAAAACCTAACTTTTTATCACATAATTAAATCACCCATTATAAAATAGATAACATTTTGTATAAAAAAACCATTACCTCCTGTAGCACCAATGGGTGTACCAAATGAACGATGACATTTATATTATATGTATATATGTATAACAGAGACAAAGGAATAAGATGTACATACTAGAGGAGCCTCCTGGCTGCCAACTATCATAAAGTAAGCATTGACAGTGAGTTCCTCCAACCCTTGAGTTTCTATGAAGAGTGGCACTTCCTTAATAGAGTTAGGTTCAATCACTCCTTTTCTCTGGCTACTTGTGTACAAGACCGGGCATGTTTTATCCACCTAAAAAACATACAAATAATTTTTAACGTAACCCAGTATACAGGAATGATCTTGAATCAGGCTGTTCAGTAATCTGAAAGTATTTTAACAAATTAGTCGAAATAATTTTAAAAGTTGAAGAATTGCAGATGGTGCCTCGTTCGTATTTACATTCTTTTTAATTTGTCCTAGTTTAGTTTATTTTAATTTAGTTTTGAGTTTTATTATCAAGACATAATTTTATGCGCTGTAATCCACAAGTATCTAGAATAGCTAAAAGCTATGCTTTTTAAAGTACTTATATATCAAACCTGTTGTGTGAGGAGCTCGTATCTGGCAGGAAGTGATGACTCATTTCTGAGCTGAACGCTCTTCTCATAGCGATATCGAAGAAAGCATCTGCCATAGTCTATGAGAGGGCTCATCACAGTAATAGACGGCACAATACACCTGTACAGAGATTACCATTATATTTTTAGCTAAATGTTGCGGCAGAAGAAAATGCGGTAACATTTTACAGCAACCAGAAACTTCATGTAGCTTAACTCTTCAAAAAATCTCTTGTAAAGCTTGGCTTTAGCTCCAACTACTAGTATATTGTTGAGCACTACACTTGTTTAGTCTGACACAAATGACTGCACTGACACTAGAATTAGTTCAAGCATCGAGTCTTATAAATTACACTAATGTTTATAAATGTGTATTAAGACGCATTACATTATGTATTTCAGACCACATCTTGCCTTCTCGGACAATATATTCACATTGCTCAGCAACACAGAAACACATACGCTAAGGTAAGACAATTCCTCAGAGAGATTTAGCATGTCACTTCCTTCCCTACATCCAACTGATGAAGCTTTATTATAATATCATTAAAACTATGGTATTCTATATAAAATATTGTGTTTCATAATTTAATTCAGGTTCTTTCTCAACTCAGAGTTTTACCATAACGTATATTCTAGCGTATTTGTATTATATGTAACACCATTATTAATATCATCACAAACTGCAATATATTTCAGTTGCTGCAAAAGATACTTCTTCAGTAAATACTGCTTTGACTTACTTAGCCTCAATCGGCAGTGACAGCCACTCCTCTCCTACTCCCTCTACATCAACAACCAGTGAGCAGTCGTACCTCTTGAGAGTGGTTGAGCAAAAGTCAATCTCAATACGGATGTCGCTCTGAGGCTGCAGAGTGCCTGCAACGATGCAAAGTCTTCATATTATGCTTTCAAATTGTGGGAAAACACCAAAATGACAAAAAATTATGTTAGTTGTAGATCGTGGATTTAAAACTAGAAGATTGTTTAACAAAATCTTTGTAAATAAAACTGACAAATCAAAGAAAAGTTGCAGTGCACACCTCTAGATGGGGTGATTTCAAACTCCTTAGGTATTAGAGAACCCGCCTCACTGAGTGTGCTTTCCATCTCACTAGCAGAGGAAGAGCTATCAGCAAGTCCGTCACCTGGCACGCGCAGGCTAAATGTCATTGGAACCAGGGCAGTATTAGACAGGTTGCAGGTGAATGTGTTTAAAAAACCGTAGGACACAGTTCCAAATTTGATTTTGTTGACATCAAAGTGGAAGGTGGGTCCAATCACACAGCCTCTGTAACAAACAGGAATACACAATAGCTAGCTTAAAATCCACAACATTGACTATCAACTTAGAAAAATATATGTACACAATAGCACTTTTAGTGAACCATAGTGTATACAGAAATACCAACTCACACAAAACGGACTTTTACTTTTTCTGGAGCACCGTCGACTTGAAATTCAAATTCCTCTTCGAAGTTGCCGAGTGTGAGACTTGTGAAGTGCACCTGAATAGCCTGATGCGCACCAGGCATGAGAATACTTTCAGGAGGATTGAAGGCAAAGCACTTGCCAAATGTAGTTTTGGAAGGAATGAGTGTGTATATGGCATCAATGTCTCCCTTGTTGGCCATTACAATCTCATAGACATGTGTAGAGCCAACAAAAATGTTTCCCATGTCTAGTGAGTCACATGAGAATTGGACCTGTAAGTCAGAACCTTTGATCATTTGCTGGTATGATTAATGACAAGGTTATGCATCGTATTACTCCAAAAAGAACAGTAACATACGATATTATGTAATATAGGTAAATAATCGCTGCAATCACTCAAACTAGCAAATATTATAATTGATTATCATAAGTTAGAATATTTCTTAACTACAAGTACAATATATTGTACATATATATTATAGTATATACAGTATAGTATATATTTTATAACATGTATATACTACTCGTCATATGCCCATTAATGCCCCAGTGTTCTTTCATTTTTATCAGAGCCCATTCTTCTCTGAAATCACTACAGTTCTGTTTCATACTTCTGCAGCCTTCAGGTGACTGCACGAAACAAAACTGTACTGACTTCAGTGAAGAACATCAAACTGAAAAAAGATAAGTACAGTTAACTGATTGAAACACATAGTAACTTTGTTAGCATATCTGCTCTAAAACCTTTAGGCCAACAGCTGAAAACGAAGAATTTTCTAGCCAAATAAAAACCTCTCTCACAGCAATCTGTGCGACAAACTAAATAAAAATGAGCATCCCTCACCTTGGGTCCTATACCAAGGCCGGTGACTCGCAAAGGAAGCCTTGACTCTCGTCCCGTAATGTCACAGAATGCTGTACGGTTATATGTCTCTGCTTTGTCTGGCTTGAAAACGATGGTAATCTCCACTGCAGAATTTGGCCAAATGTCACCCTCTGACGGGTCAATTTTCACGACATCATCAGAGAAAAGCATTTCATCATCCATGACATTCTGCAAGTAACAGACACAACCACACTCATTACGCATTCCGTTACCAAGCTACTGCTTTACATTTAGTACTAAAAGCTTTGACTCCACGACATCATAGCCCAAAATCTTTGACAAAAAGAAACGGAGCATAAATCGGTATCAGCTAAATTGGTCCATATCAACTCTCGAACTGTTTCTTGACATATTACTTCCTTTAAGTTTAATTTCACATCTTATTATTTTATGAGAAAGAAACTGATAAAACTTATTATTATTTCTTCAGCTCTGCCACCCTTTGTTACTCATCATTATAAATTCACCTCCTGATCAATTATAATAAAGCCATGATACGTGGAAGGGGTTGGTTGGACTCACCCTGCGTCGATTTTGAAAAGTACGGCCAATTATAGACATTTTGTCTCGTAGTGACGGGTCAGAGATGCACTCTTCAAGAAATCTGTCAGTTTCTGACTTTTCTGACTCAGTTAGCTCTCCAATAAACCTAAACAAAAATGTACGGTTAGATAACTCCAAGCAATCGCTGTCTAATTTATTTGAAGCTCTCAATGTTATGTTTATTTTTTAATGAACTGAAATCTGTGATGTTACATGTATGTAAATGACTCGCCGTGTCCGCTGCATGTCTTCAGATTCTTGAGTAGCGAACTCGCTCCATCGGAAATGAGCAATCACATTGCTTCTGTTTGTGATGGTCACAGTTCTCTGCTTAGCCATGCCGAGGTATGTGTTCTCTATTCTAACTGATGATTTCTCTAGCCTAACATTAGAGTCTTGAGCACCACCGTATAAATCTATGAGAATTGTCTCTCCTGAGTCATAGCCGAGCTCAAGGTCAGCTTGGTGGTTCCCAGTCTTACTGGGCATAAACTCGATGGTTACCTGCAGACTCTCATTGACAGGGAGAATTCCATTTGGTGGTTTGACTGAAAATGGCCTACGAATGACAATTCAGATAAAATACAGTGTGAGAACAAAAATTGCTAGAACAACACGTACCAGACCAGCAACCAATTACAATCAATAGTCCAAGAAACATGGAATTGCCCAATAAAACTATGGTTGTGCTATCAAGGATATATAAGCTATTACTTACTTCTGTCTGTTGAGAGTAAACACACAGAAGTATATCTAAGGTTGTGCTATCAAGGATATGTAGGCTATTACTTACTTCTGCGTGTTGAGAGTAAACACACAGAAGTATATCTATGGTTGTGCTATCAAGGAAATATAGGCTATTTCTTACTTCTGCGTGTTGAGAGTAAACACACAGAAGTATATCTATGGTTTTGCTATCAAAGATATGTAGGCTATTACTTACTTATGTGTGTTAAGAGTAAACACACGGAAGTATATCTATGGTTGTGCTATCAAGGATATGTAGGCTATCACTTACTTCTGTGTGTTAAGAGTAAACTTAGCCTCCTTGTCACCGACATTTCTAACAAGGAGGGTCTTAGTGCTCATGTGCTTTACAGGACAATGCCCAAAGTTGACATTGTCAGGAAAATCTAGTAGCGCTCGAGCTCCAATTGCAGTTACAGGCACTATGAACTTTTCTCTTTCTGTTATGCAGACGAGCTCATGGATATAGTCCTAAATATAGATGCAAATATATATGTATTTGAAAGTTATACCTAGCTTATTAAGCATTGAGATTTGCAATAGTGAGTAAATGCATTGCTACTATATATCAAACTTTCTAAATGCAAATCCGGTTTACAAGGTTGGCATATAGAAGTAGGGAACTCACCCTCTTATCTTCAGGAGTGAACTGAATCTTGTAGACTGTCGGCAAGCCTGGCCCGACTTTATCTCCAGAATTTAGAGGTGCAACTATTTTGAAATATGGTGAGTCAGCTTGTACCACTTTTACTAGTCGAGGCACCTGCCACAGATGTTTCAGATGTAGAGTTGTTTTAATAACCATTTTTATAACTTTATAAAATTATACAATACCGTCGCTTAAATGCTAAAATAAAAAAAATATGAACAATATCCTGTGCGCATGCCCTTTTCTCAGCATGTCTTGAAATGTATCATGTTTAGGTAATAAATAAACACACCTTGTCATTGTTGCGAAGAATCAGGGGAACTTCATATGTCTTGAAAGGCTCATATTTTTGAAAGAAGACCTCTGACGGAAATGGCTGGCACAGAGGTTCATCTATTGATACGTGTGAAAACTAAAAGAAATAGACGGAGAAGTTCAAAACAGGTTAAAACACTTAAATTAATCAACATCGAATAACTCCAAGTATAAACTATTTATGAACGGCATGTCAATAGCTGGCATAGTTGTTAACAAACCCCATTTCTACTAGTTTTACATTTTATCAATTTTTAACAAAGGTTTTATGTTTATCATGTTTATGTGCTAATCAAAATATTTTGTCTTTTGAATATTAAAAAATACAACCTAAAAACATGATGCCATACCTTCTGATGGGTGGTCTCCGCCATGTCCAACAGTTCTACTTTTTGTGGACGCCGCATGTCTCGTGTGTTAGCAAGTTTTTTTTCAGTGTCCATAGACATTTGAAACATGAATACTGATGGAGTAAGTTTATGCTTTGGTTCATCCTCAGTTACAACTTTTGGATTCTTTGGAACGTTGACTTTAGTTCTGTATTGTTTCAAAACTGACTCCGACACTCCATCGAGGCAGTTAGTAGTCCCAATAATCTCGCCATAGGGACCGATAGGCATGATGGCAAGATCTTACGCTTCCTTAACAATAATCTGCAAAATATAATAGCAATAAAATAATACTTGTTAGCTTGCCAAGTACATGCTTTGTTAAAACAGGCGCAACTAGCATTATCATCATTATAAAAACAAATGTCACCCGGCAGGGAGCAATGCATACTAAAATGTTGTCTGAAGCTAGTCTAAAACTGACAAATCAATGTTAGCTATTTGAATGACACATCTGCCCCTCTCCATACAAAAAATATATTTTTTAAAATTATCTAGTATGAATAGGCAGTTACACATACACAACAATTACCAAACTCAGAGATCAGAATGCAAAATTTTGATGATTAAAACATTTAACAAGCATGGCAGAGCTTTAGTTGTACAGATAGCCAGTAGGTGTTCCTATATTTTTAATTTCTAGACTATTTACTAACCATAAGCCATTTCAAGCATCAATATTTTTATAAGCACACAAAGATAATCATATCAATCCAACTAGATTTATAACTATGCCGATGCATTTATAGTGTTGCCGGTATGCTTTCCTAAATCAGACCACCTACATAATTAAAAAAAAAATCTATGTCTACGTACTTGTTTACTAATATTAACCTACTTTACCAAACTCTTTATTTGTACACATTTCAACTTTCGCTACAGTCGCACTCAAGAGTTTTCAAACGTAGCGCGTTTGTATTAGCCCAAACCTGCAAAAGCTCCTTTAAGTTGGGTTTGAGAATTTGTCCCAAAAAGCATACTAATATCTTATTTGACTTCTTAAAGAAAACATGCGTGATGAAAGTAATGATTTTAAACTATCGGATAGTCAAAAAACCATTTTGTAACAAACTGCCTACTTTACTATAAATCATAAAATTCTTCAATGCAATCCATGAACGTGATTATGAAGTCAGTTGTATAGGAAGCTAGTCTAACAGCATACTTTAGCAGCCCCTAATTATGTAGGGTCTGCTACTTAACAGGCTGCTGATTAAACTATTTAATAGTGTAGTTTTCGTTATTGATTATAGTCAATAGATACTAACTATATTAAAACCGTTCTTCTAAAAAAAATTGGTAAAGTCGTGTGCCATTGAAAAAGTGTATAACTTTATAAAATGGAAAGCTGACGAAGTTGAGAGCTATACTTAGAAAGCTTAATTTTTGTAACATATTATGCAAGTACGAACTATACGACTACACAAACTTTGCTGTAATAACATTAAAATTTTAAAACACAAGCGAGAGTAAACCTTGTTAGATCTCCTGCTAGTTTGTTAACTAAGCAAACTAAACTATTTTAATTTTTGAGACAAATGTTGTTGATTGTTATAGTTTGAATAATACTGTGTATCTTTTGTCCGCTGCTTTTAGTCTATTTGATTTAGCATGACGGCAACTCAACAGCGAAAAAAGAAAACCAGTTACTGTAGCTGCAATGTAACAGATCCTACAGCCGAGATGATTGTTGGTTCGTAGCAGCTACAAATAATGAAAAAAAAATTTCTCCAAAATTTTACAACCGTAAACGCGCGTTTAGTTAGCCAACTGTAACATTGAAATTGAGAAATGTAACAGATTAAGATAAAATGTTTTCAGTAAGCTTCACTTTTACACATGCGTCGCCATGTTGAAACTGTTGCTATGCGCCTAGACCAATTGCGTCGGACAAATACTGCGCATTCATACGCTTAGTTTTGCAAACAAAATTTATACAAAAAAAAAAAAAGTATTTTACTTTTAAAATGGGATTTCAAAAGTATATTTTATAAAAATTTAAGTATGCTTAAAAATGTATAAATTTATTGTGGTAATGAGTCTCCATTGACACAGATAGCTTCTGACGATGATTGGTCCAGCTCTAAATAGTCACTTTCTTATTCGGTAATCAATTATACACTTGGTTCTCAACTGTTCTTAGCAAACGCGGAGATATGTTTGGGACGCTAAACGGAAAATAGGCGAAGCTCTAAAAATAAGTGAAGACCTAAAGCAAGCGATCGTCATGCGGGTCGCTGTACCAGTTATGCCGTATATGACATGTTTTATATAAAAGGCTGTTTTATAAAATAATATAAATTATAATTATTTTTGTGTCATACTACTCACTCGTGACCAATTTGTTACTTAATATACCTCTTAAATTCAGTTTAGGAATGAAACTTTATTCGTCTGAGTATACCTTTGAGTAAGTGCTTTAGTATATTAAACTGATCTTTAGAACGTTCTATATCGTAACCTGACTTGCATACACTGTACATGTGTTGGTTTAGAAACTAATATAGACAATTTTACATTATAATGATTATAATAGAATATGGTTTAACTTCTAGTTAAAAACAATGGTGTGTAATCGTGTTTTGAGGTATTATGTAGCCTAATGATGTCTAAGGCAATGGTGAGACAAGTCAAGGTAAGTGATGCTTTTGCCATGGTATTAAAGCTATCAGATTAACAGCTTGATTGGCTTCTCGGTGCTATGACATATAAGCTATACGGCTACTCACGGATCAGCTTATGCTACAGTGTCGTATCAAGGTATGTACCTGCACGTTATTTAACATGGCGTCGTAGGCAGGATACTGTGTTGTTACAGTAATTAATTGAGGGATGTTATTATACTGTGTTGTTCTAATATACCGTTGAGGGTTGTGATTGTTATTTATAGATTTGGGTTGCCACGTTGTATAGGTAGTGGAGTAGCATTGTCGTAGAAGTGCTATAGTGATTCCTCAAGGTGTTAATTGTTAGGTGTGTCAAAAGTGGTTGTCATAGTTGTGTGCGATTATGGCTGCTAGACAGCTAGATGTTGGTGTTTTCCCTAAGTTGAGGCTAGATAGTGGAAACGTCTGTAGTTCTTTCAAGTCTTGGCTTAGTGAGTTTGAGGTTGCGTGCGAGCTTACTTCGTTCCGTATGGATAATACTGAAGGTGAGGTCCCACTCTTTGCGGGGAGGACTAAGCTGTTAGTTTTACTGGGCGCTATCGGTAGCAGAGGAATGGAGTTATTGAGAAGCTTAGGGTTTGATATTGTGAGCCAAGCAGCTGATGCTTATCAAACGGCTTTAAATCTTTTGAGAGGTCATTATGAGAGGGAGGAGAGTGTGTTTGTGAGAACGATGAAGTTTGTTACTGTCTCACAGGCTTTAGGGGAAGAAGAGAGAGAATACTTGGTGAGAGTGGAAAAGTTGAGTAGAGATATGAATTTCGGTGATGGTAATGATGATTTAAGGCAGCACTTTTGTGTAGCTTTAGCAGTGAATGGTTTGCATGATTCCGGTGCCAGAAAAGGGCTAATGCAAGAGACTGACTTGGGAGCAGTTATCTAATAGATTGAAAGCTAGACATTTAGTTAGAGAATCAGAATCTATTATCAGTGGTGCTAAGAGAGATATCAAGGTGGAATCTAGTGGCAGTAGTTTTCTTGCACCTGTTTGCCGCGTTTCTAGAAAGATTGAGAAATCTCATGATGAGCGTTCTAGTTATAGGCTGCCTAGGAGAGATAGTTCAGGTAGTGCTAGATCTGACACCTTTTCCCTTGGGTGGAGAGGTAGGCAAAGTTATAAAAGGTCATCACCTAGACGATATAATTCCCCTGCTAGAAGTATTATTTGCTTTGCTTGTAACAGGGGAGGACATCATGTTAGGGATTGCTCGAGTGCTAGGTGCTATGTTTGTTCAAAGAGAGGTCACATTTCTAAGGATTGTCCTCGCAACAAGTGTTTTGAAAGACGAGAGTCTAGACGTGATTGTAAGAGATATAGCAGCAGTGGTAGTAGTAGAAGCCTATCAGGGGATAGGTACAAGTCTAGTAGACAAAGTAGGAGTTTTAGAAAAAGTCCACATAGAGTGAGATTCACCAAAAGCAATAAAGATGGGCTATGTAGTAGTGACATTAAACAAGTTTTAAAAGTAAATGGGAAAAATGTTGAGTTTACACTCGATACAGGAGCAGAAGTTTCTACGGTAACAGAAAAGACTAGTAAAATGCTTGGTCTGAGTTTGAGTAAACCTGAACATAGTATATATAGCGCAGATGAATTTTCTCTATCTGTAGCTGGAATTTGTAAAGTTGAAATCAGGAGCACTTTTAGGTCAGTCGACACTTCCGTGTATGTTTTAACAGGTTCTAGGAAAAATCTTTTAGGATTACATGAGTTACATCAGCTAAAATTGCTTGACATTAATAGTATGTGCAAAGATGATTTTGACCAAAATGAGTTTCCTGACGTTTTTCATGGTTTTAAAATGAACTTGAAGGAAAATATGGAACCTAAGCGTTTATTAACACCCAAACCAATGGTGTCTGGTCTTAAGGATCAAGCTTAAAGAGAATTAGACATATTGTCAGCTAGTGAATCAATTTCTCGATCTGGTGCTAGTTATGCCAATGTAATAAAGAACAGTGGAAAAGTTCAGAAAGCCTCTATATTGAACAAAGAGAATGAGTTTTTAGACGAAATAGAAAGCGACAGCTTTTTGGATGAGAATAAATTTGAGGAGAAAAGGAAAAATATTAGGTTAAGGAGAGAGAGGTTACAGCACAGGTTTGAGGAGCAGATTAGGGAGTTAGAGAAGGAGGAAATGGAATTGAGTGAGGAGTATGAGAGCTCTGTCGCCCTCCAAGGCGTCTTAGCTGAAATGGCCAAGGTGAAAGCCCGTTTGCCCGCTAGATTTGCGAAGGCTAGGCCCGCGGTGGACAGCGTTTCTGCCGGCGCCTATGCTTAAGCAGAGAAGGCTGCTGGACCTGGCTCTTGTAATCCAAGCCTGGAGGGCGATTCCAGGGAGGAAAGCTTGAGTGCGGAGAAGGCCAGGGTGGAAACTGTAGGCGTTGCTAATAGCTCCCTGGAGGAGTCTTTTGAGACCCTAGGGTTTATAAAAGCAGCAAGCCTGTCAGTACGACAGATGCCTGCACTGGTCAAGAGGAGTCCAAGACCCTTGACCTAGCTGCAGAGGAAGAGTCCTTGGGAAGCGAAGGAGATGATAGAGTATTTGGGATAAAAGGAAAATTGTAGTTTTGATCTTGGAAGTTTGTAACTTGATTGGAAATAACAATATGAAATTAGGATCTTCTGAGGTGGCTTTTTCCTAGGAGAGGGGGCATGGTGTGTAATCGTGTTTTGAGGTATTATGTAGCTTAATGATGTCTAAGGCAATGGTGAGACAAGTCAAGGTAAGTGATGCTTTTGCCATGGTATTAAAGCTATCAGATTAACAGCTTGATTGGCTTCTCGGTGCTATGACATATAAGCTATACGGCAACTCACGGATCGGCTTATGCTACAGTGTCGTATCAAGGTATGTACCTGCACGTTATTTAACAAACAAGATAGTAGCCATTTCAAGAAACTGTAAACTACACTTTCTTTTAATCTCTTTAATGACAAGGTAAAATAACGTGGTAACGTTTGGTCCAGAAAAAATATGGATGTTGGCATGTGCATTTAAGTTTAGTTAAATATGGTTGAGTAGCATATTGCATTCAAAAACATGAAATTATTAATACAGTACACATCATTTTGAGCTCATTTCATGGTGATACACAACAAGACTAACATAACACGGCATATAACACTTATTACTAAGATCAGTTTCTATGTTTACAAAAAAGGGTTTTCAATAAGCTTTGAAATATTTTACTAAAATGCTAAGTTATAGTCACTGTTTTGATTGCTGAAATTGGGATACATGTATACGGATAAACTGAACATATCGGGCTATTTTATGAGAGATGAATTATGTTTTAGACATTCTTGGGAAACTGTAGCAAAAGCAGTCTGGCGAAAATACCCTAATCCATGGAACACTAATTTGATTGCCATAGATGTGTTGAACCGACATATCGATTCGCAGGGGAGATTGGAATCACATCGACTTCTCACTACACAGTTTGCCATCCCAAGCTTTGTTCACACGGTAAGTTTTTGTAGGTTTATGGGTACAGTTTAATTTCACTACTATGCTACCTGGTTTCACTAATCAAATGTGGCATAGTAGCAAGAGGAGTATAACATCGAGGGATTGTTGGCTGAAGAATAAGCAACCAAGTTGTTTTTGGACTAGAAGAATAAATTTTATAAGAAACAAACTAAGACCGACAATAGTACAAAAAATGATACTAGGAAGTTTGAAGAATGATATACAACGTTATTCTGTTAAGTTTTCAAAAATTGATGGATACCTGTTTTATCAAAGTGAAATATTAACTACCGGTATATTGGATAACCAAGTTGGTATATTATTTAATAGTGATGAAAAAGTAATTTTTTTCGATAGTTCACGCACTTGCTAATTAGAACACTCTTGATACTCACCTACTTGGCCCGCCACAGCATAAAATGGCACTAGCAAGGTTGCTGCCATCTTTACACAAGAGTTTCAAACTCTCGCAACTCCTAAACATGGGCACAATTGATTTCATTCTGACAATAACAAGTCTCTGCTTATGTCACAGCGATTTACTAGACGCTGAAAGAGAAATTCTATATAAATTTCTATGTGAAACTTACCCTGCAGTTTTATATCATGCCTTTCACTGCCTAAATAGGTTATATATAATTATGTCATATGCTTTTTTCCCAAGTAGATGGTGTACCACTACTCTAGTTCCTTTTATATTCTCTATTTCAATGCAGCATTAATTACTGAAATAAATCCTCAACTGAGATACTCCATGCAATAACTAATGTGTTGTGATCAACCAAGTTTAATCCATCTTGTCGCCCTTTTGTTAGTGATGTTTTAGTTGCACACTTGGACTAATTTTGAACTCACTGAAAAAGTGCACCTTTGTGTATATTCTAGTTAATCTCTTCAACACAATTATTATTATTAATACGATTGAAGAAAAGTGTATCAAACAAAAATTCTTTTGATCAGTAACACTATTAAACCCGGACTTGCTTATGCTGTAGTGGGTGTGGTTGGTCTATTGGCTCCTAGTGCTTGACTGTAAACTCCTTACCTGCGTGGTGACTTCTTTCCAAAATGGCACACGGTGCCTCGGCACTTGCTACTCTGTTTATTATTGTTATTTTACGGTTTTATATCTTGGTTTTCTTTAGATTCTTGGTGGAAATCCAACCGGATACGTGAGTGAAGTTTCCATTGTTGACCCCAAAAAAAAGACTGTGGAGCTTAATGCAACCAATGTAAGTGATTGGCAATGCAATTAATGATGATGTAATGGTGTTTTAGTGTTGGTAATTCTAGTAGTCACTCTGTATTAGTAACTGTAGTAGTCACTCTGTGTTAGTAACTGTAGTAGTCACTCAGTGCTAGTAACTGCAGTAGTCACTCTGTGCTAGTAACTAGTTGTCACTCAGTGTTATTAGCTGTAGTAGTATCTCTGTGTTAGTAACTGTAGTAGTCACTCTGTGTTAGTAGCTGTAGTAGTCGCTCTGTGTTAGTAACTGTTGTAGTCTCTCAGTGTTAGTAAACGTAGTAGTCACTCAGTGTTAGTAGGTTCTCTCAGTTTTGTAAAGGAGGCATGTGGTCATGGCACCTTGTCGGAAAGCAATAATATATAAGCATGTATATTTTTCTAGTGCACTTGCCAGTCCCCGTGCACTGTGAGAGATCGTCGTGAGTAATCAGAATATGGAGAATTATCCAAGTTGTGGTAATGTCTTTAAAGGTTGACTTGCAACAAGATTCACATTACAGTTATTTGGTACAAAGATTTAGCATGTTTTACTCTGCTGTGTTGAAGGTGTAAAATATGTGGAAATGTGATTACAAGCTCTTAAAAGCTAAAAAACGAACAGTTAATTGCTGCCATCACGGAAACGTCATAGATTGGAATCCATTTCCAAAACGGCTCAAACGGGACATAGTTGAACAAGATGGCTTCTGTTTACACTTTCATGCAACCTCATTCGTCGAAATGTTTTCACAAATATACTTCACACATTCAATAAAACCTTGTCTTTTGTCCTTACGTGTCTATTTCATCATAATTGTAAAGCTGTCATTTGAGCACTGATATCTCAAAACGTACTATAAAAATTTGTTTAAATTTTTAACTTTAGCTCAAAGAAGTGCATATCATCCTCTGACGAACATGAGGAGCCTGTTGGTCACCTGTGATAGTCGAAAAATGCTGCAGAAACTGTTCGCACGATTTGGCAGAAAGTATGGTTCACATGATCTGATTACGACTAGATGATTAGACCAGGCTGAAACGATACTGTGAAGTAGCAAGCATTTATATTTGATACGGGCTTTCCGGTAGAACCCGAAGTACTTGTTATAATCTAGTGCTACGAGACGTTTTATATCGAGCCTTTTATTGGCCTTTAATTTCACGCGATAGCATCTCGTGTCAAAACAATAACCAAACTGTTGGAGTACGTCAGTCAAATAAAGAGATTCAAAACTACGGCGTTATTGTGATGGCTGCGATTAACTGTTAGTTTTTGAGCTTTTAAGAGCTTGTAATCGCATTTCTACATATTTTGCGCCTACAACACAGCGGAGTAAGACATGGAGTAAGAGTAACCTTTTGATATCAAATACCTATAATGCGAATTTTGTTGCAAGTAAACCTTTAAATCTGACACTCGGGTTTGATTCCCATGCAAGGCATTTTTTTCCTAACATTCTTAGCGTGGCTACGAACGGACACTGCATTTATGATAGTAAAATTTTGTAAAGAAGAATATGATATTAGTTAATGGATCACTGAGCAAAATATTGATCACAATATTTTTGCAACTGTTGCATGATATCTTTCCACGACAATGTCATGTACACATAGTTGCACTAATGAATATTTATTAATAGTTTGTATTTTAGAAAGTACATCAGGCTTTGAAATTTTTTCAAAGTATTTGGTGTGTTTGAAGTATAGATGTCATCTTCTATTCTAAGACCAGCCTTGGCTGATATTATGTTTCATATAAGTGTTTACTGAGTTGAGCATCATTGCTATGTTTCCGTTTTCATCAGCAGTTTGTGTTCTTTCAGCTAATCCTGAGTGACTACTTAACAGTAGATGAGAGACTAGTCTATAGCCAACATCCTGCCAACAAAGACCAGTGAGTTGCTTTTGGAATCTTAGCTTTTGCAAGGTTTTTTTCTGATGACAGTAATAGTCACATTATTAGCTGACTGTTAGAACTTGACGGTTGGAATAACTGTTTCTACTGCATACATCTGTTCTGTAGCACACTTCTCAAGCAAGAGGCATATATAACTGTCAGAGGTGTACCATTGAGTGGTTACTTGGAAGGAGTGATTGAAAATCAAGTAGAGTGCAATGCTGGGAAGGTATGTCTCTGTATTTTTGGATGTAATTTTTGCTGGTTTTGCTCAGAGCTTGTTTTACACTTGGATATTGAGGTAGGTACTTGTCGTGAAACAGCTGGTCACCAGTTGAGACTTACTTTACATTATATGTGGAAAGAATGGAGTAAATTGTGAATAATTTTTAAGATTATTTTACCGGTGTTGTAGATGTCTCCATTGTTCTTTCAGGGAAGAAAAGCAATGGAAGCAGTTATATCAACAATCAAAGGAGAGATGGAAGAATTAGCAAAAACAGCACAGTCTGTATCGAAATCCGCCCAGAATGTCCTTGTCTCTAAAGCGCTGGACCATATGAAAATGGTTGATGGAGATACTTCTTTTTGAAACATAGGCAACAGCTCTCAGCGATACTTCATTATAATTATTGTTATGATTACCTTCTTCATTCAGCGGTCTCTCAAGATTTTTTTGTTTATTTTATCGTTATTCATTCATTGCATTTTATTACTTTACATGTTAGTTAATCAATAAGTACGGTACCTGCTTTCCATTAAAGCAAAATAGAGTCGGTCACATCTATCTGCTTTTACTGTTATTTTAGACTTGTTGGAAATCTTCTATTTTTCTCTATCTTGCCTACACTCAATCATGAAACCAACTCACTGGTTGCTATTATTCGCAATTTATCTTGTCTTTTTGGATTTGGTTATAACTAATTACTTGTGAATGCTCACACTGGTCCCCTAGATTGATTCCTAATATAGCAGTGCAGATAGCTGGAAAGACACTCTATCGGTTGGTTTAGTGCGATTCCAACTCACCAATATCACTATCGCCAATATCATTAAAGATTATAGGTGACATTCTCTTTGTTCTATGATTAGCCTGATTGTAGGTGTATGTTACACACATACAGACATTAATATGCTGCTGTAAATATATTCTCTTACATGAAGAACAACGTTTGTAAAGGTTTATGCCCCCTGTCGTCAAGAGGTAATAATTCATAGTATATGTCTATTATATACACACGCTGTAGCCATGCTTTGCAATAATAGCATTTAAGTAGGATAAAGATACAGATAATCTATCAATATATTGATCTCACTTGGCCTAACAGAAAAATAGCCGATGTCCATTTTAGTAGGTATTGTTCTGTTATTTGTTCAGTCATTATTTGGTTCCAGCAATGTCAAGGTTACAGAAATTCAGCGAAACTAGATTGTTTTCCCATCGCTGTAACCTTTTTACTATTCATGCTAGATTAAATGGTTTGGGAACAAAAACAAAGATGTTACCTTTTGTTTTGCTGATTTCATGTATCGAAAGTCCAGCGATTGCTTCAAAGTTATGATTGCTTTTTTGTAATAAAACTTTAGACATGTAGACCCACTGGCAGATGTAACTAAAGCGCTAATTACCATACCATTTTTTCTCTGGCTACTTCTTAAATAAACACTAGTGATGCGGGTCGCAAAATAGTTTTCCAACTTTGTTAGGTAAAGTGAATATGTGCAACATTGTATCAATGACGGTGTAAAGAACACATCGCACACATTTAGCAATAGTTTGGATCAAGCAATTTTTTCCCTCATCAATTGAGGGTGTCATTTTACCAGAAGCAAGCGGGGATGATTTGGGCAATCATAAAATATGCATTCTGTTTATTTTTGCCAGGCAAAACAGGGCCCCAATTCACTAGAAATACGAAGTTCAAATGAAGTTATACTAGCTAGAAATTATGTAAAAGCCTAACTAGGGAAAAAGAAAAAGCGATCAAGACAGTTTTCTCAATTAGATCTGTTCCCTTTTCTTTAATAGCTAAACAGGATACCATGAGAATAAAAACTACTCTTTGAGAAACTTGATGTTAAAAGGTTACCTAATCAATTCATGAGGGTTTATAAAAATGGAATACAATGAGCAGCTCAAGTAATCACATTTAAAACTACTAACAACTATTTATTGATGTTGATCCTGGTCCATTGAAGCAAGATATCTAAATTTGCTTAATGGATCTGACTGGAATTGAAATCGTTCAAGATGTGTTCGTAATAAATGTTAGTTGGTGACCAAACTACTGTGCTGCTTAGATCTGCCTTGATTCACAATATCCTTGCATCATTGTCTTGAGTGTAGACAAGTTTCAATTGTTTTACAGATAGGTGGATGCAATTAAAAGTACTGTAAAGGGTTAGTTAGGTGAAACCTCTTGTTCATTTGTAAATACATTGTCATAGTCTCACATAGTTATTAAAACTGGAGCAATGTCTAAAATTATTTTGCTTGCAGATAAAGCAAAACAATAGAGCTAAAAATTACTGTCACCACTAGGTTACCCTATAAAACAAAACACATTCTTGCTTGACAAGGGGTTACAATATGTTGCACTTGTATTGTCTAGGACAGTTCATCGCTCGGCATAACCACTGCTGCCACAAAAAACAATGGATCATGATGTAACTGTTTTATTTGCAGAGTTGTTTATAACTATAACTACATCCGAAGTTGCAAAAAGCATTTGATTTAATGATTAGAAATCATAGCAAAACAGCACATCAAAACATCGGGTAAAATAGCATAAAGTTGCCAATTTGACATTAGCAGTTGTGTAGTGAGTTCTGAAAAAACCGGAAAATAGATAAAAAATATATTAAAAGTTAAATTAAGGTGAATCACTATAAACTAAGTCTCTGATAATAAATAATCATTTAAAACAAACAAAATATATTATTTTTGATTTTACACTCAACTTGCTTGATTGTCTGTGCCATTTCATTTTTTTGTGGCAGCTTTCTTAGCTGGTGCTTTCTTAGCTGGTGCTTTTTTAGCTGGTGCTTTTTTAGCTGGTGCCTTCTTGGCGAGTGCCTTCTTGGCGAGTGCCTTCTTGGCGGGTGTCTTCTTGGCGGGTGCCTTCTTGGCGGGTGTCTTCTTGGCGGGTGTCTTCTTGGCGGGTGTCTTCTTGGCGGGTGTCTTCTTGGCGGGTGTCTTCTTGGCGGGTGTCTTCTTGGCGGGTGTCTTCTTGGCGGGTGTCTTCTTGGCGGGTGTCTTCTTGGCGGGTGCCTTCTTGGCAAGTGTCTTCTTAGCTGGTGCTCTTTTTGTTGACACTTTCAAAGAAGATTTCTTAGCTGGAGTTTTTGTGGTTGATGATTTTTTAGCTTCAACTCTAGATTTTTTTGCTGCTGATGTGCTCACTGCTGATGTTGATTTCCTTTTTACAGCGACAGATTTGGCAGCAGTCTTAAGTTTCTTGGCTCCTGAAGCTGATGTAGTTGATGAAGCTGGTCGTTTCTTGCCTGAAGGGCCTGCACAAAATCAAATAAATTATATGTACAAAAAATATCATGTTCTAGTTTTTACATTTTATAATTTAAATACAGGTAGTCCTCACTTAATAATGGGGTTATGTTTTGAAGAACTCATAGGTGAGTGATTCCGCTGTCAAACGAATCATCCCTCTTCTTCAAACCTCAATTTTATACGCATAAGCTATTCAAACTGTACGATACTAATAAAAAGTGTGAAAATTTCACAGATACTTTCAATTATAACTTTTTTATTTAGCTTTTGCATGTGCACAAGCATGTAAACAAATATTAGACTACTGTAGAGTGTATTGCATGTGCGAAACTATGTAAACAAATATTAGATTACTGTAGAGTATATTGCAGTAAATATTACAAATCTGTACCTATTCTGTATGTTCAGTTATTCGCCATTTACTTTTTCATTTAGTATTTGTATGTAGCATAGGTCTTATCTATAAAGCTTCAACTATGGCAGATGTTAGCCTAACAGCCGACACCGTATGTGCATAAAAATAACGTCATGGCTAGCATGCGTGTGTAATATCTATGTCCATGAACGTTTCTTATATGTTCCTGGTCACTTTATGTTGATGCTTTTATGAAATATATTTTCTTTTTATTTTCATTTAGGCCTAATTTTGACAAATTTTCACAATTTTAACACGTTTTAACACCGAGTTATCGCTAAGCGAGGCCATCGGTAAGTAAGTAAGGTAGGTAGGTAAGTAGGTAGGTAAGTGCGCACTATTTGTAGTTTATAAAATAAAGCAAATGTGATAATAGACAATCAGTTTGTATTCAAGTAAATAATTAGTCAAAAAATGGATTACTGCGCCGTAATAAACAAATTACAGCGTCTACCTGGGGCAGCACTGACAGAGGCAGCAGCTCCTGCTGATCCATCGTCATCACCGTCATTTCCAGCAAGGCTGTCAAAAAGAGCGTGGAGATCAGCATTCATTCCAGAACCACCAGGTCGGTTGGTAACTTCTTGACGATATGCCTGCAATAGGACTGCTTTAGTGAAGTAAACAAGCCAAACAATTTTAGAAAATTTTATGCATTTGCCATAATCAAACCATCACCTCTACCAGTGAAAATGATTATTCTCTTAGAGCAGGAACATTTCGAGATCGGATGTCCCGAACCAGACCTGGCAATTGAGAGTGCTGATTATATCATAGATACTCCCTAGCCTATTTATGATTGGCTCATTCAGATATGCATTGTCACTCTGACTTTCTAACAACACGCACCAGACCAACTGCTCCAGCAAATGGATATTACAATTTCAGCTCACCTCCAGCTCATCAGCTCCCTGTTCCTTATAAGCAATGGCCATGATGAAATCAAAGACATTAGAGAAGTTGTTAAGAGTCAAGTAGTGGCCATAGGTCTTGAAGGCCAAACCTTGCCAAAACTCATTGGACTCTTTGTGGCCTGGGTCGCACTGAACTGAGTAAACTCGGCAACCGATTCCCACGAGCAGGTCAGCTTCCTTCCTCCAGTCTACAGCCTTCTTAACAAAGCTAAAGTCGCGCATGATTTGCTTGTAATCAGCCACGCTGTGAGGAATTGCATCTCCTATCATAACCAGAGCTCGTTGGCTTCCTAAAGATATATAGAGCAGCTATAGAAGAATGATGATGTTAGGATAATAAAAATAGTCTGGTTTACACCTTATATACTAACAATAAGTTTATATAGTAACAGCTTTGTCTTAAGCCTAATGTATGGCTTGCTTTATTGGAGTAAACAACACACGTGTCGATGAAATAAAAATACATTAACGAACAAGTGTTCATTTCCCACAAAACGTCTATAAGAATAAGTGATTTGTAAAAAGATATATACAAGATAGATGCAACTTTCAATGCGTAAAGAATAGCTTCGAACTCTGCAGAATTTAATGACAGAAATCACATAATAGCAAGTGCATAGTTGGAGTAATTAATAATTAGTTGAAACAAGATTGAACACATGTAGGTCTAATAAACCAAAACAGGACTTGAGTTAATCTAATTTAGACCTGCATACCGCTTGTCCATGAAAGTTCAGTCCGAGCTTGCTGTAAGACCAGCTCATAACATTCCTCGTAGTCACCCCCTCCGCTACCTTTCACTTCTTTCACAAATTTAACCAGTTTTGATTTGTCAGTCGTAAAATCAAGGAATTGTGTGACATAGGTTGACGACTCATCGCAGTAGTCTCCTTGTGCGAACACCTACGAAAGTCAGACAGACATCACAACGAGTAAATAATGACGAGCTTGTAAAAATGTTAAAAAATTACTAGTAATTACAGTTTGCAAGCACACAGTTTTATGATATGATTAAAAGCAGGATAATATTCAAGAGCAGGTCAATATAAAATCGGCAATTATTATGACAGGAAAGGGTGAGTGCTTACAGCGATTCTGATGTTAGGAATATCTGTTAAAATTCTGCTGATCATTTTTTCCAGATTTTTGCGCACTTCATCAAGGCATGAATACATCGAGCCAGTAGTGTCAAATGAGAATATGAGCTCGAGAGGAGCTCCAGCCACACTGCTAGGAGGAGGTCCAACTCTTTTTTCCGAATGGACTGGAGCTATCTTGAAAGCATCTCCAATTTTCTTGGGAGAAGCTTTTCCTGCAAACATTTGGAGTTCTGTCAGCCAAATCTAGCATCTATCGCGCCAATAATACTGAAGAGATCAATTTGGAACACCGCCAGGACACGGAAGCATCCTTGGTTGGTTCTTGCATTGGCCAAACACTCTCTCACTAGCGCTCTTTTGGAGTCGGGAAAAGGCAGTGCCAATACATCTGAGCGAGGGCACTAGTGCAAAGGCTGCCACTTGAAAAGCCTGCGTTCAACTTGCTATCAGAAGGAAAAATTTAAAGTGGTCTAGCCGCTGCCAAAGGCTTTTCCAAAAATAGAATCCACCCTATAGTTTGCTAGTCAGCTGCTCTAGCCCTCAGGGGCTACCTTTAGCTCACAGTAACTCCATGACTTCAATCCTAAGATGTCATATACCAAATATCATATTAGGACTTGTAGTTTCATATTAGACCAGGTCAGAAGTATATTACACATCACACCACCTTGTAATATCCCGCACTTTTGCAAGATGCATGCTGACCTGGCATGACCTCACTAGTTGTAGCAAGTAAAAAAGAAACAAGAGGCAGGTTGTAATGTATTCATAGTAAATAATTGTACAATATACAGCAACGTTGTATGCAGAGGAAACCCTCGTTGAGAATGATGAGATGAATTTGACCAATTAAGGAAACCTTCACCCCGATAGTCTTAAATAATATAAGAAGCTCACCTCGTGCATCAGGGTTGACCTCATACAAGAACTTTGTATCAGGCATGAGGACACGGTTGTACGAGGTGCTCTGGACATAAATCTCAAAGTCTGGTTGCTGTACGAACTTGAACTTGCTAGCTCCACTAGGAATCTTTAACAACGCCCGCACAGCATCTCCGGAGATCTGAACATAAAAATATAAAACTAGCAAATATTCTGAAAATAATTAGTTACATTGCATTGAACTATGAAACCAGCTCAGCATCAAAGCCTGTGACTATACAAGGTCTTTATAGCAACTTCAGAGTTGTAAAATAGTACAAACTTCCCAATATGTGTTAGTAAAAGGATATTATAAGGTATGCAAATTAGTGTAACTTACAAATTGTGACTAGATTGCATGAGAAGATAAACCCTAAGCTATCTCAGCGCACAATTTTGAGGTCAATTTGAGTTATTGAAACATTCATATAATTACGAAGTCACCATGTGCCAGTACCAGCTACAATACAGCCTGTTAGACACTCTAAATATAGCAAAGCTGTCATTAGTACTGCATGAAAAGGAGACGTGACATGACAATTTCACAAAATTTATACAGGAATATCTTTTTCACATTCGGGTTTATCTCAAAACCAGATTTAGAATTACTTCAACCAGGCTGCCCTTTATATTAAGATAATCTCAAATACTGTCTGCCACCTATGTATTTTTACTGCTGCCTACATGGTATTTCATATAACTTATTTCAAATTGTGACAGAGCAACAGAGTCTATGCATGTTGTGAAATGCATTATGGGAAATGAAACTTAATTTTAATCAGAAAGTAACATTGATGAGTTAGAGAGTATTAAATGATGACATTTACTGAACATAGGAAAGCAAACACCTGTAGCCATTGACTAGAAAAGAATACATAGTGAGTCCTAAATCATTTGAAACTTTAGGTTCAACTTAACATAACTATATTATGTTATATCTGATAATTTTTTGAAAAACGCTCTGTTCACCGGTCAGCAAGGTCATTCAGTTCACGTTTTGGTTGCGCATAATAATTACTGTTCATCAAACTATAAATCTTTGTACCAAATTTGTTGTGAATACGCCATTGTAGCTGTAGCACCTGCAATTGTCATTGCAAGGAAGTCCATCACAAAAATCATGTGCAGGAAGCCCTCTTACTTTGCAGGAGGTCAGGTTCCAAAACCACCAGAAACAAAAACTTTCGCAAAAGAAAAACTAGATTTTTCAAGTATGAGCCATAATTCAACACTTCAGAAAACTCAACTGTTTCCTAAACTTTTGTAATCGCTACATGTGTAAGTACATGTACATGTCCTTCTACATGTGACATACTTGTAATGTACATTGTATATA
Source organism: Watersipora subatra (assembly GCF_963576615.1). Taxonomy (NCBI): domain Eukaryota; kingdom Metazoa; phylum Bryozoa; class Gymnolaemata; order Cheilostomatida; family Watersiporidae; genus Watersipora; species Watersipora subatra. Next base: position 64,664,621 of record NC_088710.1, read on the forward strand.
CAATACTGAAATCCGTACAAGATTAATAAGATCTGAACGGAGAAGCATAACTGGGATGAGAATCAACGAGGTAAAGTCAATGTTATACTATATTCTTGAGCCAATTAGGGTAAGGGCAGCAAATGTTGGAAAGTGCTTATTGGCGATACTCTGTAAATGGAGGAAGGATAGTCAACTCCATTCAATAGCTGGAAAGCGGACGAGCTATTATTGCAAGAGAATGAATTTTCATTACTTTTATTTTGATAGACCTACTGTGATATTTGACTGCTGCCGTTCATGCCTTAATGACCAGAGCGACCTTAGCGGAATATTGCTATACATATCCAAAGAAAGGCCACTGCTGGTGGAGAGACTGCTCTGGAGTCATAGTGACAATGAGGTACACTGTACCGCTGTACACTGTATCGCTGCACCGCTGTACACCGTACTGCTGTACACTGTACCAGCTCACTAACTTATTCACCTTGAAACGAAAAAATGATTATGACTTTTAAAGTAGTTATCATTATTAAATGAAAATGAAGAAACTCAAGTGGCTGCGAAACAATGATACAGCGAAGCCGTGATAGTTGAACCCATGAAGTAGGAGAGGTTACTGTATATCATTGAAATGCTCACAATTTCATTAGTCCTCGTCAGCAGTGCTGACTTCGAATCCTTATTTTCTCAAAATGCAATATTTATCTGAGTTGAGATTTTCAGATGTTACTAAAATAATCAATATCGGGTATATATCAAATAAATCCATCATTTTAATCACTGGAAAACCCTGCATCTGTAGCTATAATAAACCAAAAATAAAATTGCCTCATTCATATATAGATTTGTTAGAGGCAGATCTCAATTGTGGGCAAATTAGTAGTTGAAACTAGGGCTTTAATAGCAAGGACTAATAGTGTAAACACATCAATGGATATGCTTTGGTAAATACCTTGACAGAATTTTGTACCTGTTGGTAGCTTTGTTTGACAGTGTTTTATAATAGCACCAATACTTATTTACATCTATTAATACACCAATGACTGATAAAACCAACCTGAGCTCCATCGCTGACTCTAACAGCAACAATCTCCTTGTATGTCTGAATGGTTTCTGGCTTCGTCAGCTGATAAAATCCTGTAAGAAATGAAGGTTATATGAAGGTGCCCGCGGGCGTTCACAGCAGAACTTGACGATCTTTAAAACAACTCAGAGGTCAAGGTCAGAGCTACTACGAACCCTAGTCAGTGTTGTACCTTTTTATTCAGTATCTGAATTATAGCCAAATGGCTTGTGTGAAAAAACCATCTTTATATTCTAGTTTTCTGTAACAAAGCTTTCATCAGCCAAACTTCATTCATCTTTATTAATTAAGACCTCTCCTAGCAGCAAAGTGAAACTAAAGTGTGTTACAAATAAGCGGCTAGAGTCTCCAATAATAAACATATTTTCTTCCGAGTTTTAATATTAAACACAACTGAGAGTAAAGTTAACTTTAATTGAATGAATTATACCCCAATACAATATATCACAACACAATATACCACAATACAATATATCACAATACAATATATCACAATACAATATATCACAATACAATATACCCCAATACAATATATCACAATACAATACATCACAATACAATACATCACAATACAATATATCACAATACAATATACCACAATACACAATATACCACAATACAATATATCACAATACAATATATCACAATACAATATATCACAATACAATATACCACAACACAATATATCACAACACAATATATCACAATACAATATATCACAATACAATATATCACAATACAATATATCACAATACAATATACCACAATACACAATATACCACAATACACAATATATCACAAAACAATATATCACAAAACAATATATCACAATACAATATATCACAATACAATATATCACAATACAATATATCACAATACAATATATCACAATACAATATATCACAATACAATATATCACAATACAATATATCACAATACAATATATCACAATACAATATATCACAATACAATATATCACAATACAATATATCACAACACAATATATCACAATACAATATATCACAATATAATATATCACGATACATTATATCACGATACAATATATCACGATACAATATATCACAATACAATATATCACAATACAATATATCACAATACAATATATCACAATACAATATATCACAATACAATATATCACAATACAATATATCACAATACAATATATCACAATACAATATACCACAATACAATATACCACATATAGCATAGATACTATATTATATATATTATATTTTATATATACTATATTTTACATAGCATATTATATATACAATATTTTATATACTATACAATAGAGAATATTATATATATCATATTATATATACTATATTATATACTAGCTAGCTGTAATACCCGGCGTTGCCCAGGTAATATAAGTCTTTAGACAGAAAATGGATTTGTATTTAAAGCACATCAATTACATAAGTACTGTTCAGCTTATTCAGATTCTTCAATATCTTGGCTTTCAAATGAGCCATTGTTTGTCATGGTGAGACAGACATTGGTTGGTGTTTATAGGATTTCCCCAGAGCTCTACCACAGAAATGTTCAATGGTATAGGCTCGCAAATAATGATGTCACAATTTTCATATTCAGTGTTGTGTGCTCTTACCGCTTATTTTTATAGCTTACCGCTTACATTTATCAACGACGATAATGATGCTAGTGGCAGGCGAAGGTATGACAACTCCAGAGAACCAATGAAGATGACAAAGGATTCAGTGTCATTAGCTTTCTATGTACAGATTATTTCTATGATAAATAGCTCAGATTCCAAGCACCATACTATGTTTTCCCGATGATATTATGCACTAGCCCTTTCTTTTTATTGTGATGTTGAGGGGCACGACTGAGGCTAATTAATTTCAAGCATTGCGTGATCTCGTTAGAGCGCAAATTACATATAGTCCTAGGACCACACCCTGCAGATCGCAATTTAATCGATGTCATTTCATTACCTTTATCAACAATAGTATATTTATTGAAGTACAATATTTAGAAAGCAACATGGAAAGTGATACGAATTCTTCAGATAATAATACTATATAAATGTTTAAAATGAACAAAAGGATGAAAAAGGCAAACTCTAACAATCACCCGAAATCTGTTAACCCAGAACATGTGTGTGTATTGATCGGGCGTTAGCATGATCCCGGGCATTGTTGATTATCTAGAATCCTTGTTTATTATTAGCGCTCTCTGGGTTTAAGAGCACTGATTGTCACAGAAAAGCGCAGCCTCAATGGCAGCGAAAGGGATCGACAACCTAAGGCTAAATGATAATTATGACATCACATTGTGGGAACCACAACCAAGTGTTTTTTTATTGCAGGACATACTTTTGACACCCTTTTTTTATAGTTCTATTATTCTTTGTGTATCAAATACAGGCTCATTCAAAAGCCAAGACTCTGAAGTACTGAAATATATGATAAAAGTACTGATATAATTGATGTGCTTTAACATATAACAACATTTGCCATTCTAACTTTCAAACTACATATCATGAGAAAAGCGTTTTGTGTAGTTGAAATAAATTAGGAGAAAAAATGAAAACAACTGTGAAGGTTTTCAAACTTTGTCAGGCAACGGTAACTTTCAAACTTCATATCATGAGAAAAACGTTTCGTGCAGGTCAAATAAATTAAAAAAGAATGAAACAATTATAAAAAGGTTTAAACATAATTAGTGAAATAATTAGCAAGGAATAGCTAAATTAACTCTGTTCTGCTAAGATTACAATAAAAAATAATTCGGTAATGACACCATGAATACGAACTGAGAAAACAAAATAAAAATCCTGAATATGTTGAAAAATAACAACTCTTGCATAGAAGTGTGTGTATAAAAAAGGTCACTGTTCCACCAGAAGCTATCCATCAAAACTTTGAATACGACGATACTAGTACAAATGTAAAAATAAGATATCCTACTGTCTTTGTCTGACCGAACGGAGAGAGAATACCGCGGCTCTTTCTACGTAGATAATCGAATTGTTCGCGTGAAAAGGATTGGCTTTAACCACGTAATAGCATTTGACCCTTACGAAAAACTGAAAATAGAAGTTTAAGAAAACAAGCAAATGCATCGTGTTTCATAGAGTTAATAAAATTCATAGTTTCACAAAACGCGTCATTTAGCATGTGCATACAGAATAAGGCATATGACAACAACTTAGATCATCACGCCTTGTATGGCTCAGTGGTAGAGCACCTGGATTTTAAACTTGCGATAGCAATCTCCGTGCGTTCAAATCCATCAAATTTTGGAATTTTAATAGCTATAGATTGTCATACACAACGACAGATAGCCTACATGAGTACAAAGAAACACAGACCAACTTTGAGAAATATGTATATATATATATTATATATACTACATTATATATATACATGTACTATGTATACACGATAATATATTAGATATAGTGTATATATAATATATATACACAATAAAATATAACCACAGAATCTGATTTGCCGCTAGTGAACCAAAGTATGTAAACACATCAAGAAGCTTTGAGAGATTCTGCAAGATTTAAAAGATTCTTTCAAGAAAGCTGTTCAGACAATACCTTACACCTTATTTTAGTTACATATTGTATTTCAGAGTATAATACAATACCTACTAATGATTCAGCTATGGTTTATTTTTACAGAAGGTTCCCGTTCTAAAATATATGAGGTGAAGGATTATTGAAGGTACACATTTGGCACGTTTGAAAACAACCATTTGTATGCCTGGCTGAAATGATATAGTATGCATTCTACTGTATTTTGCCTCTAGGTTGAGCTTGAAATGTCAATATCACGCTGTATCAGCTCACGCCACAATCCAATCCTGCATAATATCACAGCTATTGCCAAAATGTACAGTGCGTAATGCCGCGGTTACCAAGTTACGGCGTGGTAACAACGCTGATATTACTACAAATACTATAGTATTGATTGACCAAAGCGCTTCAAATGAAAACACATGATGTCATGCCTGGCTGCCTGCATGTGGCTGCCTAACATGTTAGTGCCGGCCCGGCAAATTGCCTGCGGGACGTAATATTGCGCAATGTATTGATAAGAATAGATGTAGAAGATTAATCGAAGTAGGTCACTAATACCACTAACACAATAAGCGCTCCAATGGCGCTGTCGTTGGCAGACAAGCCCAGACAAGATTACGATTTTGATAAAACACCTGCCATGACACCGCGGGTATTCACTCACTTATCTATATGTACTAATATTGAATGATTATTGGCATCCATTGACCATCAAGTTGACTAGAGCAACTGAGAATAAGATATTTATTAGTACCTGATTATATAATTGTTTCATTTTAGTATGAATTTACAACTTCCTATCATTGTTGAACATGCACAACAAAAATCATGTGTAAACAAGCAGAGCGCTGCATGCTCACTGCATTGATATCATGTAGAGTAAGTGGAACAGCAAAGGAAGATGAACAAACCTCGGCCAGGAGCAAATGTTATCCCATTCCTGCTCACAAAATCTCGAATAGAAATCCTGCTAGTAACTGGTAACGTTTTAAAACGATCATCCGTTACTACATGACTTGTACTGGGTGCTGTTCCTTTGTAAGCTGGCATATTTAAAGATGGTTTGGCGCTGCAAGAAAAACATGACCGCATTGACTACTAACATAATTGCACCAATAGAAGGGCTTCAATTGAAACTCTTTAGAATGAAGTGCAAGATAATATGTTATAATGTCTGGTAAAATTAGGTGAGTTGGAGTCAAAGTCTTTATTTGATGCTATACATATAAACTCATGTATAAATTTAGATAGTAGTAAACTATTCATAGTATTCAAGACTAAATAACATAAATAAGCTTAAAAAAATTGATGTTTGTACAGAATTTAGCCAGCTAAATTTTTTAAAATCGTGATAAATTTTAAAAGGTTTGCACACCTCTATAATATTGCAAAACCCCAATTTTAAAGTATTGGACCTCAGGAACAGACAGCTTAGTACATAACATTCATTTGGTCATGCTAGTAAGCTTGACAGATAAAATATTAAAATTGTACACTCCCTAAAGAGATACACTCCCAAATTACTCCATGTAACAAATACACCAGTTCTTGGATAAGCGCATAACATTCCCAAAGGGAATATCTTTGTTCGACACACTTTAGTTTTATGCCATAGGAATGTAGAGTAAAAAACCTGCAAGATTGAAGTGCAATTGTTGAATCAGTTTGATCCAAATCTCCATTAAAGTAAAGGTAAGAGTAACAAATTTGAATGTTTTTCTTGGTGCACTTCGCAACAGTTTTATTGCAGTTTTAAATAATTTGTGTCTCCAAGGCGTATAAAGCACTCAACTCCGATCATAAGGTAGCTAGCAATAGTAAATAATTATGTTCTACGCCTTATAAGATATTGAGTCTACAACAAAAACGCTATATATTAGAGCAATGCATGTAATACGTGTGACCACAAATTTACAAGCCTACAACTATTTCCAGCCTTTCCCGACTGTTAAATAATCAGCGCACTTAAATTGACAGTTTGTAACAATTATTATTATAGATTAACATATTCTACACGCAATAATTTTATGATTGCGATTACCAATTAATGAATGTTAGACTACAATATTCACGTGAATGTATTTTATTCCTCGCAAACCTGACATTTACCTAGTGACTACCACTACTTGGACACTGTGCTTTTGTACTAGCAGATGGCGTTGCTAGCATTTGCTGCAGTGAAGTAGGCGTGTACTTCCGTAGTTAAGAGGTCGAGTAGATACTTGCGACGACCGAAATAAGGGCAGACAATCTACAAATCGTCTTTGTGCGACTGGTCTATGCGATAGACGCGTGTAATAGCACGCTACATAATTATATACACTACATGTATTTGTATATAGACGTTTGCACATTTTCAAAATCTGCGTACAAACAGTCTAGATTGAAAACTAAGTTTTAGCAAGTTAGAACAACTAGAATGTTTATTAAACGCTAAAGTTTACATTTACGGCGTCTATAATAAACGACGTATATATGTATGTACTTTTTACTGTCGCCACACATGATAGCCCAAATCATATGCAATTTAAAAAACAAGTCTATTGCGAAAGTCTACGAAAGATTTATTTATTCATTTTAGATAGTTCACGTCAAACAAAATTCGTCATGAACAAATTGCTTTGTTGTAATACATTCTGATAAGATACGGTATACAGTGCATAGAATGTCAACACTGTAGAATTTAGTCTATATTGAAACCGCGAGTCCGTGATCGAAATGTCTAAGTTGATTCTTATCGGTAATCTGCTGGTCTATCATAGGCCGCTTGTACCTGAGTTTACGATTATGGTTCTAGGGCCATTCTATGTTCCACTGAGTCTTGTACCAGCTTGATTCGCGGACCACCAATTTTCGTCGGATTTGATTTCCATGCGAGGCAGTCTTTTTTCCTAACGTCTTTAGCGTAGATAGGGACGGACACAGACCTGCCAACCCAAGAGTGGGGCAATGCGTGAGATTTGGTTTTGGGGCAATTGATGTATCAACGATAGTATATAGAAAATTGAGGAAATTGGAGCAAAAATCTAACGCATTTTCATTTTTTTCGGGTGATTGCGTGAGTCTCACGCCCAAAGCGTCAGAGTTGGCAGGTATGGACGGGTACCGCTTTTGTTGCCCTTTATTATTGTCAGCAAGACATCAAGGATGTTGCTACGCAGCACCAAGCTGCTACGATGGCACACCAACCTTTCCTTTGCCACCAGCCTTCACCACCACGGCGATGTACGCCCACAGCAGAATGCTGTCACGAATCTCGCGACAGTTCCTACTGCCGACCTATAGGCAAATCAAATAAGCAGCCTCGCTGCAGCAGCGAGGCTGCTATACGATGATCTCTTCAGCCCGACCACCACTCGCAGATTTCCTGTCAGCAAAAGCACGGCGATTCACTAAATCGGCTCCCTTGCTCTCCTCACTGAGACTTCTGTCAAGCATCTGATTAACGCCTGTTTATATAAAGAGGCCTGTTAGTCTCTCGGCTTTTCTGTGAAAAGTTAGATTTTCAAAGCCCTGGCTTCCATGAAAGCCATACTCCACATCACCAGCTAATCACTTGAAAGCCTCGAACATTTACATAATATCCCACATCTCCCCCATCTTCTTACAAAGCTCACAAGAAAGATGCATTAGTCTCGAGCGACTAGCACTCGTAGTCATCCAAATACGCAAGACGTCGTTTGCACACGCTGTGACAGTTTAGGCGGTTCAGGCTGCTCAGTCTGTCTGTCTCGACCGCCGGCCTGTCTGCATCAGCCCCGGGTTCGACTTCCTCAGCTGGCAGCTGAGGTCCGACACCTCCCTGATTATCTACTGCCTCTCCGTCGGCCTCACCTAGAGGCCCAACAGACAATACATGGTCAGTAGCCATCTCCACTGGTGGCATATCGACAACATCCGCTTGCAGGAAATGGTTGTTACCTAAACCCAATGGTCTAAATCCAATGTCACTGACAAGTCCATGACTGGTATGGCCAGTATGTACCTATGTCGTTGCCATAGTGCCGTCGCCTGAAATCCCTCACATGCCTAGGCATGCCATCCACACATACTGTGTTGTTAGAAGCAACGCTGGTAACCTGACCTAGCGTCCACCGTTTTGTGCAAGTTTGGGATATGGTTTCACCCACACCTCATCACCCACACTAAAACAGTTCTTGACATTTTCCTCAGATGCCTTACTGTTGATATCAAAGGGCACTCGATATCAGTATCGAAACAGCACATTCAAAGGGACAAAGGTTTCCTGCGTCTTCGTCCAAGGCATCACATTATACCAAAAATTTGCCTCTGGGGTGATCCCACCCCTTTCGGCAATTCTTTTGATTGTCCAATGAATTCTCTCAACTATTCCATTACTGCTAGGGATGGAGGCGACTCGAAAACTAAAAGAAATTCCTCACTTGCCAGCAAACTGATGAACAGCTGCTGACCTGCACACTGCTGAGTTGTCCAGCAACAACTCATGACACAGCCCACGCTCAACCATGATGCTACACAGCTGAGTCACTATTTGTTCCGCAGACTCAATTTGCGGCATGCGCCAGATGTCAAACCGTGACGGGCCACAGTCCACCATTGACAGAAATGGACTGTCACCATAATGGTTCACATCAATAGCAACTCGGCACAAATTCTCCTCTACGACCAAACCTCCAACGGGCACAATATTCTTGCCCTGCAGTGCAAGGTCAGTGCGCTGGCATGCCTTGTACCTAGCCAGGTTAGGTTTTACCTGTTCCCATGACAGATCTTTACGAATCTGTCATGCAAGATAAAGCATCCTGTCAACTCCCAAATGGTGTTTTCAAGACTTTTGCTGCTGACAATTGCTGCTGACACCTCAGCTGCTTCACAGTCAGCCTCTCATTACTCTAGCCAACGCTTTTGTACCCTGGTCATTCGATCAGCTTTATTCTCTACCGAAGGAACAAAGTGAACAGACACTGCAAGTCCATACTTGGCTATAGTGTCACGGATCACCCCCAAACGACACTTCACAAGCATCTCCGCAACACCCTACATTCGGAAATGGTTTCGCCCATCAATGGTGTTGGTCAACCAGTTAACAACTGTAAGCAAATCGATGGTTAACGTAAAAGTGTTGAACCCCAACGCAATTGCCAAATTGATCCTCTGACCAACTGCCTCCGACTCAGCAACATTGATGTGCTGATGGTCAGATTCCTTTCGGAGCCGTAAAGCATCCTCCACAGTATTGCCATCAACCTCCAAAGCCACACCCATGCCAAAGGAGCTTACATCAGCCCACACTGTAACAGAACCTTGAAGGTTCACCCTCCAAACTCGTTTGACTGGGTCCTCGTGGCAGGTTCTTGCCAAGAGCTCACCTGCCAGACTGCTGACTGTCATCCCAACAGGAGAGCCCTAAGCTCCACTGCAGCCCAGCTGTTAGAAAGCTGCAGCGTGGGCGCAGCCACCTCGCCACAGGGTAGTGGTCAACTAGTCAGTCGCATATGGAAAACAGCTCCCTCTTCGAGAGTGTTGATGGCTCAAAATTGTGCTCCGAGAGAGCTGTTTCCCTCAACATCTGCAGAAGCCTGCTGGAATCTTTCTGTAAAGCAACACCCAGCAATCGGGCTCTTAGGCAAACTCAGGCTCCTTTGTCTGGAGCTCATAGCTAGCCAAGTGGTCTCTCAACTCTTAAGCACTCAGTACAGACTCCTGAACCATGATGTCATCAATATAGTTATCAGTACCAAGAGGAACACGTTCGTCTAATGACAGAACTTCTTTAAGGGTTGAGGTCATGATTCTCAGTGCACTTAACAGGCCATAACCTAGTCAAGTTAAGGCATAGTGCCCGTCTTTGTACCTCACGAACTGATACTTCCACAGGTCCTTGGAAATACGGATCTGCAGGTGTGTAAACTTAAGGTCTACCACCTTAAGCTCGCCCTGCAGCTGCTGCCATTTCCTAATCTTACCAGCACACGCCGCCACACGCTATCACCAGTATGACACTTGACAAATGCATTCAGCCCACGGTAATCCATGACTGGGCACACTTTGTCTTTCGTCGGCTGAATCACTGCCAGCAGTGAAATGATGCCTTCTACAGGCCCGTACTACCGCTTCAGCCAGCCTTTTCAGATCCATTTCTCTAGTTCAGCGCAATAGCGCTCTTACACCTGAGGTACCTGAGCACATTTATACTCGGAGTTCCTGGTCTTGAGCTTGTTAGGTAGCTCCCCAGACTACCGCCAATCTAACGGACCAAGAACTTTTGGCAAACTCAGCGACGAAATCTGGGTCCTCAACCCGCAGAAGACCCATATTGCTGCAGGCTGATGGCCCAGAGTCACCCACAGCCATGCTGGCTGCACTAACATTGGGCTCTCCTCGAAAAGCCCTGCAACATCCATCTCGATGAGGTTTTTCCCACCGGACACTGTATTTCGAATCCAAACCTCTCCTAACAGTGACACTACCCATATGATTGATGACATCACCGCCAAGAAGTCAGTTGACCCCGAGATTCCTCAACTCACTCATTACCGGCGCAGTAACACAAAAGCAGTGTTCCTGCAAGCCAATAATGACTTGTCATCAGCCTTTAGTGCGAGAAACTTTGTTAATGGCTGGAGCCATTAACAAAGGCTGGCCTAGCCTAATGGGAAGCCCCACTACCACCCGCGGATTTACTAATATCCGCTCGCTTTCTGTGTCAACAAGACACATGAAAAATGACCGTTGAGAACAGCCCTAACAACTGACATGCCGCTACTGCACATAGCCCTACCAGCTGTCCCGAACAGTACCAAACTGTCTGGCCGCATGCAAGTACCGATTCGTGCTACTCTGTTTCTATCAAAAAGGGCATCGTTTGCACCCTCCTCGCGAAACTCGATCCACCATTAGTAGACCCGGCAGCTATGTCATCATACGTTCGCTGTCTAGGACAGCTCGTAACGAGATGCTCAGTGCTGCCCACCCTTCTGGAAGAAGTCTGTTAATTTCTTTCGCTCTTACACCCAAATCTGTTCTGTTGACAGGTTTGTACACAATGATTACCACTACACCGAAAGCAGCCTGAGGTGCTTACCTGCTCAAACAAGCAGCCTTGCTGCTATACGATGGACTCTTCAGCCCGACTGCCACTCGCAGATTTTCTGTCAGCAAAAGCACGGTGATTCACTAAATCGGCTCCCTTACTCTCCTCACGGAGGCTTCTGTCAAGCATCTGATTTATGCCTGTTTATATAGCGAGGCCTGTTAGTCCCTCGGCTTTCCTGTGAAAAGTTAGATTTGCAAAGCCCTGGCTTCCATGAAAGCCAGCCTCCGCATCACCGGTTAATCATTGGAAAGCTTCGAATATTCACATAATATCCCACAATTATATTAAACTTCGTGAAGAAGAATATGATATTAGTTTATAGATCACTGAGCAAAATGTTGATCACATTTTCGCAAATGTTGCATGATATCTTTCCATGACTATGTTGTGTACACTGTTGCACTAATAAATATTTGTTAATAGTTTGTATTCTAGAAAGTACATCAGGCTTTAAAATTTTTACAACAGGATTTTGTGTGTTTGAAGTATAGATGTGATCTTCTATTCTAAGACCAGCCTTGGCTGATATTATGTTTCATATAAGTGTTTACTGAGTTGAGCATCATTGCTCAAGCCCAAGTTTCCGTTTTTATCAGCAACTTGTGTTCTTTCAGCTAATCCTGAGTGACTACTTAACAGTAGATGAGAGACTAGTCTATAGCCAACATCTTGCCAACAAGGGCCAGTGAGTAGCTTTTGGATTTTTAGCTTTTGCAAAGTTTTTTGTGATGGACAGTAATAGTCACATTATGAGCTGATTGTTAAAACTTGCAAGTTTTTTTTAAAAATCCGCCTAGAGTGTCCTTGTCTCTAAAGCGCTTGACTATATAGAAATGGTTGATGGAGATACTTCTTTTTGAAACATAGGTAACAGCTCTCAGCGATACTCCATTATAATTATTGTTATGATTACCTTCTTCATTCAGCGGTCTCTCAAAATTTTTTTGTTTATTTTATCGTTATTCATTCATTGCATTTTATTACTTTACATGTTAGTTAATCAATAAGTACGGCACCTGTGTTCCATTCAATCAAAATAGAGTCTGTTACATCTATCTGCTTTTACTGTTATTTTAGACTTGTTGGAAATCTTCTATTTTTCTCAATCTTGCCTACACTCAATCATGAAACCAACTCACTGGTTGCTATTATTCGCAATTTATCTTGTCTTTTTGGATTTGGTTATACCTAATTACTTGTGAATGCTCGCACTGGTTCTTTAGATTGATTCCTAATATAGCAGTGCAGATAGCTGGAAAGACACTCTATCGGTTGGTTTAGTGCGGTTCCAACTCACCAATATCACTATCGCCAATATCATTAAAGATTATAGGTGACGTTTTCTTTGTTCTATGATTAGCCTGATTGTAGGTGTATGTTACACATATGAATATGCTGCTGTAAATCTATTCTCTTACCTGAAAAACAATGTTTGTAAAGGTTTATCCCCCTGTTGTCAAGAGATAATAATTCATAGTATATGTCTATATACACATGCTGTAGTCGTGTGTCACAACAATGTCTATTTTAATACGTATTGTTCTGTTAATTGTTAAGTCATGATTTGGTTCCAGCAAAGATTTTACTCGGACTGATCAAGGTGCTATGTCAAGGTTACAGAAATTCAGCAAGACTAGATTGTTTTTTCTTTGTTGGGACCTTTTTACTATTCATACCAGAGTAGGTGGCTTGAGAGCAAAAACAAACATGTAACCTTTTGTTTTGCTGATTTCATGTATCGAAAGTCCAGCGATTGCTTCAAAGGTATGATTCCTTTTATGTAATAAAGCTTTAGACATGTAGACCCACTGGCAGATGTAACTAAAGCGCTTATTACCATACCATTTCTTCTCTGGCTACTTGTTAAATAAATACTAGTGAGATGGATCGCAAGATAGTTTTCCAACTTTGCTAGGTGAAGTGAATATGTGCAACATTGTATCAATGACCGTGTAAAGCACACGTCGCGCACACTTAGCAATAGTTTGGATCAAGTAATCTTTTCTCCCATCAATTGAGGATGTCATTTTATCAAAAGCAAGCGGGGATGATTTGGCAATCCTAAAATACGCATTCTGTTTATTTTTGCCAGGCAAGACCGGGCACCTATACACTAGAAATAAGAAGTTCAAATGAAGTTTTACTAGAAGTTATGTAAAAGCATAATTAGTGAAAAAGAGAAAGCGAACAAAAGACACAGTTTTCTCGATTAGATCTGTTCCCTTTTCTGTAATAGCTAAACAGGATACCATGAGAATAAAAACCACTCTTTGAGAAACTTGATGTTAAAAAGTTACCTAATCAATTCAAGAGGATGCATAAAAAAGGAATACAATGAACAGCTCAAGTAATCACATATAAACTGTAGTAACAACTGTTTATTGATGTTGGTCCTGGTCTATTAAAGCAAGATATCTAAGTTTGCTTAATGGATCTGACTGGAATTGAAATCGTTCAAGATGTGTTCGTAATAAAAAGCGATATTTTCTGTTGTAGCCCCAATTTTATTTGTTGACAAAACTACTGTGTTGTATTATTAAGAGTTGTCTGCCCTCATGCTTATATTGTTGTTAACCACACCCACTGTTCTGGAAGATTCAAATGGCTCGTGTTCCATTGTGTGTGACTGATGAAAAACACTTATTAAATGTTGAGCATTCTGACAAGCTGTGCTCTTTATCTAATTGTAATAATCTAACATGGTGGCAGCGGTAAATGTGTGGATAGCAAGATTATATTTGGAACTTTCAGTATAACAGTGACATATTAATCATTATAGAGGGAATTTTGCCTCCTCAGCAGCTGGACTTAAGGTGTGAGGATTTGTCTGGTGAATGGCTTTCAGTGACTACCTCTTGGCAATTGACCTGACTGAAACTACTAAGGTAGCCGAAAAGCGAAAGCTGGCCTTACTCAGGCATGCAGGGGTTGAGGATGTAAGAGAAGTCTATTCGCAGATGGAGTTCAAATCACAACCTGATGATGATGGCAATACTGAAGAGCTAGAGGGAGCTGCTGGGAGGAAGTTGGATGATGTTATCAAAAGATTTCATGAATATTGCAATCCCAGGTCGGGTGTTGTTAGTGAGTAGATTTAAGTTTCACAATAGCAGTCAAGGTGGTGACACTGTGGATGTATTTTTGATGAAACTGAGACAGTTGGCTAAGGGTTGTCAATCTGGCAATCAGAGAGATTCCTTGATTCGAGACAAACTGTTTTTTGGCTTGGATGATACAAAAGAGAGAGAGACAAGCTTATGAGAGAATCAGATGAAAAGTTGTCTCTCAACTATGTGTTCAAGTCATTGAGAATTGCTGAAAAGTCAGGAAAACTGAAGCACCAAAAAGCTGAGGAAAAATCTGAAGATGTCAATGCAGTATCTCAGTTGAGAAGAGAGAAAACTGTCAAGTCAGCAAAACATAAATTTTCCAAGCAGAAATGTAAGAATTGTGGGAAGAATCACAATAAGGGTCAGAGATGTCCTGCATATGGTACGCAGTGTAAACGTTGCCAAAAATTTAATCACTGGGCAGTTATGTGTAGACAAGATACTCATATAAATGAAACAGAAGATCATGATGTTACAGAAGGTTATCTGGGTGAAATAAACACCATAAATGCTATTAACTCGTCTATGACTTACTCCTGGTATGCAGATTTACGAGTACACACAAATGCTGTGAAAAGCCAGCGAGTCAGATTTAAACTGGATACAGGAGCTGCTTTGAGTGTATGTGGACCAAATCAGTTAACTGGTGATGTTTTGCCTTCTGACAAAAAGTTATATGAACCCAGACACACACCACTAAACTTTATTGGGAGAATACACTGTAAGATTACTGCCGAGAGTGAGGTTACTGAGGAATATATCTACCTAGTTCCAAACCAGAAAATGCCATTACTTAGTATGCTATTACTTAGTACCTCATGCTATACATGTTCCCAGACCGATATCATTTCCACTGAGAGACAAAGCAGATAGAGTGCTTGATAAGATGGTAGCAGATGAAGTCATCAAGAAGGTTGGACCTAATGAACCTACATCATGGTGGTGGTTCCAAAAGCTAATAAGGAGGAAGTAAGAATTGTATCTGACTTCACAGAGCTTAATAGGTTTATCCAGCGGGAAATTCATCCCATGGCATCAGTGGTTGCGAATTTAGCTATGTTAGATGGCGGAAGTGTTTTCTAAAATAGATGCCAATAGTGGTTTCTGGCAGATTCCACTTAGCTTAGACTCCAGTTATCTGACCACTTTCCTCACTCATAAAGGACGGTTTAGATATCTTTGACTTCCACAAGGCCTATCCAGTAGCCCAGAAATCGTTTCTGCTGAGATGAACAGAATCCTTGAAGACTGTAAAGGTGTTGTCATACACATGGATGATTTGCTTGTATTTGGGAAAGATCAACAGCAACATGATGAACGACTACAGGCGGTTCTAGACAAGATTGCTGACGCTGGTATGACATTAAACAAGGCAAAATGCAAATTTAGTGCGCCATCTGTTGAGTTTCTTGGACATCTGATTGATGAGCAGGGCATTCATGCAAGAGCGAGGCTGCAAGGAATATTGGATTTTCCCTGACCTGTTGATGTTCATGGTATTAGAAGTTTTCTGGGCATGGTAAACCAATATGCTAAATTTTCATCTGAGCTTGCCAATATTACAGAGCCGTTGAGAGTGCTACTCAAGGGGCCGTGGTAGTGGTTGAAGCCTCAGGAGTCAGCATTTCAGAAGCTGAAAAATGTTTTTGCTAATGAACCTGTTCTCGCTATATATGATGTAAAGAAAGAAACTGTGATAACCTCAGATGCAAGCAAAGTGGGTCTTGGTGCTACACTCACACAAGTTCAAGATGATGGAAGTCGGAGGCTGGTTGCTGCTGCAAGTCATTCTTTAACAGAGACAGAACAGAGATATGCAACTATAGAGAAAGGGGGCTTAGGAGTCTGCTGGGCTATGGAAAAGTTTGCTCCCTATGTCTTAGGTATGGAAAATGCTACAATAGAGACTGATCATCAACCTTTGGTATCGCTATTCGGAGATATGTTCCTTGATAGATTGCTACCTAGACTCCAGGGATTCAAGCTTCGTCTACAGAGATTTCAGTACACCATGAAACATATCAAGGGAGTTATGAATATTACGGCAGATGCACTCTCTCGATATACCTCTGCAGAACCAAATAGTTCTGATGTAGCACGAGTGGATGAAATGGAGCATTATGTTAATTTAGTTGTATCTCCTAATGGCTCAGATTCCAGATTAGAGCAATTGAAAGTTGATCAGAGAGACGACACAACTATTTCCTAGGTGATCAGATTTGTTGAAGGAGATTGGCCTGCCTACTTGTCCTCAAAAGACACTTCTAAAACCCTACTTTGACAGAAAATCTCTCTTGTCAATGAGTAAAGGGTTTCTGATGCTTGGTACCCGATTAGTCATCCCTGTGGGCCAAAGAAAACAAGTGTTGAAGGACCTTCATAAGGGACATTTTGGAGTCACCAAATGTCAATCAAAAGCTAAGAACAGCCTGTGGTGGCCAGGAATGCCTAAAGACATTGAACAGATGATAAGAGACTGTAATGACTGTAGAGTAAATTCCAACAAACAATGGGAACATCTCAGGCCAACCTCTACTCCAGATAGACCTTGGTAAATGCTTGGCACCGATCTTCTACACTTCAAGGGTCAGACTTACCTGTTAGTCATTGATTATTACTCTCACTATCCAGATTTAGCTCTCTTAGGTGCACGATACTTTTCGTCAAAAAAGGTTATGCATCTGAAATCTATGTTCTCTCGCCATAGAATTCCAGAGACAGTAATGTCTGATAATGGTCCACAGTATTCTAGTAAAGTTTGCAGACTTCACCATCCAGTATGTATTCCGTCACGTTACAAGCAGTCCAGAATATCATAGAGGAAATGGAGCTGCAGAGAGAGGAGTGCAAACCATCAAGAAAATGCTGGTTAAAGAAGAGGACCCTTATCTGGCACTGCTGGCTTATCGTTCTTCACCAGTTTTGCCTGTACTCCCCTGCAGAGCTGTTGATGGGAAGGAAACTTAGAACCACTGTGGTAACTCATCCGGATGATTTGCTGCCCAAACAACCAGATCATGCCCGATTCATTGCATCAAATGAACAATATAAGTCAAGGATGAACCAGAACCATGATAGTAACTGTAAAGTAATACCTCTAGCACCTGTTCACTCTGGAGACGCTGTGTGGGTCAGAGATAAACAGAGAAATGGAAAGGTGATCGCTGCATCTGACAATATTACAAGGAAAGTTATAGTTGAGACAGAAGCTGGTAGATTGCTCAGAAACAGATCAGATGTTGTCAGTATGGAGCCAAATGCACCTCTACGCAGATCGCAGAGAATCAAAAGTCCCCAATGAAGTTTGAGGCAACTGGTCATGAATAGCAAAGACAATCATTGATGGTATTCAATTTGTTTGTATTTCATGGCAAACAAACAGTTCTTACATATTTCTCATTCAGTTTATTATATTTTACTTTTGTTGTAAGTACAATCATTATACTCTTGTTTAGAGCTTGAAGGGGGATGTTGTATTATTAAGAGTTGTCTACCCCCATGCTTATATTGTTGTTAACCACACCCGCTGTTATGGAAGATTCTAATGACTCATGTTCCATTGTGTGTGACCGATGAAAGACACATTAAATGTTGAGCATTCAGACAAGCTGTGTTCTTTATCTAATTGTAATGATCTAACACTGTGCTGCTGAGATCTGGCTTGATTCACAATATCCTTACATCATTGTTTTGAGTGTAGACAAGTTTCAATTGTTTTACAGATAGGTGGATGCAATTAACAGTACTGTAAAGGGTTAGTTAGGTGAAACCTCTTGTTCATTTGTAAATACATTGTCATAGTCTCACATAGTTATTAAAACTGGAGCAATGTCTAAAATTATTTTGCTTGCAGATAAAGCAAAACAATAGAGCTAAAAATTACTGTCACCACTAGGTTACCCTATAAAAAACACATTCTTGCTTAACAAGAAGTTACAATATGTTGCACTTGTATTGTCTAAGACAGTTCATCGCTGGGCATAACCACTGCTGCCACAAAAAACAATGGATCATGATGTAATTGTTTTATTTGCAGAGTTGTTTATAACTATAACTACATCCGAAGTTGCAAAAAGCATTTGATTTAATGATTAGAAATCATAACAGAACAACACATCAAAACAATTGATAAAATGGCATAAAAGCTACCTATTTGACTGTAAAAGTTTGTGTAGAGAGTTCTAAAAAACAAAAAAAGATTAAAAAATACATATTAAAAATTAAATTAAGTTGAATCACTATAAACTAAGTCTCTGATAATAAATAATCATTTAAAACAAACCCAATAAAGTATTTTTGATTTTACACTCAACAACAGTTCACTTTTTTGATCGTCTTTGCCATTTCACTTTTTCGCGGCAGCTTTTTAGCTGGTGCCTTCTTAGCTGGTGCCTTCTTGGAGGGTGCCTTCTTAGCTGGTGCCTTCTTGGCGGGCGCCTCCTTGGCGGTTGCCTTCTTGGAGGGTGCCTTTTTGAGAGTTGCTTTTTTTGTTGGCACTTTCAAAAGAGGTTTCTTAGCTGGAGTTTTTGTGGTTGAAGATTTTTTAGCTTCAACTCTAGATTTTTTTGCTGCTGATGTGCTCACTGCTGATGTTGATTTCCTTTTTACAGCGACAGATTTGGCAGCAGTCTTAAGTTTCTTGGCTCCTGAAGCTGATGTAGTTGATGAAGCTGGTTGTTTCTTACCTGAAGGGCCTACACAATATCAAATAAATTACATGTACAAACAATATCATGCTCTAGTTTTTATATTTTATAATTCAAGTACAGGTAGTCCTCACTTAATAATGGAGTTATGTTTTGAAGTTGTTTTTACGATTCGCCTCCATTTCTTCAAGCCTCCATTTCATACGCTTAAGCTATTTAAACTGTATGGCACTTCTTCACCTTTCTTCTACTTTCACATTCTACGGGCTTTTGTAGTAATAAATTTAAATTTTGATAAGCACATTAAATTTTACCTTTTTCTTTTTCATTTAGCTTTTGCACATGCACAAGCATGTAAACAATTATTAGACTACTGTAGAGTATGTTCCAGTAAATATTACAAATTTGTACCTACTTTTCATGCTTACTTTCCTGGCATTTATTTTTTCATTTAGCGTTTAAATGTAGCATAGATCCTTTTTATAATACTTCAACTATGGCGGATGTTAACTTGACACCTGATAATGGGTGTGCATAAAAACAACGTCGTGGCTAGCACACATGTGTAATATCTTATACATTCATGGTCACTTAAGTTAATACTTTTAAGAAATATAATTTCTTTTTACTTTCATATTTTTGGCAGTTTTAACAATCTTGACACGCCATCGTAACTTCGAGTCATTGCTAAGTGAGGCCATCGTTAAGTGCAGACTTTCTGTAGTACGTAAAATTTAGTCACTGATAGACCAGACAAAATCCTGCAACTGCAAATGCGATAATAGACAGTCAGTTTATATTCAAGTATATTATGTATATTATCAGCCAAAAAATGGATTACTGCCTCGTAATAAACAAATTCCAGCATCTACCTGGGGCAGCACTGACAGAGGCAGCAGCTCCTGCTGGTCCATCGTCATCACCATCATTTCCAGCTAAACTGTTAAAAAGTGCGTGGAGATCAGCATTCATTCCAGAACCACCAGATCGGTTGGTAACTTCCTGACGATATGCCTGCAATAAGAATGCTTTAGTAAAGTAAACAAGCAAAGTAACTTTCAGAAAACTATGTATTTGCCATACATAATCAAGCCATCACCTCCACCAGTGAAGATGGTTATTCTCTTAGAGCATAAACATTTCAAGATCGGATGTCGCGAACCAGACCTGGCAATTGAGAGTGCTGATTATATCATAGATACTCCCTAGCCTATTTATGATTGGCTCACTATTCAGATATGCATTGTCACTCTGACTTTCTAACAACACGCACCAGACCAACTGCTCCAACAAATGGATATTACAATTTCAGCTCACCTCCAGCTCATCAGCTCCCTGCTCCTTATAAGCAATGGCCATGATGAAATCAAAGACATTGGAGAAGTTGCTAAGCGTCAAGTGGTGGCCATAGGTCTTGAAGGCCAAACCTTGCCAGAATTGATTGGCTTCTCTGTGGCTTGGGCCGCATTGAACTGAGTAAACTCGGCAACCAATTCTCGCAAGCAGATCAGTTTCCCTCCTCCAGTTTACAGCCTTCTTAACAAAGCTAAAGGAGCGCATGATATGCTTGTATGCACCCACACTGTGAGGAACCGCATCTCCTATCATAACCAGAGCTCGTTGGCTGCCTAAAGATATATAGAACAGTTATAGAAAAATGAAGATGATATGGTAATAAAAATAGTCTGGTATACACCTTATTTATATAATAACAGTAAGTTTATATAGTAACAGCTTTGTCTTAAGCCTAATTTATGACTTGCTTTATTGGAGTAAAACACACGCGTGTCGGTGAAATAAAAATACATTAACGAACAAGTGTTCATTTCCCACAACACTTATATAAAAATAAGTGATTCGTAAAAGGATATATACAAGAATGGAACAAGTTATATACAAGTTGGAACAAGATTGATCACATGTAGGTCTAATAAACCAAAACAGGACTTGAGTCAATCTAACTTAGACCTGCATACCACTTGTCCATGAAAGTTCGGTCCGAGCTAGCTGTAAAACCAGTTCATAACATTCCTGATAGTCACCCCCTCCGGTACCTTTCACTTCTTTCACAAATTTAACCAGTTTTGATTTGTCAGTTGTAAAATCAAGGAATTGTGTGACATAGGTTGACGCCTTGTCGGCATAGTCTCCATGTGCGAACACCTACGAAAGTCAGACCTACAGATGATGAAAAGCAAATAATGAGAAACTTGTGAAGGTGCTAACAAACTACTAGCAATTACATTTTGCAAGCACGCAGTTTTATGATATGATTAAAAGCAGAATAATATTCAAGAGCAGGCCAATATAAAACCGACAATTATTATGGCAGGAAAGGGTGAGTGTGTATGTGTGTATTATATTTCATCAATTAGTAGAAATATAACATTAAGCAAAATGAAGATATGGTTATGATATTGATTAAGTTAAACAAAATAAATGAAAGCTTAGTTCCTATTTATTAAGACATGGATGAGGCCCACATGCGCAGTAGCATTGCAGCTAGTCGAGTCGCTGGGCCAACAGGAATTGGCACACTCAAACAGCCTTGATTGATCTAGGCTTAACAAATGGCTTTTAACATTAACTCTAAAACTAGTAAATACAGAAAATTGCGTAAGTCTAATGGAAGACTGTTCCATTGTAATGGCATTCTGTATTCGATTGTTTTTTGACCTGAAGCAGTATAAGAATAATGGTAAAGGTAGATTGGTTTCTAGAAATCTGGTGTTATAGTGTGCATCTTTTTTGTTTGGTCATCACTTGAATAAAATTTTGAATGAGCTATCAAGAGAATTTTATACAGGTAAAGTTTATCAACAGGCAACACAAACAGCTGAACAAACAGGAACCGAGATGAAATCAGTGGTGGTCTATTAAAGATTATGCGCATTAGACGTTTTTGTAATATTAATATTTTTTTGAAGTAACAAAATGGAGCATTTATCCATGACTCCAGACAGTAACTAATTTTAGAATTAATAAATGTGTCGTATATTAGTTTCATAATACTTCTGGGTAAAAATTTAGAACAACTACTAATCGGCCTGACATAGATCCTATCTGCTTATTTAGCCTATTGATGTGTGTATTCCATACTAGGTGACTGTGCAAATGAATGACTAAGAATTTGATCGAAGAAGTCTCCTTTAACTCCAGATAAAATAATTTTATTGATTTTTCCAATTTAATTTTTTTTTGATGATTTCTCATTACAATGTACATTATTTTGTCCATGTTTGCAGTTAGTTTATTTGTATTACACCATGTTCAATTTTCTGAAGTTCATTATTAACTATATCAATGTCTATTCAAATTGTTAGACTCAAAAAATAAATTTGTATCATCAGCATATAGAATAGGTTTTAAATGATTAGTAGATGACACAAGATCATTAATATATATTTAAAAAAAATTGGACCCAGGATAGACCTTGAATTTATACTTGAAAAGCTAGATTTATAGTTTTCTATGAAGGGTACCTGTGTTCTATATTCCAAGTAGTCTTTTATCCAGTGAATAGAAGACGATGAAAAGTGCATATATTTTAATTTGTGAATGAGTATATTGTGGTCAATAGTGTCAAAAGCCTTACTAAAATCAAGAAATATACCTAGTACTGCTCTGCCATGGTTCATTGCAGATAAAACTATATTTGTAAGCTCAATTAATGCTTTGCTAATGCTTCCATTTTTATTGAAACCAAATTTTTGTGTCGTAAGAATGTTGTTATTTTCCAAATATTTGCATATTAGCAACTTTTTCAAAAATTTTACTAAAAACTGGCAATATAGATATTGGTCTATAATATGAAAAATTATAGAACCTTTAGTGAACCCTTCTTAAACAACGGTTTAACTTTGAGGTGAGTGCTTACAGCGATTCTGATGTTAGGAATATCTGTTAGAATTCTGCTGATCATTTTTTCAAGATTTTTGCGCACTTCATCAAGGCATGAATACATCGAACCAGTAGTGTCAAATGAGAATACGAGCTCGAGAGGTGCTCCAGCCACACTGCTAGGAGGGGGTCCAACTCTTTTTTCTGAATGGACTTCAGCTACCTTGAGAGCAACTCCAATTTTTTTGGGAGAAGCTTTTCCTGCAAACATTTCGAATCAGCCAAAGCTAGCATCTATCGCGTCAATAGTACTGAAGAGATCAATTTGGAACACCGTCAGGACACAGAAGCATCCTTGGTTGGTTCTTGCATTGCCAAACACTTCTCTCTCTGGCGCTCTCTCAGAGTCAGAGGAAAGGCAATGCCAATAAATCTGAGAGAGGGCACTAGTGCAGAGGCTGCCACTTGAGAAACCTGCGTTCAACTCATGGAAAGCTCCCAACTCCACTTGTTATCAGAAGGAAAATCTAAAGTCATCCAGCCACCATCAAGGCTTTTCCAAAAATAGAACATACCCTGTAGTTTGCTAGTCAGCTACTCTAGACCATAGCTCACAGTAGCTCCATGACTTCAATCCTAAGATGTTATACACCAAATATCATATTATGATTTGTAGTTTCATATTAGACCAGGCCAGAAGTACATTACACATCACACCACCTTGTAATATCCCGCACCTTTGCAAGATGCATGCTGACCTGGCATGACCTCACTAGTTGTAGCAAGTAAAAAAGAAACAGGAGGCAGGTTGTAATGTATTCATAGTACCATGGTGCAATATACAGCAACGTTGTATGCAGAGGAAACCCTTGTTGAGAATGATGAGATGAATTTGACTAGCCAAAGAATCCTTTGTCCCAATAGTCTCAAATACCGTAAAACCTCTAATTGAATACCACCTTTATTTAAACGCCACCTCCATTTGACTGCCCCTATAACAGAAGGGTTAAAAAAAGAGCGCCACCCTTTAATTGAACGCTCCTTCATTTGACCGCTGACATCCTTTGATCTTTACGAACGCATACTGTAATAGCAAGTGATCAGTAGAAAAGTGTCCACAAAATTGTACATCCTAATAATGATTTGGTTACATCAATAACAATCAATTCTTTTATTGTTTCTGTTTGTATCCAAGTCCGTTATCCAACTCTAAAGCTTTCAGTTTTTTCGGTAAAACTTTGAAAGTAACACCATAAACATAATTAGTAACTGTATCAGGCTAATAGTAGTTCCTTGTTTATAGAGATCTTGATACTTCGACGTATGTGGAAAACGTGTTTTATTTACGATGGTATATGAATGACTAGCTTTGGGCTAAATATTGCGCTGAGCAACCACGCGACCAAAAGTTTATCATTTGTGTGAAATGCAACGCGTAAAAGTTTTGTTCCGCTCAAAAATTAGTTTGGACACTAATCTCGATGAGTTCAGCAGTACAGAAAAAGAGTTGAGGTCAGGACACATTGTGGAAGGTGTTGAACAGCCAAAAAATGTTCCATCAAAAGCAACAATCAGAATGTAACTGGCCAAGCAAACGATACAAATATATTTGTTTCAAAAATGTTAACTTTGGTTTCTGCATGTATTATAAGTATAGTTCTTTTATGTCCCTTGTTCTTAAACCATAACTGCCACGAACAACTTTTATCATATTTACTAGGTAAATCAAACATGCTGATTCCGATTTTGTAATCAAAATAAAGATTAGGCCACTAACTTTCAGAGTAATGAAGAACTTTTTATAGCGTTTTAATATCGGTCTCGAAAACAACACGATCGGCATAACAAGCTCCGCCCATAAATACTTGACGTAACCTAGCTTTTTAGGAACAGAAGTTACGTAGGGATGTTTAGACCGATTTAGAATAATAGAGATGGGTGTTTTAAAATCTATTAATATCTAAATTCAGCCTTAAAAATAATATCAGTCTTTTCTGAAAGGTAGATAAGCTATTTAGCATTGCATATTTAAAAAGCGCAATAACAACGCTAGCTCGTGATAAAACCGCGCTTTTTGAGCTCATTTTTCTCGGCGTCCAGCCCATTTAAACGTCATGTAACAAGCTGCGAGCAATTTTAAATAGTTTATATCCCTTTCATAAAAAACTGAAACTATTTTACAGGCTGGATTTATATAATAATGGGTTTTAAGACACCCATCTCTATTATTCTAAATCGGAGTAAACATTCCCAACTTCCGTTTCTGAAAAAGCTAGGTTTCGTCACATATTTATGGGCGGAGCTTGTAATGCCGATTGTGTTGTTTTTGAAACGGATATTGAAACGCTTTAAAAAAGCCTAAATGACTTTGAAGGTTAGTGGACTAATCTTTATTTTGAGTACAAAATCGGAATCAGCGTGTCTGATTTACCTAGAAAATACGATAAAAGTTGTTCGTGACAGTTATGGTTTAAATATATATTTGTAGCATTTGATAGATCATTATTATATAACTTATAGATTTGTATAGTTATAGCATATTTGATAGCATCCTTGCAATTATATTAACATGACTCACAATGGTTTGGCGCTCATAGCTTCTCTTCTATTGCACATAAAAAGCCAATTTTGGTTGCAAACTGTAGCAAACATATCAATGAATACAATGAGCTTTTTGTGCAACGCAATTGTAAAATAAAAATATGCCTTCAAATTTAGAACGAAAGAAAAAAATTAAAAGGTCCAACAAATTGCAAAGCAGGGCACAGGCTATAATATCATTGCAGGTTAGTTGCACGCAATATATATCAACTAGTAGAGATATTTCTCGGCTTCTCAATGCATATTTATTTAGAAATCATTGACAAGTTGGAGGTAATTTAGCAGATTTATTGCATCTAAAAAGTTTAATGTCGCTCAGAAAGAGAGAGGGCGAGCGGGAGAGCGCGAGAAAGATATAATATAGTATTATCTTTGCCTTATATATTATATAAGGCAAAATATAGACAACAGTCGCTTCGCCTGTGAAAAGGTTGCATTTATTTTCCCGAATTTCTCACAAACTATTTGAAAATTACAATTCCAGCCTCTATTTGAACGCCACCTCTATTTGACCATCACCATAGGGAAAGAGTTGAAAAATAAAGCCCCATGGTGTTTAAATAGAGGTTTTACAGTAACATAAGACGCTCACCTCGTGCATCAGGGTTGACCTCATACAAGAACTTTGTATCAGGCATGAGGACACGGTTGTATGAAGTGCTCTGGACATAGATCTCAAAGTCTGGTTGCTGCACAAACTTGAACTTGCTAGCTCCACTAGGAATCTTTAACAATGCCCGCACGGCATCTCCAGAGATCTAAACGTAAAAATATAAAACTAGCGAATCTTTTAAAAATAATTAGTTACATTGTATTGAACGATAAAACCAGCTCAGCATCAAAGCCTGTGACTATAAAAAGTCTTTATAGCAACTTATAAAATAGTACAAACTTCCCAATATGTGTTAGTAAAAGGATATTACAAGGTATGCAAATTAAGGCAACTTACAAATTGTGACTGGATTGCATGATAAAATAAACCCTAAGCTATCTCAGCGCACAATTTGAGGTCAATTTGTGTTATGGAAGCATTCATATAATTATGAAGTTACCATGTGCCAGTACCAGCTACAATACAGCCTGTTAGACACTCTAAATATGCCAAGGCTGTCATAAGTACTGCATGAAAAAGAGACGTGACATGACAATTTCACAAACTTTATACAGGAATATCCTTTTCACATTCAGGTTTATCTCAAAACCAGATTTAGAATTACTTCAATCAGGCTGCCCTTTATATGATGATAATCTCAAATGCTGTCTGCCACCTATGTATTTTTACTGCTGCCTACATGGTATTTCATATAAGCTTATTTCAAATTGTGACAGAGTAACAGAGTCTATGCATGTTGTGAAATGCATTATGGGAAAGCAACTTAATTTTAATCAGAAAGTAACATTAATGAGTTAGAGAGTATTAAATGATGACATTTACTGAACATAGGAAAGCAAACACCTGTAGTCATTGACTAAAAAAAAATACATAGTGTGTCCTAAATCATTTGAAACTTTAGGTTCAAATTAGCATACTATACTAGAAATTCCCCTGTCATACAGCCCACGACCAAAGTGATAATGGAAAAAGAAAAGGTACTGCTGGTTGAAAAATGCAACATTAGCAGTCAAATGGCACTGCAGTGCAATTGGAGAACTGCAATGGTAGCTGTAATGTACTGTGTGTTATTATGTACAACAAACAGCAATAATGGAAGGAAAAGATTATATGTTTATATCTCTTCCTGCAATAAGAGAAATGCAATATTAGAAGTAAAATGGCAAACTGCTGTGCAATATTCATATATATATATAGCTGGGGGCTGTATATCATTGATCATAGCAACCAATATCAAGAAGTTGTGATATTTACCTAGATTTCTGTATTTATATCTAAAGAATTATGCTGAATTTAAAAATCCAAATGGATTTTAGCTGGTTGTCATAGAAATAGATGTATATCTATAAGAAAATGTAGGCCTATTACTTAATTTTGCAGATATTAAAAACGGCTTGGCAGTACCGCAATATTGAGCACACCGTAGTACCATCAACAAAATCTTTAGAAAAATAATAACAGTAACATATTGCACACCATCGGTCACTATATACTTCGATCTTGTAAATTCAAATAATTATTCTTATAACTAAATCTTATAAAATCGAATAATTATTCTTACAATTAAATATTGTAATAATCTTATAGGTAATATTGTAAGAATCGTTAGAAAAATATCATCGTAATTTCCTTTACTTTCACTGCTTTGGACATCAGTTGGAATACCAAAATACTCATTATAAGTGTCCAAAAATGTCAGAATCTCGTAAAATCGGAAAAAAAGAGACGATTACTTTTCTGAACTTTTACGTTAATTACAGAAACCTCCTGCAATTAGACAATGCCATAGACTGGTGAAATGTGCACGTGCTTCTCGTGAAATGCGCACAACTTAATAGTTCTATTATTTGTCGCACGGCCTTATTGGCGTTTTGTTGGCCGGTCTTAATTTTGATTAGAAAAAGCTTGTCAAGTTTTTATCGGCGATTTTTGGCCAAATTAATCTGTCTATACATGTATATGTATAATCCGATCAAATGGGTTAGTTTTAAGAAATTTCGGTAACCTTTCAAAGACTTAGTAACATATTTAAATATGTTTATATGTGTTTTGTATCATTATTATACTTAAACGACTATACACAAAAATGGTTAAATTTGTTGAAGAGATTTCGGTACACGGGTTTGGTCATGGCCGTTAACAGATAACTTTTCGGGAGTTGTGTGCACATACGCATTTATCATAAATCTCCCAAACAATCGCTTTGCTCGTGTTTGGTCGTGGGATTATGTTATATCTGATAGTTTTTTGAAAAATGCTCTGTTCACCGGTCAATAAGGTCATTCATTTCACGTTTTGGTCACGCATAAGAATTAATGTTCATCAAATTGTACCTTATTGTACCAAATTTGTAGTGAATACCCATTGTAGCTGTAGCATGCACAATTGTCTGTATAATCCATTTATCATTGTCAGCTTGGCCATAACAAAATTTTCTATAACTCATTGCAAGGAAATCCATCACAAAAATCATGTGCAGGAAGTTAAGTTCCAGAAACACCAGAAATGTAAATATCCGCAAAAGAGAAACTAGATTTTTCAAGTCTGAGTCTTAACTCAACACTTCAGAAAACTCAACTGTTTCCTAAACTTTTGCAATCGCTACATGTGTAAGTACATGTCTTTCTACATGTGAAATACTTGTAATGTACATTGTGTATACAATACTGAAATCTGTACAAGATTAATAAGAGCTGAACGGAGAAGCACAACTGGGATGAGAATCGAAGAGGTAAAGTCAATGCTATATATTCTTGAGCCAATTAGGGTAAGGGTAGTAAATGTTGGAAAGTGCTAATTGGTGGTACTCTGTAGATGAAAGCGGAAGGATAGCCAACTCCATTCAATAGCTAAAAAGTGGACAAGCTATTCTTGTAAGAGAATGTATTTTTATCACTTTCATTTTGATAGACTGACTGTGATATTTGACTGCTGCCGTTCATGCCTTAGCGACCCCATTAACGGTATATTGCTATACATATCCAAAGAAAGGCCGCTGCTGGTAAAAAGACTGCCCTCGAGTCATCATGGCAATGAAGTATATCAAATAAATACATCATGGAAAACCCTGCATCTGTAGATATAATAAACCAAAAAATGAAATTACCTCATTCATATGTAGATTTCTTAGGAGCAGGTCTCAAATGTGGGCAAATTAGTAGTTGAAACTAGGGCTTTAATAGCAAGGACTAATAGTGTAAACACATCAATGGATATGCTTTGGTAAATACCTTCACAGAATTTTGTAGCTGTTGGTAGCTTTGTTTGACAGTGTTTTATAATACCACCAATACTTATTTACATCTATTAATACACCAATGACTGATAAAACCAACCTGAGCTCCATCGTTGACTCTAACAGCAACAATCTCCTTGTATGTCTGAATGGTTTCTGGCTTCGTCAGCTGATAAAATCCTATAAGAAATGCAGGTTATACGAAGGTGCCTGCAGGCGTTCACAGCAGAACTTGATGATCTTTAAAACAACTCAGAGGTCAAGGTCAGAGCTACTAGAAACCCTAGTCATGGCAGTACCTTTTTTATTCAGATTTATAGCCAAATGGCTTGTGTAAAAAAACCATCTTTATATTCTAGTTTTCTGTAACAAAGCTTTCATCAGCCAAACTTCATTCCTCTTTATTAATTAAGGCCTCTCCTGGCAGCAAAGTGAAACTAAAGTGTGTTACAAATAAGCGGCTAGAGTCTCCAATAATAAACATATTTTTTTCCTTCCTACAAGTCTTAATATTAAACACAACTGAATGTAAAATTAATTTTAATTGAATGAATTATACCACAATACAATATATCACAACACAATTTACTACAATACAATATATTACATATGGTATATATTATATATAGTATATTATAAAGTTTATTAAAAACTACAGGTTAAAATCATTACTACTATTAGTTTCATGCAATCGTGTTGCAATCTTCAGGTAGAATGACAATGAAGGATGTTTTGTGGTTGGCTAGTCTTGTTAACAAGACTAGCCAACCACAAAACATCCTTTAAATATCCTACTAAAAGGCTACAAACAGAATTGAGTAAATACATATGGGACTTAAAAGACAAGAACATTCGCTATAATATAACCTGGAAGATCATCAAAAGAGCGCGGTCTTACAACACATCAACAAAATCTTGCCAGTTATGTCTATGGGAAAAGTACTTCATCATATTCGAACTGAAGTTAGCCAGCCTTAACACTAGAAGTGAGCTGATATCCACATGCCGGCATGCCAGAAAACATCTAATTAGCTCAATAACATAATTTGACTACATAATTTGCTGTATATTATAATATATATATCACACAATAGTATTAAGCCCTCAGCTTTATTAAGTAATTTTATAGCTTGTACATTATACATTTTAGTCATTCTACCTGAAGATTGCAACACGATTGCATGAAACTAATAGTAGTAATGATTTTAACCTGTAGTTTTTAATAAACTTCATACACAGCTCTAATTGACTCGATTATTGAGCACTTTACAGTGTAAACCACATATACTATAGTATATTATATATAGTATACTATATATACACAATACAATGTAACCACAGAATCTGATTTGCTGCTAGTGAACCAAAGTATGTAAACACATCAGGAAGGTTAAAGAAATTCTTCTAAGAAAGCTTTTCAGACAATACCTTACACCTTATTCTTGTTACATGATGTATTTCAGAGTATAATACAAGAACTGCTTAATAGAGCTATAGTTTATTTTTACAGAAGGTTCCCGTTCTAAAATATATGATGTGAAGGATTATTGAAGTTTTATTGGCGCAAATTTGTTTGCCTGGCTAGAATGACAAAGTATGCATTCTACTGTATTTTGCCACTAGATGTTGCTTGAAATGTCAATACATGTGTCATGCAATATGTTATTGATCAGCTCGCGTCCAATCCAGCGAGCTGTACAATCCAATCCTGCATAATATCACAACTATTGCAAAAATGTACAGTGCGTAATGCTGCGGTTACCAAGTTACAGCGTGGTAACAACGCTGATATGACTACAAATACTATAGTACTGATTTACATAAGTGCTTCAAATGAAAAGGCATGATGACATGCGTGGCTGCCTGACATTTTAGTGCCTCGTCTGGCAAACTGCCTGCGGACAAAATATTGCCAATGTATTGATATGGATAGATGTAGATGATTAATCGAAGTAGGTTGCTAATACAATTAATGTGCAGTGGCGCTGTCCGTTGGCAGACAAGCCCAGACAATTTCGAAAAACACCTGCCATGACACCGCGGGTATTCACTCACTTATCAATATGTACTAATATTGAATGATTATTGGCATCCATTGATCATCAAGTTGACTAGAGCAACTGAGAATAAGATATTTATCAGTACCTGATTGTATAATTGTTTCATTTTAGTATGAATTTACAACTTCCTATCATTGTTGAACATGCACAACAAAAATCATGTGTAAACAAGCAGAGCAATGCATGCTCACTGCATTGATATCATGTAGAGTAAGTGGAACAGCAAAGGAAGATGAACAAACCTCGGCCAGGAGCAAATGTTATCCCATTCTTGCTCACAAAATCTCGAATAGAAATCCTGGTAGTAATTGGCAACGTTTTAAAACGATCATCCGTTACTACATGACTTGTACTGGGTGCTGTTCCTTTGTAAGCTGGCATATTCAAAGATAGTTTGGCGCTGCAAGAAAAACATGACAGCATTGACTACTAACATAATTGCACCAATATAAGGGCTTCGATTAAAACTCTTTATAATGAAGTGCAAGATATTATATTATAGTGACCGGCCAAATTAGGTGAGTTGGAGTCTTTACTTCATTTTATACATGTAAGCCTATGTATAAATTTAGATAGTAGTGAACTATTCATAGTATTCAAAACTAAATAATATAAAAAGGCTTAAACAAAAAATTGATGTTTGTACAGAATTTAGCCAGTTAAATTTTAACAATAGTGACAAATTTTAAAAAGATTGCAAACCTCTATAATATTGCAAAACCCCAATTTTAGAGTATTAGACCTCAGGAACAGACAGCTTAATACATAATTTTCATTTGGTCATCCTAGTAAGCTTGACAGATAAAATATTAAAAATGTTTATTTCCTAAAAATATACATTCCCTAACTACTCCGTGTAACAAAAACAACAATACTTGGATAAAATCATAACATTTCCAAAAAAAATAGAGACACACTTTAATTTTATGCCATCAGAATGTAGAGTGAAAAACCTGCAAGATTGAGGTGAAATTGTTGAACTATTTTAATACAAATCTCCATAAAAATAAATGCTTTGTCGAAAGTAACAAAATTGAATGTTTGTCTTGCTACACTTCGCAAGTTTTAAATAATTTGTGTCTCCAAGACGCTTAAAAGCCCTAAACTATGGCGCCTTACAGTGCCTCACGTTGCGTGTTCACAACTCGAGTTGTGAACAAGCAACGCGAGGCACTGTAAGGCGCCATAAAACTCCGATCATACGGTAGTTCGCAATCGTAAATAATGTTCTACGTTTCATAAGATGTTGAATCTAAAACACAGGTGTTTTATGTTAGAGCAATGCAAGTAATACCCGTGACCAGGAATTAATAAGCCTACAAATATTTCAAACTTTTCACGACTGTTAAATAATCAGAGCTTAATGTGACAGTTTGTAACAATTAATATTGTAGATTCACATATTCTATACGCAATAATTAAATCATAGCGATTACCAATTAATGAATGTTGGACGAAAACATCCACGTAAATTAATTTTATTCTTCGTAAACCTGACATTCACCTAGTGACAACCAGTCAACCACTACTTGGACCCTGCGCTTTTGTACTAGCGGATGGCGTTGCTAGCAACTGCTGTAGTGAAGTAGGCGTGTAGGTATTTCCGTAGTTACAAGGTCGATACTTGCGACGGCCGAAATAGGTACCGCCGGCGAGTGGCAAAAGTGGTGTCAAAAAACTCTCGTGGCAGAAGGCACAAAAGCGCGATTGTCCGATATCCCGATCTCAAAGACAAAGTTTGTAGTAGTACAGCTATGGTGTTAATGAACTCTCGTGGCAGGAGGCACAAAAGCACATTTGTCCCGCGTAATATGAATCGACTTTGATAAATTTACGCGCAAAGTTGGCTACGCTTATTGTACAGTTTATATTTACCACCTACGTCGCTTATATCATGAATGATCACAGCTATTCACGCATAATATCTCAAAGGCCAAGTAGTGGTACAGCTACGCTGGATTGGCATGCGTTTGAAAATTTAAATTATATGTGTTATTTATTTTATATATAGAAAGGCCTACATATAATTAAAAATAACTCATAATTAAGTTAGTAATTTGAATTCATTATAGTAGTTACATTAATAATATGTTTTTATTCATCATTTTATTCATCTATTATATTATTATAATTATATTGCAACTTTAACCAAGGATGTATAATCAATCACTTCCCCTCTGAGGGGAGGTAATTGGTATAATAATGGTTAATACTATACCTGCTTTAACCAAGATTATACGCAATTTGTTTGCAAGAATTTTTGCAATAATGTAATGTAAATTCTTGCTTTAGCATAACTTTAGGTTTATCAATATTAAATGAATCTATTGTTTGTAATTGTATTGTATTGGTTGAAAGAAAGGGAAACGAGAGGATAAGTACAATCAATGTTACTGTTTGTGACGCCCTTCGGAGCTTGACCAAGTATATTAATCTACATGAGCTTTTTAACAATTTTGACATCATGTTTTCAACATCAACAGTCAACAAGAGTTCGAGTGCATCACATAACCTGGAAATTTCTCTGTTATGTTTTGATGCACCGATGTCTTTTAATGGGTGTACATGGATATGGTAATCACCCTGTCCCACACATTAACTCACACAATATCGTATTCTTTTTTGGTTTGTGTGTGCGCATTTTATCGCAGATGGGTTGTGTGCTGTAACTTTTTCTATTATTTTCAGAATGTACTACCAGATGGCTATACATATGAACAAAGGATTGAGTTAAAGTGGAAAGAAAATGAGTTCAATTTCTATGTCAAAGAGCTCAATAGCCAAGCCAGTATAGAAAGCTGGCTTACAAGATTCAAAAGCAATTTTCGTTGGAGGACTCGTTGCAAAAGACCCGCAACTAAGAAACTGATATTTCGTGTAAGTATTATTACCCATCAAACCAAAACACTAAGTGTGTTGTATATTTTACGCCTTACATAAAACCTTATTTTGTACTATGTCAATGATTTTTTATCCTTAGCTATTATGAGAGGTTTTTTCTTTCAAAAGCGCACCCCAAACACATTGCATTGGATAAATATACAAAATAGTAAGCTGTGCGATACACTCCTTATTATACAATGCGGAACAGGTTTTGCAATTATTGTCCTGTGTCTCAATTGCGAAAATGCTTTTCTTCCCAAAAGAAAGCTCTCCGGGATTCACCTAAAAGTGTATGGCAAAGCAATAGAGTTTTGGACACATGGGTATCTGTTCTGAGCTATTTTGGTTGCATGTTTTAGCTAAGAGCTGTCTGCCAACATCACACTGGGTACAAACGAAGAGCAGGAACTAAAAGAACATACAAAAATGTAAAAGACACCAACTGCCCTGCCTATATTAATATCAATTTAAGGAAGAGTGAATTCTTGTGAGTTTTCTAAAAGATTGGTACTTAAACAGATGGAGTTACTGGCATCAGCAGCTCCCTACGTTTGAAGTCTGAGTACTTGAACTATGCCGCCAATAATGTCATAGTGTCAGATACACACCAAGTTCAATCTCATTTTAACGCATAGAGAATTTATTTTTATTAAAATGAAATCAATTTAACCTGAGTTCTCAGGGACAATGAAACGGTGGCAGATGTGAAACTCAAACCTGGGCACAACCATCAGACAGCCTCAGCTGCAGCTTACTCCAAGAACGCTGTGTCCAATGAGACAAGGGTGACACTGGAAAGACTTTTCCAAGATGGACATTGCCCAATGTCGGCACTGGAACATCTAAAATTGGAGGCTGAAGAAAATATCATCAAGCTGGCTGACAGATCCATAATACCCTCACAAAAATATTGTACCAGGTATAGTGTTTGATATATATATATATATATAAACTATAAATTCCTAAGAATTATGGGCTAGTATTACTAAAATTAGAGTGCTCAACAAATATATTGGAGCAGCTATATACTAATAAATTATTTGAAAGCAATACTTATCTTTTTTTTCCAGCTACTGTCAGTTTCATGATATTCTCATTCGTCAGGCTGTGATGGAATCTCAGCCTGACGAATGAGAATATCATGAAACTGACAGTAGCTGGAAAAAAAAGATAAGTATTGCTTTCAAATAATTTATTAGTATATATATATATATATATATATATATATATATATATATATATATATATATACTGATGAAGAAGAACGTTGCAGTTCACTAGAAGAAAAGATATTACAACCATCGTAGCAGCTTCCACAATCCATCAAAACGAACTTCAACAGAACTAAGTAATTATATATGGCAGCTTAAAGATCGATCCATCCAGTACGACATCAAGTGGAGAGTATTGAAAAAGGCGAGTAGTTACAATAAGACCAGTAAACGCTGTAATTTGTGTATTTGGGAGAAATACTTCATTTTATACAATTCTGAGCTTGCAAGCTTAAACTCAAGAAACGAGCTTGTGTCAAAGTGCAGACATTCAAATAAGCACTTAATTTGCAATGCTGTGACATGAACCAATTAAATTGTTGTATTACCGTATATGCAGCTGGCCTTTATCGTTAAGCTACTCGATGTGTTTTTACGTACAGTCATATGAGCTTCAGTTCATTTTAATTTTACCTGATGAATGGTAGCAACCATGAAACTTTAAGTTGTAAAATGTTTTAAAAGTTTTCAGTTCTTAATATAGTTTATATATATATATCAATGTCAGAAAATCTCAAGTGCCCTGTTTCTCCAAATATGATGTTCAGTTTTCCACAATCATCCACTATCCAAACAATGTTTTGAGATACACTGCTTGTCAGTTAAAGTCAGTTATTAATATGCACTTTTAAAAGCAAAAAGTTAAAACTTTTACTCTGCTATCGTTGTGTTCAAATATGAGACATGTAAATTTATTTTTATGTTTTCTCAGATTTAACAAGAGTGGGTAAGTCAGATGTCTTATTCTTTAACAACTAATAACTTGTCTTGATCTAATCTGATCTAACCAAGGTGTCCAGCTTGGTCTAACCATTACCTACAAGGTGTGTTTTATTTTAGTCACTTGTCACTAGGTAACTGCTGTCATGCTGCTGCATTACTTTTCTAAATTTGGTAATGGTTCTTGACACGTTTTTCCAAGGTGTTTAGATAGTAAGCTTTAATCTTCCTTGCACCCTTTAAGCACCGTTTGCCATCCACAGCACTGATATTCTTCAGAGTCACACCATCCTGGATCCTTTGTGATTGATTTTAAGTTTGTAGGATCCGGAGCTTATAAAAAATGATGCTAAGCTAACAAGACAAATTGGTTTGATACCACATATTTACAATGACTGGTCGAAGTTATTTGCTAATGTCGTGAAGCTTCTTCTTTTCCCATGACTAGATTATATAACCAGTTGAAAATATCCAAGTATGGCAATTTTCAAAAGACCACAGAAGAGATGCGGGAAGCACTACAAAAAAAGCTGCAGCAAGATGGAGTTGACCACTCAACCGACATGACATCTGATGGTCAGATGGTTGTCTCAATAATCTCACCATTAATGAAGCGAGCTCATAGTCTGAGGTACTTGTTATCTGAGGTACTTGTTATCTGAGGTACTTGTTGTCTGAGGTACTTGTTTTTCTGAGGTTGTTATCTAATATGTCAAGACCCTTATGACACTGTATCTCTAAGTTGTTTCCAAGATATAGCCTTTGCGTTTTTAGTATCTAGCCCAAGCCTAGATTTACCAACCACAGCCGCCAGCATGTATTCTTGCATCAATGCAGTGACAGTGTCTTGTGTTGGTAATATTTAGCTTTTGTTTAGCAAATTGTTTAATGCCAAAATGTAGATCTAATATATTATTTGTTTGTTGTAGAGAGGCTGGCGAGATGGTATTTTTAGATGCAAGTGGTGGGATGGATGGGCACCAGGCTCGACTATTTCTATTACTCACACATTGTCCCGGTTGAGGGGTTCCTCTAGGTCAGTCACACTCCTTTGATACGCAATGAAACCCCCTTTTTGATGCTTGTCAAAGAATCAAGCCTCAAAATTTCATTTCGGTGCTGTATGTCGTTATTTTAAAAAGATACCCTTCCACTACCAGATTTAAGTTTTATAAGTCTAGTTTTATTAGTGATCAATCTGAAGATGCACAACTGCCTTGGGTATTTTTTGCATTCAGCCTCCTTCCAACTCACTCTAGTTCAATTCAATTGTTTCAGGTGCTTTTCTTACAACAAGTGAATCAGAGGAGGCCGTGACTATGGGATTAGCTCAACTGAAGCAGCTAGCGGGTGAGACAGGATTCAATTGCAGAGGTTTGTATATAAGTTCAGTAAGTGATGGAGCTATATATTGCCAGGCTTTTGTTCAATTCCAAATTTGTTTCATACCGCCATATCATTGATTGATCATCCACACAGATTTTTCACCTGAATAACATAACATATCCACACCCTAGATCAACCAACTGCATGAATGATGTGTCTTTGCAGGTATTAAAGGGCCGATGGTCTTTATGGTAGATGATGCCCGAGCTGAGCATGCAGCCATAATGTCTACATACCCTGATGCAACAATACTGCTGTGTAGCTTTCATGTGCAACAAGCTGTATGGCGATGGCTTTGGATAGGGGATAACAAAGTTCTATCGAGAGATAGAAATGGGTGTATGGATTTGTTTCGTCGCCTACTATACAGTGAAACCGAAGGAGATTATCTTGAAATGTAAGCTTTCTGTTTCTTTGCAAAGGCATCAAACAATAATCATACTTGTCAATAGGTATTATAATATCATAAACACTTGGGGTTGAGGAATTGTGCTAGCGTCCATTATCCAGCTCCAATGGAATGTTTTTTCTTTTATCAGTGGTGACACTGTCCCTTTGGGGCCAGCAGCTGCTCATTAAGCACGGAGAATTTTCAGTTGAGAGGTTTGGACCTTACGGCAACCTTGCCATCATCATTTCAATTTTTAGAATTTTAAAAGTTTCATTTTTTAACAATCTATATGTTTATTTGAAGCTATGAGACTGATCACAGCTGTTTCTCGAAATATCCCAACTATGCTGCATATCTGGCTTCATTACATAACCGCCGTCAACTTTGGGCTTTGTGTTATCGGCAGGATACGATGACGAGAGGTTTGTTTTTTTACCAAATTTATTTTATAAAGGCTTACCCCAAATAGCATAGAAACCCGCACATCCACATTTTTATTGTTTGGTCTATGTCTTACATGGTTTCTATTCAATGAAAGTAAAGCTTTGTCATTTGCTAGGGGGTAGAAATATCATAGTGAAGGTAATATTTAAAGTAGTATACATCAAGGTACAAGCCTTACTTTGTATCATATCACAATTT
The DNA here is from genome assembly GCF_963576615.1 of Watersipora subatra. Classification (NCBI taxonomy): domain Eukaryota; kingdom Metazoa; phylum Bryozoa; class Gymnolaemata; order Cheilostomatida; family Watersiporidae; genus Watersipora; species Watersipora subatra. Next base: position 64,703,740 of record NC_088710.1, read on the forward strand.
GAAGCTGTGTGATACACTCCTCATCAGATATTCTGGAAAAAGGTCTGCATTTAATTGAGGGTTAATTTCATAGAAGCCTGTGTGACATGTGAAAACACTCTCCTTCCCACTCGAAAGCTATTTGGGGCAATAAGACAATAGTTCCTGGTCTCTAGACCATGTCTCAATTCATAACCACATCTCTTTACCAAGCCTTTTCACACTGAGCCGAGTTTTATGCTGCCTTAAAAATCATTGTCATGAAAAGGCCAGTATATGGCACAATATGTGTCTATAGGCTAACCTGGTCTACCGTCATGAGATTCATACACATGTTGTTTGAATCCAGGCTGTTGGTTCTGTTTATACAATGAATAGCATTCCATGTATTTACTTGTAGGCAACAATACAAACAACTTTGTTGAAGCAGCATTTCGCTTGTTGAAGGACTGGGCAGGGCGAGGGCATTTAATGTATGTCATTTGGCTGATTTTTTAATCACGAAGTTTGAGACCGTTATATCTAACCGACTCCTAGATATAGCTCATGGAGGACAAGAGCTCAAGATAAGACGAAAGGAGCCAACCGGGATGAAAGCAATAGTTACACATGTCAGTCATATATCTTATCATTCTAGATTTGACTGAACGGACTTGCTGTTACTCTCTCATACACTGGCAACATTTCTATAATATAAAGAAAAGACATTTCTATATATAATAAAAGAACATAGGCTCATCTGAGCTGGTTTGACCTCAAAGGCCAAAATAGGTCAGGCTCAAGGGTGATGCATTAAAATTAAATGATTGAAAGACTAATAGGTGGATATTATCGAATATCTTGAAGAAGCCAAACTTGTTATCCTAAGGTAAGCCTAAGCTCTCAGGCAGAAACTGGGAGAGTCACCAACTATCCTTCCTGGCACCCCTATTGTGAGTGCCAGCCACTCCACCCGCATTCTGTCTGAAAACGAAGGCTACACAATGCTGGATGTTACACACTTACACATTTAGGAATTGTTTGTATTATACATACATAGGCCTAGCCATAATAAAACTCACAATATGTCACAATCAGTAGTGCAAGGGATTTATATAGCGGCTTATCGCCCACCCTATTTCTGCAAACTTAGAGTGGATATTACTCACAAATCGTGCTCATGCTAAAGTGTATACTCAAGTTATGCCTCCCAACCCAGGTCTAAAACAATCATAAAACTCATGACCGGCACAGATGATTCTCTTTTTTTATAGAAACACGGTGAACAGTATGAAGTTGGTATTGGCAAGACCAAACGTCTCGTACAGGCAGATCTTGGGCTGTGCTCATGCTTCTATGGAAGATGTGGTAATCTTTGCAAGCACATCTGGGCTGTGATGGACAGCAAAGATTTTGGTTCGGGTGTTCACCATTACAAGCCCAGAACAGAACAACGAGAACAGTTGTTCTGGTTGGCAACAGGTAAACATCTGCATACAGAAGTAAAGGTTCAGAATGAAGCTCTTTGGAGCAATTGGTAATATGAGTTTTCATAAGTTAAACTAATTTAATGTTAAACTAACTTATGAGTATAATAATATATCGTTTAGCAGATAAAATTATTTTGAAAGGTCAGAAAGCTAATAAGGGATGGTTGGAGCCACTTCACCCCTGTATAGATAATGAAATTATACATGCAGCTATTGTTGGTGAGGAAATGGTTGAGAATGAGAGTGATACAGGTGCTACTAGGTAAGTACTTGTTTATGAATCCAAATATTATACATACATGTAGCTACATTAAATAATTCAATGTAATGCGGCCGGATTAATTGATGTGATGGACAAAATGTATGCACACACTCTACTTACTACATTTATAGACTGTACGCTCGAAACTGTTCTTTATAAAGCAGGGAGATGTGCTTCTCAGATCTCGAAGTTATTCCCAAGATTACTCCACCTGAGAGAGAAAGATGGTAGGTTTACTTAGAACATATGTAGCGCATTCACTGCATATTTCTAATGACCGAATTCGTCCTTTGTAAACAGAGTGGAAACGCAAAAGCATACATGTATTTTAGCCTCAGCAATTCAATATCCGACTAGCATAAATTTGATTGAGAAATAAATATACCAAACCATGCCATGGTGAAACAACCACAAAACAGAATTATTGAACTTGACATGCACAACCTAGTATTAATAAAATTATGTTATCAATGTAGTGTGTCCACTCTTCTGGTCAGTTAAGCCCTCAATTCTTTGAGTTATGTTTTTTCAAAAATCGCACATTCACAACTCATGCCTAAGCAGACTGGTTTAATATGCAATATGGTGAGTAAATAATATTGTATAATGTTGAGTAGTTGCTCATTGATTGTTCCAATCAGGCGATTGCTACTGCATAGTATATACTGCATGCGAACAATGATGTTGCAATAGTTCAAAGACAAAATTTTTCAATACTGTGTGATGTTACTGTTTAAAATATGCATAACATGTACGTCATATTATTGGTTTATTTTCAAAGGCAAGCAGCTATTGATGCTTTCCACAAGGAGAAGTCAGAGAAGCTGCAAACCAGCTATGAAGCTGCCATGTATGGCCCGGCTTTTGAAACCTTTTTTGAAGGTGGAAGACCCGAACTGCCAGTCAGAAAATAACACTCCTTAATACGCCGTTGGCTTCAGGAGAAAGATACAGCTTTACACAAAAGAGGTGAATTTCAGAGTTGTTCCCAGTCTTGGTCCAGAATTCCTTTGTCGATAATAAGTTTCCAGTCCTTGTCCCGGATTCAGTACAGAAAAAAATTAAAATTCCAGTTGATTCCCATAAAAAAAATTAAGCGATTCTTAGCTGGTCCTAGCCTGTCTTGACCAACTGCTGTTTTTGCGGAGTTGTCTCCCATCGAGCGAAGCGAGCAAAACAACAGTTTGTCACAATGTATATACGTCACATATTGTTAACTGTCAGCTACTTTATAATAATATATTTGTATGACATCACGAAATCATATTTCACATTAGTCTAAGGACTCAGACGTCAAACGGGTGGAGTTGCTGGCACTCACTATCCAACATTTGATAGTGGGCCCCAGCAACTCCATCTGTTTGAAGACCGAGTTCCCAGACTAATTTCTCATGAAAAAGAACAAATATAATAATTCCAGGGCCAAAATCGGTGTGCAGCCAGCAGCAGTGGCGAGGAGAAAAAAACCCTTGGGCACATCTACAAGCCAGCATGGAGGAACCAGAAGAAAGACTGCTGCTGATCACCAGTATCAAAAGGAAAATAAGAAGAGACAACCCGCCCCGCACAGCCTGTCTTTTTGTATGGAAAGAAAGATCTCTCTTGGAAAAAATCACTCAAAGAAATAATATCAGTTAGTCTAATAATGTAAAATAAGCCATGATTTTGTCTTTTGCTTGTAACACACGCTACACACGCTTGACACGCATGTCTGAACTAACACATGGGTAAATACTATAAATTTTCCATAAAGCTTCCATGAACCAATTGCCTCAAATGCTTAATCAATCAATCTTATTGGTCTGTTTTAGTTTACACCTCGTTACCACCAGTTAACATTAGAAACTCACGTCTAAGTTTCTTCGTTTTATGTTTTAGGTGTTGTAATAGCCTATAATGCTCCTACCACTACCTTCCTACAGGTATTGCAGTTGTTACTATTATTTTTCACTTTTTCTTCTCTTCAGTTCTGATGCCTATAATTCATGTATGATTTATTTATCTCTGATGACAATATCTAATCTCCATGCTTGTAAATAATTTTTGCTTTATATGTTTTATTTTTACGTGTATGAAAAGAATACAGTGAACTTCCTGGGTATAAATCTTTTCAAATCAACTCTCTCTCGCATACTGCTCTCCCGATCGGTGACATAATAGAACAGACATCATAGCTGAATGAGGGCATGATAGCTGGTTTGATGTCAGCATTAGTTGCTTGTACAAGAAAACCGACTTCAAACAATTATCTTTAGAAAGATTATGCAGGAGTGGCGATGATTGTGTTTCTTATTAATATTATAACTTTCACGAATGTTGCTTCCTTCTTGGGACCAGCCAATGACCTGAACCCACTAGCTCACACTAATTGGTGTTTCTCGCTTACATACGTGAATTAAGTAGACTTAAAAAACTCTTGTTCTTGCTGCATCTATAACATCTGACTAACTTATCAATTAACTATCGGTATTAAATTGTTACTATGACAATCGGCATAACTTGGTATACACTGACTGAAAAGTCATAAGTTCAATCAGATGATGAGGTGTAAGTTAACTGTGACATGTTTCAAGTTGAACACCGCCTGTAATACCCCTAACCCAACTCCCAACATGTGCCCATATTTTGGAGAGTCACACCTCTTGGGCCATGATTTTAACCACTCGAATTTTAACCTCCATAAGACAATAGAGGGGAGAATTTCATAGCTTTCTGCTCCAAGTAATTCATAAGTTCACACAAATTACACATAATGAGTAAAATTTCTTATTCTTAGGTTTGATTACCATGAGCTTGACAAGATAATTTTTGGAGATACCAGTCATTTTAGCCAGCATTGTAATATTGCTCGAAATTAGAGTGTGCAATGCCATAATATAAACAATAATACCGAGGTATTTACATCCTTGATAATACCAATAAATAGTACAAACAAAGCTAGCTACATGTGCTGTGCATACTGTACTTCATTGTTTTGAACAGAGCCGTATTAGCTTCATGTGAAACTACCGTATACGACACTGGTTTCTATGACGTCATATTACGTGGGACAATTTTAGATGTTCCAGTGCCGACATTGGACAATGGCGACAATGTCCATCTTGGAAAAGTCTTTCCAATGTCACCCTTGTCCCATTGGACACAGCATTCCTGGAGGCTTCTGTTTCATTGTTGTATATTTTATTTTGCCAATCAAGAGTTCATCATCACCATGATTTGAAAACCAACCAAAACCTACCGCCGATAGCGCATGCCAATCTAGCGATGGGCTTAGCTGTACTACTACAAACCTGGCCTTTGATATCGGGATATCGGACAATCGCTCTTTTGTGCCTTCTGCCACGAGAGTTTTTTGACACCACTTTTGCCACTCGCGTACCGCCGAATAAGCGTTTTTTCTATCGAAAGGCAAGTTCGCTGAGCTCTTCATTGGTTTATTTCTCGCAACGATTTGATTGGGCTTCCGTGTTTTGGTAGGTTCAGCTAAAACCATTCTACATAATGTTGGCGAGCTTACCGAATTTTAGTGGTTGTTGAAATGCCTGTGTTTTATTTGAACTCCCTGCCTGAGGCACTGAAACTAGTAGAGCAACACGAAACTGAACATAGAATAAAATATGTGAGATATGATGGGAAGCTTAACTCGTAAGAGAAAAAGATATCTTCAGCAACCATATCTGTGGAAGGTTAATTGTTTATAAACAAAGCAATTAACCAATCCAAAAACTATATTTAGTTGACAAATGAAGGGCTCAGCGAACTTGCCTTTCGATAGAAAAACCCCGAAATAAGGGCCGACATTCTACAATTTGTCTTTGTTCGGCTGGTCTATTAAACAGACGTGCGTAATATAATGACATGATACATATAATATATATATATATAATATATATATAATATATATGTATATAATATATGTATATAATAATTATATACATTATTTGTATATAGACTTTTGCACATTTTTTTAAATTTTGACCACAAACAGCCTAGATTAAAAACTAAATTTTTGCAAGTTAGATTAGCTTGAATGTTTATTAAACGCTAAAGTTTACATTATACAACATCCATGATAAACAACGCATATATGTACTAATTACTCTTCTATTATATATGATAGATTAAATCATATGTAATTAAAAATAAGTTTATTACTAAATTATATGGTATTTAAAATCTAAATCAATAATTATGATATCATAGGTATACGTATTCATTTTAGCTTGATCACGACAAACTCAAGTCGCGATGAACAAAATGCTCTGTTGTAAAACATGTAGGGTACATACTACATAGGTACACTATACAAATGTACGTACTCGATAAGATATAAGGCTCATAAAATTTCAACAACTGTAGAATTTAGTTTATATTGAAACCGCGAGTCCATGATCGCGAGGTTAAGGTTAAGTTAGGTCGAGTCCGAGGCAACTTCTGCTTGTCGATCGTTCACTTGTACCAGCTTGATTCACGGACTACCACTCTTTCTAAATTAGCAGATTGCACTCATTCCGCCTTCAATATCGTGGAATCATTTTTTTTTAATTTTCTAATATGACAATAGTTAGAACTAATGAATTCAACCGAGTTGATTTTGAGACTGTTTCCTATTTTTGCCAGTCATAACGACATTTACAATTACGTCGATTAGGTAGCGGAGCTAAACCTTTTAATAAGGGGCTTTCTAATGTGTTTAATACTAAAATAAGTATAAGCAAAGAAAGGGCAGCTAAATCTTACTGACACAACCACAAATTCATAACCTTTCTAGAGGTGGTGAGGGGTCAGATTACGTTAGGTCCCACACTAATAACAGGCTTTAGACAATTTTGTATCATTTCAAATATACGTCTATAGATGATAGAGCAAAGCTCTTTAGGTCTGATTATCAGAAAGTTTTTTCACCGCAGCAAAATATTTGGCTATTAAATTAATGACATCGTGTAGAATCTTGCTTTACAACATAACCATGCAACATAATATTTATCGAATAATTAAAAGAGAATGAGTGATTGGTTTTCTATTTTTTGTACTTAATGCAAGGTAGACTAACTTTCACCGAACTCTCAGCCAACTTGACTAAACTGACATATTTAATATTGAAACAAATGATGCTGTTTGATGAAAAATCTTCTCGCAGAGCAATTAATTTATATGTAATTCACTAATTCTAAGTGTACAATAAATGTATACTAATTTTAAGGGCATTATTTGGCTATCAAAAAATAATTTTTAGCCTAGCAGCTATGTTTGTCTCTATACTTACCGTATTTGTTGTGTTTACTGTTTAGAGTTGTAATCTCCCTATTACGATTGTTGTCTTAAAAAACTGAATGTGATTATTGTTATGTGGTTAAAGTTACAGTGCAGAAGTGCTACAACATACTAGGTAGTCCAAAGCTTACAAACCAATTTACTAATAGCCAGATTTTAAGCGTTATTGCCAGGCACCAAATAGCATAAGAAAACTTGCACTAGTGGGGGTCCTACCACACAATGTTGTCATCAGAATAGTCACTTTTAAAATCACTGTCGTCACTTTTAAAATCACTGTCGTCACCTTTTTCAAGTTGGTAACCAAAACAACCTCTTTCTTCACATTCGTTATTTTAATACAAATATCCATTCTGGTGGTACTGGGTTGCGTTAAAAACCTGAAACTTGCTCAGCTTGAACTTCTGCTAATCAAAAGCATGGCTCAACCAGCGACCTTCACAAACTTATTAGTGATGTTTGGGAGCGTTGCTGATTACTCCGCGAAGAGTGACAGCCGTCTTAGACGTTTAGGGCTACATTTCTTGTACTGAAAATAGACAGAGATTGTCTTTAATAATCACTGTCAGTCACAGACTTGGAAACGGATTTGCTGTCAGTGTCCTGACATTTCATTGCTGTTTACTTTAATTACCTGGCAGTCTATAAATGCTAGGCCAGATGCTTCAAACCAAATCATCGTGTTGATTTATGGACAAATAATAAGTTAGTAAAGGTACGGCCACACGTAACAAATTTTTGTGTGGTTCTGACCGAAATCACGAAATGAACGCAACACACAGAATTATTCTGTGCTGCTAGAATCGTACTAGCGAGCACGATTCTAGCAGCTTTTGCAATTAGTATAGTCCAAGACACGTATAATGACACACAATAAAAGTATGAGTGCAATTGAACATAGTAGACACGGTGCAACTGCTTAGATTGCGCTATTGTATGTATTCATCGTTTGGACACTATGGCTACAAATAGTTTATTTTTTAATAATAATAAAATTCTTTTTAGCAGCAAAAGTTTTGTAGTAGAACATGTTGCCATCTTTAGGGCAATCAAGTCGGTTGCATCGTATTTACTATGGTGAATTGCCGTGGTATTTTTCTTGCGTGTCGCATTATGTTCTTGGACTATATAAATTTAAAAATTTGCTAGAGTCATGCTCGCTAACCAACAATAGCGCAACATAAACAGTTACATCGTTTGTACTATGTTGAATTGCCTTTGTACTTTTATTGTGTGTCACAATACGTGAATTAGACTATACTAATTGCTAAAGCTGCTAGAATCGTGCTCGCTAATCATTTGTTTAATCATTTCGTCGACGAAATCGGTGGGCATGCACAGTTCAAATAATTCTGTGAATCTCGACAGAATAATTCTGTGAATCTCGACAGAATAATTCTGTGTTTTTCGTGATTTCGGCCAGAACTCCGAACTAACGGAAAATTTGTTAGGTGTAGCCGTACCTTTAGTAATCCTACTTACACAATCATCGTCACCTCGTCACCTACATTGATAAATGGTCGTCTTGTCTGTCACTTTTCAAATATCCCTGTCGTCGGGTCGTCAGAATCGTCACAAAACATGGGAGGACTACCACTACTGCTAAAATCTCTTGCTTTATATACACAATAATTATAAACAACTTAGAATAAACAGATATCTACCTTTTACAGACCAACGATCAATAAATTTTAACATAGAGTGGCTGGCTGAGCTAAGCGTGCAAAGAACATAATTTGGTTTTAACAAAAATTAAACAGTCAGTTACACATATGTAAAAATAAGTAATCCTGTAAGGTATCCATACGCGGTTTTTCACAAAAGAACTTATTTACTACCACATATAAATACAGACAGTGGTAACAACGATGCTCAAGTTTATTAAAAATTTTCTCACTCTACAGTAGACGCTTTTATAACGTAAACCTACTATAACGTAAATTTTATTTCGCGTAAAAAATTTGTATAGCTTTTTTCAAATTATGTAAGAAATCCCATATAAGGTCTTAAAGTAAGCGCAAGTTGTAAAATTTGATTTGAATACCGAAAGTCTCATAGTTCAGCTTAAAATTTTCGTTTTCTCTTTTGCCCATTTTAGAGAGAAAACGACGTATAGGAGTAGCTCTCTATTATATATACATGCACTAGTACTATCACTCTGACGTATTGTGAGAGATCGTAAGGTGTGTTGATAAAGCAAATAGAATAAGTAGCTGTACAATTATTCAGAAATACCCAAAGGCGGTAGATTGGTGCAGCTGTTAGAGAGTCAACCTACCAATCGGAATGTCACGAATCGGAGTCTCGTTGAAATCATTATTTTATCTTAACCTCTAGCCTTGACTTAAACAAATGAGTGGACAGAGAGACACCTCTCTTACGATAGCAAATATATATTTTTGTTTTAATTTATTTTAGAAGTACAGTATTTTTTCCTTTCCACCATAAACCTTGCTGTTTAGAAAGGAAGTGAATAAAATCTGTTTAAATTGACATTAAGATGTGCACTTCTTTTATTGTAAAATTACCGTAATAATGAACCCTAAACCAAGTGAAAGTGGTAAGAAAAAAAGAGAAGAGTTGTCGTTACAAAATAATAATACCACAGCTACTATACAGTCATTAAATTGAAAAGTTAGGATTAGTTTTTCTATTTGAATGGCCAAAGAAATGAGTTTGGGACGGTCTTGGAACAGACTTAGCAATTTACATGTAATTTACTACACATATAGTGTAAAATCCCTACATCGTATATGTTCTTGGGATAGCTTGTTTACATTATGGGAGCATCTTTTGTAATAGCATTTTGAAGCTAATGAAGCATGAACATATCTATTGAATACTGGCAAGCTGTTACTAATGTAGCGCATAATTTCCTAAACAGCGAAGTGATACGGAAAAAGGATTATCCATGCCATGTAGTCTGTTACTCTGAGGATCCTAGTGCGCTGCAAAGCCTTGCGCTGGCATTGCCCTCAGTGTTTACATCATCGGAAAGACTCGCTTTTTTACATAACTGCTTTGCTCGAGCACAGTGTTAAGTGTCTTTACACGCATTTACTATGTTTGAGATTCTCATAATGTGGCTTGCAACAGACATACGTCCCTCTCAAGAGCTTTTACAGCTGTACAACTAATAGCCGCACTAAAAATCTTTCATAAGGACCATAGCCTATAGTTTTATATTAGGTAATGCTGTGCAGGTTAGGTAAAGGTAAAATTATTTTTATTTCTTTATTCACACATATAATAAAACATTTATATGGTTGACAGTATTGAAATGATTGTACTCACTCGCTTAATCATGTATATATGTTGCCATCATTGAAAAGATTTTTCATAAAAAACTGAAAAAATTCTTAAACTTTTCTGAGTGTGTGTTACCTCAAGACGGTAAACAGAGCATGTGGTCGTTACGCTGGAAGACCTGAGATTATTAAAAAAATGCTTTGATTCAGCTAATGGTCAGGATTACTATTAATACACTCTGAAACTTAAGATATTACCAAAAACTACTCCTAAAAGTTGATTTCTGTGTTAGGGGAGATAGTCACTCCATTATTTACTGAATCATCATTATTATATCGAGTGGACCGAGATCAAGAAGTATTCATATATACAGTCTTATCAGCATGTAAAAGCATGGAATTATCTGAGGACCACAGGCTAGCATCGAGTATGGCACTGCTTATAAAATTGTTGTCATTAACACTTAAACGTGGCTTGTAAAATTATCATTCGCATTTTTTAAAGAGCAAAGACCATCTACTTTATTATCGTCAATATAAATTAGCCATAAAACAGGTCATAACTTTGTATCCTGAGGACTGCCAACTTTTACAAAAACATAATCAGAAAATTTATCCGAATACTGCCGACCATCGTTGACGATTGGTCAGAAAATTCCGCACTAGTTGTACAATATTCTCATTAAAATTATATTTTCTCATTTTATCTAAAACAATCGCAGGCTGCAACCTATCAAATGCAAATATAAAAATCTGGGCTTGTACATTATACAAATTTTGTTTTTTGATTGTCAAGTAATTTAGTAAGGTCATCTGCATACTGATGCAAAGCGTCTGCGGTGTTCACACCAGTTCTGTAAGCATACTGCGGTGAATGTATTACTTTGTCTAGCTTTAATCTCATCTTTTTAACTATAACTTCTTGTGCTAACTTACCGATGTGAAATAACAGTAAAATAAGTCTAAATTGTTTGAACTTTGCCAGGCTGCTGCATTTAGAGAAGGGAGAGATTTGAGCGCGCTTCTAGATATCAGGGTATTCAGTGGTGCTCAGTAAACAGTTGTATGATGTGGTAGACGGGAAGGCAGACTGGTTTTATATAGGACACTAACTTTTCAGCACTTTTCTCTGGCATTGATCAATTTTCAATTCATTCTGCTTTCTATATATTCACGCGGATGGTTTACATCTATCTAGGTTCCTTACATTTGTGTGATTGGTCTTACTGCTATGCTCTAATGATTCTACAAGATAAAGCTTTGAATAAGCTTATACAAAAATTCCACCACTTTTGTTAGTGAGCTAATTTTATACCCAGTTGATGACTGCGCTAGTGTGAATTGCTTTCTTGCATCTGCATATATATGAGTTCCTTACCTGAGCCTAATTACTAAGAAAATACAGTCAAACCTCAATTTATGAACACCTTAATGTAGAAACTTTTTTACTAAGATGTACAATTCGAGCAAATATCTGCTTCGGCATACAAAGTTATTTTTAGCATATGGCATTCAAAGTTTTGGAAATATGACAGTTTTGTAAATCAATATACTGTATATGTATGCAGTTCTTCATCTTATAGTTTACTTTTAAGTTTCTTGAATAATAGTGGACAGCGCTTTAAATCTTCGCTTTTAGTTTTAAAATCATGGATTACAAGAAAACTAGTGTTGAGTGGTAACACGCTTTTCTTGAAATTATAGCAGCAAATATTGAAAAAATATGAGCAAACCCCTTCTAGAGAGTTCAGAGGAAATGTCTGAAGCAGTCTAGCAGTTATTTTTAAAATGAGAATGGTGCAAAGATATGGTCACCTCATTTTAATGTAAAGGTAATGCAGCAATAACAGTTTCCCTTTATTGTTTACTAGCTGCATTACCCATCTACGGGAGCAGATTCACATACAGCGAGAGGTTTATTTATAGTTGTCTTTCATACTGTAAAACAACTCCAAATATGCAGTCTACTGAAATTGTTGCCCTGATCAGACTATGCGTACACATATGCAGTCATATATGTCAATAATGTTGGGGAGAACCATAGAAATCTGCAATGTGTTTTACAGCTAGTCTACAATGCATCAGTCTCAAACCCCTCAAATGGGAGTTGTCCTATTTTGTACAGAGAGCTGATAATAAAATTGATATTGCTAGGCAAACTGAAGTTCTTTAAACTGGCCGTATCAAATTAAAAGATTTTGCATCTTTTAAGAATTCTACAAAATATTTTGCTATCGTCAGCATTTATTAAATGGAGACTTCTACATGCTTAAAACACTAATCATGGCTCATCAGTTCTTCTTCTATAGCCTGTGTTTTGACATGATATATACAAACAGTGCAGCAGTAATGTGGTTGTGTTGATAAAATTTATATGTATAACAGCACAAACAGTATGATGTCAAGGCAGATGCAGCGTTAGCACCATACGATAATAAAACATAGCGCCAACATTTTAGCCTTTTTATGAGATTCAATAAGGATAACGAATGCATGAAAATATATATACTGAAAAATATGTTAGAAAATGCTGCATGGGGATAATATGTAGGCGTGAACATGGGGAACATAGCATGACAATAATAACATAATGTTAATTCAATGCAAGCATGACCTAACAATAACACAACGTTAATTCAACGCAACACTTGCGGATAGACAACATTTTTTGTTTTTCTGTAGGGTGTATGAACAAACAGTTTTCGGCTTGTGCCTACTTTTTAGCAGGCAACGTACAGCTGACCATGGCTAAAGCAGGGTGACAGTAAGTCGATACCAGCTGCTCTTTTTCTTTTCACTGCCGCCTATTGCAACGTTCGGAGTACAAGTTCCGTAGTAGTAAGTTACAGTACTCGAAGTTGGAAATAAATTGATAACTCAGCTGCGGAAGGAAATGAACATGTTTACTATCACGGACAGTGGCAAATCCAACATTTTTAAGGAGTGCAGGTGTGGCAATTCATAGACAATACACCATTGAATGAGAAGTCCTTTCTTTTTTGAAGTAAAAATCTAGTAGCTAATTTTCGACGCGGAAACGATTGGTCTAGGTGACTGGAAAAAACCAACGTTCATGTGACCTTTCTTGTATGGGTTGGCAGTAAATATTAATTACATGTAATTAACTACTCATTAATTTATTCATTGAGTAATAAGTTTCATTTTATTGATTTATTTACTACTCACGTTAATTCAGTTCGCTTCGTACGACCAAATCGAAAAAAGGAAATACTGCTCTACATGATGGTCAAATACACACACATATTTTGCCGTTTATATAGTAGGTTAATCAACCTTATTAGTTTCTTACATAGGGTTCAGTTTTCTGCATTCAGTTTTTTACATAGCTTTCTATAGTGAATTTGTTTTAGTGCTATAAGTATTACATAAAACATGTATTGTTGAGTTTGTGAGTAGCCAAAATGGCGACAAATATGCACAATGTATGCATATAAAAATGTTTGCTCAAAGATATGATAGTTTTGCTATTAAAGCAAATACATGTATATGAGTGGATCAACATTGTATATTAAAATACGACTGTGTTAGTTTTGTTTGTTTCAGCAAGTCACATTTAGGTCATGTTTTTAACTAAAAGCTACCGTAGTAAAACCATCATTGCTAAATCCATCACTACTCTATTGTTGCTACTTGCATCCTTTAGTTGCCATGACAACGGAATATCGCCTTTTCTACATGGAGACTGATCCTACTAGCCTGAATATTTACAACCAATCTTTATTATGAGTCATTGACTAGGTGCTGAGTCGGTATAGTGTCCTGTAACACCACTTGGATGGCAAAATCATACTGTATTGACCTTGTTGTTGGCTTGTAAACAGGGGTTTGCTAGCAGTTGCAAAGCAAATGTCCTGGTTATGAGTATTATTCAAGAATAGGCTATGCACTTTTATGGGGAGGCAATTGACTGCGCAAACACGCTTTTGACGAGGCAGCCCATCATCGCTCCTCTTTTTTCCCAAGAAGAACCAACTTGAAGAACCTCTGCAAAAGCAGAGGTTAGACTTTTCTCAAAAATTGGCTGTCTACATACAGTTATTGCAGCAGAACACTGCAATTAGCTGTTGTGCTAACTTTGATTCTGCTGACGCAGCCAAAATGGGCACATCTTCTCTGTACTGACTGCTGAATTATGTAACAGCATTGCTTGTGCTTGAATTATTCTGAATGTTTGAGTGCTTGTGAAGGAATTTTTTTTTAACATAGAAGTAGCTTTTTGTTTCGTGTGCAAATTAATTACATTATTATTTAAAGGTCCTGGAGATGTTTATTGCTCTCTACAGGCTAGGAGAGCTCTTACAAATATTTGTGTTCATTTTTCTACAAACCTAAATTTTTTTATAAATCTATCAGCCGGAGGTTTTGTTTTGTTTTAATGCCCATGAAGTTTGTTGGTTGATTTTGTGTTTGCAATTTTTTCTCAATTTCATTGATCGCGAGTGGGAATGAATCATAATACTAAAATCTACAATTCTAAATTTTTAAAATTTCTTAAAAGTTCTGTTTTATCTTATAAAACCTAATAGGTAACGCTACAAAATACTATGGGTGAAACTGAGCAGAAAAAGGTGGATGAGTTCTGCTCAATAACTGGTGTAGACACAGACAGAGCAAAGTTTTTCTTGCAAGCTGCAGGATGGGATGTTGGGGTAAGTAAAACATTTAATCTTCTTGATTAATCCAGACTAAATAGAAAATGATTTCTCTAATTAACCAGTTTTTTTATTATTTGCACGATTATATGTATTATATCAGGAATAAAAGGTCTAGTTCTGATATAATTATAACAGTAGTGGCATACTAGTTGCACACTGTTTACATCTTCAAATCTGATTTCTGGCAAGGACATTTAAATTTTTACATAAGAGTTACTTTGTTCAGAGATCTGTGTTGTATGCTGAAACTTGTATGTTGGAGCACAAATTCTCATAAGAATATACTGTAATTCATTTAATTCGTTCCACAACCAAATATCTGTGATAACTACTTAATAAGTACGGCGCGGCATAGGCATAATAGTACACATAAGCATTGTATTATTTTTAAAAAGCTAAATCTGTAAATTATAATAATAATAAATATAGTAATAAAATTATGATCAATAAAAAGCGGGTTTCATTATTACTTTACATGTACATATGAATGGACGTGCAGGGTTGGTGAAGCGTAGGTTCAATCGTAGAGGTAGTGTTATAAACCTATCTCGTGGCTTGATCTAAATTAGACTGGGCAAGCTTAGCTTAATCTGGCTTTTACATTTTGAAGTTTTTCACTATTTTCATTAGAGTTTTCAATTTCACTTAGGAAACTATGCTTTGAAACACTATGGGCATCATATATAAAAAATTGGTTTGTATAGATTTAAATCTTTGCTAGAGTTTTGCTTTACATTTTGGGAGATTTGTATATTAAAGCGATTGTAAGTCGAGTGGAAGCATTCTTCTTTCAAGTCAACCATGAAATATTTTTTGGGCTTATGAAATTTTAGTTTCAAGTCTAAACTAAATGCATGGCTTGGACAGATTCAATCTCTTTTAGCAACTCATCTATCATGGTGAGGCAACTTGTGTACTCATTAGGCTTCAGCTTGCACCAACAGTTTTTCAAATAGGTAGATGCCATTTTTTCATGGCAGGAAGGCTAATCGAAAGTATTAACCTTCAGAAATATTGCACACAGCAATCGGGCATGTCTTGTATTACCAAGCTGAGCGGTGTAAATGATGCCTTTTATCACATGGTGAAATGTGGCTTTTTGCTCCTATACATGTGATACCGGCTACCAATGTTTTCTGACATAGCACGGGTGTTGGTACAGACCACATTCGGTTATAAATATAGTAACGATAAACAATAGAGTGCTTGATAATGTTTCTCTAATTGCGGACTGTGAAATAGATTGGTATGTTTTTCTGGTTCACATTTAATTGCAATGTAGGTATTCATGAACCCATAACTAGGCAATACTTTCATTTTCATTTAAGAAACCTCCATGAATAATAGAAACAATACAAAATGTACTATGGTGACAGCAACAGAGGTTACATCTATAAATAACTCTGGAAATATCAATTTTAGTACATCAAAATTAATAAAGACACTTACCTAAGTGAGAATCATACATTTTGTTACAAGAGGGATACATTATAAAGTATTATAGTTTAGAGATATGCACTCGTTACATATCTCCTTCCTAATGAATCTCAACACTTACAGTGGGAGTTTAATTCTTATTTCAGCTCGCTATTTCAACATTCTTTGAAAATCAAGGAGATGTCGATCCTTCTCAATCGTTTCCTCAGTCTACAGCTTCGGCTGTTCCAGCTGCAAATGTCTCAGCCTCGACTGGAATAATACCAAAACCTGAATCAAGCACCAATCCTCGTGGTGCCCCTAAGTAAGTCATTGGGATGGTTTACTCTGTCATTTTAACTGCTTCACTTCATCTAGTTTTGAACCAAAAAACTGTAATGAACTCATGTTTGTATGTTTAGCAGTGGTTTGACTTGACTTAAACACACAAATGAGATATGCAGATATTTCAATAAAGGACTTTACACAGTTGTTCAGTTGTAGCTTTAAGTTGTGAGAGGTACGAACAGGTGTTTACATCACTGTGTTGGCCAGGTTGTCGACTCTATTTTTGATTGGTCTATTACTCAAGCTATATGGTCTGCCTTTTTTGACAGTTTGGTTTCCTAAGACTTTAAATAATTACCCAAATATCACCAGTCCACTCGGACTAATACCTGAATACGCGCATGTTCTGTAAATGATTAGTAAGACCTTCAACATTCCTGCTGTTAATGTTGTTTGGTTTCATATAACCTCTTGATATCTTCAGTTTATGAATCGGCAACTGGTATTTCCACCTTTGTTAATTCACTAGTATATATAGCTTTTGCTATTCTCGGTTTTGGTCGGTTGCTTTGCTATATATATATATATATACCGTGTTTAGTAATGTCATTTAAATACTCTCTCAGCCAATTTTTAGAATCAGGCAGCTCAAAGCCACATCACAGCAGCAAATCAAATCACCAGATTAAATTAAGACAGCAAATCAAGGCAGCAACTCTATAACCTTATGTCAGGCTCTCGTTAAATACTAACATAAAGCTGGAAATCTATCCAGCTGGCTAAATTATTTAGTTGCACATACTACTCGCAATATTCAGCAGCCGTTCCCTGTAATTATTTTTTGTAACAAATAGCACTCTCTGTAATAAGCATATTAAATCAAACATCTTACAATGCCATTATGAAACAATTGGATCCACGATAAAAAAGGTGAAATATAAAAAGTTAATCTAATTATTGGTCCTCACAGTTAACTGATTATCAAGTGAAGGTCTAAATGAAAGACTATCATGAAGAGTAGATGTCAAGGTAATAAACCAATAGAAACTCATCACCTTGGAACTGAAAGTATTAGTTTTAGGAAAGATAACTTCTGTATGCCAAAGGAAACTATGACGTTATCAGTACTATTAATGCAGGCCTAATACTACGTACTGCAGTTGACTGTAGCAAAGCTCTGCATGTTTCACCTTACATGTGCATTCATTTTGGTTAGTTTTATCTTTAGCATACCAGAAGAAGTATTGCACGTAATAATCTCCTGCAATATGACTACAATATTCTTAAATAAAAATTTGTATGCATAACTAAATCAAACATACAATTTTTTCATATAATTTTAATAAAACTAGTTATATTTCATCTTATTAGAGCCTCTGAAAATGATTGCATCTCGCTTTTACTCAGGAATATTGAGTGTAGTTACAATCTTTGACAGCTCCAATACTTTTTTAATTACTTGAAGGCTCAATGAATTTCTTCATGAAATAATGACACTTATGTTGTTAAGTGTCATTATTTCATGAAGCAATTCATTGAGCCTTCAAGTAATTAAAAAAGTATTGGAGCTGTCAAAGATTGTAACTACACTCAATATTCCTGAGTAAAAGCAAGATGCAATCATGTGTAACCAATTTATTAGTTGGTTAGTGAGTATAACTCACTAACCAACTAGTAGCCAATTTATTAGTTGGTTAGTGAGTATCTTCGCCAAACCAAAACAAGATGATAACTCAGCCAGCTTGCAATAAAAGCTTGCAACTAAAAACTGGAGAGCCAGTCAGGTTATCTATGTGTGTGTGCATTAACCTTTCTCTCACTTTCAAAGGCATACAGAGTTAATAAAAGATTTGCGATGATTGTGAATACAATGAATGTAGATATATAACAAGGTATTGCATGTTACATGAGAGAATAAAAGGAAATAAGGTTACTTTAGTTTTACTACGTTTCAAAGAGAGTAACTTTATCTCTACTAAGTAATTGTTTGTGCAGCTTCTCACGACACGATGTGTTCTAGCCTGTCTTGACAAACTGTTTTTTTGCAGAGTTGTCCTCCTGTCGAGCAGGCGAGCAACACAACAGCTTGTCACAAGACGTACTGCACCTGAT
This sequence comes from Watersipora subatra, assembly GCF_963576615.1. Taxonomy (NCBI): domain Eukaryota; kingdom Metazoa; phylum Bryozoa; class Gymnolaemata; order Cheilostomatida; family Watersiporidae; genus Watersipora; species Watersipora subatra. The sequence goes on from NC_088710.1 coordinate 64,722,464, forward strand.
GCATCAGCTGCACTGAAAGGGAGTTGTTCTCTTCCGTCTATGCGGCTTGGCTGCGATGTTATGTCGGTCGCTCCATTGGTAATCAAAGAATTTCACGCAAAAATTTATGTAGAAAAAAATAAGACTGCCACGTTTAACCAGCGACCAGTCTCTGCGGTAAACTTTAGTAGAACTTAAAAACTTATTCAACAACAGCGACTAAACATGTCGTTATTTGTGCGCTCAGTCAGTTTTATTTCTATTTTTGCATCAGTTCGTTTAATTTGTTCTTATGGATTTTATTTTTATTTTATTCTTGAGTTCTACTAAAGTTTACAACAGAGACTGGTCTTTGGTTAAACGTTGTAATCTTATTTTTTTCTACATAAATTTTTGCGCGAAATCTGTCATGATTACTAATGGAGCGACCGCCATAACATCGCAGCCAAGCCGCATAAACGGAAGAGAACAACTCCCTTTCAGTGCAGCTGATGCATCAGGTGGAGTACGTCTTGTGACAAGCTGTTGTGTTGCTCGCCCGCTCGACGGGGAGACAACTACGCAAAAACAATAATTTGTCAAGACAGGCTAGATGTGCTCAAGCTTCAGCTAAAGGATACTTTATTGTAATAATATGTTCATCAGTTCAGTTTTAGTGGTAAATAAAAGGATAATCAAGGTTTTTATTCTGCATAGTTTAGCCTTTTGAAGTAATACTCATTCGTTGAAAACTTTTACACATTTATATGGCCTCTTCATCCATGCTATGATTTTAAAAAATTTTTTAGATCCATGAACCTTTGTACAGCAGAAGTGAGCCGCTTTATAAATATATAGGAGAGAGCCACAGAAATGCAAATAATTTCATTTTGTCTCTAACCATAAAATCATCAACTCATGGTGGAACGCATTTTTGTTACTCCATAGGTTTGTAGTAAGCTATAAACAGTATAGACGTGTGCCATAATCACATGACGGTATACCAGTATTTAGATATACGGCTGGATGTGTCGGACTCATATGACAATCTTCTAGTGTCTAGATGTATGACTAGGTGTGCAGTCTGTCTCATATATTGCCTATTAAAATTGAGTTGCGCTTTTGCGTCATGAATAACTGTAAGAGGATCCAGTGCCATCTCTGGGCTTGTAACCTAAGGTGGTGTGTTAGCTTATGAATTTGTGAAATCTTTGCTCTCTATAAAGAGACAAGTCGATAGGGATCAGAGCATACTGTTTATAGTTTGTCTCACTCTGTTATGTGGAGGCATTCCGAGTTCTACTGTAAGTCACTTAGATTTGTTTCTGTTGTTTAGAAGCAACAGCCGTATCCAGACATTCGCCAGTTTTTCAGCAAGTGCAAGGGGAGCTACAGATAGCGATGACGATGATCAAGGTCAGGCTTACTATGCAGGCGGCTCTGATACGAGGTTAGTGAGCGATAGACATGTTTTCAACACCTTAATAGTATTAGTTGAAGCATGAACTCGAAGCAACTTTATGTTAAATCAATACGATACTTTTAATCGGTACGACATTAATCCATCAGCTACTTAGAGTAATCCATTGAATCAATAAGGATTTTTAATAAAGATTTGAAAACATTGTCACCTTTTTTCTCTTGCAGTTTCAACCTAAAATAATTTTTCATTTGTCTTCTCTAGCCTTCTGTTTGCTCAACATGCATTTCATTTTCATAAATGATTATTTTGCCAAAATGTGAAAAGCTCAGATTTTAAAGATTTTACATTGTTGATTAATCAAAATGAATCAGTTATCGTCTTTGACGGCTTTCAAAAAATCTTTTTTGCATCACTAACATTTGAACGCCATTGCACCGTATTTCTCAACCCTTCTCCAATAATGGCATTTTATAAAGTGACGATGGCAATATATGGCAATAAAAAGTGGCGCTGTATTTTTTGGCTAGCTTGTCAGAATTTTGGAAAGATAAATTCCAAATGAAAAACAGGCGAAGCTATGCTAATGTCGCCTATATTCTGCACTCCCATTCCGGCGGAGTGACATTAATGCCGTCTGTCCCATCATTTTTGCTTAACTGTTTTTCATACAGGTCGAAGTATTAGATGGAGTTAAACAAGCAACTAAAAGATTACTAAAAAAATATTAGTCGGATGCAGTTATTAATTATTTCGATAGTCACTTTCAAAATAAATAAAAAAGTTAAAGTTTTGGAGTTAAAAAACGGACTTGGATAACAATGGGACTTGGATACGCCATAACAATGGGACTTGGATACGCCATAACAATGGGACTTGGATACGCCATAACAATGGGACTTGGATACGCCATAACAATGGGACTTGGATACGCCATAACAATGGGACTTGGATACGCCATAACAATGGGACTTGGATACGCCATAACAATGGGACTTGGATACGCCATAACAATGGGACTTGGATACGCCATAACAATGGGACTTGGATACGCCATAACAATGGGACTTGGATACGCCATAACAATGGGACTTGGATACGCCATAACAATGGGACTTGGATACGCCATAACAATGGGACTTGGATACGCCATAACAATGGGACTTGGATACGCCATAACAATGGGACTTGGATACGCCATAACAATGGGACTTGGATACGCCATAACAATGGGACTTGGATACGCCATAACAAAGGGACTTGGATACGCCATAACAATGGGACTTGGATACGCCATAACAATGGGACTTGGATACGCCATAACAATGGGACTTGGATACGCCATAACAATGGGACTTGGATACGCCATAACAATGGGACTTGGATACGCCATAACAATGGAACTTGGATACGCCATAACAATGGGACTTGGATACGCCATAACAATGGAACTTGGATACGCCATAACAATGGGACTTGGATACGCCATAACAATGGGACTTGGATACGCCATAACAATGGGACTTGGATACGCCATAACAATGGGACTTGGATACGCCATAACAATGGGACTTGGATACGCCATAACAATGGGACTTGGATACGCCATAACAATGGGACTTGGATACGCCATAACAATGGGACTTGGATACGCCATAACAATGGGACTTGGATACGCCATAACAATGGGACTTGGATACGCCATAACAATGGGACTTGGATACGCCATAACAATGGGACTTGGATACGCCATAACAATGGGACTTGGATACGCCATAACAATGGGACTTGGATACGCCATAACAAAGGGACTTGGATACGCCATAACAATGGGACTTGGATACGCCATAACAATGGGACTTGGATACGCCATAACAATGGGACTTGGATACGCCATAACAATGGGACTTGGATACGCCATAACAATGGGACTTGGATACGCCATAACAATGGGACTTGGATACGCCATAACAATGGGACTTGGATACGCCATAACAATGGAACTTGGATACGCCATAACAATGGGACTTGGATACGCCATAACAATGGAACTTGGATACGCCATAACAATGGGACTTGGATACGCCATAACAATGGAACTTGGATACGCCATAACAATGGGACTTGGATACGCCATAACAATGGGACTTGGATACGCCATAACAATGGGACTTAGATACGCCATAACAATGGGACTTGGATACGCCATAACAATGGGACTTGGATACGCCATAACAATGGGACTTGGATACGCCATAACAATGGGACTTGGATACGCCATAACAATGGGACTTGGATACGCCATAACAATGGGACTTGGATACGCCATAACAATGGGACTTGGATACGCCATAACAATGGGACTTGGATACGCCATAACAATGGGACTTGGATACGCCATAACAATGGGACTTGGATACGCCATAACAATGGGACTTGGATACGCCATAACAATGGGACTTGGATACGCCATAACAATGGAACTTGGATACGCCATAACAATGGGACTTGGATACGCCATAACAATGGAACTTGGATACGCCATAACAATGGGACTTGGATACGCCATAACAATGGAACTTGGATACGCCATAACAATGGGACTTGGATACGCCATAACAATGGGACTTGGATACGCCATAACAATGGGACTTAGATACGCCATAACAATGGGACTTGGATACGCCATAACAATGGGACTTGGATACGCCATAACAATGGGACTTGGATACGCCATAACAATGGGACTTGGATACGCCATAACAATGGGACTTGGATACGCCATAACAATGGGACTTGGATACGCCATAACAATGGGACTTGGATACGCCATAACAATGGGACTTGGATACGCCATAACAATGGGACTTGGATACGCCATAACAATGGGACTTGGATACGCCATAACAATGGGACTTGGATACGCCATAACAATGGGACTTGGATACGCCATAACAATGGGACTTGGATACGCCATAACAATGGGACTTGGATACGCCATAACAATGGGACTTGGATACGCCATAACAATGGGACTTGGATACGCCATAACAATGGGACTTGGATACGCCATAACAATGGGACTTGGATACGCCATAACAAAGGGACTTGGATACGCCATAACAATGGGACTTGGATACGCCATAACAATGGGACTTGGATACGCCATAACAATGGGACTTGGATACGCCATAACAATGGGACTTGGATACGCCATAACAATGGGACTTGGATACGCCATAACAATGGGACTTGGATACGCCATAACAATGGGACTTGGATACGCCATAACAATGGGACTTGGATACGCCATAACAATGGGACTTGGATACGCCATAACAATGGAACTTGGATACGCCATAACAATGGGACTTGGATACGCCATAACAATGGAACTTGGATACGCCATAACAATGGGACTTGGATACGCCATAACAATGGAACTTGGATACGCCATAACAATGGGACTTGGATACGCCATAACAATGGGACTTGGATACGCCATAACAATGGGACTTGGATACGCCATAACAATGGGACTTGGATACGCCATAACAATGGGACTTGGATACGCCATAACAATGGGACTTGGATACGCCATAACAATGGGACTTGGATACGCCATAACAATGGGACTTGGATACGCCATAACAATGGGACTTGGATACGCCATAACAATGGGACTTGGATACGCCATAACAATGGGACTTGGATACGCCATAACAAAGGGACTTGGATACGCCATAACAATGGGACTTGGATACGCCATAACAATGGGACTTGGATACGCCATAACAATGGGACTTGGATACGCCATAACAATGGGACTTGGATACGCCATAACAATGGGACTTGGATACGCCATAACAATGGGACTTGGATACGCCATAACAATGGGACTTGGATACGCCATAACAATGGGACTTGGATACGCCATAACAATGGGACTTGGATACGCCATAACAATGGAACTTGGATACGCCATAACAATGGGACTTGGATACGCCATAACAATGGAACTTGGATACGCCATAACAATGGGACTTGGATACGCCATAACAATGGAACTTGGATACGCCATAACAATGGGACTTGGATACGCCATAACAATGGGACTTGGATACGCCATAACAATGGGACTTGGATACGCCATAACAATGGGACTTGGATACGCCATAACAATGGGACTTAGATACGCCATAACAATGGGACTTGGATACGCCATAACAATGGGACTTGGATACGCCATAACAATGGGACTTGGATACGCCATAACAATGGGACTTGGATACGCCATAACAATGGGACTTGGATACGCCATAACAATGGGACTTGGATACGCCATAACAATGGGACTTGGATACGCCATAACAATGGGACTTGGATACGCCATAACAATGGGACTTGGATACGCCATAACAAAGGGTGGCGTATCCAAGTCCATTTATTACATCATACGATGTTCCTGAAGAGTATTCTCATTGTTCATCAAAATGCTTTAAAGTCTTCAAGTCAGATTGTAAACCACATTATGGATGATTTTGAAGACAATGGATTGAATTTAGACCTTGGTGCCTTTGAATCGGGATGTAGTTCTAAAGATTGTAATGATCGATCTTTTCAGGTACCATGGCAATAAAACCATAGCAACAACTAAGCAACACTAAGCAACAACGAAAGAGCTAATTTTTGTTGATGTAACCGAGTCATTACGGGTATTAATTTATTAGTACAATTTGGTGCACACTTTTCTACTGATCACTTTCTATTATTGGTTCGTAAAGATCACACAGTATAAAAGTGGCAGTCAACATGAGGTGACAGACATTCAATTATAAGGTGGTGCTGTATTTTTCAAACTTTCTCTTAAAGCGGCGTTCAAATAGAGCTTTCATGGTATTTGGAAAGGGTCGCAGCAAGTCTAATAGGCATATATCTGTTAGCGTAATGCGGCTAAATAATGTAACACATTAATCGGTAGTGAGTTCATTGCCTCATTACTATTACTCTTCACAACTCAGGGTTCCATGATCACACGCGGTAACAAAAAATCCAGCTGCAAGTGCGCGTATGCTCCGGTTAAATTTTAACAAATTAATTGAGTAAAGTGCACTATATCAACACGGAGTTGTCTACTCGCAAAAGATTCTACAGAGAAAACAACATCAGTGCTGTTGTTTTCTCTTTTTTTGATCTTTAACAACAATTTCTACTTGGTCTGAATACATTAAATATATTATTTTGTTTTTGTACCAATATAATCCATATGATTTGCATTCAGTTTTACCTAATGTATGATAGAATGCTTTCATTTAAGTCAAGAGTATGACAGCTGCTGCCCTTAAAATTGAACTTTTGAAAGCTATTATATAAACTTCATGGATAGTTTGACTGTATAACAAGACTAGTAAATGCAGTTTAGTTAGCCTCATATCTAGAATCTATCTATATCTTACATTCAAGGCTGGTTTTATAACGACTTTGGTTCTTCACTCTTACATATTGACACTTGACCTAGAATAAACATGAAGGGGAAGGTCAAGGCAAATGTATAGCGAGAACATGCACAAAGGGCACAAAAAATCTTATCTGTACCAGTCACTCAAACGCGAGTTTTCATATTTTTGAATCTTTTAAATCAAAGTGCAAGTTTTTTCCAATTATGATTTAATCTATTCTACTAACCTAACTAAAGGAATAGGTTAAATTCTTGTGTTTGTCAGTCAACTATGCAATATCGTGGCATGGCTTATGTCAGGCCTACAGTGATAGAGTTTACATAGAATTGTTAATTGGCATTGGAATTGTATTAAACGTTGAACATCGCTTGGTGAGCTTTCACTAATTTGAAAAGCTTAGAACTAGAGGCACTCAGCCTTACTCCGCTGTCTGCTGCTCTTGTTCTAGTAGCATCGCTAAGCCATTTGTATTAGTGCAGCGATTTTTTACAAAGCAATTTGCACTTTAGAATTATCTTCTCTTTACATTAAATATGGAATGTTTTTTAATGCAGAATATTTGTATTGCCATCTATATGGAAATTACTTGAAACAAATAATGTAATATATTACTGTATGGATTGTACGGAAACAATAATATATCACTGTATGGAGCGTGCTGAATTCATTAGTTTTTTTATTTGTAATGAACAGTGGGCAGCAAATCCTGGGACCACCAAGGAAGGATGCTAATAAGAAAAAGAACGTAGCGGAAGAGTTATTCAAAGCTGCAAGAGAGTATGTATCTGGTTTCTACATTTTCAAATTTTCTTAAAATTGTCTTTGAACTTTGATATGAGTAGAGGTGTAAGATGCTGAAACATCTGGAACATTGATTTGCATGCTGCCACATTGGTACATTGATTTGCATGCTGCCACATTGGTACTGGTACATTGCTCGTGCAGATTGGTTGCAGAGTGAAGACCATTGCAATAATACTTGAGTGTACTAGTTTCATTAGTTGTCACATAGGTATCGTATGGTATTCGCTGCCTCCCTCAATAAAGAGAAGGCTAGTTAAATTGCTAATAATTCATTTTTACAACTTTATGATGTTAGATTGATGTTTGTTGATGTTTTACCCTGTATATAACGGGAATTTTCAAGTCCAAATTCTTTGAGATGTGTCTAACTTTTGCAACCCATAAGCCTTAGTTTCCTTTGTTTTCATTCACCTCTTTATCGCCCTCTCTCGGCTCACCGCTTTCTTTCTCCATCTACACACATCTACATCTGTCCACCTTTCTCTCTCCATCTGAACATTGCTCTCACTCTGCCCATTTCTCTTCTCTCTTCCCTCTTTCTCCCCTGCACACCACTCTTTTCTTCTACACAACACTCTGCACACCATGCAGTCTCTCCTCTGCACACCACTCTTTCCTTCTACACAACACTCTGCACACCATGCAGTCTCTCCCCTGCACACCACTCTTTCCTTCTACACAACATTCTGCACACCACGCAGTCTCTCCCTCCCCTGCACACCACTCTTTCCCTCTACACAACACTCTGCACACCATGCAGTCTCTCCCCTGCACACCACTCTTTCCTTCCTTCTACACAACACTCTGCACACCATGCAGTCTCTCTCCTGCACACCACTCTTTCCTTCTACACAACACTCTGCACACCATGCAGTCTCTCCCCTGCACACCACTCTTTCCTTCTACACAACACTCTGCACACTATGCAGTCTCTCCCCTGCACACCACTCTTTTCTTCTACACAACACTCTGCACACCATGCAGTCTCTCCCCTGCACACCACTCTTTCCTTCTACACAACACTCTGCACACCATGCAGTCTCTCCCCTGCACACCACTCTTTCCCTTTACACAACACTCTGCACACCATGCAGTCTCTCCCCTGCACACCACTCTTTCCTTCTACACAACACTCTGCACACTATGCAGTCTCTCCCTTGCACACCACTCTTTCCTTCTACACAACATTCTGCACACCACGCAGTCTCTCCCTCCCCTGCACACAACTCTTTCCCTCTACACAACACTCTGCACACCATGCAGTCTCTCCCCTGCACACCACTCTTTCCTTCTACACAACACTCTGCACACTATGCAGTCTCTCCCTTGCACACCACTCTTTCCTTCTACACAACATTCTGCACACCACGCAGTCTCTCCCCTGCACACCACTCTTTCCTTCTACACAACACTCTGCACACCATGCAGTCTCTCCCCTGCACTCCACTCTTTCCCTCTACACAACACTCTGCACACCATGCAGTCTCTCCCCTGCACACCACTCTTTCCTTCTACACAACACTCTGCACACCATGCAGTCTCTCCCCTGCACACCACTCTTTCCTTCTACACAACACTCTGCACACCATGCAGTCTCTCCCCTGCACACCACTCTTTCCTTCTACACAACACTCTGCACACCATGCAGTCTCTCCCCTGCACACCACTCTTTCCTTCTACACAACACTCTGCACACCATGCAGTCTCTCCCCTGCACACCACTCTTTCCTTCTACACAACACTCTGCACACCATGCAGTCTCTCCCCTGCACTCCACTCTTTCCCTCTACACAACACTCTGCACACCATGCAGTCTCTCCCCTGCACACCACTCTTTCCTTCTACACAACACTCTGCACACCATGCAGTCTCTCCCCTGCACACCACTCTTTCCTTCTACACAACACTCTGCACACCATGCAGTCTCTCCCTCCCCAACCCTTTTTGTTCTTATCTTCTCCCTTGCTCTTTTTTATCTTTTATCTTTCTTTCCCCCTCTTATTTCTCCCTCTATTTCTTCCTCACTCTTTTGCTCTCACTCCTCTTCCTCCTATCTTCACTTTTTTCCCTTTTTCCTCTAGTTCCCTTCCTCTCAGCCCCAATCCCTCCTCTCTCCATCCCTTCCCCCTACTTTCTCTCTCTGGACAACTACATTTCATTTTAAATATTTGTATTTACATGTATATCCTCTCTTTTTATAATTTTGTGACAGACACGGGGCAGAGGAAGTCTCACCTTCAGACAGGGTGGCGCATTTCCAACAATCTCACTTTGCGGGCACAGGCTATCGTCTCGGTGAATCTCAGTCAGAGTCAAGTCATGCTGTACCTGGTCTGGCAAAGAGGAAACCACCTGTAGGTTCTACCATGTAGTTTCTGTATTATGCTAAGCAGGGCCTGGTGCTCAAATAGTGGCTGTGTATTGGTTGTAAAAATTGATCAATCATCTGTGAATGGTTGAGGTTGAAGAAATTGCATAGCTAACAGTACAATTGTTGAGTAAGTATGACCTGTACCAAGTGTCAACTAATAAATAATACACCTGTGACTGACTAATATATGCAGGTGTGCTGAATACGCACATGTTAGCTTGTCTCGTTTGCCACAAACTTTATGATAAGGAGCACAATTATTATTACGGTATTAAAACATATTAGGATGTTTTACAAGTTATTCGACCACCTCGGGGCTATGATCAAGCCTGTGTACCAGCAACCATTCTTTATTTCTGTCTTCATTATTTATTTAGCCGTGTATTACCCATTGCACCTTTGTATAGCCTCTATATTGATAATTTCTATGTTTAAATAATCTCTGTGCTAGTCTCTGTTATTTAGTCTCTGTACGAGTCATTATTATTTTTCTCCTGCATACCAAGCCCTATTTTCTATTTAACCTTGGCTTAGTTTGACATAGATGATCAAAACTATTTTACTTAACATGACAGCTCTATTTATAAGTAGCTACGTACATACCGTAGGTAGGAGCTCTGTTTATAGGTAGCTACGTACATACCGTAGGTAGGAGCTCTGTTTATAGGTAGCTACGTACATACCGTAGGTAGGTGATGCTTTTATCTTATGCCCATGTATTTGATAAGTGCTTACAATACTATCTGCAGCAGGATCATCCTATGTGCGGTTGTTCAGAAGGCTTTTACATCACTTCGTTCTCATTTTCTAATTCTGTTAGTGACGAGCACACTTTTGTGTTTTCTAAGAATGTTGAAAATGATAATCTATGCTAGGTGATAAACTGATCACAATACCCTCAAATAGATGACAGATTATAACAGTGCTTGGTAAATAGTACTAGTGATGATCCCATTGTTATAACTTAGTTTATTTAGAAGGTTTTAAAATGCTTGTTTATAGTCTGTAATGTTGGCCTTATAAGTAATGGCCAACATAGCTAGTTTGTTTCGCATCCTCAGACTGGCCAGTCCGTAATATTGACACAGATGATTCATATGTCTATGTTTTACTGATAAATGGCCTCCTTATGTCATTGCCAAAGGCTTGCTTCATGAGCGTTTTTTTCTCTAAAGTTGGTTTGTTGTTCTACTAACATCAGAATCGTTGATGAAAGATGAAATATCATGATTACATGTATATTGTTGTAAATAAATATCATTTTTAAGTGCTGTCAGTTAACCTTGAAACATATTCACATTTAAAAATAGAAAAAAATGAAAAAGAACCTTGAACAAGTAGCCGCCATAGTCAGCGTACAACCCATGCCGCTATTCATCATTTGTTGCTCACTGTCGCCTCTCAAATGGGCGTCAACTCAATAATGCATCGTTCCATATGCAGTAGTTACTCTTTTACAGATTGTTCATCCTGTAATCTATGAATAGCTTCTTTTCAAAGCCCTAGTATATCTCACAGTGCTACTGCTAGTGCTTCCTCAGATGCATACGGTTTTATTTACAAATTTGTGTAGCGCGTTCAGATTTTGGAATTTTCTGTTTTAGCAGTGTATACAGTCCTTGTCAGAGGAAATTTGTATTAATTTAAATGTCATAGTTGCTGTCATTTTTGAAGACTACCATAGTTTATTCCAGGGCACAGTTTTTGTTCTGTTTGAACGTTTAGAGTTTGGATTTATTTTAGAACTCATACAATCACACATCCCATGTCATCTGACCTACATATCTGACCAACATTCGTTTTCCAACTGTAGTCAGATTAACCTTTATTCATTCGTATTGTGCCAATTTCAGACTTTTCAAAATATCCTGCTTCATATAAGAATATGCGGCTGTGTTGAAGGTGCTTTGTATTTTACATTTAAAAAAACTTTGAATAGGCTTTACTCAAATGTTCTATTATAATAGAAGATAGTGCAAGTCAAAGGGGAGTGATTTTTCTTAATACCAATAGTTAAATTTTCCCCAAAGGGCTTTTGGCAAGTAGCCCAATGTACTTGATTGATTGTATCGCGAGTGTCTTGGCTTATTTTGTGCAAACTGATCACTGATCTACAAGTTTGAACTTGATCAGTATAGGCACCTCTCCAAGGGATACACTTGAAGGAGCCTCTTAATTTCCATACATTAGAGTGTGCTTTATAAGCCCAAGGAGCTGCCTATATGATGAATTAATGTAATTGATATTTAAAGAATAGAGGAAGCATAATATTATTATGCTTTATTATTCATCTTGAGGTGTTGACTGATGTTCTAAAAAAAAGAATCAAGGAGATTGACCAACCAGAAGCTGAGATATAGCCAGCCAAACACAGGTCTACCAAAAAACATAAGTGTTTTGGTAATCATCAATATATGACGTATGAAATCGACTTGTGTGCCATTGGTCAATTAAGCCAACTAATGCGCTCGCCTATAACAATCACGACGTTTTAATTGGCTTAATCCCTGGAAGTATAGAACAATCAAATTGGGCCTAACAATCATCGCTCCTAGAATTCCGAACCAGTCCCTCTGACGTGTAGATTAGTTTTATCATAAAATAATTACACGCATCTATTATTTCGCAACATTTCGCTATCTTGCTAGTTCAGCTCAGTTTTGTTGTTCTACTTAGCTTCCCTATTCAGACTCATCTTTAGCGTTGTTCAGATTTTTTTTAACTATAGCTAATAAATGGAATCAATTAAATCAATCTCGGTTATCATTTGGAATTTTCTACAAATTATATTAGTTACATCATTTATTCTATACGCAGTTATATTATTATTTTGTATAATATGCATTATGATTATTATATAAATCATAAAAAATAATCATAGATAAGATAATAGATCAATAGAAAAATCAAATCAAAGGTTATCGTTTTCTTTTCTTATAGCAAGAGCAGCACGGTCAAGTTAGTCTTTTTTAAGATTATGGCTGTAGTGAACTTACAGTCTGTTAATAGTGACGATAATCATGAAAATCAACTGAATGCTGCAGTAGATACACAGTAGAAGAATGCTGCAGTAGATACACAGTAGAAAAATGATGAAGGAACAAAAAGTCCCATTCCTACTTCTTATTCTAAACAAACTGCAACTCGCGGATATCGCATATAGACTATACACGTGCCGTTCGTTGAACAGATGATCTTCGGAGCATATCCGTGGAGATCGAGTTAAATTTTGAAGCACAATAGTCAAAATCTGCTCTTCTGCTTTGAAAAATCATGGCGAGGGGTTGTGGGCAAATGCCTTTACCACACAATGTTTGGTTGATTTTTTGAGAAACCAGAGCTAGTCTGTAAATTATTATCTATCGCGAGAAGCGTTTCACATCTCGTCGCCAAAACAATCATTATACATAACGGCGGTAAGGGTGCGCAACTCCGGCACATGACCATTAAGTCGATTTCATACGTCAGAGTTTTCGGGATTTTCGAAGGGTTTTCCTCTGATTCTTTATTAGGTAGACCTGTGTTTGGCTGGCTATATCTCAGCTTCTAGTGGGTCAATCTCCTTGATTCTTTTTTTAGAACATCAGTCAACACCTCAAAATAACTAATAAAGCATAATAATATTATGCTTTCTCTATTCTTTAAATGTTTTGACTCGATTCGAAGTTTACTTAATATATTTTAGTAGCCATTTTGTTTTATAAAAGAATGGATCAGACAGAGAGTTGCCTGCCTCAAAAGGATGTAAGACAGAACTTGACCTATGTTGTGCCTAGGTAGATAGTACTGATGTTACTGTTGTCCCTTGTTTTTCTCTCTTACCGATTTAAGAGATAGAGTTTTGTGTCTTGTTTATTAGGACCTTCCAGATATGTTTACGTGTTGCTAGGTAACTGTGGTCTTGAAGATGTGGCGGCAAGGCTTCACACTCAACGATGGGTCAATGCGGTTATTTGATGATCCAGAAAATAGGCAGTTTTTAAACAGTATCCATAGAGGGTGAGTGTTGTGTACACATATAGATGGTTAAGTGTTGGTCACACAGATGATGATAAGTGATGCTCATACAGATGATGGTAAGTGTGGCTCACACAGTTGATGGTCAGTGTGGCTCACACAGATGATGATAAGTGATGCTCATACAGATGATAATAAGTGATGCTCATACAGATGATGGTAAGTGATGCTCACACAGTTGATGGTCAGTGTGGCTCACACAGATGATGATAAGTGATGCTCATACAGATGATAATAAGTGATGCTCATACAGATGATGGTAAGTGATGCTCACACAGTTGATGGTCAGTGTGGCTCACACAGATGATGATAAGTGATGCTCACACAGATGATGATAAGTGATGCTCATACAGATGATGGTAAGTGATGCTCACCCGGATTATGGTAAGTGTTGCACATAAAAGTGATGGTAAGTGCTGTATGTGTTGTAAGTAGTGTCTGGTTACACTCGTGTAGGCCTCTTGCTATTAGTCATTTCCTATGATGCAATGCGTTGTGTTATCTGCAACATGGTTGAATAATAGTACCGGATAAGTACATTTATGATAAAAGGTGTTCTTCCAGATAAGTTATATCTTTATTAAATGCTTATGAAATGTTTCATGGAGTCTGTTGTACTTGCCTCCATATTGCTCAGTATTTACTATATTTTACAGTATTTGCTCACAGAATGGCTGACTAATTGCTTTCTACTCTTAGGGAGATTCCTCAGGAACTAGTCACTATGGCGGATGGGGGAAAAGTGGCTGTTGACATGGAGGACCATTCCTCTGAAGAATATCAGCCTCCGAAACAACCCAAAGTACAAGCCTTTGCTGGTTCTGGACAGACTCTCGGCAGTGACAGCTTGCCTCAGGTAAACACCCAGTAAACCCTCTAGTATCCTTGCTTCAGTCATAGTCATTATGATTCGCTGGTGATCCCTTCATGATATCAGTCTGTATGTGCTTGTTATATGTTGCACAGACTGGGTGTTAATACTACATAAAAGGCTATACAATAAATTCTCGGGTTACGACGGCTGTGACTTACGACCGTGACTTACGACATTTTGGGGTTATGACGAACCCTATAAAAAATGTAAAATAACATTAAAACGCGTTTCCGTCTTACACTGTTCAAGGTAGTGAGAAATGCAACCTATTGCGAACTAGTTTGTAGTGCTCAGCAGATGAATACGCTGTGCGGTGGGGCTAAGTGAGGTACACCATTTTGATTGTTTGGCCATTCATTCTCTCACGTGTTTTATCATTTGTTGTTTTAATAATATTTACTTCAATTCATGTGGTAAGGAGCTGTTTTATTTAATTTATACTTTGTTTTGTCATTTGATACATTTTGTTATAGTACTGTACAATACTTTACATTACAGGGCGTTTAGAGTAATTTATTTATGGTGTTCAAACTTACACTGAAATTCGACTTACACCGCGGTGTAAGAACGGGTCAATGATGGCCCAATGTCGAAGACACCTTGTATTTCTAAAGGAGTTGAATGCATTGATGAAATGTACGTTTCAACAGCATTACCTAAATTGGATATAGGCCTACATTGTTTGTCATGTAATTTATAGCATCACACTGCTAGGAAAGAGTGTCCCAAACAAACCAATCATAATGTGGCACTAGTATATTTCCGTTATAAAATATTAAAGGTCAGCAAAGGTCAGCATGTGTGAATATTTTTTGTTTTGCTAATTGTTAGATGTTTCGAAATTCTAAAAATTACACCTCTTCTAGCGCTGCATCTAATCAGAAAATTTTTTTATTGTATTTAGACAAGGCTAAATATTTTGTTAAAAGCTATTGCCAGGCAAACTGAAAATAATTAAAAATGGTCTTGCCAATATATTTTATATTCTTACAGAAACTATTTGATCAAATTGTCGTGAAAACGTGGTGCTAATGGAAGTATAGATGTAGCGTAACTCGAGTGTGGCGAGTGATTCTCTAGAAAGAAATCCTGCTGATAACAATAGGTGACTTGAGGCTGTGGTCACTTTCAATTTACAAAGAGTAAACTAATGCTATCGCTGAAGTCACAATGTGTTTGAGCACCCTTATGCGCATCCAGTGATCCCTCATTTTTTGGGGTTAATCGGAAAAAGCGATTTCATCAAAAAGTGAAAATTGCACAAATTAAAAGTCGACTCGAGCCTATGTTAGACATATTTATTATTATTTCATTTTCAGTATTTTTCATTTCTTTGAGTCACAGCACATTTTAGATCTCGATTGAAGGACACAGAGGCAGTTTTTCGGATGTCGTCATCATTCTTAATTTTCCAAGTCCGTAATGGCCTCTTTTCCTTAAGCACTTTTTCTTTGTCCAACAATTATACTTTTTCACTGATGGTAAGAACTCTCTTTTTTTATTCATCAGATGCTTTGGAAGGCGCTGATTATTAGTACTGATTATTTCGGTGTCGATTCCGAGGGTGTGAAAAGGCATCGAAGAGCTAAAAATATGTCCAAAGAGCACACATAAGTAGCGAGGTATTGCGGTGAAGGTAGACGAATGCTAAACTGTGAGCTTTCTTCGCTGTGACAGAGTGTGCACATGTGATGCTTCCGTTATGCATCTCTGCCCATCAAAGTTTTTATTTTGCGAATAATATTTCTGAGTAATTGGCAGATAACTGGAATCACAGACAATAAAGCTCAAATCAGGGAGGGACCGCTGTATATTCAACTATTTTTACACATCATCGCCAAAATTCGACAGCACTATAGATATTTGGTTGTTGGAAATATTATTCACATTGATCAAACCCTCAGTTTCTGCTGGTATTCTCTATTACATAAGGAAAAGTATGAAGAAATGGCTAGATGCATTTTATTTACAAAGGTAAGCTTTTAAAATGAATATACTGCATGATAATAACAATTTGAATTAATTTGTGTAGCAACTCTAGCTAGTAAAATTCCTGTTTGAATTTTTATGTCTCAGCAAACATTTATTCTTTGAAAAGCTAAGTAGAGTTAATTTCCTTCTATCTACTTTATGTTGGCATGTAAATATTGCTAGCTATTTTATAGTAATGTGTCATTAATGGTTTACTTTGTAGCGCAGGGAGGCACTGTTGCTGTAAAAAGAGTCAACTTGTGAAAAAGTGTTTGGTAATAGAATTTGCTGAACTTCCAGAAAAGTGTTGAACTGCAATCCTTGACTTTGCTCACCAGCAATATTTTGTAGAAAAATCATGGAATGTGTTCTAAAAAAGAAGTGTTAGTGTGTCCTAAGACTAAGCTGAACGATTGGCTACAAGTTCATGTACTTATTGATACATATTTACAATATTTTGTTCATTTGTTGTATGTATCTGATATTTTTTGGGCAAATACTTGATTAGTTGATGACCAAGGTTATGCGTTTTTAGTTTGGCTTATAATAGTTACGGAGCATCAGACCGTTGCTATAAAGGGATTTATTGTACCTAATTTATTGTGAATGCATTGCATGTCATTGCACTTGTAACATACATAACTATCGGCTTAATCGAATCACCATTGTTCGCCGAGGAAAAAAGAAAATTTCTCAAGATATAATATCCCTATAGCTTTTGTATCCCGAAGCAGTGTAGAATTCTGAGTTACTATAATCAAATTTTATCTATGTAAAGTAATATAAGATAATCATGTTAGATATGTGCACACAAAATGCATAACAATCAACAGTGCTACTGCTAATTATGCACTAAATTCCTTCATAATGCAATTATGTGCAGAATTAACAAGCCAAGCGTCACTTTTGTTTTTTCCCTAACAACATCAATTTTGATCTAAAATATGAAGGAATACATAATTTCAATCAGTAAAAGAATCTGCAGTTGACAAGCATAATTAGTGAACATATGTAATTGTCTCATTATGGTTGACTTGAAATTAGTACAAGGCACACAGTATATAGCTGTGTTGCTACTAGGATGAGGTTCTAAGCACAATGCGATTGAGAGTTGAGTAATTAGACAAATGTAATTGATCTAATATCAGACACACTTTCAAGGCTGATTCACACTGTATCACCATATGTCGGCGTTTTCATTTCAGTGTTCATCCTCGACTGTGTGACCCAGGGGCCGATAGCATCGACAAAGAGGCGCTAATACGTCGAGAAAGTTTACAGCTATCAAACTTTTCCGATATTTTTCCGAGCATTGACGCCAGCCTGTACAATTTGAACCATTTCGGTGATAGTAATTTGCGGTCGCAGATAGCGTGAATTATTTATTTCCGTTTATGATAGTCGCTGCGGGACTAGTATTTGATTCGAGCATGGAAAACGAGGAGGTTACGTCGCGAAAAATTAAAAAGAAAAATGAGAACACTCCGTATCTGAGTATTTCCTGATGCAAACGCAGATAGGTTTGTGATAGACAAAATTGTTATCATCGATAATCACCGAAGTATTGCGGCATCAACGCCGAGATACAGCGATATAGTGTGAACCAGCCTTTAGCGTACTAGTCAGGTCTTCTATTGCGTGCAAATACTTTTAAGCATGTTCTTATATTAATGCAGTTTATTTTCATATCAACAAGTTTGGAAATAAAAATATAGTTTAATAATAAAGATTAAATAAATTCAGGTAGCATGGTAAGTGCCATCATTTGCTGAGAACATATTCTTAATGTTCTAAACAAATGTACTCACTAAATGAAAACTTTAGTCCGAAACAGAACCTTGCTCGCCATACCCCAAATTCCACAAATTCCTTATGTGTAGATGCTTAAAATTTTGCATTTGAATAAAAAACAAAGGTTATTATATTTTATTTATTAGTTTATTGCTCCACAAAGTTTTTGTTTTATGTTAATGCAGTTTTTATAAAATACGGAATAGTTTTTATTGTTGCATGTTCAAGTACTGTAGTATAAGTATACTTTTGCTGTTTTGGAAATGAGATGGGTATTGGTGAAACTTTAAAAGGTATTCTTTACATTTTGAAAACTACAGGCAATTTTTTGTCAATATATTTTTTGTTGAGAACTGAAATAATTTTGATGGGTAGCGCCTGTCAAAATATCACCTGAACATGTGATATTTTGGCAGGTGTTTATAACCCAAATATGTTTGTCACGAATATCACAAACATATTTGGGTTATTTCTGTTGAGTTTTTTGGGTTTTTAGTTGTTCATATTCATGCTCAAAATTTTCTTTTTTATGCAAATGGGTTAGAATTGTCAGTAAAATTTTGCCGCAATAATATTTAACAGCTGCGCAGCCCACATTTTAAGGCCTTCATCACCAGGCGTTTATCCAGGCCTATTTCTGGTGGTTGAGCTTTTGCCAATGAATATTATTGCAGGCAGCAAGCAGTGACGTGGTACCAACCACTGCTGCCGTTCAAGTCACGATTGATGACACACTTCCTGTTACAAACATTCAGATTCGTCTCGCTGATGGATCAAGGTTAGTCTGTACTTATCTATTCTACTTACATGTGCTGCTGTTCAACCTCCAGTAAATTAAAGATGGCAGGTTTGAGGTAAAACATTTAAGAATTGTAGAACCACAACTAGCAAAATTCAGCTTAAAGACTCCAATTTTGTATTTCCCTTGTTTTGCGTTTGCTTTCTTGAGTGATAGCACAAAACAAGTATTCATAGAGACATCGCATGCAAGCTATACAGCGAGTTGTATAGGTGTAGCGTACATTGGTAAATAGAGGATAATGTACCGTCAGATTAGATATGGATATTGTGCAGTCGTAAAAAAAGAGTATTAATGTACTGCAGGAGGTGAAATGGGGCTAAAAATCAAATTATGCGGTGGAGAGGTTAGTTCAGGAAATTGCATCAGCTGAAACACGCTAGAGTAGAAAACAGTTACGTTGTAAAACCTCTCGACCTAAAAGTCATGTTTGTAATTCCAGACATTTGGGAACTTCGGAAGAAGTTTTAGATACTCCGTGTGAATATGTAGGTTTTTTACATTGCATCAGTTGATCAAAGTCAGCAGTGCAGAAAAAGTTCTGAGAGTATTTAAAATTGTTATTTCTGACCACAAACTCACTCACCACAGCCATCCATTGGTGGTTATGGTCATGAGAGCTGTACTCTTTCCCCTGAAAATAAACTGGTGCGCATTGATTTTTGACAGCTTTGTCATACTTGTGGTCGCTCTCTATTCCATAGTAGTACATATGCGTAAATCACAGCTAGATCAGAGTGTTCCTGAGAAGCCTATTAAATCTCATGATGAAATTGAGCAGTGGTCAGCTTTAATTCTCATGAGCTGAATGACTTTCCTAGGGCCAGTATCCATGAGTAACTCATAGCACAGGGAGGTGTGCAGTATTTACTATTAACTCATTGTATAGTGAGTTGTGCAGTATCCACTATTAACTCATTATACAGTGAGTTGTGCAGTATCCACTATTAGCTCATTGTACAGTGAGTTGTGCAGTATCCACTATTAACTCATTATACAGTGAGTTGTGTAGTGCCCACTATTAACTCATTGTACAGTGAGTTGTGCAGTATCCACTATTAACTCATTGTACAGTGAGTTGTGCAGTACCCACTATTAACTCATTGGACAGTGAGTTGTGCAGTATCCACTATTAACTCATTGTATAGTGAGTTGTGCAGTATCCACTATTAACTCATTATACAGTGAGTTGTGTAGTACCCACTATTAACTCATTGTACAGTGAGTTGTGCAGTATCCACTATTAACTCATTGTACAGTGAGTTGTGCAGTATCCACTATTAACTCATTGTACAGTGAGTTGTGTAGTACCCACTATTAGCTCATTGTACAGTGAGTTGTGCAGTATCCACTATTAACTCATTATACAGTGAGTTGTGTAGTGCCCACTATTAACTCATTGTACAGTGAGTTGTGCAGTATCCACTATTAACTCATTGTACAGTGAGTTGTGCAGTATCCACTATTAACTCATTATACAGTGAGTTGTGTAGTACCCACTATTAACTCATAGCACAGGGAGTTGTGCAGTATCCACTATTAACTCATTGTACAGTGAGTTGTGCAGTATCCACTATTAACTCATTATACAGTGAGTTGTGCAGTATCCACTATTAACCCATTGTACAGTGAGTTGTGTAGTACCCACTATTAGCTCATTGTACAGTGAGTTGTGCAGTATCCACTATTAACTCATTATACAGTGAGTTGTGTAGTGCCCACTATTAACTCATTGTACAGTGAGTTGTGCAGTATCCACTATTAACTCATTATACAGTGAGTTGTGCAGTATCCACTATTAACTCATTATACAGTGAGTTGTGTAGTGCCCACTATTAACTCATTGTACAGTGAGTTGTGCAGTATCCACTATTAACTCATTATACAGTGAGTTGTGCAGTATCCACTATTAACTCATTGTACAGTGAGTTGTGTAGTATCCACTATTAACTCATTGTACAGTGAGTTGTGCAGTATCCACTATTAACTCATTATACAGTGAGTTGTGTAGTACCCACTATTAACTCATAGCACAGGGAGTTGTGCAGTATCCACTATTAACTCATTGTACAGTGAGTTGTGCAGTATCCACTATTAACTCATTATACAGTGAGTTGTGCAGTATCCACTATTAACCCATTGTACAGTGAGTTGTGTAGTACCCACTATTAACTCATTGTATAGTGAGTTGTGCAGTATCCACTATTAACTCATTATACAGTGAGTTGTGCAGTATCCACTATTAACCCATTGTACAGTGAGTTGTGTAGTACCCACTATTAATTCATTGTACAGTGAGTTGTGCATTATCCACTATTAACTCATTATACAGTGAGTTGTGTAGTATCCACTATTAACTCATTGTACAGTGAGTTGTGCAGTATCCACTATTAACTCATTATACAGTGAGTTGTGTAGTACCCACTATTAGCTCATTATACAGTGAGTTGTGCAGTATCCACTATTAACTCATTATACAGTGAGTTGTGTAGTGCCCACTATTAACTCATTGTACAGTGAGTTGTGCAGTATCCACTATTAACTCATTGTACAGTGAGTTGTGCAGTATCCACTATTAGCTCATTGTACAGTGAGTTGTGCAGTATCCACTATTAGCTCATTATACAGTGAGTTGTGTAGTATCCACTATTAACTCATTGTACAGCGAGTTGTGCAGTACCCACTATTAACTCATTATACAGTGAGTTGTGCAGTATCCACTATTAACTCATTATACAGCGAGTTGTGCAGTATCCACTATTAACTCATTATACAGTGAGTTGTGCAGTATCCACTATTAACTCATTGTACAGTGAGGTGTGCAGTATCCACTATTAGCTCATTGTACAGTGAGTTGTGCAGTATCCACTATTAACTCATTGTACAGTGAGTTGTGTAGTGCCCACTATTAACTCATTGTACAGTGAGTTGTGCAGTATCCACTATTAACTCATACAGTAAGTTGTGCAGTATCCACTATTAACTCATTGTACAGTAAGTTGTGCAGTACCCACTATTAACTCATTTTGTATTTCCATTCTCATGCAGTATCTATTGATAATTGGTAGTGATAAGCCAAAATGAGTTATGCACTACCCAATAACTTCTCAGTGTAAGATCCCACAATACCAATTCTACATGTATAGTAATGAAGCAGAAGTGGCCAATCCTTTCTTGTGAGTTTCTAGAAATCTGTATATTCAAAAGCATTTTTTAAACACACAACTCGGTTTGTGATTGTTAATAAAACTCAGTTTCAGCTACCCTGGACATTCATGCTGCATACAGGTGACCACATTTTGTTTTTTAGAGTTTTCAGCATTTCTCTTACCTTCAGCCAAGGCACATCTTTTGTATTTCTTTGACGAGAAACCTTTATACAAGAGAAATGCTGGCAAACAGGGACTTGTCTAGACTGCGAAATATCACACGATTACAGTAGTGTATCTAGGTATAGCACTGACTGACCTGCCTTCATACCTCACTGGGCTGGAAACTTCCACTCATGTGATACTGTTTGAATACCTTGGAATGACCTTCCCCTTTTCTCGTGCCTAGTACGGAGAAAAATAATATATTCTAAATTGAAAACAGCATATTTTTGTCAAGTTTGAGATTCTTGTACATATATAATTGTAGGTTGGTGGCCAAGTTTAACCATACACATACAATCGGCGATGTAAGGAGTCACATCGCAGCTTCAAGGCCAGAGTACGTTGGAGTTAGCTTCTTCTTGCTTACCACCCTGCCTAACAGACGTTTAACGGATGACAGTTTGTCCCTTAAAGATGCTGACTTGCTTAACGCGACTATTATGCAAAAACTATAGCTATCATCTAATAGGTTTTTATTGTTGATCTCTCTAGCTGTGGCATTTCGCCGAGTTGTAGAAGCGACTAGAAATTTGCCTTATTTTCACATAGTTATCATCGAGGGCAATCACCTTTGCTGTTAAGATTCCACATCTAGGGTATCGCCTTATACACGCTGTTAAAGATTAAAAAACAATGTGTTCAAACTTATTGCTATGCTAATTTCACAACTCGATTCAGAATGTACTAATACTATGAGCCACTCATTTGATATGTTAGAAGTTAGATGCCTAGCTCTGATCTCACGCGCAGTTGCTGGCTGTGGTCTACGTTAGCCTATTCTTAGTAAGGATTTAGGCTAGGGGAGTAGACAATCTCTCCTTAGAAGCTAGCATGATTATCTAGTGCATTTCTGATCTGAATTTACTTTTTGCCGCAGCATTGCTCATGTTGAATTACTGGATAATTGCCTCTATTTTGTAAAAGCAGTTAAAGTTTGTACAAAGGATAGGTTATGCCTCACGGGACTGAGTGGGACTGAGTGCAGCGTATGGCTTTAATTATTAGATAATATCCTGAGTAAGATTTATTTCTTTAATTGTTTAACAGATGTCTGGGCATAAGCCAAGGTGTTTAATAGTGAGCAATTAAAATATGTATCGTACCAATCAATTGTAGCAAGATGCCCTCGTAGTCCGCTAAATATATCACTGGGAGACGTAACTCACATATTTTGCTGCAATAGCAAGAGACTTGGATAGCTTAGTAGCGCAGTTTTTCATCGTCAGCACAAATAATGTATTTTATTGATATTTGGCCAAGTCAATGATGTAACATCCTGTTGGGAGATGAGTAATAACTAAGCATCTCGAGGGATGAGAGGTATGACCTCAATGCATCCTGTTTCTCACAAACAAACTTTTCGCATCAGCTCTTTTTACGTATGTTTTTAATAATTTCAATAACAATCTTGCACATTTGCTTTTAGCGTTTTTGTAGAAACACCAGGAAATAACTACCTATGGAATGCCTACTAACATGTATAAGTGTACAATTACTTGAACTTGTTTCTCAAACTAGATCTTTGGTCTCCTGGCTAATGAACCTTTCCGCTATTTGTTTGTGAAAGCAGTAGGTTCAGTTGGTCGAAATACTATTGCTGAAGTGGTTGCCATACTATTAATGCATTGTTGCAATTGTCTTGCGTACTCAGAGGGGTCAGGAGTGGGCAGGGACAAGAATCGAATCAGCGTGGTCAACTGTTAGTGAGCAGCTCTGGACAGCAAGTGTCAGAAACTTTGCGTTGAAAACTTGTTGCTTCCTCATTGAGTTTGTTCAGATGAACACTTAGTATTACTATTGTGAAAAGGCAGGTTGTGAATTGATGTGTATAATGACTTGCCTATGAATTTTCAATTATTAATTATCATTTAAATACAGACGCTACAAATACAATACAATAAATACTTTACGCTTCTTTACCAATAAATATTGTCAAGCGTGTAATAACTAAATTTGTTGACAGTCAACCTTGTTAGTCCGGATGTCGGTGAAGACTGGACATAGTCCATGGTAAAGATAAATTGTTTGATGCTCAAATGTTAGTGATGAAAGTTGCCAATAGATGGTGCACTCCGCACCCACCCATGCTGCTGCGGTGCTTGTCAGAATTCCGTTTATTTACCCACCAAATTCACACACTTATACTCAGCATTTTAAGGCAATATTTCTGCGTTTAGAGATAATTCAGTCTTATTTTTTTGGCATGTTTCGGTAAAAAATAGAAGTCTTATTCATGTCTTCACGAGGCCATCTGCATAAGATTAATATTTACTTATGTGTTTAAACTAATTTCTTCACAGCCTGAATATTTTTCAATAAACTCCTATTGTGTACAGTATATACACGTAGCGCAATGTTTATAGAACATATACATGTGATGTTTCCTATATGAACTTGTATATACATGTAGGCATATTCATTAAACTGAACAATCGGCTGAACCGAATCACACATGACCCTTATAAGTTAATTATAATAAGTATCGACTGTATTTACGTTCTAAAATAACAAGTTTCGTGTAGAATAAGCGAATTAATGAGGTTTTTAAAGATTACTTGTTATCAGGATTAGATTATAAGATGAGTGTGGCTGATAACAATTTGAATAAACCTCTCAAATAATTGTCATGTTCATTATATTAAGGCATTTGTTCATGCAGTCAAGGTCACATATCCATAATGAGTATGATTCTGCCAACGAAAGGAATGTGTAGCAGTGGCCTTGGAGAATTGCTTGCTTTCGTGTTATTAGCTTATTCAGCAGGAAATATCAGTTTGCACTGTTATTTGTGTGATTGGTGAGTCAGTGATTGTCTGCTACATAAATACAGTAAGGTTATCTAAATCATCCTCTTTCAATTTGTTATTTACCAGGCAAATTCCAACATACAAGTGTAAAAAGTGATACCAAACTAATAGCTTTTTGCTCCTATAAAAATATATAAGCTAGCTCAGACCTACGGATTGGTAGACCACAGCCTTGCACGGTTAGTAAGTCATTACCGCACATCTCTGCGAGAGATACTGCTAAGACGAGGTGTCAGCTGTCACCCAAACCTAACAACCCGTTTTACCAGCTTCTCTTTTTGCTGGTAATAGAAAAAATTGAGATTTCTTGGCAAGTATACACACTGATCAGTTCCAAGAGTGAGTCGCTCCTAATGAAGGTGCCGAATAACATGAAACAGTGCCAGTGCTTGTGGGTTATGGAGAATCATTAAAAAAGGTAGGAAAATTGATGTGTTTGAATGTCAAATACTGTTTGCCTGCAGAGCAAAATGTTAATGAGCTCAGAGTAAGGTCAGCTTGTTTACCGTTAAAACAGTCACTACGTTTCCATGACGCTGGTAATCCGCAAGTTTGCATCCACATATTTTTATCAAATGTTTCGTGTTTACGAAAGATGAAAACTGCGCTCACGAATGATGCGTAAAAAAATGCCGTGCAAGCTATTCCATTTTAAACCATTTTTCAAACATCAGTCGTTTCTATCCCGAAAGCGAGCAAGCGTGCGTTGCTATGATCTTTGGCTTGGAATTCCTTATCTTTTTGAACAGAGCTTCCAAGTTAATCTGCATCATGCGGATGGATGTTCATCGAAACACTTATCACACGGTAACTCAACGTACACACAACTCCAAATCTGCATCATTCACATTTATTCACAATGGAAACATAATGAGTCAGTTATTGTGGGTGTCTAGATCTAAAACACATGTGCACTAGTACACAACTTGATGAATGTGAAGGTGGGTGTTAACAAATGTACAAGTGTGTAAAGCATAAAAAACTTGTCGCCGCTGTAAATCACATTTTTATGACAAAATCTTTACTAAATCAAGCATGTTACTTTTGCTAAGCTTTGATTCATTCACAGAAATTTTTTTTACAAACTTATGATTCAGTATTTCTTGATGATGAAAATCTCTATTGTCTAGTGACACAAACACATTCTACCAGTTTCCTCTACTGGAATTGGAAACAACTTACAAAACAAGATTTTATTAGGCAGGTAGCTAGAGCCTTTAATATACCAGTAATATACCAGCTCGCAGTAGGGAATGTGCTATGTTTCTGCGTTAGATGGAGCACAGGCTCTATATTGTGCTTGGCTAGGATTTTCATTTGTTTTGAGCAAACCACGCGACCCCTTGATGTTTTGTATAGGTCTAAAAATTATGCACATCTTTTTGACTGGGATGGACTCACTCTTTTTTATCTCTCTTATATTTTATTTAATATGTTGTTCTGTTGTTTTATTTAATATATTTGTGTACGTATCGTTTTAAAGAGGAATGCTAGTCAGAATTTGTCGTAAATTCCATTCTAGTATATAATACGGTGTTGCGATACTATTGGGTCATGTAATAGTGCATAAACCCTATTTGCTGTTTTTTCTTCAGCACTTACATTGTTGGAAATTTGAATATATTGCTTACTGTTCTAAAACTTTGGATTTCAGGTCCCCTTCCCAAGGCCTAGCCTTTGTTCTCAAGTGATTGTAAAATAGTACGGTAAGGAGCTCAGATCAAGACTTCACAAAAATATTTTAGCTATTGCGAGTAGTCGTTGGGCGCACAGGTCAAAGATTTATCACAAAAAATTGTCTTTCATTATGTATAACATGCGAAATAAAGAATAGCTTTTTTTCATCTCATCAGATTTTACCAATCACGTAAACAATTCTTTGTATCGTAATGTCAAACTTTACCACCGGTCGCCAAACTAACGCACTTATTGTCTGACTCGAAATTCTAAAAATTGTTACGTTCAAACATTAGTGAACGAGTCCCGAGTCTCTCTATCATGGATATTTAAGGAAAGATTCTTTTGTCTCTGGTAACAGGTCGCTTATGCAAAGCTATGCGATATATTTTTAATCAATAGAACCATCTTTCAGGCAGTAGATTATAAATAATAGATCTTACAGTGTATCTCTTCCAAAGCCATTTTATCTCTTCCTTCAATGGTTAAAGCTAAAGGTTACAGGTGCAATGGTGCCATTAAATGAGCTGGTCTCATGTCTGTTAGGGTTTGAATGGTAATTGCTGTCAAAATGTTATGATTCTGTTTGAACTGGTTTCTAATTACATTAAGTATATTAACACAGACTTGCTTCAAAGCAGGTTTTTCCAGTTTTGTATTATCAGCAAAGGATCAGGTTTTGATCTGCCACGTTCCACCAGTAGGCAATTAAAATCTTATACCTATGTGTATATAACATGTGTATATAATATGTGTATACAATGTTTATATAATATGTGTATACAATATGTGTATACAATGTTTATATAATGTGTGTATATAAAAAGTTTAGACAATTTGTGTACATAATACGTTTATACAATATGTGTATATAATTTGTGTATATAATATGTGAACATAATCTGTAGGCCTATATGGTATGGGTATATAATCTGTATATGATATATGTATATAATCTGTATATGGTATGTGTATATAATCTGCATATGATATATGTATAAAATATGTGTACATAATATAATAAGTATGTTGCATTAGATGCTTTATGAATGCGTATTGCACTTTTATATGCGCAGTAATTGTCCAACAGACATCTCAAGAGTGAGTCTATGAGAGTCTCATTGAAAATCCTACAAAAGTAAATCTGTGGCGGTCATTGAATAGCCTTCAGAAGTAATTCTATGATGGGTTGGCTACATGACAATCGCTGCTAAGGTTCCAACAGTCTGAAGCTTTGAATAGACAAATCAGCTGAACTAGCCATGACGTAAATACCTGCCAGCAAACAGCATTGGTTGGGCTCGACCTGCTACCAACCAGATGTAACTGAAGCTCGAGTTTGATTGACATTATACATGTATTATTAGTGAGTGCAACATTTATTTTATTGCATCAGAAGCGATGAATACAATCATGATTTATATAGGATCGAATGGAATCGTCCAACCATAAGACAGGAAAATAGTTAACCTATTAGTTCAATTCTGACATTGTTGTGTTCTCTTTACAAATTTCTTCTTCTACTGAAATATGATCAGTTTGATCAGTTGCTGTGTGGCTTTCCAAGTTTATTTAATAGATTACAAAAGTAAGTCTATAACAGTATCATTAAATACTATACAGAAGTAAGTCTATAACAGTATCATTAAATACTATACAGAAGTAAATTTATAACAGTATCATTAAATACTATACAGAAGTAAATTTATAACAGTCTTATTAAATACTATACAGAAGTAAGTCTATAACAATGTCATTAAATAATATACAGAACTAACAGACGTAAGTCTATAACAGTCTCATTAAATACTATACAGAAGTAAGTCTATAACAGTCTTATTAAATACTATACAGAAGTAAGTCTATAACAATGTCATTAAATAATATACAGAAGTAAGTCTATAACAGTATCATTAAATACTATACAGAAGTAAGTCTATAACAGTCTTATTAAATACTATACAGAAGTAAGTTTATAACAGTCTCATTAAATACTATACAGAAGCAAGTTCACGCAAGTCTTATTGCACCTCCTACAAGTAAATCTATAGAAGTACTATTAAATAGTGTGCAAGAGTAAGTCTATGAGTAAGTGTATGAGAGCCATTAGATAGCCTACAGGAGTAAATCTATGGCTGTCATTGATTAGCCTAGAACTGTCTGTATTTCTGATTGGTAGAGACTATCTGTTACTATGAGAGAGAGAGAGAGTTCCATAAAGAAAATATTACACTAGGGTTATTATCACTGATCGGCCATATACGCCTGCTTAATTAATTCCTTTTATGACATCTTGGCATATTTTCGACGACCAAAACATTTTTACAGCCACATTGACATGACAAAAGCCCTGTATAGCCACAAATTACAGACAGTAGGCATGTTCTATATTAGTAGATTTCCGGCAAATGGAGTATTAGTTAATAATCTATTAGAACAATTGCTGAATTCACTAAAGAGATAAGCATTGCCTAGGTATGTCAAGTTTATATGTTGGTTTAGTGTCATATACTGTTGCTGCACGCAATGCTTGGGAGAGTTTCGGAATGGCATATGCCTTGAAGGTTTCATGTAAAAGCAAATGTTTTTGTTGAAACACTTTTGGCAAACAGCTGCCATCTGCTTATCACAAGGCGAGAGTAGTGGGCTGTCCCATCTAAAAGGGTGATGTGCTCAATCAGTCATTAGGCTACATACTTGTTTTGTCAACAAGTGCATGCCATAATTACAATCAACAATCAACATTTAGTATCCTAAAGAAATAAAGCAGTTATGTTTTTGTGATAAAAACAAGTTAATGTTTATCACTCTAACGTACCTAAGGTTTGGGATAAAAATAACTCCATGTCATGCACACAGTTCTATTATAATTTAAAAGTCGTTGGAGCCATATAAGCTTTCTCTAACCCACGACACAACCTAAGATTCATTGATTGATATGCCCCAAGCATTTCTTATTATTTGAAATGCTTGGACACACACCAATGAACCTACGAAACGTGAAAAAAGAATATTGTAAAAACAATATTCTTGTTTTTTTATGACAGTCGTTCGGCTAAAGCCCAAGTGAACAAATCGGAAGCTGTGTGTGTCATGTTAAAAGGAGTGGAGTAGCTTTTCACTCTTTCAATTGTAAGCAATTTTTGAACGACTATTTGCCATTATTTATCAAAAATTATGATTAAAATAATTGGTTTAATAGCCAATAGAATAAATTAAGAAAAAATGATTGTGGTAGAAAACTAGTTACAGCATTGCGTCCCGCAATGTTCAATGTTTATGAGAAGAATGATTTCACGCCAATTGCTCACACTCATTTAAAAATACAAAGTAGTTGGCGTCAAGGAAGACCTCTGGCATTCCATTAAATATACGTTCCATATAGGGTACACTGAAAAATCTGTATTCATTCAAGTAAATTGCGCACTACACCAAGCTTCTTGATATATATTCTTTCACAGACCAAGGCTGTATTAGTCTTTAGTTAATTGTATGATTCAGCCATTATGGGAACTGATCATCCATAAGTGTAGACATGAAATACAAGTGCATCGGCAGGGGGCCAACAGCTATTCATCACCTATGATTTGTCGGGCACGTGCTTGCGCAAAAGGCCTATGATTTCATTGGGAGAATATGTACTGCATTCTTAACTCACTCAGATATTGGTTAAAAAGAATTTTGATTGGCCGATTGCTGCTGGTCACGTGACTCAAAATAAGCTAATACCCGTACAATGAATAAATATAAATCTGAATGCACGAGTAGCACTTCACTCATCTGACAGATATTTCATCTACCGCTAGCCTGCTCTTTGCTCGTTTCAAGTGTTATTGCCTGTGGTCACTTCGTCAGACATCAAAAACCATGAAATTCAACTCTGAAGACAGAATGCGGGAAGTTGTGGGGAAAGTAAAGGGCTACATCGCGGATGAGGAAGGCTGGAAACTAGCTAGGAAATCAGTGAGTAATATACTTGTTTCAGTTTCCTTTGATGCGCTATAGTTTGTAGACTAGTACAAGTAGAGATTTATCATATATCATGATTGGATAAAGGAAATTTTCATGAACATTTTCTTATAGCTAGGCGGATAAACGCTGGAACAGATTTCGAGGTAGAGATCCTTAGATAGGAAGTAAAAAGTTATTAAGTTAATGAAATATATGTGTGAACAAAGTTGAGTCATGAGCTAATGTCACAAAGGGCTCTATTTTCCACATCTCGTCAGTCTCAATGAGGGACTCAACAGCTCTCCACGATAACGCGCCACGATCTTGGCTAATTTAAATTATTATAGGTTAAAGCTTGCCATCAAGTGTGTTTGCTTTTTGAAGCTTTGATAATGCCAAGTGTGATAACAAAGTTTATTGCATAGTTACCACTGTGAATAAATAATACAAAATATCAGGAATGTGACTTTATCCGTCAGCGAGCTCAAGAGGTAGCTGAGTCAGTTTCCATTGAGAATACAAAGGAAACATAGCAAACGGCGTAGTGAAAATGAACATCAAATGAGCTTGACAATAACTAAACTATCCGTATTGTTCGCGAGATGAACGTCTGAACTCGCTAAACCTATTGTCCACCTTAATTTGTCTCAAGACTCCCATTGTGGATAAACAGTGAGCAAGGAAAAAGCCGACATAAGTCTTTGCTTACCTATTCATGCGGTAGTGTTAAATAGTGGGTAATAGACCTACCATTGCTGATCACTGAATCCTTTTTATGTTTAATAATACTAAATTATATACTTGATATGTCATGAATGATACGCAGACAATAAACAGCTATAAGAGGCTCGTATTTGAAGGATGGTGAATAGAATTGCTTTGTATAAGGCATAAATGCATAGACGGCTTCAATATTCGTAACACACGGGTCAGATACATCTATTCAAGTTCTCTGTACAACCGCGTTACACTCTTTGTTCCCATAACACTCGCTGGAATGGGCCAAGTCATTATTGTTTCATTCATATATAGCCTCAGGTGCTGTCTGATCAATAGTGAAAAATCATCTCGCTGTTAGTAATTTGTACCCGTTTCAAAGTCAACTCCTATAGCAACATAACCTAAGCTATCCCCACCTACATCGAAAAACCTATTAGATTTGTTAACAGCATATATTTTGAGATTTTTTTTATGGATTAGTACAATATAAGCCAGGCTGTCTTTCATTACCCTAATTGCGTTGTAGCTTATGTTCTTACATTTATTTTGCGCAGGAGGAGGGAGAGGTAAGCACTATCTAGCTAGGCTGGTCGTGGGGCTGATTAGAATGCTTAAGCTATGCATGAAATATGCTGTCTCGTTGCTTTATGAGTACTGGTGGACCGGTACATACTCGAGGGCTGCCCGCAACTGCACCAACCTTTCTTATTTCCCACCGGCTATCACAGATCATCTCCAAATCCCCTATAATCCGTTTGTACGCTGAGAATTACATTGTGTGAACAGCCACATAAAGCGCCTCTCCTACCATAATTTGTGAACCTGTTATCGAACTTGGTGAGCTAATCCCAACAATTATGCAGTAAAATTAATTCTCTTGGACAAGTTGACCAGCAATTTCTAGCGAGATAATCTCTTCGCTGAGAATCAAGTCATCAAAATATTTCGCTGGACTAATCACTGCATATTAATTTCTGTGAGCACTCATAGCTGGCCTGAAGCCTTCCCAGCATTCCTACACCCCTATGCAATCCCCACCCTTCTGCTTAAACCTTCGACTGCATGCTGTTAGGCTTGCATGTATATCTCGTAGCCTGATAAGCGTTATGAAATGTTAATTCAATTATGCAAGATTTATTTTTTGACCTTGAAAGGCAAACTAACAGGCAAGTTTTACTTTGTATGATATGCTGAGCACACTCTGGTACCTTCTAATGAAGCATGCTCATTAAACAACAAAAACATCCTTAGCTGTACGCTTGTCTCCATCCATCCATTGACTGTTGCAATCGCATTGTCTGTTGCAGAGAACAATTAACGTCTGGTGCAAGCCTTCTGAAGAATTTGCTGGGCACGTGTGAGTATTGTTTTCGGTCTAACATGTACGCTGTGCGTAATGGCAGCTTCCCGACACAATTAGACAGTTATTCAAGCTTTGGCTTTAGTTTCTGTGGTTCAGTTCAGACTCGCTTGTCACACATCTTCTTTGCTCTGATAGGAGTTTTTGTGACATCAACTCGGAACTCTTTTTCAAGAGATAAAAATTTACATTCTTATGTTGTTCGACTACAAAAGGTTAACACTTGCTAGACCGTCTATCTCTGCTTAAGCCTAGTTCCTATATCAGCTGCGCGGCCCTGGTACTAGTCTCGGGCAACAAAACACTTGCTGAGCTAGGCTCGGCGGCTTATGTTCGCATAAAGATGCGTCGCTGATAATTGCATAAAAATGGCCGCTGGCCATGCCATTTCGAAAGTGCTGACCTTCACCTGTACAGTGCATTTCGGGAAGTTTTGTCTGCGGCTCCTTGTAAAAGTTTAACAGTGTTGAACTCTTGCGTTGACTGCTGGCAATTACCCGTGTAGGTTGTCATTTCACTGTCGATAGCCCTTCGATCCTGCCACCAGTGTATGTGGCCTATATGGGAACCAGGCCTTACTGTATAACTTAGATTTTTGTACCACAACTATTGTTTCGTGAAGCATGTTTCTGTGGGATCTGCAACTAATTGCTAGTCGTGAGTGGGGCTGTCATACCATGCAACTGCACTAGTAGCTAGTAGCTGTTAGCTGTTGGATAGAGTGCAAGTGTTTTTACATCAATAAAAGTTTTGTCTGGCAAATTTTTGTAGCATGAATGAATGTACAGTTGTTATACATTGGGTATAAAAGGCTGCTGGTCTAATAGTAAGCACTTAATTGTTGTTCCTGCGAAAGCTTCCTGCGATTATGTGAAAACAAAGACATTCAAGTGTGTTTTGTAAGCGAACTGAACTGTCGATAGCGAGGGCATCGACTTTTTCTCGACTCTCTCTGACCTCCCATTAGGTCGCCTCTGTCATAATCCAAGCCATTATTGACAGGTTTAAAGGCATTGGGGTGATTGATGTCAGTCCAGAAACATGTTTCAAATATTGTGACCCAAAGCCTGATGGCAAGAGAGTCAAGTGGGACAAAGCCATTAAGGAGTTGGAAGTTATCGAATATCTAAAAAAAGATGACCCAGTAAGTAGCATTCTTTTTCTTATTCTAACAATTTCCTATTGGGTAATTTGATAGTTTTAGTCAATTTATTTGGCCAACAGCCTGGAGAAATGTTTAGCAAGATTTTATTAGTGTTCCTCTATCATAAAGTTTGCCTACCGTTATTAAATAAATAATTGATTTTTATTCCAACCGCATTTGTGTTATTTCTGTACTCATTTTATCATTAATGTTTGCTCAATATTGGCATTGTCTGAGCCTACCTTCATCCTCCTGTTAAACATTCTGGCAGCAATATGCTAAAAATGGCTGGCTGTAATATCCTGCAAATTAAGGCTAGCTGACAGTATTCATGTCATGGCGTTGTGGCCCTGTACTATGGGTAGCTGGTAGCTATATGGTACACAAATAGAGGTAGCTGGCAGCATTTATATGTAAGACTAGAGGTGACTGGCAGCAATATCGCCTTGTATAAGAGATAGCCATTTGCTCTCTTCACCTATGCCCATGCCGACAAGAGACAGGGCAAATGCAATATCCATAAGTGATTTGCTGATAACCAAATTAACTGTGACCGGCTGCAGGCGTTTTTATTGATTGTTTTTACCCCTTTGATACTTGTAAATGCATTTATACACCTTATACATCGACAGGCTCTCTCTCAGCTCGGAATGCATCAAATTCATAGATAGTTTTCCGTTAATAAGCTAAGAGTGTAGATGAGCATATGCTCTGCATAGCTCCATTAACCTTCTGTCTTTTGCCTACACTCGGTGATTTATGCTCCACTGGTGTCACTAAGTTCCTGGGAACATCATTTTGACCTGAATGGATAATTGCGGCTATACTCAATCATACCACACAATTAGTCTCGGCTGTTCACGCAACTACTACAACCATAAGTTTCGAGGTGACACCAAGCGCTCTGCACTCGCTTTGGAATTCGCGATTATTAAAATTTAACGACCCCGAGATTTAACGACCCCGAGTTCCTTCCAACGACTTTGGTACAACCGCGTCTAGCCATAACTTTCTTACTTATCTAACCAGTTGTGGTCTGAGCGAGCCATTTTTTCACCGAGAATATTTGTGACAATAGTCTGCGGTAAACCAGTTATTATATTATTAAGTTGTTTACTGGTCTGAGCTGTTTGACAAATTACAGCATAAAATGATGCAAGAAAGTTGTTATGGGAAGCTTTGCTCTCTTCCAGAGAAAGTAATCACCTTGTTCGCTATAATCTTGTTCATATCGCTAACGGAACCAAAGCCGGTCATTCCATGGCTCTGGTTCCGTTGTTTTTTCATAAGCTTTATTCGCTGAGCAAATATGGCTTATATCATTAATCATTTGCCCACAAGGAAATTTGCCATAACTCAGTTGAGTACAAAATTATGTCACTGTCTACCGCTGAATAGGAAAAATATTGAATGAAATATGAGGAATAGTGTGAGTTCTTTCTCGAAGGGATTAGATAAACACTTTTTCTACATCAGATAAGCATCTTTTAATGAACTTTGTTAGCTTTGATCTCTCATCAGTTTAGTTTAAGTACACCAAGCAACAACTCCCTTGCGCTATTGTCTACCGCTTCCTGCGGATATGGCTGAGTTATAAATTGTCTGCTCTTGTAGGAAATGTACGTGTTGCGCACAATGACACACAATGCTGCGTACGGGCTGATATCCCCGAGAGACTTTGTCGATGTCGTGGTCAACATGAACAATGAAGAGTTTGTCGGGACTCTTGGTATGTATTATGAATAATAATCACATTCACTTTGTCTTGAGTTTTAGTTAAGAGTGCATCTCCATAATCAGTAACGCAATAACTTGATGAATGCAATTGATCAAAGCGCCACCCAATCCATTAGATAAACCACTTCAGTATTAGAATTGTCATTCAAATGTACACAATATTTGAACAATACAGCTTTTTCGCGTGTACCATGGCTGACCTAGCTGAACCAATGATACAGTAGCAATCAAGACCCTACAATGTTTTTTTTTTTACAAGCCATTATCTCTATTTTAGACATGCAATACTCTAGTAATCAAACATCCAGTCTAACCCCATTTTGTATAACAGTATTCCAAGTATGTAGGTATGGAGCTACCAATGAATAATGGCCAAGGCTAAAGACCTTTGTCCTATTTTGTTTTCATCTTATAGCCAAACAAATGGCCGACATCAAAGACTTTGCTATGCCCTTGTTGCTTTATTGTGATGATGCTTGCACCGAAACTAAAAACATCGCCTTAGGTGACTCCATCAAACCATCAACTCTGCGAATGTTTTCTTTACAATGCATCGATAAGATGACTATTTTTTAAAACTGCACTGATTACATATTGTTCAATGAGCCTTTTAACAGTCTATTTTAGACGATAGGGCATCTACCAGAACAATAGGTTCATAATTTAAGATACTTCCAAGTATGCGGAACGAGCCAATGAGCAGTAGTGTTGCAAATATCGCATGAACACGTCGGGTCTAAAGGTTTTAGCATTGAAAGTGCAATCAAACCTCTACTTACGATCATCTCATCATATGAAATTGCCGACATACGGCATAAAATTTGGGCAGGTATTTCACTTCATACCTTGAGTAACTTCCATCTTATCAAATTCGCCATTCTTCGTAGCTTAGCAGTTTTGTTAATGAAAGCGAGTAGATGAGTCTAAATTTAAAAACAACGGAGTATAAAATAATAAAAATTAAAGCCCGAGTTAATTTCAACTTGGATTAATTCAAGTTGATGTAAGTTAGTAAACTAACACATCTGTTTCCTGTTCTCTAAGGAAAAGTTACAATAAAAACTTATTACCGATCACAAGTAATTACATTATTTTATATAATAAATCTGTTAACTCACCAAAAGTATTTATTAATGGTATAGCCTCTGAGTTTTGGCTGTGTAACGAATTAAACATATTGGAGTATTCTTTGAGTATACAAGTCATTGCTATAACGTGCAATGGTTTTGACATCCGAATCCTGCACTTGGAACAATTTACTTGGAACAATTTACGGTTGTATGTAAAGGCTTGGCTGAATACACTTAATAGAATCGAGCTCAGATATATGTAGGCAAGCCTTATCACATTCTTTGTCAAATTGTAATAAAACATAATTTATGTAGCATAGCAATGAACTCAGAAATAAATGCTTGGGTGATTACCATGGTATTTTTAGCCACTGCTGTTGCTTAGCATTAAATAAAACAGCTGAAACGTAGACAGGTGAAATTTTATCCTCACTCCACTCACGCCTTTAATAAAATGCCTCATCAGCAAATACCATTTAAACAGACTCATTCAGACATCTGTCACCATGATGAGGATTAAACTATGCTAATCAGTTCTTGTTTAGATTCGGCTCACCACTATTACGGCTGTGGTTCTTTGTACAGAAGCAACTGGGGTGATTGCCTCATTGTCTCTCAATTTAATGCTTTCATTCAAAAGAAATAACTATTGCCATTTATAAAATTCACCATTCTCAGCTCGTGATGATGAATGGCTTTAGCGTTTAATAAGTGCTCAACAACGGTTATCATATTTAAGCTGGTGCTTAAATAGCAGCTTAGAAAGTCAAACTAGTCAAAACCACCTGTAACCACCTGTTGGGGCTCGCATGAAGTCATGCCTATATAAATCAGTTAAGGTGCGTTGGCTAGTTGGTATTCCAGGAATGAGCTTTCTATGGTCTACTCTATTATCTTGGCATTTTATAAATTTCAAATGTTATTCATTATCAGTAAATCAAATACGATCATTTTCAAGTGTTGAGTGGCGAGCTGTAGCTTTTGGTAGACCTTTTGTATGTCACGCAAATGAAGAATCCTTTTGCATTTTCACAATAAATGACAGCAAATTTGGTCGCTATTATTTATGTTGTCTTCTGATTGGTTGTCATAACAAATATGATGCTCCAACCAGTCTTTTGGGATGTCCGTAGTTTTTAACGCTTTGACTTTTTCATTAACTTAAAAAAAATTAAATTTCAAATTTAAAAGTTGTGCTTTACCTTCCAGAAAAAAACCAAAAAGGGCCATAGAGTTGACACAATTTGGGTTGTGTGCTTGTTTAATTCAGCATGACCTGTATTAGAAAGAAAGTTAGCAGAACAGATTACTGTTAATGATGCTCCTCTGTCCTGTTGTTTGTATCACTTTTTTATGCTCATGAATAGAGGGTCTGCAATGAGATTATGGCGATGTGTACGAAGTTGGTGGTTCAATATTTTGATTAAAGCTTGGAAAGCTAATTCCTCGACAAGGATGGCAATTGTATAGCTGATACAAATAGAAATATTCCACTTGATTATCATAAGTCAACAGAAGAGCATGCGAGGTTTGCTCTGTAGTTACACACCCTCGTCATGCGAAGTGTTATGTGCAGAAGTCGACGAAGTAGTTATATTTGTTCTTAAACCGCTCTCTATAATTCCTAGGGTGGCAGAAGCTTGCATAAAATCACAAGGTTTTTACCTTAGTTTTACTAAATGTAAGATTTTATTCGCATTGACTGCAATTAAACCTGTTTTGTAGCACATAACTTTGAAACAGAACATACGGCCCCTACAGCAGATTTTGTACGTGGTACCAACTACTACTGTGGGATCCTGTGTTATAGAATACCAGGGTAAGTGACTATACCTCTGCCGGCTGATGAAACATCTGAAAAAGTCTCATTCCTATGATTATGGCCAAATTTTGGAGGTAAACATGAACATTTAGTAAATGAGACAAGGGTTGCATGAAAGAATTTGCTTTTGACTACACATTGGCTGAGCTTGGTGCAGTGTGTTGCTACATGCTGTGCTGTCAATACATGCAGCGTTGTCGATACATGCTGTTCTGTCGATACATGCAGTGCTACCATTAGTTATCTGTTTAAAAGCTTTGCAAAATGTACATTAAAAGTTTCACTAAAATGTTATGTTCAAGAAAATACTGTATTACGTTTTTAGTGATGTATTCGCCAAAAGTTCAATTAATCAAAAAAACCGTAATGGAAGCTTCTGTCCCTTTTTGGAGTTTTCCGTTCTTGCTAGAACTAGAGCACGCATAGAGGATTGATTCCAAAAGCTAGTACAACTCGTATGATTTTGTATGTCTATAAGTTTTCTCTTGTATTGCGTTGCTTATACTAGTGCCGCATAACATAAAAAAACTTTCTAAGTGTATTCACCTCTCTTTTCGCTAATATTTCTTCTGTAATTTGATATTTTAGAGAGCTGAATAAAACAAAAATCTACTACATAGCACAGTCAGATATTGGCGGGCTAGTACCACGAAGCCTTGTCGAATCAACGCTGCCAGCAGCTGTCATGGATTTCTATACAAACATTAAAAGGCAGATAGATGAGGATGGCTGTAATGAATTGAGTTTCTAACACTCAGGTCTTCCATACTTGCTGCATGCAGCCGAAAATGTAACAGAATGTTTATTTTTATTAATACTATTATTAATTATTAATATTATAATATTGTTAAGCACAGATAAGATATAACGAATAGAGGAAGGCTTTCTGCTATCTTTGTAAACATGGATTGGGCGTAAGATGCCTTGCAGTTGGTCTGACCAACAGTTGGCTGATTCCCCCCAAATTACAGTCGAGGAGGTGCTACTTCACCAGAAGGCAGCGTCTGATCATAAATAGTTTATAGTTTCATTGTGCGCTGCGTATAAAGCATACTAATGGCATGTGTATAGTGTGCATACATAGTGTGCTATATACATACATAGTGTGCTATATATGTGTGGCTACATATATTATCATACTGTATATTGTACTCTGAAAGAGTTATACCTGTATTAAGGGGTAACATGTTTCTGTTATAGTTGCTTCTACCTTAAATTCCCTGAACTCTGAGGTCTTTCCTAGTTGAATATTTTTTTAATACTTGCAAACAGTAGACTGAATTTGTCTGACTATCTTGCCAGAGCTAAGTTTATGTGCAATTTTTCAAGAGGCGGGCATGAGTCATGTGCCCTCCCTACTTGTATGTTGTTGGAGAATATACTAATTCACACTGTACTTTATAGCTTGCTTTTATTTTCTTTCAAGTTACTCAGAAGTAGACCCGCTATTTGAACTGTCATTTTAAAACCATAAAAATAAATATTCAAACTATCTCAACACAATCTAAACTTTTCTTTTGCAATAAACATTCGTAGAAAGAAGACAGGTGAGAGCTTAGTGTGTCAATACGCGCCAAGTGCTCAATGGAAGAGTAGCTGAGTGGGAAAATTTTATTAGAGTATAGATAATGAAGGAAAATGCATGGATTTCGATAACAATCCAGGTTAGTTGAAAGCAAATGCTTATCTAAGCTTCATGAACTATTCCTCGCAGCAGGAAAAGCCGATAAGGAGATACAGAAGGGAATGATTATAATAGTCTGAGAGCACTCATACTGTCACTTGTGCTTATCCAGTTCTGCTCAATGGCTCCAGTCAGTCAGTGCCTGAATCGTATCCATACTTATAATCTCACTCATCTTCAGACCTGGTTAAGATACTAGTCTGTTTCCATCATTATTGTTTGTTTTATTTTACATTGAAACATAACAAGAAGATAAAAAAGTAAGGTGCAATGAGGGCCCATATGCGCAATAGCATGGCTATTCGACGCAGAGCCCGACTTAACAGATGAGATTGTTAATGAAGAAAACATGGTTGTCTAAGCAAAAGAAATCTGAACAAGCCTGTTACAGACAGTTCAGCAAGTACTGCAAGTAAAGCCATCCTGACTCAATTTTCCTTGGCCAAATTGGCAAGGGTGTCCATGCTGATGACACGATAGGCAATCCGTCTATGGCCACCAGTAGAGAAAGAGGGTGGAAGAGGTAATGAAAATAAGCAATGACCAGTGTTGTTATGTGTTGACAAGTTAGTTTGAGATTTAAATGGTGTGAAGGCTAAAAGGCATATTCTTAGTGGGTACAGTTGTTGTAAAAGCAAAACACGAGATCTTTTAAACAAAGGAGTTAATGGAAAATAAGAGTGTTTATGATATACTAGGTGAATGTCCGGTGTGGCCCGGGTAATAAAAATCTTTGCACAGGAAATTTATTTTTATTTAACATATAACAACAGTTACCATTCTAACTTTGAGACTACATATTATGAGAAAAGTGTTTTGTGCAGTTAAAATGAATTAAGAAAAAAATAAAACAACTGTAAAAGTTTTTAAACTTTGTCAAACAATTGTAACTTTTAAACTTCATATTATGAGGAAAATGTTTTGTGCAGGTCAAATAAATTAAAAAACAACTATAAAAGTGTTTAAATGTAAATGTGAACTAGTTAGCAAGTAATAGCTAAATTAAGTCTGTTTTGCTATGATTACAATAAAAGATGGTTTAGTAAGGATAAAATTAATACGAGCTGAGAAAACAAAATAAAAGTCCTGAGTATGTTGAATTAATATTAACAATTTGTGAATAGAAGTGTGTGTGTGCGTGCGTGTGTGCATGCATGTGCGTGTGTGTAAAAAGGGTTACTGTTCCAACAGACGCTTCCCATCAAAACTTTGAATGCGACGATACTGGTACCTCTCGATACTGGTACAAATGTAAAAATGAGATATCGAACTGTCTTCGTCTGGTACTTTGTCTGACCGAACGAAGGGAGAATGTAGAGACAATTCCTACTCGAGATAATACAATTGTCGATGTGAACAATATTTTTCTTACTGATTTAGCAAGCAAACCTTATGAAAAACTGGAAATAGAAGTGTAACCCACATTTAAAATTGAATCGGCACATTTAAAAATTACAAATTAAACCAATATGTAATGGTTGCAGAAAATAACAAATGCAAAAGGTAATATTAGTTAATAATCACAAGTGCACATTTAGCTTGCACTTTTGCACCGTGTGCGTACGGTATACACTATATGATAAGTACAACACATTTATAAGGTTTGTATAGCTCAGAGGTTAAGCGTGTGGATTGGAAGGCTGTGGTTGTAATCACTATGAGTTCAAATACAGCATGGAGTGAGCTTTTAAATCAAGATTTTAATAGCTATATCTGAACATATACAAACACAGACACACAGACTTTGAAAAAAAAAAATATATATAGATTATTCTACGCAATCGCTTCTGGATGACCAAAATTTTGTTCAAGTAGCTCATTGGAGCATTTCTCCATGACTCCAAGCAATAAACTATTTTACTGTTAATTAGAGTATTATATAAAAGCAAAATAAGCATTTCTGGTAAGATCAATGAGGCCTAGTAAATAAGTCCCAAGCTTTGTCACAGTTGTTCTCTCAATAGTTCTATGTGTCTTGACCAGTTTAGTGTAGGCTATTACCTATTGTAATGCCTAAAAACCTTATGCTATTCGTCATTTGTATGTTTTGTTCATTCATGGAAATGTTTTTTGTTAATCAAAACTTATTTTGTTAGTTTTGAGTAACTATAAAATTAGTCTTGTCAACATTCAATACTAGTTTGTTTTGGTCACACCAGTTTTTTATCACCTCCAATTCTTTGGTTATTATAGCTATATCTTTATTCAAGTTTGCAGCGGAATAAAATAAGTTAGTATCATTAGCAAACAAAATAGATGACTGTTGTTGTCTCACTCTTCTTCAGAACTGGTTAAAATACTAGTCTGTTTCCATCGTTGTTGTCTCAGTCATCTTCAGAATTGGTTAAAATACTCATCTGTTTTCATCGTTGTTGTCTCAGTCATCTTCAGAACTGGCTAACATACTCGTCTGTTTCCATCGTTGTTGTCTCATTCATCTTCAGAACTGGTTAAAATACTCGTCTGTTTCCATCGTTGTTGTCTCAGTCATCTTCAGAACTGGTTAAGATGCTAGTCTGTTTTCATTGTTGTTTTCTGTCATCTTCAAATCTGGTTAAAATAATCGTTTTTTAAAAGTTTCCATCTTTTTCCCTTCATTGTTGTTCTATAAACAATAAAAGTTTGAAAAATAGAAGAGTTCAAGAACCAGAAACTATTAACTTCAACCCACAAACTTTCTCATTGTTACAGCCTGCTATTTTGTATTGAATTCTTCAGTCAATTGCTTATCAACCAAAAATGACATTGACATCATTTTATAACAAGCATATTACCTGAGCTATCCTCAATGATAACCTTGAAATAATGGCTGAGCAGCAGTACTTAACTTTTGCTCTGGTTTTATGGCCAAAAAAATCTTTGAAAACATATTTTCAACAAAACATGTCCCTTCATAGGGGCCTAATGTGATGGATTTGCCACATTTTAATCCTTAATTACTTGATCATTTTTTTCATAGTTAGTAACAAAAGTCTATTCAGATCAGTACAAAGAGGGATTTGTTTTAAATATTTAAATCCTTGCTAGTTTAAATGCAACTCTCAGTTTGATTTATGTACGATGAATACAATACTTATATGTTTTCAATGAGTTAATAACAGATAATTTTTATTAGATGTTAAACCTATTTCCTTTGGAGTTGTCTTTTCTCATAAAAGTTGGGAGCTGAGTGAAGCATTTGTAGCGTGTAACGATGTAGAGGTTTTGTGGTAATTGCAACACTATTATTGATTTGTTATGCTGATATGCTTAAAATTTAGTTTTAAATAAAAGCACAAAATAATAAGCCAATTGTCAGCCCAAAAGCTTCAATAAATCAAAACGACTCATAATATTATCTTTGCGGCTACATTTGTATCAGCTGTGTACCTATATTTTGCGTACTAAAATCGTTGGCATGTGCTACGACGAGGTTACAAACAAAAGGATCTATGATTTATTTATGACACAAGTTCATTAATTTTATTCTGTTTTAAACTGCATGTTGTGGATAACTATCGCGTTTACTTTTTAATGTTGGACTACATTATAAATCATGTTATCAAACGCTTTATTTTACTACATTTGAGCATGATGTCTAGGTAGTGAAAATGTCTTGCCAAATAAAAGTGTTATTGAATAACACTTGACTGAAAACAGACTTTTGGTGTTCAATAGTGAAAAATATATAACCAATATTTTTACAAATTAGATATACTAGAACAAACCTACTTTCACCTTTAGATTGCTTAGAATACGTATTAACGTAAACTGTTTCAATAAGATGTTCAACCAAATGTCAACCTCACATGCTTCGAGTTAGTGGACAAAACATTTTATTGATGCCGTGAACATTTTTTGCTAGCATTTTATTAACAAAATTATTTAACAGGTTTTATTACTTACCATTATGGTATTGTTGGCATATGTACTCTTTTGGTGGCTTTTTGTAAGCCCAAAAGTTCAGAATTGTTATCGAGAATATACGGCTAGAGTTTAAGCAGGTAACACTGCAAAGGCTCAAAAGGGTGCTAGCAAAACATATCTTTTTCAAAAACT
Source organism: Watersipora subatra (assembly GCF_963576615.1). Lineage (NCBI taxonomy): Eukaryota > Metazoa > Bryozoa > Gymnolaemata > Cheilostomatida > Watersiporidae > Watersipora > Watersipora subatra. The sequence goes on from NC_088710.1 coordinate 64,767,312, forward strand.
CATTGAGGAGAAAAGAATAAGCAGCTCTTAAGAAGATGTTCATTTATGTCCTACAAAAAGCAGTGTACGATGTGTAAAAATGGTTTCCTTTTAAGCAACAGTTTTATGCTGCTAATTATGAATGCTAAAACCGTAAAAGGTTGGATTATGGCGCCTTACTGTGTCTCATTATAGCGCCTTACAGTGTCTCAGGTTCCGTGTTTTCAACTCGAATTGTGTAACTCAAGTTGTACAACTCGAGTTGTATTTACAAACTCGAGTGTGTAAATATAACTCGAGTTGTGCAACTCGAGTTACACAACTCGAGTTCATCAAAAACCCAGGTCGAGTTCTTTCAACAGCAACTCGAGTTCAACAACTCGGCTTGAGAACATGGAACGCGAAGCGCTGTAAGGCGCCATACTAAACAACTCATCATTTCATTTTCTCTAGCTATATTTTTATATGGATTTTTTTGGTGCATCATTAAACATCGTTGACATAATTTCTATGCTTGTTCATCTTTGGTGTTCATTCAGTTTCTTGTCAGGTTCTAGAAAGATAACTCTTTTTTTCATTTGAAAAAGAAGTGGCCCGGCCCCCACATAGATTGTTTTTTGGTTTGCTTTTTACATTCTACAATTGTTTTTGTCTCTTTATATTTTTATAAATAAATATGCGCAAATATCGCCAATATATATAATTTAAATATGTATACATATATATATATATTTAAATTATTACTATTATTAATCAATTATTAAATTTTATATAATATGCGCAAATGCAGTTCTGTAAATGAGACACCCCAATTACTCACTTTACTTTTTTTACAAGCCTGGGTTAGTTTTGCGTAACACAACTCGAGTTCATCAAAAACCCAGGCCGAGTTCTTTGAACAGCAACTCGAGTTCAACAACTCGAGTTGAGAACACTGATTTGATCTTTGTTAAAGCAAACAATTTTACAAGGTGATAGGATGTTTAGTTTTTCAGAGAACTTGTTATTAGAAAAAGTAGGAAATATAAAAGTGAAGCTCTAAAACTAAGTTCAAGCTAGGTACAAAAATGAATGGAATGGTGGTGAGTGATTCAAAATCACGGAGAAACAATATTCAACTAACCAAATACCAAGTTAGATAGTCACAGCGGAAACCTTTGCACATTGTTGGGTTGTTGAGAGATTAATGGTTTAATTATTATTTAAAGGTATATTTACATATATACAGTTCAAGTTCAGTTAACACAAACAAGTGTCAGTATGAAATGACTTTACTGATCTTTCTTAAACACATCATAAAGACTTCAAGCCTGAGACCAACTTTTGCATGTGTAAGTAATTCTAAACTTCAGCACCTACCTACCAACAAAGCTCAACTTTGTCTGGTGACTGGAATATTAAAACCCATTCTCAACCTGATGACATTAAATGCTCTTACAATCGTTTTGCTAAGACAAATGTAAGAAGGGCTATAGGGGGAACCTCATAAGCATTCAGAAGGTTGAAGGGGATTAATGATGCGACTTATTAGCGTTGTGGACTCCCCAATCAGTATGTTTACAAATGGTGGCACGAATGGACTTGGGTGATTTTCAATTGGAATCAGAAAGATGAAGCAAGGCGACCAATCTTTTATGCATCATGCTCTGTCGCAGACACTGAGACAAACTACGCTGTGACGGAAAAAGAATTACTGGAATCGGTTAGGTGTTTGAGAGATTTAACAAGCTTCTCAGTGATTGATCTTTAGTGTAAAAACGGGCCTGCATCATCTTGCATTTTTCCTCTGCTTGGAAGACTCAAATTAACTTTCTGCCAGAATACTAATGCTTCTTGGAATAATTTGGTTTAGTCTGTAGGTGATCTGTTTAACAGTGTCGAAACAATGTTGGTAATACACTCTCAAGACTGTTTGTGATAGTTTGTGGTGTTCATGAAAAAAGCTAAACAGGCTCTGGCAAACATTTATTACTGTTGTTGTAACTGCATACTTTTGTACCTGCAATGTTCCGGTAAATTTACTGAACTATTTTGCCGGTTCTTTCGGTTTTTTCTCAGCCAAAAATCTCTTGGTTTCCCTCGTGTGGCTCTTCAATGTATTTTATTATCTAAATTATTATTTTGTGTTGACTTTACAGGTCCTAGCGTTACAAAGACAACTATGGCTGCCGGAGTTTTAAAGAAATGCTCTACAAATGCTGGGTTTTCTGCTACATATGTAGATCCAGTGCCCATAAGGTAAAAGCAATGCATTAATTGTTTTAATGGCTGTAGCCATGACACAATTACTTAACCATGTAGTGTAAAAATCAGGTATTTCTAATCGGTGACAAGCTGTTTTGATGCAATTACATGAGTTTTTTTATTTAAATTGCTTGACACTACTTTTGGGTTTATGCCAATACATGTAATTTCAATTTGAATCAAGATTGTAGTTAATTTTTAGGTTTATGCTGTTTTTTTTGTTTCTTATTTCATTATACTTCACAGAGTACAATTTTGTACCATATTTCTAATGCATGCTTTATGTGGTTTACTTGGTGGTATTAATTATTGTAAAGAAAAATTATAAATTTATGATAATTCATTATAAACTATTTATTATTAAGATTATTATAAATTATCAGAAGGAAAGATACATTATATTTCCTAGCAACGCTAACAAAAACATTTTTTATCTTTCAAGTAATTCAGACACTTTCAAATAAAAATGCTCTTATTTTCAAAGTATATCTTCTTTATCCAGTGTTTTGCTCTGTATGCGTCTCTTATAAACTAAAATTAATTTCTATATATCTTTTTATATTGTTTATCCCTGAGGAGTTGGAGTATATTACATAATATGAATATATAAACACAACTATATATAAACACAACTTGTGTGACAATAATTTATTTTGGCGTACTATAGTTTTAAAAGATGTAATATGCTGTCTTGTTGTAATTTATTTTATGTTATACCACGTATTGCCATTAAAATATATTCAAACACAATTAACATCGCTCTAATTGTACTAAAACAAATTATTGACTGTGAGGTATGGCAAAGGCTAAAACTCAAATTTATTAGTGAATAAAAGGCTTCAATTTTGGTATCAATTTAGTTACATTTTTTAGATTTATACTTGACATTCAAATTTACTTACTGTACAGATGCCAAGACACTGTTAAATATATCAGTTACTATAAGTGTATTTTCAGATCTGTCTATTTTCGAGGTATATTTTGTCAGAGCGTTTATTGTATTCAAATATAATAAACTAAAGTTGGGAACTTTTCATGTTCGTTTGTGAAAGTTGTGAACATGAAAGCAGTTTGCTTAACAAATATAAATAAATTATGCTATTAATAGTTTTCAGCTGTCATCTTACATAACAAGCTTTAATTAATTTGCTTATATTCTAATGCATTCGCTGTGTTTATTTCAAGGAAAAGCTGATTTATATAAACAACTAGCTGTGCTACCCGGCGTTGCCCGGGCATTAGAAATCAGCTTATAAACAATGAGAGTTGCCTGCTACTTGCTATTAGCCTGGCATACTGACAATGGATAGTTTGAGTAAGCTGACTAATAAGAGCTATGGCTTCTCACGGCGCAATGCCATGATTTTGCGTCGTGACCGAAAGCGTAGCATAATTGCTCCCACATAGTGACATATATTGCCTGGTGAAAATAGCAGGCTCGTGTGGCTAAGTTGGTAGGGCATTGGACTGGTGAATGAAAGGTTCTGGGATCAAATCTTCTGTGAAACGAATTTTTATTCCAAGATTTTAATAGCTATAGCTAGACATATACTACGACGACAAACTTTGAAAAATATATATACACGTAGATGAACTTACCATAATTCAACTAGCTGTACTACCCGGGTAATAAAAAAGTCTGGACAAAAAATTCATTTGCATTTAACATATTCAATATTTGCCATTCTAACTTTCAAACTACATATCATAAGAAAAGTGTTTTGTGTAGTTAAAATAAATTTGGAGAAAAAATAAAAACAACTGTAAAGGTTTTCAAACTTTGTCAAACAACTAACTTTCAACCTTTACATCACGAGGAAATTGTTTTGTGCAGGTTAAATAAATTAAAAAAAACTGTAAGAGGGTTTTGATGTAAATGCAAAATAATTAGCAACTAATAGCTAAATTAAGTCTGTTTTGCTATGATTACAATAAAAGGTCATTCGGTAATGATATAAATAATACGAACGGAGAAAACAAAATAAAAATCCTGAATATGTTGAATTAATAATAACGATTCTTGCATAGAAGTGTGTGTGTGTAAAAAAGGTTACTGTTTCACCAGAAGCTATCCATCAAAACTTTGAATACAACGATACTGGTGCCTCTCGATACTGGTACAAACATAAAAATGAGATATCATACTGTTTTTGTCTGACTGAACGGTGAGAGAATGTCGAGGCACTTCCTACGAAGATAATACAATTTTTTGTGTGAAAAGAGTTGGCCTTGACCGCGGATATAGCAATTGAACCGTACAAAAACCGAAAATAGAAGTTCAAGAAAACATGAAAAAAATTGTGTTTCATAGAATTTATAGAGTTTCAAATAATGTCATTTAGCGTGTACATACGCTATACCATATATGATAACATCTTTGATCAATGCGCTTTGTATAGCTCAGTGGTAGAACGTGTGGTTTTAAAACTTGCGGTTGCAACCTCCGTGAGTTCAACTTATATACATTATAATGTGGAATTTCAAATTCCAAGATTTTAATAGCTATAGCTGGAGAGACACATACACACACACGCGCGCGCGCACACCAATTTTGATAAATATATATATAGATGTTGGAATAGCTGCTGCCCATTCTATACTCTCAAATTGGGAGAACTTTCTGTGAGATTGACTATATATTATAGTGAGAAGTCAGCCTTGGCCAGTGTAATGGACTTTGTCACTGAAGTAGTGCCTCAGACGGTAAGCGATGATGCCTGCTATCGTATAAACTAGCAAGAATTTCTCTTTGAAAAATGTTGGCTGATGTTTATGTATACAGCTGCCATCTATTTAAACTTGGATTTACAATATGCGATCTATGCGAAACTTTCTTATTTTTGGATAGATCAGAGGTTTGAATGATCACCAAATTACCTGCTACACTCACTTAACATTCATGACATTGTCAATTTATAATCACTCTTTATGATCTGTAGTCTCCATAACATTAGTTGTTGATAGTAGAGCTCTAGGGAATGGAGAGCCGTTCTGACACCATAGAAAACTCATTTCATCTCTAGCCATGGGTAGTTGTTTTTTCTCAATTTTATTGCTTGGAGTTGCTAGTTGCGGTAGAATATATGTTTCAATCAGTAAGGGACAGTCATGGTTGAGCGTGTTGATACTTCATGTGAGCGTGGTAAGCTGAATCCTTGGTCAAATTGATATTAGGGTAAACGTCTTTCTGCAATGGATTCTCGACTCTATCGTTTTAACAGTGCATGATATTAAGACAAATCCAAAAGCTGGCAAGCTGACCAACCACAGACTTGCAAGTTGTGTGTGTTGCTAGAACTGACCAACCACAGACTTGCAAGTTGTATGTGTTGGTAGAAAAATCCAATGAAAGAAGATGAAAGTGATTAAATCAATTTTGGTTATTGTCTTCTCTTGACATTTGGTCAGCACTGGCTGCCTTTTACCATAGTATTTTCGTGAAACATGATTATTTTTCATTTCCTCTATTTGATATCATTCACCAACTGTTTGGTGTTGCATTGTCAGAACCAAATACTTTCCTTGATATTTTTATTCATATCAGTTTCAAGGCTTCTCACAGATGTCAAAGTTTCAGATAAATGAATTGCCTTTATAAATCACCCCTTAACACCAAGTAATACTTCATCCATTGCCTCATCAACCTTTACATAGTCTTATTCTAAAATAATAGTTTAAATATTTTTCATATTATCTCTAAATTATATTTGTATTAAAATGCTAAACATGTTTTTAACTGAATTTTCTAGAAAAGATTACAACGAAGCATACGTAATGCTACAGCAAATATAACCTTCATTAGTTAACCCTTTTTATACCACAGTAGATTATCACTAAAACATTAGATAAAGTAACAGAAAATATTACACGTACATAAAACTAATAGGGATAAAGTAAAACATTAAATGAACTTTCTCACATATTAAAATAAATCAAAGTAAAATGATTACAATTGTACATTCTGATACACTTCATTTGTTTACCAGTTCAACGAACTGGTAAACAACTACCAAACTAAATGACTCAGAAATAAAATCTAGACTATTATGAATTGTGAGTCATGATTGATTATTGGGTGATCAGGTATCTTCATTGCCTTCCAGCAGCGGATGGCTGTAATTAGTGTAGCTCTTAAATTTTGGATTTTTTGAAGTTTTCCACAAATACTCAATTTTCTGTAGATGCTGAATTATTAATAGCTTGCGATTTCCTATACCAACAAATGACATGTCTAAATAGCACATCTAAGTTCTCTAAATAGCTGAAGCAAGAAATTGCAGGCTGAAGGCACTATACGCGAAAGAATCATTTTGAAGCTTTGATTTCTAAAAACACAGCTATGGTCAAGCAATATGTTTATTGCTGTAGGCTAGCTGTCCAGAGGACAAAGACCAAATTATTTGGGTAAAGCTGGAACAGCTCTCCCAGCCTGTAGGTGAGTGGTGCCTTCAGTTGGTTCATTTTGTAGACGGTAAGTACTACATACAAGGTACCCAACTAAATAGGTGATACCAGTTAGTAACTCACTCTCTCTAGCTAATCACAATATGGGCTGACTTACTGTTTCAGTAGGTAGTTAGTTTGACTAGCTAGGTGATGAGCTCACAAGTATTAGTAATAGGTTTCCGAAAGTGACGGGGGCACGAGATCTAGGGCAAAATCGAAATGAGAACGAAACAACGATAGACAGGTGCTTATCACATCTGTAGTATTATCACACTATGTAAAAATTGTTTTGCTCAATTTTCTTGCAAACAGCTAATACCTGTAATAAAATTAGAATATAGAGACTTTACTATAATTGGATGAAGATTATTCATAGTTGTCCTCTCTCAATAGAATGCTTTGTAACTCAATTGAAGGGATGGCCGAACGTTCAACATCATCAAGTGAGTATAAACTATTAGCTGTGGAATGCTTTGTTATGGTCTGGTAAAATGATATTAGATCATTAACTATATGCATCTCTCTGTTCAGGTTTTTCAGGTTTTCATACACTTGGTGTGTTCATTTTATGACTAGTTTAGTGATGGACAACCAAAATAAATAAACCTCTTCATTGGCTGCCAGTAACCAGGTCAGGTATTCAAAGGTCAATCATCAAATCATATGAACTAGATAATAACATATACTCGGCTAGGGATGATGACAGACCTGCAGTATTTTGTAATACTCTTGTTAGCATGGAGCCTTGTAATTGTTTGAGGGTATGAAGTATAGAAAGATACATTGTGGTAGATATGTAGCAAGACTACAGCTGAAAGCATTACCAAATCAGGTAACAGCTAAGTAGCTGGTAGATGCTTATCAAATGATGACTATGATAGTATCATTAGTCATTATCCAAGTGGCTGCCGCTAGGTATAGTGATATGTGTGTGTTGAGACATTAAAAACACCTCCATTTTGTAAAATTTAGTTCTTTTGAAGTATATTTGACTGTGATTGAGTTGGATTTGTTATCCACAGGAGTTTTGGTCAGATTTCATTTTAGACATCTAGCAGCAGGTGTCATTTTTCTATGCACTAGCCTCATCGTGGTCATTCGTCATGAATTTTAGAAGAATCTTATTTTTGTTCAGATGTACGTAATTTCAGGAGTCATGCACTCTTTACTCAAACAGATTGTTCTATTTTTAGCCCCAATAACCTTTTAAAAGTTGCCTTTTGAAATGCTTCATGCTACATGTTCAACAAGAAGTCAAGAAATTGCGTTATACATAGTATTTGACTTCTAGTCGACTGTCTGTCGTGCTATGACTTTTAAATGGCTTCATAAGTAGATGCCAACATAGTCAAAAGAATTGTTCTGACAACGCTAGGTAACAAAGAAAAACAAAAAAGCAATAATTAAAACATAAATGCACATTTTTGGCAAGATTATGGGCTACCCTGTAAATTGTTTGTAGTTGTCTTTTCTCTACACATAAAAGTCACAATTTGAGCAGATAGATATTAATGCTAGCTACAGTAACTCTGTAGGTAGGTGGTAATGTGTATCGTCGTTATTTTAGTCAACTGGTAGTAGTCTAACTTTCCGACTTTTGACTTGGTTGGTTATTAAATGTTGAACTTAGTTTCTCGGTGCACCAAGTTTCTGTCTCCATTTCGGTTGGGCTTTGTGACCCCCATCATTTGTCTGACCTGTTAAAATGATAGATTCTCAAGCAAAATATCATAGTTTGTTTTGAGTGATTTTGCTCTAGAATCATTAACTACGGTGACTAGACACATTTTTTTGTTTGCTCTAATTTGTTTTTTGTATTAATGATCTGAAAAATGAGGTGAAAATGTGACATGCTGTTGGAGAACTCCGTAAAATCAGGCTTGCATATTGTTTAGCTATCTGCCCAAATGTTCCATTACACTATAGAAAGCTAGACAATGTATGTACAAATGTTCAACCCATGGCTTAATTATTAAATATCTTTGTGGTGTTACCTAGCATTGTTCTAGTATAATTACTGTTGTTTATGCTTTGCAGCCGGTGATCGGCCAGATGACCAGAGCACCCCTACTGTACTTATTATTATTGGATATACAAATGGCGTCCAAATCTGGCAGTTATTGGTGGGTGGCAACTTATAACAGCTCCTGATGCAGTTTTTTTTTTGTAACAGCTTCTTTTGTGCACAACCCGTTAGAGGAAGATTTTGCATGAGCAAGAGTTACAAAAGCATTCTGAAGTTTTAAAGGTTCATGTCTTTAGTCACCCGTGTTTACAGCTAGTACATCCTTTGTTTTATGTCAGCTGTTTTTTAATTCCTCTCATCATTCCTCAAGACTCATCTTCTACTTCCTAGACTAATCTTCTACCTGCTACTAGACTCATCCTCTACCTGCTACTAGACTCATCCTCTACCTGCTACTAGACTCATCCTCCACCTGCTACTAGACTCATCCTCTACCTGCTACTAGACTCATCCTCTACCTGCTACTAGACTCATCCTCTACCTGCTAGTAGACTCATCCTCTACCTGCTAGTAGACTCATCCTCTACCTGCTAGTAGACTCATCCTCTACCTTCTAGTAGACTCATCCTCCACCTGCTACTAGACTCATCCTCCACCTGCTACTAGACTCATCCTCCACCTGCTACTAGACTTATCCCTGTTTTTATTTGGTAACCTTTTAAATCACGGCGTGGATAAAGAGGTTTCTTTTGCACAGTTCTACTTGTTTAAACAAACTACATGCGGGCCGAATCACTACTTACTTGCTGCGGTGGCTTAACCCTTTAGCTCAGGTCAATCAAATTTACTCAACTAAGGTTCTCATCAGTCAGTATTTAAGGACAAGAGAAGGTAGCTAGTCGTGCCCATGTCTTGTTCCAGTAGATATCAGACTACTGCAGAGTTCAGTAAATCGAAATACAATTGCGTAGTCAGATTTTCAATATCATCCCATCGCTTAAACCAATGGTTTGTTATAGCTTGCTGGGTGTTTTCTGATTATCACAATAATTTTGCAGCATTCAGGAAAAGCTCAGGAAATGATCTCATTGAGGCAAGGACCAATCAAGGTGTACACAATACTTCATAGAGTTGGACAATCACATGTTTCAATGACCTCAGACTATCTCATCGCCTCAACAGATGAGTCAACACAGAGGTATTTCTATCGAGTCAAGTTTAATCAGTACTTCCTGTTTGTATACGACCTCTTGACTGATAGTAGTACATGGAATCATCTTGCAGTTGTGTTAGCCTAGTATTACTCTGTTAGTTCAGACTCTACACTCTTGTAGCCTCACTCCGTACGCGACCCTTAAACTCACATCACTAGTAACGAAAGAGGAAGTCTGGAAGCACTCATTTAAGAACACCATCAATGATATTCACTACAACTCTAAGCTGCTGCTTATAACATTTAGTCTCAAGGTCGCTGCCTTTGACCTTTTCTCCTTCAAGCCTTTATTCACTGTTTCAGGTTGGTAGATGCTTGTCTGACAGCAGACATTAAAACTATAGTTATGCAAAATATGATTGTAACTAGATGTATATAATATAGATATTTACATACAGTAGGCTTTTTGTAGTTAAATATTTGCTGTCATGGTTACCACCTAATGTATATGTATTTTTATTGCAACAGAAACCTTTAAGTAGTAACTAAAACATCGTCAGCGCAGCGAGACTTCTGAGTGAGTTGATTTGAAAATGATTTGATCTTTATCTCATAGTTATTTACTGAGTATTGACCAAGGTACTATACCATTTATTACAAGTCAGTTTTGAGCAACATCCATTACACCGGCAGACTGATGTTCTGAGTAGTGACGCTCAATGATGATGAGAGATGTAGAGATGTAGATGTAGAGCTCAATTAACAAGATTGGAAAGATTTTAGAGCTTTTTAGAACATTTTAATAAATTTTGTTCAGCACACAAGAAGTGTGTGGTAACAATTTTTATTGCAAGGTGTGTGCAGCAGCGCGAGGCGTCAGCAGTTTTGCAAGGTTTTGGCAGCAAACAGTCGTAATAAGAATAGGTAATCTGACCGACTCTAAGAGTACTCTGGATATCTAATCAGCGAGATTTGTCGACGATATTTAGCGTTGTTTTATGTTTCTTATTTTATAGAATAAATATGTTATAAAATAGTACCGGTTTGTCTCAAATGCTAGAAAATTATAGTAAAGACAGGTGTGACCCTTTTTATTGGGGATGAGAAGTTTCACTGTTAGTTATTTATCACATTCATCTTTTAATGGATTAAAATAGAGAAGCCATTTATTTTGGATATACACTAGGCTCGTTCAAAGTTTGTATGTCAAGTGGTGCTTTTCATGTGTTTTTGCATTAAGCTTAATTACAAAAAAAATGATATATTTGCAAAAAAGCAGAGCCTCCGAGCTCTAGCTGAATTGCTTTCAAGCATGCATTGCAAATTTGCGCATGAACATGAGATATACTAGTGGTCTTGTTGTTGTTTGTATCTGACTATAAAATAATTGGAGTGTGCAGCTATTACAAGAGCAAACAATCCTTAAATTAATATGATATACCGTATGTACAGCGTAATATTGCAGGTATATGGCTTTACAGTTAGGTTAAAATATTTTGAAAATTCAGCTTTAGACCATTCTATAATTCCAGTCAGACTGTAGCCCAAGTGTATGTATATATGAATGTACACTTGTATATATGAATGTACACTTGTATGGCTATATCACATAGTATAAGTGTATGTATATATGAATGTACACTTGTATGGCTATATCACAGAGTATATATATAAATATATAAAAAATGTTTCCTCACCCCGGATACCCCGTATGGGTGGTAATTTCTGCTCTAACTCGGGTCTCCTACCAGAGACCTGGGAGTTTGAGCACTCGCCTCAAGGTCTTAGCTGTTCCCAATAGCGCACTTTTCTGCAACTCACCTGAGTTGATTGCTGTTGGTATTTGGGCAAGCCACATTTTATGCGCCGGTGTTATTGCGCCCAGTGCCCCAATGACTACTGGGATTACAGTTGTTCTTACATTCCAGCATTTTTCGATCTCTTCTCCAAGAGGGAGATATTTCTCTACCTTTTCTTTTTCTTTGCTGGCTATATTGTAGTCATTGGGTACTGCTATATCTATTATAGTAGCCCTCTTGTTCTCCTTGTCTACCACCACTATATCTGGTTGGTTTGCTTGGACATGCTTGTCAGTTTGGATGTAGAAGTCCCAGAGGATCTTAGCGCGGTCATTTTCATTGACCCTACCAGGAGCTTCCCACCAGTGTTGTGGTTTATTAAGGCCATACTCATCACATAGACTTCTATACACAACACCTGCGACATGATTATGCCGCTCAGTGTATGCATTTCCTGCTAGCTGCTTGCATCCACTGATGATGTGTTGGATGGTCTCAGGTGCATCTTTGCACAGTCTGCATCTAGGATCGTCTCTAGTGTGATAGATTTTGGTTTGGAGTTGCCTTGTTGGGAGCACTATATATATATATATATATATATATATATATATATATATATATATATATATATATAGTGGAGCATATATATATATATATATATATATACATACATATATATATATATACATATATATATATATACATATATATATATATACATATATATATATATATACATAAGTAAAAGCGTAAGATCCGAGCAGAGTGCTCAATGATAAAATCAGAGCAAGTTAAATTCAATAAAACAGACTATAACTTCAGATAAAACACTTTATTACTATTAGTTTCATGCTTGGTAAGAGCAATCCTCAGATGCAGTGTTATCACCAGTACTGTTTACTTATATACAGCTGGAACTATGGAAATTACTAAAACTTCATAGCTGGAAGATTATGGATTCGTAGAAGCATTAAGTTTTAAAATTGGACAGTAGGAACTTGCTAGCGTGTCTGCAGGCGCTGACGAGTTCAGTGCGTTTGTTTAATGAACCAAGGTGTGGCCTGTATATAATATAAAATATTTCTTGTAGACACAAAGTACAGTTCTTAGAGCCATTGGCCAGTGGTATGGACTGCTCTAGTATTCTCCAGTTGATGGAATAGTTAGTGTTTGAATCCTTCAATCGCCATATATGCTTGCTGAGTTCAGTGGCAGTTCTTTTATTTCGTTGTGTAAACGACGCTTTATGGTTGTTATAGCGTGTTTTAAATGAAGTTTCTGTTAGGCCAATGTAGTTAGCTTCGCCATCGTGGGAGGTGACAGTGGCTTGGTAAATTATAGCAGACTGCAAACATTTCCCCTTTAGTGGGCAGTTGGCTTTTACACGACAGTTGCAAGAATTTGCTGGGGAATTTTTCCTGGTAGATTCTTCGCCCTTAAAGAGTTTTAGGTTGTGCGAGTCGATGATGTTTTTTACGTTTTTCATACAGCTGTAACTGATTTTTAGAGTGTTCTTGTTGAATATGGTGTGCAGTGGGTGGTTTTTGGGAAATTCTTCTCTGACAATTCTTAAAAATTTTTTGCCGATGTTGGTTGCGACATGTTTGCTGAATGGGGGGTTATACCAAGTAGTGTTACGCGTTCGGTTTTTCCTTTTATTTTGAGGTGTTGTTGCTATAGGAGCAGCAGGTATAAACTTACCAGCAGGTATAAACAGCAGACTTTGCGCGCTCTCTTCTGACCGCAATACATTCGAGTCATCGACCAAAATCTACCAAACAGCCTTAAAGAATAGTGGGTACAACCACAAACTCCAATACTCTCCTATAGCAACAACACCTCAAAATAAAAGGAAAAACCGAACGCGTAACACTACTTGGTATAACCCCCCATTCAGCAAACATGTCGCAACCAACATTGGCAGACAATTTTTAAGAATTGTCAGAGAAGAATTTCCCAAAAACCACCCACTGCACACCATATTCAACAAGAACACTCTAAAAATCAGTTACAGCTGTATGAAAAACGTAAAAAACATCATCGACTCGCACAACCTAAAACTCTTCAAGGGCGAAAAATCTACCAGGAAAAATTCCCCAGCAAATTCTTGCAACTGCCGTGTAAAAGCCAACCGCCCACTAAAGGGGAAATGTTTGCAGTCTGCTATAATTTACCAAGCCACTGTCACCTCCCACGATGGCGAAGCTAACTACATTGGCTTAACAGAAACTTCATTTAAAACGCGCTATAACAACCATAAAGCGTCGTTTACATAACAAAATAAAAGAACTGCCACTGAACTCAGCAAGCATATATGGCGATTGAAGGATTCAAACACTAACTATTCCATCAACTGGAGAATACTAGAGCAGTCCATACCACTGGCCAATGGCTCTAAGAACTGTACTTTGTGTCTACAAGAAATATTTTATATTATATACAGGCCACACCTTGGTTCATTAAACAAACGCACTGAACTCGTCAGCGCCTGCAGACACGCTAGCAAGTTCCTACTGTCCAATTTTAAAACTTAATGCTTCTACGAATCCGTAATCTTCCAGCTATGAAGTTTTAGTAATTTCCATAGTTCCAGCTGTATATAAGTAAACAATACTGGTGCTAACACTGCATCTGAGGATTGCTCTTACCAAGCATGAAACTAATAGTAATAAAGTGTTTTATCTGAAGTTATAGTCTGTTTTATTGATTTATATATATATATATTTATATATATATATATATTTGAAAAATTATTGCGAAAAAAGTAAACTTTTAGTATTTGCGTTACAAATTTGTTTCGTGCGGAGCACTCATCAGACGCGATTGTACTAAAACGAAAAGCTTTACCGAATGCCATTCGGTAAAGCTTTACCCATTCGGTAAAGCTTTTCATTTTAGTACAATCGCGTCTGATGAGTGCTCCACACGAAACAAATTTGTAACGCAAATACTAAAAGTTTACTTTTTTCGCAATAATTTTTCAAATATTTCATACTCCATTAATAATCTTTTAGGTTTTTAGTGTAGAGTTCTCTTTTTATATGCTTTTGCACTTGCTTTTAGTTAATATATATATATATATATATATATATATATATATATATATATATATATAATGTACACTTGTATGGCTATATCACAAAAAAATCATGTCTGTAACAATGTCAGTCATTGTAGGATAAATTTGGTTCAAAAGGTACAAATTGTATTCAGCGGAAAAACCCACAAGTTATAGAAGCTCAAATTGAATTATTCTGGCCACAAATACAAACCACTTCACATTTTGGGTTCAGATTATCACCTTTTTGTTAACAACATATTACTGAGAATTTCACTACTACGCCGCTGGTGTACACGGTGAAATTCTCTAGTTGTTTCCGCTTAGAACTATTCTAACTCATTAGGAAATCTATGTTACAATGTTTTAAGATAATATATATTACACACACAACAAAGATGTCACTCTATAACCTAATTTAGACATGAAACAAAGACAAGACAGAGTAAAACAAGACTGCCAGTAGACTTTAGGACATAAAGAAAATATATATATATAATTATAATATAATTATATTATATATTATATAATATATAATTATAATTATATATACTAGAAATTCCACTGTCATACAGCCCACGACCAAAGTGATATTGGAAAAAGAAAGGGTACTGATGGTTGAGAAATGCAATATTAGCAGTCAAATAGGATAACTGCAATGGTAGCTGTAATGTATTGGGTGTGGGTGTTATTATATACAACAAATAGCAATAATGAAAGGAAAAGATTATATGTTTATATCTCTCCTGCAAAAAGAGAAATGCAATATTGGCCAATATTAGAAGTAAAATGCACTGATATTATTAGAATAACCAATATTATTTATATAGTAATAATATCAAACCAAAGCACAGTTTTTTTACATTTCAAAATGGCATAGCTAACAATATCACGAAGTTGTGATATTTATATAGATTTTTAGAAAATCTGTACTACGTAGTCAGTGTTCCGTAGTCATCCAAACTTATAATTAATTATTGTAATAATCTCATAAGAAACGTTAAAAAATATCATCGTCATTTGCTTTACTGACACTGCGTTGGACATCAGTTAGAATGCGAAAGTATTCAAATATGTCGGCAAATGAAATTGAAAATGAAAAAATGGAAATCGGCAAGAATGAAACGATTTCTGTACTCAATGTTATTTGCCGAAACCTTCGGCAATTCGACAATGCTATAGACTGGTGAAAAGCGCACGTTTTTTTCGTGAAACGCCTAAGACTTTATCGTTCTATTCTCTGTCGCCCGGCGTTTCAATTTCCGGTCTTAACTTTTATTAATCCAAGCTTTTCAAGCGTTTTGTGGCGACTTTCGTCCAAAAAAATCTGTCTATTTGTGTAGAATCCGATCAGGTGAGTTAGTATTAGGAATTTGCGGTAACCTTTCAAAGGCTTGGTAACATATTTAAATAGGTTTATATGCGTTTTGTATCATTATTATACTTAAACGACTTTACTGAAAAATAGTTAAATTTGTTGATAGGATTTCGTTGCAAGGGTTTGGTGACGGCCGTTAACGGATAATTTTTCGGGAGTTGTGTGCACATGTGCATTTATCATAATTCTCCCAATCAATCGTTTCACTCTTGTTTGGTCGTGGTATTATATATATAATTATATATATATATTATATATATATTATATATAATTATATATATTATTATTATATTATATAATTATAATATAATAATATAATATAAGTCATAAGCATCTACTCGAACTTGTAATAGCATAATATACCTAAAAGCCAAACAATTACTAATAATTCTTAATATACTGTAATACATGGCAATAATAATTTAGTTGCTATAATGCTTTGAAGGATCTCGAATTTACTCGTATTTATTTATAGTTTGCTTCACTAAATTTGGAGCCGATGGCTCCTATGATGTTAGCTTAAACTTCTATTTTATAGACAGATGCTCCTAGTTTATGATCTAATGTCCCCTATTTTATAGACAGAAGCCCCTAAATTGTTGGCCGCAATGTTCACAAGTTCTGACTAGTCTAAATCTATGATAATCTTGTAAACTCTTTTGTACTGTATGTCGTTAAGAGTTATAATGAAGCGGTTCTTTAATCTGGTGCAAATAAATTGCAATAAATTTAACTGACAAATATGACTTGCCACAAAACTGTTGGGGATACTCATGTTTCTACACCTCACACAAAATTGCTGTAGGATGCTTTCCCGCTGAAGGGCCTAATCCTAACCCAGTATCCCTCGGCAGTGCCTGGTTAGCATATGCAGATTGCAGGATCGTTGGGAACATAAGAAGTCATGGTGACTTCAACTCTACATCAGCCACATCTTACACGGCCACTGTGCTAAATACAGCCAAGGTCAGCACATGCTTGTATCGTATCGAGCTGGTCTACCAGCTTTCTGATCTTTGCTATAGCCATTTTGCTGGATTAAACAGTTCAGCAATCATTTCAAAAGCATACAGAAAATTTGAATTTTTGTGTAAAAAATTGCAACATTTCATTATCTCAGTTCCATATGAAACGATAATTTTTAGACGGTGGCCAAAGGAGTTTCAACGATTGGAGAGTCACTGATGAGCAATTTTACAGGCTCCCACAAACCTCATAGAGGCAGTGGCAGCTCTTCTCCTGGTCTCTCACCTACACCTGGTGTAGTGACAGTGCTCAACTGTGATCAGCTATCAGACCATGTAAGTTCCACAAACACGTGAAGTTGTCTTCTACGGGCCATTCGTCTTTGCTTCATTGAATTAATATGTATTTCATCGGTAGAATCATGGTTACAGCTTGAGCAGGTGTTGTTCAGCTCTTTTTCAACCTCTTTACACCCATGCAGAAAATAATTTACAATTTTTCTCTTTTTTGTAGTTTACCTTAGACGGCACCTGCTGTGGGCCAGAAGTGATCTGTCATTTTCAAGCATGCCTGCAGCCAGTTGCTATGCTCAAATTTGACTACAGCGGTACCCTGCTCTTCACTGCCTGTACCGAGGGGCAAAACTTCCACATTTACCAGCTCACGGCAGATATGTATGGCTCTAGTCAGGCAGGTGTCCAGCACCTCTACACGCTTCACAGAGGTGACACAACTGCGCAGGTAGTCATTGTCTGATTATTCTCTCATCGTATTTTAAGTTCTAACGACGAAAGTAAAAAGTAGTGTTCTGTTTTCTTTGTTTATTAAATATGATTGAAGTTGATGAAGTACTTTAAGCAGGGCTTTTTCAGTTTTGGGCAGGACTCTGAAACATATTTCGAATCATCAAATCACCTGTTGTAATACTTCATATTTGTAAGTCACTAGTAAGACAACTCCTCAATTATGTACTAAAGGGCTTCTTTATGCTTTTCCTCATAACAATTAATGATACACATTCATGATGTGGGATCAGAGCATGGGCTCAAGAAACATGGCATGAGGTTGCGCAAACTTTTTTATTTGAATTCATTTGATTGTCAAACGCCTGTACTACCTCCAGGTGATGTAGTTCAACTGAAAAAAAACTTTCACCTGCGTGTGACTGGTTATTATTGTTTGCTTGGTAGTTGGGCAATTTTTATCTTGATTTTGTTAAGTGAACTTGCTGTGTTGTGTTTGTTTAGTAGAACCTCATCAAAACTCCAAGTTACAAACCCAATCATGCTTTTAACAAATAAAACTTCAAATAGTGCAATTAATAATATGCATTTTTCTGTTGCCTAAAAATGCAGAGTAATACATATTGTTTTCTTTCTTTCAACTATAAATAACCTTTAGCTGTAGATGTGTTTTAGATGTATGTTTACTCTAGGTCATGGATGTGACCTTTACTTTAGACAGCAGGTGGGTTGCTGTCTGCACAGCCCGTGGCACGACTCATCTCTTTCCAATTTGTCCATATGGAGGTAAGGCTACGATTGCTTACTGAATCTATTACTGTGACTACTCGGCAGTTATTATAAGTTTTTCAAGTCTACAGGCAGCAGTTTGCAAGTTGACAGCATTCATGTTTATTCATGTTTATTTCACGTTCACATTAGCTTGAGATAATTATTTCATATGTATTTTAGCTGATAAGAGACCATATGAACATCAGATACTTTTTAGCTGAACCCTTTTTATTGTGCTAAAAGTACTTATGCTACCAGGAAATAGCTGCATGCAGTGTTACTAGGGCTTCAGTTGTATAGAAGAAACAGGAAGATAAAGGTTACCCTACGGTTTTATATGGCAAGGAAGATGAATTTTATGATATTATACATGCTGGAATATATATATAGTATATGATATTATACATGCTGGAATATATATATAGTATAGGATATTATACATGCTGGAATATATATATAGTTTATGATATTATACATGCTGGAATATATATATAGTATATGATATTATACATGTTGGAATATATATATAGTATATGATATTATACATGCTGGAATATATATATAGTATATGATATTATACATGCTGGAATATATATATAGTATATGATATTATACATGCTGGAATATATATATAGTATATGATATTATACATGCTGGAATATATATATAGTATATGTTATTATACATGCTGGAATATATATATAGTATATGATATTATACATGCTGGAATATATATATATAGTATATGATATTATACATGCTGGAATATATATAGTATATGATATTGTACATGCTGGAATATATATATAGTATATGATATTATACATGCTGGAATATATATATAGTATATGATATTATAAATGCTGGAATATTTATATAGTATATGATATACATGCTGGAATGATTGTGAAAGATAATAAGCTGGAAAAACCAAAAGATTACAAAAGGTCTTATAGCCCTCTTACTGTAACACTTCCTTGAATTAGCTTTGCGACTGGCATGATATTTAAACAGCAGAGGCAGCCAATTGTAGTCTTTCTATGGCAAAAACAACAAGGAAATGTGTCAAAAAGAAGTAAAAAGTGACATAATTAAAGTAAACATAAATGCTGGCCAGTCGTAATTTGGAGAATCTATATTCTCTAGCGTATAGCCTGTTTTTCATCACTATGCCACCTACAGAAGTCGCTACTCCATGGCTTAGAGGTAATATGCACCTAGTAACACTACTGATGATGTTGGACAGCGGGTGCATCAGCGGGTGCATCAGTGGGTGCATCATCAGGTGCATCTGTATAATGATCATAGTTTATAATTTACTCTGTCTCCAATCATCAGCTATCCAATTTACACAGAATAATACACATGTACGAGACTGTGAAATCACTATATATGCTCTCTCTGCATTCTTCACATTTTGATTAATTTAGTTTAGACAAGGTTACCCCCACCTAACAAATATACTTAATAGATTGGCCTTCTTTGAATGTAACACCTCTGCATTACGCAATACTCGCCAATCTAGCTTCCGCCATTCTGTTAATTGTTCAGCGTTTGAAAATTGTCTTCTCTTCTAGCTGACACTTTAATCTCGTTCATAGTTTTAAAACGCAGATTACAGTTGATATAAATTGTGGTTGTAAACGAAAGACCATTTGTAGACTGTATTTAGTTAATTGTAAACCATTTTAGTTGCTTATGTGCCGACTCATGCCTAAACATAATCAGCAAATTGTGTTATAATAATAATAATAATTTATGCCGTGAATGTGGGACTCTTTGTTTAACAGGTAAAGCCACTGCTCGCACTCATGTTAATCAATATGTAGTGAACAAGGCTACAAAATATGAAAAAAGTTCTGGACTGGAAGAAGTGATTGAGCCTGCTGTGGTAGACAAACTCTCTTCACCTACATTAATAGGTATCCACATATGTCACTCTTTGAGCTCTCTTCTCCTACACTAATGGGTAACCATATACAATACGCATTGAGCTCTCATCTCCTACACTAATAGGTATCCAGATATGTCACTCTTTGAGCTCTCTTCTCCTACACTAATAGGTAACCATATATGATACTCATTGAGCTCTCATCTCCTACACTAATAGGTATCCATATATGATACGCATTGAGCTCTCATCTCCTACACTAATAGGTATCCATATATGATACGCATTGAGCTCTCATCACCTACACTAATAGGTAACCATATATGATACTCATTGAGCTCTCTCTTCTCCTACTCTAATAGGTATCCATATATGATACTCATTGAGCTCTCTCTTCTGCTACACTAATAGGTATCCATATATGATACTCATTGAGCTCTCTCTTCTCCTACACTAATAGGTATCCATATATGATACGCATTGAGCTCTCTTTTCTCCTACACTAATAGGTATCCATATATGATACTCATTGAGCTCTCTCTTCTCCTACACTAATAAGTATCCATATATGATACTCATTGAGCTCTCATCACCTACACTAATAGGTATCCATATATGACACTCATTGAGCTCTCTCTTCTTCTACACTAATAGGTATCCATATATGATACTCATTGAGCTCTCTCTTCTCCTACACTAATAGGTATCCATATATGATACTCATTGAGCTCTCTCCTCTCCTACACTAATAGGTATCCATATATGACACTCATTGAGCTCTCTCTTCTCCTACACTAATAGGTATCCATATATGATACGCATTGAGCTCTCATCACCTACACTAATAGGTATCCATATATGATACTCATTGAGCTCTCTTCTCCTACACTAATAGGTATCCATATATGATACTCTTTTAGCTCTCTCTTCTCCTACACTAATAGGTATCCATATATGATACTCATTGAGCTCTCATCACCTACACTAATAGGTATCCATATATGATACGCATTGAGCTCTCTCTTCTCCTACACTAATAGGTATTCATATATGATACTCATTGAGCTCTCATCACCTACACTAATAGGTATTCATATATGATACTCATTGAGCTCTCTCTTCTCCTACACTAATAGGTATCCATATATGTCACTCATTGAGCTCTCATCACCTACACTAATAGGTATCCATATATGATACTCATTGAGCTCTCATCACCTACACTAAGAGGTATCAATAAGTATAAATGGTTTTCCAGTAGGTAGTAATGTTTACTCAAGCGCGAGTCTTCCACCAGAGACCTTGGAGTTTTTATCTCTCGCCTCAAGATTTTACCCATCGTCTCTAGTGCGGTGGTTGCCGTACATTAGATTAGTTCCTCAGTCTCAGTGATTGATTTCATCGGGATCTGAGAGCTCGTTGATTATTTTGTCTATAAGCTCTTTCACCCTTGGGTGAAGGGTATCAGGTTCAAGGGGCATGTCCTCATTAACAGATAAGTCAGCACAAGATGTTGTGTGTGCCCTACAGTGTGTTTAGGTACACAGTTCTCATTGGTAGAAGTCGTTTGGGTCATATGTCGTCTGATTTCATCGATCTCAAGTTCTGGTATTAGCTGTTTCTTGACTAAGTTGCTTCTCTGTGTAGCAAGTTGTTAAGCAGTGAGAGGCAATTCTGGGTGCATCTCTATCTGCAGTTGTCGCATCTTCCCCATGTAGCCTCACTTCTGAGGTTTGCTCATAAAATAGCACTGCATGAGGTTTGTGTTATCTGTCCAAGTCCATTTCATCCATTTTGAATCAGAAGCCTGTCACTGCCTTGTCTTAGTTCAACTACAAGCATCACGGACCTTGTTTGACTAGGCGATGTCTGAGTCAGCATGGCAATAAGTTTCGCACTCATCATGGTGGTCATAAGTGTGTTTTAGGCAAAGGTCTTGTCCATGGACCGCCAGAAAAGTGCAGTGGTTGGGAATCGAACCTGTGACCTCATGATCACCATGTTAATGAGGCGGTGCTCATCAGGTGGTGCTCATCAGGTGGTGCTCATGTGGTAATGCTCATCAGGCTGTGACACACGAGTCACAGCCTGACAAGCTCCACGCACAAAACATCATTGTAGCTGCCACAAGAAAGTTTTAGTCAAAAATGGTCTAATTTTAATATACTCAACTTGCAGAGTTTAGAGTTGTCTTCTTGTATTGTCTTGAGAATCTCTTCAAATGACATATACATGTATATATATACGGCGCATATATGTATATATATATATATGTTGTTTGCTCTGAGGTACCATGTTCATAGGAGTAAACATGACCTGTTTGATTTACTGTCTCATTTGTAGACTCAGTGCATTCAACCTACCTGAAATATAACAACGGTGCTATGGAGAATCCAGTATTGAAAAGCTATTCAGAATGTAGCATTGTTGAACCCGTGTACCAAATCAAATCACCCGAGTGGTCTAGTCATTGCGCCAGTAGGAGACACATACCCAACAGAAACATAGCTGCCTGCTTCGCTCGGTCTCGGGGGAGGAAGAGACGTCATTGTGAGTGTCAGGCAGCAAGTATGGCAGCCTTTCTTTGCACAGGGTTTCTGGTTGCTGAGCTTTTTATGAATAACTGGATGAATGCCCGGCGCTGCACGGGTAATCAAAAAGATTTTTGCATAGAAAATTTATTTTTTATTGGCTAAGTTTCTTTACCCAATGAATTTAAGTAACTTAAGCTAGTCAGGAAGCTAGCCAGCGGTAGGAAAAGATGGTGTCATGATCTCTCACTGAATTATAATTTTCAGGTGTGCTAGCAGAAAAGTGCTATTTCAACCAATCGGCATTAAAGATTGGCAGGTGCATAACTATGTGCACAATTATTCCATTGTAATGCCAGTTGGAAGCCTAGTCTATTGGATAGTACACTTGACTGCAGAACTAAAGGTTCAGAGTTCAAATCTAGTGTGAAGTAAATTTTTCATTCCTAAAACGTTATCGCTATAACTGGACACACGAGTGACAGACCAACAAATGGCAAACATTGAGATTTATATACCGTAAAACCTCGAATTGACCGCCATAACACTCTTAAACAGATTGTTGAAAAAACATTTCTTACTTCTTATGCTACACATTCACTCAAGATTTAAAACAGCTTATAAACAGTGGCAGGTAGTGTAGTTGCCATTGGCTAAGTTTCTTCACCCAATGAATTTGAGTAACTTAAGCTAGTCTGAATCTTTACTATAATAAGAGCCATATTCATTCCTCTGAAGCCAGTGTTAGTAAAAAAGATTGCGTCATGATCTCTCGCGCAATCATGCTAGATGAAGCGTGATATTTTAACCAATCGGCATTAAAGATTGGCAGGTGCATAAGTATGTGCACAATTGTTCCATAGTAATGCCAGTTGTAGTCTAATGGATGCCACGTCTGTCTGCAGAGCTGAAAGTTCAGAGTTTAAATTCAGAGCGAAGCGGGTATTTTGTTCTTCAAACTCTATCGTTATAACTGGACACACGAACGACAGACCAACAAACGAAAAACACTGAGGTTTATATATAAAGATTTAGAAGATCTTAACATTTCTAAACAAAAATTATACAATCAATTTACAATTTCAACACACTTGTATAATATCTTTTATTTTCTAAACTATTTTTTGTTTGTTGTAAGTTGTAGCCCTGAACTGTGACAGCTTTGTATTTTTAACATATTGTAAGGTCATTGTAAGTATATTAAGATAAATCAAATCTTAAGGAATCATTGAGTCATCCACCAAAAGATTTAAAAGGTTTAACCATTTCTCATGACTGATGCCTGATTGAGTATGAGGCTTTTTTGAATCTGTAGCATTTGGGCTGAAAGCACTGCAGGCGAGTGAATCACTGTATATACTGAGTGACAGCGGTGACCTACTGCAGTACAGGCTCGAACCATCCCCAGATGGCGAATTTGACCAAATAACCGACACTACACCTCTTAACCTGTATGTCATCACTAAAGCAAAATGGCCTCTTGGCCGTACTTATGCACACAAAGAAAGACCCTATTATTCAGCGGACTCGGGTGAGATATTACCTATTACAAGATTACCCAATACGTATTATTTATCAGGTATAACTTTAGCTCTAACGTGATTACTCATTCTGTAGCATGCATCGTGAAGGGTGGAAGTGCCTAGTCCAGCGTTTCTCTCTATTCGTTTTTCTCCCCGGACCCCCTACAGCTGACGAGGATAATTTTGTACACCCCTGTAAATACATGTATAAAGGCTCAAAACGTAATGAAAAATTGACATATTCGGAATATATAAAACGCTATGTTATTGGAAGGTCATAAGAAGAGTCTAATGTTTTCAAACAGCAGCCACATATAAAAAAACAACTCACTTTATGGTATTTGACATGTTTCCTGTCTCTTCTGCTTCTGCTTTTTCTCTGCTATTATTTGATATAAATGTGGTTCCTTGTGGATAAGTGAAATGTGCAGATAATTTTCAAGATTGATGGTGTTATGATATTTATTTTGGATGTATAGAAGAGATGAAAATCCAGATTGGCATAAACAAGTTGTTGCAATAACATTATACACTTTGTTCATCTTCACAATTGATTGTTGCATCCCTGTAAAGAACAGTATCCGCAATCAGGAATCCCTGGCTTAGCTCCTGACCACTAGCTTTTGTCTTGTCCAAAACTATTGGAGTTATGCTTACAATTTATTGCTTGGACATGGTGGGATAACTCTTGTTTATGTCAATAGGTCTTGAAAAATATTGCACCCACTATGGTTCAAAGGAAAGCATTTCTTCAGATACAGGAAGTAACAAATCTGGAGAGGAAGGTGATGATGAGTGGTTGGCTCAGGTCAGTTATGAACAAACAGTTTTATGTATCTATTGTCTAAAAATAACTTCTTGTTGGCTAGTTATTATGAACCATTAATTCTCTATGTAGTCATAAGTTAATGCTTTTTAAAATTATAAAATAGTCAAAAGTCTTTTATCATATCAGAAGATTTGGAAAAACTGTTTTGCTGTCAAACATCCGAAGATGATTTTAAGACGCTCTTTTGCTGCAAAACTAAAAATAGTTATTGAAAGTTGGCACATGATCCACCTGTTAACACCAATGATTTTAAATGTGCGGTCTGTTCACATTAATTGTTAGCCAATAGAATTCATGATGCAACAGCTAATGTTCAGCATATCCGTTTACTGTTAAAAATTAATTATTAGCATGTCGAAATATGCTTGAATATAAATGGTTATACAATAATGCTAATAAATGGGAAATGTGTAATCGCCATAAAATGATTTCTATCAGCTATTGGTCTATCATTTGCCATGAATTGTTTCGATGAGGTCTAGGGAATTGCTGGTAGTTATCACAAGGAGTCGGCACGACTGGCACTTTCTCGTTGATAATTGTGATCAAAGTAGCGTATGAATACAAGACGAAAGAACCAACCAAAGAATTACCTCGCAATCTTTTAGTATTAACGCATGTTTAGTCTATTTTAAATTTTGTTGTTTTCGTGTCAAACAGCTGTTGTAGAACATCCTCTCTCAGTTTTATACATATAAAAGTACAAGCTTTTTTCTATGTCTATTTACCTTCTAATAAGCGGCCGATCTCTCACACCATCGCATAGCCCAAGGCTAGAACAATAAACAAAATTATGCTGAGTAACTATAAAACTTGTGTCAATTTTGTTGCATTACGAAGACACGAGAATGTAACTACAAAACTCGCTAAACATTTCGTTGCCAATTGCATTGTCAAGATCTCATGTGGTAAATTTGTTTGCTCATACTTGACACACAGGTATGCTTGGATTTGGATTGGTGATCAAAAATTTTTTGTTCAATACGCTCCAGTCATGCGTTAACGACTTTCTCACTAGTGCTGGCTCCTTAGCCACATGACTAACTTGCCAAGTTAGACCCATTAGCCAGACAACTGGCTTGATAACTTTGACACTTTGGTCAGCGACACTTACGCTAGTTTGTTTGTATTACTCTCGGGATCTTGGGAGACCTTTGGCAGCTTCTCTTGGAAATAACAACTATTTGAGCATTTTAGTGAATTAAATTTGGTTGCTCTCAGTTTTTGAGTGTTTGATTTTAAACTTTTGGTGCTCAATTTGGTACAACTTTGTATTACTTTTGGAGAGATAACAAATATGAGCTACACGTAAATGCTATGGCTATGGGCTGATTAGCATTATTAATTGACTTCATCTCTGACTCACAGGCTAGCTCATTCTTAAGCAAGAAAAATTAATTATCCTGCATGCGGTTATTTCTCTATCCTACTTGGAAGGCAGCTTTTTTAGTCATCGTGTTATTATTTTAACTTCAAACGCAGGTTATTGTATCATGCGGTACCCACCTTTAGGTGAGTCATCCTTCATCCCTTGCAAAGGTACAGCGCTGGGTGACAGTTTTATTGTGATCTACAAGATACACGCATGTCATGGATGGTATAACACTTCGATTCTTATCACTCAAGACTTATCTCTCAAAAATTGGAATAATTTATGAAACTGTCTTGTTTCACGAGAATTTTATGCTAATTTGAGCGTAAGTCAATAGTTGTGAACTGATGACCGAAAACAGATGGATGCACAAAAGGATCGTAAGAGGCCCTCTCCTTCTCCTTCATATCCTATCCTTTTATCATTTCATGCTTATTTTACCAATTTGACCAGTAAGACCAATTTGAGAATGGTGTTTGCAGGTTGAAATGGTAACTTGTTCCGGTCCAAACAGACGTCTCTGGATGGGCCCCCAGTTTAAATTCAAGACATACAACACAAACAGCGTAGTCGTATTTAGTCAGTCTCCAGCTCTTTTTCCTTCCATCACCTCGGCAGCAGCCGCTGACATGAACTGTGATAGCTCAGATCTAGAAAGCCTTCAGTGAGTATATATAGGACTGCATCTACACTTCTCTGGTCCTGTGCGCGTGCTTTAGTTACATATCTGTATTTTCTGCAAGTTAAACTCTTTGTGAATGGATTTTTGATACCTTCTTCAGAACTAATCTCACGTAATGTTAACATAATCTTATTCTAATTGTGTGATCATTCTATGTTCAAGATCAAACTGTTAATATTCTGTGCAGTGAAACAATTAAAAATGTCTTCTGATCAACTTTCGCAAATAGTTGAAAGAGAGAAGATAACTACTTTTCATGTTACATTATTTTTTGATAAGTGGACAGGCTCTGGAAGCATCCATCATAGCATCCATTATGCAGATCTGTGTAAAATATGTGAAGGTTTTGTCAATAACAATATAAGCCTGCAGTTTGCATTTCTTGGTTTTCAGATGTTATGATAAGCCGTTTCGTGGTAAAACATTTGATATGTTTTTTTGTGAATTAGGTGATTCACATTAAAATACTGTTTCATTATAGGTTTAACAATCATCGAACGCAGCCGATGAATACTCCAGCGGGTCCAAAGCAACAGCATGTATTTGCGGAGAGTGGGAAACAACAGGCGGGCAGTCTCGAGAATGAGTCTCTTGAAGCTGGTAATATTAGACATTCGTGTTATTTTACTAGGTTATTCGGTGACTTTTCAAATCATATCTTTTTCAGCTTTGTGCTTAATGCGCTAAAATATGCCTAAAATTATTTTCTTATGTGTAATCCAGACCAGTAATTACATGTAGGGTTCCAGTGCTTGCTACTTGCTCAGGTTCTTTAACATTATATGTAGCCCCCTTAAAATTGTATATACAAGAAAGAAAGTACAATTTAGAGACAATTTTAAAAGGTTTCACAGAAGGATTTAATAAAGTTGATACTCGGAAACACTGTAAGTTAATTGTAAGTTCAGATAGTTTACACCTCTTGTTTTCTTAGCGTGCCGGATCTGTGCCGGATTGACATCACACCCTTTTATCTCGCTGCCATGATCGTTTATTATTTCCATTATCAGTGAGAATCTATCAGAAGCTTGCTGTCTCTTTGAATCGACAATAAAATGGGAATATATGTAAATTGAATTGATGACGGCTGTCGTAGTTGATTTACATGAAATACAAGGACACCGGGTGTGTAACGAGAGACAACATTGTTTCATCCTAGTAATTATGAATCAAATTAGGTCTTCCGTTAGGAGGTGAAAGGGTGAGATTGTTGGATGGCAAGCATTGCGGTTTCTCTCAGCACTTTTCTGTACAGGCACGTGTGTTGAAGGTATGCGGAAGGCTGTGGTAGGATTCATCAGCTAAACGCTCTGGACAGCCAGAGCTATTCCCAGCACTAACAACTGTCACAACCCTCTACACCATGTCAATCCTCGTTACTTACGTCATCTCAGCTTTCTAGCTGTTGCCACAGGCGCACCAACACCAACTGCCACTAATTGCTGCAATAATGGTTCTGATTGTCATTGGCCCCGAGCGAAATATTATTTTGATGAGAAACCATTTGTTTTTCGCTTTCCACAATTCTCAGATCGTCATTTTGCCCTTATTTCTGCTGGCGTACCCAATTCTTGACCAGTCACAGGTCCCAGTTAAAAGCTGCTATCATTCCTTGCTGTCTCATATTCCCCATGCTGTTCCATTGACGTAATTTGTATTACAACAGATTTACATAAATGCATCTTAAATGCATCATGTCTTTGCTACTGCATTAATAAATTGCCGCTTACACGGTTTTGTCCCACTCTTGCACAAGTGACCTCCATCTTCCTCGATCTTCCGCTCTTATGTAACAGGATATTTGCTCTCCCGCGGGTAAACTCAAAATTTTTTTATTACAGTTATTGATGTAAAACAGAAATAGTTTGAATGTTATTCTGTATTTCACACCTGTGTACCCCAGGAGTATTGTAAATGCTGTGAGCACGCGAAGGGAATATATAGATCGCTGCCTAGCAACCCCTGCAGTTACAATTTTATCTTGCTCTGTTAGCCAAGGTCTACTTTTAAATTTTAAATAGTTGCAGGCAGTTTTGATTCGTCTCCCCGTGTGGCTTTGACTGAACCAATATTCGATTCTCTGGATTTTGATGAGCTACATCCTTCGGTGGAGTCCCTTACCAGCCAGTTGGCCGATGCTATGCAGGATCAACGCATAAGCCCAGGTGTGGTAAAATGGTAATAAATTTATTTCTGTGCATGCTGCTGGCTCAGCTGACCCTCTGCTCCATGCTTTGCTATTACTGATAGTCGCAAGAAGATCATATGTAAAATATTTGAAAAAAAATTATGCTGTATTTTTTATGCTGTAAAAAACTTAGTGGTATTTGTCAAAAAGACTTGAACGAACCTTCTTGCTATACATTCTGCAGATTGGAAGGTAGCCCATGACAGAAGTGAAAAGGATTTTACTTGATGTACATACTTCATATTAGTAGATATCATGCCTTTCCTAGTGATGAAATACATCATTTTCTTCTATTCTGTTAGAGCTGACTGTCGAGTTTAAAAACAGTACAATTCTATCACCGTTTGATTGGTTGACCAAGTCTCACTGATTTACTTGCAAACTACATGGAGTTTGCTTAGAGCATATGAGTATTGCGCATTTCTGAAACCTACAACAGGGAACATAATCATTTCATAAACTGGCCTCTATTAGGATTAAAATGATTTTACATCAGAAGAAAGGAGTTATCCCTTTGGCAGCGGACACCCAAGGAGTACCTCATTAGCTGTTAACTCGCTGTCAGCGGGTCACAAACCTACTCGGTTGACACCTTATACATTCCCGAGGAGTAAGTATGGTATAGAGTGTATTGGAGCGAAGGTTAGGTGAGAGGAGATTATCGCTATAGTCTGGTTGCCGACAGGAACAGCCTGCAATTGTCACCTGATTGTCAACAGCAACGCTCATCTCTAGACACGGTCTGGTCTCACGGAACGCTCATTGGTATAACCGGAGCAATTATCAGCATTTGTTGACATTTGTTTTATTAAGTTGCAATCATCTCTTGTGAATCTGTTGGGAACAATGACACGCTTGGAAATGGTAAAATATCTACTGTCATGCCTTTCTTTTCTTGAAGTCATCTTACGCTAACATATGCTTCTCTGATTATCGCTTGGTAATTGCTCGTAAACTGCCATTATCTCGCTAATTTCACTCTAGTTACACGCACAAACTTAGCGAGTAACTTTTAAAAACTCTCTCGTTCCTGCGACATTTGGACGCTCTGGTAGTAGTGAGTGTGACCAGCCAATGCCGCTGCGCGAGACAAGTGATAGAGTATAGGAGACGAGAGACGAGGGTAGATAGCTAGACATGACAGAGAAAGGGTCTTGCTCTCATGCCAGTGCGCAGTGTAAACATAGAGTGAGTTTAGAGTGCTGATTAAGTAGCTGGCACCCATTTCATTAACTCACCTGATGCATACTCAGCGTGGCTAAATCAAGTACCTAGGGCTTATCCGCACTCTTCTCTTATACATTAAATACAAACCTGTTATAATGAAATTATTAGATGCTACAAATAGCATTAGATGTGACCACACCGCTTTACTTCTCTAGGTCAGGGCTTGTCTCGAGCACCAGCCACACGCTGCCAATGTGTAAAGCATCTTTTGATGCTGATATGAATATTAAATATTATAGCTTCAATAACTGGTAATCCTCCCATAAATAATTTGAAAATACTAATCATGGTAGATGTTAAAAATCTGGTGCGCTTTCTCAGATGCTCGCGGACATTGGTTGAAGGTTTATAATTGACGCAGTCTGCAGTAGTCTATTCTCTTGATTAGTTGAGTCTACCCTATAGCTATCCCATTTATCACTCTATCGGACAGTGTAACAATGCTCTCAGGTGCCAGATAGCCTACGCATTTCTGTAATATTATCACATCCTTGGAGCTAGGATACAGTTGCCTCTATTGTAATATTTCTCATATTTACTGTTACAATGTACGATAGTTATTGTTGAGCCATACTCTCCATTTTTATATTATTTAATATTTCTTATAAAAGAAATGGTTTTTAGCAAATATAATAGGCATCATTATACATATTTAATTAATTATCTTTTGAAAATTAAATAATTTTTGTGTGAAGTCTTAACAATTTGTTGATCAGCTTTTTGTTGTAAAATTGACTTGGCATGAGCCGGCCGTAGAAGGTGGAATAAATATAATATAACTGCATTTGGCCATGGCTGGCTATTACTCTATTGCATCTAACTAAGAATTATCACAAATCTATTACGTAGATTAATCTGTTGACCAGTCTTGCATTTAATAGTGTTATATGATCTTAAAATACAAATGTAAAAGTAAAACATGTATCATTGCATTAATCATAATTTTTTTATAAAGAAATTGACTCAAATTCTACTTAAAGCTATTTGAGTCATCAAAGGAAGACACAAACATTCTACATGCCTGATAAGCAAAGACTAGCCGCTCATGTAATCTCTGGAGATATTCTCAACTACAAAGCACTTATCACTACACAGAATTTATAAAGTAGAATCATTCTGGAATGCTTCATTTTTATCGTAAATTTGTTTTGTTTGATTTCTACTATTTTTAGATGTAGGAAGTTAGTCATTGCCATTATTTCTTTTATTCCTATTCATCCTCACTTCTAACTAGAATATATATATATATATATATATATATATATATGTGTGTGTGTGTGTGTGTGTATATATGAGTGTTGGATTTACAGAAAATAGCTTGCTCAAGTTCAAGGCCCTTTCGAATGCTTTTAGAGCGAATTTACATAGCGTTGCACTGTATGAATCCCTAGCAGGGAATGATGGGTATCACCTGAAAAGGATGGAATTTTGTGTCTCAATGACATAATGTCGTTTCATCATTAGCTGCCAGCTTCAGCGATTTCATCATTTTTTAAGTTCAAACCTCTTAACAAATTCATTAACATTTGTAGCAAGATTTGTATATTTTTATTGCTTTCTCCATTTATTTGCGATGAAATCGTTTCTGGCTATTATTACTTACATTCCGATTGTTTCTCAATTTTTACAAAGCGCTGACGGCAAAAACTGATAAGACTTCTGTTTTTCATCGAACCAACTGCGTCTCTTCGTAGTCGATTTTAGCCAATGCGGTTCCAATATAAATTTATGTCATGCGCTACTCACAGTTGAGCAGATGTTGTTATGTTAGATCAATCTTTTAAACAGCCTGTTTTATGTCTAATTCCAATTCTCTATTGACTTTCATCAACACATTTTTAGCTTCTTTGGTTTGTCAACAATTTGTATTATGTTGGTGTCTTTTTTTCTTCAGCTAATTTCCTGGTAAAACACGCTGTTTAATAGAAGCTGACAGCTTGATCTATAACGGAAGGTGAGTTGAGCAAAATCTTCAACAGCTTAAAGGTCGCTGATGTTTGACTCAATTCTCCAAGAACTTATAATCAGGTCATCGGTGCCAATTATCGAACATCATCTTATTGCCTTTTTCCCCACAGGAGATGAGTACGTCATGAAAGATCCATCCATTTTTCACAGCTTTCATACACAATTCTAATTTATTTTACTTAGCTTGGCACATATTGTTAAAGTCAATGCATAAATGTTGAGAAAGTCAACTGTAAAGGTTTTTGGTTGAAAAATATTTCCGGTCAGTTTGTGAGAAACTGATGTCAGAGGCAAATTACAAACGGCAGCCGATGGCTGCTCGCTGTCGATGAGGTATAATGATGAGATAATGCTCTCAATGCTGCGGAGTCTGCTGGAAGAGCAGTTAAATGAGCTGACAAGTGCCCTTCGCCTCCTCTCTTCTCATCTTTCTATATTTTGCTGAGCAGATTGGAGAGGCAAGTGTT
The DNA here is from genome assembly GCF_963576615.1 of Watersipora subatra. Classification (NCBI taxonomy): domain Eukaryota; kingdom Metazoa; phylum Bryozoa; class Gymnolaemata; order Cheilostomatida; family Watersiporidae; genus Watersipora; species Watersipora subatra. The sequence continues at coordinate 64,800,493 of NC_088710.1, forward strand.
GATCATCCCGCTCGCCCTCCCAGCCACCGAGTCTCACCGCTCACCTATTATAACCTCATTAAACTCATCATATCATGATTATTAAGGCCTGGCATGTCCACAGCATTGTTCAACACTCTGATTAGGCAGCTCAGTAATTGTCACCTCTCTACTCATTTCACACAGTCTTGACATTTCTTTCTTAAGACAACTCTTCAGGCGCTGGATTGAGAATCATGAATATTAGTAATTGTAAGAGAAAATTCATTTGAGAGAAAATGATTGACAGCTACTTTGCAATGGTAAACTTGAGGCTTACTGAATGTTTTGCTAATTTGTACAACTAAGTTTTATTGAGCGTAAAATTGCTATAAAGAGTTATAATAAATAAGAAAACTTTTCATTTCGACACTGTTTGTAAGGTCTTTGGTATGATGAGGAAGATCTGATAACATATATCTCGCATAGAATGATAGAGTTATAAGTATGCGAATCAACTCTAATCCGGTTATCCGTTAGCTGATAACCTCATTGTTGCAAAATAATATCTACCATCAGCCATGAAAAATAATTTTTTACTGTTCAGTCAATGTAATTTGATCGGTAATCTAGTGCTTCTGCTAGTGCATCCCTCACAGTACATGTATTTATTTTACAATCATTGTGGTATAAAAAACTAAGCAGTTGCAAAATAATATAAAAAGTAATTGCAGTTTGAGGCTCTGCAGGGTTGTTTGAGGCTCTGCAGAGTTGTTTGAGACTCTGCAGAGTTGTTTGAGGCTCTGCAGAGTTTATGGAGGCTCTGCAGGGTTGTTTGAGGCTCTGCAGAGTTTATGGAGGCTCTGCAGGGTTTATGGAAGAGCGACGAGTGAATCAGGGCTTAAGTGTACAGCTAATGAGCTAGAGCCTGTCGCAAATAAGAGACTCGCATAGTTTTAGGCCTATTGAAAGTGTTGATCAAGTGCCAGTCACTCCAATATTTCTCATCCTAAACTTTAATGAATTCAATAGATTGTTATACGCCGATCAATTAGGTTGGGAATTGGGATTCACTGCCGCGAAACGAGATTTATGTTCGATTAGGAGCCTCTGCAGCAAATTAGTCTCTTCAGTATTTAACAGCCCATATAAAGATAATGTTTGATTATCTCTTGTCACCTTCATCTACACCCTATTCGCTCTTCTCCCCCCAGTCTCTCTATCATGGCTAATTCTCTAACGCAGGCCCTAGGAGCTCACTCTCTATCGCTCTGCCATGCCTGTTAATCACTTATTTATCACTCATTTTTTATTTCTCGGCTCTATCTACCAGCGACTTGGAGGAGCTCCAGTGAGTCTAGCTTCATCACGGACAACCAGTTTTAATCCAAATTAGAAAAGTCTTGATGGATATCACATCCAATACATAAAGAAAGAATATTTATAAATAATATCTGTCAAAGCGTTGCACTTTTAATTACACAATTTGTCGTAATAATTTCTTGTTGCAGTAATCTCATCCCAGCGATGGGACTAGCTTAAGAATGTTGCAAAAGATAATATGTAAATTATTTGATGAGAGTTGCGAGACAACTGAATTTTACAGAAATATTTTTTACATTTTTTAGCTTCAAAAATTCAACATTAATAATTGGCGACACTTCAAGTATCCATACTATCAAAATATAATGGTTTAATGTTGTATGAAAAACTATTTTTAACTTAACTATTGAGGAAAGAAACAAACAAATTCATGTGTTAAAATCATACATAAAATTCTATTTTGAGCTTGAATTATGTTAAATAACCTTATTTCTTTTGGAAAAGGAAAACTGAACTGTTACAATTCGTCCGCAAAAGGCACAAGAGCACGCGGCCTTCTCAAACAACCAGGAACATTGGTAACTAACAAGAATAATGTTATTGTTACAAGCGTTATACTGTTTGTGTTTCCTTCAGGCTCTTTACGTAATTGGCATCTTTATGGCTGTACATTATTCGAGGTCTTGATATCGTTTTTATTTTTATTTTATCACTATCAGTTTTAGATGAACTTTATTTCAAAGCCAAATAAAAGGTGTGTGCCGGGGTGTAAGGCGCAGGTGGTTGTCTAGTTGCTGGTAGGCAAGTGCATCAGACATCATCTTCATCGTTGGAATAATCGAGCCACTTAATTCAAAAGGTTATTTACCTTCTTTATAGTTTTCTGTTCGCTAACGAGCCGAGAGGTGAAATGTCTGCAGCCCGTGCTACCCACCCCGGGTGTGTCGATCTCTGCCTCGCTAGCATTTGCAATAATTTTTTATTGTAGTTACATTTAGTTAACATTTCATCGATAAATTACAGAGTCTAAGCAGTGATAGCTGGAGACATGGATTCGAGCAGAGACGCAAAATGATATATCTGGGTATTATAGAATATAAACCGACTCGCTCATACCAGGTTATGAAATATGATGCATTGAGATTAATAAGTCAGTTGTGTCTTTGTTGTTAAGCTAATATATTCACACAGTAAAAATGTCACCCCTAGAGCTTGCAGTACGTATGGAATTCTATTTAATTACACTGATTCAGTATTTCGCCACGTTTCCTGAAAGCCTACCCACCTCTAACTGGCGCCATCTGTGTTCTTAATAATTATGTCTTGTAATTAAAAGATATAAAATACAGTATGCTAAGGGTAAGAGTTGTAATTAATGCCTTCCAGCACATGGCTAGAAGATTTGAGGAGGGGCGCAGTAGGTTGTCGATGTATAAGCTCCCCGATATAGAAGGGCTCAACCGAATTACCGGAGCGACGATGAGAAGTTCTTTGCCCGCGATTACCTGTCACGCGACAGCGCAAGAGTTGCTCACTATTCGCTTGGCTTAGGTGAAGCCAGGTGGTTCGTGAGCACGATTGCTGTAGTTGTTAGCAGCATTTGGTTTGGTGTGTGATCGCTAATTCTAGTAATCATTAATCACATAATATCTGCCATTGTTACCCGTTAACGAGCGTGCCTGTGAAATTTTGAATCATTTTATTTTGATCTCGCTAATTACTCTACGGTCCCATGGATTTAGCAAAGACATCATCGGCGAGTTTTAGGACTCCATTAGAAAGTCTTGCTATCGCTTGTTAGTGGTATGATTTTATTCTTTAGCATTCCTAGGTAGACTGCACCACCACAAAACTAAATGCAATCACCAATTCGGAATCGTCAACTCGAGCGTCTTTCTCTCACACCATAATTACAGATTTACTTAAAAGGATCTGAATTCGTGGCTGCCTTTGCAACCCGCTGCGCATGTCTCATGTCTACAACGCACCCGCACGGCAGCTATTTACTGGTGTCAGAGTCTTTAGTCTTAAGAGGTAAATAGAGGGAATCTTGGTACTATCCTGATCATAGGAGGAATGTACGGACGTCAGTGGATACGTAGCGCCACCATAGATTCTTGTCAGTAATACACTTTCGACAGATTCAATTTACAAGATATTTTGATATATATGGTTAGTGCAGTGAGAATGAGAGTGGAAGAGCTAGCGTGCGCTATGCTGAAGGGGGTAACATAAAACTCTGTATATCTGGTTACGGAGGATACAAGCTGACGAGTATAATAAGCTATCACCTACCTTAACAGTTTTGTCTGCTCCCCTGATATTACTATAACATAGGTGAGATATGTAAATGATGAGACTGGCCGCCATATTAATGCCACCTCATATCAGTTTATGTCTGCTCGCATTGAATTGTCTGCATGCCATCTCTTCTTATGCCATCTCTTCTTATGCCATGATTCCTCAAGAGTACCCATCACATGACATGTAGGTGTCCATTCGCTTTCTCCGCAGCCCGTCCAAACTGTTGTCTGTTTTTCACTTTTTGCACGCTAAAATGTTAGCTGTATGTAAACGAGCAATTCCTCGAAGATAGAGTATGGTGTCTGGTTACCTTACTGCAAGCAGAGGATGTTTGTGTTTGAAAGAGTATTGCTGTACAAGCAATTGCTGCATGATCTTGACTGGACATGTCCGAGTCCAGTAGCGAGGAAGAAGACAGGCCCAGTTGCAGAGAGCAATTTAAGATCGGTTCCGATTCTTGTCACCACCAGTGACTTTTTTTGGGAATTGAACCTTAACCTCTTGTATGCAGGTCAGATGTTCTAGATCCCTAGGCCATGGCTGCGCTCTAAAATATGTTAGATATGTACCATTTTGCAGGAATTAGATGTACACTTGTCTATCATCATAAGCTGATTGTGTATTAAATTTATAGAAACCATAGATAATGTGCCACCTTACCCCGCCGCTCTCAACCTCTATATAAACCTCTTTCAACATTACTATCTCATTGTTTTTCTTGTAGGAGACCTCATGATGTTTTCTTCTAACTGATACAAAGAACTCGGAGCCATATTTTCTATTTCTAACCAGGTAGGTGGCGTCATCTTATCGCGGCTCCCTATTCTCGCTGCTAATTGGACCATAGTTGATTTGCATAGATGGATGAATTTGTACCCGTTGGTGGCAAATGGACCGCACAATTTCAATCTCCTGACAACCATGACCTGTTCTGGTTTGAATCCACGCCAAGTAATGTTGTTCTGGTTAGTACATCACTTTGAATTGGTTATATTAGCCGTGAAGTCGGTGTAAGGGGTGGTCGGTTAAACTGTTTGATGGTGTTATGTAACATTGCTCAAGTGCCGCTGTAAAAAACACTAATACTATGTCATCAGCGGCCTATTGTTTCATGTTTAGCGTCTCTAATCTTCTTCGCATTAATTAGTAGGGAAACTATGAGCGATGACCGTGGGTGCCGTTTAATAGATGAATGGGCCATTTTTGATAAGATATTAGGGTTATGATCGCCTGTTGCAGGTTTGGAAGGGTCTGCTGCAGCTTAAAAGTTCGCACCTACGATTTGACTTTTGCTTCAACTTCTAATCAGCCTTTGACCGAGTTCAAGTCAGAAGTCAAGCATATTCAGCCTTGGAGTAGATAATATCTCCTTAAATACTTAGTTTGCAATTTTCTATTTAGCGCCAGCTTTGGCGAACATAATCACTCAGTTCTCAAAAATTTTTGTGCATATTTGGTTTTTCTTTGCAATAATGCTTTGTCATTACCTCATCCCTACGTCATAAAACCAAGCTATCTTATCTAGTTGCTTGCTATATTTTTCATCGTAAAATTTTTATAATTATGGCCAATATATAAAACTTTCTAAATAAAAGCATTATGAATTTATTGCCATAAAGTAATATATATATATAATTACAATATATTTATATGTAATCTTTGTGAAACATTGAGTGACACTGCATGGACAATCTCAAGTAACTAGTTTCTCTTCTTCTGAAGACGTCCAAGAGGCCAGCTCATAAAGTTCCCTATAGTTGACAATCATTCATAGTGCATTAATCATCAGGTATAGGAAGGTAATAGGGTAGAGAATACATATACCTTCACTTTCTAGTGTCTCATTTGGAGACAACGTCCGATTGTGTAGATAAAAATTTAAATGGCTCTTTCTGACACTGAACGACAGTTTAAGCAGCTTTACTCTTTATATATTTTCTCCATAAACAGTAACACTGTTAGGACCATTTCATCTGATGCTTTGCGATATACTGTAAGCTCTGGTTCAAGAATTTCTTCAATCAATGCAAAATATATCAAGTTTTCCTGTCAATTTTACTCACGAGACACCTGAGAAAGGTTGTGATGGATATCACTGTTTTATCGCTATCTCCTACGGGTAGAATGTCGCCTCCGGACGGGCTAAACACTTCAATGCTTGACCATCGCTTAATTGCACTGTTTTCCTGGTACATCTTAGAAATTTTCAGCACCTCATTGGCTCACTTTGGCATTTGAATTAAAAAAGCAGATGATTTCATTAAAAGAAAACAGCCGTCACGTGTGTCCCCTACTCGGCCACTAATCGCTGTCGTGCCTAATAAACCCACTCATAAAAGTCAGCGTGGCATTTTGGTGACAAATTACCACGCATCAGTATAGTAATTTGTCTTGAAACTGACTTGTACCTTTACTCAAGGGTGCTTGCTATTGTCCGTTTGAGTCATTAATTAATTCACCCTTATGTCTCTCCACTTGTATCCACTACTTCAGCTCAATCTCAAGTGGGGATAATAACACTTGCAATCAACCTGTCTTAGCTATTATCAACAATGGACTTTCAATACCATTGACGCCCAATCTTGCTATATATCAGCAAACAAGAGTATGCTACAGTATGTGTCTCTGGTCAGTTCGAAATCTTTATGTCGTAGGTATAGGTGAACAAGGTTGTACGAGAGAATACTTGGTTGTTTATATCATATCTGCTTATATCACTGTACCATAAGGGTGCTCCAGACGCCAATTCCTACTTCGTCATCACTTAAGCTGGCACATTGTACACATCATAAAAAATAGATAAGTTTGGAGAATACGGGTGCAAAGTCATCCACTCACGAGTTAATGGTTGGTTCACGACAGGAGATACTCTCGTCCACACTGCGCATCTTCTCCACTCCATTATTTTCTCTAAAGTTTTCGATACAAATAAGACTTGTATCCCCTACATATTATGATTACTTTCTAAATTGCGGGCTTCACTAATCAAAATTCCAACGCTGGGTGTGGAGAGACTTATGAAATGCACTTTTCTTGTCTCTATTGTAATTTAACATATTTTATGGTCCTTAAAATTGTAAAGCTGGCTACACTTGTGGCGCACAATAAATTACATTAACGTTTAAATAATGTTTCGTTAAAAGCTTTTTGTGTAACCATTTCGTTCTACCGTATTCGAGCGCTTTGCCTATAGCGGATTGAAGCTTTTGTACATCTTGACGGCCGAACATCGGCAAAACTCTCTCTGACATGATCAACCAAGTGCAGTAATATGGAATGTTCTGTTGTGCATGGATTGTCTGAATCTCGTGTTCTGCGCATGCCATGTTGGCGTTAGTCTGCACCTGCTGCCCCGATTTATCGCTTCGTAACACTCTGTTTGCAGATAAATATTTCTTACCGGGCTTAAAATATTAAATAGAAAAACACCGTAATGTCTACACAAAGGCATCTTCATTTAATAAATATTGCAGCACTCAATCGACTAGGCTACTATTTTCAGAACAATAGCAGAAAAGTTCGACGAGCTCTTTATGATGTGCCAGTTACACACCCTTGACTGCGAATATCTTAACAAATTACAACAAGTTGGTGATTGTTTATAATGTTTTACAAACTTACAAGCAGTTAAATTTGAAATGTATACGACTTCAAACAGCTGACATAGCCGCAGTGTATATCTATTTCACTAAACAAGCATAGCTTACTTGATAAATAATTAGGCCCATCTAACCATGCATAGACACTCGGGTTCGCACGGCGAGCATGTGATGCAGGTTGTTCACTAATTTGGAGGTTTGTGGTCTGTGGCTAGCTATGAATAACCTGCATTGGCCTAGGTAGACTCGCGTTAGTCTGTCACCAAGCAGTCTCGTGTATAACAAGTGTATAATTGCGATTAGAGTCAGTCGCCCCTCTCATTAAACCTGAGTCAGTCGACCCTTCAAACTATGAGCAATATGTGTTTCGTTTTAAGAGGCGAGCCCGGGGCGTGAGGTTATTAGTGGTGAACTCAACACAAGTTGCTCACTTTTCAGCTAAACTTGGCCTGTCATGAAAGTTTGGCTCAAGATTCCCATCAGTTACTCGTCGGTGTGGGCAGAGCCTAATCACACGTAATTCAATTGTAGGCCGTGTCCTGCTACTATTCGTAGTCGGCAAAGATAAATAGAATCGCGAAAGCACTTTTGTTTACTTCATGTTAATCAGTCAACATGCTCGCGGCGCCATGGCGAATTTGCATAAATATTGGGAGGTATTTGTTGGTCATGATCATACAATAAAATGTTCACACCTAGACAGTTTTATCATGCTCATTCTAATTATCTTAACACTCGCCTGTGTCAATATGCTGAGCTGTTCCTACGCAGCCGTTAGCGATCCAAACTCAGATATTATTGAGTAAGCAGAAGCCGATAAGAAACTCTTCGTGTTGAGATAGCGTTCAGCGGAGAGATGCTGTTAGATCTATGAGTTAGCTCTATTGCACGCTGAGTTATAAAATCTTTTGTGTGTGAGTAATGCAGTAAGCGAGGTGTCAGGTTGTGCTTTATTGAAAAATGCTCGCGCTGCCGGCAGCGAATATTAATTCTTACCTGTTGGCACTTTTTCTACCCATGGCAACAAAGATTAGAAAGTTGGCACACAACATTGAAGAGAAATTTTCATCCAAACTTTTTGACATTATTGGCTGAATGATCAATTTGACATTGCAATTTAATTATAAACTTTTTAAGAGCAAGTTATTGTTCTAAATTAAAAATTTGTTTGATGAAAGCAATTTAAAATTAAACCCTTATCTAAGAGTTTACAAAAATTTCAATTTAAAATGATAAAGTGAAAACTTTTTATATGTGTGCATGGTCGTCAAAAGCATACATTTGACAAAGATGAGGGTGTTAAATTGTAAGGCTATGGTGACACGCCCTTAACAGGTAATAAGAATTAGGTCAAACAGCAATGACCTGCTTGGCAGTCTGTCCTTTACCTAGGTGCATGTGCTTAATATACATGTATGTTTTTGATTTTGCGAATGCTATTGCACAGGTATAAAATTGCACCACTCCTGTTTTTAAGATATTTATTATATTTGCTCTATATAACTTGAAAGTTTACTGTTTAAGTTCCATTTAATGACTCATCAAGGTCACTCACCAAGGTCACGTAACTAATCTAAAAGGTTTTACCTTAGGGTGACTCTATTGCGAGCCTAAAATCATAAGATGCTCCTGACCGTCCACAGTACTGCCTATTGCAGACCGAGCTGCTGCAGGTTGCTGCTGTGTATTTGAAATCTATGATTAGCCACTGACAAAATAATCTAACATTTAGACAAGATTTGAAAGTCACCTAGAATTTGGTCAGTCACATGGTCCACCTCAGGGTTTTATGAAGAAAAGTTATTGCGAGTGATTCTAAGGAAATGAGTAGCTTTCAGTGCAATCATGCCATGTGAAAGTCGACCGTCTGCTTGTCTCTGATGATCTGCTCATGTTCCCATAGCCTGCTAGTGTTTATTCGTCATTGATGTAATTTACCTTGGCTGTCAGTTTATCGCTGTACTTGTACGTGCTTCGCTTAATTTTCAGAGTCTCTATCGGTTTTAATTAATTGCTAAAATACTAAATTTTATTGTTTCAATATTTGCATAGCATGATTTATACAATGCTTTCTGACAACTCGCGAAAATCTAATAGCGCTAAATTTTGTTGTTTGAGCACCTCTGAGTAGAGTTAATCTCAAAACTAGATATTTGCCCTCGTGTATAAACGCTATTTGTTAGGCGCACGATCAATCTAATTTTCAGTGAGACGTATTTGTTTCCCCATTTTGTGTGCATAAGACAAAATGGAATCCTCTTAATAAAGAAACATATTTGCTTCTAATAGCGTTCTACCAGACTCACATTCCTACTAAAGCTTCGAGCTGCTTGTCCTTGCGCAGATATAACTATTCTTCATTTATGTTAATGTTATGCGATTTATCAAATATAAATGTAGGCAATTAATAGGTGATCATTATCTCATGCTAGCGCTATGGCCCTGCCTCAGTAAGATCAGCTGCGACCATTACTGTGGGATTATCATAATGGAACTGGCGACAAGCCTTACAGGCAATGGCAAATAAATTTCTGTAAGTTTCAATAAACTTATTATATACAAACAATAAAACCAGAGTCAAGTGCTTAAAGTGACCAATTACTATCACCTATAAACTTCTGCGAGTGTTCCCATTGGCTGAGCAAAATTGAATAGCCAATGATGCATGAGCTCACTGAAAAGCCAGCATCAGAGATTCCTAGATTTATTCCCTATTCTCATATGCTCGCTTGCAGTGGTAATTCCACGCCGATACTTGACTTGAGCGACATAAGACCTGCTTCTCCTCGCTCCTCCATCTCATTCGTACAAATGATTTACCCGGCGCAAGTTGACGCTCATTCCGCTGCGAAGCTGCACAGCAACATGAACTTCAATCTCCTGCCAGCTCTCAGGCGACCGACAGATTTTAGTGTCAACTCTATTCTCGGTAATGCTGACAGCGCGTCTGGCAATGGTGTATGGCCGGCTGCGAGACTAGCTCCTGGTCTTCCACCGGCACACAGCAAGCTTTCGGACATGTTCGCCGCCGAAATGATGCAGCAGCAGCTATCAATGCGAGCAGGTTTGGACAATTCAAGTCAGCCGCCAGTGCCTACAGAGCCAACAACGCCGAGCTCAGCATCTGGAGAGACATGTGACGATGCACAGGTAGAGCTGGAGGGCATGGACCTATGGGAGCAATTTCATGACATCGGAACAGAAATGGTTATTACTAAATGTGGCAGGTAAGTCGTTATTTTTAGCTTTTCAAAATTAAAAAAGTATTTTGGTTTATTTTTTGCTGCAAATATTTAAAACCTAGAGCGCCTTCAAGGTTCTTCAAAGTGCTCTTAAAATTGGCAGGCAGTTTCCGAGTATAGCTATATGGAGAAATCAAAACAATGTATCTTACATATATTGTATATCGATACAGGGCAGGACGCCAAAGTCGGCACACAATGTGTGAGGTAAACACTCGGTTTATCATATGGCGCCCCATGCACGGCAATCTTGTTTGTGTTTTCTATTGATTGTTGTGTTTTCACAACTTTCTACAAACAACGAGTTGACAATACAGACTAATGGCTGTAGCGAAATCACAATTTTTTCCTTTGTTGTTATAGAAGGAGAAGGAGTCTATTACCTCTGTGAATAGCTGATAAATGCCAATCTTTTGTCAACTTCGTGACACTAAGTTATTATAATTTAAATTAAGCAATTTTTAGTGACACTTAGTGAAAAGGAAATAAAATAATTTCAATGTTTTCACTCTGTGTATCCAAACAGGTGTCTTGATATAACGAATGAGATTGGCTTTGTATGACTTTCGTTTACTTTTGAAGCATTTGCAAACTTGAATCTGTAAAACGATAAGAGGCGTTGGGGAGACTATTGATTTCATTGTATGTCTTTGTGCAATAACGCTGATTACAATAAAATGTGATATTGTTTCAAAACACACCATTGAATGAAGGTGTCAGCGTTATACCAACTATAGTTATGATTTAACGACATCAATTTTCTGGCTGCAATCTAATCATGTCATTCACACAAGACAGCCAAACCTGTTTTGATATGTGAATAAATAAGCGGTATTTATTGTAAAGTTAATTCTTTTTTTGACAGCAGACTGTTGTTTATCGTTTCAGGAGGATGTTTCCTGCCTACAAAACAAAGCTATCAGGACTTGACAAAAGATCCAAATATATTTTGTTAATGGATATAGACCCAGTAGACGACTGCAGGTATAAATTTCACAATTCACGATGGATGGTGGCTGGCAAAGCGGACCCTGAGATGCCAAAAAGGGTGTACATTCATCCTGACTCACCCGCGAGTGGAGAACATTGGATGCAAAAATCAGTTTCATTTCACAAATTGAAACTCACCAATAACATATCTGACAAGCATGGCTATGTAAGTCAACATAAAATTCTAAAAGCTCAAAATTAGTTTTAATATTTTACGCTGACAGCATACCTACATATATTTAACTGTAATTTTAAAAAACCTTGTTCATCTTAGCCTCTACTTGACATAGTTAAAAAAAATCACGTGTTTGACAAAATAACAACTTGAGGATGCAATGTTGATGCCTGCATTTGTACTTATAATTATAATATAGTTATAATATAACATGTATAATGCAGAGATAAATTTCTTAAAAATTAAAATTGACCTAGCACTTAATACATTTGCTAAAATTATTGCTTGTTGGCGGTATTTTATTGGAAATTGTATATTAAATAAAAAGGTATTTTTAAATCATTACCATCTTTAACAATCTAAGCATATTTAAAGCACTAAATTGTCATTTTTTGTAGCTCCATTTAGTAATTTAGTATAATCACATTTGGTGAGAGAGAATGTAATATTTAGGCAACCAAATCTCCTTTATATCAGCCAAACTCTATCCCCGTACTTATCATTGTTATGTGATATTTTTATGCCTTCTATTGCATATTTAGTACAGCCATTCATCTAACTAGCATAAATCCTTCGTTAATATCCTTATAGCTGATTTGTATAAATGCTCGAGGCGCCGTTTGCCAAAACTGACTAGTAAATAATGGTAGACTAAGAATTTTGTACCATCTGCTGAGGGCTGAGTGTCTCACAGACATTCTTATTACCCAAGTCACGCAGTCCCTCTAATTGTTCACCAATCTCTGATTATTATACAAACCCCAAACTATCTTTATAGCAGTTTCATTACTGCCTCAGACACTGGCAACTTGTCTACCTTTGCCATTATTATTATTATGTGTGTGTGAATATGTACATATTTTATAAGCGCAGGCGTCCGCAGATACCTGCCTATTTGATGATGCTCGCTTATATAATGATTGTTGTGATTTTTTGTTGCAGACGATATTGAACTCCATGCACAAGTATCAACCTCGATTTCACCTCGCAAAATGTAACGACATAGTCAAGTTACCCTACAGTTCGTTCCGCACATACGTGTTTAAGGAGACTCAGTTCATCGCAGTAACCGCGTACCAAAATGAGAAGGTAATGTACAGTAGCATAAGAAGTTACAGTCGTGTTTGTTCAAAGTGTGGGTGTGCGTGCCGAACCTCTAATGGATGACATTATTAAAGATCAGGATAGATCTTTCTATGGCTAATCCTTTTATCTCTAATATATTCTAGATTGCGATGTTTGTTTTGTCGCATTACCTCCATAGAAGTGCGAGGATAGTTGATACAAGTTTGTCTAGAGGGAGGAATCTTTTAAATACAACCGACTCCCACTTTTGCCTCTTACAGCTGCTTGTAAAATATCAAAGTTTTAATTTCATTTTTGCTTGAAAGGTTCAGCACTTTCTTTCATGAAAAGCATGCACTAAAAATCTAAATATAATCTCATATCATGATCAGTTACTGTAAATATCCAAATGTCTATTTGACTAAAGTTACATCTGAAAATGTGATATCTGGTATCATACTGGTACACAAAAGACGGGGCTCGTGTTTACGGACACCTAGTCATTGATACGGAATTCTCCAGTGAGTGTTGTATTATAAAAAATTTGAGATGCCAGACTGGAGCACTTGTCAGGCTGCGAGCGAAGATATCTCTATAGATATAATATATGCCGACTTTGAATAATTGCTGTATGAAAGTGTGAATTTGATTAGAATATTTGCGATGAGCTCATTATATTAAAATAAACTACAAAAGGGAGGTGTCAGAGTATCATAGCATCGGCGTTTGTCACAAATATGAATTGTTATTAGCAATAGGAGTAGTGTTGGTACCAGACTGTCTGGCATCTACTGCTTATTTATAATAAGAATGTCATTTGTTACGAGCCTAAAATTTCAGACGCAAAGTTTTAGAGCACAACGTATTAGCGGATGTTGATCTGTTCAAGAAGCTAGCGGTAAGTAGCAACGGTATTTTTTTGTAGATCACACAGCTAAAGATAGATCATAATCCTTTTGCAAAAGGCTTTCGAGATACAGGAAGTGGAAAACGAGAAAAAAAGTAAGTCAAATTTTATTACATTTCTGCTAACTAATTGACCTAATCAAGTATTAAATTTGTTTGTTTACGCTTTGGATGTATTCAAAATTTATTACAATAGATAAGTCATTTTTTGCAGCTCTTTCCAGCTTTTTGTTCATAAAAAGAAAACATATGCTGTTAGTGCATATAATTTAAAAACATGATGCCTTAAAAATGGAAAATATTTCAAACATGTTTGTATTTTTTATAGAAGTAAAGTGATTCGAAATACATGTATGTGAAAATAACATTCCTGCAAAGCAGCTTTGCTCACAAATGGCTTTACATGTTTACAAATGCACAAATTTCTAACATGTCAAAAAAGAAAAATAATGATTTTTTTATTCAAGTCGTGCCTTAAACAACTTCTGCACATTGATAATTTGACTTTGAAAAAATATGAATATTTTAGGTAACAAACTTTAGGTAGCCATTCTAATTCACAAAATTATGAAATTTCTGTAGGACTTGTTATTAAGAAAAGGGAGATAAACAGCAGTTTGTTTCAAATAAGACATCATTTAGTAGTTGATGGGTTGACTTGCTGTTCAGAGTTTTTTATTTGCTCAACAATGGCCAGTCAAAATCATTTTTTAGGCAAATAAAATTAATTTGCTAATTCATTAATTTTTTTGGGTGACAATAATGCTGCAGATATTTTAAAACTATCCTTAACATATACATTAATCTGTTTTCGATATGAAAATCTTTATATCTCAAATATCAAAAGTAAACGCTTTCAAAAACGTAGTTGTGATGTTTGTTTTTATGTGAGAGATCAATTTATAACGCACCTGTTAGTCCAAGTCAATCCCAAAAACTAGAATTAATCAGTTGCGGAAGGGTTAAATGTATTGTAACTAGTCAGTCTGATTTTGAAAAAACTGCTCCCTGAAAAAGGTGAGAAAATGATTTATTATTTCTACTGCGCAAAACTTAATTAAGTTCGTGAAATATAATTTACTTATAAATGTATGGTAGATTTGACCTGAGTTTACACCCAAACGATTGAGCTGCAGATAATAGCTTGCATATATTAAGGCGTGACTACAGAGAATGACGTGTTGCATCGGTGAGCAGCGATGCAAAAGATGTTGTTTTTATGGCATAGGATTGTTTAAAAATCAAACATGGTGGTTTTTCTTCAATCTTGTCAATGCTTCCTGTTTCGTTGGTTAACATCAAAAGGCATTTTCAATTTTACAATTTAAAATGGAAGCTATCGAGGTTAAGGTAATTTGTTGAAAAAGTTCACAACTGATTGTTTTCAATGGCCTTGACCTGGTTAGTTCATTGCCCAGTGCACAGCTTGCACAGGTCTAGTCAAAAGTCTATTTGTAATAGTATAAATTGCTGTCAAAGATACAATAGCGGGTTTCATGAATGTGCAAACGAGACTTTATAACTACAAACCAAACATTCATATGATAAATATAGCTCTATGTAGCTAAGCGCATGTCCTTCTTGTTTACAGAAGACTATCATCTCAAATGAGCAGCCCAGAAAACGATGACTCGGACGCTGACGATGATTTAGACGTCGTGAGCAATCCTGCTGACTCGAGTGTGGCCAGCCCATCTCTTGACACGCCCTGCATGCGCGTGTCTGATTCTCCCGATGAACACAACAGTATTACTAATGGTAAGCGCCTTGGCCAGTCGTCATCGGGAGGTCTATATACAAAATAAAATATATGTTAGTGTTATATGTAAAGTTATATAAGTGGAGAGGTTAGTGGTGTGCTTGACTGCTGTGCGGCCTGAACATGGTCAATCCTTATCTTTGAGTTACACTTATCAAAGGTGTCTATCGGAAGCACAGCTGATAGCCGCCCAGATTTCACACAATTGACCCGCCCGCCTGTGTTTACTTTATTTTTTGAGCATTTGTACACGATTCTTAGCTTTTGACTCAAACACCTCAAAAATGTCCCAAAGAGTGGTTTTGTGTATCACAATGATACACCATTCACTTGGTATGTTGAAATACCACTTAGAGTCAATTAATCGCTCGCTAATTAAACTATCTTGGAAAAATGGGATATTTTAAATCTTCTGATATTCTAAAGAGACTATTTTTACTAAGCATACAAATAGCTAACAAAAAATTGTTTATATTTTAACGCAAACCTTTACCTAGTTTTTTTAAATTACTGAAATACACTTTTATTGTTTTACCAAAAATGCTGACCCAGCATAAGCAGGCACCCTGTCGGGGGCGTGATGTAGGGATAAAAAGCGATACGGGTACCGTACTGAAAGGTAACTTATGTATTTATTACATCACTAACACGAGCAGGCTGCTATCTGCATTAAATACACACTTATCGATAGGAGAGCTGCCACTCTGTCTGTGTGCACATCCCACTTAGCGTTGCCTCCGCCGCTACTAGTTTTCTTATGGAATGTTCAGCAAACATGGGTTTTGGAGATCTCGGTGTTTGGATGACGCCGACTTGAATCACTGCAGGGTGTCCTCTCTCTCGTGCACAGTTTATGACAAACTGCATATGATCGAGGAAGCCTGCTTGCAGTTTCTGTTACATTGAGGGGGCAAGCTGTAGCTCCAATATAATTAGGGGTGACTGTAGGTTATGTTTTATAGAACGGAGGGGGAAGGGGTGACTATAGCTTAAGTTATATTAAAGAGATGATCATAGTTTATAGCCTCAGTTCCCCATTATGAGGGCTACCTATAATAGTCTCTGTTATTTTCTTGAAAAAGTTTATAGGTTTCTCTGAGATCCTGTTTTGTTGTTGAATTTAACGGCAAGTTGTGATTCATATTGTCCTCTTGTAAAAATATCTTACTGCTAGTAATTAGTTTCCCAATCCCTGATTCAGAAACTGAGGATGATTGTTGTCTGCTTTGGGCTATCTGCATCGATAACTGTAGGTTATAGCAATCTGCTCTACATCGTATTTCATATTATTCGGGCTATATTAAGGGCTAACTGCGTTTCTCCATTTTACTCAAAATTTTTATTATTTTTATTGTTTTAAATATTTGACAAAAATTGTTTTAAGTTTACAAATATCGCCAGAGAGTTCTGAGACCGGTAATGATTGGCTTAATTTTATATAAACTAAAGCAGCTATTATTTGGAAGCGTCTGTTTATCAATAGTCTAAGCAGAGTACCTTTGGTTACCTGCCACATCTATAAGAGGCTGCCTTTGGCTGACACTGTAGTAACAAGTGCTTCATTGAAGACCTGCAGATCAATAGCGCCAGTGTTTTATAATCTCTTTTTATGCTAATTTTGTTGCCACTGTCCATGCTGTCAGGCGGTTAAGACGATTATACCCGTTGAGTACAGAGCCGGTCTCCTAAACCTGTTTGCTGTATTACGCTTCACACCCCGCTATAAAGAAGAAAAACACTTGACAATAAGTTCGAATGTGCTATCCTCTACATATCTAACAGCTTGAGCACATTGGCAAGTGCCGACAAGTGCTAGCCGAGCTCATCACAGCTCTTCTCTTCTCCTGAGCTCTTCTGGCGGCAACAGATATTTGTGTTTGAGCTCAGGACTCATCTGCCTGGCTTCTCGCCATGTCAGCACAAGATTACAGTTATTGCCTTTTTGTCAGGAGCCATGTTGTCGACATCTCAGCTCGATGGCTTTGCCAGGCGTAGCGTCTCTAGCTCGTCTCTCGTATTTACCGCCTGAGCCCTCCCTTAGTTTAGATAAAAAGTGAATAGTTCGCCTTGGTTAGGAGTAATCCCCGTACTCGGTGCCTCCACTCTGTGGTCTCTTTGAAGCCTTGCTCATAATTCTACATGTTTTTCTCTAAAATTATGCGAACTCTAGGCGAAGTGTGAATTGATACCATCATGAGATGCACTAAACCGCTATTTCGCATACATTCAACAGTAAAGTTTGGTGTTTACCTTCTCTCTAGTACAAGCATGAAAGAGATGTTTTGATATTTTTTATGAGACCACAAACCAAGCAATTAGAATTTAAGATTACAGAGAGTTGTGGTGACTAATTGTGCTAGGACTGCAACTGCATCGTACCGACCAGTTTATGTCGTTCGAGAGTTGCCTGTCTCTCTCTTGTAATTACAGTCTAGGCCAACCTATCTCCACTTCTATTTAGTGGTTTGCCTCAGCATGCGTGTCCCCAGTCTCTGTCTCAAGCCAAGTGCCTCTGTCTCGCAATACTCTTTACCAGATCAGCCTAGAGCAGTTCCCTTTTAGGCACCTTGTGGTCTGCCTCTCACCTTATTCTCCACTTTCTCTTGCAGATATAGAATGCAGCAGGCCAAAATTACTCTGCGAAAGTCAGCACTCCCCAGCAAAGTCTCTACACTCATCATCTGTTGGGTCTCCTGAGCCAGCGTTAGTCACACCGAGTTTGAAAAAACATTCGCCTCCAAATGTAACAGTGATTCATCCATCCGCGAACCATCCTATGTTCTCCTATCTCTGCCACGCGACAGGCAATATGGCATCCATGGCAGCTGGATATATGACTCAACCAAACTACCCTTCCTCAATATTTTCACATTTAGATCTGAACACAAACGCAGCGGCAGCATCCTTTATGAATCCGTTTCTGCTCAGCCAGCTTTTACGTCAAGGGTTTCCCCCGATGGCTGGTGTGGAGGGTGGAGTGCCAATGCCACCAAATACTTTACAACCCCGTCCACCTATGTCTCTGGCCCATAGGTTCGCTCCGTACTCTCTACCAATCAGTTCTTCAGTGGCTCAGTCCGCGCCCACGCCTTCGCTGCTCTCCCGCAACTCGGCAGCCAACGCTGGGGAAGAGCTGAAGAGCTTGCTTAGCACGCTGTCTCGGATTAAGGGAGAGGTATAACACGAGCCCTTGTGTTCTCTTTTTGTAACACAGGCTAAAAGAAGACAATCATACAAATTACAGTCACCCACTTATTTTTCTTATGCAAAATAAATTTTTATTGCTTATTTTCTATAACAATATAGCATATCAGTAACATTAATTTTACTGAGTACTATTTTAAAAGTTTGTTGCCATAGCGATGTGCAGAGCAGACAGTGAAGTTCTCAGTTGAAAGCTGCGCAGTTTTGAAAAGCATATGTTATAACAAGCACTCTAGTCGACCGAAAACTTGTAACATATAATATTATTTTTGTGTTTTTTGTCTTGTGCTAAACTATTTTATTGATGTACTCACCGTGTTTTGCAAAAGACCTCATAGTAACGTAGATACTATTTAGTGTTTTATAAATTAATTTATACAGTATTTAGTAGAATTCCACAAACTATACAAAGCTGCATGCATAGGCCTATGTCCTTCACCTTTTAATTGCTGCTTCGTTAATCTCAAGATTATATATTTGTCCTGCAGACGCCGAACCTTTCTATAATAGTGAATCCAGTAAACTTCTTTTTATTATTTATTTCCTAATGACCAGCCAATGTATGACAACATTGCTCTTGTTTTTCATTGTCGTCGCAATCAGAATACATGATGCCTAGTGCATAATTATTTAAACCTCTGTTTCCCTGGCTGAGACATAAGCTGAGGAAAGCTGACGGCAAGGCTGACCTTTGGTAATGATTTCCAACTGTTGCTTTAGCGGTAACCGTAAAGAACAAGTGGCCAGAGAAGAAAGAAATTGAACAAGTTAATCAAGCACTCGTGTGTAAAATACCGAAATGAAAGTGTTGAACTATGAGACTTTGAGCAGCTAATAAATACATCGTGTTAACAAGCTATGAAGAACAAGCACCTGTCTGACTAGTTTGACACGTTGCAACAGTTGCTTGCTGAGGGCATAAAATACGTGCTTAAAAACATCACATACTTTGCCAAAAAGGTTAAAGGTTTGTCCAGTTCCCAGTTCGAGCTGGTGAAGAGAACTTCTGGTCGCTATTCACTTGCTGGTCATTCCGATAAGAATTAGCTCAGCTAATATGCTCAAGTAATCTATATAAATATTTTAAAATTATAGACAAGCATCTTTGGTAAATTGGCAGACTGATATACTTAAATTTCAATGATTAATTATTATCTTGTTTTTACAAAAAAAGAATTGATTACAAAAAAGGTTGAGCTGTCGCTGGTAGCTACTGTTAGCTGTGTTGTATCTGTCTTTAGTAGCTCCGGCTGGCTGCGATGTATCTGGCAGCGATGTATCTGGCAAGGTAAATGCCTTGTTGTTGCCAAAGTTATAATAGCATGGCGGCACTCCACTTATCTTTAGTGTAAGTGTGAAACCTGACAACTTAGTCACAGAGCGTCACTTATAACGGATCACTGTGCAAGGATCAAGGTGGAAAAATTATAGGGCATTGGGATTTTAATTTGGATAAATGAATAAGACCGCCAATGAGCTTAGCTCGAGCTCAACTCCTTAGGTGTAACATTCTCATGCGCTCTTTTCATGTAATCCTCCAAGGCCTGTGAACACACGAAGCCTAGCGTATGCAATTCCGCTTCGTCTCGTTCGTTCGCGTATTTAATGATGAAGCCAATGGAATAGTCGCGTTAAATAACTTATTCTACAAAGGAGGAAGCCTTGAATGGCACCTAATGAGGGAGAGAGCAACCGAGCCGGCTCATACACTCTCAGCTAATCTTCTTCCAATCGCCACAAAATTTAATACCTGAATGGATGAAAAGATATTCATGCAATACTTTTCATTCCTTAGCGTCAAAAGTTTTACAAGTTGTGGATATGTTTATAGTACGCGAAATAGAAAGAATTCCCTTGATGGTCACATGTCAGCGTAACAACTATAGCTTTTTAAATTACAACTAGCTCTAGAGGGTTAATAGGCGAACTCTCTGATTTATGGCTATCTCGTGTTATGAAGGTCTCTCAGCGATATTCATACTAATTAGTACTACGAAATCGCTATTTCTCTCTTACAAATAGATTATCCTTGTTTAGATCTCTATCAGCGCTATAAATTTCTGAGGTTAAATTTTATAAAACATAGACATAGTTTGCTAATGGATGAGCGCCGACTCCAAGAGATGGCGCAACGGCAAGAGTTCTGCGAGTCTGCTGGAAATTCTCTAGTCAGTGCAAAACAGCCTACACAATTTATTGCGAGACTCGTATTTAAGCGTGACAGAAACACTGAACACCGAACACTTCACACGTGTCATACTTTAATAAAAGTATAAATTTAAATATAGTTGGCAATTTGGCATCATTCTATTTTAGATAAGATTGAATGGCCAGGATATTAGAATGCGTCAATTATGGCATCTTTCACTTTGACAGATTGTATTTCTTGATGGCTCCGTTTGAGTGTAGGACAAGCACTGCCCTTAGCATGACTATAAGACAAGCACTGCCCTTAGATTGCCAATAAATGCATTATGCTTGTGGAAAATTACCAAAGAATTTTAATTTTAAAAACTCAATGGTCTAAGTTATCTGCCCACAAATATTACAATGAGTAGAAGATGCTCATGCTGTTTTATCACAATCGCTGGTGTTTTATCTACCAAATCTGCTGGTTCCCATACTGTCTTCAAATAAATGTTGGTGGAAAATCATGGCCTACCGGATGAAAAGCTATCATTTCCACTTTTACACCAGTTCCTTTTATGCCTCCTGCTCGGAAACTAGTTAACAAATAAATAAAATATTTTACAATTAAAGAAACACAAAAGAATAAAGTTGCTCATCCACAAACGCTTATTGATTGTTTCTGCTAGACCTCAAATGTCTTCTTTCTATTGGTAAGACGAGGCATGAGAGCTGTGTGGATTCTCACAGGTTAGTCTGCTGTCCAGAGGCTAGTTAAACTACGAAACTCCATCAGTCACTAAAAATACTGTACTGACAGGTGAGATAGTATGCCCTTTGTAAATTTAAGATCAACTTTTACGACTCACTTTACATAGACTGTAAAATAATGTTTCCAAAGAATGTATGGTTATTTTTCATTAGTTTTGCCAGTTAATACATAAAATAAGAATGATATATTGAAAATAAATGCTGCATATTTGATATTCCTTGAAGTGCTTATGTCTATCTCTTGTACCTACCAAAGCACACCGATATTCTGATCTATGGTTTTTAAAGTACATCTCAGAAGATATATACACCTGCTAATAATATTATTTTATCAACAACTTTATTAAATAAAGCAGCCGTGTCTAACCACCTGTTGTCACAATGTACTTTCAAATTGTTAGAAATCTATTCTATGCTCTTAGCCCATATAGGCCTACTAAGTAACTTTAAGATGTCTATGGAGTAGAGGACAAATGATTCCTTTTAGCTTTCTGTGTTCGAAGTTTTAGAAGACGATGAAGATTCCATGGAAGCTGCTTGTAGTTTTTCTGGTAGAATTGTTAGCCTGCGAGGCCCATGACAAGAGTGGCCATTATTTGAACCAATTTGTGATAGAAGTACAAGGAGGAGTAGTAGAGGCTAGGAAACTGGCCACTGAATTAGGTTTCACTTACCACGAAAAAGTAAGTATTTTATAACGAAGTATTTACCTCCGGTGGTATTTTGTAGTATGACTCGTTTAGAATATTTAAATAAGAAAGTGTCATTTAGGATCAACATCCTACAAAACACAAAACTCTCATTTGAACCAAAATTTAGTCTCATCGGATCAATTTTATGCCAGTTATCATTTTTTTTCATATATGGATCGACCAATTAAAAAGAGTTTAAACTTTCCCACAGATAGGCATCTTATCGATATTGCAGCCAAGCAAAGCTGTGATATACCACTTATTCAAGCTCACGTTTTTTAAAACCGTTTCTACTAGGTTCAAAAGCGTTCATGCTTTCCTGAGTAACATAAAATAAAGGATCGATATTAGCACGTACATTTTGTTTTCATTTTTAAACTGCAGTAAGTAGCGCGAAACAGCAAGTAAAAACAATAATTTGTAGAAATTAGAATACGTCTAAATATTTTGCAGCAATACCCAAATATTAAAAAAGCTTCATGCTCTACACCAGGGTAACGGGTGTGTCATTAAAAGAGGCGTTTTAATGGAACCTAGATGAAAAATGTCACTAGAGGCTGACTAGCCATCAATTGAACACTTGTCTGTAGACATCACAGAGTTACTTCGCTAGACAACCTAACTGGACTGACCGAACATGACCTCTGCCTAGCACCAGCTACCTAAAATGTCAAAGGCATCAGACGGTATTCTTTAGGCGGAACACAGACAAACCCACATATTTGACTGTATTTCGTAAAAGTTGAATAAAAAATATCCTTATTTTTGGTAGATGGCCATTGATATAATACAAAGATAAAAAACAAACACAATTTGAGGTTTTGACAATTTGCTATCAGCAATTAGAAATGCCGTACAAAAAACCACAAAAGAAGTTTTTGTTGCTATATAGCACTACTCTTGTGTGCGCCTCAACAACGATGATCCTAATTAATATTGACATCTTCTGCTGCCTTCACATAGATAGCAGCCTTTGATTCAACCAGAACAGATTTACAAACCGAACATTTTATGGCTATTTCGCTGCCATAAGTGATATAATTGATGTCTTGAGCACACCTTGTATCGTTCTATCACACATGTATTTATTCAACGCTAGACTGACTGACTGCATGGGTGGTCGGCTGTTTTAGTCAGGTCTGAGATGATGCGTGCAAAATAGTAATGCTCCATTGACTTCAGAGAACTTGCATTTTTATGTTTTTCTACGTGGGCATCGCAGGAACGACAGACAAATATGATTGTCCAATCTACATATGCTGTCAAAAACAAATAACAGAGCTATAGATGAGCAGGTTGATTACTGAAGACACTACTGGTTTAAATTTTTAATCTAAAAATTAGTCTAACAGATTTGTCTAACAGATGTGTAGATTATTAGACTGATCAGAAATGTAACAGGATTTGATATAAAAATGTTTATAAAATTGTTCAAAAGCTCTGAAAACAGTAATAAACCTATAAAATATCTTGAGGAAAGAAAATATGTTTCACTATTTTAAGCAAATACAATAATTTATGTATATGATAACAAGAAAACAGGTTTTCTGTGATGTGATATGAGGGAATACTGGAGTCATACATAAAACCTGTGGTTATCGAGCTAACACCAGACAGCGGTTGGTTTATCGGCAGCAGATCAAATGAACAAACCTTCACACTGTTTGAAAAGCAATAATCTAGATAAAAGATGAGCCATCAGACACAGGTTTATGTGAAGACTTTCCCTGGCAGTTTGGCAGACTCTTTATGTGAGAAACAGCTAGCAGGCAGCAGGCAGTGCTTGTGAAATAAAAAGTTATCCCTCGTTTGAGGCTGGAAACCTTTGTACAAAAGTCTGTTGCGTCAATATTAGGTCTGGCTTCTGTGTTCTCTCAGCTAATTTCTTTTCAATTGCCTTCTCATTACAGTCAAACCTCAACACACAAAGTTAGTTCATTCTGAGATCTGCTTTGTATGTAAAGCCTTCATATGTCGAAGCAAATGTTCATATAAGAATACACTGTATATCATTTAATTCTTTCCATTGCCCAAAAACTGAAAATAGCTTCTTAATAGGTATATACTGCAAATAATTATAGCTAGTTTTATGAAAATACCTTTATGATATGATATGTTACATGAATATGAGACATTGTATATAACTACTGTATGTTTAAAACTTTGGGTCCAACAAGCAAATTATATAATTATAATAAAAACAAACTAATAAAGTAATAATTAAAAAAAAGGTTTTGGTTAATTTATCATATAATTAGAGAGAACTGTAGACTCATCAGTAAGTACACGTAGGTTCAGAGATAGAGTGCATTGAGTGATGTAATCTAACTTACACTAGGTCAAGTTTAAATTATTTTACCTTATATATTTTTAACTATTTTTGTTTTTATAATAATTTTCTAACTTTTATCAGTTTTTTCCCTTCTATTTGTAAAACTACAATGTTTCAATAAATTTAAAATAGCAAAAGTAACAAATCACCTTGAGTGTATATTCAAATATGTGCTCAAATTTCACATCATCCCTTCATTTGCGAATTTATACTCTGATCTGAAGTAGGAGTTAGTATACGCTAGAGAATGACTCGCAGTGAAACCTAGTTTTATTGCTGCAGATTCGACTGTAATTGTTAGTAGATGTAATCCGTAGAATGATGCTCATCATTTGCAAAATTACTTTCCTAAACAAACAATCAGCCATGTCAAACAATTTTTATATTTTTTAAGTGTTGAAGATTTGTCAAAAACTTCAACTGATCACTAAATGTATAATTTTACTTCACTATCTCTTGTTATTATTATCTCTTGTCTCATGGTCTAATGTGCTTTGACCGGCGATAATTAAGTTTATAACTATCTATAACTATAATGAACAGAAGCTAACTGATGCTTTATGTAACAAAACGCTAGTTGAACATATTACGTCTATTTGGCTTTCCTATTTCCTGCCATAAATTGTAACTTGATTGAAACTTAGCTTGCTGTCTGTATCACATCTATGATATTGAGCTAGTGATTATTTGACTCGACTATATAATATAACGGAATGTGATCAGCTATGAAGGTTACACTTATAGCATGACATGTGTCAGTTGACAACTAGCAGAAGATAGAGCGCAAAACAGACACGTAGAGCACTATAGACGAGTGTCTGTTTAGACTGCTACTACCTCAGCGCTAGGTTCCCAGAGAACCTATGGAATATAACCATCGCCTTTATTATGAGCCTACATGAGAAGTGTTTTGAGCGGAAGTTGACTAGTGCTGCCATTACCTTATATGTCTAAAGCCTCAACACTATGCGAAACAGCGTTTTAAAAATGACTCAAAAATTAAAATCGATGTAGTATTTAACAGCTATATATTTATTAGTTATATTAAAAATTATAATCAAGGGAAACTCTAAAAATTAAAATTAAAATCTGTGTTAGTGGTGACTTTAAAATGATGAAGTTAAAAACTTCTTCTAATTTTGTAAGCATTGTATAGTGAATATATTTGCCAAAGACCAAATTCTCCTGGATTTCTAGTCTTAATGGTCAAACATGATTCATATATCCTATACCTTGAGAACCTTCCTTTTTACTTCACTCACATCCGTCTTAGGAAATTTCACAAATATTTGTGCAACCTTTTATGTTACAGCTAAATTTCCTTGATGACCACTATGTCTTTACACATAAAGATGTTAGAGAGAGGCACAAGCGAGCAGCCCGCTTCCATGCTAGACTTCTGGCAAATCACCAGAAGGTTTGCTACTGTTTAGTGTGGTTGTTTCTATGGCTGTTTCTATGTTGATTCTTCTAATATTTTGACCTTCTGTGATCCGTTATGCGGTCATATGATTTGCATCACATAAAAGGAGCACCTATAGCATGAAAAAATGCATGCAGCCATCATATTTGAAATGTTGCTATGAAGTTCAAAAAAACTGAGTCCATGCAGATGGAACAGCAAAACTTTATGCATTATCCAGATAGATTGAACACCAGAATGTATTTTATAGCTCAAATTTTGAACCGAGTTATTAATGCACAGTAAGTTGCTATATTATTTCTAGCAAGTTCATAAAAAAATTACCAATGACTATTTACTTTATGCGTGCGAAATATTTTTAGCTTATTTTGAGGAAGTGAATTTTTGCTGAGCTTTTAAAATTTTTAAATTTATCAAATAAAATAACAACATCTGATTAGGCTGAATCAGTTTTACTACAAACCTGTTTTTCAAAGTAATGGAAGCAGTTTGTTTACACTTGGCTCTGCCACGATCACCATTGCGAAGACGGGATTAAAGAAGTTGAAACATTTGAACTGTGACTGTATATCTTTATTGCATATCTCTCTGAGAATGAATGAACTTCATATATACTGATATATGAGGTCAACACTTCAAGCACCTGACAAAGCCTGCTAAAGCGATTATTAGGGTGTCATAAATGTTCTGAAAACTGTTAGATTCATTTGTACATTACACGGTGTACCAACATGTAAGACTCTGGCAGCAATGCTGTCCTAAAGCAAAAGGTTAAAAAGTACTTTTCAGTGTCTGCCTAAGTAGATGCATAACAGAGGTGTTAATAAATTTAGAGAATCTGGCAAATGTACCAAAAGGAAGCAAAGCTATCAAAATATGCAGTCACATTAGATATTACCATTGACTTTGCATTTATCTGTCAGCATTCATGAAGTATGGTCACAGGTCACAGGTCACAGGTCACAGGTCACAGGTCACAGGTCACAGGTCACAGGTCACAGGTCACAGGTCACAGGTCACAGGTCACAGGTCAACCGTAAATGTTGATGTAAAAATATTGGGCTATAAACAATATCAATTGAAATAAGTCTACAAAAAAGATGAAGTCTACTCTGGACTGCTGGAAACTTGATCAGATACCAACTTTTATCGATTTCTCGATGTCTCTATTTGTCTTTCCCTGTGTTTCTCTCTGTGTTTCTCTGGGTTTCTCTGTGTTTCTCTGTGTTTCTCTGTGTTTCTCTGTGTTTCTCTGTGTTTCTCTGTGTTTCTCTGTGTTTATCTGTGTTTCTCTGTGTTTCTCTGTGTTTCTCTGTGTTTCTCTGTGTTTCTCTGTGTTTCTCTGTGTTTCTCCGCAACTCTCCATGTATGTCTGCGTCTCTCTGCGTCCCTTTGTATCTCTCCATGTTTCTCTTTGCATCTCTAATTTTTGAGAGCCAGTCTTTAAGTGCAACAGTCTCTTTATTGGTCAATTATATGTCAGCTCAACCAACTCAATTTTATCACTTTTTTATACCAACTCTCCACAGAGTCGCCAACTGAATGCATAAGTTTTGTTTGTGTGCTCTTTTAAATTAGAATAATGTTCTATATAATAAGTTTTATTTAAAATACTTTAAAGAAAAGAATGATGTAGTCTTTAGGAATAGTAAATACAACTAATCTATGCAAATATAATATAAGATGTCTTAAATCATATCCATGCAAGCAGAGGCTCATATGATGTGATTGTTCACTTTGATGTAGAATAATTAATGACTAGATATCACGGACAGGTACTCTGGTTCGAGCAGCAAACTGCGAAAGTTCGTGAGAAAAGAAGCTCTCTATCGAAAGAACTGACTCCTAATGAGCGGGCGACTGAGAGTGAGGCTTATCAAAGACTCGGTAAATCATTCAATGATCCGATGTGGACATCGTCCAAGCAGGACTGGTATATGGTGAATATTATTTAGGATTTAAGACCTTTTTTGTTAAATTTTAGATCTAATGTTTAGCTTCACCTATAGATTCTCGTGTTAATGCATTCTTCTAGCCTATTTCACGATTTAGTTGTATTTTTAGTATGACCACAAAAAAACTCCGTCTAACGACACAAAGACTGTTAAAACTGATCTCGGAATTTTACCAGCCTGGGACAAAGGCTACACCGGCAAAGGAGTTGTCATATCCATCTTGGATGACGGGCTCGAGTGGAATCACACTGACATACAGGAAAACTATGTAGGTTTAATTGTTAAGTTGGCACATTGACAGGTTTCTCTAGATTACTAATTTATAAAATAATAGATAAGATCATTAGATTTGACAGCAGAGCCTGCGCTGCGTACCACATCGAGTGATGAAAGAGGATAGGACAGACACACTTCATTTCCTAACTGGCTGTAGCAAAAATGTTGGCAGATAGGTTAATTAATAAACTTGGATACATTTTCTATTTCATCTTCACTGACTCGTTATAAAGTAACATCTTTGTTCACAATAACACAAATAAATTAATTGCCAAAAAAATAATCTTTTCTGCATTTTCCTCTCAACGCTCATTGAATCAAAATACTCTGCATGCCGGTTTGACGCAAAAGGAAACTTTCTCTTTTTTTCATTAGCAAGTATGTTGCTGCTCAAGTTAGAACCCCTGTACAATTTTATCTGATCCGGCTGTGTTCTTGGTGAGGGTGTAAAACACTCAGGTTGTCTGAGAGTTGTACAAGGATATTATTAAAGTTCATACTGCCCCGTTAGCTCTTGTTTCTTATGTTCTCATTTACGTTCAGAAGCATGAATAAAGAGATCTTGAGAAAAATCACGAGCTATTAAATTGGATTACCGAGTGTTCCAAATTTCTTGTCACCTCTTTGTAATCATAGTCAGTGCGATGATGGGCTGCACTTTTTTTGTTCTCTTTTAGGCACCACATGCAAGTTATGATCTCAACGATGATGATGACGATCCTTTTCCCAGATATGATTTCACAAACGAAAACAAGTGAGTTTTTATTTTTTTTTGTGTTTGTTCTCCACAGTTTCGCAACTCCAGATCTATTTTGAGCTAGGGAACAAATTCCTGGTTGACATTTGTACTCTAAATACGGTCACCTTAATTTTGGCAATGTATTTGTAGACACGGTACACGGTGTGCAGGAGTCATAGCGATGGTTGCCAACAACAATTGGTGTGGCGTCGGAATCGCGCCTCATGCCAAAGTTGGCGGTGTCCGTATGCTTGATGGCCCAATATCGGATGTGATTGAATCTAAAGCAGTATCTTTCAATGTCAAAAATATTGACATTATGTCAGCATCGTGGGGTCCAAGTGATAATGGTAGAATGGTGGACGGACCGGGCAAACTGGGAAATGTTGCATTTGAAAAGGGCATTACAGAGGTAACAGTCCATCTTTATATCCTGGTTTAAAAGGATGTCCCATCTGATTATATGGGAGCTACAGCTAGTCTACTACTAGTCTGGAGCTACTGTAGTATGTTGGTGTCAAACCTCGATGCATCAATAATTTTACCAACTAAAAGGCTTGAAAATCTACAGCTAATATATAAGTGGATATTGTCACAATGACCAAAGAGGAGTTCAGAAGATTTAGTATTTCAGTAATGAATCTTTATCAGTGAGCGCAGGCTTCATTTTAGCTTCAGAGTTGCTCATTAGTTAGTTATTCACAGCAGATAGTAATTTTTATGGCAAAGTTATGCAAACCATTAGATAAATCGAAGGTTAATCTGACATGATAAAACTTTACACTAACCAAATAATTGTAAAGACAGATTACATTTTAATAAAATGTTTTGAAGTTGGATTCTAAACTTCTCTGTTCTTATATTTCACAAACTGGAATTTCAATTTTTG
The DNA here is from genome assembly GCF_963576615.1 of Watersipora subatra. Lineage (NCBI taxonomy): Eukaryota > Metazoa > Bryozoa > Gymnolaemata > Cheilostomatida > Watersiporidae > Watersipora > Watersipora subatra. The sequence goes on from NC_088710.1 coordinate 64,830,222, forward strand.
ACACCTTTTCAGTGTTCTTATTTTTGATTTGCTGTAGTTGCCACGAGATGTCCAGTAGATAAGGAAATTAACTAATTCCATAAGCCAAGTTTCAAAAACGCGAAAGTCTGAGAAATTAAGCCGAACCATCAAGATAGCTACACTAAGCTTTAAGTTCCTATTGATATCACAACGCAGATACGTAACGCAGATACGTAACGAGCGTGTCACCTTTAAACCTTTCTGTCCTCAATTCTCTACTCATAAATAGACACCAGAGAAATTCTATTAATAGACCTTCTAACTCTAACACGTCACAGGGTCGGCACGGTCGAGGAATTATATATGTTTGGGCATCAGGCAATGGAGGACATCGGGGAGACAACTGCGAGTGTGATGGTTATGTGTCTAGCCCATATACCATATCTGTTAGCGCCGTATCAACCTCAATGCGCAGTCCCTACTATGTAGAGCGCTGCCCAAGCACAATGGCTACGACCTTCTCAAGTGGTGCTGTAACAGACTCTCAGATTGTAAGTACTAAAAATAGGATTGCTCGGTTGAACCAAACAACATGAATAGACCATTGCTTGTTTCATGCATGATTCATGTTTAGAGGGTGAGATGAACACTACCAGCTAGGAGACTTTGCAGCTAAGGCATCAGTTACTATATAACCTCTAGTAGGTAACTCACAGGCTGACTTATGTGTCAAAGGTCATGATTATAAGAAGATATTAGTCAAGGTAAAAAGTTGTTTCAACAGTCGGGAGACAGCCTTTGCTGACACCTGAGTACCAGAGAGATGGCTGGCTGCTGATGGAATATTGAAACAATACATAGTGCATATACAATGATTCCTAACGTATAATAATACAGTTTCATTTCTTATTGAGTTTAGCCACTTTGTCACACCAACTTATTCATTTAAGAGATTATAAACTCTCAAAAACTTACTAAAGCTATTTTTTGTTTGAAAATAAATAAGGTATGAAATGATTTAGTGGAATTTTAAATAAAAATTTAACTCATTCGCATATCTTTATATGATTGATTTTAGGTCAGTGCTGACCTCCACAACCTCTGTACTCAGTATTTCTCAGGGACCTCAGCGTCCGCTCCTCAAGGTGCTGGCATTGTAGCCCTAGTTTTGCAAGCTAAGTAAGTGTTCTATTTCCTTCTTATGACATCGCATATCTAACCAGAGGAAATTAGTGATTGACTAAAACACTATTGCATACAATTAATCAATATTGCTCTTTGCAGGTCAGTTTCTCCAGTTGTTAGGCAACAATAGCACACTGGTTGATGTAATTTAACAATAGGGCTATTAGAGGGCTTTTAATTATCTTTGTCAATATATTATCAAAGCGATGTGTTAATAAATGTGTCTCATTAGCCATCATTAGATCTTCTGACACCAACATTTTTTTCCTAATCAATTGTGGGTGGAAGGCAACAATTCCTAAAGCTCGTGGGAAATGCTTTTAGAATTCAAGCAAGGTTGACTAGAAAACTCACAGCCAATCACAACACTTGAATAAGCTAAGGAGTAAACCTTACAGACTTTTACCGTCTCTAATATCCAAAGTTTCCTAAATTTGTTCAACTCATTTCATATTGTCTCAGTTTTACCCTCAGTTAACCCTCGCTGTTTGCTGGCCCATCAGGTCGCTGACTCGTAGATTCTCTCTCGTGACCGATGGGTGTTTAATAATGAACCTCTTTTGTTAAGTGTTATTGTTATGGAATTTGGTCTAGTCTGAGTGCATTAATTCAATTTGGCATTTGAACTAGTTGGGAGGTAGAGAGCAGACATGCCTATCTCCTGTGGCAGTGCCTACCTTCTATGGTGACAGAGGATGGCTTCCAATATCTTTGCATAATGACAAATGACTTAACACGGGATAAAGCTCCTTGTTGGTTTGACTCGGTGAATTTCAGTGAAATTTGAAGTGTAATAATAAATTCTAAAAGAAGGCAGTGCGTGACATAGTGACGAATATGACAGGCTGTGTGTACTTGTCTCCATCGGTATGGCAACAGCGGGGATGGCTGCGAGATATGCAGAGGGTAATGAGTGTTGTGGAGACGCTGAGTCTGCTTCTGCTGTCCAAGTCGCTGGCTCAACGTGTCTCCGCCACTTTTCTCGGATGTCACTGGCTATGATAGCTGAGCTTGGTCCCCAATCTTGCATCCATAAAACACACATAATAAGCCATTTAGAGGGTTAATGTGTAGTATTGCTAGAGCCGTGTTACTCAAAGTCTGAAATGACTCTAGATGTAATATTTTTGTGTTGAAGATATTACGGGTTTAACTGCTTCCATAATCTCAAATTATAATTTTACCATAATTTATGCGTCTTAAAAGAAAGAAGATTGGCGCTGATTTGAAAATTAAAGTATAACTACATAACATTAAACAACTGGCCTTAATGTTTGCTATAATTGATGTGTACTCATTTGCCAGCTTTTGAGGGACTACCGAAGGTGGAGGAGAGGAGCTATAAGATGATCGTGTAAACCGGACTCTTCCATATAGATGACTCAATACCATGCGTATACAGGCGCCTAGCGTATTAATAACTAAATATTATCCAGCGTCTTATATTGCTAAAGGATATCATCACCGAGAGTTTAGCGATACATTTATCCCATTACAAGTTGTATCAACCTTGGGACGCAGAGTGTACAGCACTACTGATCATAATATCTAGTGGCATGGTTCATTGACATTTATGAAAAAGTGTACGATACCTTTTATTAAAAGCTTTTATTTATCTGTTGAATGCCGTTTGCAAAAGTTTACTATAACGTGTTATGATGATCTTTAAAAGGTCTATGTCTGAAAATGTATGGATGCTCATACATATGGAAGAAGAGCTGACATATGCAGGTAGTTCAGAACCTAGTTAAGTTTTAAATTATGTAGGCTGTATGAGTTATGAATTCTACCAGAGGCTGTATAAAGGACGAATCTATGTCACAATTACCTTTTACCTGACGACATTCATAAAGAGGTATAGAGCTGGCTAAATAGAGCTCAAGAATAAATATATAGGTATTTAGTATCTTACAGCAAATCCAGATAAGACATCCAAAAATATTTATATTCAGTAATTTTAGACTAAACTACAACCTTTATTGAACAAAATATTTAAACAGCATGACGTGATATTAGTTACTTCTCTAAACATCTGTCAAGCACTTGTGCCTCGTAGTCAGATTGAGAGTTGTCAACATGGTTACCATTTTGCCAAACACCTAGCAAGCACTTGTGCTTAATAGTCAGACGGAGAGCTAACACTTAGCAAGCACCTTCACTCAGGAGTCAAATGGAGAGTTGTCAAGATACACAATATCTTGCCAAATGCTTAGCGAGCACCAGCGCTCTGTTGTCAGTTGCTGAATATGCGGAAGTTATGTTAAATGTAAGAACTTGCAGTTAATTAGTTTTTAGGGTTGGTCAGGTCTCTGGTAAACTGGCACTTGCAAACCCGCTACTGACATGTCTGTGCACAGATAGTGACATTTTAGATATACACTCAGTAGATATTATATAGATGATTTCTATTGTTAAATTGCTATGTTCTTTTAATGGGAGTTCTGTATAAGATTTGCTGGCATGAAAACAAATTGCTTTGTTGCAAAAGATTTAAAAAACTCATGAATGAATTTTCATTACCCTAGATAATGAGATTTCATCTATCGTTTCCTCTATTCCAAATAATTGTAACTGTATTACAAATTTTCGAAAGAGGGATTTCTAGAAATATTGGCTCTGAAATTAAGAATCATTTATGTCATATCGACTCAGTTATTTGGCTACCAGAAGTCTTGCGCAAAGAAGCTCTGCTTCCTGAGAAAAAGATCGTCTAAATGGGTGTGGTCTGTTTGTGAAACTATAGTTAAACTAGAGAGTTATTTGAAATAAACATTTCAGAATTACTATCATAGAGCTACTCGCAATAGAGATTGCAATAAGCTAATAGATATCTATCTCTTGAATAGCTAGAACTGTCTCTCTGCGTCTCTTTGTCTCAGGTCATATCACATAAATGATGTTGCAATTATAGATAGCATCTGTAATGACTAGAGAGGTGCTGGGTGCCAGTTAATCCCCAATAATATTTTTACGCTCTCCTAGACATGGCCTGGTTCAATAAATTCCCTTCAATGCTCTTTCCTTATGCAAACAATAAAGATTTTGACATGTACATAAATAAAATATGCATATAACAATTATAATATAGATTGAACCTATTCCACAAGTAAACTGACAGAGTTTGTCTCCTAGAAGATGACAAAATGCTTCCAAGTACAGGCACTACAAATAAATTCAATAAAATCCAGTTTGCAGAATATTATTGTAATATATTACATAAGACAATTATATTTAAAAAAATGAAGCCTTTATAAGTTTTTGAAAATTATTTTTACAAAGTGAACTGCAAGCTTTTTTTGGCTCATAAATATTAAACCAAACTAATTTTTCTAAAAACTAATTTTGTTTTGATTTGTAACCGAACCGAACTTTAACAGGTGAAGCCAGAGATCTCTATTGCAGACTACTTAGAAACATCATTTAAACTCTAGAAGAGTTCTTTTAATAGTCAGTAAGCTGACCTTTACACTGCTGAAAAATAAAATTAGCTTATCGTAAAGTTACCCGTTGTTCAAAAAAAGATTATAAAATGATCGTTATTTTTTTCTAATTTTTTTCTGTTCTAGCCCAATGCTTAATTGGAGAGACGTGCAACATATTATTGTATGGACAGCGTCACCCTATCCACTGTATAATGAGAAAGGCTGGCGGACTAATGCTGCCGGCTTCAAGGTTAACCACAGGTGAGAGCGCTTAAACTTTTTATTTTTATTATGATGTTTTGGAATAAAAAGATGATGCTATGCAAAAATCAACTCTTAAAAATATTAGTACATTAGTTATTTAACAGAGTAAAATGAGTGCGACTTTTGAAGGTTGTCAACAGAGGTCATGCTGCGGTATCGATTGGCTAAATATAACTTTTTGTATTATTAGTTTAGAGCAAATACTAAATATTGTTCAGTTTTTAGGTAATTAAATTAAAATTAATTTACTTTTATTAGCATCATATCGCAGGTGACGAAAAGGAACTGTAAGACCGTGAGAGAATCATAGTTAGTTATTAATTGTTTTACACTGAACATTTTATTCCGGCCGCTCAAAACCATCTTTATAATCCGTCACCAAAGGTGTCACAATCCCGAGCTTAATATTTAAAGCCTGATTATAACATTATTCACACTTTACCAGCAATGTTGAAATTCTTCTTAAAGATTGTCAATAACAACACTATTACATACAACTTATATAACCAGATGGAAACTGGCAAGAGCCTAAATAAGCTCGTTACTAGCTGGACAAAACTCAAATGTAACTTCAAGTGAATGCCTAAAAATTGTATAGAACTATTACAGCTGGCTTATCACAATATCAAAGAACTCTTGTTGTAGGTTTGGGTTTGGTCTGATGAATGCTATTGACATGGTGGAACAGGCTGAGAAATGGGTCAACGTTGGAGAGCGAATAAAATGTGAAATAAACATCACGGATTCCTTGCCTCGGTAACTCACACGATCTATTGTATTCCAACTAAAACTTTATTTACTCATTGTCCGCTAGAAATACAGAAGTCTGTGAAATGCGCAAAGACCCACCGCGGGGAACTTGTAAGATTTCTAGCTTGTCACCTGCCAAGGCACGCGGCTCTACACTAGTAGATGGAGCAATGACAAGCAGCGCTCAGTGCTCATTGCTTTCGTAATTGATATCGATATAAAGCAAGCACTGCGACTTTAATTTGAAGGCAGTCAGTTCACCAAAGTGGTCTTGTTCAGCGTTGATGTGCAATCATAGACTGCTATTAGGAGATGTTCCTTAAGCTATTACTTGTAATAGATTCAATCTTAACCCTTTAATTTGCGCTCAAGCAAATTGCGCCGACATTCACTCCATTTTTGCACTCAATTTCTTACAAGGTAAACAATTGACTTTCTTGACTAAATTGAAGATTAAAGCCATCAAATAGCTTTGAGTTAATTCTGTGATAAAAACCACAAATTTAGTATAGATTTATCAGCGATGTTGTAAAGTTTTATTTCTAATGGCCTTCGTCGGCGCCCTTCTTTCATTGGGAAAGTGAGTTTTATTTGAGTCATTACGGAAGATGGTTGATGGCCGTACAGGGTGGCTGAGTCGAGTTCACATGGCCATGGGCTCACGCTGAATTGTCCAACGCAGCGACTCGCCTGCCCAGAACTAATTGCAGATTAATACCCATGATAATTAATAACATTCAGTGCCATATTTGAGTTAATCACCTCTATTTACCATATTCAGTATCATTTTATAGATTTAAATGTTAATTTTTCTTCATTGTTGCGGTTTGAATCGTGTGAGCATTGGCGCAGATAAGTGTCTTTGTTGAACCCAGAAAGTACATATTTTAATCAATTCTATTGTTTAAATGAATGTTGAAGGAGCCAGTGTTCGTTACGACCATCTATTCCCATGCGGCTTATACCGAGCTTCGACGAGATAAAAAGTTGCTAAATACGACCTTGTGACGCTGTCACCGAGCATCTCAAGCAAACTTCCTTCGAGTGTCGCAAGGAATGTTCTTATTCTTCTGTCTATGAAGGTTTTTTTCTGAGCTCAAGAGTGTTTTAAAGAAACTGACCTACAAGTTCTTTTATCAAATGATAAATTTTTTGTTCAACAATATTACCCTGTTGGTGATTTACCTTTAACTTTTGACGTTTAGAGAAATATCTAGAAACAAAGCGGCAAATATAAAGATCGAGGTCACAGAGTCAGACTGTGGCATCAATTATCTGGAGCATGTGGAATTGGTTATGACAGCTTCTTATAGCAAGAGAGGGGACCTCAGTCTAGATTTAACATCTGCTCAAGGTACATATGGTTTCCTAATCCTATATATGTTCTTTGATGACAAGCCCTCATGTGTTTTGTGTTCTATAATAGTGATAGGATAGATCTACAGCATTAGACAGAGTTGTGTTATGAAATCTATGTTTAACCATGGAATAATGACTCATCGCTTGCAGGTAGGGGGAGCTTCAGTATTATTAAAGCCTGTTTTACCTGCGCTCATGTGTCTAGTGGTAGCAATCATATATAAAATATAAAAAATTTTTATAGTCAGTAGTAACAGATTTTGTGTAACAGACTGTTTTATTGTAGTAAAACTTTTACTTAGCATGAGCTCAATAAAATGTTGTCAAATACATTAGGACAAACAAGACGTTGTTGAACATAGCTTTCATCCATTATCAACGAATAACTTTTTTTAAATTAATCTTGAATTAAACAGATCAATTAGAAAATAGAATTACACTTCATATGTGAACATACTTTTTCCAAATATAATTTATAGTCAGATCATATAAATTACAATTAATATTGTAATTTATATGATCAATTCATATAATTTTTATCATAAGTTGTTTGGTCAGCTTTAGGTTTGGTTCATAACAAAAATAACATATAAACTAATGAAAGCAGCAAGTAGAGTTGTATTTGCATCATAAACAAAAAAGAAATAACATAATGTAGATGAGATGTATTTTTTTAGAATACTGTTTTTTGTTAAAGCTAAAATTCCACTACACCAGTGTAACCTTGTCTTATATGTGCAATGCTGATAGATTCAATTGCGTGTATGGCCAGTTAAAAGAATGAGGTGCTGTTGTTCAATCATCAAAGTCATCTCAGGGCCAATTAAAAGTATTTTATACATTTTTACATTAACAGCAAATCTGTAAAAATTTTGTCTGTTAGCCGGTAGAAGTCAGCTTGTCATCCGTAACTGCTCCTTGGCTGCGCACACCTAAACGTGTGGCGAGCTTGTATCTCCATTATATATCCATTAGACACCACTTTCAAGAATAAAAAAAGAAAATCATAAATTACTTAAAAATTGCTCCTTCATTTGCGCGTAATGAGGGAGAACATTGTTTTTCACGCGCTTCTGGTCACAAAGCGAGACCTGACCTCTAGTAAGATTGTTATGGAACATTTAACACCTTTTTGCTCATGCGCAGGTTAGTGTAACATAAACGACAATTCTTGTAGAGGCTTTAACTGATCTAGAAGTCAAGGAGCCATAGTGTTTATTAACCCGAGTAATGTGACAAAAATATGCATAACGTGCCATTAGTTTATCTCAAATTTTTGTTAAATATCAACTTAAATTTTTATGAAAGTTAGAATTTGTGCAGAAACAATATTAGTTTGAGTTAATTGATCGCTGACACACCCTGCAATTACATGTAAATGGACATCTCATGAGAAACAAAATTTACCGATACTTAATTTAGTTTGAATGCAATAATTAAATGAAAAATAACATCACTTATGAAAATACATAACAATTTTATTTTGCCCGTAATGCCTTTTTACAAATTCAAAAAAAGTTTGGTATTGTTGATTTAGCCACAATTCGATAAGATCCTACGAATAACTTCCAACTTTTAGGATCTCGGGTGTCGATGATGCGTCCACGAGACAACGACTTCAATAATATTGGCTACATACAATGGCCATTCATGTCTATTCAAACTTGGGGAGAGAAACCTCACGGAGAGTGGCAGCTTCATGTTTGGGATGACGTAAGTAAATTTTTGCATATTTCTTGTAAATTGGTCAAATTCAAGGCACATCGTAAAATTCTTTAGAATACCAGATTTTTAATTTTGATGCATATAACTTTATTGATATACCCTGTTGGTGCCTGGAGTAGTCGTTACCACTTGATGGCAGGTATAGCATGGGGATGAGACAAGGCTTCCCTGTAATGGGGTATAACGTTGTAACTTGTTCTAAAAAGAGTGATGACACCCCCTGACTAATGAAGCTTGTGGCAGAAAACTTACTTGAGAAGTTGCAGTTTATGAGCCTTATGGTATGTTTATCTTTATGGCTGCGATATCTGAGCCAACCATAGAGAGCTAAAGACAGAAAACTATGTTTGACAATGACCTAAAGACTTTTCTGACAGTTTTATTTCGAAAATAAAAGTTATTACAGTTAGGTTACAGAAGCTATAAAAGGTCCGAAAATATAAACAGGTTTCTTACCAATGAGCCCTCCGCCAGATTATGCCAATCAATATTTTTGGCATCAGATTCAAACATGTTGAGAAATTACTTGTTGCAGGCATCAGGGTTTTTTAGTGTCAACAAAACTTTGCAATTGTTTAAACTTACAACTTTAAAACTTACTTTTTTGCAGCCTATCATCCTGTTAATCAGAAAAAACACACAAATATTATATCTGACAATTATTGTTATATAATCTATAGAAAGGGTATGGCAGCAAAGCTAGTGGTGTATGCCAGTATTTTTCTCCTATGCTTGAGTTCCAATGTGTCAGAGGGTGTGCATCTGGTTCCTTCTTTAAGATATCGCAATGGAGTTGGGCTATAGAACAAAAAAGAAATGATATAATGTAGAAGAGAATCTAACTGTATTTATTTTGAATATTATTTTTTTGTTAAAGCCTCCGTCAAGCCTCCACTTTTTGTATCAAGCCTCTGACTGTCCCAGGCCAAAAAGTCTCCAGCAGTTTATACTTTATCATAAATGAAAAAATGCTTAAAACTGCACATTCACCTTGCGCTATAAAGCATTAGTCTTCTGTTGGTAAACACATAGTAACAGCTACAGTCTAGAGGTCTAGAACTCCTGACCAGCAACAGGATAAGGTTTGATCCCTAAAATAGGTGACTAGTAGGGATAGGAATGGCATCCAACTTACCTTAAATTGTTTCCTGCAGCAAGACATGTCTCCAGTCGTCGAGGCTCCTTTGCCACAGGACTCAGACACGTTTAGCCGAGATCACAGAGCCATCGTTTGTGCATAAAAGTATTGCGCTTAAAAACACACACAGGCTCTATTCGCAGTAAGCCAAGCAGGCATAACACTCAGTCTTCGAGGGATTGCTGACACTAACAAAAGAGACCGGTAGTTTGGGTGGCAGAGCAAGAAAGGGCAGACACATTTTTGTTTGCCGAATAGAAATTTTCCTTATTTCTGGTAGAATGATAGCAATCCTACCTACTTTTGCTTGCGGAGTAAAAGGAGGCGTACTTACCACTTAGGGGCTATGTCAATTATTTACCTTTTAGAAGCTATGCCAGTTGCTGCAAGTTGAATAAAAGGAGGAATATTTTTGGTGAAGCATAAAAAGGCATACTTAAATATGGTGGATCTGTGAAAATGTCTGCGCCTACTTTAAATGGTGGAAAACGAAAAAGCATGCCCACTGCTGATGAAAACCTAAAAAATATAATTTTGTGCTAGTAAAAAGGTTATCATAGGGACATCGGAAAGGTTAACGAGAGCTTCAATAGTTATATTTGGTATAAAAACAACTACTTTTTGTGTAATCAGAGTCATCTCCTCACGTTTGTGCAAGAGAGACAAATCTTAAACTAAACTGCAGTTGTTAAATCTGTCCTTATTATTAGTAATATGTTTTATGTTAAGAAGTTGCTGTTACCTACAGGTCACAGAATAATTGAGAAGTAAAGCAGTGAATGTACATACAAATATGCTACATAATACTTTTTTACACTTAACAAATGAGCAGCAGTGGGGGAGGGGCATATTAATCTACAAGACGAACAAGTTGCTCAAACATTTGATTTGCTCTCAAAAAAGATTTTTTTGGCTCTGACACTCTATGAGTTAATACCTAAAATCATGGTTAGGTGCACAGTTCAGCTATGGAAGTATAACAACTATGCTATTCTAGCAAACAACAATAATTACAATATGAGGCTTTTTATCAACACTAGCTAGAGTGAGATGTGCTATACTACGGGCTGGTTATACTTGCCCAGCAGCTATATAAGTAAAAATAATTGCATCTGGCACTGACCCTGTATGATTCTATAAGAGTGGAGTATGTTAGCAGAACCATATTGTGTCACTTGTCATTTTAGAAGAGTATTACCGAAGATGACCGGCACGGACAGGTGCTCCAAGTAACCCTTCGTATATTTGGCACTAAGGAGATGCCTCATGTAATGAAAACTGCTAAGGGACACCGACGGTCTTACAACTTCCAGCTTCAAGATATTATCAAGAAAAAGTTTGTAAGTTGAGAAGTTGAGAAGTTAAAACGCTGAACTGACTGAGTAAAGAGCTATTTCACAAAAGTTAATCAATTTCTCATTCAACAAAGTTCAGGAAATAGCAGTTTTAATGTTTTCAGTTATAAATCAATTTTTGTTCAATTTCAAATCTTTGAACCTGCAGTGTCCATCAATAAGCAAATTGTAAGTTTATATCATATTAGTTTATTGAAGACTGTCTTAAGAGCTGGTGACGCAGGCTGATGTTTTACGCTGATGTATACTTTGGTAGGACTTTATGAGAGACAATCTGTTTGGCACATGCTGTTGCTGCCACTGACATGTGCACTAAATCTCGTACATTAGCGCTGCTTTAGAATGCCTTTGCATTGCTATGTCTCTAGTTGACTAACTTAGCAATAAGTACACTCTCTGCTTTCTGAAAAAAGGCATATTACTAGTTTAATTTTTGGCTTAAAACTAATAAAGTTAGATGGTTTTAGAAAAGCCTTAAACTTATTTAACCAACATGCTGCCAGTTTGGGTATTCATGCAAAATAGCGACTTTGTTCAAAACGTTGTGAAGAAAACATTAAAAAATTCGATCAGTTTTTAGGTCTGCTACAGGATCAGTATGTCATCTTTTGTCAAATATCGGTAGACCAAAGTTTACTTGGGAAGTCGGTTTGCATTTCATATATAGTTTAAGTATGAATATCAGGAAGATATTTTTGCATTTATAGATAAATTATGGTGCACTCTTAGGCATAAGATCTTTCACAAAAGGCTTCATATATTCTAAAACATCTCAAAATAGTTCGATGTCAAACAGTTTGTTGAAGCATCATCTCCTTATTCTTGATAATAAAAGAGGCTAGCCATTTCTTGTAACAATGGCAAACGGCTGGAAAAGAGGATTTTTTAGTTTTAAGGTTTGCCAACTTAATAGCACCTTGTTTTTTCAGTGTAACTAAAGATTTGCCCTATTTGGCTGGCAGGTCTTTGTGTTGCGCCTATTGTTTGGCTGGCTTGTCAGTGATGTGTAGTGAAAGGATGCATATATAGAGAAAGTAACTGATATTACAACGATGATATCAAATTAGCAGCTGTGTGCTAGGTCTATAGTAATATGTAGTAGGTGCATAGTATGACAAATCACCTCTCCTCGCTCTCTTACAGCCTACGAAGGACATTTCTGGTGAACTGCTTGGAGATGTGGCGGGATGGCTCAACATTGGATAAATTATGTTATATCATTTTGAAATCTTTATATCAATTAATGAATATTAGTATAAAGCAGTGTAGGATCCTCTTTATTCCCTTATTGGTTCCTTTTTTACAGATTTAGTAATTATTTTCTGTAGGTTGATCACGGGTTTCCATGAATAACTTACAAACGACTAACATGCTCGTATAACAAACAATTGGAAAAGCAAACATATCAGAAATGAAGAGCATCAATTTTAGAATAAGTCTATTACAGTTTGAATGATCTTAGGCTAAACAAGAAACAAGCACAAATGTCATGTTTGTTTTAACTGACAAGTATTAATGCTACTCCAATCTTGTAATTTACCAAGTCTTGAGTTGCACCCAAGTACAAATGACGCAATCAAATATAGACATGTACAAATGATACGTTCAAATATAGACTATGTAAAAAGGATACAATCAAATATAGACTATGTACAAAAGATACATTCAAATATAGACTATGTACAAAGGATACGTTCAAATATAGACTATGTAAAAAGGATACAATCAAATATAGACTATGTACAAAGGATACAATCAAATATAGACTATGTACAAAGGATACAATCAAATATAGACTATGTACAAAGGATACAATCAAATATAGACTATGTACAAAGGATACAATCAAATATAGACTATGTACAAAGGATACAATCAAATATAGACTATGTACAAAAGATACGTTCAAATATAGACTATGTACAAAGGATACGTTCAAATATAGACAATGTAAAAAAGATACAATCAAATATAGACTATGTACAAAGGATACGTTCAAATATAGACTATGTACAAAGGATACAATCAAATATAGACTATGTACAAAGGATACAATCAAATATAGACTATGTACAAAGGATACAATCAAATATAGACTATGTACAAAGGATACAATCAAATATAGACTATGTACAAAAGATACGTTCAAATATAGACTATGTACAAAGGATACGTTCAAATATAGACTATGTAAAAAGGATACAATCAAATATAGACTATGTGCAAAGGATACGTTCAAATATAGACTATGTACAAAGGATACAATCAAATGTAGACTAAAACTCTCTTTATACATATAGGTGTATAAGTTGTAGGTTACAACAGGTTCCCTACAGGTTTGACGAGCACAAGTTCTCAACTCAAATGCTATGCATTATTCAACCACAAAGGGTACAATAGAACAGAATAGAGAGGTGTGACTGACAGAGAGGGCAACCACCAACTTCGACCCCTTGTTTCAGAGTTACTGAGGTCACTGTCTGTTAAGGACTGCTATTAACTAGTGGATATTTATTTCTAGGGTATTTCTTGTTTGATCGCTTCACATTACAAAGGCCCATTTTAAACTGTATTGTCTACGAAAGAGTAATTGTAATATAATACACGGCGAAATGTCATAGAGTGCAATTGTGTAATTATATTTCTTTGTTAGTCGACTTCCACGAAAAATATTTCTAATATTGTTTTTCCATATTAATTTATTGGCAACTATTCTAATTGCCAAGTTAGTAAAAAAGGCTTCAAGCTTGGCTTTGGGCGATTAACACAGCAAGTCTTTTAAAAGATATTTATTTAACAAACCCTGTCAGCTTGTCTGCTGACTCTCTGCATTCTTCCATCTGCAACCTATTAACAAAAATAAGATACTCGTAGTTTCTAATTTGATAAGCTTGCATCGCCGCCTCTGCTACAGAATCAACAGTAAAGGGTCTGTAAGTTACCCAGCCCGCACCGGTGGACATAGCCTCAGTTAACCAGTAAGCTGTTTTGGCTCTATGTGAACTTTTCTTTAATTGAAACCGGGTTATTACGTTGCTGCTAGAAATTATTTAGGCATTGGACCAGCTAGTTCAAAACACACGTGAAAACACTGCTGAAGCACACTCTCCTCCTGATGCCCTCAGCGCATGGATATGAAATTGCTTCTACTGCTTCTCTCAGGTAACAAAATTTAACTGCTGTTAGTTGAGTTTTTTTAATGATATTCTTTTACTAAAATATTTTACCTACTTAATAAATAAAACTTAATAGTGAACATAAAAACAATTTTTGCACAATTTTTAATTTGTACAAATTTTATCCGAAGTTATAAACTAGAGTTCTGGTAACAATGAGGTTGTGGATAAAAAATGTTTTTGTTGTCGTAGATTCCATAATTCGGAGAGGTTCCAACTGATAACTGTAATCACTGTTTTTCAAACTGTAATGTCTGTTAGGATTTAGTTATCATGCTTATAAAATATGATAGAAATGGGTTATCTTAAAGGGAATTAAAGTTCTTATGTGATTCTTCTCTATGAACCAAGTTAGCTTTTATCTGAAAGTATTATAAATAATAATAGCAAAAAATCATAATAATTGTAGTAAGAAAATTAAAAAGAGAGCACAGACATGGTTGCAGCAGAACACTATAATCAGGATATTAATCTACACTAGCATAGCATACAATCTAAATTTACTGATACGCCCTTTCTTGCTTCACATAGTTCTGCTGGCTGGGGCGAATAAGGCTCCAGCTTTGAAAAGACATCTAAGGAAAGGAGAAAAGTCCTTGACTCTGATTGGAGAGATAACGCTAACTACAGAAAAGCAGACCTTGTTTGATATAACACAGGATGGTTCAAGCGTAATGCGAATAAATGTCGAGAGAGATTCAACGAATGCTAATCTAATGAGGGGTAAGTATTACACATTCGCATGTTTCACCGAGTGTGAAAATCATGCGAGCTGTGGAATGGAGTGTCACAACATCAGAGAGACAATTCTATTTTATCTTTTTCATTCGTTAATCTAATCGAACAATCGATACTATAATAAGAGCTGTTTCTATCTGTCCATCTGTACGTCTATCCGTCTGTCCGTCGGTATGTCTGTCCATCTGTCCGTCTGTCTGTCCATCTGTCTGAAGCCATGTTAAGAGCGTTAGAAAAAAATGATTTCCTCGCATGGGATGCAAACCCAGGGTGTCAGATTCTTAAGCAAGCACCTTACTACTACACCACACGGTCACTGTGCTACTGATGGGATAATCATACTGATTACTCATGACGATCTCGCATGGTGCACGGGACTGCCAAGCGTATTAATAAATTATAACAAAATTTTTCGCTTTATATAAAATGCTTGACTTCATTAAAATGAATATTTTGGTCAATTTGAACAACCATAATATCGATCGATCTCCTCCGCACACCTCGTTTTATCAACTACTCGTGCTAACATTGAGAAAGACATTATTTGAAAACAATAATACCTCTGATCACTTATGGATACTTTTGATTAGTCGAGTTAATTATAGTTTCATTGTTTGCAGCAGAGGCTTTGAGAAGAAACCGCTATCACATATCCTGTTATTAATATCTGTGGATGGGTGGGAGGGAACATAGTTATATGTAATATAATGCTGCCAATTTGTTAATTATCTAAACAATATAAAATTAGAGAGTAGGTGTTGGCATCTTCCTTATCATCTGCTCATGCAGTTTGATGAAGTTTAATCAGGGATGCGTGTTGTAACTTCTTGTAACATTTGAAACAAATTAAGGTGGAAATGTATTAGATATTCGACATACGGTTCAAGTTCATGTAGACTAAGTGAGTTTGACATAATAGCACTCTATTGTCTTTGGCAGCAGATGTCGGTTACTCACATAACTAAATACTGAAATGCTGCCATAACAAAAACGATATTCTTTTAAAATTTTATACATAAATAGCATTAAAATATTTTAGAAAACTTTAAACATTACGTAAATAAAATCACCTATTGAACAGTTTTTAATTTACTTGTGCAGCAAAGTTGGCTGTTTGTGACATCAGAAAAAAATTAAATATTGATGAGAAATTTTTCATTTTGCAAATTTTTTAGTTTCTGCCTTTAGGAATTCATTAAAGTCTGTAAAAGCAGTTTCAAAATAAAGTAATAAAATATTATATGCAAGAAGTGGACATAATTTTTTAACCGCCCATTTTATCAAATGCTTTTCTTGCTGATTGGGTTTTATTTTTTTAAAAGCTGTTTTAAAAGGTTACTGATAGTAACTTTCTCAGAAAGTAAATTTTTTCTCATTTTTTTCAATATTAATATGTACAAACCAACATAAGATACAAAAGCTGCCACAAGTTTTCAATGTTATAAATTACTGACTGATATGTTTTTTTGTGAATTAGAGTAAATCCTAAAGTGCCTGTATAATTGTTTAATATTTATTGACCATTATTCCATTTGGGTGTTCAAAATATCTCTGGAAAAATAACGTTAAGATTTATGTTCATTCAACAGATAGAAGAATTCCAACACCTGGTTCAGTTTGGTTAAAACAGACAAAAGATCTCTTTTTTGTAGAATATTTATGACTAAAACTGCTTTCATATAGCAGTCTGTTGTTGTGCAACTGTCTACATTCTATTTAATATTTAACTATTGTAACCACAGATTCGTTTCTATTAAAATTAAATATTGTGTTTTAATATGTAATATTTGCACAGAAAAGAGTTCTATTTCATGAAATAAAAAAATAATGTTTTCTAATTTCTTATTTGATCATATTTGGTGAGATAAACTTATCTATTCATCTAAGAAAAAAATACTCAAACAATTGCAGGTTTTATTTGCATATTTATGCAGTCTATTGCGGGTGTTCATAACAAACAGTGCGTATGTAGCTATTGGTGGGCTTTGCAGTGAGACTGATACGAGATGGCAGAGTTTCTCACTATGGAGACTTCACGGTCGATGAGCAACCTGTATTCATAATAATTCAGATGAACAATGTGGATTCGCAACTCCTAAATGATATGAGGCTATACATTAACTGCAAGCCAGGAGCCCGAAGCTCTGTGAGACCCAGCTTGTCGCACTGGCTCAACCGGCCTGGGGTGCAGGTATCTTCTGTTTTTGTTTAGTTGTGGCATCACAAGCTTCGACGTCACTCCTAGTTTTTTATGTTTTGCAATATTTTTGGCAGCATGAATCACTCCAATGTCAACACAAACATAAACCATATGCAAAACTTTTTATAATTGACCTATTGATTTAATTTGGTTTGACACCTGACCGTTTTTCTCATATTAGCAATATTTTGAGTACTTTGGCTTCAAGCAACAAAATTGTGAGCCCATACTGTGAAATATGTCATCTTTCATTAAAATGAAATTAATCTATTAGCTGAGCTTGTCATGCTATGGAATCTATTCTTTGTTCCGTTGTCAATTTAGTTTCAAATGATGATATCATTGGTTATAAATATTTGTTTAATCTATTTGAAATTGCTTACTCTCACACGTCTGTATTGGACATGGACAAACTAAATAGTAAAATAGCAGTCAACTGCATAAATTAATAAAATATCACAGTTCAAGTGAGCATTTGTCATGACCAAAAATGCTAGAATAAGTTCTTTTGTATTATACATGTATTTTAGATTTAAATCTTTGCCAAAACTGAAAAAAACGTGTTTGGTTGCTCCTTTCATTGACCAAAGGCTTCGCTTGTTGGCGCTCATTTTGATTCAGAAGAAAGGCAGTGCCGATAAATTTGAGGGGGTACCAGGAAAGAACGACCACATGAGAGAACAGAGAGTAATAGAAGTTCCTTAAATTATGGCACGGCTCAACTCGCTGGCTGGCTGTTGGTTTCTGGGTGACTAATTTACTTTTGGTGGAAGCCTAAGACAGCCACCTACCCTTTGAATTCAACCGGCATTAGTAGGGCAACTTTACTGCTAGATAATTGATAAGAGGCATGTGATGATTGAAACCATTTTTAGCGAGGAATTCCATCTGCAAAATTTCGACAAGCATTTTTGCTAGTGATTCTCGATCGACTTCTTTTTTTATCAACCATGTAATAGAGTGACAAAACTAAAACAGGACGATTTAAAAACATCAAGAACAAGAGATTTAAGAAAGATATCATGAGACTAAATTTGATATGAAAGCCATTATCTTTGTAGATTGAGACTCCCTTGACCCAGCCCGACCTTCAAGGAGTCAAACCATCAGACCTGCTCGGAGATCTAGAAGTCTGTGATGCATTCCGAAAGAGATCAATGTTAATAACACGAAGTACGACCACGACAGCCCCTCCCAGCACAGAGCCAACAACCGTCTCTCCTGGAGAGGATGCTCAACGTGGCAGAAGTGGATTCAGAACATTTGATCAAGACCTTGACAACAGAATACCAAGCAATGGTAAACTAGCACCAGATCTCCTTTGTGCTACGATATTTACCTTTAACTGCGCTAAAAATTTTAGAATTCAACTATGTAAGTCGTCAATGAATCTTTAGTTTGTAAATTTGCAAAATTTTTGGTATTTGATCTACAAAACTTAGCTATTGGTAGTTGTGTTTAACTTAAAACATTTTTGTGTCACGTCCAATATCATGTGTTTCAACTTGGCCAAAAAACTTTATTGTAATTACTGCCACTATGGCAGAAAAGTTGATCATTAAAACTAAAAAGCTAGATAACATAAACATTCCCAGTATACAAATAAAGTTGTGTTAGTTTTATGCCAATGTGAAGATATTTGTAGAAAGGTCACATGATGCGCTACGTTGGATATCATTGGTTAATTCTTGATTGTTTCCTTAGAAATGGACTTGATAACGAACCAAATAGACAGGCTGACGAATGCCATCAATAACTTGGAGGAGACGATTCGTACCAACCTAGATGAGACGAAGAGTATCAGGGCTATTCTAGACCAGTGTCCAATTTGTGAACTAGATGAAGGTAAAAATAATACGCAAGATTGAGTGTTATATAGGTTATATAAGAGATATGTTGGGATTGATAAGCATATTTGTTTGTAATACAAAAGAACTCCAAGATTGCTAATAAAATACTGAGCCAACTAAAAAGGGTTTAAGTGGATGCAGTACAGCTGCACTCCTTGCAAACTATGTACAAGCTTCTTTTAAGCATTTCAATTTTTACTAGATGATACATGATTCGTTTTCTTATCTTTTACAAAAAATGTGTTTTGTTGATTGTATATGTCTATTATTTTTGATACAATCCAATTGAAATTGTTGGAATACAAAAACCTTAGTAGTGAATATGCATTCAGGTTCTATTTATTTCTCATTAAACTTTGGTTACATGATTGCCTGTCAGTGTATAAACTAATCTGCATGAGTTGATTGGGTAGTGGGAGAAATTTAGTGTTGGATTCTCTTCCTGTTACCAGCGACGGCCTTTTTTGGGAATTCAATCTTAACCTGTTGTTCGCAGATCAGATCAGAGGCTCTGGACCCTTAAACCATCGCTAATTTTTCAGGTTCTATAAAATGGCTAATCCTCAACCGAGACCAAAACGACTCAAAATATCAAAATACTTCATAGGTTTAGTTGATTGGATTCTTTGATTGCGATTGCTTAAGATTTTCATAAACTTAACCTCTGAGACATGACTGAGTGAAATACCATGACTTGCAGGTGATGAAGGCTTTGATGGACTCAGAGGCTTGGTGAGCAGAAGACGGTTCTTTGGTAAATACAGTACTACAATGGCTCCTACCGAGTCCCAGTGTGTAACATGCGCAGCAGATCCGTGCTATCCTGGAGTCATCTGCACACCAACACCTACAGGCTACACATGTGGCAACTGCCCGGCGGGCATGACAGGTGATGGGGTCGACTGCCAGCCTCTTATCACATGTCTAGATGAACCCTGCTTTCCAACAGTTGAATGCACTGACACAGGTATATCTGCTGCCCTCAATGCACTCAACCAAACATTTACATCCTCAGGATTCTTTATATATATTTTATATTATATATATTTATATATAATACTGTATATTATTATAATTTATTTTATATGTATAATTTTATATATTTACAGATTTTGTCACCTTTGATTTGTTTTCTCTACCGATTTTGTGTTTTATGTAGATACAGGATATGTGTGCGGGCCTTGTCCAAAGGGATTCCAAGGCAATGGCACTCACTGTGTTAGTGATGTCACTTGCATCGATGAACCCTGTTTCATGTGTAAGTTTTGTAGACAAGAGAGATATTGGTCAGTTATTACAGTAATATAATAATAGGATATAATTCAACACTTTTTGTGTTGGGGTGTCATAAACAGATTGAAAAAATTAGTTCGCTCCATTCAGGGAATTAGTGTCAATCAATTTTGAGATATTGTGTAAATGCTTATAATAACAAGCTTTTCACCTCATTCTTATGTCGCAGTTTAATCTACTTAAATCTATGTATTGTTTGACATGAATTATTTGGCAGCTTATTTGAATATCAATCTGCATACTTGTTTCAACCTAACTGACGGAAAAAACTAAGAAAAATTGTAGAAGTAAAATATAGATACTTTGTCATATATAAACGGTTAATGTGATAACACTACTAAATGTTCAGCTCAACCAGTTGCGGGTCTATCATCCCACTACTTTTGTTTTTGCTTGGCATTCTAGACAAAACCATTTCACACACTTTCAAAGGTATTTTTAAAACGTTTTTGTATCCTGAACAACTCAGAATTTTTTTTAATCTGTTTCTTTTAAAATTTTGTTATAAACTTTGCAATAAAATGTGCTTAGTGAGCGCAAAACTGGGGTAGTTTCTGACGTAACAGCAGTGTGATATATTTCAGTGACGGAGGACATACGCTCCTTATGCACAGACACTATATTTGGGCCAGAATGTGGCCCATGCCCACCTGGCTACTCTGGGGATGGTACAAAAAACAACTGCACTGCAACATGTGCACTAGATCCATGCTTCTTTGGAGTTGAGTGTACCGACACACCTACAGGCCCCGTCTGCGGCACTTGTCCGATTGGGTTCCAAGGCAACGGTGAAGAGTGTATCGACATAAATGAGGTGATATTGCTGTACAAGAGTGTAACTACAGCTTGTATTCTACCACCTGATGACACACTCCCCTCTGCCAAGATAAAATATCTGTTATATACAAATGGCTTGTTTTTTTATTTAAAAATTAAATTAATTTATATGGAATTGCCTATATTCTCAAAGCACCACAATCCTAGATATCAAATTCCAGACTAACTACAAATTTTTATTGTTACAACCTATTCCTATAATCCCATGCATACATATTTATCAATTCCCTCTGCCTGGCTCAACGCAGCTTGTACAATGATTTTATTTGTTGTCTTATATTTGTATGTTTTAAACATTTAACTGTTATACAAGAGAAGCTAACTATAATTAATGTCAACTTGGGAGAGTTTCGTGTTCATCATCTATTGGTCATTATTGATGTTACAGTGTGTAATGGCTGACCCATGTGACCCTCTGACGGAATGTATTAACTCTGAAGGCAGCTATATGTGTGGTCTCTGCCCATCAGGTTACCAAGGCAGCTATGACGCATTGCCTGGCCTAGAAAATGCTAGAAATAACAAACAGGTAAGTAACATGTAAAAATATTATTAAATGAGTTGTTGCAATTATTAAAAATGCACATTTAGATAGATAATAGTTTTAGTATTCAAAATTCACAATATGAAAAGTGAGTAATTTGTAGATATTCTTATAAAGTGCCTTTTTCATAGACTAAGGCAGCTTTGTTTTGTCTAACCCATTGTTCTTAGCTTTCTTCTAGCTGTCTGGCAGCGCATTACGCTGAGCAGCAAAGCTAATATAAGCTATATATGTTTGTACACAGGAATGCATAGACATTGACGAATGTCTCATAGACAATGGAGACTGCCCTGAGCACACTGATTGTCTCAATAATCCGGTATGCTCCTAGTTACATACTCACCTTTGACCTACCTAAGTACTAGTTATATACTCACCTTTGACCTATCTAAGTATCATTCAGTGCTTCTTTCTCCTTTAGCAGCTTATCTCAGCTCAGATTTCAAGAAAGGACATTCACTGTAAGGCTGTATTCTGTTGTCAAAAGCTTCTCATTCTGTACACCACTCAACACAGCAGCACATCTATAAGAGTGGAATGTTAAACTTTGCCTTGATATGTTCTGGATCTAAATTATAATAGAGTAGTGTTATTAAACAGGGTTCATTTGAGTGCGGTCCATGCCGCTTTGGCTATATCGGCAATGCGACCGTTGGCTGCAAAAGGCATCCAAGATTTTGTCGGTCTAAAGATGGAGGAAAGATATGCCATGAAAATGGACGATGTGTGCGACGACCTGGTCTGCAATACCCTATCTGTGTGGTAAGTTCTCTAAGATCGCATGTTCCATTGACTCTATTAGATATATGTCATGTAATAGCAGAGAGAGAAGACTACTATTATAGGAGGTCTCATCATCAATTATTGATGATAATTTGGGTCAATCAATACAATATTTCGGGAAAATGGAAAAAGTTTTGGGAAAATGAAGAAGATTTTGGGAAAACAGCATATACTATTTATATGACACTATAAACAGACTGTCATCTAGTTTGTTTATAGCTCAAAAAATTGTTTTTAAAGGCAGCGTCAAGAGTACCAAGCAAGAAAAGGTGAAAATGTTATTTGTACAAACAGCACACAAACGGAACTAACTGCAACACTAGCAATAAACCGGATTCAAGCACTACTCTTGTTCATTTGGCTGTAACAAATATTCCTGTCACTATCTGTTTAGTGTGTTTTGTTTCCCAAGATAAAGATGTTTGGTGATTTAAATGATTTGATGATTCTAATCTACGGCAGTCTCGTGTGGCTGGGGTTAACTGTTCGTTTTTGAGCTTTTAAGAGCTTGTAATCTCATTTCCACATATTTTGCACCTACAACACAGCAGAGTACGACATGGTGAATCTTTTGATACCAAAAACTGTAATGTGAATTTTGTTGCAAGTCAACCTTTAAGGTGGTTGATCAGTGTAATATGATATTTATTAAATGGATACCTACAGTTAGATTATTTTAGTTGTATGCATTACTCTGTTATAGTGCAAAGTTGGATACGCAGGCAATGGCTTTCAGTGTGGAATAGATACGGATGTAGATGGAATTCCAGATGGAGCACTTGCATGTGATGATAAATCTTGTAAACAGGTAAAACTTTATTTTAGAAGTTGTCTGCTCTATTTTTTGGGGAAGTAACTGACAAACATATAATGTTAACAGGGCTGTATGCATTGATTTACAGCCAACTTCGCTCATAAACAAAGGTATGTTTTTGAAGTAAAAGATTTTAACGAAACTTTGATAATTCTTATCAGCTACACCGCTAGAGTCTATTTGATAATGGGAAACCATCAAGTTTGTAGTAGGCTTGATGATTAGCAAGATCTGTTATAGGAAGTTTCTATTACTTTTTCAGCAAAATTAACTTTTATATCCAGAATTAAAAGCATGACTAGTGCTGTTGTTCTTTTCTACAGGACAACTGCAGGCTGACACCTAACTCTGGTCAAGAAGATGCGGATGGAGATGGAATAGGAGATGCTTGTGATATTGATGCCGATGATGATGGCATCATCAACGATCCTGTATGTTGAGATCTTTTGTTGTTTGTCATCTGTAATTGTTATTGCACTCTTTGACATTACTAGATTATCTTTGATGTTGGTTAGGTTTGTTGCGCAGTCAAGTTTACCATAATATGATAATTATAGTAGTACTAGCTGTGCTATTAAAAATCAGTTTATAAACAATGAGAGGTAATAAGAGTTGCTTGCCACTTGCTATTAGTCTGGCACATATCTAATGGAAAACTTGAGTAAGCTTATTAACAAGAGCTACGACTTCCTATGACGTCCGTCATGACTTTGCTTCGTAATCGAAAGCCGTAACCAGTAAACCAATATATAGCGACAAATATCGCCTAGCATATCTATCAGGCTTGTGTGGCTTAGTTGGTGAGACAGTTGAACTGGTTAATGGGAAGTTTCAAGGTCAAATCTTCGGCTTTACAGATTCTTTATTTTACGATTTTAATAACTATAGCTGTGCATATACAACGACGAATACACAAACTTTGAGAAATATATATAGATTATAATAATGATTAATGATAATGATTAATAATAATGATTATTATAATAACCATTTTGTATTATATTATATTATAATAACCATTTTGATAATATTTGTCATGTAAATAAACACTGGAGTAATATCTAATCTCTAAAAAATATTGCTTTAGAAAAGTTTATTCTTAGCACTGGTGAGTTTCTTGATATTTAGGATAACTGCCCTCTGGTGCCCAACCCTGGCCAAGAGAATATAGACAGAGTTGAGACTGAGGATGGAAGGAATATCGATAATGTTGGAGACGCGTGTGACAACTGCCCAACTATTGCAAATCCTGATCAGAAGGACAGTGACAAAGATGGACTAGGTGATGAATGTGATCCGGATGCGGATAATGATGGTAAGATACCAATAGTACTAAAAACTTACTGTTAAAAATTTGGCGAAAAGCACCAGAGTATATCAAACAAGACACATGAATGGTAAACTATAATCGAATGCAAGAGCTAAAATTTAAGAAGGAAGTCTAAACAGGAAGGGTTAGTTTGATATCAGCGAGTCTAAGTGAAAAAGAACTTAGGCTATATAAGATGTGTAAAAGAGCTCAATGAAGTCTTTAGGAATATGGTTGACTATGGTTAAATGTGCATTCATTGCATTCAATCATTCTACAAAATTTTATTACATCTAGCATATGCTCCAAGCTTTTATTTTGAGGTATATATTTTAGATCACGGACTAAGTAGCAACCTTTCAAGCTGCACTTTATAGTAGACAACTAAAGTTGTATAAAACAGCACAGGTCAAGGCATTGGGAATCCAACAGAAAATAACTGAAGTCACTTAGTTTTTGCATTTTTCAGGACAATCAATGGTCTCACACCCATTGCCATAAGGTTAAAAAAGTGCAGCCAAACAATAAATAATTTTGTAGAATGAAGTAAGATAAGAAATAGTGATAATATACAGTTTGTATTCCAAAAGAACAAAAGCGCACAACAATCAGCTCAGCTCAACCTATTTATAAAAAGAACACTAACTACTTTACACTGTGCTTGATGTAATCATTGTAATGTATAGCGCCAATCCTGACCTTGTATAATGGAAAAGCAAGAAGCTATATACAATGATAAAACGCTTTCATATGTACAATATAAAATATTCCACAAATTTCAATAGTAAATTTACTACCTGATGCTGTATTAACATAGATTCAATTTAACGCCAATATTTCACATTAAATATAATGAAACTTTCCCTAGTCACAATACCAGGGGAGACACTATGAGATGTGGTACAAGTTTTTAGAGGTCTGTCTGTTGTAGGCATACTCAATGAAGATGACAACTGTCCCATAACTCCTAACGTAGACCAAGCTGATAAAGACAGAGATGGGGTTGGAGATGTGTGCGATAATTGTCCACTAGATTTCAACACAGACCAGGTGAGATTACTACCGTATAGAGCCAGTTTTTATTGGATAACACAACAGATTTTACAAAATGATTGGTTCTTCAGGAGTTGCTTCCGAAATCATGGCTACCGATTGGCTCATTATGAATCACTTTTCATCCGATTTGTAATATAGAGGAAACAACTCCATGACAACATTATGTTTTGCAGAGTGATGTTGATGTGGACTTGATAGGAGACATCTGTGATACAGGCATAGACAGGTAACGTGTCTGATGTGTAAGGAAAATAAGCTTTAGAATTAGATTTTCTATTTGTTTATTGCTCTAGACACAACAATAAAATAGATCTCCTTGTGGAAGGGCTTGCACACCGGCTCATGCTTCACAACGATGCAGACAACAATATGTTTGAACGATATGTGACGCTGGATTCGTCTCATTGGTACCTGGTTAAAAGCCTTTTGCATCACCTGTCTCTTTGGCTAATACCCTGAGCAAATTCTGTGTTTTATTAAATTCATTAGCAATGATTATCCCACCATTACAGTGATTCTTTTCATGACTAATAAAATAGAAAATGAACTAACGAACATATTTCTAACGCCTTGTTGTCCAATAGACAGCTAGCTTGGATACTACTTAAAAATAGCGATTTTATATAAAACAATGTGAAAAGAGTATCTATATGCATGGTTGACACACACACTCATGTAAACATCGGTGCCGTGAAATATGGGTCTGTGTGAACATCTCTTATATGTAAAAAGGATTTCTTTGGAAATCTGAGTACCTGAACAAAATTAGCCTGTTTATTGGCATTGTTCAGTGATGCTGACGGAGTACAAGACAACTTGGACAACTGCCCGAATGATGCGAATGCTGACCAGCTAGACACAGATGAAGACGGGCTGGGTGATATCTGTGATACAGATGATGACAATGATGGAATACCTGACTTCAGAGACAACTGTCCTCTTGTCTATAATCCTGATCAGCGTGACGACAATGGTAAGCAAGAGTTGAGATCAACTTGGGAAATTTGTTGACTGCTATTAGTTGCTTCTCTTGTCTGCTATCTTTCTATTGGTTGTTTCTCTTGTCTGCTATTTTTCTATTGGTTGCTTATTTGGTCTGCTATCTTTCTATTGGTTGTTGCTCTTGCCTGCTATCGCTCTATTGGTTGCTTCTTTTGTCAGCTATTTCTCTATTGGTTGCTTCTCTTATACTCGGAAACGACATGCGCCTTTTGTCTAGATTTACTGTTCATATAAACAGAAAAATTTATATATGCCAGTACGTCGTCACTCCTGTGTGCCGTGAGAGATCGTCATGTGTAATAGCTATCTGCAAAGTTATTCTGCATCACAGCAGGATGGTTGATGGCGCAGCTGGTAGCATGCCTGGCTGTTGAGCTATATATCTGAGTTCAACTCCCATGCAAGGCATTTTTATCTGAACCTTTGAGCATGGCTTTGATGGATAAACACGGCTCTCATTATTATAAAGATTTATTAGAATTTTTCTATTTATAGGAAAATTGAAATTGATGAAAAAACATTTCTCTCACAACGATTTGTTCAAAGGTGGTTTTTAAGTATATTATATTATAATTACTGAATCATTTTTCAAGTTCCATATTTTAAAATTTGTGAAATTGTTGAATATTTTATACTTCTTTTAGTATTAATATATGGTACATCAAGTAATGTATTAGTAGAGATAATCATATGCTGCGCATTATAACAAGTGATGTGACAGTATTTTCGTATAAGGAAAAACCAGTATTTAACTAATCAGACAGGACAAAGCTAAATTTAGCTGCACACCCCTTATTGGTCAACTTTGGGACTGAAAATGCATAATACAAGACATAAATTCTTACACTCGCATGCAGGTGATGGTGTCGGAGATGTCTGCGAGGATGACTATGATGATGACAACATTATTGACTACAGCGATGTGTGCCCAGAAAATAACAAGATCCACTCGACTGACTTCAGAACATTCTTCACCGTAGTGCTAGACCCTATTGGTGACTCTCAGATTGACCCAGAATGGATCATTCTTAACGATGTAGGTATACCAACATCTCAGGTGGTAAAATTCACTTCTTCATTTTATGTTTCTTCTGCGCCCTCAGTCTATAGGCTACTAAGTTCAAAAGAGACACCAATGATCCTCTACAGTAGTAACTGATTCATCATATTCATGTTATAATTATTTGGGAATATTAGTCATGATTTTTATTATTTATTATAATTATTTGATTACATCAGGCTTCATAATCCTAAAAGCCTTTTAGTAAAAACTAACACAAATTTTTAATTTTAATTCAATTTAAAATATGTAGCCTAGTGTTTAATTTATTGCTGTATATTAAGAGAATTTTAAAAGATAGCAAAAATGTGCAGCTGACATTTGGTAACGAATGTGTAATTTTCTTTTTGATAATAAACCTGCTGCTTTTTATTAAAGATCAATTGTGCTGGCTGTTTTTAAAAACAGCCGGATCTATGTTGTTGGACATTGCGCTCTGTCATCAAGAATCTAAGCTCTTCGAGAGTGTTTATATTCACGCTAAAATTGGTAAAGAAGTGAAAGTATGGTTACTTTAGTTGACTTGGTGGAGCTTACTAAAGAAAATTTTAATTTTTTTATCAAGGGAGCAGAAATCTTGCAAACTATGAACAGCGACCCTGGATTAGCCGTCGGATATCAGAGATTCGCAGGAGTCGACTTTAGTGGTACCTTTTACATAAATTCTGAGATTGACGATGATTACGTAGGCTTTGTCTTCAGCTATCAGGATAATTCGAGGTTCTACACGGTCATGTGGAAGAAGGCTGTTCAGGTAAGTCATTGACAAGTGCTCTTTATTCTACTTTCAAGTACACTGACTATTTGTCTCTGTTTATCTCTCTTCACAATTCTTTTATCAGAGAGGTCTCACAATAGTGCTTCAACTCACTCATATAAAACTACTGGTGTACCAGCTGTAACAGCTACATCTTCAACTTCAAAGCTAAAGTTGGAGGGTTGCCAAAATATGGCAGTCTGGTTGCATTTTGATGGAAGACTTGCATGTTTTAGACTTATTGGCACTCCACACCATTCAGAGCTCGAGCAGAACCTGGAATCCAGTTGAAGGTGGTCAATTCAGAAACAGGCCCAGGAGAAATGATGAGAAATGCTCTGTGGCACACAGGAGACACACCTGGAGAAGTATGTTTACGTTCGCACGGCCAGGTTATCTGACTGCGCAATCAATTTTTACAAGGCTATGACCGCTACATCGAAAAATATGAACCTTAGAAAACTATGACAAAGGAAGAATTATCTCAAAGTATATATTTAAATGCATTAGATCCTCGATGATAAAATGCTATCAACAATATTTTATATCAAGTTTTTCTATCGAATGCTTGATTGTATGGTAAAAACACCGAAACAGAAACTGTGCAACTTTAGGTTTTTTAACTCACATCATTAATTACAACATTATAGGTTAAACTTCTATGGAAAGACCCAAGAAATGTTGGCTGGAGAGAGAAGATACCTTATAGATGGGAGCTAATTCACAGACCAGCTGTTGGCCTCATCAGGTAAAGCTTTGCTGGCAGTCTAGATGCGGAGTCACATAAATTAGAGAAGGCATTTGACATCCACATAAATTAAAAAAGACACTTGACATCTAGTGTGAGCTTGCGCTAACTACAAAATTGTTCAGGCATTTTAATATTCAAAATTAGCATATCCTTCTAAAGGATTTATTACACCAGTATATCACAATACTGAGTGTGTACACAAGCAAACGTTTGATGATGCCATGAGAAAATAAAGATCTGTTGCGCATTTTTTACCATACTTTTAAAGTTTGGTGATTTTTGTGGCCTGTGTAGAAAATTTACTCCGATGATCACTATTTTTCTCTATATTTATACTGTACTCTCACCACTGAAATAGTGACACAGTTAATATTAAAACTTCAACCCTTTTAGGTTTGTGCTTTATGAAGAGGCAGATTTGGTGGCTGACTCGGGTAACATCATAGACTTCACACTCAAGGGAGGACGACTCGGAGTGTTCTGCTTCTCGCAGCAAGGAATTATCTGGTCTGATCTGGTCTACAGATGCAATGGTAATATTCAGTTAGCCATTCTCCTTGTGCAGTATTTTTGCTGCCACATTTTAATAACCATGTCGACAATAGGCAGCTTTACTATATGGTCCAGCTCGACCTAAATACTATTGTTTTACAATTTGCACAACTTCTCTATGTAGGAACTTCAAATTAGGCCACTTGAAGCCAAGGTTTACTATTGATTCAATTTCAGTTTACCAGAATCACTACTATTCAAAATAGCATACCGAGTAATTTGTCTCGCGTAACAGGAACTATAACCATTACTATAAGGTCCAAGTCAGACAAGAAAAACTGAATCAAATGAACGCTTCTGACAAGCTTTTCCTGCAACTGTTAGGAGTAGGTTTTAGCTCCTTGCTCTTGCTTTAACATCGTGGTTTGTTGCGGAGCCAACACTGAACTTAGCCCAGATTCTAACTTTACAACCTCCAGGTAGAAGCTTATAATTAACACTGAAATCGCGATAATTTATCCAAATTAGATTCTCAGGTTTATTGATCTGGTTCAGAATGAAAAATATATAAATAAATTTTATCTCAGATCTGTGATTTATCATGGCAAAACAACTCTCAGTGAAGATTTTTGGGAGTTTTAACGTTTTTATCTGGTGACTGGGATCAACTCTACGAATTCAGGCTGATGGCTGCTAATTGTTTGAGGAGCTAATAACCTCTTATAGGGTATTTATTGAGTTTAGCCTAACAAAACTACGGGATAGAACAAAACAGCATTAAGTGGATTTTCATTTTTCTCTTCGTAAACCATTACATAGTTTGGTGGTGATGGAGTAGAGCAAATGCTTGGTTCAAACAGCTTGCAATTGCGAACTATTCAGACAATTGCCACGCATCCCTTTAACAACAACTGTTTGTTATGGATAGGATATGTTAGTAAATACAGTTTGTAATATGATTGATCGTACAAGCTGTCATCACTTTACCCGAAGTTTTTCTCCTACTCAACTAATTGTATATTTTGTATCAACAGAGGATTTGAACTTTGTCGAATCGCCAGGAGGAAACAACACAGGGTACGACTACGGATACGACTACTACGAGGATGTATATTACTACTATGATGACTACGATGAATATGGCAACTATGATAATTACGACACATCTGAACCTGTCGGCAACCAACAGCCATTTAGATATGGCAACTAGATATTTACACTCAGACATATTTATCATTTTTCTAAGATCTTGAGTTTTAACTATCAAATAATTTTATGACAAATTGTTATATGATACTTACAAAGATAATAAAAGTCATTAACGCTATATACAATGCAGGCTAGTGACTAGCACATATTCTGAGCTTCATATGTTCCTTTTATATATTCTTATGAAAATACGAGATCGAAAGAAAGTACAAGAAATTGTGATTAATTAGCTGTTTTGATCATCACAACCATCTCTTTCATGTTTCAGCGCACCATTTAACTTCATGGGTGAAATGTAAACTTACGGTATACAAAATTGTAGCAAATTTTATCAGAAAGTATCGGGTATTGTTCTATCATTTGCGATTGTTTTTGATATTTGAGGTGATCTGATTACCAGGATGTTTCAAGATTAAAATCGACCAAACTCGATCACCGTTACCAAACTCAGAAGAAACATACGAGTGAAATTACATCACTAGTTGCTATCGTTGATGTTGGCTATTGCATTTAGGTTGCAGCGTTGGACAGTGTTATTCTGTACGTCATTTTCTAACTACACTGCATAGACATCATAATTGCATTTTCGCTTGATCTGAGCATTTTTGCCTCAATCAAGTTTTGCCGATTTTAATCTTGAAACATACTGGCTGTCAGATCACCTCCTACATCAAAAACAATTGCAAATGATAGAAACATGTCAATGATTCTGATAAAATCAACTAAAATTTAGTTTAAGTTCATCTTTAAATTGTTTCATGGTCCACAAGCTTCGATTTACCGTTATTACATTATGGTAATTCATAAATTTATGATGTAACTGGTATCACACTACGGCAATTTTAAGACTTGGCACAAAAATCTAGAATATTCTTAATAAGATATGATTATCCTCTTTATTAAGTCAACTATATTTTCAAGTTGATTTGGAACAAACAAGTAAACAAATATCAAAAGAAAACTTATAATAAAGACTATATGACTAGGAATGTATTGATCACTGTCAATGTGTGTCAGATAAGTAAAGAAGGTGCTTGCTACGATATATCACACTGTCAAGAATACAGCCAAATAATGTAGCAATAATTATAGCTTGTTTCCGTAGCTTGTTTCACCATGTTTGCTTTGAGCCTACAAGAAACCATAGTAATTATTATGAGTCATATTCAACAGGTGCAGTGCAAGTTTTAATACGCAGAATACCTGGCCAAACCAGGGAGGTATGAGAGCTAGGTCTAAATTTAGGAACAAGCATTAAGGGATCAAATAACATGTGATAACTAAACTAGACATTTGATGTCAAGATGAAACTGATGACATTTACAAATGTTACGGTAATTCATATCTAGACAATGTAAAGAAAGTATCTGGCTGAAATTGCAATTTTGTTTTACTTAGACTGCCATATATTACTACTACCACTATATACCCAGTACTGCTATATATTACTACTACCACCACCATATATTCAGTACTACTATATATTACTACTACCACTATATACCCAGTACTACTATTAATATATTACTACTATCACCATATACTCAGTACTACTATAATATATTACTACTACCACCATATATTCAGTACTACTACATCAGGACTATCGATACACAGCTACTATAACTATAGGACACCCACCTGACAAGGACAACTAGAGGGGACATGTGTGTGAAGCAGGATCACAGTTGTCATACTCTCTCAAGTTTGGATTATCCAGATCTCCTTTGTTATTATGCGTCGTACTATCGAGGTTAGAGGAAGGTGGCCCAGTTGTACGAATGCAAGCGCAACGAAACTCACCAGAACTACCGGTGAACAATTTTCTTGGCACCCCTATCCAGGCTCTCTGTATTCCTCCGCTGTAACGTGATACCACAAGTAACTTAAATGACTACTACTAGCTTAGACTTGACAACTTACTAGCCGTAGTTCTACTCAGCCAACGAGAAACAGACTTGGATCTCTACAACCATATCAGATGATCAACTGTTGTGGTATGCGAGGAACCATGTGTCTATAGCTACAAGTAGTGCCAGATATATTATACGTAACTGTTTCACAGCACTGAAAACCCTCATGCAACATGCACGATGAGTCAAACAAAAACTTGATAGATTTTCGCAGCAACTTGCCAATACAGTCCAACTAATGATCAACCTGGACTTGAGTAATTGTAACTATAATAGGAGCCGCGCCCGTACAAAACCACGGCTGAAAATCAGAAAAAAGTTTGCATCATACAGGATTCGAACTTACCACTTTCCAGACTTTCTAATAACAGCACCAATCAACGGCCCACTAAATTTTGAGAATAATTGTACGTATAGTTATTACACCTGATGATCTCTCATGGAACACTAAACTTCCAGGGTACTAGTCTATTTAATCTGCACTCTCATTTATAAACACGAATTCCTTGCAAACTATTTTAATCCTGACTAAAGTGATGGGAGATCAACTATCAATCACATAGAAGCGGTATGTGATATGCTTTGTGCTAATGATCTTGCCTGATTGAATATTCAATAGAAAGATATGAAAAGTTAAACGTTCACTTTCTTAACGGTTACCAAACTAAGGAGTGCACAGTGTGTATAACACTATAGCTACTTCTGCCGTATCTTAGCTGAGTAAAGTACTACAGGACTAAACGAGGCGTATATAACAGTGTGAGCACTGGGCTCATTGTCTAGCCAAGTTGCTTAACAAGGCTTTCTACTGCTTAAACAAACTGACACAAGGTTTACTAACAGGGAGAAACCGCTCATAAACCTACTGCATTATCGCTAGTACATAGCACTAACAATTGGGGACTCAATATGTTTTGTGTAATTTTGACCAAATACCAGGTTTTATCAACATTTTCATGTCACAAAATGGAAAAGACTGGCAATGTTTAGAAAACGGATTAAAAACAGCTGAATATTTATATTACACTCAGTTTTGAGCTGAATATCTAAAAATTGTCCTTATTCATAAAAACAGAGCAAGAATTAAAAGGTTTTTCAAGGTTGACTTTTGAATATAGCTATTTTTTATGAATTTTTTTTAGTTTGTTTAAATGAGGAATTTAGTGCTAGCGTAATCCACAGGATGAGACGTGCAAGCTGATTGGTGCAATTCTATAACCGCAACACAAAACCAATTCTGGACATAAGTGATACAGACTTTTGTTGGCAATTCTACAACCCGTGTTGGCCTTGCTCAGCATGCGCAGGAAATAGATGTCCCAAAGCAGTACATTAATCACCGTACTCTAAAGTCTAAACTATAGACTATAATATATAACAGTGCTGAATAAGTGTTACTAGTGGTAATCTTACTTTTACTGAGTATTTTAAACACTTACATGTAGTTTATTGATAAGCTGATCAGATACTATTAATTATTTTTAAAAAATACGTACAGGTGACAGTAAACTAACATATTGTAATTTAACTATTCTTTATGATTTGGTTAGTCTGCAGCATTGACATTGCTAATTCTTGTCTTTGTTTTATTAAAAACATTGTTTCCTCACACTATAGCCATGACCTTGCCTCTCGAATGTTTGTGTCTCCAAAACTGGTGTTTGATGTACAACTCAAAATCATTGATGAAAAACAAAATAACATGATTAAATTGTTACAAATAAATTAAATTTTAAAATGCTGTGAGTTAATCTTTAAATAATGATTTATCGTGAATAATTGCAACTGTAGTCTTTTTGCTGTTGTGTTAAGTGTAAAATAAATTTTTCAGGTGGGTTGGCTGCCAGATAGTGTTTTTCAAAAAGCAACGATGAGCTGATATAAAGAATAATTTGTTTTCTTTTAAGTTAAGCAGATGAAGATTGGATGAAATTGTTTTAGTTTTGTTACTATAAGCTAGTTTATTTATAATAATTGGTGGAGTCACCAAAATGTTTGATAGATTAAGAATTGTTGTGAGTAATGAGTCCTACACTAATATAATTGAATGCAAATCCTAACATAACACAATACAATATTCAAATACAATGCACACAAATACCAAATGACCCATCTGTATATGACACAAACTACTATCAAAGGTTCAATGACATTACCTCCGGTCTGAGCACCACACACGTGAAGCTTGGTTTTTAAATTCTGAGTTACACGGTGGGTATAACTTTTTGATCTCCTCTTCTGCCTGCTTTTTAGCAGCACCTTCTTTTAGCATTGCTTTATATTTAAGCATTTGTTCAGTTTCTTTTCCATTAGCATCATAAAACCGACCAATCAGTTTGCCTAGAAATAAAGTCATCCATAATATTAATATTGGATAGTTTTATAAAAGATAGATAATAGTTTTATAAGCTAGAAGTATCATCTAAATGTGTTATTTACCCATCATATATGGTTACAAAATATTAAAGAAAAAACTGCTTGTTCACAATAATAAAAAGGGTACCTATATACTTTTTAAGGAATTCTACACAGTTTCGCTTGCCTGTACACAGAATATAAAATGTCTAATGGAGAATAAGTTAACGCTACTGTTTAAAATGTAGCAGAAACTGCTTCGTTTGCAGCTTGATGGCACATACCATATATATATGTATGTATATATATATGTGTCCAAAGATAATAGATAGATATATTTCTGTGCCAACAGATATATATATGTGTTGAAGGTGTCAACAGTGTATTATGCAAACTGGCTTGAGTGAGATTTTGCCTTACACACCGTTGACACCTAGGACACATATTTCTTGTTCAATTATTCGCTCATCTAATATTGGAACAGAGGTGCCTTGCTTTTTGACAGCAAGGTGTGCATATAGTTTAAAAATAGCCAGAATGCCACGTGCAAGAATGTGAGTCAATCGACAGACTTGTTGAAAAAAATTATTGTCCAGCTAAATATTGTGCAGCTGAAAAAATTCAACCAACATTTGGTAAAAATTTGAAGTCTATAGCCTGCTTTCGGAGACCTGGCTGAGAGATAGTCAATTTCCTTGAGGCGAGCGAGGCCCTATTGCCAACAAATTAGGGATACTTAGAGGACGGGGTGCAATATGGTTGATAATTCCTTCTGAATAATAAGATAATTACTGGTTAATTATCAGTCAATATCTGACTGAGAATACAACTTCTTGTTGGGTAAATCATACATCAGATTAAAAAGATTCATCAAAAGTGATCTTTGGATGCAGAGGACAACTAATATATATACACTCGCATCATTAGTTCTACTATGGAGAATTTGTTATACCTATGTGCATTCATCAAGACAACGTTTATCTTTTAATGCCATAGCTCAAGATAATAGATCAGCAAATAATTTTAATGTTAACTTCTTAAAACAAACAGGTATCATTTTTTAGAACATACATCAGCGAAAACACTTTTCTAATTACTTTATATAAAGCAAAGTGACTTAAAACTAAGCACCCTGTCTAACCTATGTATTTATATTCTTTATGGTACATCAACCTCCAATCCTCGAGAGAGCGAATGCCCGAGGGATCAAGACCTGTGATGTCATCAGTCAAACCATTTTCTGTAAAGTCTCCAGTTACAAATGCCTTTGTTCCATCTATACCTTCAAAACACAAATTAATTTCTCGTCTGAGAGCCGTAAGTTTAAACAATAGTTTCGTTATGTAACGAAAGAACTGAAAAAGAAAAGTAGTAATAGTATTAATTTACCTGTAAAAAAATTGTAGTGGCCTTCTTTTTCATAGTACGTAGAGCCTTTCCCTTTTGTGACATCAAATATTTCTCCAACGATAGCAAGGTATTTATGTTTAAAGCCCTGCAATTCGTCTTTGGTTAAAATTGATTTTGAACTTCCTTGATTTCCATTACCAGATGATAATGACGCGATTCCAAAGCTAGCTAACGCTTTTCCAAAACTGCTCCAAGCGTTATGTAATAGCAGTGAAACGGGTGATGGCAAATAATGGTTTATTACTTCTGACACTTCTGTAGAATATTGTAAACTGCACATAACAATGCATGCTACAAACGCTATACTAAGCGTAAAAGAAAGCGTCCCCATGACTTAACATGCACGGGTTGTAAAAGATACTTCTCAGGAACAGTTGGAGCAGCTGTGCACCAGTATAGTCTGTACGGCTATATAAAATTCCGCCCGACCTGAAACGGGTCAAACTATAGACTCAAGAACCTTTTTGTATCTAAACGAGTACTCGAATGTTACGGTTGATGACAGGTTGTCGTTCGACGGGTTGTCTGCCGACCCACGCGTTGCCAGTTTCGTATAGGAACGACACTGACAATACTCCCTATACGACACTGCGCGTTATGCCCGCAGTCCGAGACATTTCATGCTACCCTCGGCACGTGTTTAGAACTACAGTACTGCAGTGCTATACACATTTTATTTTGCAAAGCTCAAAGCCGAAGCGAGGCATATAACTTCGACTGCATCAGCCCACTTTGTTTAGCCTGAGCAGTAAAATGTCATCTGCTGAGGTAGGATTTCAGAGTTTCACAAGTTAGCACAACTTGTTGATCGATGATACGGATCAGTAGCCTACTGTGTTAATTCATAATATTACTTTGAATCAGCTGGTGGTGCGTGATCGTGCACCCGGTCATAACGGTTCTGCAAACTATCGGGGGGATCGTGGACAACAATATATTGGTAACATTGGAATACATCCACAAAACAAATATACAGTATTTTGAAGTTGCAGACTGTTTTTTAAACATGAATTCGTGTTCATACCTGCTGTTATATGTTAGCTTGTTAGATGTTATTGATTGGTTATATATTTGTTAATAACAGAAGCATGCTAAAAGGACAACCAGTTATCTAGCACGAGTTTTCATGAGTGCTTT
Source organism: Watersipora subatra (assembly GCF_963576615.1). Classification (NCBI taxonomy): domain Eukaryota; kingdom Metazoa; phylum Bryozoa; class Gymnolaemata; order Cheilostomatida; family Watersiporidae; genus Watersipora; species Watersipora subatra. The sequence continues at coordinate 64,868,067 of NC_088710.1, forward strand.
GCGCATGTCACGCACATACGTATTTCCGAACTTAACTGAAAGCGAAACTAACTAAACGTAATCTAAATATAACATCTCCCTTTCTGTAGAACAAACAGAGGCAGTAAGAAAGCAACGAACTAAAAGCAGCAAATGTGAGAAAACAAGAGTACAGACATGATAAAATAAGGTACTAGATACTGAAGAAAATTGTCACTCACGATACCTCAGAGGTCTCACCACAGTTCTACCAGAACGAGTACGTAAGGCCGGGGTCGTAACAGGAATGGATTTTTCCATGTGACTAGCACTTGAATCAACAGGCTGCTTGATAGGTGTGCCAACCAGTGGTACATTTAAAACCATAGGGGGACTTGATGCTGTATCACTAGTGTGTTTTCCTACAGGTTTTGATACAATGTCAGAGTAGGTATTTGCAGGTAAAGTATTGTCTGTCATAGTCACAGGTTGTGAGATCTGTCTGCTCGCACCTGGCTTAGTAAAATCTGGTCGTAGGTGCTGACGATTCCGTCGTAGCTCATGTCCTGTTGCATGATTTTGAATGACATAAGACCTGTCGTGTAGGTGATGATCTATCACTGTAGCTTTATGCCACTTGCCATCCTGACCATGAAACCTAACTGGTTGACCTGGTTTCAAAACAGGTCTTTCCTTGCAGACTTTCACGTCATGGTTTGCTTTCATGACTTCTTGTCGAGATGACAGTTTGGCATGAATGTATTTCCTGTCGTAAGCTCTAGGAAACAAACAATGTCCTTTTACTGGAATACCATCAAAGAGACTTCTGCCTTGCAGAAGTTGAGCTGGAGATGGCAAATCTGCTGCCAAAGGAGTGTTTCTGAGCATCTGCAAAGACCGCCAGAAACACTTGCCATCCTCATCAGCTTTGATCATCAGACGCTTGACGGTTTGAACCATGCGCTCTACTTGACCATTTGATCTGGGATAACCTGGAGATGATGTTACATGAGTAATACCTAGCTGTTTTGTGAATTCTCTAAACTCATGACTGGAGTACTGAGGACCATTGTCAGACTTTATAGTGAGAGGACAACCAAAATCAGCAAACAGTTTCTGAAACTCTTGTACAACACTTTTGCTAGTTGTATCACAGGGCTTAGACACACTAATCCACTTAGAGTAGTAGTCTACAGTAATGAGATAATGAGCATCCTTGAACTGAAACATATCACTTCCAATGACTTGCCATGGATGTGTGGGAATTTCACTTGGAGTTAGGGGTGCATTCACCTGAGCTCTGTCATGTAGTTTGCATATGTCACACCCAGCAACTCGATCTTCAATCTGTCTACTCATACCGGGCCAAAACAAAGCAGTACGAGCTCGCTGCTGGGTTTTTATTATGCCCTGATGACTTTCATGTAGCTGATCAATAAGCCTAGACTGCTTCTCATAAGGAACTATCAGACGATCTTCATAGAATAAGAGATTGTCAAGAACACTTATCTGGTTGCGATATTGCCAGAATGATTTTGCCAGTGGATGGCACTGCCTTCTCTGCTTTGGCCAACCATTCTGTGTGTATCTTAAGACTACTTGTAGAGTAGTATCTTTTACAGTCGACTCACTATAGTTATTTACATCAGTGTCAGTTCTGAGAATGACTGCACAGATTTCAGGTAGGGGATCGTCTATGTTCAAATCTTCCACTATGGTATTTACAGGGTATGAACGTGATAGATAGTCCGACATGTACATAAATTTGCCTGGTACATGAACTACTTCGTAGTCATAGTGCTGCATTCGCATTTTCATTCTCTGCATGCGAGGCGTCAGATCATGTAGAGGCTTCTTGGTAATATTTACCAAAGGCATATGGTCTGATTCAACCTGTACAGTACGACCATAGACATACTGGTGGAAATGAGTCAGCCCAAACTGAATGGCTAATAGTTCCTTTTCTATTTGAGCATAAAGAGTCTGTGTCGGTGTTAGTGATTGAGCAGCAAACTCTATGGGTTTGCCCTCTTGAGTCAAAACTGCTCCCAGACTATGGGAGCTGGCATCAACATTGACAACCACAGCTTTTGTGGGATCAAAATGAGCCAAAGTTGGTGCCTTACTGACCATACTTTTCACATTTTTGAAAGCCTCCTGTTGAGCCTTATCCCAGTGAAATTCCACATTGTTTCTAGTTAACTCTCTTAGAGGTTTAGTCACCTCTGACAAGTTGGAACAAAACTTGGCTAAGTAGGTCACCAAGCCAAGAAGTGACCTTACCTCACCTTTATTACTGGGTGCAACTGCTTCTTGTATAGCCTTTACCTTGGCAGGTGATGGATTGATGCCGTCTTTTGACACTGTGTGGCCTAGAAATTGAACAGCATGTTTACTGAAATGACACTTCTTCAGGTTTAGCTTAAGACCAGTTTTCTTTAATCTAGTTAGTACTTGACTCAATATGGTATCATGCAACTCCTTAGTAGGTGCATGTACCAGCATGTCATCCATATAGATCTCTACTCCAGATATATCGCCTACCATCTCGACCATGGTCTTATGAAAGAATTCAGGAGCACTTGTAACTCCAAAAGGGAGGCGTTTATACCTGTATTTCCCAAAAGGTGTCAGGAAAGTTGTAAGTATAGATGACTCTTCATCAATAGGTATTTGATGAAAGCCTGAGCTCGCATCTAGCGTCGAGAATACTTTGGAGCCAGACAGTCTAGCATATATGTCCGACACTTTTGGAAGTGTGTACCTATCACGCACTGTTGCCCTATTCAAATCTTGCGGATCTAAACAAATCCTCAATGACCCATCTGGTTTAAGCACAGGCACTATGTGATTTAACCACTCACTTGCTTCATCCGTTTTAGCAACAACATCTAAAGAAACTAATCTGTCAAGTTCATTTTTGAGTTTGTCTCTTATGGCATAAGGCACAGTCCTAGGTGAGCAAGCATGAGGTACAGCATTTGGCTTGAGCCTGATTTTGTGAATAGTGCGTAACTTGCCTAGCCCTGTAAACACTTCTGGGAACCGGTTTGCTATCTCTGATTTGTGACAGTCTGGGTCATCTTTGTTAACTAGTGATACTGCAGCCCCTAGTAACCCTAGTTGTTTGATTGAAGGAAAGCCTAGCAAAGTTTTTGCTTTTAACCCCTGTTCTAGCACATGAAATGGTATTGTATAAGATTTTCCATTGTAACAAAGCTCAATACGCGCCACTCCTATAACGGGCAGCGCATGACCCGAGTATGCAGTCAAACGGGTTAAACTAGGTGTAATGGAAGCCTTTGGTGAGATTCTCTGAAGCTCAGCGTACGGTATAACATTAGTTTGTGCACCAGTATCAACTTTGGTCATCAAAATGTCATTTCCATTACACACAAGCTCGATTAGCCATTCACTATCAACACTAGAGACATCACAACCATCATCTAGCAAAAAACCATCGACAAATACACTCCTATTAGAACTCTGTTCAATAGCATGTACCGTATCACTAGACTGTATAAAAAATTGATCTGAATATTCGGAATTTTCTCTGTCTACAGTCACCTCATCGGTTTGTCGGAGCTTCTGCTTGCAAACAGCTGCAAAATGATTGGGTTTTTCACACAGTTTACAATTTTTACCAAACGCGGGACATGAACGAGGAGCATGTGATCTACCACAGTATCGGCAATCACGTATTATGCCTCCTGCCTGTTTAGAAACGCCTGCTTTATTGAATTTTGACTTTGATGAACCTAGCTTAACAGCAGCTACTTTAGTTTCATTTTGCATTTGCATTGAAATAGTTTCTTTAGCTCTCATTTTAGAGGTGACTGTGGCTAGTGAAACATCCTCATTAAGTTGAAGTTCAGAGCTCAATGATGTATCTATCATTCCAGAAAGGAGCCTATCTTTGACCATGTCAGTTTGTGTAAGCCCGGTGCTAAATCTACATTTAGATGCCAATGCATGTATGGCCCTAATGTACTCTTCAGCACTTTCATCAGCGCCTTGTTTACGTTGATAAAATTGAGTTCTATAGTGCAAAACATTCCTTCGTGGCTGAAAGTACTGAGTAAAAGCTTCTGTAACAACATCAAGTGTCCTCTCTTCTTCTTCATCAAACTCCAACTGATCATATATGTCATCACTCTCTCGCCCCATAATGTACAAAAGAGTGTCAACCTGCACTTCATTGCTTTGATATGCCAATCCACTTATATTGCAAAACCTCTTGAAGCGTCTGAGCCAGTCAGACCATTCAGTAGCAGCGTTAGCAAAATCAAGAGACTTAGGATTGTCAACTTTAATTCTCAGTGGAGGCACTCTAGGCTGTTGTGCCGCTGGTGTGTCAGTTTGTGCGTCTTCCGACATGTTTGCAAAGCCCTTGCAATAAAACGCAAAAATATAAGCTTGCCAATAACACAAATAAAATATTTACTAAATATAATGTATCTATAAGCCAAGGAACTAAACATCAGCATAGATTTGGATTGTCACAATGATATATCATTGATCGCGAAATAGACGGGTAAATTCTTTCTGTCTGCGCCTATAATAGCCCTTCTCAGCTTCACAATATACACCATATCACCGGAATACTTAGCTCAATAGCCTCCGTGCTGTGTCTAGACAATCAGGGTTGCCTAGTCGACACAGCAATTCTTGCCTTGGGTTCAGTGCCCTGACACCATGTTATATGTTAGCTTGTTAGATGTTATTGATTGGTTATATATTTGTTAATAACAGAAGCATGCTAAAAGGACAACCAGTTATCTAGCACGAGTTTTCATGAGTGCTTTGCGCATGTCACGCACATACGTATTTCCGAATTTAACTGAAAGCGAAACTAACTAAACGTAATCTAAATATAACACCTGCCAACTCTCACGCATTGGGCGTGAGACTCACGCAATCACCCCAAAGAAAAACTGGAAATGCGTGAGATTTTTGCCCCAATTTCCATAATTTTGTATATACTATCATTGATACATCAATTGCCCCAAAACCAAATCTCACGCATGGCCCCACTCTTGGGTTGGCAGGTCTGTTCGTGTTGCTCAATCGATGGATTCTCTGACGAATTCTAGTATGAGTCAATATTTTCTAACAGGCTATGCGTATGTGTAAAAGTATTTAGCTTTCCTATGGTCATTGGCATCTCAAGTTACTCCTAGATGACTCAATAGTTAGGTGCTGTGTTCACTATAAACAGACCTGCCAGCCCAAGAGTGGGGCAATGTGTGAGATTTGGTTTTGGGGCAATTGACGTATCAATAATAGTATATATAAAATTGTGGAAATTGGGGCAAAAATCTCACGCATTTCTCACGCATTTTCATTTTTTCTTTGGGGTGATTGTGTGAGTCTCACGCCCAATGCGTGAGAGTTGGCAGGTATGACTATTAATAATAATAAACCTTTGTTGCAACGTATCATTGATAGTGAGAATGACCTAACTAGCTGGCAAAATCTTTCATTTCATTTTTACAGTTGTCCCATCAAGCAAGCAAAGGTTTAGTATTAGAAATGTTTTCAAATCAGAAAGCTTTAAAAATTCCAGGGTTGTGCCCCTTAGGAAACAATCATAAATGCACCTTGATAAGTAGGCTACTCACTGGTGTCCAGATGTAAAATACTTTACAGCTGCAGTAAAACTTGAGTATGAGTTCCGGGAGGCAAACAAATTGATCACAATGAACATGTTGTATATAGTTGAAATGAGAATCTAACATTGTTTTAATATATCATGCTAATGAGAATATAATACAAAGACCCTAATTTCATTTTAAGGGTAATAATGCCTTGTGGTATTTATCAAACACTCAGTAAGCAACAGATCACTAGTACTTTTATTCAAATCCAAAATGCAACTGAATAGTCCATGTACATTGTCTAACACAAAGTCATTGCATCAAGCATGACGTAATGTAAGCATTGCAATAGGCTGTACATTCTATATTATATTATAACTGATGTTTCTTTAGCCAGTTTGAACCAAAGAGAAAACCTGCTAGGCCCACAATCAATAATAGTCAGGTAAGGTCGACCGTTCACATGAGTGATATCTGATGCAAGGTGCTCCCATACATTTGCTACGTTCAGCTGACCATGATCCCATTTGATTGGATGAGGGTCTACACTGTTACAAATAAGAGAAGTTTTCACTACTTGCTCAACTATGTCTTTCTTGATTGTTCGTCCAAGCCTTTTTTGTGCCAAGTACAGTGTTTTGCTGACACTAAAGTGGTGGTCTTGATGAACTTTCTTTACGTCTTCTATCTCATCTGCGTTAGAAAGTACAACCCCTGAGCATGCAACAACTTGTAGCCATTTTTTCGGTACTCTGGTTAGGACATCCGACTTGTTCTCACTTGATGGAACAAGTTTGATCATTAGTGTTAACCCATATTCATCAATCAGCTGACCAATAATTCCAAGTCTACGTCGAATGATCAACTCACTGAGACCAGGAACCTTAGGCCTTTTGGTATCTTCTATCACTGAATTTATCCACCCATAAACAGTAGCTGAATCTGTGATCACTTGCACATTGGTCATTTTCCACTTCAGCGCTAGATTGATTCCTTTCAATGCAGCTTCTAGCTCAGCAACATTTATATGAGCACCATCATCCTCTTTACGTAGCCATGCTGCATCCTCAACAGTGTAACCATCTACCACCAGAGACACTCCGAGAGCCAAGTTGCTGGCGTCACACCACACAGTACACTGAGAGGTCTTCTTGACATTCCACTTGCCTCTCACTGGGTCAACTGAATAGTCCATGTACATGGTCTAACACAAAGTCATTGCATCAAGCATGACGTAATGTAAGCATTGCAATAGGCTGTACATTCTACATAGGCAATAGGCAATACATTCTACATGCCTGACTTCCTACTCCGAAACGATATTGGAGTTACAGCACAAATTCATGAGCTTAATAAAAACAGCATCTGACAATTTTATAGGATGCAGTACAGAGTCTTGGAAGACCTGCAGTGTCAGTTGATCCACAGTATCAACTTCATACAAATTCGCAGTACACACAGAGTTTCAAGTTTTTAAGAATACGTGCATTCGCAGTATTCATAAAGTGTTAGGTTTTGGGTGAATCTTGATGCCATATTATGTTATATGAATGTTATGTTGAGTGACTGGCCAGCATTGACAAACATTACACTCTTCACCCTTATGTAGGCTGTACAATTAACATATAATTTAAAAATACAGTCAGATTTTGACATATGAAGTTGATCCATTCCAATATTTACTTCATGCATTCTTTATGTTAAAATCGTTATATGTTAGGACAAATAACCATGAATAATAATCCATTGTTCTTTACTTAATTTATTACAGTTCTCTAAAAAATAATGATAAATATTTCGAGCAGTCATATGTAGCATTAAAATAAAAATGCATTATATGAAATTGTAAAAGTAAAATTTAAAAACCTAGATTATATTTAAAAACAAAATAAGTAATAACATTAGAAAAAAGTAAGAACAGTAGAAAAAAGTTTTCCGGCTACTCCATCTTAAAAAGTTAGGTAGTAATGATAAAAATATGTTGTGTTACTTACTTTAATTTACACTACATGTGGTCTAGATTTGATTAGAATTACAAATTTTTCATTTTATTTTTAATTTCTAAAAAGTTTTTTAAATTTTTCCTGGCTAAACCATATTTTAAGGCTTTTTATGTCGAAACACTTATGCTCAAATTTTATGTCGAGAAATTACTTTGTAGAGGTGATTGTATGTGGGAGTTTGACTATAGGCAGCTAGCATGTAACATATCGATCAATACGGATGAGTTCACACAAGAAAAGCAATACATGATAAGTTATGTCATTCTAGTCTTTTATACTTTACAGAATTACTTTGCACTGACCTCTCACACGGCACTCCTAGTCCGAATATACTGCTATTTGACTCACAAACTTTGGAATAAAAAATTGATCAGATTGAATACAGGGCTCACTAGTTTTTGCTTGTCTCTTTTTCGACATTATTTCTGCTTATGCGCCTAATTAATGACTGTCTTAGAGATGAATCAGATTTACTGCAAGCATTGATGTTTATAATTTTGACGTATTTCAGCTCCTTAATTTACAAATTTCACAATATACTTTTCAATTGAAGTGTAGTGTTCAATTAAAGGTTAGCCCTGTATTTTTCAACCCTTCAACCATTCTCTTAGGCCTGGGGTTCAAATAAACTTTCAAGGTCTTACAGTAAATATTCTATGCAACTGCTGAATATTTATGTTCTCTCATGATCAGTACAAGCGTACTTGTCAATCGCATGATCATTGTTGTCAATATAACTCCGGTCTTACTGAAAATATCCCTAATTCTATCACCATCTATTTTTGCTCACTCTATTTCTCTTTAGAGATAGTAACTGTTAAAAAGTGTCAAAATTTTCATGTTGCGAAAATGACATTAGACCAAGTTTTAAAATCCTTTCTCAAACAAAACATTTCATCTTGGAAATTGCAGTGTTTAAACTCCAGCAGTACTGCTCAGGTTAAAACTTCAAAGTATAGAGCTTGAATTATCTGTATTTCTAAATATTCTGTAGGCTATTGAAGCAGGTTTCTGTATGCTACAATTATAGGCGCTCCAGCGTAAATAATCCGGTCCGAGGAACCTTTACGTTTTAGGGATTTTACGTTATAAGAACAGTAAAACACATGTAAATTGCCTAATCCTTTTCAAGATTTCTCCAATCACCCCTTTGGTCATACGAAAAGGGAAAACTTGACATAACTTTTTTAATTTGTTGGCTGTAATGTAACTACAGCATTGTTGGTTTGCATCAACAGTTTTTTCCTTTTTTAATCACACTGGTTTTATAAACCATACTTGCGGTAATATTAAAATAAGTTTATGGTAGCGCACATTTTCGATGTTCATTTCCAATGATTTGCTCATTTTTTCTAAACAGCAAAGACTATTTTGCAAAGTAAACTAATAACAAATATTTTATACGTCTACAATAACACAAACAACAAAATAATTTTACTATAAAAAAGCGGTACTAATGGTTCGTCGTCTAACTGTATCCAGGGGTCAAGGTTGGAATAAAAGAGAACTTTCGACGATACTCCAACTCATAACATTTAAATTGGTGGACTGACGGTGCAACACTTTGCACCGATCTTTGCACCAACACTTTGCACCGATCGATCGCCTTCAAATATTTATGAACAATTACGCAGCTACCTATTCTCTGTTTTGTTGACACATCTGACGATCTATCACGATGAACTAGAATGTCATGGCAGTTAGTTGCATATGTAATAGATATAATGCTATATGCATGTCATTTTTTTCTCTCGCAACTGCGGCAAGATAAATTAACATTCAAATCGAATTTGAAAGCTCGCCCGACTTAACACTACGTTATATGGAATTTTTTACGTAGTCGGAAGCAAAAACTTCACATTAGTTCTTTACATTATCTTGAGTTTACTTTATAGGAGGTATACGTTATAAGAGCGTCTACGGTATATGGAAAAAAGAAAATAACAAGAAGCAGGTTAACCATGTCTGTGACCTGTCATGACTTTAAATTTGTGCAAAGTCAATTCTATACTGATGCTTGCCTTTACATATATCACTTTTCAAACATACAGCTCTAAGATACAATGCATGAGGTATCGTAATTTCATACATAGATATGAAGAGACCAAAGAAAAGACATAAAATAACAACTTATATAAGCTCGGTTATTTCAAGCTTCATTGAGTCACAATTATATGGTGTGTATTTTTATTATCACATTTTCCTATTTGATTTACAATTTCGTTCGCATGTCTCTAAAGCAGATTAACTATACAATATCTCTTTATTGGTTACTTATTAACTAATGATCTTTTTGCAGTTTGAAGGTCTTTACATCTTTTTGTCATGCATTTGTTTTACTGCTGTAACTCTCTGCTGTATCTATTAATGAGTTTTAGTGTTTATTTTGAGACTGTGGAACAGTTAAGTGAATTAGTGTATCTAGTGTAATTAGGTTTGAACTAAACACAGTAGGTATCAAAATGAAATAAATTCATATGTAGATGTTTAATTGTTGTAGGTTAGGGTGCCACATCCACCAAATATAGTATGGAACAGGTGTTCTGCTTTGGATTTGTCGTCCTTAGTACTTCATCTTGTGATCCAAGATTATCCTCAACATTGTGTTCATCTTTCTTGTAAAATGTAGATTTGAAATCCTTCCAGAAATTTTCAGAACTGTGATCATTAAGTCTGCTAACTTTGCATTCCAGGTGTTTTTGTTGTGCACTTGATAGCTCACTTTTAAACAGTTGTTCAATTCGATCCAGCTTGTTGCCATTTCCATAAGAGGAATGATATTTGTATCGTGATCTAGCTTGTCGAAGTTGGGAAGACAGCTGGGAGAGCTCTTCATTCCAGTAGGACTTATTGTATTTGTTTGTTTTTACTGATAGGACAATATACACACAGTCATCATTATAAACACATAGAAACACATACAGTGAAACTCGGATAACTCAAACTTCAAGGGACCGAGCAAAAGTGTTCGAATTATCAGAGTGTTCAAGTTATCAGAGCACTGTCACAAGTCCATGTATTTACTTATTTATTAGTAGATACATGAACATATACAAACTATAATATAAATCAAAAGCACAAATGGCTTGTTTCAAATTAAATGCTTCTAATGTAAAGTTTAAAACGTTTTTATCAAAAAGTATAGAGATTTTTCTATCATTTGAGATTGGTTTGTTGTTTGAGGTGATGTTATTGCCAGGACGTTTTTTTAGATTGACATTGGCAAAACTTGATCGTTGCTGAAATGCTCAAAGAAAAGACATCTTTTTCTTTTGAGCGTTTTACCCACGATCAATTTTGCCGATCTTTCTTGAAGTTTATGGAAAGATTACCTTACTTTACCTGGGATTCGTTAAGAGCAACACTCCGAGGCAGTTCAATTAAAAGTTTTACGAGGTTTTACGGTACATTGTATATCACTCACGCTTTTTGAATGGATACTTATTGAATGTACACACGTATTTTGTGTTTAGGGCAAACGATGAATAGTTTTTTTTAGCTAAGACAACGTATACGTTTGACTACCACAATTCTTAAGACGTTTTAAACATTCAACATTCCGACGTTAATTCAACACGGAAAACTATTCATCACGGGCTAGCCGGGTCACGCACTCAAGGATTTTCGCCACGCAAATACAAAACAAAAACAACATGCTGTTTTTGTTTTGTATGTGCGTGGCGAAAATCCTTGCGCCCGTGACTTGGCTAGCCCGTTCTATTCATCGTATAGCATTATAAATCAAATTTCACCAAACCTTTAGAACAGTCGTTGACAAAAATATGTTGCCGATGGAGGTAATAACGACGCTTATGAATTACGAAAAGTTGAGGTTTACCTCTATGGCTAGGAATAAAGTGATTTTCTAAAGCGATAGCAACAGTTTCGGTAGCCGTTGGGCAAAAAACAGTTCGTTATAACAGTGTTGAATTCGAGTTATATAGAGCCATTTATCATTGCGTGGGAACGGACCAAGCAAATCCAGTCGAGTTAACCATGTGTTCGCTATATCCGAGGGCGAGTTATCCATGTTTCACTGTATTATGTGTATAATATTTGATGATAAGTTTATCAAATATTCTATGCAATACAGCAAATTATATATTGGTTGATAACCAGCAAAAAGGTTTCTGAAGCAACATTTATTGTTAGAAGAGCTCCACAACAGTAATAATCAGCATGCTTTAAGAAAGTTGAATTCGTACTCTATATGGACCTTATCTGTTGACCTATCTTATCTTATGGACCTATTATTAATACCGACAAATATGTCATCAGTTTAGGCAGACTAGTTTAAAAATAGAGTAACAAAATGACTACAAAACATCACATTTCTAAACAAACTACTTGTCATAATGCAAATGTTTGCTACCATTTTCATTACAATTTTCAAAGTTTTAGCTAAACCTTTTTGCGAAACTTGATAGCTAGGTTCCTTGTTGATCAATCATCGACAATAACTTCTGCATCATTAAATTGCTATCCATTGCAAGCCTATCAGTAAACTTATGCATATACATGCTTGAATTAAAATATTCGTTTTAGAGCTCAAAACTTATGACCTTAAGACAATGTCACATTTCCTTTTGGTGAAAAAAATTCTGTTGATCCAATAAAATATTACAAGTGGCAATAGAGTTGCTTGAAAAAACCCAACTGTTGCCTGTTGAGCTTCCACCACAAACCCATTTCCAAAGCTCAGACTGAATTTTTGCTACTTATTTCAGCTAGTTTAAACTGGCTGATTCTATTAAACTGAACTAATTTCAATTTTGCTTATAATTGAAATTATATTGAATTATTTGAAATTATTGAATTATTTCTCTAGAATGTTATCTGGTCACACTAAAGTCGTAACATTTACAGTGTGACAGATTGTTTCATGCGTTTACCCCTCTTTCCATTTTGGCTCACTTGTGTTTGAATGATAAAACAACAATGATTCACAATAACTGCAGGCAAAGGAAGCCGTCTCGGTTTTCAGAGAGTTGGCAAAGCATCCTGGACTCGCAAAGGCTCAACTTGTTAACATTGACGACTCATATATAACAGTGGATTCTGTCTGGACACAACGATCCATTGAAAAAAACCGCTGGGAAGATTTTGCAAGAACCTACACTCTCTCGAAGGAAGACTTGAAATGTCTTTCAGTGTCAAGTCCTCACCTGCTCGCTGACAGGTAATGGGAAATTTTTTAAACTTTTGATCTGTTACTATAAACAGGTAGTTTAGACATTTTATGAAATTAATTATTTTATTTGTAAATTTTGTTGTTTAAAAGAGATATATAAATAAAAAGTTTGGTATTTTGTAGTGTATGGAAAGTGCTGTCTCCTTCTAAAAATAAAACCGCTCTTGTTAGGAAGCATGTTGCTAAGGATGATAAAACTGGAGATGAAAAATGGTTTATTGAGGTGGGAGTATTTTATTACTTTACATAAATTGCTTTTTTTACACTTACATCTGTTTGCGCTCACATCAAGTACTGCCTTATCATGTTCTAGATCTGGTCTCAAAAAGGCTTCTGTGAGAAGATTTTTGATGTTACATCCTATGAGAAGCATGGCCCAATATATGGAAATGATAGTATGTCACTAATTTTTATTCATTATTATTTTGATGGATGACAAACTGGATGCAATCAGTACACGCAACTGTAAATATGTAGACCACACCATGGTGTTTTTTAAACTTTCTATTATTAATTACTATTTTGCCACATACACAATTAATGGCTGTATTTCTGTAGAAGCCTTTGGATCATTGTCGTGGAGCTGGCAAGAGGATAAGATCGCTTACGTTGCTGAGAAAAAGAAACCCAAGTCACGGTCATATTTTGTGGAATCAAAGAAAAAGGACGATGAGAAAGATGAAGCGATACCGGTACTTTACAGTTATAATTATTTTGTTCTGATTTGTGTATAGTATTAGCAAGGAGGGAGTTATTCTCTCCTTTGATGAACACTACACTGCGGGATATATTTTGTTTCTCTTCCTAATAGTTTTTTTCTAATTCCAACAATACCTTAAAGTAATATGGTCCATAGTTAAAAATATCCTGTCATTTCCAAGTACATGTAACAAGTTTTTTGAATGCCTAAAGTGCGTTAAAATGGCATTACACATTTTTAGTCTTCATTTGGTTTCAAAATAGCTTTTTACTTGTAACCCAAATAGTGTTTCGAGGTTGGTTAGTAGTCTATCATAAATCATTTGTGTAATCACCACATCTCAATAGTACTATTTTATTCAAGTTCGTTGTCGTCCATGTTGATAATCATAAGTTTGTCTCATTGGTCTCATGAACTGTTGATAGTCATGATGCTGCTTATGCAGGGCAGCAAGTTTCTATACAAGGAGGACTGGGGAGAGAACCTGGTAGATAAAGTACAGCCTATTGTTGCTGTACTTGACCTTGAAGCGGAAACGGTAGAGGTTGTGGAGGACGAGCTGCTGGAGGAGAGCTCTTCTGGCCAGGTACTCCTAGCCATTCTCTATGTGGTTCTACAGATGTACCGTAAAATCTCTAATTGAACACCATGGCGCTCTATCTTCAATCCTTCCCATATTTTTAATTAAGAAGTATTTTTCAAACTCGCTATGATAAAATTCTGTCGATGATAAAATTCTGTCGAGTTGTTACTCGAGTGTATTTGTTTAAAGATGAACATTCACGCTTAAAATCAACAATTTGATTGGTTAAAACACTCAGATCAAGTGAATGCGCGATTATGACGTTTATGAAACGTATGAAAGTACATCATGACTATGACAAGCTGAAAACAGACTGAAGGCAGTCTATAATAACTATGTTGGCTGATGCAAGGATGATGGAAAGCTAATAAATTGGTTAGGGCATTGTACAGTAATTCCTCTAATAATTCCTCAAGTACACCACATAACAGTAGTCTATAAACTTTGCTATACCTAAGCTATATGTAAAAATGAATGGAAAATATATATATCATATATAGATTCAGACCAAAAGTACAAAAATAAATTTTTGACGGACTATCAAATACAAAATGAATGTGGTTGTAGTTTTTATGTTACTCATCCCATTAATCAATGGTAGTAGTGATAAGTTGATAGAATTAATTATCTTTATTCGAGACAACATAGAGCATATAAAAGTACATCATGACTGACAAGCTGAAAACAGACTGAAGGCAGTCTATAATAACTATGTTGGCTGATGCAAGGATGATGGAAAGCTAATAAATTGGTTAGGGCATTGTACAGTAATTCCTCTAATAATTCCTCAAGTACACCACATAACAGTAGTCTATAAACTTTGCTATACCTAAGCTATATGTAAAAATGAATGGAGTAATAATCAATGAAGATATATTTTTATTGTTGCATTATTTTATAGGCAGACTAATGGAAATGTAGGTTTGGCTATTAGTGTTGTAGATGTGGTGATAGAGTCCGTAATGTAATTTATCTGAATTTAAACTAGGTAGAGTTTATACGTAAGAGCCGAGTTTAAATATATATATATATTATTTTGACAATTTTTTTACATGTATTTTCTTTTTAATTTTGCTCATGAAGCTGTGATGTTTAGAGAAACGTCAAATACTGTTCATCAAAAATTCCTTCATGTAT
This sequence comes from Watersipora subatra, assembly GCF_963576615.1. NCBI lineage: Eukaryota > Metazoa > Bryozoa > Gymnolaemata > Cheilostomatida > Watersiporidae > Watersipora > Watersipora subatra. The sequence goes on from NC_088710.1 coordinate 64,883,236, forward strand.
CTATATATTTTATAGATACATATACAGTCAAACATGGATAACTCGAACTTCACGGGACCGAGCAAAAGTGTTCGAATTATCAGAGCGTTCAAGTTATCAGAGCACTGTCACAAGTCCATGTATTTACTTATTTATTAGTAGATACATGTACATATGCAAACTATAATATAAATCAAAAGCACAAATGGCTTGTTTCAAATTAAATGCTTCTAATGTAAAGTTTAAAACGTTTTTATCAAAAAGTATAGAGATTTTTCTATCACTTGAGATTGGTTTGTTGTTTGAGGTGATGTTATTGCCAGGACGTTTTTTTAGATTGACATTGGCAAAACTTGATCGTTGTTGAAATGCTCAAAAGAAAAGACATCTTTTTCTTTTGAGCGTTTTACCCACGATCAATTTTGCCGACTTTTCTTGAAGTTTATGCAACTTCAAGAAAAAGTTACCAAAGAAAAATCTCTTACTTTACCTGGGATTCGTTAAGAGCAACACTCCGAGGCAGTTCAATTAAAAGTTTTACGAGGTTTAACGGTACATTGTATATCACTCACGCTTTTTGAATGGATACTTGTTGAATGTACACACGTATTCTGTGTTTAGGTCAAACGATGAATAGTTTTTTTAGCTAAGACAACGTATACGTTTAATAAAAAACAATTTTAAGACGTTTTAAACATTCAACATTCCGACGTTGATTCAACACGGAATCAACGTCGGAAAACTATTCGTCACGGGCTAGCCGGGTCACGCACTCAAGGATTTTCGCCACGCACATACAAAACAACATGCTGTTTTTGTTTTGTATGTGCGTGGCGAATATCCTTGTGCACGTGACCCGGCAAGCCCGTGCTATTAATCGTATAGCAGTATAAATCAAATTTGACCAAACCTTTAGAAAAGTCGTTGACAAAATTATTTTGCCGATGGTGGTAATAACAACGCTTATGAATTACGAAAATATGAGGTTTACCTCTATGGCTTTGAATAAAGTGATTTTCTAAAGCGATAACAACCGTTTCGGTAGCCGTTGGGCAAAAAAACAGTTCGAATTAACAGTGTTGAGTTCGAGTTATCTATAGCAATTTATCATTACGTGGGAACGGACCAAAGAAACTGTTCGAATTAACCATGTTTTCGAGCTATCCGTGGCCGAGTTATCCATGTTTGACTGTATATAGAAATCTTAGTGTTTGTTGTCTGCGTGTCCAGTTATAGCGGTAAAATTTTAGGAACATATCTGCTTCGCACTGGAATGGAACTCGGGAACCCCGGTTCTGCGATAGGCATATTATCTATTAGACTATGCATCCAACAGGCCATACTAATGAATAATTATGCACATACCCATTACACCAGTTAAAATATGCACGCTTAAAACGCTTGCAAAAATACTATTGGTTATTATTAGCACACTTGAAGATCAAGATCGCGAGAGAACATGGCGCATGACGTAACGATCACAAGCTAGCTTCACAGCTCTCATAGTAAAGATTTAGACAAGCTCAAGTTACTAGCTATGGGTTACTAGCTGCTGTTGCCATTGCTAATTAGTCAACTTAGCCAATGGCAACTGCAATACCTTCCACTGTTTTTAGGCTGTTTCTTATTACCCGTGCAACGCCATTAATTTACCTAGTATATATATATATAGTGTAATATTTGCTCAAATTTAGCATTTGTTGGGAAGTTTGTATGTGAAAGTATAATTATATGCTAGCATTCGGAGACGAAGTTTGCCAAGAACTAATAACACAACAACTTAAATATGTTCTTGCAATTTCGATGCATTTGTCATCATCATTTACCGTCTGGCTATCATGACTACATAGTCTATCTGTAGGTGGTCTGGTGTCCAGATGGCAGCGGTCTTGTTTTCTGTGCATTTCCTCATGGAACTCAAAAACTAGGCATGATATACTGCCCTATTAGAAAGTAAGTCCATTTTCCTCAGCTCATCGCCACTATTTTATGGTCATCGTATTTACGGATTTCTTAGTGCTGTATTCTAAAGCATTGTTTTGACATATGTCATGTTTTTTGTTTAAGTTATATTTGTTGAAGGCTTTCTGGAAATAATGTTTAGGTAGTGTTTGGTGAAGCCAGCATTTGTAGCTGATGAAGCTTTGTTTAACTACAAATGTATTTTATATTTTTAGATCCACACTTTACCATTACGACTGTCAAAGCAAAAGTCTCAGTAAGTGCTGTAGATTACATAGTATTGTAGCATGCTTTTCTGATGCATATGTTCACAATATGGTGCAAACATGGTTGAAACAACAGAGCTGTGGTTATCATGAAACACAATAGATTATCAAGGCATTCCGCTAGTTTCTAACTAACATGTATAAATCCTCTATATTAATCAATCTAAAGTTATTTTCTACATTCTACAACAGTGTCAAGTATTCGTGTACAAAATTGGCTATAGTCCAATCGCCACTTTTTATTACATCAACACAAAGCATAAAGTTTAGGAAATATAAAAATATTGGCTTCAACATACAATGGTTGTGACTTTGGAAGCCCAAATCAGAACTAAGTGAAATTTAAGTTTTAACTATATATTTAACTATATTTATATATTTATACTATTTAACTATATATTTAACTATATTTATATATTTATACTATTTAACTATATATTTAACTATATTTATATATTTATACTATTTAACTATATGTTTTTATTCTTTTACATCTCATTTTTAATTTTCATCCGGCGCTTACCTTTTTTTAGACAGCTGTGATGCTTTTAGAAATTTTATATCTTGAAGATTACTTTGGGTCCAGGGTCAAAGGTTTTCTAGAATTTCACCGTGAAGCTACAGAATGTGGTATTATTAATCTCTCTCATTTTATCGCGTAATACTCTGAAGTGGATCGTTTTGCCAGACCTTGTACACTTACGCTAATGTTTTTAGGGTCACTCGGTGGTGGTGAGTCACTATCCGTAAGGGCGCCTCGGTTCAGTCCTGATGGATCACGTCTCATTTATTTAGAATGCGATGCAGGAGGACCTCATTTCAAATGCATGAAACTTCAGATGGTGAGTGTACTATTTGCTTTCTATTTACTTACTAAACATGTTTGCATTGCTTGTATGTAGTACATTTGTTATTTGTGTTCAGATCGATTGGCCGTCTGGTGAGTCCAAGCTTGTCATGGATGTCACTAACAGTTTCAGCATTGATGCAGAATTTCTCGGCATCTATGCAATATCTCTCCATCAGGATTGCTGGCATGCCGACAGCGCCCATGTCTTCCTAACTAGCTTGTGTCGCACCAATCAGGTAACCTTTGTAATCTAAACTACCAGTACCTCCTTTATCACATACATTTTCTGCTTATAAAAGCATGCTGAATGATGGCTGTCACTCTTTTCGTTCATCAGCCTTCATAATTGACAAATCAAAAATAATTTATCTATATTCTATTCGTTAAAATGAGTGACCTCTTAATTGGACAGATTACAATTTCCATTGTAATCCCTTCTATTTGAATCACCTTCATTTGTGATTCGTTAAACATTTCTCACAGATTTGTTGTTACAAAAAAAGTGACTTAAATAAATGTTACATTGTCAAAAATGGTAAAGTGCAGTATAGATTTTACAGCCTTTTATGTTTTTGTTACAATAGAAGTTGCTTTTCCCGTACTTTTCGGACTATTAGCTGCTGCTTTTTTCTGATGTTTTGAGCCATGCTGCTTATGTAAGTGTGCGGCCATTCTGTGGTTTTGTTTTTTCACCGCTAGGGTGCATCAACCGGACTCTCCGGTTAGTGCACCTCTAGCGGTGAAAGAAAAAATGAAACAATGCCTAACGGCACTGTTCCGTTTTAAATAGCAAAGTTGCTGCCGTGTTAAAAATTACCGCCCTGAGTTCTGTGGCCTATATAAAGGTGCAGCCTATGTATTGTTTTATTATCGTTTTTTTTTAAATAAAGCAGATGCGGTTATATAAGGGAGCGGTTAATAGTCCGAAAAGTACGGTAAATACGCTAACTTTCACGCAATCACACAATTCTGTAAACGCAATTATTGAGATGTCTAAAATGTTGGTCAATATGGGGCACAAATTCATGACATTCCGCTTATTCGTCTGGCACTCTGATTAACTGAACTAACTAACTGGCCACATTAGAACACCTTTCGAAGTCTCAGAATAATCCTTCGTTTTTCCGTGACGTCATTCTATCGTTGTCTGCCATCTTTATGGACAACTTTTATCGTTAAAAACACAAAGCTTCTGCAATTAATTATTGCAAACAATGCTTTTGTTTGCAAGTTTTTTATTTTAGTATCAAAACACCGAAAAATACTATTAATCAAGAGAATCACGAGATGGCGGCTTTTTCGTGGACGAGCGCATGTGCAAACAGGGTGATGGCGTCAAAAAAAACGATGGATTGTTTTTGTATTTATTCCCTGTGCTTTGTGACAGAAAAAGCTATCAGACGAACAGCAGCTAATAATAAATATAGACACTGGTTGTTTTATTAGGAGTTGTATCCTCACGTCTATTATTTTGCTTTGTTTCTACTCTATTAGTTTATTGTGATTTTCCAAACTCGTTTTGACACAGAGTGCTCTTTTTAAGTAGTCACCACAAAGCATCTTTAGATTTTTAGTTGCTGGTATGTCTAGTGTAATAAAGCCAAGCATGTTCAGACAACTTCAACTATTCATCAGCTTGCAGATGTGGCAGAAATGTTGACTATAGTGACAGCAGTAAATTCTTTTTAGTTAAATGCGTTGAGGATGCATTACATTCATTAAATACATAACTATAACTAAGAAATTGTTGCCTTGGTCAATTATGTAAATTGGGCATGACCGGCCTTATTCTATTATTCTCTGTGACTGTGGCTGTGTTACTTATGTCTGAAATGCAGATGTCTAATAATGAAATTATGGTTTTGTTCATCACATGAGACTTTGTGATATCCAGTAGAGTTGGATCGTTGGTGGATCAACGAGGTCGGCTCTATACCTACAATATATGCATAGTGTGGTAGAATGGTAATGAGATAATGTTTTCAAATCGTTGGGATCATCGAAAGGTCACTCTTCTACTCTATACTCTAATTCTATGTATGTTAGGAGGTTTTATAAAGTTTCATACATTTTATGATTTATCCCCTACATTCTTATTTTATTTTCCTTGTAGAGTATTTATGCCATCAATGTCACCACCGGTAAAGTTAAGAGACTGTCAGATCTGCCAGGTTGCTGGACTATAGCTTCAGTTCATCCTAATTACATCCTTGCCTCTGTGTCATCAGTAAATACGACACCACGACTTGTAAGTTTTATATTTCTCCAGCTAAATTTTAGCCTTAACTATTCTGACTATCACCGCTCAACTAATCGGGTACATGACGCTTGCAAGGTACTGGGAAGTTGGCCTCAATATTAGTCACCTTGGAATTGTCTGCTCCTGTTTTGATGTCTACTATAGTATCCATTGTGATTAGTGATTTTTCGTTCTACTATATTTGATCTGTTGCTGGCCAGTGAGATCAGCAGTTTTTTTCTAGCTTGTGCTTACTGTATGACCTTGGGCTGTAGGCAATCGCTAAGCTTGACGAATCCAAATTTGATGAAAGTCCTAATTGGATATATCTGGAGGAAAGGAAAGTTATTTCTGAGGTCAAGTGGGAGGTACTGCAGCACATTCCACGCATTCCTCATCCTATTTATGGTAAGAGTAGCATAGGATGTCTCTTTGTTTATAGTATATCAATATCTTAGCACATACATTGGAAACATCATCCCATTGGCTGCTGTTCTAAAGTCATTTTATATGCCTTCGTATGGAGCATCTTCGAATCATTATCTGATACCTCTCTTGTGTAGACTGAGTTTCTACGATGAACTACAGTCACATGTACTTAGTGAATTTATACATATCACCACATTTCATTTAGGAAATCATTTAATGTGAATTTTTAAGCCTCATAGATTGCTGTCACTTATCACCAAAGTGAACATGCTAATCTTTTGATGGACAGTGAAAGAAAACCTGAAGTGATATGATGTAGGCTAAACATATTTTAGAGAACGGGGTAGAGATAGTAGGCACACTCAAAGTGTACTTTTTCCATGCGCGAAACTACATAGGAGTAGTAAATTATTTTATTATATTTACTAGTCAGGTCACAAGAAGATTACAGGTCTCTAGTTGCAGAAAAGATAAAATTGACTTTACATGTGATTTGAAAATTAGGCCAGGATAAAAATTAATAGAAATAATAATTTGAAACAAAAAGGCGTGATATTAGTATAACAGAATAGCATGAGTTAAAGCAAGTCAATTACACATAGAACTATGCTTGTAATTAGGCACAATGTAATTAGTCAGAACCAATCGCATTCGCAGTCTAATGATCGGTTTGCTATCTATCTATCTATGAGTGGAAGGGAAAATAAAGATATTAGTTAGCCATGCTGATCATGCAATCATTATGGTATCCAAAGATATTTGGCAGACATGCATTTGGCCTAACAGAAATTTAGTTGAGGGACATTGCTGAAAAAGTTTATTAACAGCCAATACTTTAAATTATATTGTAAGACCTCATTTGATGAGGTAGAGACGAAATTCAATAAAAAAGAGTAAAATTTAATCAAAGGAAATATATAGTTATTGTTAAATGCAATTTATTGTAGTTTAATGCAAAAAGAAAATTAGTAAAAAGAAGTAATTAAATATTGTGAGCAGTTGCTTTCAGAAAATCTATTTTTCCATAAAACTCTTTATTTCTCGCTAATGGACTCAAGCCTTATATTCAAGTTCTGATATTCCTTGTTTGAAGACCTCAGTGTATTTCCAGAATTGAGCATCTATTTGTAACTTCCTTGGTGACTACACAGAGAACTTCTTTTGTGCTTTCAACAATAACTGATGTTATAATATTTTTGACTACTACATGCTATCACTTCATGTATGCTGACAACATAACAGATAAAACATTCAGCGTGAAAAGCAGAGTCCATCGCACGCATTATGATATTGTACCACTCAGCTTACTTGGAAGCACGTGTTTACCATCAACGCTTCCCAAAGAAAGATCTGAGCATTAGTTATGTTATATCTGTAAGAAACATAAGGCCGTTACTATCTTCGTTTTGATATGGAATGCCCTTTGGACTTGTTCACAGGTTCTCTCATATATGAGAGCATCATCCTCCAACCGGCTGATGGCAAGTCAAAAGGATTGGTTGTTCTGCCTCATGGTAAGTCAGTTTTCCGTTTTGTCACACAGATTTAACCTCTATCTTTTAAACCTCTGCCTCCTAGCCCTCTTGCACTGAGAATATCAGTTCTGTCAATTTGTTGTTCAATCTAGATCATGTTATTCGGCACTTTTACCCTTTAGCCCACACATAGTATCAAGACAGCCAATCAATGTACAAGTATTAGTGAGACAACAAATCATTATGTAATTAGCAGCAAGACAGTTACCAACTTGTAAATAATAATGAAAGAGCCAATCAGTTTTCAAATATTAGTGAGACAGCCAATCAGTGTACTAGTAGTATCAAGACACCCAATCAGTGTACAAGTATTAGTGAGACAACCAATAATTATGTAAGTAGTAGCAAGATAGCTACCAACTTGTAAATAGTAGTGAAAGAGCCAATCAGTGTTCAATCAATTTAATCAGGACTGTCTCTCCACGCTAAATAAAAATCTGTTAAATAGAGACTAATAAACACCTCTAATAAAGTGACTGTCATTAATCATAAACAGCTTCCCTTTTTTAAGTTCAACTCTTTCGCTACCGTATTAAATTCTGAGTGAACGATTATTCTGCCCAAATTAATTCAAACGGATTTTCAAAAAACCGACATACCGCTAGTAATTAAGCAATATTTTGAGAATAAAAACAGATATCGTTTTACTGTAAAATGCTTCTTATTCAGAAAAAAATTCTCTACAAGATAGGTATAAAATTGTTTAGTAAATCTCACTCTCGCAATTTTTTTAACGTGGTGTGTTTCTTATATCTATGACGATAACGACCTGGTTTTGCTGGTTTGAAAAATAATTAAAAAAGAAATGGTTGAGCCAAAAATTTTTTCTATTGGTTGCACGTGATTGGCAACAAGGTTGTTTCGTTGGAGACAAAGTTTGATTAGTCTAGCTAATGTTTAGGCTTCGTAACGAAAAGAAAAGTGAAACCCTACTTACAAGCCGACACATCGGCTTACGGTCTGTACTTATATTACCGCGAATTGGTGGAATTGCTGAACCAAAAAATGTTCTATTGGTTGCACATGCTTGGCAACAAGGTTGTTTTATTGGAGACAAAATTTTATTAGTCTAGCTAATGTGTAGGCTTTGTAATAAGAAGAAAAGTGACACCCTATTGATAAGCCGATACATCGGCTTACGGACTGTACTCATATTACTGTGCAAGCCGATACATCGGCTTACAATAGCGAAAGAGTCAAGGAGCAGTTTTGAGAGTTGTGTGTGTTTGAGAGACATTGTAAAGGGCGTCTCAAGCATATTGCACTTTAACACTGATAGCAGCGATGGCTGCTATCATAATGATGCTCGCTGATGGATTTCAATGGACCAGAGTATGAGAGAGACATGTATTTTCGTTTATTTTTTCATTTGTAATTTTTTCCGCAAATTTTTTATGAATATTCTTTACCACGCGAAATACTGAAGCTGCGAAAGTTGAACCGTGAAGTAGCGAGGGGTTACTGTGACACGTCCAATCCAGCAAACAAGCCAATCAGAGTATAATTAGCACCGAGACAGCCAGTCACTGTTCAAATTGCAGAGAGACAGCCAATCAAAGTACAGTTATCACCGAAACAGCCAATCACTGTTCAAGTAGCAGTAAGACAGTCAGTTTAAAAGTAGCCTCTAGTATATCTTTCACATATGGGTTGTGATTGTATTTGTTTTTGCCAACTGACAGCGAAGGGTTTGTAGACATTCCGTAATGTCAAGGTCAGCTATGTATAACTAGCAGCGGGGCCAGCGATGCTCAAGATTTTTTCGTTTTCATTCAGATAATCCATGCGTTGGTGTTTAAGAGGCTGTTTTTCAGAACCAGATGGTGTTTTGAAACCAAATATATTTATTGTTAGCGACCTGGCAAAAGGTATGGAGCGTATGCACGTGATTACTAATGTAGTTTCGCAGTTCTTGTTATTTTAAAATAGAATTATCAGACTGCTGTGAGCTGACACTCCTGTCGAGTATGTTTATGAGAATGGTGCGCTTCTCTTTCTTCTGGCTTGTTTATCTTATCCTTTTCTATAAAGACAAGTTGAAATATATCCTATTTACTGTAGTTTCAATGTAGCTAAGGCCTTCGTTTGACCCGAGTTATGCAGGGTTAGCAGCTACTAATTAGCGTGACTTTGTGCAATAAAGCCTTTCTATATTCTGGTCATCACAAGATGAACATACATGTACCTATGAATGACTGGACTCCTTCAGTATAACTTACCCTGTGACCTTGTTTTACAGATATGATTTAAAGTTGTAATAAACTATTAGTGATTTCCTAACCTGCTGTTGCTATCTCATTGTTAAGTCTGTTCTATAACATTTTAATTCTCCTTTCCAGGTGGTCCACACGGTAACTACCCATCATTATACGCTCTCTACTACTGCTTCTTTGTCAAACTAGGCTTCACTCTTGCTCTTGGTGAGTTGTATTCGTCATTCCCAGGCTGAAATATGACTGCATTGTCTTCTCCTGTCTAGAATAAATTGGAGCGATACCGCTTATGAACACAGCTCTGACAACAAAGTGACAAATTGACATAAGTGTTAATTGCATTTGAGGATACCTGACAATCATGGCGGCAATATCTAGTCGCCAAAGCTATGTGAGATGGGGAGAGTCGGAGAGGTTTGTTGGTAATGCATAGGTTTGGCAATAGTGTAAGCGATAGAAATATACGCCGTAAGCGACGAAGTGAAACGTCATGAGTGAAATAAACTTAATAATTTATTTTTTTCAGCATTTTCACTTTTAATTTAAAAAACTGTAATATTGTGAGGAACTTTGGATGCTGTTTTCTGGAAATTGTATGTACTTTGCATATCAAGACAAATATTTGACAAAATTTTACATCATGTCAAAAATTTGTATTTTGAAGAGGTCCTAAATCGGGGTTTTACAGTAGGTATGTTTTTAATGATCACCCCTCAACCATTGGGCAAAAGTTAAAAAGACTATACAAGGTATCTGAATAGATGATAAATATCAGTAGTATGATATAGCGGTTCAGGGCACCTCAGAAAGCGTCCAACCTTAATGTGCTCTCTCTGCCAACAAATGAACTTCATTCAGAGCTTTTGAGATTATTACTGATTTTTCCTGTAGTAGCTCTTAACTGATACCCTCTTTCAGATGTTCTGGGCTCTGCCTTTTCTCTGATTCGGTGAGAGTTTCAGCAAGAGAAACTCCAGATAAATGCAAGGAGCAACAAAGGAAGCTTTTGTCTTGATAGCCTTGTAAATTCTTATATCTAATATTTATGCTATGTGTGTTTGGTGTTATGCACTAGCTTTGTATATTAGATTATCTGGATATGTAGATTATAGATTCATAGATCGGTGCACCAATTTGCGTGAAGGCTCAGTGTTTAGAATAGAGTTGGCAAATTAGCTAAGGAGTAATTTCATTAGGTCATGTAGTGTGGAAATAAACTCAAAGATGGTTACGAAATAATCTGACACAAGTATGGATATCAGTCTAAGATGGTCTGACAATCGTAACTGCCTTAAATTAGTGCAGAGAGGTTTGGCTTGTGCTCAATAGATAGTAATTTAAATAGCTTTAGGACTGGAGAGACTGCCTATTGCACTGACAGGACTAGTGTAAGGTTGCAATGTTCACAGTCTCTAAAATGGAACATCCATAACAACAACACTGACCACTTCGCAGAGCCTATCGCGTGTTCAAATGCTGATGCTAAACACAATGTCTGCTTCTCATATCTTCTCAGCTCTCCTCTTTTAGTTTTGGATAAGTGAGATTTCGTGTTTCTGATTGGATATGCTTGGCAGCATTTGGAAGCTCAGTTTAATAAAGCCTATACACTCGTGTTGTCGTTATTATAAGAAATTTTATATATTTACGAGTCCAAAATGATGAGACCGCAATGGAACTACCTGCCGAGTCTCGTGAGCCAACAGCTTCGCACTCTCCAAGAATAATCTCAATAGTGTTTGTCTAGAAATATAATCTACAAATTATTCTAATCCATGCTGTCGGTACATTGCCAGTTAGTTCTAAACAGTTATTTGTATGTTTGGTCCCATGTTTGATGTCTATTTGAGTTCCTCATTCAATGAGCCATTGCTTGTGTTAGCAGAAGTTCTCATACAACTGTTTCTGCATTTCAGAACTTTAGTTTCGAATAAACTTTTGCTTTAGTAAAATATGCAGAAAATCGTTATATTATAGCATTGTCTCATTACAGTCAACTACCGAGGCTCTGTAGGTTATGGTGAAGATAGCATAAACTCTCTGCTTGGAAACGTTGGAGACAACGAAATTAAGGATGTTCAGGTATGTAATGCTGACAACACGCCGTACATTAAGTGTGCCTTGATATTCAAGCCTGCTGCTTTGTCATGACTAGGGAAGACGTTTTTAATGAAGCCTGAAACACACTGAAAAAAACTAACTCATCTTACAATAGAAATTTGATCGTGCTCAGATGATAAAAAGCCATTCAGAACCATAATGGTTTTAAAAATCAAATTATCCAAAGGGAGTGCTAAAATCCTATGCAATCTATATTACAAACTGATTTAATAAATGTCAAGGACAAAAGATTAAGCTCGTGTGTGATGCTTTCATTGCATTTTGCAGAGCATTTCTTGTAAGGCTGATGATAGTATTGAAATACCTCTTACTTTGTTTTAATTCTCCTTCAGCCTTTTTAGCTCATTTAAAAACTTGTTCCAAGTCCTGTATTGTCAAATTTAACTGCTCTATTTCAATCTGCTGGTTCTTTTAGAAATTAATAGTTGAAGTTCAGAAGAAGCTTTGTTACCTACCAACTATTTGTAGCAATGCGCTGAAGAGGTCATTGAAAAGTATGGCTTAAGCAAAGACCATGTGGTTGTCAAGGGAGGATCACATGGTGGTTTCATTACATCTCACCTTATTGGTCAATATCCGGTAAGAAATTAACTAAATGGTCGATTTTCGAGTTAAAATACAGTGTACCCTCAGGATACGGTGTTGATCTGTTTCAGGATTGAAACTTCGTAAGGCGGAAAAAATCGTATATCAGGGTAATGGTATCTTAAGGGTGCACCGTAATTATTTTATTTTAAAAGGTGTTATTAAGGATAAGGACTAGATAAATTTTGTGAAAATAGGAGTGTCATTAGAGTTGAACAAATAGACAGATATAGTGGATAAAGAATTTTGAGATACCGTAAAACCTCTAATTGAACTTCACCTTTATTTGAACGCCACTATAGGAGAAAGGTTGAAAAATAGAGTGACACCCTTTAATTGAACGCCACCTCCATTTGACCACCCCCATGACATTATTTGATCTTTATGAACCCATAATAGCAAGTGATCAGTAAAAAAGTCTTCTCAAAATCATACTAGTGATGGCCTGGCTACATCAATAACAATTGATTTTTTTCATTTCAGCTCGCATCAAAATCAGTTTTTCAACTTCAAAGCTTCAGTTTTTCCGTTAAAACTTTTAAAGCAACACTATAGAAATAATTAAAAGTTGTATCAGGCTAATTATAGTTCCTCGTTTAATGCGGTTTTGATAGTTCAACATACAATGTATATGGAAAAAGGTTTATATTTACAATGGTATATGAACGACTAGTTTTAAGCTAAAAGTTGTGCTTAGCGCCCATGCGGCTAAAAGTTTATCATTATTGCGAAATTCTATGCGTAAAAGCTTTGCTCTGCTCTAAAAATTGTTTGGACGCTAATATTAACTAGTTCAGCAGTGCAGAAGGAGATTTCAGATCAGGAGACAGTTTGGAAGGTATTAAACAGCCAGAAGATGTTCATTCCATTGAAAACAACAATCAGAACGCAGCTGGCAGAGCAAACAACGCAAATGTTTTTGTTTCAAAAATGTTTAATTTTTGTTTTTGCATGTATTATACATTTAACTATGGTTCTTTTATAGTTCATGTATTATAAAGTATGGTTTGTTTATGTCACTTGTTGAATATATATTTGTAGCATTTGATAGTTTACTATTATTATATAACTTATAAATTGGCAGATTTGTAGCATATCATTTAATAGCATCAATTGATGGTTCATTGCAGTTATCTTAACGCGGCTTACAATGGTTCGACGCTCATAACTCCTCTTCTATTGCACATAACATGCCAGCTTTGGCTGTAAACTGTAGCAAACATATCAATGAGTGCAGTGAGCTTTTAAGCAACCTTGTTAAATAAAATTATAAATTAAAAAATTCTTTCAAATGTAGAATGAAATGAGAAAATTGAAAGCGCCAACAAATTGCAAAGCAGGGCACAGGGTTAATTGCAAGCAATTGGTAGAGATATTTCTTGGCTTCCCAATGCATATTTATTTAAAGATCTTTGAAAGGTTTGGAGGTAATTTAGCAGATTTGTTGCATCTAAAAGATTAATGTCGCTTCGCCCAAAGGCGAATGCTAAATATTGATGACATTCGTTTCACCCGTAAAAAGGTTAAAATTATCTTTCAAAATTCTGACAAGCTATTTGAAAAATACAAGGCCACCGTCTATTTGAACACCGCATTTATTTGACCGCCACTATAGGGGAAGGGTTGAAAAATAGAGCGCCATGGCTTTCAACTAGAGATTTTACGGTATCCCTCGATGAAATGATGAAGAATAAAATGATGAATAAATAGAGGTAGCGATAAGGATATGAAGTTTGTCTGACGATGCGGGATTTTAATTAAAATAATTTAGTTATATCGATTAGTTTTTAGGGTTCATATTTTTTATAAATTCAGTTTGGCTGCATTAGTAAGGCCAATGGTCGGACAATAAAAGTTGCTTTTCGTTTTTAAAATGCGCCATGATAGTGTAAACAGACCTATACAGAGTACCTATACCAGTAGTAGAATTTGTGCTTTGACATAATCCGTTGGAAATAAAGGAACATTTCCTTCTTGACAGGATTTCTATAAAGCAGCTGTTGTGGCTTGTGGTGTAACTAACATAGCCAGCATGGTTGGCTTAACTGATATCCCTGATTGGTGAGTTACCTTTTTATTATTGCTATTGCTCTCATTGCTTACCTTCAACTTATTATCATTTTGTTTGGTATAAATGTAACTTATGCTATCTCAGTTATTAGTATATAAATACATGCATATGCTACACTAATGATCATGAGTGTTTCATAAAAGGATTTATGCACTCGGGGAATTGTGTGAAGTTAGTAAGACTCTGTTAATGTGAATCTTGTTCAAGCTTATATTGCAAACTTATATTGCAAACTTCAGCCAAGTTCGTTGAACTTATTAGATCCTAAGATCTTTGCTCTAGAGTTTTTACCTGTTGTTAATATTTAGAACACGGGCATTGTTCGATGCATCTGCTGTTTTAGCGAATTTAGGAAACTGAACTTTCAATACAATCAATATAGCACAACAAAATAATGTCTGTGTTTTGCTAAGCAATCAGTTGCAGCTAAAAATTCTCTGTAACTTACAATGGCAGATAAAAGTTGCTTTTAATTGGTTAATTATCAGTTGAGGCTGGTTCATACTATATCGTCGTATCTCGGCATTGATGCCACGATACTTTGGTGATCGTCAATAATAACGATGTTCCGCGTTTGCATCAACAAATGGTCCGGGACAGTGTTCTCATTTTTCTTGAAGGAACCTCCTCGTTTTCCACGCTCAAACAAATACTAGTTCCACAACAACTATCATAAATGGAAATTAATAAATCGCGCTATCCGCGACCGCGCTATCACCGAAATGGTGCACACTGCAGGCTATCATCAATTATCAACGAAATATCAGGAATTTTTGACAGCTGCAAATTTTCTGCCGTAGTCGCGTTGCTTCGTCGATGCTATCAGTTTACGGTGCGCATAGTCAACGGTGAACGCCGAAAGGACAACTCCTACATACGGCGATATAGTGTAAACCAGTCTTTAAAAGACTTTTTTAACTTGTGAGTTTTTGAATTTACGTAACCAAGTTTTGACTAGCCTAAGATCCTTTAAAAAATTGACAAAATCTTCATTCATCTTTGAATATATTAGCTGTTGTAAAATTCTTGACATGACTTGACAGGTGTAAAGTGGAAGTAGGCTGTGAGTCAGCATCCCTCAGTGCACCGCAGACAACCGAAGTGCTTGCCTTGATGTATTCCAAATCACCCATCGTGTATGCAGACAAGGTGCGCACCCCCACTTTGATTCTAGTGGGCCAGAAAGATAAGAGAGTGCCTCCCTCGCAGAGCATTGAATATCACAAGGCTTTAAAAGCTAATGGAGTGACTACGAGGTATGGTATTCAGCTCTCACTACTCATCTAAGCATAGCCATATTAATGTTTACTCACGAGAAAAATACCTAAATTATTTTTGTTGGTATTAGTTTTTTTTCTGATGTTGCTGACTTGAGACCTGGCTACACACTGACAAAATGCATCTCCATTGCGTAGTGTAGATCTTTGTTGTGGCTACACACAACGACCCTACCGAACGATGCATAACAGATAGATTGACCCATGAGCATTGGCCTTATTCATGCGAAGACCGTAACGTCCTTGCCGAACTTTCCAGTGTCACTAGTGAATTGTCCTCAGGAAGTTTGTATTGTACCGTTGATTATCGATGATTTGTGATCGCAATAGCATTTGTGCAACTACATGTGTTTGTATTGCTCAAGAAAAAATGCTACATGTTAACAACAAAAACAGTAAAGTACAAAAATACTCAGGTTTATGACATACTTTAAACTTCAAAAACGATTTCAACATACATGCATTTAATTACCAGAAGAATCATTTGAAATATCTTATGAAATGATAAAATTAGAAATGGCACTGGAAGAATAAATAAACACCATTAAATTCTTTAGATTGCTGATAGTAAAATGGAATATAATGAATATACAACAAACAGCTAGAAGATATTTGCATAGCCCCAATAAACTCACCAATATCACCACACAAGCCGGTACAGCTACGTAATTGGATAGACTGAATAAATATTTTTGTTGAGGTTGAATATTTTTGTTTTGTAAATAATATGAATGTAATGTGCTATTATCTAATATAATGGGGTAGGAATTCACTTGTCAGCAGAAATATTTTTAGTTTTTAAAAATAAACGACAGTAATTCAATCATGTCTTTATGCAATTCAACTGTGCCTTTTTGCATTTTTGGCATCGATTGGTACATTTGTAGGGCTGTTCATCAATTTTAAATGTAGAAAAATTGATTAGGCAAGCTGTCTGGGTGTAGAAATATTGTCACGCGTGAAGTAGACAAGAGCCATTTTTTATTGTATTGACAACTAGCCATTGCATCATTGTAATACATAGCTTCAGGTGTTCAACTTCCTGTTTAGTTGCTAACACGCTGTGTTTGTTTTTATCGGCTCTTCAACGTTATTCATTAAGTTGGTAGCTGTGTTCTGTTTTGTTTCCTGGATGTTCTTGCATAAGATGAGTAGCTTTACTACATTATTGCTTAAAAAAACTTAAAGGTTGACTTGCAACAAAATTCACATTACCGTCATTTGATATGAAAAGATTCACCATGTCTTACTCTGTTGTGTTGTAAGTGCCAAATATGTGGAAAGGCGATTACAAGCTCTTAAAAACTCAAAAACGAACAGAAAATTGCAGCCACACGAGACTGCCGTAGTTTGGATTCCCTTTCCAAAACGTCTCAAATGTGATGTAGTTGTGAGAGATGGTTTCTGTTTACACTTTCTTGCAACCTTATTCGTCGAAATATTTTCACAAATATACTTCACGCATTCAATAAAACTATGTCTATTGTTTTTAAGCGTCTGTTTTGTTGTCATCATAATGCTTTCACTTTTAGCAGTGATATCTTATAACTTACCATAAAAATTTGTTTAATTTTTTATCCTTAGCTTGAAGGAGTACATATCATTGTCTGATAATCATGATGAGCCTGTTGGTCACTTGTGATAATCGAAAAGTGCTGCAAAAATTATTTGCAAAGTATTGGGTCACATGATCAGATTACGACTTGCCGATTAGACCAGGCCGAAACAAAACTGTAAAGTAGCAAGTATCTATATTTGATATGGGGGTCTTCGGTAAAACCCGAAATGTTTGTCATTAACTAGTACTACGATAAGTTTTATATTGAGCTTTGTATTGGCCTTTCAATTCACGTGAGAACATACGTGACAAGACAATAACCAAATTTCGTGGCTACGTCATCGAAATAAAGAGATTCCAATCTACGGCGGCTTTTCATTTTTGAGCTTTTAAAAGCTTGTAATCACATTTCCACATACTTGGCACTTACAACACAACAGAGTAAGACAGGGTGAATCTTTTGATACCAAATAACTGTAATGCGAATTTTGTTGCAAGTCAACCTTTAATGGTCGAGTCCATTAGGTTGAAAAAAAATATTTTTAAAAAATGTGACAAAAAACCAGCAAAAAATTTCTAACTCATTTTGGTTGGTCCCAAACAATGGCTAATTTGGTGTACTTTTACAATCATAAATCGTGTTTGCAAACCCATCAGCGCATAAACACAATTGATTAACCTTTTAAGCAATCCATTTATGATTACAATGAATGCCCACAATTGTCTTCTAATAATTTAGTTGATGGCAAAGCAGCCCGAATTATCTAATATAAAACTTACTTCTGTCTGTCCACCAAATTCTAAGATTTGTGTAGATTTTTATACTAGCACATATTCCGTAACTGCATGATTTAAGGTTGTTTTGATGGATATATTGCGTTTTTGAATATCTTTCGTGAATATTGTGATAAAATGTAACCGAAGAATGTAACTACACCATTAATATTATATGCGTATAACATATATGTATATCAACACCAAAATGATGGTTGCGTATTGTTCGCATTATAATTTGGATTGAATAGTATTAAAATGTATACTCGCTATTGCTGATACATGAATGAATTTGAGAACTACTATCTCTATACAATTGGTTGTTTTTTTAGCTTGCATCTATTCCCTGAAAGCAACCACTGCCAGGATAGTGTCGAGGTAGAGTCGGAGGCAATGGTCAACATTTATCTCTGGTTCATCAATCACCTTATGGCTTAGCTACTAGCCTTACTGTCATCAACACAAACTGGAATGCTTGAATGCTTTGTTGGACACTTGTCAATAATTTATCCATAGGTTTCAATCACTCACCAAAGGAGCTTGCTGCTTCCATAGTCGACATAAACAGATATGAACCTTGCACTCATCATTAGAAGCAAGTTACATATGATTTACTCATGTGCAAGTCTAATCAATAACCTACTAAGTCAATTCTTTGTAAATATGTTTTTTCTCATTTCATTTTAGTCATTTCTATAACAAGGTTGGGTTGGTAATGAAATGAAACACATACATTCTGCAATAAATATTGTCATGCCGTATGCCAGCCAGTTTTACCACAGGAGTAATTATACTTGCATAATGTTCTACAAGATAACTCTCAAGGTAGCGCCTTGCCTGTCTACACATTACTAGAAATATATTCCCCATGAAACTGCAAATGATTGAACTGCGACCCAAATATTAGAATGTTTCGTACTGCATTAATGATGGAGCTAGACATAGCACAAGCATTTCCCCCAAGAACTTGTTTGGTACCAGATATAATGAGCAAAGAACATATGTTGAAGCTTGGTATCTTTTGTCTTCACTAGTGTGGCTGCTCACCAGCTGGACAGGACATAATTGCTCACAGGTTATTAACACATTCAAATTCACATGTTGGAAGACTTACGATGCCAATCCGTAAAAGTATTTTCTTGTAAAAATTGAGACATTCACAGCGTGAATAAATCTAACATCACCTAGTATTACACGGCTGAAAATATGCGATGCTCTGTCATACTATTTAGCATGCCTTCAATTTAGAAACTTACATTCGTACGCATACTGCAAAGGCAACCAAGACTTAACTGACTTGCGTTTAAAAGGTTTCATTTAATTATAAGAAATGTAACTTGCTGTAGATTGCACACTGTTTAGATACATTGTGCAAATCACCTTTGAAGTCAAAAAGGAATGCTAAACGATTTTATAAAATTTCTACATAACTATTGACCAAAGAGTTAATTGAATAATTTGTATCTCCATACAGTATTTGCATATCCATATTTGCCATCTAGAATAAAAACGACCATTTAGCCTCTTCCACCGTGTCAATTTTGCCATGGAAAGTTGATGTGCTCACGCTAACAATAGGAAAGCAACTGTATAACTTGTTACACTCATACAAAAATAATACGATCTTTTGATTTGGCTTTGCTAAATGCAGTGGTTATAGCATTAAAAACAGAGCTTGGATTTTGAGCGGCATCAATAGTTGTAAGAATGCCTTGCTGAGAATAATAGTTGACAAGTGGATTGGTTGACTTGTGATAAGAAGCTAGCCTCCTCTTCAATGCCTCAGCATTATCATCTGACCTCCGCATGAGAGGCTCACCAGTAATCTAAATATTAAACAAATGATGGGAGCGTTGTGAAATGCTAATACTAATATTAGCCTCGGTGACAGTAACTGAGTGAAAACAGCTGCGAGGATGCGGTCTTTCCTCTCATCAGCCTGATGAGAGGAAAGACCCGTATCCTTGAAGCTGACAGTAGCCGAAAGCTTGCTACAAACTATTCTTCAAAGTATTTATATATATATATATATCAAACTTTATTGGCAGTTGAAGCATAAATCAAGTATTTTTAGTGTTATATTCCAATAATTTTAAACCACCTTATATTTTGAATTCGTGTCTTAGTATTTTATAGCCACTCCGGTTGTACTACAAATGGCACCATACACTTTCAATGCGTTACAGATTTCATAGTAAAACCTGTTTTCTAACAATCAGCTAACCAATCAAAGCAAAGTAGCAGGGCTAAATATCGAATGCTCCAAATACACTTGCATGCACTAGAGCCAGTATCACAGCCTGCTGATTCGTCAGTGAATTTTTTATATTTTAACAAGCATCCACTTTTAGACTGAGAACTTTAGTTGTAAAAAGGCATGAACTGAATCTACAGCGATAAATACTAACACATGCATATCAAAAACGTTATGTATATTATGGAGCTAAAGACCAACGTTTGAATGGTAAGATAAGACAAGAAGGGTATGTATAATCCGCCAGCCAAGACAATAATAAATACATATTACTGTTGGACCCTCAGTTCCAGTCCTTGACATCGGTGAGTCTCTCTAGCTACTCTCAATAAATATGAGTACCGTGGCAACCTGGACCCTTAAATGCTATGAATCATAAGTTCCAGATGCTTGAAATTAAAGTTTAATTGACAACACAAAATACAATTGGATTTACTGCAATAGATATTACAGATTAGGGTTTAATAGCATATTTGTGTACTTTCAATCAATCATCGGGTTTTATCAACATTTTCAGGTCATGAAATGGACAGAAAGATTCGCGAGCTTTGCAAAATATCGACTAAGAGCAGCTGTGATTCTATATAATTATATTAGCTTGGTTTGTTTTTTGAACTAGATTATCTAAAAATTATCCATTCAAATTCCATATTGAAGTAAGTTTTAAACAGATGACTTCCTAAAATAGGTAATGTTTATAAAGAATTTTCGAAATTTCCAATGTGTGTGGAGGAAAGATTTTATGCTAGCGCACTCAAACGATTATTCGTGCTAGTTGATTAGTCTAATTCTATAACCACCACTCGAAAATTAATGCAAGACTATAAATATGGCGCAGACTTTTTCGGTATTTGTGTAATCTGCTTCGACTTGCGTTATAACTTATAATTATCTAGTGCGTTGAGTAACCATAACGATGGAGTGTGGCGACTACATGGAAAAAATGGGTTAGAATGGTGGCCAGCAAAAGGGCTTTTGTCTCGCGTTCACTCATTGGCTAATTGTTGACGTAGTAATTCGTATGACTGACAGGTCTTTCAGACTTTATGTCACAGCTTGGAGTTTGCATCGCGAGTATTTTTTTGTCTCGAAAACTTTTTTATTCTTCTAACAAACAAGCATTGTTGAAACGTGAATTATCATTTTCATATGGCAATAAATAGATGTTATTTTAAAATGTTGTCAGTTAACCTTCAGCTCCTCATGTAGGAAAAGCTTAAGAGCGTACTTACATCATCAGTCATTGGCTTCTTGGGAGGATTGAACTCCTCATGATATGACCTGCCGCTAGACTGATGGATGAGCCGTCCAGTAATTCGACTCACCAGCAGTGAGTCATCTATCTTAAACTCTATTACAGAGTCCAATGGTGTTTTTCTTTTGACTAGAAGCTCATCCAACTACAATTGGTAAAATACTTCAATAAAACGGCATGATAAATTAGAGTTTGATAAACTCGCCCCCACATGATTTGAAAGAAATGACAGAACATAATTCGTAATTACTTATATTTCTATGTTTATAAGCTGTGTATGATACGTACTGCCATGTACGTGCAGGATGTAACAATGTTTTGATACATTGCGAAATACTCGTTATGAACCATGTAACAAAAAACAAACATGAGAATCCCTTACACTGGATGGCCATATTTCTGCCAGTTTTACACTGGTGGCCTATAGCAACTTTATACTGGGTAGTAATTGTCATGCTAATTTACACTCATTAGCCCTTACCACTGTAATTTTCCCTTGCTTCACCATTGTTATTCTATCATATTGGTATGTCACAAACGCATAACACACCGGTAACCGATGGTAACACCAATGCCTTGAAGGGCACAAACAGCAATATCAACATGCTGGTTATTTGAATTCACGATTAAAATCTAGCACATCTGACCTGAAGTGCTGGTTTACATAGCTTTCTCTCCCCCACTGCTTACCAGATACAGGACGGCTGTTCATAACAAAGAGCATGGCAATATGGCTGTGCCATATATGCAGAGCCGGTTGAGCAATCTGCATTATTATAGGCTGTGAAACATTTTGATGTAGTTGTAATATCCAATTTTTATAATTATATTATAATTACCCTGGTGAGAAAAATGGATTCAATTACACATCAAGGCGTTGTAAAATATTACCCTTTCCGCTTGAACCTGGGTGCGTGGAAAACCATCTAACAAGAATCCATTTTGACATTCTGGCTTGTTGAGATTTTGGTCAATCATCTCAACAACTAGGGCATCAGTCACCAACTGTCCGGCATCCATAACACCTTTCACCTTTTTGCCCAACTCCGAACCAGATTTGACAACAGCTCTCAGCATGTCACCTGTACTAAGGTGACACACACAGTATTTTTCTTGTAGCAATGGCGCCTACAACAAATTGACAGCCATGGCAACAGTTAATTATGATGCCTTATGAAATGAATTCATAGATTCCACATATAATGAGACACAAAATTAACCCTTTGCTTGTAGCTGTTTTGACAGTAATAGATTAGCTGTACTGTGAATGATGTGAAGATTACGAAATTAATTACTTTTCAAGTTATATATCTATTATATTTACAATGTTATTACTTTTGGTGTTCTTTGTGCTACAGCTGGAAATTTTACATGCACATTCATATGCATTCGACGCGGTATACGTCAAGTATCAACGCTAAATAGTAAATATTAGTACTGCTTGGTAACCGCACAAAACCTTAGCCATAACTGTGGCTGATATTAGGGTAAGGAGTGATGAACATGCTTTTCGATTCCTATATAATATCCTGCAATTTCGTATACCTAGATTACCTTTAACAAATTATACATGTGCAATGTCTTTCCAGGCAAATCAAACAAGCCATTTACAAGATCATTTAGATGAATAGACCAAGCTAGTATGAACCTTGTCAAGCTATAAGGAATCATCTCAACAAGTATCAATTAAATATAGTTCAGCTACATTATTAATATAACTTTACCGTAAATCTATTTTAAATAAAGCATAGCTAATGACCACTAGTGTTTGGAAAAATACTTTGTTATTTGGTAACTAGATTTAGCAGCAATGGTATAGCAAGTAAGAATATTGCAAATGGAGGTGATGATCATGCAAGACCAGCAAGTTACCTGTTGACGAGAGTGTAAAACTTTTTTAGAACTTTGGCCAAGTGATACCCTCTAGCTTCAGGTCTATTGCAGCAAAGTAAAGTAAAATTGGAAATAAGCAAACAGAAAGTGTTTATATGAGTATCTTCAGACATAAAATATATTTCCATTACCAAACAACAAAAAAGTTTATTAATGGCTACACTAAATCTACAATGATTACGTGACACTATCATTCCAATTGTAGATTTGCCTACCATTGTTAAAGTTTATGAAGACATGCAAATAAGGAAATTACGCGTTGTCATAAACGATTCAAACAAAATTAATCAAGAGTACACTAAGCTAATTTGTATTTTCTGTTGCTAATGAGAATCATTTGTAATATATTTTAGTTCTTTACCCTACCCTATTAATTTATTATTATCAACAGTCAAAAATTATTGGATATTTTTGCACGCATTGGAAATGTTCTACAATGAGGCCACAGACAGAACAGATGAGCTGGATCTAAGTTCTGCATCATATGTCCTTGAGTATACATCTCGAATGTATATGGTTCCAAGATTCAACCGAGTTGAGCGTATGTCACGTATGTCGCTTGATGGTATGTTTAGGCACACAATCTTTATTGGCAGATGTCACTTTGGTCATTCGATTCAATCTACCTCAAGTTCTGATATTAGCTGTTTCCTAAATATGTTGCTTTTCAGTGCAAAAAATTGCTTAGCAGTAAGACTCAGGACATTTCACTATTTATATTTGTCATATCATCAGCACGGCCGTATCTGACCGGCTACGTTCGAGCCGGCATAGCATTGGTTTTTGCACTCATCATGGAGACATTATGTGAATGTTGGGAATTGCACCTAGGCCTTAATGATCACCATGCATACGCCCTATTAACTGCGCTATATGGTCTGTATGCAACTGCACTATCTGTTATATATCTACTCCCAACGTATATAATTATCTAAAGGATAATTACTTAAAAGTAAAGCTAATAAAGAGTGCTAGACATATGTGTGGAGCTAAATCTATAATTAGTTAGAAGAGTTTTGATTAGTTTAAAACTGTCATCTACTGTCAGTTTTGAAGATGTAGTCTATCCTCTCATCAGGCTGAACTCTTACAATCTGATAAGAATATAAACTACATTCTTCAAACTAATTTTTTATAAATCTCTCTGTGATTATCTGTGATGAATATAATTTATAAACAACTTATGATTTTTAAATTATTATAGCTATTTTACACTTATAATGATACATAATCAAAAGCCTTCGGATTACAGGCTGAAGCTTTGTAATTTTCGTGACGTTATGCTGAATGATGCGGAGCAATGTGTTTAGCTGAAACAACGAACCGACATTTTACTCTTGAAACGCAAACTCCACGGACAACAGGGTATCTATATGCTTTCCAAAACTAGATACAGCTAACCAATATCAACAAAGCTAATCAATAGAGCAAATTAGCTAATAAAAAACCATCGCCTACCATTCAGAACATGAGGTGTTGTGTGTGATGAAACTTGATACATCCATCTTACCTCAGATCTTACCTCAGGTAATTTAGAACACTCTAAATTAACCCCATAACTATATCCCCTGACACATATAGTGTTTTAAAACTCAAATGTTTAAAAAAAATTTAATTTCACATCCTACCTGTGTTCCTTTACCTGCACCAGGAGGACCTAGTAATATTGCATTAATCCCATGGTTTGGTTTCGATCCTGTAGGAGCCATTTTTGCAGCCAAACGAACGTGTGATGCGGTAATATCACTTTTATTGGAGCGGGAGACAAAATTCTGCATATCCCGGTATGTATTGCGTGTTATTGCAACATTTTTTTGTATTATAAGCTTAAATTTTTTATTTATTAAATTAATCAAATTTTTAGTTAATTGTAAAATTAAACGAATTTGTTCTGTTCGTCGTTGTTATGCAATTTACCATTTTTTAAAATGTCTGCTCCCGGTGTGCACCACATTGGAATCGGAGTATATGACGAACAGCCGGTGTTACGGTTACTGCAGACACAATGGGGGTTTCATATGACTCATATGCGACAAACAGGTATAGATAACAAATGGGTGCTTCGAAAGAAAGATTCTGTAGCGTTTGTTGTAACTAAACTGATCGATTGCAATTACGGTTTACTCGATGGTCTTCTAACAGTTGACACACGCCCGCAGAAAGATGTCGATCTCTCTCATACCGTGACGAAAAAAGATTCTATTGATCTGCCAAGCATTGACTATAAGGTGAGGCAAGGCTATATTTCAAATGTTCGGTGTTTGCAACAAACTGATCTTCCTCCCTTCAGCAGCACATTGTGGAGCAAAAGCCACGGTGTTGACTGTCCGTTCGGAACAAATGAATACAGTACAGGAAACCAATGCACAAACTCACGTATTAACAGTGTTTTTGAAGTATGTGTTGAAGTAAAAGATGTGGCAAGAGCTTTACAGCAAGCGAGGGAATGTGGAGCAGTAGTTATAAGACCTTTAACTATTGCATCTAGCAAGGATGGTGATGTTCCTTATGCCATTATACAGTCTTGTGTTGGCAATGTGCAGCATACTATTATAAATACCAATAATTATTCTGGAACATTTCTACCTACGTTTGAAGAGTATAGTGAATCTACCATTTATGGTGATGAAGAGTGTTTCGATGTATCATTTGATCATATCACGTTTTGTGTTCCACCGGACCAAACGCTCAAGGTCATCACATGGTATGAAAAATGCTTTAGCATGCAACGATTCATCATGAACAGGTGAGCTTTCTGTTCTTTCCATAAAGTATATTGGCAAATTACCAATATTGCCAAATTGGTTCGTTAAGCATTGTATTATAACCCTTCTCCAAGTCATTTTAACAAGTATCCTTCTTATTAATAGCTTTTCAATCAAACTTATCGATTCGTTATTTTATAGGTATTTGCATATAATTTGATCATGTATGAATTCATGCTTTTAAATAAGTTATTCTTTTGTTAATTTTCACATTTCATTAGAATAACATTATTTTCAGAAAACAAAAATTATGTGAAAAAGATCTGTTGAAAATCTGCTATTTGCTCGCAAAATCTATTCACAAATAACTCGATAGGAAATTGAGTATGGATGCCGAAATAGAAGACAAAGTCAGATAGTTCTGAATTCTGATCTATCAGAACTTATTGTGTAGGCCTAATTAGAAGCAGCAAGCAAAACTTTTACACGTTTTCATTAGTTCTTTTCATTCCAACTCACAAATCTTTCTTTTGAAACATTCAAGTGCTACTGTTAGAAATTATTATCAACTCTCCTTGTTGTTGCGGCTGAGCCGATTAGCTGTACACTTGGCTGTAAATTTACCACAAAAGTTAAAAAGACAAGTTGCTTTTCACTGTTGGGTTATTGACTTAGTTCGGTACAAGCACAAACAAATTCATTTATTTTTATTTCTCCTTTGCATTGTACTTTTTCTTTACAGGGAAAACAACTCAATGTTTGCTTTGTTTGCTAAAACGAACTACTATATTCTACACTACCTGTACACACCTTGGAATATACTATATTCTACACTACATGTACACACTTTGGAATATATACTATATATTCTACACTACATGTATACGCCTTGAAATATACTATATTCTACACTACATGTATACACCTTGGAATATACTATATTCTACACTACATGTATACACCTTGTTTCCAAAGTTTGCTCAGTATATATTTCTTAATTATCTCGTAACCACATTATGAAAATCTGGCAAATTAAATGTTTTTTATAAGCATCAGCTTTCACCAAATAATAAATTATTGTTATAACATTACTTAATTGCTGTAATAACTATGACGATCCCATTGCCTTTATCGACTCGTATTGCGTGTGTAGAGAAGAGAGTTATAGTGATGGGCTCATGCTTGGTGATATCGGAATGAGATTGGCTGCCATGTCTTATTGGATGTGCGCGGAATCAGGGATTTCACTCGACTCCTCCACAACTTCCATCACATTTGTCATTGCGGAATCCCTTTCTGACGGTACTGTGCTTTGATCATGTGTCTATTTTACAGAGTCTACTATCGGCCTTTGCTACTAATTCATGAGTGTATATGTGTACTGTATAAACCGTTGCTATAGTAAGAAAGTTAGTTAGTGACATATTTATCGGCCACCAAGTGTTTAACAATGTTGCCTTTTTATTTAAAAATCTGTTCAAATATTTTTCATAAAATTGTGCTCTTAGTTAAATGTTTTATGTGGGATGACATATCTTTTCATTCATAATAATTCACTTTAATTTGTTCTGTAATGGGCAATAGTAAAAATGTCCCAGTTTTTACCACTCAATTTTTTCTGGTATTATACTGTTGCGTTCATGAGCAGTATGTTAACCTTTTTATTAAGGCATGGTTTGTTCATTAGCCCCAAATCAAGTGACGACATTTCTACAACAACACGGTGGTCCCGGCATCCAGCATGTTGGTTTAGCTACTGATCAACTCATAGATGCAGTAAGGCTGCTCAAGCAGAGACAAGTGCCATTCCTGCAGCCTCCAAGAGAGTACTACCAGGAGGTGAGAACTCCATAGCCATAGATTGAAATTTGCTCCTCTAGGACAAAATTAAATATGTAGTTGCCTGAAATTTTAGTTTATTTTATCAGATAATATAGGTATTATTCTATCATTTGCTTTTTTTTGGTGTTTGAGGTGGCCTGACTGCTAAATTGTTTCAAGATTAAAATCGGCAAAACTTTATAGCGGAAGAAAAAGATCTATTCAGACTTGCTCAAAATGATGTATATAGCTGCAAGACTGCCTGTCTCTTGCTCATATTACATCGGCTATTGCTATCAAAGTCGAGTGCTACGCGGCTCTATTGGCATATACTTTACTTTATTCTAATCTACGGCAGTTTCATGATGGCGGCGATCAACTGTTCGTTGTTGAGCTTTTAAGAGCTTGTAATCACATTTCCACATATTTTGCACCGACAACGCAGCAGAGTAAAATATGGTGAATCTTTTGATACCAAATGACTGTAATGTGAATTTTGTTGTAAGTCCTTTGAAACCTGTAGCAAAGTTGGAGTTGTGATCCTTTCAAACAAAAGGCGTGTTGGTCAGACAACTTCTCTTAACCTGCTAACAAAAACCCACTTCATTACGAAAACAGCGTCATTCGGGCTTTCTTGTCGAATTAGATTGAAAAAAGTTTTGAAAAGGCCTGCTAAATGTTAGAGTGAAAGCAAAGACAGAAACTGATGTGATAGAGTTTTAGTTTTAAAAAGTTGAAGTTCAGTAAAATAGTTAAAAATACATACAAGAGCTTAGCAAGTGTGGCTGTTTAGTAAGTTAAACTTATTTGAGGTGAATTCAAAGTTTATGTTATACGTACATCTGTCTTGAAGATAACAACATTATAATGTTATATTTTATTGCAGATCATAACCACTAAATACAATAAAGTTACTCTAAGTAGCTACAATGTAGTTACTAACGTTAATACTATTTTGTTACTATTAAGCAAAAAAGTTATAATTTTATTAATTAGTATATGTATTAATGACTAGTAAGATTGTTACCTTTAGTATATATAGGAAACTCAAAATTAAAGATAGTTTTACCTCCATTCTCCTATCTTTCTCTGCAGCGTAACGCTGCTGACGTCTGTCAGCTCTAACCATAGGCTGTCTGCCCCAATCTTTAGCCACCTGATGCTCAGAAAACTCTTGAGCCACCTTCGCTGGAACTTGAAGCATTGTTAAAATTCTTTTGTTCGTCAATAAAAACGTGTCTATTCAGTGTGCGTAAATCAGTAAACTCCCTAATGATGAGAATCTTCGATATCATGGACAATGCGTTTTACTAGCGATAACATTTATTATATGACTTATATGAAAGTTTCGTGCTGATGATTGGCTAAATAAAAGATCGTGTATTTATCGCTCACGAACTCTTCATATACCCTGACTATTATATACGTCTCGATAAAACCACTCGCTTGGATCTGAGCATTTCAAAAAATGATCTCATCCAAACACTTATATCTCTGTATAGGGCTAGTCTACAGAGACAAAAGTTACGTCAAATTGTAGCTGATGTTTTAGCCTTATTTTGTTCTTAATTTCATTTGAGTGACTTTTATGGTGCAATCACATTTTTAAGGTATTTTGTCCTCAGTGTAGGCTCATGTTTTTAATGATGAGCTTCATTCGTTTTTATCATCTTCGTTATGGTGAGCGTAATGCAATCATGCAGTACAAAGGCATCATACAACTTGTCACAACTATTATTAGTGAGAAAATACCAGGATTTACAACCTAGTGCTCACTCAGTTCTAAGACTGCAAATTCCGCTCGCTTACCACTGAAACATTGGAATTGACTCACTCACCACCGAGACAGTGGAGTTGACTCACTCATAACTGAGACTGATATTGACTCACTCACCACTGAGACTGTAATTGACTCGCTCACCACTGAGACTGTAATTGACTCACTCACCACTGAGACTGTAATTGACTCGCTCACCACTGAGACTGTAATTGACTCACTCACCACTGAGACTGTAATTGACTCACTCACCACTGAGACTGTAATTGACTCACTCATCACTGAGACTGTAATTGACTCACTCACCACTGAGACTGTAATTGACTCACTCACCACTGAGACTGTAATTGACTCACTCACCACTGAGACTGATATTGACTCACTCACCTCTGAGACTGTAATTGGCTCACCACTGAGACTGTAATTGACTCAATCACCGCTGAGACAGCACTGTTGACTCTCCACTCAAACAACATGGTAATCAAACTTATTACTGACTTGTTAATAATAAGTATTATTAAAACTTCAACTTGTTCATAGCACATCTCAAGGTAAGTCAAACAAGTACATAATCTAACATTATTCATACAAGTCAAGTATTCAAGTCAAACATACAATATTACAGATAGGCAAGTTAAGAGAGATCACTGAATGTGGAGAATCGGTAGAACTTCTGGAGGATTGTGGGATTTTACTAGATTCGGAGGCCTGCTGCGGTTTAGACGCTGATGAGGAAAATACGGACGAGAATAGCATGAGCGCGTATGTATTCCCTGTACAAACTTTATAAAAACAAGAATCACTAAAATCCATCACTAGCCATTTGGTGCCAAAGATATGTAGCTGTAATGTCATTATCATCTTAATAAAGACCAATGTTGAACAAGTTTTATCATGACTATGTGTCGTACAGGGTTGAATTTTAAGGGGCTAGTTAGTGGTTAGTGATGCCATGCCTGTTATAAAGATAGCAAGCATTGATGCCATGCCTGTTATAAAGATAGCAAGCATTGATGCCATGCCTGTTATAAAGATAGCAAGCATTGATGCCATACCTGTTATAGAGATAGCAAGCATTGATGCCATGCCTGTTATAAAGATAGCAAGCATTGATGCCATGCCTGTTATAAAGATAGCAAGCATTGATGCCATGCCTGTTATAAAGATAGCAAGCAGTGATGCCATGCCTGTTATAGAGATAGCAAGCATTGATGCCATGCCTGTTATAAAGATAGCAAGCATTGATGCCATGCCTGTTATAAAGATAGCAAGCAGTGATGCCATGCCTGTTATAGAGATAGCAAGCAGTGATGCCATGCCTGTTATAGAGATAGCAAGCATTGATGTGTCTGAGCTATCTCAACTATGCTGACCATAGCCTGGCAATCGTATTTTAGTATGGCTTAAATCATTCAAGCTATTCTTTACAAATTAGCGTATTCATGGATGAATATTCACAATATTTAATTGTTCAATTTGAAGAATTTTAGACAATAATTGGTTTTTTGGCTACCGAGGTTATGTATTTCAAGTTTTGGTTGCACATAATAATTGCTGTTCATCAAACTGTACCTTATTGTATCAAATTTGTAGTGAATACCCATTGTAGCTGTAGAATCTGCATTCGTCTGTATAATCCATTTATCATTGTCAGCTTGGCCATAACAAAATTTACTATAACTCATTGCAAGGAAGTCCACCACAAAAATCATGTGCAGGAAGCCCTCTTACTTCGCTGGAATACATTGTGTGTCGTAAATCATTTGAAACATTAGGTTCAAATTAACATACTATATTACGCTGTATCTGATAATTGTTTGAAAAATGCTCTGTTAACCGGACAGCAAGGTCATTCGTTTAAAGTTTTGGTTGCACATAATAATTGCTGTTCATCAAACTGTACCTTATTGTATCAAATTTTTAGTGAATACCCATTGTAGCTGTAGCATGCACAATCGTCTGTATAATCCATTTATCATTGTCAACTTATCCATAACAAAATTAAGCTTAAATTGAAACACTATCATTGTAAAACACGGCTCCCATTTCAAGGAAGTCTGATAGAAGTAATACGGGACCATTGGAAACCTCTTATTCAGTAGTTGATGAGCCAATAACTAGTATAAAGTCAGCATCTAATAGATATACTAATTTGAAGTTTGCCCCAATATGGCTGATTAAGTTGAAGCAAGTTACATATTTCTAAGAGTAGTGAGCAAGACTCTGGACATTTGCTGTTGCCATAAGGCAGTTGAACATCATCTATTTGGTCCGTGGGAAAGCAGCTGTCAGACTAGGATTTTGTTTGTTGAACTGAGTATTATTCTCTATATTGACACCCCATTTGTGTGGTTCTCATTGAAATTTAATCCTAATTATACGGAGGACACCAGACAGGGGCCTTCGTATGACTTTCAGCCTGTTTAATTTCTTTTTCATTAGAGCTAGCCGGTGTCATCCTTACCGGATATTCGTTGTTTCTTCCAGGTATCTGATGCAGATATTCACTAAACCACTATTTGGAGATGACACTTTTTTTCTTGAGCTCCTGCAGCGGCATGGTGCTCATGGCTTCGGTGCTGGTAATATTACTGCATTATGGAAGGCAGTCGCTTTGTTTATGAAAAAGAAAGAACTGGACTAGCTATGACTAATGCTTGACTAGCTATAATGGCCGCGTTATTTTACTCGAAAGATGCCTCTTCATATATAGATGTATATCTTACCCTTATACAGCCATATTATGCCATAGTATTTAACTTTCCGTCCATTCTTGCCTTTATGTCTACATAGAGTTATCTTCTCACTGGCTAGTAATAGGGAGGGGTAATAGTTGAGTAAGTTTTGGTTGTGGACTCTTAGTTTTATGCACAAACAATGCTTATTGGTGCTTCCATTTCATCTAAAGATAAAGTTGCTTGCTAACTGTGGGAAGACAATTCCACTCTGGGATCTGCATGGTTTGAACAAACATCCTGTGTTGTTTCTGATTGCCAATCTATTATAGTCGTGCTCATTTGTAATTTAAGAAGTTGTTACTCACTGCTAACAGTGATTAAACAAGTCCGTTGTACGATTCACATGGTTTGAGCCAGGCATGCTGTGTTCTTTATGTGTGCTTATATGCCAGTATTAAATACAATATATGCATGAGTATTGAAATGCATGCGAGCTATTAAATTTGTGACATTTCTCTCTCTTTTTTGATCATATTTCAATATTTTCATATTGAAATTTTTGGATATGCAAAATGACCATAATTGTAGCCAAAGTCTCTATTCACAAATTATCATTTGTTTGAGATTAAAATTTAATTGTTCATCGATTTGGTTTTCAATAAATCTATAAATGTCTTTGATTAAATGTTACCACTAGTAAATATACTGCTTAGATTTAAGCATCTTTCTATATCATGTCAAAATAGCTCAGACTGCAATGACCAACACAAGAGGTGAATCAATAGCCTGCGTGTTGTTGGAGATAAAGGATACGTTACATGGCACCATCACTCGGTGGCTGAGTGTCAATGGAAGACATGACAGAATCGGCTAGCACACTGGTAATAATCATGAATCTGCTCAAATAGAGTAACTTAGGTTTAATAACTGAGGTTGAATCAATTTGTCTCAGTTTGCAAAAATTCTTGCAGTGACATTTGAGGTAAGGCCTCAGCTGTGTTAAAACAAATTATGAAATCTAAACTATATGACAGAGATGACAAAGATTGACAAGTGACAGTCAGTGTTTATGCATGAAGTAGTGACCAGCAAATAGTGAGTGCATACCTGTGCTCCATACAGACATCAGATGAGTGACTATCAAGGAAGTTTTGTGAGTCACCAAGACTGACTCAGTCTCACAAGATATAACAAGTTTTTGTAAATAGGCCAATTATCACCTCATTATTATCTGAACTGAAACACAAGTTCAGCCCATCTGCATGACTACATTAATTGCTAATTTGCTAGCCACAATCATTTATTCTGCTCTTTATCTCGCTATCTTGTCATTCGTTATGTCTGAATTTCACTGTCAACTGTGTTTGTAATCACAAATAGATACATGCATGCATTAGATTGGTGCTTACATTGAAGTCTTGTGCTCGTGTGTGATTATTTAATGGCACATATGTAATGGAAAGTAGCTAAAGCTCGTTTCATCATTCATGAAGGAAATGCATAGCATTGGTCTGTAGAATATATTACTCCATGTGAAATTTCCTTATACTGAATCAACAATGTCCTTTATATCTCTACATGTTTTGTACTATTCTAAATAATAACAGGTTTCTGAACTCATCTTTATTGCGTAATACAGGCTCAGATATTCTGAACTTTGATTTTGCTAAACACCAATCCATACGTCTCGCAAAGTGGTGCCAAAAAGCAGCTGATCACTGTAGCATAAAAACCTTGGCATGTACCACACCAGATTGTAAAGATTCTTTGAGATGGTGTTATGTACCAAATATGGGCAAATGTTATGCAAGCAAACTGACAGCCCCAGCACAGTGCCAGTGGAGCAGCGCAAATATATGTCAGTATCTTATAGCAGATGTTCTTGCCGCCTTCATAACATTTGTAAGAGAGAGTCCAGGGACAGTCAGCTGAATGAGCACCATCAGGTTCACCGATGACTTCATGGAACGCTACCTGCCATCAAATCAGAAGTGGTGCATCGCTACACATGAATCTAATCTTTAGCACGAGTATCAGATTTCAGAGATTTGTTACTTGACAAGCAGGTTAGCTGTTAACAAATTTATGAAGTCTCAGGATAGCAAATGCGTAAATGCATTTTAAAAGGTATACTGCTAAGCATGAGTTTTACTTTGCAGCTTCAATGATAATATCTTACAATAAAAAACTGTTGTACTGCTAAAAACATCTCCTGAAATCAAAAGAAAATCATCACCGTTTTATTGGTTTAATTACAGGTTCAAGGCAGCTTAATAAATCATCTATTATGAGTTTGCACATTCCAAAAATAACAAAATCAAAGAGTAATTTTTATCAAGTTACCAATTCTGATATACAAAATAGAGAAGCAACTGCCAAATTACTTAAGGGTGTAGCCAATAAGGGATTAACCTTAAGATAAAAGCGGCTGACAAGTTCCAACAATCACTAAAGAGAAACGTTATATTAAGCACCTACCTGGATGCTGTCATTAAGATTGTTAGGGTCTCTATTGATCATATTTAACTTGTTCACATCCACAGCAGTAGAGCCATCTTCAGCCATTTTTAGATGTGTTACTTTGCTAGGCTGGCACTGTAGGTGTGTGTATGTGAGATATGTCCCAAGTTTTTATAGCCTCTACTCATTCACCTGATTAGGCTGGTATTTGGTGTGGCTTTGCTGAAATTGCCCTAATGGCCAATTTAGTTTCTTCAAATACGTCATCTCGAATCTTCATTTAATACAGAGGTGTTCAAACTTTTCAGGGTGAGGACCACATGAAACATTGAATCAATTCCAAAAGGCAAAACCTTGTGAATTAGCTGCAAAATAATTTCAGAGCAAGAAAATAAGAGAGATATACTTGTGAATATATCATAGTCGTTTGGTGCTTGTATTTCTATTATGTATGTACGTATGTATGAGATACACATCCCCATGCGTATACAAAAACATAGCGAACAGAAAAAATATTCAACAAGAAAATAAATTGTACTATTTTATTTGGAGAAGTTCCATGCTCCTGCACTAAAAATCTGTATACAGATTTCAGTGAGAAACCTGGTACTACTTTTCTCTCACAACTCGCTCAATGTCAGACTTTGTCTCTCTGATTTTGTCAGAACTCTGAGTTGTTGCATCAGGTGCTTATCAGTAAGGCAAGTGCGATATTGTTTTTTGTGTTCATTTTACTGAACAACTGCTCACAGAATTACGTTGAGGAAAATAGATTCACTACCGTTATACCACGGATATGTGGCCTAAGGTAAGAAGTCATGATAAAACTCAATAAGTTTGTGACATTCATGGTGTTGCTTAAGACAGTTATGACATTGGAGTTCTATGAGTTGAAGTTGTATATCAACTGGTGCATGTTCTGAGTCAACATTGAAGGGATCAGAGAAGAATGGTATCGAGTTTCTTGAATTGTCGAATTGAGGAAACTGCCTAACAAACTCATCATATTTTTTGCATCCTGCGTTTGCTCTTAAAGGTTTTTAAATGTGACAGGTTCCATTTTTGAGTTATTTCTTCCACAGCTGAAGTTTACTCGTGAATGTGGTGACAAGCTGCTAGAGTAAAGAAATGTGCCGCCGCTTTCCCTGAAGCTGCTTGTTTAATGTTGACGTCTGCTCAATGTCTGCTACGAGTGACAGGTCGTTTATTCATTTCACATTAGAGAACTCTGTTTCCACCCTTTACTTTTGGTGGATGAGTCAATCTCATTTTGAAGACTAGCAAATTGATGAAGAGTTTTGGCACTGCTGAACCATCGCACTGCAGTAATATGTTACATCAGTGAACTCGGAACAAATCTCCTCAATCATTATTTTGTTTGAATTGCGGTGGTTTAGTGCTCCTCGACCTTATGAAATTTACCGTTAACACAACTAAGTTCATCACATGGTACATCTTCCGAGTTTGAGATGCCTGATTATCTTGGTGTATTATGTCATGATAAATTAATGGTAGAATCTCTCATAGCCTTGATTTTAAGAGACGGCTGATCAGGCCACTCTGTGTGCCAGCCATTACAGGCGCTCCATCTGTACACACACTAGAGAGTTTCTTAAGGGATAAATTAAACTCAGCTAGTTTCAACAGACTCTCAAACACATTTCTGTTGGTTATCGTGCCATGAACGCTGGTTGGGGTAAGGAAATCATCTATTACATTGAAATGTTCATCAATCCTTCTCACCATAATAACAAGTTGAGACATGTCTGAGTTGTCTGAACCTTTATCCAGGCCGATACTGAAACGAAGTTAGATGCAACTAATTTAAATCCGCATTCGATGTCATCATTCAATGTCTTAATCCTTCTAGCCACTGTATATCTTGAGAGAAATATACTTTTAAAAGCTTCTCTTCTTTCTGGACAAAATCTTTCCACAAACGCAGCAAAAACCTGCAAGAGAAAGCTTCAAGTTATGTCACAGACTCGCGTGGTTTGGAAAATGAAAGTAATTTTTATGTCGCTTGGTTTGGACAGTGAAAATAATTTCAGACACCGTCGAATGAAGTTATGTATATGTATATTTGTAGCCTCAGCCTACTCTACTGTATGTTCTATTTACTCCCCAATTAACAGTAATAACAAATACTTTCATCACATTATAGATAACAGCAAATTAATAAATATTCATTTTATTCGGCATAAAATTACATGCAGACCTATGATATGCATACTACTTTGACACCCATTGTACGCATCTTCTTTGCGAATGCCCCAAGCTGAAATGGTAACTGACTTTCTCCATTTTTTTGCTATATAACTACATTCGGTAGCTTTCTCTCTCAACTCTTTGTAGCGGGTGAAGTGTTGTTGCCGGCCTGCCAGCTTTGAGACATTGAATCATATTTCTCTTTTCTTACTTGCCCTTGGTACCGATCGTAATTAGCATGAGGTGTGGTACAGTGACGGCATATGTTATAATGGTGTAGTAATAGATAGCGTGTCGCTACAGATTACACAAATGACTTTTTATGCATGTTGGTTCACAAAATATTTGCATTTCCATTCATTGTTAAAAATCTGTCCTTGCTGATCGACTTTCCTACACGCCGAGGTCTAGCCTGTCTTGGCAAACTGTTGTTTTTGCAGAGTTGTCCCCCGTCGAGCGGGCGAGCAAAACAACGTTTTGCAACGAGCAAAACATGATGTTTTGCTCGCCCGCTCGATGGGGGGACAACTCTGCAAAAACAACCGTTTGTCAAGACAGGCTAGCCACGGCTATGCTTAAATCCAGTAGAAACATCTGTTGATATGAAATTCAAGTTATATAGAGCACATATAGAGTTGTCTGCCTATTGTTGAAACCATGCCATCTACAACAAAAACTTATAGCCTAGAATCTGTAGATCTTTAGCTAGCTTGACTTTGATATATAGGTTGAATGAATATGTAGATCTTTATCTTAATTTTGATATATAGGCTGATTAAGATTGGGGATGAATAAAAGCACCCACAAGCTCACTGAGATTAAATGTTGTGCAATGTTACTAGGTTACTACAAAAGGGAGCATGACTCTGTAGCATAAAAAAAGATGGCGCTCAAATTATCACGCAGATAAATGACCTTGGCCATTTTAGGAGTAGTATAATTCAGTGAGCACCACTACAAGTATTTATTAAGAAAGAACCGTCGTGTTAACAGTCTGGGAAAAGGCTATTTACCGCTTTACGGCGATAAGAAAAAACTTCTTTGTAACATTTATATCAGTTTCACTTTCGTTTCATGGGAAACTCCAGCTGTTTTCCTCACGTTGGTCAATACTGCCACATAACCTAGGTTTAACTAAATTATTCACCAGAACCCACGAATGTGTATTTAGTTGTTGCAGTGAGTATTACTTTGCGATTTCCTATCAGGCCTGCCCAGACCTGCCAACTCTAGAGTGGGGCAAAGCGTGAGATTTGGTTTTGGGGCAATTGATGTATTAATGATAGTATATATAAAATTGGGGCAAAAATCTCACGCATT
Organism: Watersipora subatra; assembly: GCF_963576615.1. Lineage (NCBI taxonomy): Eukaryota > Metazoa > Bryozoa > Gymnolaemata > Cheilostomatida > Watersiporidae > Watersipora > Watersipora subatra. Next base: position 64,921,466 of record NC_088710.1, read on the forward strand.
TCTCACGCATTTTTAATTTTTCTTTGGGGTGATTGCGTGAGTCTCACGCCCAATGCGTGAGAGTTGGGAGGTATGGGCCTGCCAACCCAAGAGTGGGGCAATGCGTGAGATTTGGTTTTGGGGCAATTGATGTATCAATGATAGTATATATAAAATTGTGGAAATTGGGGCAAACATTTCACGAATTTTCATTTTTTCTTTGGGGTGATTGCGTGAGTCTCACGCCCAATGCGTGAGAGTTGGTAGGTATGTTTCCTATGTGCTTTATAACGCTATCATTAACTTTTACAGAAAGGCCGACTTTTTCGTTTATTTTTATAAGTAAAATAACAATTACCTTAAAATTGTCACAAGTAGCACATTTCAAAAGTATAGATTGTTGGTGAATTAAAGAACAGTCAATGTTAGTTTTATTTTGTAACAAATCGTGCGAATGTGAAAGTGTATCAGTTTGTAGCTAATTTATTAGATAAACAATTGTTGTAGATGGAAATGGAAGAAATTATGTTACGCATAACTAATCCAAATCCACACAAAACCTCAGTGTTGAATTTGCTTTGTCATTTCATTCTATTTTGACTATGTTCAGTTTGTGTACATTTGCTTTGTCATGTGGGAGCTAATTTGGTTATTACTGGTTCTGGTACAAGTGATGGTGTAAAGCTGTTGTAAGCAATACTAGTATTTACCAGTGAAAGTTAATTCTTTATTCTATAAGTTCAACAAATGAAATACACAACTAACAAAATTCTAAACAATAACACTAATGACAAAAGGTTAAAACAGCTTATAAAAGTTACACCCTTACTCGAACGGTCGTTCATGTTTGACTGCTCGGTCCATACGGCTGCGAGTTTCGATAGTCTGATGAGAGTCATGGCAGTCTTTATATATAGAGGCTTGGTAGTTGAAATGGGGAAGTAGAAAAGGATCAGTGGATGATGGAGAAAGAGGTTCCATAGGTAGAGGGAAGAGATAGGGAAGAGAGAGGGAGGCTCCCGAGGCAGAGGAACACGCATCAGCCGGCAGAGGGAGCCTCAGCAAGTCCTTGAGAAAGAGCGACAGATGGATCAATCAGGTAGATAGACAGACCTGAGTCGTTGGAGCTGTTATCTTTTATAGATGTCTCTGTTAGCCTGTGAGAAGGTGTTTAGGCCATCAGGTTCTGTTCCTTACATTGCAGAGGGTTAGCATTTGAGTGAACTTGTCTTAAGTACATCATGAGAGTACAATGATTGGAAGCAATGACTAACTCCAATTGTCTTAGTCATGTCTAGTACAGGTTTAATATCATTTAATGGTTTTCTGGCATGTCAATTGATGTCTCTTTCCTCATGGGCTACTTCCTAAGGGGTTGCTAAGCTGCTTGTAGATGAGTATATGATGACTGTCTTTATTGCTCATCTTCTAATGTGTTAAGTGTCATGTTCATTGTAATATGGCGTATGTCTCTATGTTTAGTCATTTCTCCATTATGCTATCTGGATTCGTTCATACTTCTATACAACCCAATCCCGAACCATCTTACTTTGTTGAACAAGTTGTTTAAAAAGCAAGATGGTTCATGATTGTTCAGAACAACAAGTTGAGGTCGGCCTTTCAAAATAAAAGGTTTTTAATGCTTTCATTGAGCTATTACAAAAGAGAATGTCGAATATTAGTGTACTTATACTAAAATTAACATAAATTAGCATAAACGCAACTCTTCTTTCCTGTTTCCTCTTTGTAAGTGTAGTAGATTTGGTTAGGGGAATTTTATTTTATGTAGCAGCTGTGAGTGAAAAATATTCTACTTGGTCGCATAAGTAACAAATGAGAATTTCAACATTTCTGTCAAGATTTCTAAATAGTAATGGTAGAATGGGCTATTCCACTACTGTGAAATGAAGAGCTTTTAGTTCAGTGAGTCCTTTGCAAGTCGTTACTATCAGGAGACAAAATATACACGTCTGTACTCACCGAGCTAAAAGCTGTAACAGGGAGAATTAAAGATCACTCCTTTTGGCCTCGCTTTTTTCGTGCCCTTTTCAGGTCAAGGGCACAGTTACAGCGAGTCGATTATATTACATCTTCCTTTGTTAGACCGTAGCGGCTTGCTGAGGATGTCTACCTGGATTCTGGGAGATGCCATGAAGCCTAGTCCTCTGCAGCCTGTATAGTCTGTAAGTGACTATTTGCTTATCTCCTGCACATTTGAGTGCACATGGGAATACATGGGTTTCTCCTAGAGTCTGGTGCCTTTGTTGGTAGAACCTGGTAGTTCTTCCTTACACATTAATAGTGCACTGATACACCAAGTATTCTTGGAAACACAAAGTTTTGCTGCGGAGTTCAGGAACTCTCCTTTAGAAAAGGTTGAAGAGTCTGGAGTCTCTCTAAATATTGCTGGGAGTCTGAAATCTCTCTCGATATTAATTCGAGGGTTTTCAAAAATTAAACTGGTTTTGTCTGGCTCGAGTAACTGTGGTTTTGCTCAGCTCGAGTTTTGCCAGGCTCGTCTATAGCATCCATGTTTTTTCCCTCGATAGCCCATGAACCAGGGTCTCTATGGCTCTGGGTTGTCAGCGGTCAGCTGCTTAGCACAGTCTTTTTTGGAGGTAAGGTCTCAGGATACAGTTGCCAGCTCATTGCAGTCTTTCGTGAGCAGGTTTCCTACTGGAGTCGCCAGCACAGTTTCCTGCGAGCAGGTCCCCGGCTGCAGTCGACTGTTTATCGCTGTCTCCTGCTGTCAGGTTTCCGGCTGTTATAGCTGGTGGCACACTATGGTCTCCTTCTGATGGAAGGCCTTCATTCTCATGATGGTCTCTCCCTTTATTGGAGTCTTCACACAAGGCCTTGTTGCTGTCTTTGGACGGAGATGGTGGTGGCAAGACAGTAGCAGTAGGTTTCCTCTGAGGTCTGGGAGTCTAAGGAGCTGCCCGAGAGCCTAAAGAGTCAGCTGAAGCAATAATCTTCCTGAGAGGGCGGAGTCTTTCATACTCTAGCTTTCTAGCACAGAGCTTTTTTACCCGTCTTTCAAGTTCCGACAGTTCAGCCTCATACCGTCTCTTCAGTGCGGCACGCTGTTTGGCTGTTCACTGAGGGCCTGCAACTCTCTCTCAAAATCACTATGAGGACTGGGGGCCCTTGATTGTTGCTTGGATGTTTTTCATGATGAAAAAACATCATCAGGATGTGTTGCCTGCTGTGAGTCGGCTATGGGGTGGCTGGTGACTCGGGAGGTCATCTCAAGTCGGTTACTACCACCCTCTTTTGCTGCCCGTTGACCTGAGGTCTGTCCTCCTTTTTGGAGGGATCTTCTGCAGGTGCTGAAAGTCTGGAGGGGGCTTTCGCCTTTCCTCCTCTCCTTCTTGTTGAGGCCTGGCAAACATCCACTGTGTGGTCTTTTCCCCACACATGTTACAGACCATCCGAAGACATCACTTCCTCTTACGTCCCTCCTGTGTGCACTTTTGGCACTTGACATGAGTGCACTGGTCAGTCGTGTGAGAGGTTTGCCACATCTAAAACACCTCGAGCAGTCTTCTCCTAAATAGTCACCTGAGTCCTTGCAGTGGAGGTTATGACACTTCATATTTGTTTCTCGAGTTTTGTAGATTTGGAAGCAGGAAAGTAAAAAAAGAGGACATTATTTATAATATAAAAAATCATTGTGCCTTTTCCTCTTGACAGTTTGTCCATTTCTGATTACTCTTTCACCGGTCTCAGCAACAGGATTTGCAGGCAAAAGCGTGAGATTTTCCTCATTACCAACTTGACTACTATTATTGTTTTGCTCCACTTCTGCGGGTCTCTCAGGCAAAACATCACCCTCGGTTTAGCGGTCAGGGAAAGATTAGTCTATTAAGTCTAAATCACTTTTTCGCTATCAGCCGTGCTCTGGTTAGCAGATAGTTTTTTATTGTAACCAGCATTACTATAAGTACCCTCTCCACAAGCATTAGTGTATGTGCTATAGCTACAAGTGTGATCACCATTAGTATTAGCATCTGTGTGATCCATTGCGTCACCTACATTACCGGAGTTGCTTCTAATCAAAGAGGGGATAGCTGATTGCGGCACATTAGGGGTTAGCAGTACACGATGAGCTTGTTTACCTATGACCCTTTTACTTACAATAACCTCGGCAGCATTTTCCAAACCGGTAGGCTGTATGTGGAAATGGTCATCTTCTCCGCAGTCAGAGTCATAAAGTACAAATAAATGCTCACGGTTTCAACAAAGTTTGCTCTGCCCCACGTGGCCCCAATAGCTTTTAGGAGAGCTGTCTGCTCGAACTACGATTCCTTCCTAACCAACATCAAATAAGGCATTAACCCACACCTGCTGTCCTGGTGGGAGGTCTGACAGAGGCTTAGCTCTGTATTTAGTGTTCTACACTTTTCACGCTTAGCCTCCTTGGTTTTGAGTTCTTTATGTTCAAATAGATCGTAGTCTACAATTTGGGAACAGGTTTTACCAAAGTTGTCCTGACTGATCTACCAAACATTAACTAGCTCAATGAGTATTTCGATTTGAGTGGAGTCGATCAGTAATCAGGAAATGATTTGTCCTTGTCTGCTAACATATCCCACTTTCATTTGACAGTTTTAACCACGTGTTCAGCTAGTCTGTTGAGTGGCACATATCTCGGGCTGCTGGGTGCTATTTGAAAGCCCCCTGTTTGAGCAAAGTTGCAATATTCCTGGCTAGCAAAACACGGTCCCTTATCACTCATGATTAGTTTTGGCATCTAAGCTTCCATGAATCCGAGCTTCATGGCTTGGATTACAAAACAAGAAGTCTAAGCTTGAATCCAGGGTACTTCAATCCATTTGGATTAGTAATTTACCATGATCAAGTACAAATTACTTTGATATTCCATAACATCACGGCCAATCTCTAACCAAGAAGTTTCAGGAAGCTTAGGATGCTCCATAGGCTGGTGTTTGATGGAACTGTGTGTCTAATACAGACATTACACCGAAAGACATAATGGTCTATATCACCACTTATCGAGGGCCACCAAGTTAATTGCCTTATTCTCACTCGCATATTTTCGTTCAGTTGATAGCTGTCGTGGAACCATGCAAAGTAAATAGGCCTTAATTCACTTGAAATATAAATTTGCCTCTGAACAAAATTAGCCCCTGATATGATGTAATCATTTCGTGACTGTTATACAACTTAGCGAGTTCACCATGCAATTTTTTTATGACCATCTTTTTGCAAGGCATTTCAAACATTTCTGGGATGCTGCGTTTCGCCGAGTGGTATTAAACAACTCAGTTTGCCCACACGGGTCTAGCATCTCCACAACCTGTGTTTCGACATACCGTTCCACTGCCCAGCAATGGCGAATGCTCTCACTGCTAGCAGCGCTGGGCCAACTTGAAGTGTCTGCTAGGTACATTTGAGGTCTTGGGGTACTAAACATTGTACAATCACATCACATCATCTTCATTTTAAATTGCTGAACCCTCAAAGGTAGCTTCTCACTTTTTCTGTGCCCCCTTAAGGCCAAGGGCAGAGTTACAGTGAGTCGATTATATTACAACCACTGCTCACTTGTCAAGATGATGGAGACTGGCCTTGACAAGTCAAACATGCGAGCATCAGTAAGTGCTTATTGGCCTATGCTGTTCAAGATCTGAAAACAAAAACAGCGTGACTAGCACACAAACTTTTAGCATTGCAAACTTTTATAAGCATCTGTCTGTTTTTACTGCAGCTAACTAATTTCAAGTTAGCCTAAGCTAAGTCTGCTAACCTTGGGCTTGTAGCCTGTGACTTGTAGCCAAGTTTGAAAATGTATCAAATTACATGGAGCTAAACTTATACTCAAAACTGAACTATATGATGCGAATTGCAGCAAATGAACAGGTGTTATCTTATCCTGGCACCATTTTAAGAACTAAGAAGAGCATGAGAGAAAATGCATACTTAGTGTGTGTATTTTTGGCAAACACTGCATGTAGGGGAAATCTGTTGCACATACATGCCTGTCAGTTAGCAAAATTATGAATAAAATTACTATAGTGATATTGATTTATTGATGTTTCTATATAGCAAATGTAATTTATGAATGCACTTTTACCGTACCAATTTTGTGTGTGTATTTGTGTTTGTTTTAGTGTATGTCAAATACGAAAGGCTTTGCTGGTAAGATAGCCAGCAGAACAGAAGCTGAATTCACACAGATTAGTTCTCTTAAAGATTGTGCGCATTTCAATTCTGCGTCTCACTTTTGCAGTGAGCTTAGATTAACCACAGGCTTGTTACTCCTGATAAGCAGGAGCTAGTGTGTGCAGCTTAAATATGGTATTTCAACTGCACTGCTGGACCAATGCTGTGACTAGCTGACTTTGGAGTGCGCGAATATCCCCGTCTATATATAGGGGGAGAGAGATATAGGGGGAGAGAGGCTAGGTTGATGGTATGGAGGTAGCTGGTGATGGGTAGTAGAGTTCCCTGCCTCATCTCTGTCATGAGAATGGCTACTCAATACATATGATAGCTTTAGGCTATAGTGAGTAGCTATGCTTATCTGCTTTTGGCCCGACAGGTGGAACTCCAGCAGTACGCTGACTTAGCACTGATTACAGCAGGCTGAGTTATAATAGTGGAGTTACCTACTCTTGTGGCATAGCTTTCCTTTATACACGGTTATGCAAAAATTGGCAGTAGCTCGCTTACACGTGGGATGTATCTTTTCATGTGTCTGGGTTTACTACAATGCTTAATCATTTATTATTTTAGTTTTTAAAAATGACATGCTGCAGTGTTTACTGAGCTGGAGACTACAACAGCAATGTTATTACCTATACACCCACCATTATAGAATAAACTAGCTGTGCCACCCGGCGTTGCCCGGGTAATAGAAGAGTCTTTGGACAGAAAATTGATTTGTATTTAACATATAGTGTAACAACATTTGCCATTCTAACTTTCAAACTACATATCATGAGAAAAGTGCTTTGTCTTATAAACAATGAGAAGTAGTGAGAGTTGCTCGTTATTACCCAGTTTAATAATGTGAGCGAACAGCTTCTCGTGACATTATGCTATGACCTGCGTCATACGCAAAGCGGTTAGGTATTTGCTCTCATATAATGACTTATATTGGCAAGCTAGCATTTCATTTTCTGTAGTCTAGTGGATAAGGTGTCAGACTGGCGAATGGCAGGGTCGGAGATCGAATCTTCTTCGGTACGGAATATTTATTCCAAGATTTTAAGATCTATAGCCGGACAATCAATCTACAAATACACATATGACAAACTTTGAGAAATATATATATAGATTGAGAAGTCTTTAATGAATAATAGCTGCTTGAATAGGCTTTGTTGGCCACTTAAAGTTAAACTTGAATTCACATCTGTGGCTTTTTGAAACTCTAAGCCAGTAGTTCCCAACCTTTTTTTTGCTTTTACCCCTTTGCAAAATTTTCAAATACAAATTACCCCCCTGGAAAAAGTGAAGTGTGAACCTATAGGCCTACTATATATTGTATTCACTGAAAGGGCTACACAGGTACATATATGTAGGTCAGCAGCATATATACATATACAGTATTTATTTGTTAAATAACTGAGAGTAGCATATATAGGGTAGTAATAAATCACATCAACATTATTGTTATTTCGGTACACTCAACAGGTGTGGGGTGAGATTATGAGTTTTAACGAGACCGCTCCTGCTGATGCCTCTGTGCAAGTTTTCACAAATCAGGCTTTGTTTCTATAATGCACATCTCAAGTCGCTCTCAAGGTCAAGTCGATTTCTTTTCTCATTTTTAAGGTGCAGCATTGATGAATATCCTAGTACGCGTAGGATTTTCATCAATGCTGAAGGATTTTTACGTGCAGCTAAATGGCATCAGAATCATTATTGCCTTTTTAGCAATGAGTAGAGAATTTTTTCTCGCTGAGAGCCAAAACTGGTCAATAGACATTGATCTGAGATCATCTTTCAGTGCAGAAATGTTAACCAACTCAACAAACTCCTATTGTAGCTCCTCTAGAATTTCTTCAACAGTGCGTTGAAATGGATTTCGTGTGATGTTGAGCATCTTCTTTTTTTTCTGAAGGTAGCTCAGGGAAGTAGCATCTAAATTCTGTTATGAGATCGAACAGGTGTTCAGTAATGGTTGCCACTAGACTACCAAGAGCAGGTTTTGTGTTCCAATAATTCAGTGAGTGTGGGAAAGGATACCGTGTTCCCAGTGCAGATTCGTGTATGCCACAGTACCAGCTTTGCTTTGAAAATCAATGCTGTCATGAAAGGCAATGAAATGATGATTGCTCCCTTGTAACTTCAAGTTCACCTTGTTTAGCTAGGCAAATGTATCAACCAGGTATGCAGTCTCAAATACATAGTTATCAGCTTTCATGGCTGCTAAAAGTTCATGCTGGCCTTTACTTTCAAGAAGTTTCATAACCTCGGACATATGTAGCTCAAAGAGCCTGCCTAACATGTTTCCCTTGGACAACCACCTCACTTCAGTATGAAATAACAAAGTTGTAAACACGACATCACTTTCAGAACATAGTGCTGAGAACAATCTGGTATTTAGTGCTGATGCTTTGATGTAATTCACAACTGTTATGTTCACATCCAAGTTTGATTTCAACGCTTGTGGAAGAGTTTTTGATGCCAATGCTTTACGGTGAATGAAGCAATGCACTCCTTCTATATCAGGGTTCTTCTGCTTGATCTGTTTTACAAAGCCTGATCTACATCCTAACATAGCATGTGCTCCATCAGTACATACACTTATTAACTTCTCCCAACCTAACTTGGCCTTTTCAAGGAAATTTTCAACCATTTTTAACACATCTCTTGGTGAAGTTGTTCGAAGCAAGGGCTGACAAAACAGAAACTCCTCTTCAATGGATGTGTCATGCACATATCTACCATCCACCAGTAGCTGGGAAAGACTGGCAACATCAGATGACTCATCAAGTTGTATGGCTCAAAATAGGGATGCTTTAATCTTAGCAACTAATTTATCTTCAATACTTGCTGCAATATCATCAATGCATCGCTTCACAGTGTTGTTGGATGGTGGGATGTCTTGAAATTTTTGCCCAGCTAGTTTTCAAAGTACTATTGATGCGCAGTCTAACATACATGGCTTGATCAAGGTCTCTCCTATTGTATGTGCCTTTTTGCACTGAGCAATACGATAGGAAACAGCGTATGAAGCTGTAATAAGTGCATTACTATGAGCATAGAAATCTCCACTTGCATCAAGTCGACTTCTCTTTACTTGCCGCTTTTTGGACTATAAGTAATTCTGGTCGTTCTCAGCTAGTGTGGGTAAATTTTTTGCGAGTTTTGCTTCAACTGAAAGGGTTTCATGGAGTCATTTGAGAAAGTTTTCAGGCATATCACACATTGCAGAGGCCGACGACCGTTTTTCATAAGATACGAAAACCCATAATCTAAGTAACTCTCAGTGTAGGTTCGTTTCTTTGCCTTTGACATCTTGCACTAATTAGTAGTTGTAAAAATAAAGAAGCGGCTAAAAATTATTATAAACGATCTAATATCTGTTTGTACAATAATAATCATCTGGACTGTATTAATATTTTTTATTTAATCTACTACTATAATAGATACATGATTATGTGACTCATTTGCAGAAAAGCAAGTAAGACAAAATGAGTGAGAATAGGAAACAATAATGTGAGCATAGATGTAATTATACTTGTACGAAGAATCTTACAGATTTTTTTCTTTTACATGTGATGCAGTAGTTGACAAGTGAGTGTGTCCTTGTGTCAAATTCATGTGCACTGTGAGCAGCACAATTTCAAACTAAGCCTTAGTTTGACCTTAGTTACTAAGGTCATTAATTAAGGTCAAGCTGGCTTATTGGATCTTTTCCAAATTGTTGGCAAAGATTATTACATTTACAGTACCTACATGCAGGCTGTATTACAATGAATGTACAGTAAAAGGTACTTGGTCTACTACCCCAGCCAGAATATACATGTAATAGAAGAAGAATGAGAACAGAAAACACATCTAGGATTTTGTTAAGGCTTAAAAGCGCATTCGTAAAATGTGAAATTATAAAAACCAAAATTCCCCCCTTTAAAATGCCAAATTCCCCCCTAGGGGGAATTCCCCCCAGGTTGGGAACCACTGCTCTAAGCCCTTTTCTTGTCATGTGCTTTTGGCAAAACCTTTTCCAGCTCCATGCTAACTTGACGACTAAACAATACGATACTGTAGAATAAATCAACTAGTTTCCATGGTATGCATGTTTTGGTGAAATTTCTTATATTTATCGAATGGCATAATTCAAAATATATTTTGTAGTCAAAGAAGACCCAAACCAGCAGAAGACAGAAGAATAATAGGGTTGTTGCAACCATGGGAACAAAAAACGTAACAGTTGCATATATTTTATGGTTTTTCTTTGGATGGCTTGGTGTACATCAATTCTACGTACGCCGAGATCGCCACGCATTTTTCACATGGGCAACTGTAGGTGGAGTTTTTGGCATCAGCTGGCTACGAGATTTGTTTTACATTCCAACATATGTTACCGATGTTAATCAATCTGATGACGATTATGCAAAGCGGCAGCAAGAGAAAGTGAATGCTGGTCAAAAACCTAGTCTTGGATTCTGTCGCTGGGCTGCATGTGTTGTATTAGGCTATATTTTTTCTTTACTGCCATATACAGCTCTCTGGAAAGAGGATCTACACAGCCGATACATAAACGCCCTAGCAGTGTTGTGTCACATTCTTGCCAGCTTAGGTGAGTCATTCGTCAACCGCTCAAACGCCTAGTTAATAAATACTTTGCTAATTCTGGTTATAGAAAAGGTATTCTAGTTGACTCGCTAGAAAAAACTAAGTGTGATATCTCATTATGGCCTACATTGCAGAGACAGACAGACAGACAGAGTAGAGAGTGTTACTGTCTGATATGGTACCTGTAATCTTTATTGTGAACGTGTTATAGTTCTGTGCAAATAACTTGTTTTTAAATAATAATGCAATAACCTTGTTTCTTAAAAGATTTTCTCGGAAGATAATTTGTTGGTCGTTTTCACTGAATTATATTTGTTATTCTGATTCACCCTATACAAAAGATGAAGTTTTGCTATTTACTTAACAGAATAGATATGTATTTACGGAAAACAACTATAGTGAAGCTTAAGGCATCTAGTATAACTATATCCTTGTATTTATATATAGTTATATATATTATATATAATATATTATAATATATAATGTAATTGTATATTATATTACAAATTATTATAATATGTTATAACTATATTATATATAATATATATTATATATAAGTTATATAATACAGTTATATATGAGTATGTTATATAACTTTATATAATATAGTTATTTAACTGTATATATAACTATATTATATAAAGTTATATAAACTATAATATAATTATATATTGACTGACATTTCAATAGGAATGCTTATAATGGCCTATAATATATTATAACTATATTATATATAATATATATAAGTTATATAATATAGTCATATATAAGTATATTATATAACTATATATGATATAGTTATATAACTATATTATATAAAGTTATATAAACTATGATATAATTATATATTGACTGAAAGTTCAATAGGAATGCTTATAATATATTATAACTATATTATATATAATATATATAAGTTATATAATATAGCTATATATAAGTATATTATATATTTATATATGATATAGTTATATAACTATATTATATAAAGTTATATAAACTATGATATAATTATATATTGACTGACATTCCAATAGGAATGCAAGTTATATAAACTATGATACAATTATATATTGACTGACATTTCAATAGGAATGCTGTCGTAACGACCGTTAGATTTTTCAGTTGCTACATGCTAGTTTATAGCATTTCACACCTGTCATATTTAGTCAGTAAATAGTGCAGTTTATTCCATTCATTATTTCAGGAGTGTATTTAGTCAGCAATGAGGGACATCTTGAAGTGTCCCTTGTGTGGTGCTTGCTCAGTTCGGCTATTGTCCTTCCTCTAACTCTGCTCTATGGACATGAACATATCTTCTATGCTTCACTCGCATCCAGCAGTTGCGCAAACTATACGGTCAAATGGAGAATGCGACGAAGACGGTCAGGTCTTTGTAAAAGACTGTTTTGCCTCAGTCTTATTGGGGCTATCTACTTAGGTGAGTAATTGTCAGAGAGAGTAACTGTCAAGAAAAGCACTTTACTGAGGTTGTCATAAAGCAGGTGCAGGCAGTCCATCAGTATTTTTTAAGAGCAAGGTTCTAATGTAATAATAGTACTGTATGGTATTTTCGACATTCTTGATTTGGGCAGCAAAGCATGAAGTTGAAAGGCCTTTGCAGGAGAGCCTGTACATAGTTCTATTTTGGTTGGTTTAACAAGTAAATGTTATCATATACATTCCGCATTTATCAGGTACTTGGTTAGAGCTTCAGTAGCCATGCATATCTACATGTATATTCACTAAGGATTACCAGTTACGTAGTTTTGACAGCATGTATGTGTATGTTGTAACACAAAAGCACAGCACATTTACTACGGCTGGCTGTGCCCTCTGTCTTTTAACTAAATGGGATCAAAGCTAAAATATGTTTTGCTATAACGAATAGTTTAAACTGGTTAATACGGTGTTGAACCTCTGTGTGCTATTTTGTGTTCCTGATGAAAATTATTGCACCCTATAAACTCCCAAACTGATCACCGCTGTCAATAAGTATGATATTATTAGAATCGGCATCACTTAGAGATAGCCTTAATTCCAAATATTTTATGTAGCTTTGACCATCTAGCGACCACATGTGACAATTTAATAACTATCAAACTATGTACATATTCGATATATCAACTTTTGTGTGTTGGTACCTCCTTGTCTACAAGCTCATGCTAGAATTTTTATAGGTAGCAAATTGTTACAAGACCTTCCAGTTTGCCATGTAGGGAAATGAACTTTTTTTGTAATTTGACTTAACAAATGTGAAACATTTGTTTTAGCTGAACTAATGTTATGGTTGAACTCATACACATTTACTTTGCATTAAATTTTCAAATTACCTGAACACAAAATGCCGATATGATATACGTAAAGTGCATCTGTATTCTGTGTGTGCCACTAAGTGGTTGAAGGATGGGTCCTATTTAATCTCCTATCATTTTTCTCTTTTTGCAAATGGTACCACCTTACACACAGACAGTGATTTACCATTGTGTTGCCAGTGTAGGAGGTCTCATGAAAAATATAAAGTTGTTGCTGGACATTGTTTTGGCATTTTTATCTGCTTAAGCTGTTCTAAGTTGAGCTTTGTTTTATGCAGTTTATAAATTATATTTGTGTCGATGCTGAGCTCTGCGTATTTCATCCAAGTTAGGTGTGTAGTGCTACAGAATTTCTCTTTCGACTTCTAATTTTATAAAAATGGTCATGCTAATGGAGAGTGTGCAACTAGATGATGAATCAAATAGACGGGTACATATGTCAAACCACTAGCCTGATAAAATGAAAGACCCAGAAATACACAAAATAGTGACACCACAAATTTCAACTTGATGCGTTTGCTAGACGACATTCAGAGAAACAACACAGAGTTCACAAAATAGAAGGCATCATTATGAGAAGTGCATAAACTTAATTTTTACAAAACTTTAAAAAAATTCTATTCCCTATCAATCATGAGTTGTATTTTACTGATTATCCCCCATGCAATACTGTCTGCATGACTATCAATTTGCAAACAATTGTTTTGCAATAATGACGAACTGACTTCTTGCTGCTACCAAATCCTACATCTGCAAGTATAAAACCACATCATTGTGAATTAGTATTCATTGCCTTTTATAAATTCTAAACTTAGTTAAACAAAGCATTTTATGAGCAATCCACGGGATGTCATGTGATCTAGATTTGGCAGTTCCTTTGGGAAATCGACATCACTAGAATTGTTGTATTTGGTTGAAGAAATGCTCGATTAATAAGACATTTTCATTTGTATCAATTCATTAAAACTTGACCCAACAACAGCTTCAATATGATACCAATTATCCAAATAAGTTTAATTCATTTTTTCGTCACCAAAAGTTGTTTACTCAATATTCTGATGTTCCTATAGAAAGCTGTTTCAAAGACTATCATTTATTGCTACAGTTGTTAAATTATAAATACAACCATCAGTGTTCTGCCTCGCGGAGCCAGATGTTTAAAGAATTATTGGTTATCGTGTACTCAACATCCAGTATAGCATTAAGAACTGCCATTAATCTACCATCACATATTAGGTGCAAGCACACGTAGCTGTTTAGCTGTTCCAACAGTAAAGGAACAAAAGGTGTAAACATAGCCTTATACACATATTAACGGATTAACCACCTGAAGATGCTTCACGCCAAACTCTTTTTTCTCTCGATGCAACCTCAACTGCCACCAGAACCTCCTAACATCTTTTTACGACTTCCTACTAGCTGCAATAAACTTTGTTAAAGAATTTCTTGTGCAATGTGATTAGTTGAACCTTCCTTGTTCTCTCATCTCCAGAATCCACTGCAATTTACACTTGATAAGTGATACTTTTCAAGGAAACTATTTTTCACTGTGTATGAGACTTTCATGGTTAGCAAGATTCTCAAAAACTTTGATATTGAGAGTCTCTTGTCTACTCACAAAGGTTGATTTGTGCTACTTCATGCTGTTTCTTTCCATTTTTCTCATTCATCTTGATAATAATCAATTGTAGTCTATAGTCTTAGTCTATACACATAAATGTGAGTCTGTCGTTCAGATGTCCTGTTATAGCAAGAAGGTTTTGGGAATGAAAAACCACTTCGTACTGGAATTGAACTCGAATTCCCGTTTCTGCAGACAGGCGTGTTATCGACTACATCACACAGCCTACTTGCCATACTATGGAATAATTGTGCACATACTTATTACATCGGTTAAAATACTTGCAAAAATATGATTGGTTACTACTAGCACACTTGAAGATCATGATTGCAGGAGAGATCATGGCATGTAACATAACGATTATAAGCACAATTATAAGCACAGTTCTTATTATAGTAGAGATTTAGACTAGCTTGTTACTAGCTTAAGTTACTCAAATTCGTTGGGTAAGGAAACTTAGCCAATTGCAACTACATTACCTTCCACTATTTATAAGCCGCTTTTTTATTACCCATGCAATGCCGGGCATTCAACTAGTATTATTAGTATATTGACTGACTGTAACAATTTGCTTAGCTCTGTTAGTCTTGTCAAATTTGCAAATTAGTTTTGTTAACCTTAACTCTTGCTTATTACATCATATTACTAGGTGCTGTATCAAGCTCAGTCTACTATAATGCAACTATTACAAGCAAAGGTGAGACAGTACCATTGAGAGAAGCCGTTGAAAACTTTTTTACTTCTCCGGCATGGAAAGAGACGAAGGACACTCTCAACCAATTATACAATTACTACAAGCATCATGGATGGAAGACAATTTGGGAGGAAATAGTATCTGCAATAGATCCTCAAGGCGAGGCGCATGCTTATGAGGTATGGATTATGAGAGTTGATAACTTCTCGCAACATAGATTGTTATAGCGGAGTAGAATTGAGATATTTTAGGTCAAGAATGGGTAAGGCAATAATGGTTTAAGAAACTCACATTCTGATTAGACAAATGCAACTTATGACTTGATGATATACCAGGTAGATTTAAAATGTTGATACACATTGTAGCAGGCTGTGTAGCCCTAGTAACATCTAATTATAATGTAATCATTGTACGCAGTGCAACCTGAAAATCCTTAAACTCTACATAGCTCTCTGACTATCTAGCCATTAACATGGTCTATATTCTGCATCATTGATAGATTATCAGTCTTGTTCATGCCAGTAGTATATCACAGCGAACATGGTCGATTACCAGTTTACCACCATATGTGTGTTTTTAGGTATTGGGGGTGTCTGACTCAGCATCTTACGCTGACATCAAAAGGGCGTATAAAGCGCTGGCCCTCAAATATCACCCTGACAAGGAAAAGGATCTAGATAAGAAAGATCAGATGGCTGAGGAGTTCATGAAAGTTCAAAAGGCATATGATACACTGTCAAAGCTTAGGAATACCAGAACAGAGCGCAGTGAACTTTGAGAGTATAGAATTTTGCTCCATCATAATATTTTTATATGGAATAGCGCTTAGCATACAGAAATTTTATGGCAATGACAATAATCAAGTGATATCTTTACTTAGAATCTGCAACTTTTGTTAGTCATTGTAGCAGTTTGTACTAATTTTCTGATACCAATGCTCAGTACTGTAAAAGCAATTTAAAGTGTAAACGAATCCATTTTATCTTTGTCATGCTTTTAATTCTTGTACCACAACTATCTGTTTTGATCCAGTATACACTATTTGATGTATTCTGTATTTTAAGGTAATTTAAATTTCGGTTGTAGTCCATATACAGGTTTTTCAGCAACATTTGTTTAAATATGAGACTAGTATTAGTTACATTGCGCTTTAAATAAAGGCTTGATGCAGAATAAGTAATTCATAAACTATATGCTTTATCTCTAATAATCAACACATGCAGAAAGCAGGTTATTAAATCAAGTTTTGTGGGAGCTCATTGCGCTATGAGATACTTTGACATGATATTGAAAAATGCTTAAATCTCAGCACCAAGTTTGAAAGTGGTAATGTTCACTCTGAGAGGCTCACATAGATGTACTTGATACCAAGCTAAAGATAGTCAGTTTTAAATGGCCATTTTCAAATATAAAATGCGGCATTGTTTATGCTCGCTGCAATTGCAGACAACAAAAACTAAATATGGTGGCACCAAAATACAAACACAAAATAATGTATATATTATACTTAGTAAAAGACTACAATCGATGGTATCTACATAAATGGACAAAAAGAAACAAAGGATTTGTCTACTCACAGATATGACTGAGCAAGCAACTCCTTGAGCAAGTAATGAGTACAATTAAGTTTAGAGTTTGGTAAATGGAAAAATAACAGCATGCTTTATCAAATCATGTGAATTCCACCATTGAGTCGTCTTTCCAGATTTAACAGTGAGCAAGCAACTCTCTGAGCTTACATTGATATGAACAAGAGGCATCAATGAGTATTATTCTTGCACAAAACCAAGAATCTTCAAAAAAATTGCTTTTATAAACTAATTACTAGCCAGTGAGATGATAACTTTATGCAGATATAGAGATAAAGATGGACAGAAAGTCAAATACTATAGCATAATATGGCTGTATAAGAGTACAATGGATATATGAGGAGGCATCAGTTGGGTGGGTTCAGCACTATCTTGTCAAGAGTTAAAAACCTCTTTGTTTATCATGAATAATGCGATTGTCTTTCATAATGCAGCAATTTTACAATAATAAAGCCATGAGCAAGGAAAAATGTGGACATCTAAGGCACCATTGGCATTGTTTACTATGTATATGATAACGCAATGTTTCATCAGCATATAGGCTCATTTTACAATCAACGGTGGCTGATAGATCATTTACATAAATTAGAAACTGTGAAGGATCCTCAGACTATAAGCTCACTAGACTGGTCACGACCTACTAGCACTTGCTGTCTTTAATTGCTGAAAAAATTTTGACTTCCGTTTACGAACTGGGTATTTACCTCAAGTATTCGCTTGAGTTTGCCCATCAGATGTCGATATAAGACTTTAAATCTATTACGAAGTCTAAAATTATTGCACAAGTTGCGCCTTCCTCTTTTACATCTATAGTCAAATCAGCATATGCAGCCCACATCTGTGTCTTGCATAACACTCCAATTCTAAGCCCTTGCTGTTAACTAAACAGGTGCGAGTTCAGTTTTTCTTTTAGATAATGAAAAACAATATGCTCCATCACTTTACATGGTATGTTGGTGAGCAATATGAGGAGGGGCGATAGTTTTGAGCAACGTCATGTTCACCTCCTTTTTGTAGAGGCCGCTTATGACAACTTCTGTTGTGTAGGGAGCATTCTAAAATTCAAAAGGGCTTGGGAGATCTTTTGTAGGCATGAAGATGTGGTAGAGGAGTCAACCTATAGATCGTCTTTCCTCAAACCATCGAGTGAACGGAATTTGCCATTTTAGAAGCTGTGGATAAGGCTCTTGATTTCTTGACTTGTAACCACTGTCACACTCTCTGCAGCGGTCAGCTTAATGTCACTTTCATTAATTAGTTTAGATTAAATTAGCACTGAAAACCGTTATTCAGCATTTCTGAAAATCTTGTCGGATTCTCAATGGTTTTTCTGTCATTGGTTTTCAACTGAACACCGGACCTGTATCTAAAGCTCTGTACATGTATTGCCTTATATCGTAAGGTTTACAGATTTTGTTTGCAACACGATTTTTTCTAATCTTTGCATTCAGCCTTGTATTCACTTATCGGGCGTTTATACCTGATCAGGTGAAAAGGGTCCATCATTAATCTGTACTTGAGCCATTTATATTATCTACCTATTCCTCCATTCAGGCAACTTTTCACTTTAATAGCTTGCAGGTATCCAGCAAGCCAGTGTGCTCTTGGTCTCATCCATAAAAAGCTCGCAAATCTTAAAGCTGTCTATTTTTTTCTAGTTTGTTTTGCAAATCTTGCATGGCTTCTCTATAAAACTCAATATTCACCTCAGAGTAAAGTCTAAATCTATTTGGTAATTTTCTTTTTTGTTTCATGAGACATTGTGATTTTAGCCTAGCCGGTACAATGTAATGGTTCCTGAGACCTGGAGAAATTACATCAATGTCACAGAAAATGGACGTAGTGCAAATCAAAGCTAAGACATTACTATGGACTTGCGCTGGCTCATATACCATTTGTTGAAGATTGTTTTCCAAAGCTGAAGAAATGCACTCATTGTGGAGTTGTTCATACTTTGCACCCAGTTTTACTTCTCGCGTTCCCCAGTCGCAGTAGCATTATGGTATGGTCTTCGTATTTTTGTTTTAGCTTTTTAGTAATATATTTAAGTGCTGTAATATTCTTCAGATAAATGGGTGGTCTGTATTCGCAGCATAAAATAGCTCTATGTTTCATCTTTGCTCCAACCATTTCCACTCCGTTGCTATCAATGGGACCTTCGCTGGGCCTAGATGTTTATCTGCAGCGATATTTCACCCTAAAAACGATTTTGTCTTTTTTAAAAAGGCTTTTACTTTTATCTGCTGCAGCGCTACAAATGAGTATTGTTTTGTCTCTGAGGGTTTCTGTGAGATACACTACATTGGAGTTCGTGGTCGGAAATTGTAACTCAGTTGTTTACCTAAAGTTGATTTTGTTTCTCTGCTTGTTTGTTCTGTTGTGCTGCTTTTAAATGTCTCTAGTTTCTCAATGGCTCCTGATTTTCAATACATCGATTTCTGATCCTGAATTTAAAATCATCTAAAACTTTTTCAGATGTTTTATTTTCACCCTTGAGGCTCACTTTTGTTGTTGGCTTTCTAACTTTAACTTATTTTCCAAAAGACTTTCGGATTTTTCAGGTTTATGAAGTTGATATATTTTACAAACTCTCACTTGAAAGGATTCACTCTCAAATATTTTGAATTGAATAGTTTTTGATTCCCTGTTTTGTTTGTCCTCATTTCCAAGCTGTATGGCAGCAACAGGCTTATTCAAAAGTTTAATGCAATCTTTCCGCATAAACTCACTTACCTACTCAATATAACTGTCTTGTCTTCAGCCTCTATTACACTGTACATGATGTCATTGTTTTTCTGAATTGATTTCATTGTGTTATTTGATCATACTCTGTTTGTTTGATAGATGCTGTAGCTTGTCTGTATTCTACCTGACAAACCTGGCATAGTCTTCTTTTACATATTTGATCTCATCTGTATTTTGTTTCAGAGAGTCCACATACATTTACCACATTTACTACATACTCTCCAAAAACCAGATTTACATCCATACGCACATTACAAAAAGCCATAGGTGAGAACTTAAAATTACATCAACTAGACGTCAAAGATGCTCTGATTGACAGATATAGATATATATATATAGTTATATATATGTATATATATATATATGTATATATATATATATATATATATATATATATATATATATATATATATATATATATATATATATATATATATATATATATATATATATATATATATATATATATATATATATATATATATATATATATATATATATATATATATATATATACATGTATATATATATACTAGAAATTCCCCTGTCATACAGCCCACGACCAAAGTGATATTGGAAAAAAAGGGGACTGATAGTTGAGAAATGCAATATTAGCAGTCAAATGGCACTGCAGTGCAATAGGAGAACTGCAATGGTAGCTGCAATGGTAGCTGCAATGGTAGCTGTAATGTACTGGGTGTTATTATGTACAACAAACAGCAATAATGAAAGGAAAAGATTATATGTTTATATCTTCCCCCTGCAATAGGAGAAATGCAATATTAGAAGTAAAATGCACTGATATTATTAGAATAACCAATATTATTAATATAGTAATACAGTAATAATAGAAAACGAATGCACAATTTTGTTTACATTTCAAAATGTCATAACAACCAATATCAAGAAGTTGTGATATTTATATAGATTTTTAGAAAATCTATTTAACAAAATTATTTAGAAAAAATAATAACAGTAACATATTGCCCAACATCGGTTACTATATACTTCGATCTTGTAAATTCGAATGACTATTCTTATACTTAAATCTTAGAAAATCGAATAATTATTCTTATAATTAAACATCTTAATAATCTTATAAGATTCATTGGAAAAATATCATCATCATTCCCTTTACTTTCACTGCTTTGAACATCAGTTGGAATACCAAAGTACTCATTATAAGTGTCCAAAATGTCAGTTACTTTGAAATCAGCAAAAAAGAAACGATTACTTTTCAGTACATCTACGTTTGTTACAGAAACCTTCGGCAATTGGACAATGCCATAGACTGGTGAAATGTGCACGTTTTTCTCGTGAAATGCGCATGACTTAATGATTCTATTCTCTGTCGCACGGCCTTATCCGCGTTTTGTTGGCTGGTCTTAATTTCGATAAAAATAAGGCTTGTCAAGTTTTAATAACGGTTTTAGGCCAAATTAATCTGTCTATTTATGTATAATCCAATCAGATGGGTAAGGTTTAGGATATTGTCGACAAATTTCAAAGACTTGGTAACATAGTTAAATAGGCTTATATGTGTTTTGTATCGTTATTATACTTAAACGACTCCATTGAAAAATGGTTAAATTTGTTGATGAGATTTCGGTACAAGGGTTTGCGACAATGTTGATGAATAATTTTCGTGAGTTGTGTGCACATATGCATTTATCATAAAGCTCCCAAACAATCGCTTCACTCGTGTTTGGTCGCGGGACTATATATACAGCAGCCTCATGAATACGAAAGAACGCAAACTGATGGTGCACAACTTACATGTCATTAGAATAAGTATCTATACAGGTTTAAGCAGAGTGGACACAATTAGCACAATACTCTCGCCGAATATCTCAAAGCTACACGATATGCTGCTAGTTGTGTCGACCCATGTTTGTATAATAGAAGCATAAACAATGACCAAATCGTTATACTCTTCTGAGTTGTTGACATCATCGTGGGCAGTAACAAACAAAAACTCATTGACAACACTAAGAACACAGTACATGAGAGATTCAAAGTGGACAACAGAAATGGAGAAGTTTTTGGAGAAGTCAACTCTTGCTCTTGTTAACGCAATCAAAAGAATATTGCGTTATGTCAAGACTACTTAGTCATACACACTAACAGTTAAACCATCAGATTGTATTCTTCTCAGCTACTCTGACAGGGGTGGCGATCTAGACGGACGTCATTCTACAACCGGCTATGTATTCATGCTTGGCAACTCCGCGCCTATCAGCTGGAAATCTCACAAACAGCTAGTTGCAGCATTGTCCTCTACTGAGGCTAAATACATGGCAATGGTAGAAGCCACTAAAGAGGCTTTGCACTTGCTTCAGCTGCCAGCTTCACTAGACTTACAGCAGGGTGATACAACAAACCCATATGTAGACAATCAGAGTGCAGTTGCCTTGGCCAAGAACACAGATAAACGTCATAATTGAAGCAAACATATAGACTTACGCTACCATTTTATTCGACAACATACCGATACTGTTTACACCTACATAGACACTAACAATAACCTGGCTGATGAATTCACTAAGCCATTTGAGAAAAGCGCACACATGCGTCACAGAGACATGTTGTTTCAGCTTGAGGGGCGTGTTAACATACAAGCTTACAAACATGCATTGGTTGTATTGCAGCATATGCACGGACTCATCATTTATCCATGTACCTAATATAGAGTTACGTACCCTTTGACATTTAGTTCCAGGAGCAAACAACCTATGCTTACATTCATTACATACATTATTATTGGTAAACTGGACTAATTTACTCTTATCTAATTTGTTTTCTTTGCGTGCTTGTTATTGTATCCAACTTCCTGTTTTGCTCTAATTAAAATTCACAGCAACAACAAATTAATCAAGCTTTATTAAGTTATGGTTCAAGCTACACAGGAACCAACTAGCTCAACATTTACAGCATTATGTTTCACATTGATAAGTATCATATGTATGTAGTTAGCTTCTAATGAATCGGTAAGCATGATACCGGTAGCAACTTTTTTTAATAGCGCAAAAATATACATCTAACTATAAAAAAATCGCGGTTTATGATAGAAGTTAGCTGTAACCTTAAGTACAATTATTGTGCTAACCATACTCTGAAACATGTTGGATAATAGTGTCCCCAACAGGATGAAAACATCAAGTTTTGCCAAGAGAAAAGTAAAAGATATTCAAATAGTAAAAAGCTGACGGTGATATATCAGCATTTGCATATACATACCATGTAAAGTGATGGAGCATATTGTCTTTCATTATCTAACAGAAAAACTGAACTCGTACCTATTTAGTTAACAGCAAAGGCTTAGAATTGGAGTGTTATGCAAGATACAGGTGTGGGCTACATATGCTGATTTGACTATAGATATAGAAGAGGAAGTCACAACTTGTGCAATAATTTTAGACTTCGTAATAGATTTAAAGTCTTACATCGACATCTGGCGGGCAAACTCAAGCGAATACTTGAAGTAAATATCCAGTTTGTAAACGGAAGTCAGAATCTTTTCAGCAATTAAAGACAGCAAGTGCTAGTAGGTCGTGATCAGTCTAGTGAGCTTATAGTCTGAGGATCCTTCACAGTTTCTAATTTATGTAAATGATCTATCAGCCACCGTTGATTGTAAAATGAGCCTGTATGCTGATGAAACATCTCTTTGTCTATATATATAAATCTCAATGTTTGTCCATCCATCTGTGCAGCTATAAAGTTTTAAGAGTAAGAAACCCGCAGTGAACTGGATTAGAACTGGATTATCTTCAGACCCAACTGCGCATAGCATAACTTTATTGCTAAACCACAGAGATTAGCCTAGTCTTTACCCGCTAGCAATATATCATCCAGTATTTGCACTCATGCATAACTCACCATTCATTCAAACAACCTAGCAATCGCTTACACACATAAGGAACCTAATGCACACGGATATATTACTTACTCTAACACACGCATCACATTCATTCTCCTAGACATCAAGGTAATTACTATAGCATCATTTGCTTCATCATAAATTGCCTTCGTAGGCCTACATCTAAATCTTGAGAAATCTTAGTAGAGTTAATTTTAACTAGCAAGCATTTTATGAAAGGAAGGTTGTCAAAAATAGAAAACTGTAATCAAGCCTCAGCTAACATAGCGTGATAAAGATCTGCCCACAACTAAAAATGATTAATTTGTCAGCCTGCCCTGTAAGCAAAATAGACAGTCCAAATCGTGACAAACCTTCCATAGTAGTCAAGTGGTTGCTAGCGGCACTGTAATAGCACTAGAAAGTGAATCAAGTTTAATTTCGATTAAGTTCGATTAAGTTCTATTAAGTTCGATTAAGTTCTATTAAGTTCTATTAAGTTGCAAAGAAGGTTCTGACAATTAGTTTTAGTTGTAAAACTTTTAATTAATGAAATCGATTGGTAAAACACGCTTGAACTAAAAATAAGTTTTAGATCATGTTTTTTTAACACATTTTATTGTAGATATTTAGGCTACAGAACTGGACATACTAACAGGGTTTAAGATTTTTATGTTAGAGCATATTAGATTTATAGAAGGTAGTTAATTTATTTTGTACTTCATTTCTAGCGGTTTTTAATAAAGTTGTGAATCTGTATTTTTTTTTGGCTAATGTGAGTCTGGTATAACTAGCTGTCTTAATACGAAATAGTTACCTGCGTATTCTTATCAATAAGAAAGAAAATATTGGATTCTTAACTATTGGATTCTGGTTAAATATGCTCTCCAGAATTATCGCTAACCTTAGTTTTCCTGAAATATGCTTATTTAAAAGAGGTCATTATGCCATAGCCTATCTTTATCTTACTTCAGCTAATGTCGGCCTGCAAACATTGCTATCCCATAACAAAGATAATAAATCAGTGTCTGCCAAGTAAATAAAATAAAAAACCATGCTATGTTCTGTAAAGCGGTAGGATGGATGCGCATAAGGAGTCTTTATATATAAATGTGCAAATCTTCATTTTTCACTTGCAACTGGCAAATGCAAAATACACGCATATTCAAAAGGCTGATAAATTTTCAGCAAGGGAGAAGGGAAACGCCTGTAAGGCTTCGGCTTATTCATAATAATTTTAATGGCACAGTTGTGAGGAAAACTAGCGCTTCATCTCACGCAAGAAAAAATCTGACCTCAGATTTTAGTAATTTGTAATAATTACATTAGAACGTAGTTGACTCTATTATATCGTAATTAATGGATAGCTTTGGTAAAGTACTAGAGGCATCTGATCTGGAAAGTTGACCAATGATTGAATTAGACGTGCCTCATAAGCAACTAAGTGAATGCGCTTTGGCTATATGATATAGATTAATTAGTCACTAACATCTCAGCTAACATATACTTTTAGTTGGTCCCACAATAAATATGTTAATTATCTACCTGCCCAATAGATTATACTGACCAAATAAATATTTCAGATAACTAAGCAACTAGATATGAATACAGATATAGATGTTAGATTTACTAGAAGATGCTATTAAAAGCTGAAATAAAAGGGAAATGTATTAATAAAAATAGATTCAAGCTTGGCATGCAAAAGGTTGGGATATCCAGCATCTCCACCAGAAATGTTATGGGTGGATGTGGAGAAATTATGCTATGCATAACTAATCCAAATCCACACACAACATCAGTGTTAAATTTGCTTTGTCATTTTATTCTATTTTAACTACGTTCAGTTTGTGTACTTTTGCTTTGTCATGTGAGAACTAATTTGGTTATTACTGGTCAGGTACAAGTGAAGGTGTTAAGCTGCTGTAGGCCTAAGCAATACTGATATTTACCAGTAAAAGTTAATTCTTTATTCTATAAGTTCAACAATTAAAATACACAACTAACAAAATTCTAAACAATAATATTAATGACAAAAGGTTAAAACAGCTAATAAAAGTTACACCCTTACTCGAACGGTCGTTCATGTTTGCTTGCTCGGTCTATACTGCTGCGAGTTTCGATAGTCAGATGAGAGTCATGGCAGTCCTTATATGTAGAGGCTCGGTAGTTGAGATAGGGAAGTAGAAAAGGATCAGCTGATGATGAAAAAAGAGGCTCCATAGGTAGAGGGAAGAGATAGAAGCTCCAGAGGCAGAGGGAAGAGAGAGAGAGAGAGAGAGAGGCAGAGAAACACGCCTCAGCAGGCAGAGGGAGCCTCAGCAGGTCCTTGAGAAGCGATAGATGGATCCATCTGGTAGATAGACAGACTTGAGTCGTTGTAGCTGTTCTCTTTTATAGATGTCTCTGTTAGCCTGTGAGAAGGTTTTTAGGCCATCAGGTTCTGTTCCTTATGTTGCAGAGGGTTAGCAATTGAGTGAACTTGTCTTAAGTACTTCATGAGAGTATAACGATTGGAAGCAATGACTAACTCGAATTGTCTCAGTCGTGTCTGGTACAGGTTTAATATCATTTAATGGTTTTCTGGCATGTCAATTGATGTGTCTTTCCTCATGGGTTACATCCACAGGAGGTTTCTAAGCTGCTCTTAATTGAGTATATGATGATTGTCTTTATTGCTCATCCTCTAATGTGTTAGGTGTCATCTTCATTGTAATATTGCGTATGTCTCCGGTGTTTAGTCGTTTCTCCATTATGCTATCTGGATTCGTTCATACTTCTATACAACACAATCACGAATCATTTTACTTTGTTGAACAAGTTGTTCAAAAAAGTAAGATGGTCCATGGCTCTTCTTTACTGTTTCCTCCTTGCAAGTGTAGTAGATTTGGTTGGGGGCATTTTATTTCATGTAGCAGCTGTGAGGGAAAAATATTCTACTTTGTCCCATAAGTAACAGATGAGAATTTTACCATTTCTGTCAGGATTTCTAATAGTAATGGTAGATTGGGCTACTCTACTACTGTGAAATGAAGAGCTTTTAGTTCAATGGGTCCTTTGCAAGTCGTTACTATCAAAAAACAAAATATACGCGTCTGTACTCACTGAGCTAAAAGCTGTAACAGAGAGAATTAGAGATCTCGCCTTTTGGTCTCGCTTTTTCCGTGCCCCTTTTCGGTCAAGGGTGGAGTTACAGCGAGTCGATTATATTACACCTCCCTTTGTTTGACCATAGCGGCTTGCTGAGGATGTTCATCTGGATTCTGGGAGATACCATGAAGCCTAGTCTTCTGCAGCTTGTATAGTCTGTAAGCGACTATTTGCTTATCTTCTGCACATTCGAGTGCACATGGGAATACATGAGTTTCTCCTAGAGTCTGGTGCCTTTGTTGGTAGAACTTGGTAGTTCTCCCTTACACCTCAATAGTGCACTGATACACCGAGTATTCCTGGAAATACAAAGTTTCACAGCGGAGTCTAGGAACTCTCCTTTAGAAAGGGTTGAGAGTCTGAAGTCTCTTTAAATATTGCTGAGAATCTGAAATCTTTCCCGATATTAATTTGAGGGTTTTCAAAAATTAAACTGTGGTTTTGTCAGGCTCGAGTAACTGTGGTTTTGCTAGGCTCGAGTTTTGCCAGGCTCGTCTATGGTATTCATGTTTTTCTCTCGATAGCCCATGAACCAGGGTCTCTTTGGCTCTGGTTGTTAGAGGTCAGCTGCTCAGCACAATCCCTTTCAGAGATAAGGTCTCAAGATACAGTCGCCAGCTCATTGCAGTCGTCCGTGAGCAGGTTTTCAACTGCAGTCAACTGTTTATCGCGGTCTCCTGCTCTCAGGTACGCTGTTCGTTGACTGCCTGCAACTCTCTCTCAAAATTCGTCTGAGGACCAGGGCTCTTTGATTGTTGCTCGGATGTTTTCCAGGATGAAGACATCATCGGGATGCGTTGCCTGCCATGAGTCGGCTATGGGGTGGCCGGTGGCTCGGGAGGTCATCTCAAGTCGGTTACTACCACCCTCTTTTGCTCCCCGTTGACCTGATGTCTGTCCTCCCTTTTTGGAGGCATTTCCTGTAGGTGCTGAAAGTCTGGAGGGGGCGTTCGCCTTTCCTCCTCTCCTTCTTGTTAAGGCCTGGCAAACGTCCACTGTATGGTCTTTTTCCCACACATGTTACAGACCATCCGAAGACACCACTTCCTCTTACGTCTCTCCTGTCTGCCCTTTTGGCATTTGACATGAGTGCACTGGTCAATCGTGTGAAAGGTTTTCCACATCTCAAACATCTCAGGCAGTTTTCTCCTAAATGGTCACCTGAGTTCTTGAAGTGGAGGTTAGGACAGTTCATAATTGTTTTCGAGTTTTGTAGATTTGAAAGTAGGAATCTAAAAAAAAGGAGGACATTATTTATAATATAGAAAATCATCGTGCCTCTTCCTTTTGACAGTTTGACCATTTCTGGTTACTCTGTCACTGGTCTCAGCAACAGGGTTTGCAGGCAAAAGGGCATGATTTTCCTCATTACCAATCCGACTACTACTACTAGTTTGCTCTGCTTCTACGAGTCTCTCAGGCAAAACATCACCCTCAGTTTAGCGGTCAGGGAAAATTTTGTCTATTAAGTCTAAATCACTTTCTCGCTATCAGCCATGCTCTGGTTAGCAGACAGTTTTTTATGGTAACCAGCAATACTATAAGTACCCTCACCACAAGCATTAGTAAGATTTAGTAACATTTGCTGGTAAGATAGCCAACAGAGCAGAAGTTGAATTCACACAGATTAGTTCTCTTAAATATTGTGCACATTTTATTCTGCGTCTCACTTTTGCAGTGAGCTTAGATTAACCACAGGCTTGTTACTCCTGATAAGCAGGAGCTAGTGTGCATTGCTTAAATGTGGTATTTCAACTGCTTTGCACTGCTTAACCAATGCTGTGACTAGCTGACTTTGGAGTGTGCGAATATCCCCGTCTATATATAGGGGGAGAGAGGCTAGGTTGGTGGTATGGAGGTAGCTGGTGATGGGTAGTAGAGTTCCCTGCCTCATCTCTGTCATGAGAATAGCCATTCAATACATATGATAGCTTTAGGCTATAGTGAGTAGCTGAGCTTATCTGCTTTTGGCCCGACAGGTGGAACTCCAGCAGTACGCTGACTTAGCACTGATTACAGCAGGCTGGGTTATAATACTGGAGTTACCTACTCTTGTGGCATAACTTTTTTTTATACAGGGTTAAGCAAAAATTTGCAACAGTTCGCCTATATGTGGAATGTATCCTTTTATGTGATTGGGTCTACTACGATGCTTAATCATTTACTATTTCAGTTTTTTTTAAATGACACGCTGCAGTGTTTTACTGAGCTGGAAACTACAACAGCAATGTTATTACCTATTCACCTACTATTATATAATAAATTGAGGAGTTTTTAATGAATAATAACTGTTTGAATAGGCTTTGTTGGCCACTTGAAGTTGAACCTAATTCACGTCTGTGGCTTTTTGAAACTCTAAGCCCTTTTCTTTTCGTGTGCTTATGGCAATACCTTTTCCAGCTCTCTGCTAATTTAAGGACTAAACAATACGATACTGTAGAATAAATCAACTAGTTTCCATGGTATGCATGTTTTGGTGAAATTTCTTATATTTATCGAATGGCATAATTCAAAATATATTTTGTAGTCAAAGAAGACTCAAACTAGCAGAAGACAGAAGAATAATAGGGTTGTTGCAACCATGGGAACAAAATACGTAACAGTTGCATATATTTTATGGTTCTTCTTTGGATGGCTTGGTGTACATCAGTTCTACGTACGCCGAGATCGCCATGCATTTTTCACATGGGCAACTTTAGGTGGAGCTTTTGGCATCAGCTGGCTGCGAGATTTTTTTTACATTCCCACATATGTTACCGATGCTAATCAATCTGATGTCGATTATGCAAAGCGGCAACAAGAGAGAGTGAATGCTGGTCAAAAACCTAGTCTCGGATTCTGTCGCTGGGCTGCGTGTGTTGTATTAGGCCATAATTTTTCTTCACTGCTATATACAACTTTCTGGAATGAGGATCTACACAGCCGATACATATACGCCCTAGCAGTGTTGTGTCACATTCTTGCCAGCTTAGGTGAGTCATTCGTCAACCGCTCAAACGCCTAGTTAATAAATACTTTGCTAATTCTGGTTGTAGAAAAGGTATTCTAGTTGACTCGCTAAATAAAACCAAGTGTGATATCTCATTATGGCCTTCATTGCAGAGACAGACAGACAGACGGAGTAGAGAGTGTCACTGTCTGATATGGTGCCGGTAGTCTTTATTGTGTATGTGTTATAGTTCTGTGCAAATAACTTGACTCATTTTTTTAATAATTTTTTGGAAGACAAACAAAGAATAATTGTTGGTCATGTTCAATGAACTCTATTTGTTATTTTGATCTACCCTATACGAAAGATCAAGTCCAGTATTTGTTATCTGCAAATACTGAACTTAATCTAACAGCTTAACAGCATAGATATGTATTTACAGAAAACCACTGTAGAGAAGCTTAAGTATAATTATATCATTGTGACTATCATTTCAATAGAAATGTTGTGGTAATGAAGGTTATATTTTTTAGTTTCTAATTACTAGTTTATCACATTTCACACCTGTCATATTTAGTCAGTAAATAGTGCAGTTTATTCCATTCATTATTTCAGGAGTGTATTTAGTCAGCAATGAGGGACATCTTGAGGTGTCCCTTGTGTGGTGCTTGCTCAGTTCGGCTATTGTCCTTCCTCTAACTTTGCTCTATGGAGACGTATATAGCTTCTATGCTTCACTCGCATCCAGCAGTTGCGCAAACTATACGGTCAAATGGAGAATGCGACGAAGACGGTCAGGTCTTTGTAAAAGACTGTTTTACCTCAGTCTTATTGGGGCTATCTACTTAGGTGAGTAATTGTCAATGAGAGAGTAGTTGTCAAGGAGAGCACCTTACTGAGCTTGTCATAAAGCAGGTGCAGGCTTGTCGGTCCACCAGCATTTATTAAGAGCAAGGTTCTAATGTAATAATAGTACCGCATGGTATTTTCGACATTCTTGATTTGGGCAGCAAAGCATGAAGTTGAAAGGCCTCTGCAGGAGAGCCTGTACATAGTTCTATTTTGGTTGGTTTAACAAGTAAATGTTATCATATACATTCCGCATTTATCAGGTACTTGGTTAGAGCTTCAGTAGCCATGTACATGTATATCTACATGTATATTCACTAAGGATTACCAGTTTTGTAGTTTTGACAGCATGTATGTGTATGTTGTAACACAAAAGCACAGCACATTTACTACGACTGGCTGTACCCTCTGTCTTTTAACTAAATGGGATCAAAGCTAAAATATGTTTTGCTATAACGAATAGTTTAAACTGGTTAATACGGTGTTGAACCTCTGTGTGCTATTTTGTGTTCCTGATGAAAATTATTGCGCCCTATAAACTCCCAAACTGACCACCGCTGTCAATAAGTATGATATTATTAGAATTGGCATCACTTGGAGATAGCCTTAATTCCAAATATTTTATGTAGCTTTGACCATCTAGCGACCAGATGTGACAATTTAATAACTATCAAACTATGTACATATTCGAAATATCAACTTTTGTGTGTTGGTACCTCCTTGTCTACAAGCTCATGCTAGAATTTTTATAGATAGCAAATTGTTACAAGACCTTCTAGTTTGCCATGTAGGAAAACTCTTTTATCATTCCATTTAACAAATGTGAAGCATTTGTTTTAGCTGAATTAATACTATGATTGAACTCATCCACATTTACCTAGCATTAAGTTTTCAAATTACCTGAACACAAAAACGCTGATGTGATATATGTAAAATGCATCTGTATTCTGTGTGTGCCACCAAGTGGTTGAAGGAAGGTTATTATGTAATCTATCATTTTTCTCTTTTTGCAAATGGTACCACCTTACACACAGACATGATGATTTACCATTGTGTTGCCAGTATAGGATGTCTCATGAAAAATATAAAGTTGTTGCTGAACATTGTTTTGGCATTTTTATCTGCTTAAGCTGTTTTAAGTTGAGCTTTGTTTTATGCAGTTTATAAATTATATTTGTGTCGATGCTGGGCTCTGCGTATTTCATCCAAGTTAGGTGTGTAGTGCTACAGAATTTCTTTTGAATTCTAATTTTATAAAACTGGTCATGCTAATGGAGAGTGTGCAACTAGATGATGAATCAAATAGATGAGTACATATATCAAACCACTAGCCTGATAAAATGAAAGACCAGAAATGCATGAACCTAATGACACCACAAATTTCAACTTGATGCGTTTGCTAGACGACATTCAGAGAGACAACAGAGTTCACAAAATAGAAGGCATCATTATGAGAAGTGCATAAACTTAATTTTTAAAAAACTTTAAAAAAATTCTATTCCCTATCAATCATGAGTTGTATTTTACTGATTATTCCCCATGCAATACTGTCTGCATGACTATCAATTTGCAAACAATTGTTTTGCAATAATGACGACTGACCTCTTCTTGCTGCTACCAAATCCTACATCTGCAAGTATGAATTAGTATTCATTGCCTTTTAGAAATTCTAAACTTATATAAACAAAGCATTTAGTAAGTAATCCTTGAGATGTCATGTGATCTAGATGTGGCAATACCTTTGGGAAATCGACATCACTAGAATTGTTGTATTAGGTTGGAGAAATGCTCAATTAATAAAACATTTTCATTTGTATCAGTTCATTGAAACTGACCCAACAACAGCTTGAATATGATATTAATTATCCAAATAAGTAATTCATTTTTTTGTCACCAAGAGTTGTTTACTCAATATTCTGATGTTTCTATAGAAAGCTGTTT
The DNA here is from genome assembly GCF_963576615.1 of Watersipora subatra. Taxonomy (NCBI): domain Eukaryota; kingdom Metazoa; phylum Bryozoa; class Gymnolaemata; order Cheilostomatida; family Watersiporidae; genus Watersipora; species Watersipora subatra. Next base: position 64,953,901 of record NC_088710.1, read on the forward strand.
CAAAGACTATCATTTATTGCTACAGTTGTTAAATTATAAATACAACCACCAGTGTTTTGCCCTTGCGGAGCCAGATGTTTAAAGAATTATTGGTTACCGCGTACTCAACATTCAGTATAACATTAAGAACTGCCATTAACCTACTATCACATATTAGGTGCAAGCACAGGTAGCTGTTTAGCTGCTCCAACAGTAAAGGGACAAAAGGTGTAAACATAGCCTTATACACATATTAACGAATTAACCACCTGAAGATGCTTCACACCAAACTCGTTTTTCTTTTGATGCAAGCTCAGCTGCCATCAGAACCTCCTAAGATATTTTTACTACTTCCTACTAGCTGCAAGAAACTTTGTTAAAGAATTTTTAGTGCATTATGATTAGTTGAACCTTCCTTGTTCTCTCATCTTCAGAATCGACAGCAATTTACATTTGTTGAAGTGATACCTTTCAAGCTAACTATCCCTCACTTTGCATGAGACTTTCATAGTTAGCAAGATTCTCAAAAACCTTGATATTTAGAGTCTCTTGTCTACTCACAAAGGTTGATTTCTGCTACTTCATGCTGTTTCTTCTCATTTCTTTTATTTATCTTGATAATAATCAATAGTATTCTATAGTCCTAGTCTATACACATAAATGTAAGTCTGTCGGTCGTATGCACTGTTATAGCAATAAGGTTTTAGGAATGAAAAACCGTTGCGCACTGGAATTGAACTCGAATTCCCGTTTCTGCAGACAGGCGTGTTATCCACTACATCACACAGTCTACTTGCTATACTATGGAATAATTGTGCACATACTTAATACATCGGTTAAAATACTTGCAAAAATATGATTGTTTATTACTAGCGCACTTAAAGATCATGATTGCAGAAAAGATCATGGCATGTAACATAACGATTATAAGCACAATTATAAGCACAGTTCTTATTATAGTAGAGATTTAGACTAGCTTAAGTTAATAGCTTAAGTTACTAGCTTAAGTTACTAGCAAATTTGTTGGGTAAAGAAACTTGGCCAACTGCATTACCTGCTACTGTTTATAAGCTGCTTTTTTATTACCCATGCAATGCCGGGCATTCAACTAGTATTATTAGTATATTGACTGACTGTAACAATTTGCTTAGCTCTGTTAGTCTTGTCAACTTGGCTAAATAGTCTCCTTAACCTTAACTTTTGCTTATTACTTCATATTACTAGGTGCTGTATCAAGCTCAATCTTCTATAATGCAACTATTACAAGCAAAGGTGAGACAGTACCATTGAGAGAAGCCGTTGAAAACTTTTTTACTTCTCCGGCATGGAAAGAGACAAAGGACACTCTCAACCAATTATACAATTACTACAAGCATCATGGATGGAAGACAATTTGGGAGGAAATAGTATCTGCAATGGATCCTCAAGGAGAGGCGCATGCTTATGAGGTATTGATTATGAGAGTTGATAACTTCTCGCAACATAGCGATTGTTATAGCTGATTAGAATTGAGATATTTTTGGTCAAGAATGGGTAAGGCAATAATGGTTTAAGAAACTCACATTCTGATTAGACAAATACAACTTATGACTTGATGATATACCAGGTAGATTTATCATGTCAATACACATTGTAGCAGGCTGTGTAGCCCTAGTAACCTCAAACTATAATGTAATCATTGTATGCAGTCCAACCTGAAAATCCTTAAACTACATAGCTCTCTGACTATCTAGCCATTAACATGGTCTATATTCTGCATCATTGATATGCTATCATTCTTGTTCATGCCAGTAGTATGTCACAGCCAACATGGTCGATTACCACCATATGTGTGTTTTTTAGGTATTGGGGGTGTCTGACTCAGCATCTTACGCTGACATCAAAAGGGCGTATAAAGCGCTGGCCCTCAAATATCACCCTGACAAGGAAAAGGATCTAGATAAGAAAGATCAGATGGCTGAGGAGTTCATGAAAGTTCAAAAGGCATACGATACACTGTCCAAGCTTAGGAATACCAGAACAGAGCGCAGTGAACTTTGAGAGTATAGAATTTTGCTCCATCATAATATTTTTTATATGGAATAGCGCTTAGCATACAGGAATTTTATGGCGATAGCAATAATCAGGTGATATCTTTACTTAGAATCTGCAACCTTTCTTAGTCATTGTAGCAGTTTGTACTAATTTTCTGATACCAATGCTCAGTACTGTAAAAGCAATTTAAAGTGTAAGCGAATCAATTTTATCTTTGTCATGCTTTTAATTCTTATACCATATAACTATCTGTTTTGATCCAGTATACACTATTTAATGTATTGTGTATTTTAAGATAACGTAAAGTTCGGCTGTAGTCTGTATACAAGTTTATTTGCAACATTTGTTTAAATAGGAGACTAGTATTAGTTACATGTGCGCTTTAAATAAAGGCTTTATGCAGAATAGGTAATTCATAAATTATATGCTTTATCTCTGATTATCAACACATGCAGAAAGCAGGTTATTAAATCAAGTTTTGTGAGAACTCATTGCACTATGAGATACTTTGACATGATATTGAAAGATGCTTAAATCTTAGCACCAAGTTTGCAAGTGGTAATGTTTACTCCGAGATGCTCACATAGATGTTCTTGACACCAAGGTAAAAATAATCAAAGTTTTAAATGGCGATTTTCAAGCATAAAATGCGGCAATGTCTACGCTCGCTGCGTTTGCAAACAACAAAAACTAAATATGGTGGTACCAAAATACAAACACAAAATTATGTATATATTATACTTAGTAAAAGACTACAATCGCTGGTATCTAAATAGACAAAAAAAACAACAATAGACTTGTCTACTCACAAATATGGCTGAGCAAGCAACTCCTTTAGCAAGTAATGAGTACAACTAATTTCAGTTTAGCAAGTGGAAAAAACAACAGCGTGCTTTACCAAATCATGTGAATTCCACAATTGATCTGCCTTCTCAGATTTAGCAGTAAGCAAGCAACTCTTTGAGCTTACATTAATATGAACAAAAGGCATCAATGAGTATTATTCCTGCATAAAATCAAGAATCTTCAAAAAACTTGCTCTTACAAACTAATTACTAGCCAGTGAGATGATAACTTTATGCAGATATAGAGGTAAGGATGAACAGAAAGTCAAATACTATAGCACAATATGGCTGTATAAGGGTACAATGTATATATGAGGAGGCATCAGTTGGGTGGGCTCAGCACTATCTTGTCAAGAGTTAAAAACCTCTTTGTTTATCATGAATAATGCAATTGTCTTTCATAATGCAGCAATTTTACAATAATAAAGCCATGAGCAAGGAAAAATGTGGACATCTAAGGCATCATTGGCATTGTTTACTATGTATATGATAACGCAATGTTTCATCAGCATATAGGCTCATTTTACAATCAACGGTGGCTGATAGATCATTTACATAAATTAGAAACTGTGAAGGATCCTCAGACTATAAGCTCACTAGACTGATCACGACCTACTAGCACTTGCTGTCTTTAATTGCTGAAAAGATTCTGACTTCCGTTTACAAACTGGATATTTACCTCAAGTATTCGCTTGAGTTTGCCCGCCAGATGTCGATGTAAGACTTTAAATCTATTACGAAGTCTAAAATTATTGCACAAGTTGTGACTTCCTCTTCTATATCTATAGTCAAATCAGCATATGTAGCCCACACCTGTATCTTGCATAGCACTCCAATTCTAAGCCTTTGCTGTTAACTAAATAGGTACGAGTTCAGTTTTTCTGTTAGATAATGAAAGACAATATGCTCCATCACTTTACATGGTATGTATATGCAAATGCTGATATATCACCGTCAGCTTTTTACTATTTGAATATCTTTTACTTTTCTCTTGGCAAAACTTGATGTTTTCATCCTGTTGGGGACACTATTATCTAACATGTTTCAGAGTATGGTTAGCACAATAATTGTACTTAAGGTTACAGCTAACTTCTATCATAAACCGCGATTTTTTTATAGTTAGATGTATATTTTTGCGCTATTAAAAAAAGTTGCTACCGGTATCATGCTTACCGATTCATTAGAAGCTAACTACATACATATGATACATATCAATGTGAAACATAATGCTGTAAATGTTGAGCTAGTTGGTGCCTGTGTAGCTTGAACCATAACTTAATAAAGCTTGATTAATTGGTTGCTCTTGTGAATTTTAATTAGACCAAAACAGGAAGTTGGATACAATAACAAGCACGCACAGAAAACAAATTAGATAAGAGTAAATTAGTCCAGTTTACCAATAATGTATGTAATGAATGTAAGCAGAGGTTGTTTACTCCTGGAACTAAATGTCAAAGAGTACATAACTCTATATTAGGTACATGGATAAATGATGAGTCCGTGCATATGCTGCAATACAACCAATGCATGTTTGTAAGCTTGTATGTTAACATGCCCCTCAAGCTGAAACAACATGTCTCTGTGACGCATGTGTGCGCTTTCCTCAAATGGCTTAGTGAATTCATCAGCCAGGTTATTGTTAGTGTCTATGTAAGTGTAAACAGTATCGGTATGTTGTCGAATAAAATGGTAGCGTAAGTCTATATGTTTGCTTCAATTATGATGTTTATCTGTGTTCTTGGCCAAGGCAACTGCACTCTGATTGTCTACATATGGGTTTGTTGTATCACCCTGCGGTAAGTCTAGTGAAGCTAGGAGCTGAAGCAAGTGTAAAGCCTCTTTAGTGGCTTCTACCATTGCCATGTATTCAGCCTCGGTAGATGACGATGCTGCAACTAGCTGTTTGTGAGATTTCCAGCTTATAGGTGCGAAGTTGCCAAACATGAATACATAGCCTGTTGTAGAATGATGTCCGTCTAGATCGCCACCCCTGTCAGAGTGGCCAAGAAGAGTACAATCTGATGGTTTAACTGTTAGTGAGTATGACTAAGTAGTCTTAACATAACGCAATACTCTATTGACTGCGTTAACAAGAGCAAGAGTTGGCTTCTCCAAGAACTGTGATAACTTAAACGCTATCCAGCTTATGTCAGGACAAGCACCAGTCATTAGGTAGATGAGGCTCCTAATTGCCTGTCTATATGGAAAGTTAGTGTCTAATTCACCTTCATCAGTAGCCTTCATTAGAGCCAGAAATTTATCAGCTGGTGTGTAGGCAGGTTTGCAATCTGTCATGTTATAATGATGCAGTATTGTTTCAATATAGCACTTTTGGCTCATTTGATCATGGTCATTGCTCACGCGACAGAAATCTATGCCTAAGAACCATTGTAATTTACTTCTGTTGTCTACTTTGAATCTCTCATGTACTGTGTGCTTAGTGTTGTCAATGAGTTTTTGTTTGTTACTGCCTACGATGATGTCAACAACTCAGAAGAGTATAATGATTTGGTCATTGTCTATGCGTCTATTATACAAGCATGGGTCGACACTATTAGTAGCCTATCGTGTAGCTTTGAAGTATTCTGCGAGAGTATTGTGCTAATTGTGTCCACTCTGCTTAAACCTGTATAGATACTTATTCTAATGACATGTAAGTTGTGCACCACCAATTTGCTTTCTTTTATATTCATGAGGCTGCTGTATATATAGTATATAAATATATATCTGTCAATTGGTGCATCTTTGACGCCTAGTTGATGTAATCTAAAGTTTTCACCTATGGCTTTTTGTAATGTGCGTATGGATGTAAATCTGGTTTTTGGAGAGTGTGTCTCGTCAAAGTCAATTCCAGGTAACTGTGAGAAGCCACGAGCAATTTACTTGTGTTGTATTTGTTTGAGTTGTTTGACTTGCTTAACAGTAAATACTCATCGACCTTTGATTTCCTCATCGTCAGTGGGCAGTGGTTTGATAGTTCGTGTGTTATTAGCTTTGATAATAGATATCTTGGCATCAATAGCAGATTTCCAATGTTCAGCAACTGCAAAATTAATAGCCTCCTTGTAAGTGTTGGGTATAAGAGAGGTTATATTTGTGTTGTAGGCAGTAATTATATAAATCTGTGCCAGACAGATAATTGTAGTCTGATAGATGTGTTGGAGTTTTTTCTCTCATTGGTCTTCCATAAACTTCTGGTCTATGATATTAAATTGACTGTTCATGTATTGGATCATTGACAGCTTCTTGCAGATGTGTATCTTGCGTTAGTAGCCCTGGATCTCTGTTCTAAGATCTTGAACCATCCGATTTCACTGAGCGCTAGCCGATAGCATGGTGAGATATCCATCAGAATTCATTTTAAATTTTTTATGACGCCGTGCTGTCATTGTTGACATGCATAGTTACATTACGGGTGATAATGATTTTGTTCTCATGTAGTATGTAACAGCCCTTGCTCTGAGTATTGATACCAAAATAAATAGCGATTTGGCCTCAAGCATTTAGTTTTAGTTTGTGACCATCAACATAATATGTGCATGCTGAACCGAATTTGTATATTTTGCTCATGTCAGGTTTAGTGTTAGTAAATAACTTATACGCTATTGGGTTTGTACCACGTTGATAATTTCTATTCCGTAGGTACTGCGCCTGTCTGACTGCATAGGTCCAAAGTGATTTGTCTAACGGAGCATCTGATATCAAGCATCTGAACATCTCGAGTATTAAGCACCATGCCCTTTCGGATTTGCTATTCTGGTGTGGTGTGTATGGGGTGGTAACTGTGTATTTGATTTTATGGTCTGTTAATACCTTTTGAAAGGCTTGACTCATATTTCCACTGCTATTGTTTGAATGTAATTCTTTAACAATGCCTATGGGTGCAACACCTGATAAGTACATTGCTAATGCAGCATGTGCTTTACTTTTGGCTCGCAAAAAGTAAAAAAACAACACACTTGAATACTGATCAACAAAGTTTATCATATATCTTTCTCCTCACGCGTCTCTATCACGCTGTAGTGGCTCAGTGGCACACGTGGAAGGGCCGTCGTGTGACTTTAGTAACTTAGTTATGTTGTGTGTTGTACAGTGGTACAAGTTTTCTTTGATTTACCTTGTACTTTCATACCACGAATAACAGCCTGTAAACTAAAAATGTCATCGTAGTTTGTTCAACCTAAGGACACATGCCAATCCTTGATACTTCTAGTAACACTTACTGATTCATCAAACTTCAGTATGCAAGTAGTACAATTTGCCAAGTTTAGTTATATTGCGGTCAATACCATTCGATGTAAACTTGGCGATTTTCCTTAACAAGTGTTATTTAAGCTCTAGATTGAATGGTTGTCTGTATAGAGAAGAGACTTACTGGGAAGCTAAAAGCCAAAAAAGCATTAATATGGTTGACCTTATATACTCTACCTTCTGCAGCAATATTGAATTGAGCATTACCTCGAGCAGTAGCAAGCTCATTGCGTCTATGATCATCAGCTAATTGTATGTATCCTAGTGTTGCTTTGAGTTGAAGCTAGTGTTGTATGACATGGAGTAGTTTGAATTATTGACTATATGGCAGGTTGCGCCAGTCTATCAGTAGCTTACCATTAGGGTTATCAGTAGTGTTACTGTAGTTGATATTCTTGTGGTCGACTGTACTAATGAATAAGAATGCCGTAGGAGCGCCAGCAACATTTACAACCGCACCAAATAGTTTTTCTTATTGTTTCTTCATGCAGACTTTTTCTAGGTGACCTGCAGCTTGGCAATATCCGCATTTGAGTCTAGTGTTATAGCGACATTGCGAGGATTTGTGGTTTGTGTTGCCACATGCCATGCATTTCAGTTGTGAAGGCTTTCCTGGTGCATGTGAATGTCATTTTGTCAGTGTAGTCGTATTGTTACTCGTAGTTAGAGCAGATGACTGTGATGCTGTACATACAAATTCTGTGTTTGAAAAGTTGTGCATCACTTCTTTAAATTTTGTAAGAGATTTTGCCTTGTATAGCTGAATGTGTATAACGATGAATGATTGAAATGCATTTAGTAGACCATTCAAGATCATGGGTATTATTAAGCTGTCTGAGATGGTCTCACCTGCAGAACTGAGTACTGCAGCTGCTTGTTCAGCTGGTATTATAAAGTCTGTAATACTCTTTGTAGTTCTCACGCTTAGCCTTGTCTGTTCTTCGTATAGAGTTAAAACACACGGCTTTTCAATACTGGCATAGTGATTTCTCAATATTTGCAGGGCATTTCTACCATCCTCTTTACTGTCGTTCATTATCGGTTTATGAGATCATTTATCCAAAACTTGGATCTATTTCAGCATAAACCTGTGATATAATCGATTCACTGTAACTCTGCCTTTGACCTCACGAGGGCACGAAAAAAATGAGACCGAAAAAGCCAGATCTTTAACTTGCTTTCTTAGTACAGGTGTGTACATGAAGTACAGATGAAGTACAGAGGTGTATATTTTTTCTCCTGATAGTAACAGCTTTTAAAGAACCCACTGAACTAAAAGCTCTTTAGCACACATGGTACAATGAGTGTTTACTTTCAGTAGAAGAGTAATACAGTAGTGTGGTGATAAGTGGAGGGGAGTATAGTGAATTGTGTGGGACAATTGTGGAGTGTGTGTAGACACCCAGCGAGGTGCAGAGTAGTGTGGTAACTACCCATAGTTACATGAACGGATTTTAATACACCGTTCCATTTTTATTTCTGTTCAGGGACTTCTATTTCTTTTTTGAATTAATTTTGCTAGAGTTTGATAGTTGGAAAAGATTTAGTGATGAGTCCCTACTGTATATAAAAATAAAGGCTCTCGAAATAGGTGAGAAAGAGGCGACTGTGAGGGATGATTCCGTCATGGTCTTTAAGTCTTTACGTCTAAGGCTTGATTACTAGCTCTTTTAAAAGCTGTAGGCCAGGAGAAGAGAAAAACCCTAAGATTGTTGGGATTTGAGTCTCATAGCCTAGACCCATCTTTCAACCAGGCTTGGGACTTGCTAAGAGAGCACTACAAAAGAAAGGAAAACATTCATGTCAAGACCCAAAAGTTTGTTTCTGGGAAACAACTTGCAGGAGAAGACAATAGAGATTTCCTTTTCAGAATAGAGCGGCTCAGTAGGCAGCTATATTTTGACACAAATGATGACCCATAGAAGAACTTTGTTCTTTTTGTTGCTTATATGGACTTCATGACACAAAATTGAGTTGAGATTTAATGGCCCAAAATAATCTGTATTGGGAAAGGTTGACAAATCTTTTTTCGACCAGAATGTGTTTTGATCTGGAGAAGATTTGGTCCTGCGGATCCTTCATAAGGCTCACAAGACATTCGATCCTTCTGGTTCGGCAGAACCCATTTTGCTAGAACAGAAGAGATGTGAACTAAAGAGGCTTTACACTTGCGTCAGCTCCCAGCTTCACTAACCATACAGAAGAGTCTAGATGTGCTCGCGACAGAACTCAACTCTACTCCACCTTCTACCGTTGATCTTGATGCAACAGTGAGCGCTACAGTGCCAACCCCACACGCCAGTACCTCTACAGTCTACAGAGGCTACAGGGGGAGGGCGCTACTAAACAGCTGTGTGTCAAACAAAATGTTGGTGAGGTACAAAAGCGAGAGGGCCGAGACGGCTATTGAAAAAGAACGGATAGTAGTATTGACAGCCACTAGGCTCAAGGAGTCTATGGGTGTTACAATTACTACGAACCTGGTTTTAGCAGTTGTGAGAGTAAACAAGAACGTCATAAGCGACAGTAGCTACAGACGCGGCTCTAGCAGCAGTGAAGGTAGGCGTGAAAGACGTCATCGCTGTCACCATTAGAGTTTTAGCAGCAATTCAAATGGTCCTAAGGACCGTACATGCAAGAATAGTTATGGGGGAGGCGTCATGACTTTCCGTATTGGAGAAGTGATAACAGCTACTATGAGTGTGGCCATTAGATCACTTTGTAAGAAAGTAATGTAAGAATGAGTAAGAAACTTGGGCGTGTGGCATGTGCATGTGACAGGCCAAACAGATGCCGTACATGTGATGGCAAGTATCTCGCTGAAAATGAGTGTCCTTTTAAATCAAGGAAAAACCGCAGTATCGATATTAAGGTTTGGATAGTTTCCAACCAAGATTCTAGTTGACTAGTACATCATTTCAGACTCACTCTCTCAGTCCATGGCCAAGATATTTTTTCTGTCTAGACATTAGAGCTGATGTCAATGCATTGATGGAAAGAACTCAAAAGTCTTTGGACTTGCCAATTTTTTCTAGTTCCACTGTTTTGGTGGGCATGGATGGAAAGAGATTGAGTGTGACAGGAGTTGTTGATGGTGAAATCAAGAGCAAGCAAAAGTCCATCAACTGCAAAGCAAATGTGATGTTAGATGCTTGTAGAAACCTACTGGGAGTACAAGAAATTGTAGACAGGCCTTTTAGTGATCTTCAATGCTATAAATCAGTAGGCATTTGATCTGGTGAAGGAGTTTTCTAGACTCTTTAAAAGGCTAGGAATGATGCCGAGCCTATTCAGCGTTGAACTAAAGGAAAACACTGAATGATATCATCTTCTTTCCAAGGCCGAGAGCTGCTAGTCTCTATGACAAAGCAAAGGCGGAAGTAAAAAATATGTTGGCGCTGGAAGTGATTGAGTTAGTAGAACAACCAACTTATTGGTGTTAGAAACTGACAATAGCCCTATGCCCAATGGTGCTATAAGGGTGTTTATGAACCTTACCCATTTTAATAAAGGGATGAAAAGGGAAACATATCTACTCCCAAGAGACAGCAACATGTTGTCAAGACCTGCTGAAGATCGTATTTTCTCCAAAGTCCATGCAAATTCAGGATTCCGGCAAGTTAAGTTTGATCCTAAGAGTAAGTTACTGACAACCTTTATCTCTTCGTGGGGGAAAGAATGCCTTTCGGCATTACGACAGCTTCTGAATATTATCAGGAAAGCATGGACAAGATATTGGGCCAGATGGACTGAGTTATCTGTCTAATGGATGATGACTTAATTTTGGGCCATGATGAGACCACTCACTGGAAACAGTTGAGGAGGGTCCAATTTAAAATAGAAGCTGCTGGAGTGACACTTTGCAACAACAAAAGCAAGTTTAGCTGTACTTTAGTCAACTTCCTCAAACGTCTTGTGAGCTCTGAAGGTGAAAGGCCAGATTCGGACAAAGTAAAAGCAATTTGTCAACTGAGTCCTTCAGAAAATAAGAAAGTTGCAAGACATTTTATATGGCATGACTAACTATCTCAGCAAGTTTTCCAAGAATTTGTCTGCATTAGCTACACCGATTTACGCTGTTGTGGGAGCACGCAGTATGTGGCTGTAGAGCAATAGTCAACAGTCTGTTTTTGAGCACAGAAATCTGATGCTAATCTGATGTAAATGAGATCTGTCGTCGCGGCCCTGTGCTATATGCAGTTGACTTGAATAAGCCGCATCATGAGTCAGCAGACTCAAGCCGATATGCTATCAGTGCCATAAAATAAAAATAGACCGAGCCAAATATTTGGCAACCAGTCAAATATGCTTCACTCAAATGACTGATGTCAAAACTAGGTATGCAATAGTCAAAAAAGAAGCGTTGGTAGTCAGCGGAGCCTGCGAAAAATTGAATTGATATTTTATGATGGAGACTGACCACAAACCTTTAGTTGCCATCCTTGGTGACAAGGATCTGTCTAAACTACCGTCGCGAGTACAGCGATTTAAAATGAAAATACTGTGATATGATTATGCTATTTTTTATATCCTTGGACCTCATATGTAGCTGGCAGCCACTTCAAGTCGACCCAGAGCCACTAGCAGTGAGAGCATTCGCCACTGCTAGACCCGTGCGGGTGAACTGAGTTGTTCAACGTTACTCAGCAAAAATCCCATCCTGAAAATTTTCGATTATCTTGCAAAAGGGTGGCTAGACAAAAAGAAATTACATGGCGAGCTCACTAAGTTGTACAATCATCGTGACATAATTACATCATATAAGGAGCTAATTCTGTCCAAATGCAGAATTTACGTTCTAGTGAATTAAGACTTATTTACCTTGCACAGTTCGATGACAGCTATTACAAGATGGAAAAGATGCGTGAGGCAATTTACTTGGTGGCCCTCGATAAGTGATGATATAGATAATTATGTCTCTTGATGTAATGCCTGTACTAGGCACAGTTCCATCAAACACCAGCTAATGGAGTGGCCTAAGCTTCCTGAAGCCCCTTCATTGGAGATTGGCTGTGATGTTATGGAACATCACAGGTAATTTGGAACATATGCAACAAACTGCAAGGTAATTTGTGCCTGATCATGGTGGATTACTACTCTAGACGAATTGAAGTACCTCAGATTCAAGCTCAGATCTCTTGTCTTGTAATCCAAGCCATGAAGCCCGTGTTTGCCAGGCTGGGTATGCCAAAACTAGTCAGGAGTGACAACGGGCCATGTTTTGTTAGCCAGGAATATCGAAACTTCGCTTTTATGTGAGGCTTTCAAATAGTCACCAGCCGCCAGAGATGTACGCTATTCACCAGACTAGATGAATAAGCGGTTAAATCCGTTAAACAAACGTAGGATACATTAGCAGACAAGGACAAATCACTCCTTGATTACGATCGACTCCACTCAAATCGGGACACTTCCCAAGCAAGTAAAACTTTGGTAGATCAGTCAGGACAACTTTGGGAAAGCCTGTTTCTCGAACTGTATACTAAAACCTGTTTGAAGATGAAAAACTTGAGGCCAAAGAGGCTGGGTGTGAAAAATGGAATGCTAACTACAGACCTAAGCCTTTGTCAGACCTCCAACCAAGATAATGGGTATAGGTTAATGCTCCCTTTGATGTTAGTATGGAAGGTATTGCAGTCCAAGCGGACAGCTCTCTTAAGAGCTATTGGGTTTACGTGGGACAAAGCGAACTTCATCCCAACCGTGAACGTTTATTTGTATTTTATGACTTTGATTGTAGAGAAAACGACCGCTTCCTCATACAGCCTACCAGTCTGGAAAATGCCGATGAGGCTGTTGTAAGTAAAAGGGTCATAAGTGAACAAGCACATTTTGCCTTGCTAACCTCTAGTATGCCTAGACCAGCTATCCCTGTTTTGATTAGAGACAACTCTGGTAATGTAGGTGACGCAATGGATCACAAGGATGCTAATACCAGTGGTGATCACAATTTTAGCTATGGTACAGACACTCAGGCTTGTGGTGAGGGTACTTAAAGTAATGTTGGTTACCTTAAAAACTGCCTGCTAACCAGAGCATGGCTGATAGCGTAAAAAGTGATTTAGACTTATTAGACACACTTTCCCTGACCGCTTAACTGATGAAGGTGATGCTTTGCCTGACAGACATACAGAAGCGGAGCAAACCAGTAGTAGTAACTGGGTTGGTAATGAAGAGAAACCCCTAATATGCCTGCAAACCTTGTTGCTGAAACTGGTGGCAGAGTAACTGGAAGTGGTCAAACTGTCAAGACGAAGCACGATGATTTTCTATATTATAAATAATGCCTCCTTTTTTTGGTAGATTTCTACTTCCAAATTATGAAGTGTTCTAACACCTACTGCAAAGACTCGAGCGACCATTTGGAAAAGACTTCTCAAGGTGTTGGAGGTGCAGAGAGACCTCCACACAACTGACCAGTGTACTCGCATCAAGTGCCGAAAGTGCAGACAGGAGGGGCAAGAGAGGAAGTGGTATCCCTGGATAGTCTGCAAGATGTGTGGGAAAAAAGGCCATACAGTTGAGGTTTGCCAGGCCTCGACAGAAAAAAGAGGAGAAAAGGCAAAAGCCCTTCCTAAACTTTAACCCCTGCAGAAGATCCCTCCACATAGAGACAGGCTTCAAGTCAACAGAGAGCAAAAGTAAGCAGGATCAATAGTCTTGAGGTGACTTTCCATGCCACGGGCCAACCCGTAGCTGACTCACAGTAGGCAGCAAGTAGGATTTCTACTCGGATGTTTTCCAGGCTTATGTCTTCAGCCTGGAAAACATCCGAGTAGAAATCAGTGAGGCCTTTGGGCCTCAGACTGATTTTGAGGGAGAGTTGCCTGCCTGAGAATTTGATCGAGCCTGGCAAGACCGCAGTTTATTTTTTGAAGATTCTCGAATTAATATCAGGAAAGATTCCAGACTCTCAGCAATATTCAAAGAGACCCCCGAATTTTAACCCCATTTGAAGGAGAGTTTCCAGGCTCCAACGCAAAACCTTGTGTTTCCAAGGATACCCGGTGTATCAGTGCACTTTTGAGGAGTGAGTGAGAGAACTACCATTTTTACTGACAGAGCTACCAGACTCTAGGAGAAACCTACGTGTCCCTATGTGCACCTGGGTGTGCAAAAAATCAGCGAATAATCACTTACAGAATATACAGGCAGCAGAGGACCTCACCTCACGGGATCTCTCAGAATACAGGTGTGAGCGGCTTCAATAAAAAAGCCACTACGGTTAAAAAAAGAGAGATGTGATATGATTGACTCTTTGTAAATTTGCCCTTGACTTCAGGGCACGAAAAAAGCGAGATCAAAAAAGCCAGACTTTTTAAATCACTCTTTTACAGCTTCTAGCTTGGTGAGTACAGAGGTGTAGGTGTATATTTTTTCTCGTGATAGTAATGGCTTGTAAAGAATTCACTGAACTAAAAACCCTTTAGTTCACAAAGCCCACCTACGTTTTGTTCAAAATCTTCATCATCTTCAACATCTGCTACTTTTGGGAGTATGGCTTTGTAAAGACTGCTGTTTTTGGTGTATAAGTAATATATGAACCTGGCTTCCCATATTTGATAAGAAGCCTGGCATCTATTGAGGTAGAGTCTACTCCTGGGCCCATGACCTGTTGAGCTAGTTGGTGTGTGTAGCTTGAGATAATAATTTAATAAAGCATGGTTGATTTATTTCTGCCGTGAATTTTATTTAAAATAGAAAGTTAGATACAATAACAGGCATGCACAGAAGAACAAAAGAACCAATTGGATATTTGTTAATTAGCCCAATTAACTGATAATAAAATACATACATGTATGTGTAATGAATGTAATCAGGAGTTGTTTGCTCCCGCAAAAAATGGTAACGGGTAAATAACTTTATAATAGTTGAATGTATAAACAATATGTCCGTGTGCATATTGCAATACATGTACAAACAATGCATGTTTGTAAGCTTGTATGTTAACTAGAGAATCATAAAAGTTGCTACATCATTGAAGACACTATGCATTGCCGCTGCATCGATACAAATTTTTTATGGTTTGGTTATAGCGTTACTACAAAACCGTTTGTTTTGGCCAAGAGAGTATATAACAACTACATGTATATACAGTATGTGCGTATACCTATTTTGTATGTACAATGCGGCGGGCGGCTGCGCTGTTATCAGATACAGTATCGATACTTAGACGACTATTTTCCGTCCTCTTAAATTGCCGGTTTTTAGACTGCTACTTAAAGGATAATTTATAAACCATTAAGTCGCTACGGTCTACTGTTTTGTAGCGCACACACTTAAACGCTTTTAGCATCTTTGTAGACCAATGGGCGCCGACTAGAAGATACCAGCAACAGTTCCAGCGTCCAGGTTCACATGCGATCAACAGACGGCAGGTTTTCTGAAAAATGGCCACATATTTTACCTTAACGATAATGCTATGCATTTTTCCTACTGCTTTCTCAACAAGCGAATCGATTTTATCGTAAGTACTGCAAATTTAAAGAGCTGCAAGTTTGCCCCACAATTGAGTGACCGCTTTTTGTCCAATATTTACTTCGATGTGTTTTTCAGCTACTTCGATGTGTCTTTAGCTTAGTTTTTCATTCATGCGTCCTGTTGTTGTCGTCGATAATTTTGTCTTCCAATTTTTTTGTAATATGACTGTCAGACATACGCCTGTGTAACAAATATTTAGGTGTGTCAATTGGCTACGTGCGATACCACTTGCGAAACCTTGGCAAAGCAAGCAGCCCCAGATACTTTTTGTGCATTTTGGTTGGCTATTTACCTGCAAATCAAGTAGCTTTCAATTTTTTATTCAAACCGATAATTCAGCTCTTTAAATGAATTTTGACGGTGAGAGACAGTCTGTCGCGTTGTTGCTAGTGTTTTACGTTTTCTGACTGACCATTTATGGTACATTTTACTAGAAAAAATTGGGGCAAAATAGGGGCAAGGAAAATTTCTCTATTTTATTGTGTCTTTTTATTTTGAACTATGATTCTGTGATTTGATATATATCAAGCTCAAAATTGAATGTAGTATTTGTTGTCTGTATGCTTTACCAAACGACAAGTTAAATTTTTGTTGCTTTGCAGATAACCAAATTTAAACTAAATTACAACGTACGTGTGACTACTTATTTTGTTAGATGTGATAGCAAATAAAAATAGTTTATAGTTGTGCTCCCCAAAAGCATTCTTTTATTGAGCGAATTATTGGTGGTATAGGGTAATAAAACAAATAAATTGTTACATTTATGTCTTGATAGTGTTTCATTTTGTATTTAGATCTGTGCAGGCTGCTTAACTTTAGTCATCAAGCGCTTTATTTAAAATGTCAAATTGAAAAAATACAATACCTTATGAAATTTTGTCATCTTATAAAATAGCGATTGAATTTAAAAAGATCTAATAGTTATATATAATCGGAATAGCCTAATTCATGGGTATTTTATTGTGACAAACAAGGAGTGTTTTCTAAAATGTAAATGATTGCATCAATAAGTATTTTTGTACTAACAGTTGTCCCATATTATTTAATACAAGACTTTATTTTTATTTTAGCTCTGAACTCCTTGATAGCCTGCGAACTATCAACAACGATGTCCTGCGCAGTTGTGGGTGTACTGATTTGCATGAAAACATCACAAAGGTATTTGCTGTAACACGATATGTTAATGTAGCCGTTAGGTAATTTGTATCTACACTTTGAAAAGCCAGAGTGTTCTGCAACATTTCACTTTTAAATCTGTACTTAGTTTATTACGAATTTTGTAGTCTTGTGCTCCTGATACGTTGTTCTGCTTCTACAAGCTTAAAAACAATATATCATTGCCGTCTTATCATCACAATGGAGATTTAAATAATGCTAATTATTCGGTAAAAAGCACCAGTTCATTGGAAGCGAGAAGGTAATAAACTCAGGCATTCAGCAGGCAAATATTTCAAAATTGTAGGTTCTACACTGTACTTATCAAAGGTTTTAAGCCATCTAAGTAGTTCTAGGCAAAATACTAATAAATTAAAAATACACCTATGAGAATTTATGATTGATCAGTTTTTACATACCAGCAGGACAGATTTTTAACCACGCAACAATGTTATGTTATCGATTTAATTATTATTAGTATCATCACCATAGATAATATGCAATATTAAAGCAGAATCTATGTCAATGAAATCCAATGGTTTGCAGGGGTATCACACTACATCCGACTGGCTAGTTATGAAATTAAGACTAAACAAAGTTAAGGAGATGCAGAGCACAGCTTTTCTATATTATAAAATTATGTTTTTTTGAATTGCAGCTTTTTGTTGATCGCCGAAATGAGTCGGCAACTTATGAAGACCTTAACCATGGTTCTCTTCGACACAAAATATCTAACAACCTCACTGATAGAATATTTGAGCCTCGGAGAAGTGTATTAGAGGTAAGTTAGGTGAACTCAGATTCGTTTATACTACTTTGCTCACACGCACCCTTCTATGTCTCCGTCTTCTATTTTTACCCCCATTAAGGTAATCTCATATTATGTTGCCCCTGTAATACTTATCACATGTTTATGTGTAGGATTTGGTCAAGAAAGCTGAGAAGGCCGCTATGGAATATGACTGGAAACAACCTATCAAAGTAAGGGCTTGTGTTTTACTCTTAATTAAATTTTATTTTCTAGTGTCTAGTTTGCCCAACCATGCCTATTGAATCTAGAATTTCACGTTCAATCATACATATCCTACAGTTTAATCATGATGTGCATGAACACTTGGTTGAAATGAGTGTACGGAGGGTTGATGATCATCATTTCGCAAATGAATGTCTAGTTGATGGGAGAGCGAAACCTTGACAAACTTCGGGCAAAATGGACTCATGTTTTTTTGGGGTTGTCAGACCCTATAAAATTTCCTCAGGCTGTTTTTTTTCCGATTCATCAATTCAGCCAATGATATCTCAAGCATGAACTTAATTGTTTTGTGAGACTTTGCCGATATTATTTTTCTGACTTTCCATTTTCAAGTGAGACTATTATATCAATTTCTTATTAATTACAATTACACAAGTAACAGGATTATAAATAGTTTGCTGAAAACAAAGACCCAACTACAAAAGGTTTTAGCTGAAAAAGAAGATGCATCCAGTCTATCAATTGAGACACACTTTTGCTGCAAAACAATGACGAAAATCAATCGGAGTCTTGCGTGCGTAGTCTCGAGATTGCAGAGAAATGTTTTACTTTCCAGCATTCAGTGGACCAGTGGCATAGACATAGCTTCACCTAATGGGCAGTCAGCAAAAGTATATAACTACTCAATCATGTCGATCTTCTCCATTAATGATGTTGTAAAATCTAACGTTGCTTGACAGGCTCCGCAATCTATCGTTTCAACCTGAGCAAATTTCGTTACAAGGTTTCATTGATGATTCATTCATCCTATTTTGGATTTGACAGAATATTAGTTTGATTCATAATGTTTTGCCATCAACACTGGACACATGATACACAATGATGCGAGTCAATTATGGAGCATGCTGACAAATAAGTAGACCAGAGAGAATTTTCCCACGTTTGGTGAATGTCATGATACCTAAGAGCGGTTTTGTAAATAATAGTTCGTTATTTCCTAAAATTATCAATGATTCACAAGTGATCTTAGTTTTCTATCATTTTATTTGGACAGTTAGCTATGGCAGTAGACTTTGTGCGAATATTTAAAATTTTAGATTTGGATTAAACATTATCATTTTACTTGGAAAAAATCAGGCCTCACAAGATGATGAATTTATCACTGAATACTAGTGAATATCATATGAAACCAGCTTAAGCTGGAAATGAATAAAAAATCTGTATTCTGTTTGTTAGAAATTCTCTGTTTTGGCCAATCACAGATGCAAAATTTTCTTCTCAGCAGGCCCCTTTTTGGTTTCGACACTACGTGGGTTTTTACACTACCAATAAAAACTCTTCACTGCAACCAGCTGACTGCAAGCCTCGAAAGAGTAATTTTCACTTTTAGTTTCACCCATTTAACGAAAAGAAACTGGCTAGGTACTAAAGAAGCCAGCAAGCTGGGATTTATATTTTACATGATCAACAGCATCAATCATACCAAGGAAAAATGTGCTTAAATATTTCATAACACCTTTTCATGTCTTTGGCTTTTATTCATAATTTGTGTAAACCTGATAGTAGCGCTACTTTACTAACATACATATAGTTTGCACATAATAGTTTTATATGACTGTGGAATGTAAGAAAAATTAAAAAAATGGTCAATTTAAAGCTTATAGGTTACTAATACAGAAAAGTGAGTTCACCAACATGTGCGCAATGCAATACACAGACAATATACATGAACAAAAAAATCAAATTTATCCAAAAAATGATAAACATCAAAAAAACTTATTTTAATAAAAAAATTCCTAATTCTTTTTCAAAAATAATCATTTTTCCAACCCTGGTTGTTCAGCTGTGAGCCATGTAAATTATGTATGTGTGTGTTTGTGCGTGTGTGCACATTTGAGTTTTTTGCGAGTGAGTATGCACCCATCCGTGTTTAAACAGAAACAGTAACTTCTGACAGCGTTGGAGGGTCTCTAGAAAACATTGACTGAAGAGTTGGCATTTTAGCTCGGCTTGTATTGTTTGCACTTCAAACCAACCTTCATTTATTTTTTAAATGTTAGTCATATAATACGTCTGTTAAAGTCTAAGCAACTAGTAAGGCTACTAGTAAAGATATATCTGACAAGCAGGGTTTACCTTGGAACCCTTGAATCTGTAGGCTGATAACTGTTGATTTGATAAAAATCACTCTGCTAGGCATGTCACTCTTGTAGAGTGTTGGCTTCAAGGATGGACGTGACTTTAACAAATATAATTCACCGAGTGAAACGGAGCCAAGCGCAAGCAGGTTCTCTAAGGCAGTCAACTTTAACTTTAGCGTTGTGCATGTACCGGTGGACATCTACGTTGGGGGTAGGCTTACTGACTGCTCTTACTATGTTACTAATCTCTTCCATTTTTTATTAGATCGGTTTTTCTATTCATTTATTCTTTTTCTAGTTCTTTCCTCTGCATCTAGTGACCTTCTCTCACGCAGCCTGCTCTGTGTCCACTAGACCTTTCTTCATCTGTGTTTATTAATTTATTCCTGATTCGAATAAGGTTATCTCTCTTGTAATGAGTTTAACAAAATGAACAGGCATTGTCGCTGTCTCATCTCATTTAATATTTGTATGTTATATCTGATGCATTAGCGTCAGTGCTCACCCAGTGACAAAAAAGGGTTATACCTCTTGAGCTGTCAGTGAATATTTGTAGTTGTACCAGAAACATGAAACCAATCCATCTTTTAAGACTTTCGTTGTTTAATTTTATATAAAACACGTCGTAGACAGCAGTAAAATGCATGGGGGACAGCATTTGAACTGACCATCATGTAAATGTAGACCAAGGAAGACCAATCTTAAATTGATTCAGCAGGTATCAAAATATGAACACAATTATTACTGTATAAAGTTTGCATTAGTTCTTGTCTCACAAGGTTTTAAAAGAAACAATTTTGACACGCTCGTATTTATGTTTATGTAGATGAAACAGTGGAGTATGATACACTACGGGAGCTAGAGTGGACAGAAGAGCTTGATGAGGCTTTCAACTTTGCTGAAGAATCTACTCGTAATAATGCTAGTCGAGAAGATCTCATGTGGCAGTACTTTGGCAGCTACAAAGGCTTTGTAAGACACTACCCAGGAAGTCTCTGGAACTTTCCGCCCGATGTATGTTATTGCCTTGTCTTAGTCCACGTGCATCCATACGCCGTGACCTTGCTTGACTTTATAAGAATTTGGTTCATCTTTTGCGATTGCAAGTAGGATGGTTAGGCGTAGATACTGTCAGACTTACAGTCGATCTACTGCTTCCATTTTCTGAACTGGTTAGAGTTAGGCATGACTAAGTGTAAGCCGAAAGACCTGTATTTACTGCATTCCTGACTTCAGTTTTTTTGTCGTAGGAAGTGGATTTGTATGACAGCAGACATCGACCGTGGTACAATCGTGCGTCTAGTCCTGTAAAAGAGGTGCTCATTCTCATTGACACGTATGTTGCTGTTATTCTTATGCTGCACTAATGATTCTTTTATAGCAAAGAATAATACCAAGGTGTCTTGATTACTAAGAGTATGACCTAGCATGTTTTATGTAGCTTGTAAGCAGCGCTCGCTCCGTATATACATGTGTTCTTACATGGGAAGTTTTGTGTTAATGGATATGCGTGGTGGAATTTTGACTATCAGGTAATTTTGTAGGAGTGGCAGCACGGAAGGTCAGACCATCTACCTTTCGACATTAGCTGTTGGGCAGATTATGGCAACTCTAAGCGAAGATGATTACATACAGGTAGCAAATGTAAGTATATTATGCATCGCTTATTACTACTCGCAAGTAAGTATATTGTGTGTTACTGATCGCTATTCAAAAGTAAGTATGTTGTGTATGACTGGTCACTATTCAACTGTAAGTATATTGTTTGCTGCTGATCATTTCATGTAAGTGAATTATCAAGGAAACTGTCATTCAATCTATTTTACTCCAAGCTAGAATACAAATTTTTATTCCACGCACTTGCCTATTCAACGTTGTTTCACGCATAGAGTCTCTTTATTGGTTTTACTTGTGCAGTTTTCCAGCAAACAGAGAATGGATTCAATGAATGATGAAGCTCGTTTGGGACCAGAATGCTTTCCAGACTTTGTGCAGGCAACTAGGTTTAACAAGCAAATCCTTCTTGACTATGTCATGAAACTCAATGAGCCCGGCTCATCACGTGGTCAAGCAAACTATGATGTGGCACTGGAGTATGCTTTTAAAAGTTTCGAAAGGGTGAGAGAAATTCGTTCTGTAGATCACATACAAGATTTTGCTGTCATGGTGTGAATATATTTGGCAACGGCTGCTCGATAGTGCAAATTTTTAAGTTTATAGGCGCTAGCTCATACACATTTATATTTTAGTGTAGAATTTTTACTGAAAAGTGGGGGCATCAAGTCTTTAAACCACGATTGGAATTGTATGTTTACACTCGTAAGTTTATGGGTTGTGTGAATCCGAGACTATCCTGCTGATACCTCCATTCCATTAACTGCCGGGATACTAGTTGTAATGGTGATACAATGACGATGCAATGTTGTTGGTCAGCATTTTGTGTAAATCATATTTTTGATTACAAACTAAAACGGCCGACCCCAAAAGTGTGGTAGCAGCAAGAGCAAGTAGCCTCATTCGTCAGTGGATGTTGCGGGTGGCTCAAAAATGACGCTTTTCTGTAAACCAGAACTCACCTAGTCTTTCTTCTTTGTTATTGGTAGTCGGGAAATTTTCTCTGCTTTCAAGAGTATGATTATCTTTTGTTTTACATCTGTACTAACCTTGCTATCCTGTCAAACTCTTTGTTGGTAGCAGTGGTCTTAATACCGCTCATAGTAGTACTAGTTGTAATAGCTGTTTTTATGTCTCTCGCCAGTGGCTTTCTGAAAATATTTTTGGGTTTGGTCATGTGTTGACTCTTGTTACAGATTATTTCATCACTCTTGCATAAGGTGTATTCTATATGGCATACTACGCGTTCATACAGTGCCTTGTGTAAGCTCAACGGTGTACTATAATAAGCTCTAAAGGCGATACAAAAATGTATGAATGTGCTGTCATTGAGAAGGCTTTGCTGTGGCGCTCAATGACACAAAATATTCAGACTTATTATAATCTACTGTAGTTTTCCAAGGCGTCTCACTCTCTCATCTGATACTCACTTGTCTACTTTTCTGGTATCTCACACTTTCTCTCTCATCTGATACTCACATGTGTACATCTCTGGTATCTCACACTTGCTCTCTCATCTTGTACATACATATGTACTTTTCTGACAATTCACACTTGCTCTCTCATCTGATACTCACATGTGAACATCTGGTATCTCATTCTTACTCCCTCATCTGATACTTACACGTGTACTTTTCTGGCATCTCACACTTGCTCTCTCATCTGATACTTACATGTGTACTTTTCTGGCATCTCACATTTGCTCTTTCATCTGATACTTACACATGTAATTTTCTGGCATCTCACACTTACTCTCTCATCTGATACTCACATGTGTACTTCTCTGGTATCTCACACTTGCTCTCTCACCTGATACTCACAAGTGTACTTTTCTGGCATCTCACACTTGCTCTCTCACCTGATACTCACAAGTGTAATTTTCTGGCATCTCACACTTGCTCTCTCATCTGATACTTACATGTGTACTTTTCTGGCATCTCACATTTGCTCTCTCATCTGATACTCACATGTGAACTTATTTGGTATCTCACACTTAACTCTTTCATCTGATATTCACATGTGTACTTCTCTGGTATCTCACACTTGCTCTCTCATCTTGTACATACATATGTACTTTTCTGACAATTCACACTTGCTCTCTCATCTGATACTCACATGTGAACATCTGGTATCTCATTCTTACTCCCTCATCTGATACTTACACGTGTACTTTTCTGGTATCTCACACTTGCTCTCTCATCTGATACTTACATGTGTACTTTTCTGGCATCTCACACTTGCTCTCTCATCTGATACTTACATGTGTACTTCTCTGGTATCTCACACTTTCTCTCTCATCTAATACTCACATGTGTACATCTCTGGTATCTCACATTTACTCTCTCATCTGATACTTACATGTGTACTTCTCTGGTATCTCACACTTGCTCTCTCACCTGATACTCACATGTGAACTTATTTGGTATCTCACACTTAACTCTTTCATCTGATATTCACATGTGTACTTCTCTGGTATCTCACACTTGCTCTCTCATCTTGTACATACATATGTACTTTTCTGACAATTCACACTTGCTCTCTCATCTGATACTCACATGTGAACATCTGGTATCTCATTCTTACTCCCTCATCTGATACTTACACGTGTACTTTTCTGGTATCTCACACTTGCTCTCTCATCTGATACTTACATGTGTACTTTTCTGGCATCTCACACTTGCTCTCTCATCTGATACTTACATGTGTACTTCTCTGGTATCTCACACTTTCTCTCTCATCTAATACTCACATGTGTACATCTCTGGTATCTCACATTTACTCTCTCATCTGATACTTACATGTGTACATCTCTGGTATCTCACATTTACTCTCTCATCTGACACTTACATGTATACTTCTCTGGTATCTCACACTTGCTCTCTCACCTGATACTCACAAGTGTAATTTTCTGGCATCTCACACTTACTCTCTCATCTGATACTCACATGTGTACTTCTCTGGTATCTCACACTTGCTCTCTCACCTGATACTCACAAGTGTAATTTTCTGGCATCTCACACTTGCTCTCTCACCTGATACTCACAAGTGTAATTTTCTGGCATCTCACATTTTCTCTCTCATCTAATACTCACATGTGTACTTCTCTGGTATCTCACACTTACTCTCTCATCTGATACTCACATGTGTACATCTCTGGTATCTCACATTTACTCTCTCATCTGACACTTACATGTATACTTCTCTGGTATCTCACACTTTCTCTCTCATCTAATACTCACATGTGTACATCTGGTATCTCACACTTACTCTCTCATCTGATACTCACATGTGTACATCTCTGGTATCTCACATTTACTCTCTCATCTGACACTTACATGTATACTTCTCTGGTATCTCACACTTGCTCTCTCATCTGATACTCATCTGTGGCATCTTACACTGGTCAGCAGGCTTAAATTTAGCACACTCTTCCCTAGTTTGACAAGGAGGCTGAACAGCTAGATGTAGGAATGGGAACGAACTGTGGTAAGATTATCATCATTCTCACTGATGGTGGAATAGAAAAGCCCAACAACCTACTCACCGAACATGATCCTGACGGAAGCAAGGTACTTAGTTTTATTGACAACTGTCTCTGAGTCTCAGTTTACTCCGCTACTCCTGTATTAACGCTTTTATTGGATTACTATCAACTTGCAAAAATGGTCAAGCTTCCGTGTCTAAAACGGTCCTTTTTTGTTCATCAAATCTACAATATAGAGGCCATAATACTTTTACGTTTATTGAAAAGCTATTAACAAAAGGACTGCTTTAGTATCAGAAAACATTGACATTGTGTAGTTCTCACCAATTCGCTTGCCTAATGACGACTACTTGGGGTTTCTTACCACAGTATCGGATATTCACCTTTGCAATGGGACAAGCTCCAACTCCCTTGGACGCTGTCAAGTGGCTGGCCTGTCAGACCAATGGTATGTAAACCGTACGATGTGGTAACCGATACACCTTGCATCTTACAATCCTTTGTTATATTTATTTTGTTGAACAGTATATTGCTAGTGCCACCAGATATGCATAAGGCATATGCTAACTTGAGGTCTTCAGCATGCATATTTATAAGTAATGATTAATATTGGCATGAAGTCTCAATGTCTGCTGCAGGTAACTTTTCGAGAATCAACAGCATCGGTACAATTGACACCGGAGTTGAGGTTGGTATATTGACATTAATCATGTCTGGATACGTTGTTGTCAAATGCTTTATATTTATGTAGTTTTCAAGAGGTTTTTAAAGACCTGTATTGAGTTACTCATTGCTACTATATTGCAGCGGTATACTAGCTGTCTGACAGTATTGAGTTACTCATTGCTACTATAGTGCAGTTGTATACTAGCCATCTGACCGTATTGAAGTACTCTTTGCCACTATATTGCAGCGGTATACTAGCCGTCTGAGTCTCAGTCTGACGCATAGCGCGTTGGAACCCACCATTTTGCTTTCAAGCATTTATCGTGATGACTGGGTAAATATACGCTGGTGTGGTGCCGGTGCATACTCTTTTGCCGTGCCGGCCATCAGTCAGCTAGCGGGTGCTTGTTTCCGGTGGCTATCAATTGGCCAGATAGCTGGTTGGTAGCAAGCACCTGTTGCATGTGTCACACTTGGCGGCATTTGGCAAGATTGCCTAGGTGTCAGGGTGACCCGCTTATAATACTTAATACCTACTAGTACTTACATTATCACACTGCA
This sequence comes from Watersipora subatra, assembly GCF_963576615.1. NCBI lineage: Eukaryota > Metazoa > Bryozoa > Gymnolaemata > Cheilostomatida > Watersiporidae > Watersipora > Watersipora subatra. The sequence continues at coordinate 64,980,085 of NC_088710.1, forward strand.
CCTCTTAGAAAGTCCTACGTAGGAGCTGCATGCTCTGTCATATTGGAAGCTGATGAACAGCTTACTTGACTCATTTTCTGAAATGAGACATCTGAGCACACTCATGTATGTGAGTCTCGCAGGCGGGATGGACATTTCTCCTTGGAATGTTTTGAACTTTTTTGTTCTTGACAATGTCGGAGTTGAAATGTTTCACCACTACTATGGCTATGATCTACTGTTTAAACTGACTTGGCAAACTTCTGTCATATATCCATTGTTTCATAATCGAACAGCAATTCTTAATCTTTAATAATTTTTACGCTAGGAGTACATGAAAGCACTCTCGGTGCCGGTTGTTTATTATTCAAACATAACTGATGAGCCGAGCGTGTTACAATGGAGCTATCCCGACCCTCAGCTGGTAACTATTGCCGTTGATTCCAGCCACAGCTGATTGATCTAGTTGTTGTCATATCCAATGTTCCGCCAATAGCTAATTATAGCCATGCCTTGACCGTTGTGTCTTTCGTTCTACTACACTCCCGGGGTACCTATCTTTTGCCTCTTAGCCAAATGGATATTGGCATATTCTAACACAGTTACTTTTCTCTAATCCATAAACCAAGATCATCCGCTGTAGAATTAGAAAAATCACAGTCCCTTCTTGGCAAACAGCCCTCATACTAAGCAGCTTGCTGAGGTAGCTGCATTGCACTCACGCTTTGTTGTGTGACCCTTCTTGTCATGCTCTTTTCGTTGTGTCATTGTGTGACCCTTGTTTCAGCGCTGATCTGCAAGTTGACCCATGCATCTGCTAGAGGCATGCTTATTAAGGTATAAGATTGGCTTTATAATTATGAAAACGGCTTGTCAGCTTTCTCTTTCCTTATTCTCCTCCAAACTTGGTGGTGGAAAGTTTAATACTTTGTTCTTGACTCCTTGTGAATGACTGAATGGTAAACAAGGGAAAAATTATTAATGAGGGAGAGAGGGCTGGCAGCCATGTTATTCTTTCCTGCTTGTCTGTAGCGCTTCTTGCTAACCTTTGTTTTATTGCGGTTATCAACTAATGACAGTGGACATGTGAGTGTTTGATTTCTTTGCTGGTAAACGGAATACTATATTTTTCTGTTTACATAGACAGAAACAATGAGTTACTGGTGTGATTTGTTAAGTCAATGATATGTTGTTGGTTTTCTTTGCCTCAGATTGTCTCATGATCTGCGTGTTTGAATCAATGTAGGCCATTGTGACTGTGTGGGCCATTTCAAGATTTGTCCACTCTTCCCTAGCCTCACAGTTTTTTAATGTTTGTCTATATGTATAAATATTCGGCATGACATGTGATCATCGTACGCATGTTTAATGTAGGTATTATTTTGGGAATTTACAGGGTTTAGGGATGCTTACCACTCTCACCAAGCCGGTCTTCCAAAAGAGTAAGACGGTAAGTTGCAAGGCCTCTCTCCATGCGTTCAAATCGTTCAGTTGACATGGCCTTGTCAAAATAGACTTTTGCACTTCTGTAATATATGGCTGATCCAGTTACCTGGGTACCTGTGCTTGTTCGTTTGAATCAAGTTGATTTTAATGTGATTTCTGGATTACGTGGCTAACATGTCGCTAGCGATTGTATGTGTCAATTGTGAGCAAACTTATTCGTCTAGATCAGTTGAGATAAAACTGGCACATGTTTTGATATTAAAAGAGTTAATGTAATCACGATTTCATTCATTTTAATGTAAACTGATTTTATATGAGATGCGCTTTCAAATGATGCCAATAAAACACAAACACCTGTTTATATACCAAGTTATTCTTAATAAATTACAACATGTGAAGGTCATTCGTGTCGATTCTAATTGCTCAACAAGTTTGTCATGATAATTCTTTAGCCGATTAAATCTATCAAAAATCTAAGACTTTTCTGGCAACTAATTTATTTTATAAACTTATTTTGTCGTTGTCTAACATAGCGCTTGTTTTTTAGCTTGAGCATGGCAGTGCAAATAGCCACACAAATTCTATTGCTATCGCAAAATGCCGATTGTCCGTAATAGATAGTTAATACACTGATGAGGCTTCAACAAAGGTAATGGAAAATTCATATCATAGGATATCATAGCCTTAACCTACCCACTGGCTATTCATATTGGCTAATATATTTCCAGTTCTACGCCATAGTGTCGGTGTGTTCAGCCATAGCAAATGTCTATGCCACTCGTCGACTGTTCATTTTGTCTGAGTGTAGCCATGGCTTAACTTGTGTTTGAATTCTCATTAGGGAATTGGGATGTTCATCACAGTAGGCTCCAGTCTGTGGAGCCTACTGTGGATAAATTATTGTATTTAGTAGAGAGTTCACGATATAGATGACCAGAGGCTATTACAAATGTCTGTCATTGCCATGAGCGGGGTCTTTTTTATTGTATTCACTCTGTATTGCTTGGAGCTAGAGATGAAAGTGCACATGCTATTGAGTTGATGCCTACGTGATATGTATCCATGACAGGAGGAGAAGCTCAAGTTACTGGGAGTCATGTGTGTTGATATAGCTATTGATGAACTGGACAGGTTCATTCCACACAGAGAGGTAGGCATGACAATTCTTTCTGACAACTTATTGTTTAGACGTATACTTGGTCATATATGTCATACAGTTTTACATGGTTAATGAAAGGCCAGTAACGAATCGCGTTAACAATCCACTTTTGCTGGGCGACGTATTCATATTATTATATATGGATATATAGAAACACATCTCATATGCCAAAAGTAAAAATAGGCCAATTTTCTAGCAGCAGGTAAAAACATGTGTATTTTATATCTACACCAAGGCATGTTAGTTTGAAATTTTGGTAGCTACTCAAACAATAAATGATTAATATATAGGGATAGGCTATACCGTAAGTCCTCATTCTCAAGCCACGTGGCTTGTGCTCAAAAACAGATGTCTCACGGAAGAAAAAATAATCCTCCAACAAGCCGCGTATGCCCACAGACCATGGCTAATGATTGAGGTTTTGTCATCCTTGACCCCCTTCAGGAGCGAGAGTCTTAAGACAGGTTTCGCTATACCCCCGTCCTCTTGAATAAGAAACCAGGCTACATCAGTACACGTGAAAAGAATTTTTTTTTTACTTCCAAGTTCGAATTAAAATTCCTAAACCCTTGCATCAATAACTTATTTGCCATGTCTCAGCTAGATTTTTATTGCACTGTTAGAGGGCTTAACGTTTATGGAAAGATGCCGGTCAAGAATGAAAAGGAGTTAGTAACCTATGACTGTGGTGAGTTAAACATGAGCGATAAATTCTTCTTTATTCTAAAGTATTCCATAAACATGACCTTGAAAATAAACGAGTAGGTCGCCAAAACCCCATACATTAAAGTGTATCATGACTGCGATTCTATGGTTATAGCGCGGAACTGAGCAGAGACCGCATTTATCGAGAAGCCGCCCTAAGCCCCACGTAAGTTTTAAAAACTTGGCTTTAGCCGCCGCTTATGACCTTGAACCAGAAGCCGCGCCCAACGACAGGCCGCGCGGCTTGAGCATAAGGACTTACGGTAAGTGCACAGACCATCTGATATCATTACATTATGTTTTCACTTTAAAAAGTTTGGCTTTCGATAAAACTTAAGACAAACAACAAAAAGCTTGAAACCAGACAGGAACGATCATATTCATGTTTGTAGAATCATACACAACTAAGCTCCATCAGACAACCTGATCAGGCAACTTCTTAGTAAATGTTTTGCTAGCCTTATTTGCTTCTAATGGTTGATTCAGTCAAGATCAGAGCGCAACAAATAGTCATATAGCAATAGAAAATGGCTGTAACCAGATTAATTTTACGAGTTTGGTTTGGGCACCATTGGCTACTCATTGAAAACTTGTATAGCATCACCCCTTAAAAGCTGACGTATGACCACCCCTTAAGAGCTGTTGTATGGCCACCCCTTAAGAGCTGTTGTATGGCCACCCCTTAAGAGCTGTTGTATGGCCACCCCTTAAGAGCTGTTGTATGGCCACCTCTTAGCGGCTGCCATATGGCTACCCTTTAGGAGCTGCCATATGGCCACCCCTTTGGAGCTGTTGTATGGCCACCCCTCAAGAGCTGTTGTATGGCCACCCCTTAGGAGCTGTTGTATGGCAACCCCTTAGGAGTGGTTGTATGGCCACCCCTTAAGAGCTGTTGTATGGCCACCCCTTAAGAGCTGCCATATGGCCACCCCTTAGGAGCTGCCATATGGCCATCCCTTCGGAGCTGTTGTATGGCCATCCCTCAAGAGCTGTTGTATGGCCACCCCTTAGGAGCGGTTGTATGGCCACCCCTCAAGAGCTGTTGTATGGCCACCCCTTAGGAGCTGTTGTATGGCAACCCCTTAGGATCGGTTGTATGGCAACCCCTTAGGAGTGGTTGTATGGCCACCCCTTAGGAGCTGTTGTATGGCAACCCCTTAGGAGCGGTTGTATGGCCACCCCTTAGGAGCTGTTGTATGACCACCCCTCAAGAACTGTTGTATGGCCACCCCTTGGGAGCTGTTGTATGGCCACCCCTTAGGAGCTGCCATATGGCAACCCCTTAGGAGCGGTTGTATGGCCACCCCTTAAGAGCTGTTGTATGGCAACCCCTTAGGAGCGGTTGTATGGCCACCCCTTAAGAGCTGTTGTATGGCCACCCCTTAGGAGCGATTGTATGGCCACCCCTCAAGAACTGTTGTATGGCCACCCCTTGGGAGCTGTTGTATGACCACCCCTCAAGAACTGTTGTATGGCCACCCCTTGGGAGCTGTTGTATGGCCACCCCTTAGGAGCTGCCATATGGCCACCCCTTAGGAGCGGTTGTATGGCCACCCCTTAAGAGCTGTTGTATGGCCACCCCTTAGGAGCGGTTGTATGGCCACCCCTTAGGAGCGGTTGTATGGCCACCCCTTAAGAGCTGTTGTATGGCCACCCCTTAGGAGCTGTTGTATGGCCACCCCTTAAGAGCTGTTGTATGGCCACCCCAACAAGTAAAACATTAAACTCGTTATGACATAAGTGGCAGCCTTAAACCATAACTAACACGTACAGCTTTTATCATTTTTTTCTAGGTAAATCAGACACACTGATTCCGATTTTGTACTCAAAATAAAGATTGGTCCACTAACTTTCACAGTCATGAAGACTGTTTTACAGCATTTCATTATCGGTCTCGAAAAGAAGCACAATCGGCACAACAAGCTCCACCCATAAATATGTGACGTATGCTAGCTTTTTAAGAACGGAAGATGGGGATGTTTAGTCCGATTTAGAATGATAGAGATGTGTGTCTTAAAACTCATTATCTAAATTCAGCTTTCAAAATAATCTCAGTCTTTTATGAAAGGTAGATAAGCTATTTAACATTGCTCGTAGCTTGTTACAGGATGTTTAACAGGCTGAATGCCAAGAAAAATGAGCTCAAAAAAGTGCAATTTTATCACAAGCTAGCGTTGTTATCGCTAGCTTTGTGAATTTGGGAGTCAAACAACCCGTTGCTCCATAGTCAAGTTCTATAGACCATTAGGTCATAGCTGCTCCCCCAAAAATAAACAAATCTGTATTTTAACAGTTTTTGAGAACTAAAATTGTGTTTATTTGGGCTGCAAAATGCATTTTGTGTTGTAAATACCACACACATGCAGCAATAATTGAAATGGAGAAGATTAGTATCCTTATAGTCTATTGAAAAATGAGTTTTCGATTAGGCAAGTAAATTTTTTCATTGATATCGTATCGTCTGTAACTCGTAATCGTGCTTAGATGCACAGTGAAAGTGTTCTTAACAAATGTAAGCCTTGTATCTGTAATAAATCTGTAACAATATAATGAACCTTTATCTGTACAGCTCGGACCTCTCTCCTACGCAATGATCACAAATCACAATGGCTTTGTTGTCAAGCACCCACTGCTCCAGGAGCAGCAGCCATGGCATGTAGAGCCACCGAGTGTTGACATGTTAGATGTGGAGGTGGCGAGAAGCAATGAAGCTGTTGAGCGTATAAAAGAGGTTTGTAAATCTTCTTGAGCTTGTTTATAACAGTCAGCTTCATTATATTCCCAAGTCAAATACAATATTGTGAATTCTGTCGGTGATTTTCTTGGCAATGAGCAAACCATGCAGCACTTGCATAAAAGTATTAAATTATTGAGTTTCCATGCTTCAAATGGCTTTACAGTTTTTCCACTCCGGATCCTAGAAACGCTAAAATCTGAACAGATTCGACGCCATTTTGCTTGCAAAATTTGTGCGAAGGCATTCACATTAGCAGACATTACTATTTGATGTCACAAAAACTCTCACTGCTAATGGATTTGAATCAATAATTAAGTTAAGCTCTCCCCAATGGAGGTGAAAAAATTCAGCGCATCTCATCACACTACCACGCGGGTATATTATAACTTCTATTGCTAACGATAAGTTGCTCATACGATAAAGATGAGATAATTACCTTTGTTTTATTTTATTACTTTATTCATTTAATAACTGAACCTACCGATTGTACAGATTCCCACTACACTGGTGCCAACCTCTTTCTAGACTTAACTCTTCCAGCATTGAAAAGTTTTTTTACTAAAAGCGATTGTCGTTCATGCGACCTTTGAAGTAATAATTGTATAGCAAGTAGTAAGTTCTGTTTCTGTTTTGTAATATCGAGGGGTATTATTATTGATAAAGATCAGGTATCCTGGCTGAGTTAGTGCAACAAGTGTTCAAAGTGTGAATTGAAAAGTGGCCATGACCCGAAAGCGAGTCTACTTTAGCAAGTTTTGAGGAGTACATCGCTAGTCATAGCATAATAGATAAAGTAAAACTCGAATCCTTGAAACGTTAGGGTGCGACTTCATCGGCATAGGTCAACTCGGAATCCATTCGAAGCATGGAAAACCAGTGAATGAGCACACTATAGGTGCAAGCTAGAACCGTTAAAGATCAACTAGATTTCCAATGCCTTCAATGATCAACAAAGATTTCTGATGCCTATCTAATGTATTCTTAGGCTAATAACGTACATGTAATCCTCTCTCTCTGTATTCCTTGATTGTTTTCTTCCATGACAGGTACGAAAGTCAATGGTGGATAGGGAGACAAAACAGTTGAGTATAACTGGCGTGGGAGCTGTACTAAAGAATGGTGATTCATATGTAAGTATCTACCATTGGCCATTTCTGAATGCTTGCTCTGGTTGTGAGCCACTAAATGCTGTGTCGTACATAGAGCAGCTGACACGCTGCAGCGCAGCTGCTTCTATATTCGCTGGTACAAGATTGTACCGTGTCAAAGACTTCCATTGACATTGTGTAACAGGTCTCTGTGTATGATGGTGCTGCTTATAATCAAGTCTCGTCAGTTTCAATATCAAAGGTGAACTGTGTTCTTATGTCGAGTGATGTAAAGCTATTGCCTGTCAATCATATTTATATTTTCCTGTACTCATATAGCCGGCTTGTCATTTTTAGGGCTACTTCATCAATCACACCACAGAATATTTCACAATAGGCATAAATATGACAGCATACGGGTAAGTGGATTTGCATATATCAGAATACATTTTATTCTCATGAGTATGTTGTTTTCTGGTAGAGGATTTTCTTATGTAACTGTAATGTCATGGTTGGCGTGTAACAGTGCGTTAGCTGGCAAGTTGGAGTTGTCTTGCCTGCAATGTAGACATTCTCTATCAGATACTTTTATACAATTGTAGAACAGGGGGAACAAAGATAAGAGTAATATTATCTCTAGTATAAAAAACAATTTCATTTTTTAATATTTGACTCAGGTTAGCTGTAGTTCATCCAGTAATTGTGAGGAAGGTGCTTATGGTTGAAGAGAAACCAGACGATGCTGTCAAGGAGTTGACAGAGCTTAAGAATGCAAAGTATGATGTTGCCATCGCTAAATGGAGGTAGGTTAAGACTAGACCTGTTTCTCTACATAGAGGTACAGTGGACCCTCGCCATAAAATTTTAATTCGTTCCAGTGTTAGCATTGTAAGGCAATAATCTAGTATAGAGGGGTATAGAAACCCGTAGTAAATATTTAATGCAAACATTGTCTTTAAATAATGTTAAGTTAATATAACACTTTTATTAAGTTAGGTTAGACTTTCTTCAGGTTTGCCTTGCATTGCTTGTGTTTCTAAGCTAATAAATGGCTTGTTCTTGTTTCCTACTTATTCTACTACCTGCCAACATTTAATTGATAATATTCGTAATAGTTATAGTAATAATAATAATAGTAATAGTTCTGCACGGTTTCTCTCAACATTTTCCTTAGTTCTCGCAGTCATTGGCAGCTTGAATTTCTATTTGAGTCTTATTTGTGGCATTCTAAACATGAGATGGCCATTGACAAATATCCAATTGACTGGGATATCAGCAGTTTACAGCGCGTCATTCTTTATCTTTACAAGAGGCGATAAGACGTAGCTGTGGTTCTGTGTAAGAGTTGTGGCCTCTTGCAGTTTCATTGTCCCATGCAGTTGGATGGTAGTCTTAACTCTATTGGACAGTTTGTCTACCATTTCAGATACTGTGACGAGGTCTTTCGCATAACCAATCAGTCGCAGGTCTTTACACCTCTCACAGATCTGATAGGGAGTGACGAGTCTTGTGATGAAGCAATGGTTATCCACTTGCTCTGGGATGCCAGTATTGTACGCTTAGCAGATTTGAAAAAAATGGTAGTAGAAAGCGATATAGAAGCTGTGTCACTCACTACTGCCGGAGGTAGGAGCTGTAATTGTCTGGGTATTGCGATTTTTGTATACTACACTCTTGCAGTAGTTTCTTTAGGGAAAGTTATCTACTCTGTTACAATGTATAACATTACTTTTACAGTGTTGTTCATCATTTTGTAATCAGGTAGTCTGAGATTTGGTCACAATATGCTGTCAGTGCAGACGATCTATCAAGTTATTAATTTTTTTTATCTTTCAAGAAGATCTAATCTAGAGAGCAGATGTATTGTATTGATTCCATGGCTATACAAACTATGGCAGCTATACAAACTATGGCAGCTATCCAAACTATGGCAGCTATACAAACTATGGCAGCTATACAAACTATGGCAGCTATACAAACTATGGCAGCTATACAAGGTATGGCAGCTATACAAACTATGGCAGCTATACAAACTATGGCAGCTATACAAACTATGGCAGCTATACAAACTATGCCAGCTACACAAACTATGGCAGCCCTACAAGCAATGGCAGCTATAAGTCAATGCTATGGAAGGTATTATTAGGACACTTTCCATTGACATCCAGAGTTAGTATGTTCATCTGCACACTCTTTGGCATACTCCATGTTTTTAAAGTGTGTGTATACCACAGGCCTAACTGTTTCATACCCGGAGGGCTATTATTACCCTGAAGAGACAAGCAGCTTTAGATTTGGAGATCACTACAATGATTCTGCAAGCAAGCGGGCCTTCTCAAGGCGGGACCTTTTCATCTATTCTACTGAGGCCAGCTCAGGTGAGTTGGTGTATTCTACTGAGGCCAGCTCAGGTGAGTTGGTGTATTCTACTGAGGCCAGCTCAGGTGAGTTGGTGTTACTCCACTATCTAGTGTGAGATGGCCATGATTTTATTGTGGCAAGTCATATACTGTTGATCCTTTTATGTTCTCACAGCTCCACGGACATCTGATGTCACAAACACTATTACTGTTCACAAAGCAATCAGTGATACAGAAGATGATGACAAAGGCCCTTATATATTTGGAGGTGAGATTTCCATTTGATAGAACAATGCAAATCATAAAAACTATGCCATCGATACAGGCACTTACTAGCTACGGCATAGCTAGCGCAGTAGGCAGTTTTCATGGTTTATGTACCGTTCAATAGCATTCACCTTTTTCTCTCACTGCTTTGGATGTCTCGGCATGTTTTATGCATTTTTCTATCCTTGACATTGTATAATGCTTGATGCTTACATATTGTATTTTCCATAAGTTTAAGAGATACATTTGTAAATGATATATATTTCATTGTTTTTGCATTTTAATTCATTTCTTTGGTGTATACAGTGCTGGGAATCACGATGAATCACAGCGTGCTCGAAGAGACTATGAATAGTGTCAGGGACGGCGAGAATGTCTCACTTTGCGCTTCAAAAACAAGTAGCTGCTTCCTTTTAGATGAGGGAGGATTCATACTGTATGAGAGCAACCCAAAACATGACATGAACCATGTTAGTGACTTGACCTTGACCCGTCTGTGTATTTTAAAGAGCACAATACAACTACACTTGCTAGCTAGCTATGTCCTTTGTACCATTACTATCTGGGTCCGCCAAGTCTATATCTTCTAACATAGACTCGCTATAGCTAACCGCTCCTCGCCTTTTTCTATCCTGGCATATCATGATTACATCTGCCACTCTGACATATCTGACATGGCATAAGTACAACTTTTATTTTGGCATGTCATCTTTAGGTATCATGTATACAACTACTACTCTAATATGTCATGTGTACAACTACTACCCTAATATGTCATGTATACAACTACTACTCTAATATATCATGTATACAACTACTACTCTAATATATCATGTATACAACTACTACTTTAATATGTCATGTATACAACTACTACTCTAATATATCATGTATACAACTACTACTCTAATATATCATGTATACAACTACTACTCTAATATGTCATGTGTACAACTACTACCCTAATATGTCATGTATACAACTACTACTCTAATATATCATGTATACAACTACTACTCTAATATATCATGTATACAACTACTACTTTAATATGTCATGTATACAACTACTACTCTAATATATCATGTATACAACTACTACTCTAATATATCATGTATACAACTACTACTCTAATATGTCATGTATACAACTACTACTCTAATATATCATGTATACAACTACTACTATAATATGTCATGTATACAACTACTACCCTAATATGTCATGTATACAACTACTACTCTAATATATCATGTATACAACTACTACTCTAATATATCATGTATACAACTACTACTCTAATATATCATGTATACAACTACTACCCTAATATGTCATGTATACAGCTACTACTCTAATATGTCATGTGTACAACTACTATAATATATCAAGTATACAACTACTACTCTAATATGTCATGTATACAACTACTACCCTAATATGTCATGTATACAACTACTACTCTAATATATCATGTATACAACTACTACTCTAATATATCATGTATACAACTACTACTCTAATATATCATGTATACAACTACTACCCTAATATGTCATGTATACAACTACTACTCTAATATATCATGTATACAACTACTACCCTAATATGTCATATATACAGCTACTACTCTAATATGTCATGTGTACAACTACTATAATATATCAAGTATACAACTACTACTCTAATATGTCATGTATACAACTACTACTCTAATATATCATGTATACAACTACTACTCTAATATATCATGTATACAACTACTACTCTAATATGTCATGTATACAACTACTACCCTAATATATCATGTGTACAACTACTACCCTAATATGTCATGTATACAGCTACTACTCTAATATGTCATGTGTACAACTACTATAATATATCAAGTATACAACTACTACTCTAATATGTCATGTATACAACTACTACTCTAATATATCATGTATACAACTACTACTCTAATATATCATGTATACAACTACTACTATAATATGTCATGTATACAACTACTACCCTAATATGTCATGTATACAACTACTACTCTAATATATCATGTATACAACTACTACTCTAATATATCATGTATACAACTACTACCCTAATATGTCATGTATACAACTACTACTCTAATATATCATGTATACAACTACTACTCTAATATGTCATGTATACAACTACTACTCTAATATGTCATGTGTACAACTACTACTCTAATATGTCATGTATACAACTACTACTCTAATATATCATGTATACAACTACTACTCTAATATATCATGTATACAACTACTACTCTAATATATCATGTATACAACTACTACTCTAATATATCATGTATACAACTACTACCCTAATATGTCATGTATACAACTACTACCCTAATATATCATGTATACAACTACTACTCTAATATGTCATGTATACAACTACTACCCTAATATGTCATGTATACAACTACTACTCTAATATGTCATGTATACAACTACTACCCTAATATGTCATGTATACAGCTACTACTCTAATATGTCATGTGTACAACTACTACTCTAATATATCATGTATACAACTACTACTATAATATGTCATGTATACAACTACTACTCTAATATATCATGTATACAACTACTACTCTAATATGTCATGTATACAACTACTACCCTAATATGTCATGTATACAACTACTACTCTAATATGTCATGTATACAACTACTACTCTAATATGTCATGTATACAACTACTACTCTAATATATCATGTATACAACTACTACTCTAATATATCATGTATACAACTACTACCCTAATATGTCATGTATACAACTACTACTCTAATATATCATGTATACAACTACTACTATAATATGTCATGTATACAACTACTACTCTAATATATCATGTATACAACTACTACTATAATATGTCATGTATACAACTACTACCCTAATATATCATGTATACAACTACTACTCTAATATGTCATGTATACAACTACTACCCTAATATGTCATGTATACAACTACTACTCTAATATGTCATGTATACAACTACTACTCTAATATGTCATGTATACAACTACTACTCTAATATATCATGTATACAACTACTACTCTAATATATCATGTATACAACTACTACCCTAATATGTCATGTATACAACTACTACTCTAATATGTCATGTGTACAACTACTACTCTAATATGTCATGTATACAACTACTACTCTAATATATCATGTATACAACTACTACTCTAATATATCATGTATACAACTACTACCCTAATATGTCATGTATACAACTACTACTCTAATATGTCATGTATACAACTACTACTCTAATATATCATGTATACAACTACTACTCTAATATATCATGTATACAACTACTACTCTAATATGTCATGTATACAACTACTACTCTAATATGTCATGTATACAACTACTACTCTAATATATCATGTATACAACTACTACTCTAATATATCATGTATACAACTACTACCCTAATATGTCATGTATACAACTACTACCCTAATATATCATGTATACAACTACTACTCTAATATATCATGTATACAACTACTACTCTAATATATCATGTATACAACTACTACCCTAATATGTCATGTATACAACTACTACTCTAATATGTCATGTGTACAACTACTACTCTAATATGTCATGTATACAACTACTACTCTAATATGTCATGTATACAACTACTACTCTAATATATCATGTATACAACTACTACCCTAATATGTCATGTATACAACTACTACTCTAATATGTCATGTGTACAACTACTACTCTAATATGTCATGTATACAACTACTACCCTAATATGTCATGTATACAACTACTACTCTAATATGTCATGTGTACAACTACTACTCTAATATGTCATGTATACAACTACTACTCTAATATATCATGTATACAACTACTACCCTAATATGTCATGTATACAACTACTACTCTAATATGTCATGTATACAACTACTACTCTAATATGTCATGTATACAACTACTACCCTAATATGTCATGTATACAACTACTACTCTAATATGTCATGTGTACAACTACTACTCTAATATGTCATGTATACAACTACTACTCTAATATATCATGTATACAACTACTACTCTAATATATCATGTATACAACTACTACCCTAATATGTCATGTATACAACTACTACTCTAATATGTCATGTATACAACTACTACTCTAATATATCATGTATACAACTACTACTCTAATATATCATGTATACAACTACTACTCTAATATATCATGTATACAACTACTACCCTAATATGTCATGTATACAACTACTACTCTAATATGTCATGTATACAACTACTACTCTAATATATCATGTATACAACTACTACCCTAATATATCATGTATACAACTACTACCCTAATATGTCATGTATACAACTACTACTCTAATATGTCATGTATACAACTACTACTCTAATATATCATGTATACAACTACTACTCTAATATATCATGTATACAACTACTACTCTAATATATCATGTATACAACTACTACCCTAATATGTCATGTATACAACTACTACTCTAATATGTCATGTATACAACTACTACTCTAATATATCATGTATACAACTACTACTCTAATATGTCATGTATACAACTACTACTCTAATATGTCATGTATACAACTACTACCCTAATATGTCATGTATACAACTACTACTCTAATATGTCATGTGTACAACTACTACTCTAATATATCATGTATACAACTACTACTCTAATATGTCATGTGTACAACTACTACTCTAATATGTCATGTATACAACTACTACTCTAATATATCATGTATACAACTACTACTCTAATATATCATGTATACAACTACTACTCTAATATGTCATGTATACAACTACTACTCTAATATATCATGTGTACAACTACTACTCTAATATGTCATGTATACAACTACTACTCTAATATATCATGTATACAACTACTACTCTAATATATCATGTATACAACTACTACTCTAATATATCATGTATACAACTACTACTCTAATATATCATGTATACAACTACTACCCTAATATGTCATGTATACAACTACTACTCTAATATGTCATGTGTACAACTACTACTCTAATATGTCATGTATACAACTACTACTCTAATATGTCATGTGTACAACTACTACTCTAATATGTCATGTATACAACTACTACTCTAATATATCATGTATACAACTACTACCCTAATATGTCATGTATACAACTACTACTCTAATATGTCATGTGTACAACTACTACTCTAATATGTCATGTATACAACTACTACCCTAATATGTCATGTATACAACTACTACTCTAATATATCATGTATACAACTACTACCCTAATATGTCATGTATACAACTACTACTCTAATATGTCATGTGTACAACTACTACTCTAATATGTCATGTATACAACTACTACCCTAATATGTCATGTATACAACTACTACTCTAATATGTCATGTATACAACTACTACTCTAATATATCATGTATACAACTACTACCCTAATATGTCATGTGTACAACTACTACTCTAATATATCATGTATACAACTACTACTCTAATATATCATGTATACAACTACTACTCTAATATATCATGTATACAACTACTACTCTAATATATCATGTATACAACTACTACTCTAATATGTCATGTATACAACTACTACTCTAATATATCATGTATACAACTACTACCCTAATATGTCATGTATACAGCTACTACTCTAATATATCATGTATACAACTACTACTCTAATATATCATGTATACAACTACTACTCTAATATATCATGTATACAACTACTACCCTAATATGTCATGTATACAACTACTACTCTAATATGTCATGTATACAGCTACTACTCTAATATATCATGTATACAACTACTACTCTAATATGTCATGTATATAACTACTACCCTAATATATCATGTATACAACTACTACTCTAATATATCATGTATACAACTACTACTCTAATATGTCATGTATACAACTACTACCCTAATATATCATGTATACAACTACTACTCTAATATGTCATGTATACAACTACTACTCTAATATATCATGTATACAACTACTACCCTAATATGTCATGTATACAACTACTACTCTAATATGTCATGTGTACAACTACTACTCTAATATATCATGTATACAACTACTACTCTAATATATCATGTATACAACTACTACTCTAATATATCATGTATACAACTACTACTCTAATATATCATGTATACAACTACTACCCTAATATGTCATGTATACAACTACTACTCTAATATGTCATGTATACAACTACTACTCTAATATATCATGTATACAACTACTACTCTAATATATCATGTATACAACTACTACTCTAATATGTCATGTATACAACTACTACCCTAATATGTCATGTATACAGCTACTACTCTAATATGTCATGTGTACAACTACTATAATATATCAAGTATACAACTACTACTCTAATATGTCATGTATACAGCTACTACTCTAATATATCATGTATACAACTACTACCCTAATATGTCGTGTATACAACTACTACCCTAATATGTCGTGTGTACTTTTTACCACTGCTCGCCTTTTCATAAATTTAATTGAGTTAATCTATTTTACACATGGCATCTACAATAAAGCTGCTAGTCCGCAGAGTATAATTTGGCAACATCAACTTTCTGAGCCAATTGCCGTTGTTCTTTTTCTGCCTCATAACATAATGATGTGCATTGAGAAGGATGATGGGCATACGCTGAGGCGTCCTTGTAGGTGGGAATGTGGCTAGGGGCAGTTGACAGTTCTCTGATGCATGCGCTATACAATGGGTCTGACGGCATCTACCAAAGGTATGTCATTTCATGCCGGCTGTCATAGAGCTGTAAAACTCCATTTTTATTGAAGGTTTCTTTCAGGATTATTTCTATGTATTGTTTGCAATCTCAATATCTGTGGAGGCGTTTTTATTGGCGACGCATTGGTTTGTCTCGAGGATCTGCTTTTATATGAAGTTTCAACAATTATGTCTCATGCTCTTCAACTTTCAACCTTTTTCTAATCAATTTAAATTTTTTAATATTAAAGATGAACTTGCACAAAATTTCAGTAGATTTTATCAGAAAGTTTCGGCATTCTATCGTTTGTGATTGTTTTTAATGTTTGAGGTGATCCGATTACCAGGATGTTTCAAGGTAACATCGACAAAACTTTATCGCAGTTAAAATAATGAAAAAAAGAAATTCGGTTTTCTCCTTTATGTTCATTTTTAATGTATGGCGCACAAGATACTTTACTAACGATAGTAAAGCTAAGTTATCTTTATTACAGGCATAAGTTCTATGACTACCAAGCTACATGCATCTTCAGCTGGCTGGATGAAACGACTGGCTCCGCGGCTAGAATTGTGAGTCTCTTCGCTAACGTTGGCCTCTATTGACCATTCTGTTTTCTTCTGATCATCTTTTCTTAGTACAGTAAACGCTCCTATAATTTATACCTCCTATAACGTAAATATCTTTTATTCTAACCTTGATTCCTAAATGCAGATACACAGCGAACAAGTAGTACTGCTCTTTTTATGGTGAAAATATTTTTTTGTTTTGCTTTATTGTAGTCATATAAAATATTTGTTATTAGTTTCACTTAGCATAATAGACTTTGCTGTTTAGAAAACATGAGCCAATCATTGTAAATGAACATTGAAGATGTGCGCTCCTCATCAACTTATTGTAAAATAACGACATTCACGGTCTGTAAAACTTGTGAAGTTGATTAGAAAAAGGATAAAAGTTGTCGATGCAAATCAACAGTTACAGTACAGCCCAAATATTAAAAAGTTAGACTACAGTCACACTTCAACTTACGAGCTTAATGCGTTCCGAGACTGAGCTCGTATGTCAATTTACTCGCATGTTGGTGCTATTCATTTATATATAGAACAATTAAATATATATTGATTGGTTTCCATACTCTAAAAAAAGCAAATAAAACACTCAAAACGAGATATTGTAACAGAAAGAACATGTTGGTTATTGTTCTTACGTACTACATGCTTTCAAAAAGCAACAAATAAAAAATAATGCAAGAAAATGTGATTAATTAAAATGTAAAATTAAATATATACAATAGCAGTTAACACTCGCATTTGCTAGGGAAGGAGATATAAGTTATCCTTCGTTACAACAGTTGACTTTGATAAATTTGGATTTTATCAAAATGTTAAAAGACAAACTTAGAAGCAAATCTAAAAGCACACTTGCATTTTCAACTAAACGTAATTAAAATTTCTTCGGCTTTCATAGTTTGAAGTTTCTCGCTGCTTAGCGAGAAATTTTTCTTTTTTTTCGCTTTCACGACTAGCCGGCCGTTTTAAGCTAAACCTATCTAAGGACGTTTGCCTTTGTCGCCCTTGCAACATGTTGCGATTAGGACGAACACAGGTGTCGTCACAAATGGTTAATGCACGACCACTAGCCAACTTGTCCGAATGTCTATTAAACAGTTTGGATAGATAGCGCCGGCCTTTTCACATACCGGTAGCATCGTTTCAGTTACGCTGTCACCGGCCAATTGTTTGTCCAATGCCATCAGCGGTCGTGAAGATCGTTGCACCGTTTAGAAACTATGGTTAGTCCTTTTGCGAACTAAATGCCCTGAATATAATCCTTCTATTTGATAATTATGAATGTATTTCTGTCATATTGCCAAGCTAGCTCAATCACGCATACACATTTCGCATATTTTTCAATATTTTTCCGTTTAATATCGATTGTTATCATTTGCTTTCTCTTTGTATTATCTTTCATTTTACTGGCAAACTTTCAGTCTACGCACAGTACGTTTAATTCACATAATTCTGCACAGAAAATCGTGCACAAAAAACACGGTACAACAGTATAACCTAAACAGTTGAAAAATACAGAGTGACGCTGTTCTCATAAAACACCTCTGGCATACTTGGCAACTGACTCAAGTGCTCGTATCTCAAACATGGCTCATATGTTAGTGCTAAAACTTGCTTGAAAGCTGGCTCGTATCTCAAGTTTCTCGTACGTTGGAGCACTCGTAAGTTGAAGTATTACTGTAGTTTCTTTGTCATTTGTGTCGATGAAGTTGTTTTTTCTATATATATATATTAGATCAGCTAGCTGTCCTTTATCCAGATGTCAGTTGGTTTTTTGTTACTGCGGCTAAAATTACTCTCGAAACGAAATACTGTAAACATCAGCGCAATTTGTACAATACCTTTTCTCCCTACCCATGCCTCAATCTTTTCCAATATTGTTAAAAAATACCTCATATTATCCTTAATGCGCTTTGCAACATGATGCATATCCCTGTCAAACCGCCACTATCATATTGTTAATATGCTCTGTTGTAGCCGTCACTTTACAGTGTGGCAGAGCTCTTTGTCACTCAGGCTCTATCAGCCTTGGCTCTCCTGTACTCCAGGTATAGTTTTTAATTGGTTTACTTTGTTGCGGAGTTGCCTTCCCATAATTGTGCTCTATATGCAGATTTTGTACAAATACAATAGAGTCCTATTTGTTTCATTTAGTTCGTCTCTATTACTCTTCACTATTTCAATTGATTTGTTGAGCTGTGGTACTCTATTGATGGCTTTGTGCTTCATCACCTGTTAATATGCAGTTGATCCCTATTGCAGTATTGTAAACTATGGCAGCGGTGCAGAGGCGGAGATGAGACTTCTTGAATATGGTGAGCGGTACCAGGTGTGTACCAAGATTAGCTATCAGTACTTCTATGATGATGAGATGAGCAGAGCTACACAGACAAACCGAACGATACAGTACATCTCTGAAGACTGCACAAGGTAATCTAGCTTTCTTTTCCTTGATGAACTGCGAGTGTCTGGTGAGGACTGCCAAGTGATTTACTACTTTTTCTGAGTGCATGTTTGATTCAAAAATGTCATACGGCTGTTACAAGGCATAATTGGAGCAGCTCTAAATAGCCAATCCCTGACTGTATCACTAACTAGGTAAATCGTACATGGCCTGAGCCATCATTAATATTTTGAGCGAACTTTGCCACTGAAATACAACTATTATTACTGTCATTGTTAGGCGCTGCAGGTGGATAGACCTTGGCTTATATTTTTATCATAAAAACGCAACACGGTCACTCTTTTTATTTTTTTCGGCGATCGAAAATTCTTCAAATCATGCAAATAAAAATTGTCAATTATACTGAAGAGCTATGGAGTCCACTGCTTTTTGGTCTCACATAAGGCTCTCTACTGCTAGTATCATTGGTTCACCCAGCCTACTCCAGGAGTGCTCTAGACAAATCTTCTACTCACATGGCATGCTCAGAGGCTCGCACTCATTGGGCTATAGCGACGATATCACTATAGCACACATCAGTGCTCTTTACACTAGCGATTGGTTAAAGGTAGCTGTTAAACATTCAGTTTAGGATTCACTTATAGTCTTACGCTTTAGTATTCAATTAAAGTTCAATGGAACTATTACATGTGTTTGCTCAGCAATGCTGCAGCTTGCTTTGGGTATGCGCATAGGTTTCAATTTAGCCCTCAAATGATGTTGGAAGCTTTTAAAGTTTTCTGCCACACTATCTTATAGGACTGGAGTTGCTGTGAGGATTGAGGAAACCAACCTTCTACTGGTCATAGCTGACAATCCAGCATCATCGTGTGACGCTATCACACTTCTCCCTCAAGCTCCTGTGGAAAATATCCTTTTGATTACCATTTCATTCTTCAAGTATTATGTTACCTAAAATAGCTTTAAAACTTTCATATATTTGTGTGGTATCAGACACGATTGTCATTCTGGTATAGTTGTGATAGATAAGCTGTGTTCGATTCGAGCCACAGTGTCTTGCCATGTCTTACCTCTCTTGTGTTCAGTCTTTGCTGTTTAGTGGTCCTTAGCTATTGTCTGCACTACCCTATGAAGAATATGTCTTTGCAAACTCACCCGTATGTGAGAGACATCTGAGATATCGTAAACCTCCTGTTCAGTGCCTCAACCCTCAACACAAGGTATCTTTCATTATATTAATCGTATGGTGTCATTGTATGGTACGGTCATTTTCACTGTTGCAGAATTAGTTGTAATAGTAGCAATTCATGTCTTCCTCTTCTGGTAGTCAGACATCGTGTTGCTGCGTTGATTTGGAATGTGGAGGCAACAACCGTTCGAATACAGTCGTACCTTGACATACAAGCTTAATGCATTCTGGGACTGTGCTTGTATGTCAATTTACTCAAGTCTCAAGGCACTATTTCCCAAATAAAATAACCAAATACAAATTAATCCGTTAAAATACTATGAAAAAAATACATAAAACCGCATATTGCTGTGAAAAAATGTGTTTCTAATTGTTGTAATTCAGTACCTACGCTAACAAAGTAAAAAATACTTATTTAGTTGGTAAAATCTGCAATAATATGTAACATTACGATGTACATTACTGTAAGTTTTTACCTTTGAGACAGACATAGTGGCTAACAGCGGTCTGAGAGAGACTTGACAGCAACGCATTCGGTACACTAAACTTTTGTCACCCTTTGTAACACTAACTTTGAATTCAACTTGAATGATTTAAGTTTACTAAACACACACTTGAAGCTTGTTTTTTTGAAGTTTTTGTACTAAACTTACTTTAATTTTGTCGTCTTGATTTTTTATTATTCGTTTCCAGTTTAGTGCTTTTTGCCTCACATTCACTATAACTTTTAGCCGATCTTTTAAATACTTTTTTCAAACTGATTCGAGGAGAAAGACTGTACGATGCTGTTCTCGAAAGTTGCTTCTCACATACTTAGGCATATAGTGGCCATTGAGAACCGGCTCATACGCTCGAATCTCAAATATTACTCGTATGTCAAGGAAGAAACTTGCTCGAAACACTTCTCGTATCTCGATTTTCTCATATGGTGGAACACTCGAATGTTGAGGTATGGCTGTAGATGGTAGTAAAAATAATATTAAATAGGATTATATATAATGAGTCATTAAAATTTTTATTCATCTGTTGTAGTCTTCTACTTGTAAAGCCTGTAAGGGAGCTGTTACCAGTGTATCCTTGCTGCTGGCAGCGTCAGCAATTTTTCATCTCATTCAATGAGTTCCAACTCAGGCCTAAATGCAATCTCTAACAATGTTGGTACATGCTGAGAAGTTCAAGCACAGCCAACACGCATATCTATGGTTGGAAATCCTGTTCTGGATTACTACTTGCCACCAATTACTGCAATCATATAGTTTACTGAGTCGTGTCTGTCTGTCCATAATGGTTGCAACTGTGTTGTCTGTTAGTCCTGCGCTATTTATCCTAGTTACTCATTGAATATCTTCCTAGTGGACCTTTGCAATAATTATCTTTCTATATCAGACGTCGATGAACTATTTTTAACACTTTCACTGACTCACCAGTGATAACATTGTTTGTGCTCTAATGTGATGTCATGCATTCATTCAGCTTTTTATTTATTACTGTTGAGCATCTTAACATGACTAGGAGTTGTCCTCTTTTCATATAATACTTTTTCAGTTGAGCTTGTTAATGTAGTTTTGAAGGCATGTTATGTTTGGTGTTCTAGTTTGGACATAATAAAGCATCTAAACCATATGTAGGTTTTGGTTGTTTGGTTATTTTAAACTATAATTGCTAGAAGACAAATGTCTGGGAGGACATGTTGAAAGGTTCACTTGAGATGTAAGAGCAGTTGCAGTGGAAGCACATCTGCTAACCTAATCAGCTAAATGAGCAAAGGTATAAAAATTCTGAACATATTTCCCTTACTTAGCTTCTTTAGAAGAGCAGGTTATAGCCTTCAAGATTGCACATCCAAAAATGGTTGGAATAAGTTGAATATGATCAAGTGACCCTAAGTTTTTATGATATCAACTGAGAACTTAGTCTATTTGTCACTCCTTAGTTTGCGTATGTGCTAGATCTGCTGATTGTCATGGTATTTGTTTTCCTATTTTATGTAGTGGAACGGATAACACTTAATGGGAGTTGTCAACTTGTCCAAGTTATTCAGTCCGTGTCATTCTTAGGTACATTTGATGTCATCTAAAGAGAAAATAACAACATTTGTGCCCTGAAGATACAAAGATTTGTGCATGTCAAAATTTATTTCAAATTAGTTAATTTTAATCAAATTTATTTAAAATTAAAATTTAGCTAAATTTAATTAAAACTATGCACAAAAGAGGGTCATTTACAAAGGTTACCTGTACTATAGAAAAGAAGGTTTTACTAGTGGCTCATAAAATTGGCTAATAAAGGTGCAAATTAGCTTACATGGCCTATATTGATGTCTCATTGAACAGCGCAGCTCACCTATAATGGCTAGAAGATACAGTTATGTTCTGATTACAAGTTGATCAAACAATATCTAAACATAGATCAGCTCTACTAAAGAAATAATTTTATAACTGAACTCCATGGTTTTGATTGGCTAGCCTGTAGTTGATTGCCAAGTAGATATAGTTGTTCTGCTCCCTTTTTCTCTCCGAGTCTTTTATATTCATGAGAGGCCCTAGGTCAGCTGTTGCAGCAAGTTCCAATGTTTAACATAACCTGAAGCTGTCTAAGAGCTATGACCAATAAAACCAGGACTTCTGATTAGCTGTGCTAAATATTTTTGAAAACCATGAGTATTTGTATTTTTTGTCTCTCTTCCTGCATGCAACACCATTCTGTGTTGACACTTTGTTGAGTGTAACCTTACACAAGATATGAGATATTACCTGTTGATTGATTAATAATAAGTTAAAGTAAGTTATGTGGGATTAGTTGATGAAATTATTGATTTTTTAATGCGCACGTAAGAGGACAGCTGATTTGGTTATTGAACAGGTAGTCATTTTATTACTGACATATCTATTGGTTTTATTGATTGGTTCTACTGATTATCGATCTACTGCTGGATGCTCATGAATGCGTGACATTAACTACACGTATCTGCATGCAATAACTATATCTACTGTTATTTACTGCTGAATATGCAACATGTGCATATGTGTAAACACATCATTAACTCTTGGCACTTTGACAATTTTAATGGAACTTTTTTAAGCGCACCAAAGTCGTTTAAGTTATATATTTAGTAATATATTCTTTTAGTAATAATATTACTAAAATTATTACAAATGTACTTGAAGCAAACAACTGCTTATAGCTACGTAGTCCATCGTTCATCGGCGGCAGATTGTCAATTTAGCAATTTGGGATACACACGTCTAGGTTGATCAACAAGCTAAAATTTTATTATTAACAATTCAAACATTTCGATAACTACCTTTACCGTATTAATTATACTTATCCAAAGGGTGGTTGTACAATAGTTCTCTTGACATTTCTTGTCACTGTCTTTAATAATACAGCTGCTGCATTTATTATCATCAGTGAGCCTAACCGCAACCATTTAACTGAACCCTTCAACAACTGCTATAAAAAAGGCAAGAAAAATTGCTACAAGATACCGCTATGATGCTTCGCTGGTACCATGCTGGGGCCGTCTGTTTACTTGCATAACATGTACCCACATTTGCTACGTAACACCATCTCACAAAATCTGTACAATCTCGTGTAGCACATGCCAAAGTTTTTATGCTACAGTGATCATCTGCTGCTTTACAGGACCATTCTGTGTGTTATACAGATTGATCTTCAGCAAAGTTAAAGTTCAGAGCATCTGAGCCTTTATTACGCGATAATATATTTAGAAAGCTATTCTTTTGTGGGACAGCACTGAACTTAAATTTCTCTGTTGCATACTGTCATTAGATTAGCATTTAATAGAGCCACAACAGGACTCACCTGAATGCATTAATCTAGTTTTATTCTCAACTATGGAAAGTTAGTCACCAGCGCGGCATGTCCATGATTAAAATGAGTATGTACATGATATAACTGAGCATGTACATGATATAACTGAGCATGTACATGATATAACTGAGAAGGTACATGATATAACTGAGAAGGTACATGATATAACTGAGAAGGTACATGATATAACTGAGCATAGACATGATATAACTGAGCATGTACATGATATAACTGAGAAGGTTCATGATATAACTGAGCATGGACATGATATATTTTTTGGATAGTACTGAACTTATAACAGTGTGAAACATGGAATATTGTAGATTCAATAAGTATACAAATAGCATGCTTTAATATGATTGAAATATTAATACTAAATACCACAAAAGCATGCTATGTATCCACTTCCTTCTAAATTTAATTGAGCACGGACATAATACAACTGTTCTAAAATTGGGAGAAACAAAATTATTTCTAGCACATGACACATTTCTTGGAGTGTATCATCTCTATTGCTACTTGTCAAAATGGTTAACCATGTATGTACTCCTTACGAATATCTTATTGCAATTTGTCTGACACATGCATTGTTTTTTTTTAGCAAAACTTAAGTACACATTGTTTGAACCTGCACAATTATGTATTGTACTATTTCCTCTAATCTCGACATGTTGCAAGAATAACACCTTTTTATTGCAAAGAATCATAAGATAGTTTTATTTAAAAGGTTTATCACCATGAGTGTGTGCATTTGTTTCATTCACAGAACACAGATGATAATAAGCATTCATTAATATATTTCTCACTCTGGAAGAATCACACAGACAGAAAATTTGTCATCATACTATCAATCGTATCATAATTGTAAAGAAGACCGAATTTTGAGCAAAGATGATTTGTTAATTCCACGCTGCAATTGATTACACGCAAAAATTACTATCATTTTGACAATGAAAGCCAGACGCTAGTAATCATTTCTAATCGAAAAGAGTAATAATAATTTACTTGATCCTAGCAGGAATGTCATTTGATCTCACAACTGAACAAGACTAGATCTAAGAGGACTTGAAAAACCGATCTTCAAGCGATTGGCCATCATATTGTTCAGGCTTTCATGCCATAAATATTCTTCAGCTCCTCGGCTTTGGTCACATACTTAGCCTGAGCATCTTCCTTAGTCATACCTGCAAGGTATAGGTAAAGTTTTATAAAGGAAGACAGGATACCGCTCAAGATGAGGGGTGTAATTATACAGATGTTACATTACAGATTAAACTAGAGGACAGTATATACCTTTTTTACCATCCCAGGCATCCCACTTGGCTTTGCCACTGAAGTCTAACATTCCAGGCCTGGCTGTAAGATATATTTTAAATTATTACAACTGTAAATGTGACAATTCCATAAGTAAGGAACAGAAGACTTTCTATGTGAGAAAAAACAGCGTTGCTGCTATACCTGTATTACAATCACCAACGGTAGCTTGTTTGTAAAGGCTGTACAACTCTAATAGCTCGGCATCAGTAGGCTTTGCATTAAGATTTTTGACATCCTCAGCAGCTTTCAAGAATTCCTATTGGAATAACACAAAGATGCAAGGAGTGAGAAATTCAATACTCATACGTACAATGA
The DNA here is from genome assembly GCF_963576615.1 of Watersipora subatra. Classification (NCBI taxonomy): domain Eukaryota; kingdom Metazoa; phylum Bryozoa; class Gymnolaemata; order Cheilostomatida; family Watersiporidae; genus Watersipora; species Watersipora subatra. The sequence goes on from NC_088710.1 coordinate 65,006,370, forward strand.
TAAAATATTCCATAAATGTAATATTCTTTATCAATCAACACATCGGAATAACAAATAAGCTGATATGCTATTCACTGAAATCTCTCCTACAGCGCAGTTCAGCGTGATAGCTGGAATCAGATAATTGATAAAATTTTAGCCAATGAAAAGTTGAAGTTTGGTAAAGTACATAGAACTCGGCTTCAAGTATGTGTTTAGTAAGCTAAACTTATTTAAGTTGAATGCAATGTTATGTTAAACTCCCTACGGTGCGTACTGCACATAGGACATTGTAACATTACATTTTATTGCAGATCCTAACCACTAAACACACTTAGATTACTGTAGGTAACTATAGTTACCAACGTTAACATATTTTGTTACTAATTTCTAATATGTACAGGACATGTATGAGATTTTGATTATTTTTACCAAGGGGTGTTTGCATTAGATATTTACTATGGGTTTCTATACCCTTCTATACGAAATTTTCGACTCACGATGCCAACGCTGGAACGAATTAAAATCGAATGGCGTGGGTTCACTATATATAAGCAACCAAATAAACTATAAAGAAATTTTTGGTTCATCTTCGAAAGAAAACTTGAAAGTTTTTTTTAAATACGTTACTGAACAAATTTTTCAACATTTTGCAGAATAATTTCATTATTAAGTTAATGTTAGTAAACTCACTGGGTGGGACATTGGCAAATTTTAAACTTGTAGATCAATCCTTTTTAAATCATTCTATATAGTACCCTGTCCTGGAATCAATCGAGTAGACTTGCTATTCGTGATTGCTTCTAGAATTAAATTTGATACTGGAAACATGTGATTCAACCTTTACTATTATGACCAGCCTTTATTAGGCACCCAATAATATGGATTCAAAGACATCTCAATATTTTTTGCGTCACTAAATATATGATGTGAGAGAATAATCGGAACAACTTCAGAAAGATTTGAAGAAAATTTGACTATTTTAAGGATCATACTTTCAGTGTTATTTTATAAAGTGTTATTGGTCTAACATAAGCACATGTAAGGAAACAAGAATATTATATTACAAACAATTAGAACAGTGCAGCCACTGCAAACATCACTCATAACACATAGAAAACCGGTATTATTAATAGAATAAATAAAAACGCAAACATGTATATGTTTGCGTTTTTAGTTATATTATCACCGAGTTTTTTTATCCCTAAAATTACCCAATTGTTAGGAACCAGTAATATTTTACTGCTATATAAATATAACTACAACCAAACCTTTACTCATGATTGTCTAACACAAATTTTCTACAATACGATGTAAAATTTGAGCGAACATTAGACACTCCACCCAAGCGATTTCCAACGTGCAGTGCTCAAAGATTCTTAAAGTAAAGATGATGTATAAAAAGGAGAGTTGAAGAATGAAAATGAGACTTATATAATCACTTTTCTTTAGTGTTATGTGTGTTCTCCAACTTGAATGTTGCAAATTCATATTATTTTGTTCTTATCAACATTCAATCCAACAGGTGTTCATTTTAATGCCAGCCATGATGAGCTAATAAAGCCTGAAAATTTCAATACTAAAGATATGCTATATCAAATTGAACTATCTATGAGCTTCTAACGGAAATAACGCAAATACAGCTATCTAAGCACAAAGATAGCTGTATTTGCACAACTTATCATAAGCAAGCACCATGATAGGCGTGGCCAGCAACTGTTGTGATAGAGAGCATAGCTGGGCTGATTGAAAAAAAATGCGGCAGATTAAATGGCATCAACGAGATTGCAAGACTAAAATTAGTAATTGAACAACACAAATGAGAGCAGAACATTTCTTTTTAAGAGAAGCTTTCCTGCATTGATGTAACAGTTTTTAACTCTTATTTGTGGCAGTGCTTGCATTATGATGCAGTATTCAAGGTTCCTAGACAATAAAAAGCTAAACAGTAACATATTACTTATCACCACAACTTAGAGGTTGACTTGCAACAAAATTGACATTACAGTTATTTGATATCAAAAGATTCACCATGTCTTACTCTGCTGTGTTGAAGGTGCAAGATATGTGGGAATGTGATAACAAGCTCTTAAAAGCTCAAAAACGAACAGTTGATCGCAGCCATCACGAAACTGCCGTAGATCGGAATCAGTTTATTTTTCTGACGTAGTCATTACATTTGGTTGTTTTGTCACGCGATGTTCTCACGTAAATTGCAAGGCCAATAAAAGGCTCAATATAAAACCTCTCGTAACACTAGTTTACGACAAAAACTTTGGGCTTTACCGAAGAACCTGTATCAAGTATAGATGCTCAGTACTTTACAGTTTTGTTTTGGCCTAATCGTTTAGTCGTAATCTGATCATGTGACCCATACTTCACGAATAATTGCTGCAGCATTTTTCGATTATCACAGGTGACCCTACAGGCTCATCATGTTTATCAGACAATGATATGTAATCCTTTGAGCTAAGGTTGGAAAATTAAATAAATTTTTACGGTAGGTTATAGCAGTGATTTTCAACCACTGTGCCGCGGCACACTAGTGTGCCGTGAGAGATCCTCAGGTGTGCCGTGAGAAATTATCCAATGTCCCTTTTTAAGTACAGGTTCCTCAGGTTCTGAGGCAACCTATGAGGTAGGAGTGTTGTATTTGAATGCCAAGGCCTCGATGTAGTAACCTAAATCCCCAGGCACCATGATCTAGGCGCATCTATTCACATGTTTGATGCACAGTCAATGCATTTAATATTGGCCCACAAAACTCAAAGTCCATCGAAAGCAGAATGGTCGTTTAGTACAATATGCTTAGTTAGGCACCTTTGATTATATAGGCCGCAAATATAGGTGGCCTTCAAATAAAGGATGGCGCTCCATTTTTTAACCCTTCTGCTATAGCGGCGTTGGAATAGAGATGGCCTTCAAATACAGGTTTTACAGTAATATTCATCGTGCGGCGCACGTAGCTGACTGACTGATGTACCTGAGAGCTCGTGGTGATAGCCATGGAGAAGTTTTTGAAAAGGACAACTGCATACTCCGAATTGGTCTCTGTACAAGATTCTGACCCGGATGAAGGCCCAAGTATGATTGGTGGAAAAAAGAAAGCAAAGACGGTGAGCTCAAGGCAATATAGTGAAAGCTATCTTTCGTATGGATTTACTTTCACCGGGGATGAGACGACACCTACTCCATTATGCCTGGTGTGTAGCGAGAAGCTATCTAACAGCGCCATGGTACCGAGCAAGCTTAAACGCCATCTCCAAACGAAACACCCGTCGCTTCAAAACAAGCCTTCAGACTATTTTGTTCGCTTGCGTGTAAATACAGAGAAACAGGCAACCTTTATGAGAAAAACTACAAAAGTAAATGAGAAAGCACTAAAAGCTAGTTACCAAGTAGCCGAACTCGTAGCTAAATCAAAAAAGCCACACACTGTGGCAGAGACATTAATACTACCTGCCTGTATAGCCATTGTCAACGAGATGCTCGGCCCCGATGCAGTTAAAGACATAGCTAAAGTACCGCTCTCTGATAACACAATTTCCAGACGTATTGATGACATGTCTACAGACATCGAAAGCCATGTTTTGGAAAAGATACGCATCAGTAGGAAATTTGCGTTGCAAGTTGATGAGTCTACAGATATTAGTGGACATTCTCAGCTCCTGGCTAATGCGCGTTTTGTGGATGACAATGCCATTAGAGAAAACTTCCTATTTTGCAAAACACTGCCAGAAAAAACAACTGGAGAAGAAATTTTTCGGGTCACATCGCAATATCTGAACCATGGAGGACTTACATGGGAAAACTGCATAAGCGTTTGCACAGATGGAGCTGCAGCCATGGTCGGGTGCACCAAAGGCTTTGTGAGCAGAGCAAAAGAGAAAAACCCTGACCTCATTGTTACGCACTGTTTTTTGCATCGTGAGGCCCTCGTTGCTAAAACTTTACCAGCGGAACTGGTTTCTGTGTTGGATGATGTGGTGCACATAGTGAACTTTGTAAAAACACGACCATTGAAAAGCCGTATATTTGCATCTGTGTGAGGAAATGGGAGCGGAGCATAAGGCCTTATTGCTCCATACAGAGGTCCGATGGTTGTCGCGCGGTAAGGTGCTAGCCCGTGTGTATGAGCTGCGAAAAGAACTTAAAATCTTTCTGACAACTGAAAGGTTAGATTACTCAACTTTGTTTTCAAGTGATGAGTGGTGCTCAAAGCTGGCATACCTGGCTGATATATTTCATCATCTGAATGAACTGAACACAAGGATGCAGGGCCGAGATGAAAACTTGCTTACAAGCACAGATAAAGTAAATGGATTCCGTTTAAAGGTCCACCTCTGGCAACAACATGTGCTACGTGCCAACCTGGCTATGTTTCCACTCACAGAGAAACGTCAAACTCCCACTGCTGCACTGTGTGAGGTAATATGTAAACATTTGAAAAGTCGTGAGCAGAAGTTGTCATTTTATTTCTCTTCAGCCACCTGAAGAGCTTTGACTGAACGCTTTGACTGGGTTAGGGACCCATACAGCTCGGCATCAGTTGTTGGAAAGGACTTGACTTTACAAGAGCAAGAGGAACTAACTGAACTGAAACAGGATAGGGGTTTAAAACTAAAATTTGCTGATCTTCCTTTGGACAGTTTTTGGTTGACTGCTGCCAAGGAGTTCCCCATTCTGGCCAACAAAGCTGTTCTCACATTGCTCCCATTTTCCACTACATATCTGTGTGAGCTGAGCTTTTCAAGTCTAACTTCTATAAAAACTAAAAACAGAGAGAGAGAGACTGAGAGCTGTTGAAGAAGAGCTTCGTGTGTGTCTTTCTTCTATTCCTGCCAGGATATCGGCTTTGTGTTTATCTAAACAGGCCCAGGTTTCACACTGACTGAGTATAAATAAATTGTTGAATTATATTGTGATGAAATATACTGATGAGAGTGTCATTTTATAACATTTTTGGTTAGTGGTGTGCCGCAAAATTTTTTCCAATGTAAAAATGTGCCTCGACTCAAAAAAGGTTGAAAAACACTGGGTTATAGGATATCAGTGCTTAAAGTGACAGCACTAGAATGACGATAAAATAGACGCGTAAGAAATTGAATGTGTGAAGTATATTTGTGTAAATATTTCAACGAATGAGGTTGTGTGAAAGTGTAAACAGAAGCCATCTTGAACAACTACGTCCCATTTGAGCCGTTTTGAAAAGAGATTCCTATCTACGGCAGTTTTGTGATGGCTGCGATTAACTGTTCATTTTTGAGTTTTTAAGAGCTTGTAATCACATTTCCGCATATTTTGCACCTACAACAGGGCAGAGTAAGACATGGTGAATCTTTTGATATCAAATAACTGTAATGTGAATTTTGTTGCAAATCAACCTTCAATATTTGGTGCATTCCAGGACTTGACATAGTAGATGTTTCACAATTCAATAGAACTCAGTTCAACAATTAAAAAAACCTTCAATTTGTCATTTCAATAGTAGATTTTCAAAGGTATACAAAGCTCACCAATTATTTAGTCTAATACTGCAGTGAGAAGCCACCTTTTGGGGTTTTTTGAGTAGTGTTTACAGACTTTGAACTGATGTAGCAAAGAAGCAATTGCAGTTGGCTGCCCTTCCTAACACCACCAATGGTGCTTGTGCAACACAGGCCGATGGCTACCCTAACCACTAAATAATAGCTGCGCCGTATATTTGCTAATTACGTATCATCAACAGTATACATAAAATCATAAACACCCAACACAACTTGCAAACCCGTAACCCGTGTCTCGACATGAACACCTAGGGTACAACAGATTTTATTGCAGATCTCTATTAACATTCAGTTATTTTTTCAGCTCTTTCACTTGTACAGCTACTAAGGGCATTACTTCTTCATTTAATTCTGTAAGGTTTTAATAGAAACATTGCATTAGATGGCACACATTAAGGCGGTCAATCACAGCTTGACATAACAAAATTGGCAACAAAAATCTCTAAAACCTACAGGTGATGAATAAAGACTGCTTAAAGACAGTGTACTCAGAGAACATTTTAACAGGAGCGGAAGCATGAAAATTTTACAAACTTCGTATAGCAATAAGTTTTCACATTGTGATCTTTCTTTTTCGATCAGCCCTTTACGCAAGTGATTGTGGTTATATGCCGTCAACAACATAAGTTTACGTCTATGTAATATTACATATAAGCATACGCAGCCAAAAAATGGACAGTTCTATTGTTAGTGCAGCTATAATGGGCAACTCTGCATGTGTTCCTTCTGTAATTCTTAGAAATGGTAAAAATTTCAAGTTATATCAACCTCTGCTGACTTAGGAACTATTGCAATGTAATAAAGCTTGCAAACAGTGGTGCACAACAATTGTAAATCCCTCAAAAATAGATATTTAAAAAATTTATGGGTTATTACAAGGTACAAAAACTTACATCCTTACTAAGGTTAGTTGCTGCGATGAATATTACGTTACTTGAAACAAAATTGTACAAAAGTCTCGAACAAAATACAAATAATGAAATGCTCATAACGTTTTTGTTTAGTTAGCTCAGTCTATGGTTGGTTACATAACCATAATAGCACATCACATTTGTCATTGACCGTCTGTACTGCTTTTTGAGAGTAACTCGCTTATGCATTTCATAATTGTTTTTTGCAAATTTATACATTATCTGTCCTATCTTTGTTAATGAGGTCCTTTCAACACTAATAGAATTATCCTCATTGACCTGTATATTTATAACATTTTAGTGGTGCCATGTCTTATGTACCACATTACGTTTAATGCATATTTCATATTTATGTCTACAAAACACCTAAAATAACCAATCCCTTGTGAAATCTAAGAATAATCCCACGCACAATCAGAATGAAACTTGTAGCATCAATATGACAGATGAGATGATAACTAGGTAATCCTTAATAAGGGAGCCTAACGAAAAAAGCAACGTAAAAGCAATTATTTTGAAATATATTAAAAATTAAGGAAATACTAATAAACCCACTTTAGTTACTCCGCTGTTCAACATGTAGCTTTTCAATTTGAATGGAGTTTGTAATAAATATGACACATACAAAAAATTCTGAAACAAAAAAGTATTGTAGTATAATATAAAAAATTAGAATTTAAATATTACAGAGTAATAGTCGATAATTGGTAAATGTATTGCCACCGTCTAGCCAAAGTTTCATTGAGCATATGAAGTTTGAATCCCTCTATAATTTTTTCTGATTTTGACAATGAATGAAACAATCAAATTTTAATAGATCTAAATATTGTATATATCATAGATAATTTTCAGTATAATATATAAACTTCGTAGATGTTTATAAAAAAATAGTAAGGGTGATGTTTCATTACTTGACGCGTATATAATTGCCTCCGCTGATAAAGCCAAAAAGTATAGCTCTAACACAACATTCCCTGGTATAATGACACAGCTATTTGCAACAATACATATTTAATTGACATTTGCCAAATTATCAGAGTTTTAGTAATGTCCATTTGTAGTTTTTGTGATATTACCACAGCCATGAGTGAAGACTTAGTTTTTCAATCTAAATAAGCCGTTCTTAACTTTGTATCACTGTCTTTAATATGTAGTAGGCGCTTTTACACATGTGTTGCCTTTTTAAACCTTTGCAAACAGGTTGAGCAAATATATCTCGATTCGTCACTTCAGTCCGTCAATCAATTAATACAATTCACAAATCAATGACGGTTTTTGTAAGGAAATACACACACTTAATAGTTTATTTTGACTAGTGGAAATATGGTTTATAGACAATTAAGAAAAAACATTTATTGCGTAAAACGCCAACTTACCTCGGACATACTGCACGTGGGTATATTGCAAAAATAATAGTCGTTACTTTATTAGCGAAAAATGACTCCGTTCGCAGAGACTCGTTCCAATAAAAGGAAGGCTGTCGAGCTTTTTTCGCGGAAGTAGTTATGTCCGCTGACAGAGAGACGATTGGTCATTCAATAAATAATGCACCAATCGATTCTGGCGTTTTTTATACAAGATTATGTCTTTTGCCGACTCAGTACAAGAGCCTTAATAGTTGTTAGTCGTTTTCCGTTAGAACGCCTGGAAGAATTTTTCACATATTAACACTTATATGTTACAGCCTGATAACTTGATAAGTGGTCGTTGGACAGTGCCAGCTTGTGTAAGTTTTTGAGTCGGTTAATGTATTTTGGTTTGTTATATCTACTAGTTCATTCAGTGCGAATAAGTAAACAAATAACAGAACGCATTGAAACAAATTGTTTGGTGACTGTTGGGTTTGGTGGTAGCAGAGTTTTAAAAGTTATGCTGTTGTAATTAGTACCATAATAGAGTTTTGGATTATTACTTGCATTACTGTTACAGCGTGTGTCTGTCGTTTCCACTCATACTATTGTCTAGTTCTAGTGTTATTAGTTAGTGAGTTTGAGACATTGCTGTATTTTCTAAGCCCATGTTCCATTTGTCGAACGATGGGTATATGCCATGTTAATGCTATTATTTGGAATAGTATTATACAAAAGAGTAAGGCTCTGTTTTACTTGCTTATTGGTTAGTAATGCTAAGACATAATGTAACGATTTTTGCTCTAAAGTCGACGGTCTTCTGAACCAATGAAACGCGTTTATCACGCTAGATCAGTCATAGAGTACTGCAGAATAGTTTCTAAAAAGGAAGTAGTTTAGCAAGTTTTTTTTATCGTTGGATTAATAAAATTGCTAGATGGAGAGTCGTGTTGCTAATTCTATTTGCTGTCGTTTTATGAGCCATAGTCTATCTTTCTATTATTGAGTTCCATTACAATTGGCAATTGTCTAAATATTTATCACTATATTAACATTTAGTCATCTTTTGCAGATTATTACAACTCATTGGAAAGTCACACCAGTGTATTGGATATAACCTGCGCCTTGAAACTTTCCATTTCAAGCTGTTTTGAAGCTTAACCTGGATTATAACTAAAAATCAAGCTTTACTCTATTCTTTGCCATCAACTAGGCAAGAATAGTTAACTTGTCTGCTGATAATGCCAGCAGTGAATTCTTGGTAAGTTTATTGAACTTGTTTAATACTCATTCTGTGGACTGTTTGTTAGCGGTTGATAAATGTAATCGGTAGAGATGAGTTTCTGATGGCTGGATCATTGATATAATGATATAAATGCAATGATATTAAAAATTGGTGTCAGTGGACAGACTATCAAAAATCGATCGCTCATGAGAAATTCTTGCTGGTTTATTCCTCTACAGTTGGACTGTCTCACAAATAATTTTAAGTTGGCTGCAAAAACTAATAGACCTCCCACATCAACTAAGTGAATTTTCTTCAGTATTTATCAAAATAATGCTAACGAGAAAATCACAGCATTGGTTAGACTATGTGATTCACTGAAGAATGAAGTATCTCATTGTCTGTAGTGCTCTAGCGCAATTCAATTGTATGCTAAAAGTGGCCTTTTGTTCACAATCACCAAAAACTTGAAAACTAGACAATCATTTCTGTACTGAATAGACAAGAGCCGGAGATGTATTAGTCAAGGATCTTGTTATACCTTCTTTACTCGAGTTTCCTGTAGATGTGCCCATGATGGTTACATAGTAGAAATGTTTGGTTTGCTTTAGATAGTTGACTTCCTTCACATTGCATTTTAGTGAGCTGACAGCCAGGGAAGAGCTATGAAAGTGACTGTAATATTTGGGGAGACGAGAGTTGTGGTGCCTTGTGGCCAAGGTGACTTTCTTGTCAGTGAACTTATTGAGAAGGCTGTAGTTCGCTACAGAAAGGCGGCAGGCAAGGTAAGAAGTGTCTCGTAGGGCACAAAGGACAAAGTAATTGGGCCCCGGTAAATGTATACATGTTTCTATTCTCATTTCCCCTATCATCTGTAAGTTATAAGCCGTCTCTGTATGGTTCACAGCATTCTCAGCTAAAAATTATAAAACAGATGTTTTATATTACTGCTGAAACCAAAACATCTTAGCATCACGCATAAGAGCAGTCTGTAATTTGCGCTGGCTTAGCGTACAAGTCTATGTAGCTCATTCTTCCTGTCTATCTCATCATTTCCCTTTTCGTAGGAAATTGTTTTGAATATTTGTCAAATCAGCTCATTGTGAGCTTAATAGCTTTGACAATGACTCGCAGCTATTTCTGTCACAAATGTGCAAATTTGGTAGGATGCACCTAGCGCTAGTTGTATCCCTTAGTACCCCAATTTAGTCGGCTGGTCGTTCCATTATCTTTATTATCATTATTATTACTATCCTTCCCTCTCAACATTTTATGTCTCTTCAGCTTTTCCAATAGTCTCTCACAGTTTTCATCACGGTTTCTGCGATTCTGTAAGACTAGAGCTATCTCTAGCATTTGTTTTTCACGCATACACACATGTGTCAGCATACAAGAGACTAAAATGAGAATGAGATGTGTGAGAATAATCTGACATAGGACACCCCATTCATTGACCTTGTAAGATGACCCGCTGTTGGCTGATAATATCATTGCATTGTTTATGGGTAGAGTTGATTGTCCCCCCATCCACTGTAGCTAGTAGCTTGTTTGGCAGTGATTATACTCGCTGTCACGTGTAATCATTCTTTTCATTAGCTTTATTTTAGCTTCATCACAGCGCTGATGATTTCATAGCAAGCGCTGTCTAAGTGTCGAAAACAAGTGTTGTCCGGAAGTTCTGTATGATATGGACAACTTTTTTTTATAGTAGCTCCTTCATCCATTTAATCTCTAGCTTTAAAATTTTTTCAACTATTCCACATGATGTCAGCATGTAAAGTGTATGAGCAATGTAAAGTGTATTCAACTATTCCACATGATGTCAGCATGTAAAGTGTATGAGCAATGTAAAGTGTATTCAACTATTCCACATGATGTCAGCATGTAAAGTGTATGAGCGAATGCGGAATGACAGTCATGAGGCAGCTGTTGTCTTTCAATCGTACTCAGCTGTGAGGGAGAGCATTATTAGATTACGATTTTACGGCCCTTCAATCCATTAATTAGATATGACTCATCTCTTCATTCGCTACATCTTTACAAGGTTTGGTTTTCCTTCTTTTATCACTATTTTGTGTCTGAAGCCAAACTAGTCATTTGCCTTCTTCAAGTATCTTAGAACATTTAGGTAATATATGCTGATATTGTACTCAGCTTTGATCTAGAATGGCCAATGACTTAGCCAGTAGAAGTTGTAAATGTCGGATCAATGGCAGCATTATGGCTGGTTTAATCCTAGGAATGCTCCTGATAAACTAATCCATAGAAAGCTGATTGTTTCTTTTGAATAAGCGTAAATTATGACTGTCTTATTTGTCAGTATATAATGTTCGATCATATTACATTACGATGAATTTGGGATAGGCTTTGCCTGTACATTACTGAGAGCCCTTCATCGAGGCCTTTGTCGGCCTAGCTCCTTCCTGCAAGCATAAATTTGAATATGTTTCTATCGGGGCGTCTACTTTGTTGTGTCTCGACTGAATAACTCCGCTAAACTACTGGTCATACTTCCCATCCTGTGTAAGCTGCCGGTGTAGGTTTTTATTGGAACTGCGTGCACAAACCTACTAATGCATAACTGCTGTCTTACTTGGATTACGTTAGCATACATATGAACATTTTTCACATTATCTTCCATGATCTGCCTGTATCTATTTAGCGGTTTATCCATTTGGCATTTTATTTGCAATAGTGATAAAGGCGTGAGCGTGTAGGTTTATCGATAGAAGGTATTTGATAGTCGGCATCAGTCAGCTTAATCAATCAATGTTCTCTCATGAGATGTCATGAATCCTGTCAGATCTTTTGTATCGAAATTTGCTTAACGTTTGCTGAACGAGCTCGAAGACAATTGCAAGAACTCTTTCTTTTGCATATTGTTTGGTTTGATGATGTAAGTATCATGTTGTCATTGTGCCCTGGGGCCTATCTTACTACAGCGGGCAACCTCCGCTATTAGTGTCAGAGCGAACTCGGTTGAGCCCCTGCAACTCTCCAGCCTTCCTGACCACACCGGCTATCCATCATGTGGATAGTATGTTGCTATTAGCAGGCTTGACAGATGTTGTAAATTGGTTCCAGCATCTAGGCATATATTTCAAACTCTGCCAGCCAGGGAGTTTAGTTGTTTGAACAATTCTGAGGCAGTGTAATGAAGACTCCGTGTCTCGGTGTAAAGAAAGAACACTGCTCTACGTATTCATGATTTGACAGTTCCCCTCTTCAACTAACTTTGAAGCGTTTTGCCTCAACGGTCCTTTTTTCACTCAGTTAACAATTGGATGCAATCATGAAAGCTAGATTGCTAATAAATGTTCCGGACGTTATGCATCATATAGGATGCAATTCGCTGGTCGTCTATTGAAATAAGGTTGCAGGCTACTTGACTTTGGAGCGTGCTGACCATTGTCAGGCATATTATTGTAATTCGCATGAGCTATCTAAGACTGACTGGAATTAAATGGCGTTATTTTACAAGTCTCTAAAGATAACACTAATCTCTTGTTACCCTCTATGCTATTATTGGCAGCTGAATGACCTACGGAGCAATCATTCTTGCTCGTAGCATACATCGTAAACCAAAAGCTTACAATGCATACGCCTAATGGTCTGGATAAACAGCTTCCCTTTCTTGCAGACCACTGATCACTATGTTCACATTCACACACTGAAAAGTTACAATGATGGAGGAATTCTAGATCTTGATGATGTGCTACTCGATGTCGTAGATGACAGAGAGCAGGTGTGTGCATATATCATCTCCCCTAGTGTTAATAGTTTTTAAAGATTATCATAGTCTTTGTTCAAGTTGAACACGCAAAAAGTTAAATGTTTTAATGAGAAGAATTTAATACCAAGATGAAAAACTAGTATTCTTTTTAACCCAACTCATCTGTGACCATCGATATCTGACCACTGAGGCTAAATATTGGAAACTGATTGTCTTGCAGTCTGATGCAACCATAAAGTTATATTTAACTCTTAGAATTATGAACCTTTGATATTTTTGGAGCTAGCAATAGTTTCTACATTTAATGTGTTTCATTTTCTGTTCCTTTTGTCATTTAGAATTATATTTTATTAGACCGCTTGCAATAGCTTTAAGATGTGCGATGATCTGTCATTTTATCTTGAAACTTATAGGTAAATGTATTAAGGGGGTTTTAAAGTTCATTTATGTTGATTACGAAGAGAATCAAATTCAAAATGTTTTACAAAATCAACTTTAACACATACTAATTCGTTGTTATCCAACGATATTTGCTACCGTTAGTTGACTGTCTTGTTATAACTAGGAATCTACTTTAGCGGTTTTTTTTCTTGGCATCAATCAACTGCAAGTGTAGCTCTGCGATTGTAGCATCACGATGGGATGCGGGAGTTGTCAGCTCGACCTTTGTACTTTTTGCCAGGGCAGTAACAGCCACATTAATATAAGCGTGGTTTCCAACTTGGCGTAGTTTATTGCAAGGTTGTTTTTCTAGCGTTTCTGGTAGGTAGAACCAGGGTTGTGGTTATATCGGAAATAATAATATACAGGGTTATGCAATACTATATGTTGTACAGTGTATGTATTTATACTAACTGGTCTCCCGCCCCATCAGATGATTAATCTTTCAAGGGCATTTTTCAATAGATCTAATTCAAACATGGGCACATGTTTATGATTTCGACTGCACTCATGTGGTGAAGGAGTGACAATAAGAAACATTAAAACAAGCTAGTATCTTGGATAGGGGGCCTGTTTGGATGTCTTTGTTTTCATTATTAGAGCATAGCAGATCTTTAGGTAGAATAAGTGCTATTTTTTGTATTGAGTGCGTTGTAATTGGTTTGGATGCGGTGTCGGCATAACATGGAGGAAAAATCACCGTAGGATGTATTTGTGTACTGGTAAAATTGTAAAGGAATGCGTTTGCTTGTGTTATTGTAAGGAAGTTGGTGTATAAAAGTCTAATCCATTGTACTAAAGTAGAGAAGGAGAAGCTTACCGGACTCTGTCTAGATAGCCTATAGTTTAGCTTTATGATCGCCTAGTCCGATCTATCTCATGCTTCTCCGAGATAATCAGATAATCGACTCTGGGTGAAAACAAATACTAGAAATTCAAATTTCTTCAAAATATGCATGGAATGTGTGGTGATGATTGACATGGGCTGTATCAATTTTCATGTCAGGCAGAGAGATTTATTTTGTGGCAATGCACTTTTCTAGTGCCTTAGCAGAAGAGCATATGCGTATGTCGTTATGTTTTATATTTGCTTCAAATCAATAGATAGTAATAGCCTAGTAAAACAGATGGCGGTATATCAGAAGCGCCACTGTCTGACTCACCTCATATCCGAGGAATTATAAGTTACTACTAAATGATTAATACTATCTGTTCATGCGCAGAGGTGCCGAGGCCAGCATGTAATTTTTTCAAAAAATTTTCCGGTTTATATGACAAACTAATATTTCTAGCAAACCAATAATTTCTCACGCACACTACGAACTGCATGCATCAGAAGCAGTTTGTATTTCGTGTGACTCTACAAAGCAACATATCACCAACTCAGACATTCTACCCAGTGTATTGAGCCACATCCTGATTTGCTCGGATTTTAACTAGATGAACCCCAGCCTGAGTGGCTACCTATTCATAGTCATTTGTAAGAGCATTTTGGATTAGTCATCAATGAAATTAGCATTCTCGTGGGCAGTGCTAGTTTCTCTCTGTTTTCAGCATTAATAGAGATTAAGGAGAAAGCTTTCACTGTAGCATCCTGTAGCATCACATGCAGTTTAGGCTGAATAACCTGCCCATATAAACATAAAGTCACTAACCTCTATATAACTATAGTCCATGCACCCTTTGAAAACACTACGTATCCTGATATGGTCGGTTGACACGGTGAACTCTCACTCATGCTATTTAAGCAGCATCACGACATTCTTTTAAAATTTACCAAGTGTGAAGGGCAATAAATCAATTTACAATATATTAAGGTTTCAAATGATCAGTTTAGTGTGTTCATACTAGACGGTTTAGAGATATGACTTTTGCAGTCAAATCTTGACAAGCAGATGCAAGTTCACTTCACTTAGTTTATTTACACCACCAATTTTAAATGTGAATTTGGTTAATTTCCATTACTTGCTTGAAGAATTTAGTATTGAACAGCCACTGGTAACAGCTTGACTGCACGCACTAACGAAATACATTGGTGACGCATAGTGTAAGCTAGGGTTGCATGATAGCTCGATAGTCGACTGCGATAGCGGGTAGTTGTCTTCTCGATATGAATTTGTTGCCTATTTTTACCCTATCAAAACATCCGAAACTTATAGGCCCTATATCGTTATCGAATAATAAAAAAGAATATAACCCGATAGTTTTTGCTGTTTCTTCTGCAGATGTTTCTCTGCAGATTTTCCTTTTCCCTTCGCTTCCCACAATCCTCGATCTTTTCAGGCATGTGTGGTCATCTGGCTAGTGGAGTTATCTTCTCAATAATACGATAGTTTTACCAGCTGCCAAGTCACACAATAACTATTGGTGAACTCTGTCTGCTCATTGACAATTCGATAGCTTTCGCTATCGGTGGGACAACTCCAACGATAGTTAATCACACCTTTCCAAACTACAAATGCCATCCCTAGTGTAAGCTTTTGCTATGGCTCCACACATACGCCTACCATACTAAATTATGTGTTATGGTGGCAAATATATTGACCAATGAGAATTGGTCTCAGGTCTGTAAAGGCCACGACATCTTTGCTGGCTTTTCTAGAACCATTATTGAGGTATCATCGGCATATTTGCGTTGTAACCTGGATCATCAACGATTTGTGATAGCAATAACTTTTGTGCAGCTATTTGTATTGCTGTTTTGCTCAAATAGATTACACGCTAAACAGCCATACACAAAAATGCTTCGATTCCATGAGATAAATTAAACTATTGGAAAAGGTTTTTAACATGAAAATTATATTTAATTTCGTAAAAATTGTCTAACGTGTTTCATAATCGTCTCCCATTATACTAGTGGCTTTCCCATGCATGTTACTAGTGAGAAATCTTTGTCGGTGTAGATAGTTGTTTGTGTGCCGTTCTGTTGTCATTATCATTTGAAAAACAACCTTGAATGCAGCATGTTTGCTTTGGAAATGAGTAAAATTGAATCAAGATCATAATAATAAACTATTTCAGCCAATCACAGATGCCTTAGTTTTATCTTTACGGGCAGGCGCATACCAACATGTTTGTTTCATTGACATTGGGCGCTGGCATTGTAAAAGACGCTTTTCGTCAGTATGTCAAGTCAGGCCTTTATTCTTATCATACCGATTTTCTTATGCTAGTAATTGTTAGTGAGGTGGCCATATGCCTGAATAAAATTATATATCGATGCTCATACATAAAAGAGAAAGGTGTACCCGGTGCAAGTTAAGGACAACTTGTTATAAGTAATTTTTGACAAATCTCTTCAACTCTAAACGTTTAAACTGCTGGTGTTCACGGCAGGCGCAGTCAGAGCTACTCGTGGTTTGCTGTTTACATTTATAGCTTTTGTGATAGGAAGTTTAAAACTATGAGATTGTTTACAAAATGCCTTGGTGTAGACCACCTTATTGCATTTAAGGCAGGAAGCGGTTCGTTTTTTTAGAACGGTTATCATCTTTTTATAGAACATTGGCTCTTTCTTGAGGATTTGTGAGTCTGGTAGATCTGCCAGGCTGGTTATTTCCATAAAACGGTTAATGCTCTTTAAGATTGCCAAGGAGATCTATAAAAGCTAATTGTTCTACTTGGTTATTTTATTCTTCCCGTTTCTTTTAAGGGTTTTCACTTTCTGAGATAGAATCAAATAGTAGTCAACCATAAGTTTTTTTAAAATAACTGCTGATTGTTGAGTAGGTAATGGCCACATTTTGTTGACTGCAGATTGTTGCCGAGTATGAGGAACAGAGCGGGCCCTCTGTCCCTCAGGGAGGCGATGGCACTAGTGGAAGTTCTGTTGGCAGCGCCTCTCCTGACGCTTTTCAGTCGAATCGGAAACTTATCCCTCCAAGCATTCCAATGAAGAGTGCGGCCCTGTCGCAGCCTGCTGTGCAGCCTCACCGCTCCAGTCCATCTGTCACAAACTCCGTCAGATCTAGTCCCGCCCTCTATATAGACTCGGCCATCGATGCTAAACTCGAACACCAGCCTCATAAGTTGCTGCCGTCTTTCCTTACTAATTCATCCAGGGATAGGACAGTCACGCAGAGTGACCGGCAGCTCTCATCATTCTCTTCTTCCGTCGCCGCTTTGCGTCCGCAGCCTGAAAAGGCTCCCATGTTGAACAACAATGTCGACACAAGACACTCCGTAGAGGTCACGGAGCATGACCTTGCTTCAGGTAATGAAAGTTCTTTTTGTTTTCTTAGTTTTTCAGCTGATGATGTATCACTGTAGTCGCCATAGAATGTTAACTAAGTTGATAAGGTAAAAATGTTGCTAATGGTTTTAACTGCTAGAGTGGGTCATGATATATTTCTGCGATATGTTTCATTGTGGACAGATAGGTTGGAGGTAATGGTGTCATGGGTTACAGGTGTTGATCTGAAGCAGTTAATATTTTTTCAGGAATTTTACATATGATTAATGGTGTTGTAATAAATAGATGATGCAATCTGCCTGGTAGCAGCACTGTTATGAAATGTAAATATCCCGCAACCAGCTCTGCCAAATGAGTTCTAGTCTCCACCTAATGCTCACAGCAGTCTTCCTTGACTCAGTCCAGCAATTAACATGGTGAACATGTGTTTACACTTGGTTTTTGCCAATCGTTTCATCTTAGCTTTTGCCAATATCATCAACGAATGCCTTTTTTGAGTAAGCTGTCTTCTGTTTATAAGGGGAGGATGATTCAGAATGTAAATAATACTGCTCATAACAATGGCGGCTTTTTATACGATCACTTTCTATTTGTTTGATGTCTACTACCACTAGTTGAGATCAAACTATGTATTCAACTAATGTCACATGTGATGCTGTTTTGTTGAACCATAACCGGAGAATATTATCTAGCATAAGATGTCAATACTATATAGCTTCCCATAGATACATTGCTCTCTTTTTAATTCAAGCTAATGGAAGCCATCGGATTTCATTACCGACCTAGCTTAGAAAGTTGTTAATGGCTGAAGATGCTGTCTAGGTCACGCCGCTTGTATGGATATAAATGCGTCTCCACTTTGTAGAGCCACAGCTTTTTAAGTACCACCCAGCTTTGTTAAGCGTAATTATAGCTAATCTAAGAAGATAGTGTATCTCTATTGCTGCAGCCAGAAGCTTTAACTTCATGTCCCATCTGCCTCACATTTCCATGAAAACTTAGGCCACCTAATTCTCTCTCACAGAATCATAACCTGAAATAACTATTTGGCTCAAAAATGTGTTCTGGCTGCAATAGAAGCGCTTTTACTTGTGGTGACCATTACAAAACCTTTCTAAAATCAATCCTAGGTTAGTCAATTTTAACCTTGGTTCACCAATGCTCCACTAAGTGTAGACTAAGTATAAGGATGCTAAACTCATAAAAGTTTGATCCTAGCTGGTGTAAAAGGATGAGTTATCTGACTAACACGCGTCTGGGCATTGTAAAATAATGTTTAATAGTCATCCGATTCTTTGTGTTTAGACTGCTTGGAACTATGAAATTAACTATTTTTGTACCGTTTTGTTTTTTAAAAATTTTTGTTTTTCGAGTTAGTCACAAGTTGTAATGTTTGTTATGTCTCTAATACCAATGCAACAACTAGACTTATAGCTTGTTTTGCAGTGTTGCCGCTCACAGTTGCTGGTTGTCAATTTTTATTACATATTTGAGCATAATTTCATAAACTTTCATATTACTGTTCGGTCCGGTAATTCCATTTGGAAAATCAAACGTTTTAAACCATTAGTGATTCACATTACCAGTGAAAAGAAATGTTGTTATTATACTGATGATCAGCAGTAGGTGCTCGTTTATACTAACAGTAAGTCGTTGGTGATTTGCCTATTTTGGCAGATGTACCAACATCTGTTAAGTTGTTTGTAAGTTGGCATAAGACCAAAGATTTTACACTGATCCAACTATGGCGCATTTGGAAATTCCGTAATTTATTTGCTACCAGTAAATCGAATACAATCACTCTTAGCTATCAAGCCAATAACTACCTTCCAGTTAAATAGCGAATGATTGTTGTGTAAATAAAAGCCATTTTGTTTGATGATAATAAATAAACAAATACATTCTCTGGAATTTAGGCTATGGATTAGTTATCATGGGCAATTCTGCGACTCCACTTGGTAGTATTCCAATGTTTTAATATTCCAACTAGGACAACCTTATCAACATTTTTAAAACTTTGCTTTTTTTACAAAAAAAGCGAAGAATTGTGTCATAATGTGAATGTTTCTTAAAAATGAACATTCACAAAATGTTAGTACATTTTATCAAAAGTATCGATATTTTCTATCGTTTGCGATTGTTGTTGACATTTGAGATGATCTGACTGCTAGGATATTTAAAGATTAAAATCAACAAAACTTCATCTCGGTTAAAAGGCTCAGAACAAGTGTGTTAGGCGACTATAGTAGCAAAGAGACTGACAGAATAGAGACGTGTAACGCTGCAACTTGAACGCAACAGCTGATATCAACCATAGCAAAGATAGCATTTAGTCACGTCATTTCACATTTCGCACGTAAAGTGGACCTCCGCCATATGACATTAATTTGGTTCGATGCCAACATCGTAAGGCGCGAAATGTGGTATGGAGGGGTATAGAAATCCATAGTAATTATCTATTGCAAGTACCCCCTGGTAAAAACTACTAAATTTTATATACATGCTGTAGGCCTACACATTAAGAATTAGTAACAAAGTAGTGTGCTGATCTTAGTAATTATAGCTACCTACAGTAACTTTAGTGTATTTAGTGGTTAGAATCTGCAATAAAAGGTAGCATTACAATGTGCTATGTGTAATACGTACCGTAGATAATTTTTACCTTCAAGACAGGCGTAGGCTATAAGCATAAACTTTGAATTTAACTTAAATTAATTTGGCTCACTAAACACACACTTAGAGCTAAGTTTTAGTATGTATTTTACAAAACTAATTTTATCATCGTCTAAACTTTTATCACTGATCTGCTTTTGGTTTCGTTTTCACTATAACTTATAACGAATAATGCTGAACTGAGTGAGAATGGGATTGAGCATTGTATCTCATTCAGGCGTTGTGGGAGGGATTTATTTATTCTGACGCATTCATCTACTGCCAAATTTGGATTTTGAGAGAAATTTTTGTTGACATCATGTGATGAACAAATGTTGCAAGTCGGGTCTGAAAAAACATGGTGTGTGACATCGTAAGGCGAAAAAACCGTATAACCGGGACATCGTCACCCGGGGGTACACTGTATTTTTCTTCTGAGCGTTTTAACTGCAATCAGGTTTTGTCAATTTTAATCTTGAAACATCCTGGCAGTCAGATGACCTCAAACATCAAAAACGATCGGAAATAATAGAAAAATACCGATACTTTTTGATAAAATCTACCGAACTTTTACACAAGTTAAAGTTGTTAAGGTGTTCTCTGCTAGAGTATTAACATCCTTTATATCTATAACCGCTACTACAGTCAACATTTTAGGCGACTTCCTAAATTTATGCTTTTTCCAGACGGTGAGTGTTTGAACCAGACATTGGAGATTTCAATTTCAGTTCCTGCGCTCGGCAAACTGCACCCAGTTGTCTCTTTGTGTTAGAGTAAATCGGATGATTTCTCGAGACGCTTTTTTCTGTTGCCTAATTTTTAGTTCTGTTGCCATCGTCAGCAGGAAGTTGGGTGTTTAGGTGTCTAGAGAGCTGAACAGCTGCCTAAACTTAGAGAACACTAAGTACTCAATTAGAGGTGATATAGAGCGGCCATTCATTAGCTACTAATGTAACAATATTACCAATTACTCTGCATAGGGTAGTTGTTTCTAGTTGAATACACCCTACAGCGCTGATGGTCTGTTTCAATGAGCTTTTAGCAGTCCTACACACATTGTCCTTCTCTTCCTACACACATCACATAATCTTACAGATATCAATTGCGTTAGTCTTTGGGCATGAAGGGAAAGTTTCTAGTTTTCAATATGTTCATCCCCGTATCTGATTTGTGCTGTTGTAGTGGATTCTGTTTTACGTCTTTGTTCGAAGTTGTCTCACAAAAATTGTGGTAACCCTTCCTAGACTAACCAATTGAATTATTGCAGGAACCGGTCTACAGGTGCTGAGTGTACGACGAGATAGCGAACCAAATATCGTATCGGCGCTAGAAGCAGAGGAAAAACTATCTCCCATGCAGTCATGGGCTCACTCACACCAAGAAGGCGATCTCTCTGTGAGTTCCCTTTTCTGTTGCGTTATTTTAGTGTGTTTACTTACTACTCGAATGTGATTGGCTCGCGGATTGCCAGTGAGTTTGTTTTAAAATCTAATTTGAAGCACGATAGAGAGTAGTTCAATAGCAATACAAATCAAGTCTGTCTTGAATGGTTTAATGCAGTTAGCAGTAGTGTGTTTCATAAATAAAATTACTAAATACATACATTACATGCATCATAATAAGACTTTGTATATATAAACGCCAAAAATATAAGATTTTGTTCGTCTGTTCCACCTGCTCTGTAGTCTGCGGAGTGATCTCTGCAAACTTGATGCTGATACTAGCGTTTCCAAACTCCTTTTATTTCGTCTCAAATGTGCTTTTGATCCTTATTTATACACGCTGTTAGGTCTTCATTTATTCTATTGGCTCCTCTATTACATAGCAGAAGCGGCGATTGAGGTTGTGAATCCCTCATTTTACATCGGTTATAATTTCTAAGTACTCAGTTTGTACAACTAAAATTAGCTATACGCTGCCTTTGTCAACCACAGTATATACTAGACTGTGACTGTCTAGTCAGCGACTGCCCTTAAAAACAGTTTGTTGCCCTTCGCTGCCACCAACAAGACTCCGTCACGTAGTCTCATTAAAAATGAGCTTGCGCAGAATTCTTAGTGAATTTTATCAGCAAGTAACGGTATTTTTCTATCATTTGCGATTGTTTTTCTATCTGTTTTTGATGTTTGAGGTGGTCTGTCAGGATGTTTCAAGGTTAAAATAAATAAAACTTGGTCACGATTAAAACCCTCAGATTAAGCGAAAGTGCGTTTATGGCGTCTATAGTTTCAAAGAGATCAACAGAATAGAGATACCTCTATCAACTATCGCACGATAACATCTAGTCATATCATTTCGCACGTATTTTTCTTCTGAGTGTATTTTTCTTCTGAGTGTATTTTTCTTCTGAGTGTATTTTTCTTCTGAGTGTATTTTTCTTCTGAGTGTTTTTCTGGTTAGTCGATTTTAATCTTGAAACATCCTGGCAATCAGATTACCTCAAAGTCTCAAACATCAAAATCAATCGCAAATGATAGAAACATCTTCTGTACATTCATCTTTAATGACGATCATATCTTGTATTTGTAAGTGCGAGAATTATAAACACCGTGAAGATGATTTCTTATAGCCCAAAATCTCTCTAGAAAAGATGCGCATTGAGGGTAGAGCCAGTTACAGTGACACAAGTATTAAGGCTTCAATAAATATTCGAGGTAGCTCATTTTCTCACATACATAGGTATATTCTTAGAGAAATATGACACAAGCTTAGATTGACAGGTATTGTTATGAACATTACTCAATGGTTTTCAATGGACCACTGTCCATGACACAAATTTGATCAATAGCATATAGGAAACCTTTATTTGAACGCCATGGCTCTCTATTCCAGCCCTTCTCACTATAGTGGCGGTCAAATGGAAATGACGTTCAAATAGAGGCAGGTATTATATTTTTCAAATAGCTCGTCAGAATTTTGGGAACATAAATTTAACCCTTTTACAGGCGAAATAATGTCGCCTATATTTTGCACCCTGCTTCGGAGTCTAATGAGTGAGTCTAACTCAACATTAGTCAGCACTTCCAATGGTAGTCAGGAAGAGCAAAGCACTTGCGCAACTCAGTCAGATATTATAGAGCAAACAAATACTCAAAGACATTCTTCCAGAATTGAAACTAAAAAATTGTCAGATAGTTTGAAAAGTGAGGGCGGAGCGACATTAACCATTTTGGATGCAATAAATCTGCTAACTTACCTCGAACTTGTCAAAGCTAAATAAATATGCATTAAGAAGCCAGAAATATCTTTACCAGTTAATATCTATTGCTTGCAATTAACTTGTGATGATATTGTAGCCTGTACTCTGTAGCCTGAAATTTGAAGGCATGTTTTTATTTTACAAACATATTTAAAAATTTTGCATCAATGTTCATTGCACTCATTAATATGTTTGCTACAGTTTGTAGCCAAAACTGACTATGTGCAATAGAAAAGAATTATGAGCATCGATCCTTTGTAAGCCCGAGTTTAAATAACCGCTATGATACTATCAAATAATAAACTATAAGCCTGCAAATTTATAAGTTATATAATAATATATCAAATGCCACAAATATATATTCCACAAGTGACATAAACTAACCATACTTATTATACATGCAGAAACAAAAATTAAAATTTTTGAAACAAAAATATTTTCATTGTTTGCTTGGCCAGTTGCGTTCTAATAGTTGCTTTCGATGGAACGAACATCCTCTTCTGGCCATTCAATACCTTCCACAATGTCTTCTCGCCTCAACTCTTCTTCAGCACTACTGAACTCGTCGATATTAGCATCCAAGCAATTTTTCAGCAGAGAAAAACTTTTACGCGTTGCATTTCGCACAATGATGATAAACTTTTAGCTGCATGGGTGCTAAGCACAACTTCTAGTCTGAAATTAGTCATTCATATATCATTGTAAAAGTCACATATGTACGAAGTATCAAGACCGCGTTAACCGAGGAACTACTATTAGTCTGATACAGTTATTAATATTTTTATGGTGTTGCTTTCAAAGATTTTACGAAAAAAATCTGAAAAGCTTTGATGTTAAAAAAGGGACTTTGATACAAACAGAAACAGCAAAAGAATTGATTGTTATTGATGTAATCGAGTCATTACTAGTATGATTTTGTGGGCACTTTTTTACTGATCATTTGCTATGATGGGTTCGTAAAGATCGAATAATGTCAAAGTGGAAGTCAAATAGAGGTGGCGTTCAATTAAAGGGTGACGCTTTATTTTTCAACCCTTCTCCTATGGTGGTAGTCAAATAGAGGTGGCATTCAAATAAAGGTGGCGTTAATTAGAGAGGTTTCACGGTAGTTGTGTTGTTAAAAAGTGATAAATAAATATATCAGATAAAATTTTTAGATGACTAAGTATTTTTTGTAGATGATAAAACTGAGAAAAACTAAATAAACACCACTTTTTTTAATTACGCAATATGGGCACTCAGCAATCGACCTTGACACGGCTTTCATGGTCACTAGAGTTATTGTTTTGATGCCCGAAATCAGTCTTATGAAGCGATTTTGACTGACTGGCAAATATTTTAGAAATTCGATCTGATTTTTAATTGTGATCAAGGACAGTGGCTATACGATCACATGATACAATACACAGCCCATAGCTTCAAGCATTCCAGCAATAATAGTCGGGACATAAAAAGCTATCTCTCCTCCCGATGTACTATTTTCGGTCTGCGTCACTATAATTGTATAGCAGGTAGTGTTTAGTAACTACTTGCTGCAGTTAAAGTAGTAAAAGGGATGAGATGCTTGGCATAGCCATAGCAACTCTTATCAACGCATTATCTCAGGCATGGCTTACAGCCATCATTTAGCCTAAAGGGATTTGCACTCGTCTGTCGACTGACACCTGTTGACCATTATGCTCTGCTATTGCTGACTCATTTCAATCGTGCTGCCTCATTGCGGTCACCACCCCACGACTGGTCTGCTGTTGTCATCATCTCTCCACCTTTCTACGACAATCTTTGCCATAGAAATGGCTGAACAAGACTGATATATGGCTGATTTACGAGTCATTAAATTGTGCACCGTCAAACTTATCTCGCTTGACCCTCAGAGGTCAGAGAATGCATGGCTCTAAGGAAATGGGATACTGCCACGGGTTGCATAGGTCAACTGGTTAGGATAGAAGTAGGCAGGTTTGACTACTTGGGAGTATGTATGAATAGTTGGCTGATTATTTCATTGTGAATTGGATAGTAAGGATGCTGGGCAGCATTGATTGGTAGAGGCAGCTACGAGGACCACCTATACAATAGGTCTATGATGAGGCGTTGATAGCGTAAACTATAAAACTGTTATATGTTGCTACGGGAAGAATTGCTAGAGACATAAACACTCGTTTCCTAGCTAACTAGCTCCTAGCTGCTCTATAATAGGCGTTAGTTAGTGAGATGGCTCTGGGCTCAAGCAGCCCACAACACCGATGGTCTAACCAGGTGAGTTTTGTCAGGCAGATTTTATATAGTGCTTTATTGCTGCATGGAGGAATGCTTGGGATCGTGACACGCACTTCTCAGGTTCTCAAGATTCCAGGTCGGAAGTGCTTATTCAGGTTTTTTTTAGAATTGCCTAGTTATGCGTCAAGTGGACTGGTCAATGGGTTTATTAGATTTCACCAGCTGCACGACGTACTTTTCTTTAGAATTGCTCATGTTCACAGTTAATTGCATCAGCTCAATGTTGGTTCAATATTTGGATATTTCATAACTCTACGATTGTGATATAAGTAGAATTAATAAGGCTAAAGGCGATGGAGTTTTGAGTGTTAGAACCTACGCTAAATAATCTGGTTGTATTTTTCCTCCTGATCCTTAAATCACTCTTTCGCTTCTGTTCAGAAGTCTGGACGCCCGGTGAGAAGCCCGAGTGAGTCATCAGAAGGCAGCAGTAGCCCTGGTTTCAACAGATTTGCCAGAGACTCCTCTCGTCAGTCGCTGACAGGACAGAATGTTCTTAAATGGGCTTCTGCTCAGGAACGTCAGCAGGACTTCTATGATCAGGTACCGGCTGATGACCAACAGGTTCTGGGAGTACAGACAGACCTGCAGGTGAGTGTGTAATATCTCCAGCATCATATCTCCACAGCTTATTCAGTTGAAGCTAACCGTTGATTGTACCAATTGTTTATTGTCCCTTCTGCCAGCGAGTACATGTAATTAATGTTTAGTTATCAATGGGCAATAGTGAGAGGTTCTACTAGCCGGTTGATATTGCTGACTATCTAGTTGCTATAGCTCTAGTTATCTGAATGTATTCTATCACCTTTGGTTTTATCTATATCTTGTATACTGATGACTGAGTATTCTGTTTACTGATGACTGAGTATTCTGTTTACTGATGACTGAGTATTCTGTTTACTGATGACTGAGTATTCTGTTTACTGATGACTGAGTATTCTGTTTACTGATGACTGAGTATTCCACTTACTGATGACTGTGTATTTCGTTTACTGATGACTGTGTATTCCGTTTACTGATGACTGAATATTCCGTTTACTGATGACTGTGTATTCCGTTTACTGATGACTGTGTATTCCGTTTACTGATGACTGTGTATTCCGTTTACTGATGACTGTGTATTCCACTTACTGATGACTGTGTATTTCGTTTACTGATAACTGTGTATTCCGTTTACTGATGACTGAGTATTCCGTCTACTGATGACTGAGTATTTCGTTTACTGATGACTGAGTATTCCGTCTACTGATGACTGAGTATTCCGTTTACTGATGACTGAGTATTCCGTTTACTGATGACTGAGTATTCCATTTACTGATGACTGAGCATTCCATTTACTGTTAATTTAATATTGTTACAACAAACGCTGGACGCATACCAACTACATATCTTCGGCCTTACCACTAATTCTTAAAAGTTTAAATGACTCAAGTCATAACTAAATTTTAATCCGGCTGTGTATATTACATAAACATATTCCAATTGCAGGGATTAGGCATCACAGCCATTTTTATTGAAGTTACGTTGTGTCATAAGTTTTACTATCAATTAGTTTCTCACTATCAGAGTTCAAGATTAGGTTAGGAATGAAACTTGGCATACAGGCTTCGAAAAACTGTTTTATACAATAAATAGCAATGAAATGCACCACTTCTCTCATATGGAGTGGCCTATTAGTGGCTCCGCAGTGTTATAAAAGTGTTTCAGAATAGTTTCTTTCACCGCAGCTTGATCAGTAAAGAACACTGGTTTGACTTTTTCCAAATGAATTCTGATTGATGTCTATAAAGCATTACAAATGTAGATTGAAAAGGTATTGCAATTTTACAAACTTGCAACTCTTTATCAACTGTTCTGTAAAGCCTGGTTTCCATATGACAGCGCAAGGCGCGCAACACGGCGCACGACGTCGTGCGTAGGCCAGCTGTGATATGGAAACGTCAGCGCGCGACGTGCGTACGCTGATCGCAAGGATCCAACAGAATGGATCCTTGCGATGGGTGCGTGCGATGATGTATCCCACAATATACCGCTAGACCTTTTCAACCTATCCCACAATTCAAACGGAGGGCTGTGGCTTCGAAGAAATCAGTCTCCCGTACGAAAGAGTAAGCTTGGTTTTCATATGACAGCGCAATTTTGCAACGGAGGGCTGTTTTTTTTTCGAAGAAATATGTCTCTCATACGAAAAAGTAAGGAAAATATCCACCCTGTCCAATGCAAGCATGGGCGCCTACGCGCGATATGGAAACACTGCATCGCGGCCCAAGAAATGCATTGCGCACGATCACTGGTCCGCGCATGATCATTGCGCTGTTATATGGAAACCAGGCTTAGCACTTGCACAGAAATGACAACACATGTCCTGATGCGCTTTTCACCTTTTCAGCATGGGCGTCGGGAACCACTGGGGCAAAGTTGGAGTCCCGGAGAGGACCGAACTGTTGATACTAGGCTGGTTGTATTGAAGAATGAAGATGGTCCGTTAGGGATACATGTCGTGCCCCATAAGGACCAACTCGGCAGGTACTTGCTGCCACCCGTTCTTTACCCTTGTAGATGTTGCGCAGCTCTGCTTCGTTATTCACTGCTTGCCTTTTGTTTTGCTTCAACCTTTGCTCATGTTTTACACCTCTATGACCATTGCGACCCTGACACAGACATTCTCTGTGGTAAAAATTTCTGACTTATCTTTTGTTGGGGTCTGCTATAGCGCACAGGTCAGAAAATAATTGAACTGGAAGACTCAATCATTGCTGCTGATATATAAATAAGTACCAGAAGCACCTTGCGGCTAGTGTCAGTTGTTACCATGCCGCTCAATACCATTGTCAGTGGCAGGGTTGGTCGCCCATCTCTGTGTGTCTACCAGCCATGGCTAGCTATGTCAGCAGTGTCTAGCTATTTCAGCAGTGACAGCCGCTGCTCTGCCTTGTCTTATGCCGTGCCTCCCATTGCTGCAGAGAGAGTGGTATTGCAATACAAGGCATCGAGCCCGGCGGTAGAGTGCACCGTAGTGGCCAAATACAAATCAATGACGTTATTGTGGAAATTAATGGCAATAGTCTACGACAGACAAACTTCTCAGAGTAAGTGTTTCTGATATCAACATAGTAATTCTGAGTATACTAAGTCCTAAGGATTTTGTGCTCAGCATCATATGCCGTCTTCAGGTTATTGCCACTGATTTTACTGCGGATTAGGCAGAGCATGTAAATTTGTTCACCTATTTCACCTGTTCTTTGTTCAATTTATGCTTTTGTTTATTTACCCTTTGCTAGAGATAGTTGCCTTGCCTTGCTGTAGAATGCTTGTGAGAGTTTTTATTCTTCCGCCTACAACAATATATCATATACATATTACATGTGTGTATCACGTGTTTATGTGCCACATATCTATGTTTCATATACCGATGTATCGCATGAATATATATGTATTATGTGTTTACCTTTTGCTTTTCCTAAAATTGTTATCTGATGTTGGAGAGTTATCCTGCATAGTCTGATATCGTATTGCTTATTCTGTATTGGTTTGTTGCTGTTTTGTTACTGCACCCCACACAACCTCTCGCTGTGTAATCTCTTTATAATCTCTCTGTGCATTTGAAATTCCATCTCGATTGCTCCATATCCTTGGCTCCAGGGCCCAGGAGATATTCAGAGACGCTCTTCAGACCGATGAAATCAGGCTGAGAGTGCGGAGACCCGCTGCTACTCGCACCTCCTCCACTTCATCTGCCAATGATTCATCAGCTCCGATTAGCCCCAAACCACACAGTCTTTTCAAGTCGGTACCTCCGCCACCTCCGCAACGGTCTCCTAACACCACTCTGTCTAACCAGTCGTCCTTGTCATCACTACCGAGACATAATCAGCTCTCACCTACCCAGTCGGCTGGTCCAGTGCTTGAGACTTCTAGCGGGAGTTCGGCTCAGAGCATGATGCCTAGCAACTCTCGCAAGTTGGGCAAGAAGATTCACATCGAGCTGACAAAAGGTACCTACACGGTTCCTCATTTGGCATGCTTTGGTTAGCGCTGAGCCTAAGTGCAGTGTGTGTGTAGTAAGCGCGTGCATAGTGTACATAGGGTGCCATGGCGTGCTTACTACAACACTTACCTTCAGCTCAGGCTAACTTTCTTATTAGTTGATAAAAATGCATAAACAGTTACTTTAAAAAAATCTGTAAATGTTCACTCTGTACAAAGCTAGAACTTGTTTTACCATATGAGAGAAAGTTTCAGCCTAAATTGACCATAGATGTAGGAATCAAAGTATTCCTTTTCTTAGTAATTAAAGACTGGTAAAAAGGTTATATAACCCAAGAACACTTTTTTATATGAAGGAAAACATGCGTCTCAAATTTTAAGAAACATGAGAAGGTTCGAACATTTCTTCAAGAAGAATGTTACCTTCTGAAGGTAAATGTTGACATTTAATAAAGCTGTTTCAACTGATTTGAGCGGAATGCATTGCCAATGTCAAATGAAGGTCAACGGTTATAGCTTCAGGACTGTGATTTCATTAGGATAAAGCATAGAAGTAGCCAACTCTGGTTTAAGTGTGTTTATTTCACCACCTCGTACATTTTGCTATGGTCCCCTGTGACACAGGGTGGACAAATCCAAATTTTAACTGAAATCGTATGAGGCGTGAAGGAAGAAAATTTGTCAAGGATATGCCAGACTGCATTGAACTTTTGAGGCGCTGGTAGTAACTACTTTGGTGCAATAAAAAGGCTTTGGTCACCAGGTTTTTGCCAGAAAGGGAAGGATTACAGATATTCATTTTTATTTTGTGGTAAACTTAGCTTTGACATTTCTTTCAAAATTGTATCAATATGATTTTTAACGAGCCTGTACTACATTTCCCGACTTTAGAAAATCCTTTAAACTCACGCTTAGTTTTTTATGGTTTCAAAAAGTTTTTATTTGATGGACTTCATTTGAAACCTTTGTCTCAAATATCAGAACTCAAATAATAAACATCCCGCCAACGCAGTTTAGAAACAGGAGTTCTGAGGACGCTCAGACAGACTAAGTAATCTTTCGTTCTAGTTGCAATACCTTTGGTTGCGCAACGAAGGTTTATTTGCTCGTAAAAAACTTTTTCATCAGAAAGAATATGACATTATATAGCAACTGATAATAAGATACGACCAGAGGAACATAATCAGTGCGATTATGCATTGTGGTCGGTCAATTATATTCACTCCCTATTACATCAGATACCCATTTTGTAGATCATATCTTACGATAAAAGGATTACTCATTCCATGGCTCTGCTAGATAGTTGCGGTTTGAAAAAAGCCAAACGAGTTGGCGTTCAAGTTTCCTTAAGAATTAGCGCTTGATGTCTGAAATATTCCTTACGTTAGCAATTGATGGTGAAGTTAATTTCATGAGGAAATATATCACTATTCGTTGTTAGTCGTGATCAACGGCTCTGGGCTCTGCCTACTATCATAGCATGAAGGAATTCAACAAATGTCTGTATAAGTCATTATCACTATCTAACTCTTCCACAAATCATTCAATAAATCATTTTAAAGCCAATCAGAAGTGACTGTTTATTTTCCTCATCCAGCTCCTTACAGACGGCATAGAGGTAATTGGTTCTGCCTTTGCTTATTCATTGTTACATTTATGTTTTACATACTTCCTGTAAGCTGCTGCTTCACAGCATGCTCCGTTATACCATCACATGATGAATAAAATTTAAAAACTTTGATTTGAAACAATTGTTCCTTGTGGTATTTGTTGTTTGAATGCAATCGGTAATATTCAAAACACTCAAATGCGCCAAAGTCAATTCTGGCTTTTTATTCAAGAACACGTGCTGCAGTTATCCTTCTTATCAGTTTAAAATAATGAAATTAAATTCAGCTAATTTTAATTAAATATTTATCACTAAATGGTTGAACATGAATATTCTCAAATTTCAAACCGCTGCCCTGGTAGATTTATAGTGATGAATAACAGGACAGTTTAACAGCTGTGTTATATGCGCTGCTCAATTACTTAGCTCAGCAACTTAAATTATCTTCAGTATGACTATCGTCTCCGAGTTAAGAAATCAGTATTACGCATGTTTCATGATTGTATGAAAACGAGTTCGCAAGTATAGTGCTGAAGGTGAACAACTCCTACTAATGGCATCGGTTAAGTATGGAACCAAAGTGTTTGTAGATTGCATATCTTTGCTTTTCTATTGAGGCTGGTTCACAATATATCAGTATGTCAGTATTGTCCTTTTGGCGTTCTTCATCGACTATATGCGCCGTGAACCGATGGCATAGACGATTGTTCGCGAGTTTCGCCCGATAGTTCACTGAGCATCAACGACGGCCTGTACAATGGACACCATTTCGCCGATGGTGATTCGCTGTCGCGGATAGCGTAATCTATTTATTTCTGTCTATGATGGTTGCTGCGGGACTAGTATTTGATTTGAGTACGGGGAAATAAAGAGGTTCCTTCGAAAAAAGTTATAAACAAAAATGAGAACATTACATCGCGGGGAACTTACTGATGCAAACGCAAATGAGTTTGTGAAAGTGTGAACATTGTTATCACTGACCATCACTGAGGTATTGTGGCATCAACTTCGAGATACGGCAGCGATATAGTGTGAACTAGCCTTTTTTACTCTACATGTGCCTGCTGCTGGTCATGTGACTGTTGCTGGCCATGTGACTGCTGCTGGTCATGTGACTGCTGCTGGCCATGTACAGTTGAGTTCACACTAGCAACAATCTGTCTATTTCAGGGCCAGAAGGCTTAGGGTTCAGCATCACTACAAGGGATAACCCAGCTGGTGGACTCGCTCCTCCAATCTATGTCAAGAACATCTTGCCCAAAGGTGCCGCCATCGCTGATGGGCGTCTCAAATCGGGAGACCGCTTGCTTGAGGTATGTGCATGTGCTTCAAATTGCTGGAGAGCTCATTGTCCTGTTTAGTTTACATAATACTAAATGTGTTGAACAGACTTGACACTTCATATAAAACAATGCTCGAGGCTTTTTCGAGAACCCAAGGTAAGTGATTGAATTTTCATGTTCCCAAACCTCGTTTGAGTTATTTTACCTTTTAAAAACTGCCATTTATTAGCATTACGTTAGCTGGCCTGTGATCTTTAGTCTGACTATTGTTTCAAGTTTGCTCTACTCACTGTCAAGGGCGAGTGTGGCTCATCAGCTTATATGCTCAGATATGACTCATGACTACCTTGCACTAAATCTTGCATTGGTAATGATTTCACACAGTTTTATGTCCGACTGACCTGTGACCGTGAGCAATCAATCCTGTGCTCAACTCATAAAAGTAAATTATTTTGCTCATCATCGCAATCTTGTCAGTGTGTGTGGAGTCTGCTATGGCCATTGTGGACCTAATCATGGATAAAGCCTGGTTCCCATATTGATTGCGAGACTCCTGCGGTAATATTGCGCAGCAAAACGGTAATATTGCGCAGCAAAACGCTTGCGGCGCTAGGTTCGGCGGCTTATGTTCACATAAAGCTGCATCACTAATCAGGGCATAAAAATGTTCGCTTGCCATGCCGTTTTAATAATGGTGTCCTTCACCTGTACAATGCATTTCGGAAAGGTTTTGCCTGCGGCACTTAGCGAAATTAGAACAGCACTAAACTCTTGCGTTGCCGCCGGCAACTACCGGCGGTACCCGGCATATAGGTTCCCGCTTCACCGCTAATAGCCTGCGGTGCTGTCGTCAGTGCTTTGCGCCGTATATGGAAACCAGGCTTAAGATTTCTATTTTTAACACAGCAGTGCTGAAGGTACAAATTCTGATGCAAACAGTAAGCTTTTATTTTTATTGCTGTTATTCTTTCAACATATTTCAACATGATGTACAAGTTTTGTTATTGTACAATAAAACCTTTACCGATGAGCTTTATCACTGATACTGCTGGGTACAGAAAATTTTGCTGGCTCCTGCGTTTACAGCAATTATTATATAACATAATATTTAAATTTAATAATGTAGAATGCCACAAACTGATGCAAGAAAATCCAAACATGCTATTGTTATAATAAACTATATGAATGACCGGGTAATAAAAAAGTCTTTGCATAAAATTTATTTTTATTTAACATATACAACATTTATCATCATAACTTTGAAACTTCATATCATGAGAAAAGTGTTTTTGGAGTTCAAATAAATTAAGAAAAAGCTTAAAACAACTGTAAAAGTATTTAAATGTGAAATAATCAGCAAGTAATAGCTAGATAAAGTCTGTTTTGTTACAACGATTGCAATGAAGTTTGAGATTTATATTGAGATTGTATCGAAATTTATATATATATATATACATAAAACAAGCAACTGCATTTGTTTATAGCGATAATAAATTATTATTATTACAGGAGGTCACCAATAATTTATACAGTCTTTGTAATCCAATGTCATTGTACTATTGATTGCCTCTCTTGTTGCTAATGAAGTCTCCTGATCTTAGTCTTCTAAACAATTTTACATCCATTAAATATCAATAACTCAGACTTCATATTATTTTGTTTATCTGAGCTCAACAAAATAATCAATATAATAAAAATTTGGAGTCACTCATTCGTTCGTCTTTATAATAATTAATCATACGCATTATTTTAAATCATTTTAACAAATAGTTAGACTGATTACATGCAACTGTAAAGGTAAGGCCACACGAGACAAAATTCTCACGAAATCGGCGAAATTTGGACGAAACAATTCGTACGAATTGACATTTGGACGAATTCGTCCATCGTTGGTTGCGCACGATGAACGAATCCTGAATTGAACGAAACGTCAGAAATTCTTACGAATCGTTGTTTGATTGGTCGGTTGAAAAGGTTAGTTGAATGTTGAAGGTCGTTTTCTTTGGCGCATGTTTGTACTGAAGCAAATGATTGAAACGGAATCGGCTTTAATTTATCACCGCGTTCTGATTGGCTAGTTGAAAGTTAGTTTCGTACGAATCCGTGGTGGGGAAACTCCGTGTGGCAGGTCAGAAATTTCGTACGAATGGAATTTCCCAGATTAGTTGAAATTACACGATACGTGTGGCCTTACCTTTAGGGTAACTCTAGAAGAACTTATTCTAATCTTGTATATAACTGCATTTGTTACCAGAACAGCTTTGTTAGCAATACGTTTATCGGTTTGTCATTAGCAGTTCCTACAAAATTGTTGCAGCTCTCGGGACAGCTCTCAGTTCTAGATTAAATTATTTGAGACGTTGTCTAATCAGGCAGTTATAAGTGAAGGCAGTTTTTATACCAAAATAATATCGATTTAAAGGGAATGTGATGTTAGAATTTCAACCACTTCATGCAGTAACTTCTTCATGTTTGGATTTATGCCAAAACCAATTCTAGATTTGTCTCCCTTGGCCTTCCCATTGTGTAATGAACTGTTGAAATGCTGACACCTACTACATTTTATTGCTGATTGCATTTTACATATAATATAATGAAGAGTTTGCAAATTTGATTTTTTTCATATTTGTAGTCACTAGTGTTATTGCGACGGGAAGCAGTGGGCTCTGTCATTCACACTTGTGATTTAGTAGTATTCCACAGATGTAAGCGTATCCTAATTAAGGTCATGGCCATGGATCTGGTAGTAGGTGCTTCCTAGAGCTGTCCTTGTATCAATGGTAAAACGTGCTCCACGCGTGTTGGTAGGGACAAGGTTTCAATCACTGTCAATCACAAGTATTCTACAAGTCTAGTTTAGCCTTCGGCAGTAGTAGGTATTGTTTTCATATGGTTTATCAACAAGCAGTGTCCTTTGTCTAACAGGTGAACAACATGGATATGACAGGCAAGTCACAGAATGAAGTGGTTGCTATATTGAGAAATACAAAACGAGGCAGCACTGTGACTCTCTGTGTATCGCGACTGGATACAGGAGACAGCTCATCGAGTTTACCTCGACAGATGGTAAGCCTCCTGCACCTCTTGACAGTCTCATCCCATTTGAACAGGCAGCATTTCTCTACGACCAACTTAGCACCAACTTAGCGTAGCGTGCAGCGTGCGTTTATGGTTAGTCTATAGTTAGTGCTGGGATGCTAATGAGGCCATTGTTGGAGGCGATTGATTACGTAGGTTTGACACCCATAACTCATTGTCAGTGACCAGCAAGTGCTTACAGGTAGTTGTGCCAGGCGTGCCTTTACCAATGATCATTTATAGCTTTCCATTGTAATTACTTCTGTTGAATTTTAGGCCATCTCAGGCATATCGGTGCCATGTACACCAACAACAAAAGTATGTTTTTGCATCGTTCTTGCATTTGTTAGGAAAGCTGCTTGCGTGCTTGGAGTGTCCTCTCTAGTCTTGCATAGGTCAATAGCTGTCTGCAGTCAGCCTCAACCCTCTAGCTTTCCTTGCTAAAGAACTTGAATGGAACACCTGTTGCAAGGATGTTTCGGTTTTGCAAAATAATGCAATAGGAACAGATTTAAAAAGTAACAGCGTTTGTTGGCAGTTGATTTTTGACATGTCAATGCCTGTTGTCATGACTTCATTGTCATTTAGGTGTGTGAACTTTTCTGTAAAACCTGTCCGCATCATCACAGAAATGCTCAGTTGAATAAATCGTTAGTTTCGTAAACTCTGCCATTCACCTATGCTAGTTTCCTTCCTGCAGTCAGAAAAAAATGTCTCGATCATGCATTTGATCACAAAATCAGGAATGGGGTAAACAAATTTGATTTTGATGTTCGTCTCATTTTCTAAGTTTTTTTCCTAAAGGCCAATTTGTTTCTTATTCGAACATTCACTAAATTAGGAAAAATTTCTGTTCTAAAACTGACAGGATTGGAGTATCAAAAATGTAAGTTTGAGACGAGTGCAATTGAAGTTGGAGTTTAAAGCAATGCTGCAATTGTTTCCATAAATCTACAATTCTCACAGTCACGTTTGCGCCATTGTACCACCCTGTGGATACTTTATCATGAAAATGATTAGTAGAAATTAACCCTTTACACTGTAACTAAATATGGCTGCCAAGAAAGGGCGAATAAATGTTGGAATCCTCGTAGACGTTTGCTTATGAAGTAGCGAGTAACTGATGGTTGAGAAAACTTGGCTATAAATTTTTAGAATAATGGCTATGCAGAACTTCTCTGTTATCAAACTAAGGTCAGCCAAGTTAAACAATTACAGGCTTATTCAAAAATGATCGTGACCTTAGAAAAAATGGCTGACAAATGAGTCATACTATAAGATATCAAAAGAAAGCTATAAAATCCAGCAAATAATATAAAACAGGTTTCTTAACCACAACATAAAAAACAAATGAAATTCAGGAATGTAAATTGCCTAGAGACCTTCAAACGGGCATGGCAAAAAGTTATTAGGATTGTGGATATCCTAGACACCAAGAGCATTGAAGGTGGAATTTCTTAAAAAAAGGATTTGCTATATCAAGGCTATAACTTAATCTCATTTAGTAAGAAAACAAATATTTATCGTATGTTGCTTATCTAAAAACAATTACAATAACTGTGTAAAAATACAACAGATGAAAAACGAAGCACTGGAACTATGAGATTATAGCATATTAACTTATTCGTAACCGACTAACTTTCATGCGGTCTACTTTAAATACCAGTCATTTCTCAGAAAAATGCAATTTTTACTTACTACTACAAGAAACTGAATTGAGATAAGCTACCCATTCAATGTTCAAAATACCACTCTTTCAAATGGTATAAAATTCAGATAGAGAATTCATATTACTTACATGTAGACATATCTCAAAGAAGGTAGTGTTAGAAAATTTCTGATGTTCAAAAACCTTTATTTGTTGAAACAAAGTTAGAATTTCACAATAAAAGTGTTAAAAATAGAAGCAGTTTAGCTAAAATTATTGTTTGGCTACATACATTACACAGTTATAAATAATATCTTTATAAATAACAGTCATGAACATAAAAATCATGAAACTCTAATTTCGAACTTCCTCATGAGTCCTTCAGATCCAAACATAACAAATCTTCATGACAATATAACTCCAACTGTCATAAACATGTTTCAAATAATA
The DNA here is from genome assembly GCF_963576615.1 of Watersipora subatra. Taxonomy (NCBI): domain Eukaryota; kingdom Metazoa; phylum Bryozoa; class Gymnolaemata; order Cheilostomatida; family Watersiporidae; genus Watersipora; species Watersipora subatra. The sequence continues at coordinate 65,043,929 of NC_088710.1, forward strand.
AAAATATGTTCAATAACTCTGTTCTTGACTTTTCAGACTTCATAGACAGCTCTAAGAATCAATAGGATCATATAAAAAGTGAATGATAAATTTAGTGTGGCTATGGCTGACTGCCTAAAAAGTGCATTTTTATTCGAGCATAACCATTCAAATTGGCAAAATTAAAAGTTAATAAAAATTTTGAAACATTAAAAATAATGTTTTAATTTAATTTATGCAGTCTTTCAATGTCTTACCACTTCTGAATCTGCATATTTACTTCTGGAGTTGAAGAAAATTGATCGCGAACGATAAAATTGTAAGTCACCAAGATAATTTCCGGGATAGGTAGGTGTCGATATGGATTTAGTATTCTGGTTATAATATTCTGGTTATTCTGGTTATTCTGGCATATTTGTAAGTTTTTCTGATTGGCCAGAAATTTTTCTTAACTGATCGAAAATTTTCTTCTATAACTTAAAAATAACTGTACATAGAATGGGTAAATTTCCAAGGCGAGATTACTCGCGTTGGCAGCCTAGCTACGATATAAATAACTCACGATGGTTGCGAAGTTGAGTTGAGTTAACAACATATCTAGTGCAGCCGACAGGGGAAACTTAACTGCCGTATGGAAGAGTAAGATATGTTTTTTAAAGTAATGCTATGCGCTATCATAAAGTAGATAAGACTAGCATGTGGTCTTCAACTTTCCCTGTAGCTACAGCTCGATGCAGAGTAGAGATTAATCACTGGACACTAAACTCTATGTAACATCCGAGTTTAAAATGTGTGTAAATAAATAATAGAAATGAGGTTACAGTTGGCTGAGCTCACTTGACTCGCTGTAGTACTTACATAAAGGTGTTGGAACTATGTAGAGTAGTTTTACAACTGAAATTATGCGAGTAGGCCATAGTATTGCATTAATAGGATGTGTGTTTTTACCGTGTCACTTCTCAAGTTTTTTATATATTGCGCAGCTTACCATTGTATTGTAATGCTGATCAGTAAGGGTGTTTTTATTGCCAACTTAAATAGGACCTAAGAGTGCGGGCATGAAGTCACAATTCCTTTCTGTAATGTAGGCTATCAGTTAATTTAAGTTGAAATTTAATCTTAGCTCATTTAGTTACTACCAGAAACTGATAAAAATACTCTCCGAGCTGTCATATTGAATGAATATTAGCTAATGGATTAACCTTGCCATTGCTGCCAGCCACATGCTTCTACCTTTTCTGCCATTCAGTTTTCAGAATTTTAAATATGCCAAGTTACAGCATTAATTTGAAGTAGTAAGTTGTTTGCTATTCAATAAAACCAACGTAAAGCTCCCTAAAACTGTAAGAACTGGGTTTCTTATGGCGGTACAGCCTGTAACAGCCAACCAATTGTCTGGCGGCAAGTGTTAAAACAAAAAGTTGGATGTTCGCAGTGATCCGACTGGTTTTCTTACATATTCAATCATATTGCTATGGAGGATCACGCCTAAATCAATTGTTTTTAAAAATAGGTTTTATCGAAAGTGCAACACATTTTTCTGTGATATATCTCCATTGCCGCTGTTGAAAATATATAAGCATCACATTCCTGGTTTTGACACTACATGTCTCGTTTGTTGAAAAACCAACTTGCTAGAACTTGTCATATTTGTGTCCGTACATCCTCAAAATATAAACTCGGCAGTTTCAGCGGTAGTGAGCTTGGAACCTCTTTTTACCCAACTAGCCTCTAGACTGCAGTCCTTCCATTTCATGCTCTTTCTGACTATCTTGCCCTGTCCACCGCATGCGAAAGACGATCTACACATTCTGTATATCTATAATTATAGTCGTACTAATCTCACCATTGCAAGTAGCTCAGCTACATCTCCTTGTAACGTAGGACGCTATGTCTGCATTACCCCCCTTTCCGCATACTAATATATACTGGTGGTTCTTTGTAGCGACTCTTAGCCAATGCTTTGAGGTATAATAGTTTGTTGGGTATGAGTTGGGACGGACGGGATGACACCCTTAGCCATAGAGAGAGCCCTAGTGGTGTATGTATGATAGCGCATGCTTGCCTTACCTCACTGATTGTTCAGGCACATTCTAATTGTGATTGCTTGTTTAGTTAGCACAATATCGGCAGAGCCAGGATCTTGGGCATGGCATCCAAGATGGAAGGTTATTTGCAAGAGAGCATGCTCATTGGCATGGCTAACTTGCTTGCTGTTGAATCTCAGGACATCCGCTTCTCTTGATTGTCAGCATCCATGGCACTGACTACGTGAAATTTATTTTCGCTAGACTGGCTTGCCATTATGTTGAAAAGGGCCTAAGGCTATCCGCTATTAATGTAGTATAGAAATTGATCCAAGGTTCCCTGGCTGTGATCGCTGTTTTCTGCCTGTAATTGCTGTGCGTTGGTATGTGCATGTAACTCGATATGTGCCTGACAAAGTGAAGCTCGCATCTGGTCCTCTTTGCAGCCCAAGACGACCAATAATGATGCGATAAGCTCTGACAAGAGAGTTCTTGCGCTGAACATCCCATTGAATGAAACAGGCTCTGCCGGACTTGGCATTAGTGTTAAGGGCAAAACGTCTACAGCCAGTGATGGTCATCATAAAGATCTGGGAATATTTATTAAAGCTGTGATACATGGTGGTGCTGCCAGCAAGGTATGGGCTTATTTGTTTGCTTCCATCTCCCACACGCCTTTCCTCTTTCCTGTATTTTAACTTTTAAGTAGTTCGTTTGCTGTTGTGAATATACGTATAATTATGGACGATTAGCCTGGAGGAGGTGGATGTCTCTCATACAGTTGGTCAGCTTACACCCTTCAGGATATTTAAACCATAACTGCCACGAACAACTTTTATCGTATTTACTAGGTAAATCAGACATGCTGATTCCGATTTTGTAATCAAAATAAAGATTAGGCCACTAACTTTCAGAGTAATAAAGGATTTTTTATAGCGTTTTAATATCGGTCTCGAAAACAACACGATCCGGCATAACAAGCTCCGCCCATAAATACTTGCCGTAACCTAGCTTTTTAGGAACAGAAGTTACGTAGAGATGTTTAGACCAATTTAGAATAATAGAGATGGCTGTTTTAAAATCTATTAATATCTAAATCCAGCTTTAAAAATAATATCAGTCTTTTCTGAAAGGTAGATAAGCTATTTAGCATTGCATATTTAAAAAGCGCGATAACAACCCTAGCTCGTGATAAAACCGCGCTTTTTGAGCTCATTTTTCTCGGCGTCCAGCCCATTTAAACGTCATGTAACAAGCTGCAAGCAATTTTAAATAGTTTATATCCCTTTCATAAAAAACTGAAATTATTTTACAGGCTGGATTTAGATAATAATGGGTTTTAAGACACCCATCTCTATTATTCTAAATCGGACTAAACTTTCCTAACTTCCGTTTCTGAAAAAGCTAGGTTTCGTCACATATTTATGGGCGGAGCTTGTAATGCCGATTGTGTTGTTTTCGAAACGGATATTGAAACGCTTTAAAAAAGCCTAAATGACTTTGAAGGTTAGTGGACTAATCTTTATTTTGAGTACAAAATCAGAATCAGCGTGTCTGATTTACCTAGTAAATACAATAAAAGTTGTTCGTGACAGTTATGGTTTAATTGTATACTAGAGACAACCTCCTCAAGTGAATGTGGAAGCTATGTGCTAGGATTCCATGGTGTCGATGATACGAATTTAATATTTGAATATGAGTTACCGTATGATATGTATTTCTATGGACATTCGCATGGTGCGGATTAATGCAGGCGCTTTGTTAAAAAAGATAAGAAATTCTACACTAGGGATCATAGTGGCTCACTCCTGTTTCATCGAATTGAAATAAGAACGACTGAAGTGTGGAAAATGTTTAAAATGGAACAGCTTGCGCAGTATTTTTTTTGCATTATTCGCAGAAGCCGTTTCCATCTTTCGCATGCATCAAACATTGAGTAAAAATTTATGAGGAACAAAACTCGCTTAATTTGCGATGTTTGCTTTTTTCATCTTGTTGATGATGCAGACTCACGGATTAACCGTGTCATGGAAATATAGTGATGGGCACACCAGTATTAACTACAGGGCTGCTTGGTGAGGCATCTCATCTTTCCTATGTGTCTTGTACCTATTATGGCTAAGATTTACACTCTGTACAGGATGGTCGGCTCCAAATAAACGACCAGCTTCTCTGTGTCAATGATGATGACTTAAAAAAGAAGACGAATGCTGAGGCGATGGAGACGCTACGAAAAGCGATGCACACTGAGGGGCCCATGCCTGGTCACATCAAACTAACTGTTGAGAGGAAGGTAAGTGCCAGCGTGAGCAGTGGTTCTACGCCAGAGCCGTGGGAGTCCTCCACTACTGACAGCACCGTGACTGGACGCAACAGCACAGATGGAGGTATGGAGCCACTAGGAAACAGGGTAGTCGAAGTAACTTTGGCTCAGCACAATGAGAGGAAGTTATCTACCACCGTCACAGCAGAGGCAACATTATCCCCTGTAGAGCCAGTCGATGCCCAGAATGTTATCGAGCAGATGCGCAACCCTGTGCTTGACCGAATAACAGGCGGAGGCAATAGCAAGTTAAGGTATGAAATAGCCAAGCGCATTCATATTTGCCATCATGTCTTCTATGAAGAAAACACTACTTATATTTTGGTTCACCGCATAACGTCTTAGTCATTCTTAACTCATGCCTACCATGTATGATTTTATGGGAACATGTTTGTGATGAGTTCGCTGCAGCGTGTTTACTAGAGCGTAGCTAGGAATGACTACTCTATCAGTTGCATGACTAGTATAACACTGATAGACTTGTATCTCGTAGTGATACGACCATGGATGAGTAAGTAATGATATGTTCCATGTGAAATTTCCTCCGAAACGCTCCTAATATATTTATGCTAATCTTTTGGTTTGAATATCTTGTTGTGTTTCCTCCACTAATTCAGATGATAAAAATGTGTGGTTTATAATTAATCTACTAGTTGTTGTGGAGCTTCCTTTGGCGCTCAGTATGACAATCTCATCCAAGTGAAGGGTGTGTGCTATTTTGGTTCTTCGATGGACTCTACTAATCACCAATTCTTTTAATATTACAAATAATTGGCTATTAATATCCTCCATTGCATCGCCCAGCTAGTCACTAGTCACGCTATGGACTATTTCTTGCTCTCTTATCCTAAAGCTGTGTCTACACAGATCAATTCTTTAGGGCACAGTTATTTAGCAAGAGACACTCTGCTGATGCGCGACTGGCCACACAGGCAGATCATGCTTGTTAAGGTTTCTTTTTGCACAATGCTGTATACACACGTGAAAGTTTATAATTCCACACTCTGGTAGTATATTGTCTGATAGGGTGTCGCGCTCAAAACTAATCTTCATTGATTCACTTCCATATTTAGTCGTGAAATGGGCTATTTTAATGTTGGTTAATATTGTTTCATCTGATTTTAAAAGAAAAGTAGTGTTCTGAATGATAATAGAATTATTAAATAAAACCTGAGTAACAGAAATGTGTTTAAGAATACACCAACTGGTCGAAGGGAAATGCTGCCCTCAAAAGCCTTATTTTAATACACGCCTGTATTAAACTGTAGTCATAGCTTTCCTCTTACCATGTTCAGTATTTGAATTTTGAACCCTCTCAATGAACTTATCTCACAGAAATGAGTCATACCACATAGCTACTCATGAGGACAGCGATGGGGAGGAGTCATACGACCCACCCTCGTTTACTAATCAATCTACTATACCTACTCCGACTCAACCTCACAACACCTCAAATGTCATGATGATTGAGGAAGACAACAATAAACAGACGGTGCTCCAACAACCAAGGAGGATTGAGGTATGATAACACGACTCCGTTTATGATCAATCTGTGTATGGGCCGCACATATTTCAAGGTTTGGTTGAGTTGGAGATTTGGTTAATGAAAAAGAACAGACCTGCGGTCGCATGATCTGATAAGATCACGAACCACTTTAATAAATACTATCTTTGGTCAGTATAGCTTGAGTGCCTTATTTGTGATTGCTCGCAGGAATCTCAGCTGAGGGCAAGGCCTTTGTCAACTATCGGAGGCATCGGTATTGCTGCTGCAGCCGAAGCAAAGCAAAAACGAACAAGCGAGCTAGAGAGTGAAAAAAGGTCGGCCTCTCCACCTCCATCAAGCACCGCGAGTGGTGAAGAATCGTACGTAATGTAATACTCACGAATCTAATGATATTACAACAGAATGTAACTATTTGATGCTTACTATACTTTCTCATCCCGCATCAGCAAACATGGCTTGTTTGTTAAATTATTAGTACCACTGTACCAGAACTTCTCGTATTTCTGTCTGCAGAAATATGAACACCTTTGACAGAGAGGCATTTGGAAGGCGGAGCTTCTCGGAGAAAAGGAAAGCGTCTAATGGGAAAAATAAAGAGGTGGTAGCCAAGGTGAAGGCCCTGCGGGAGGAGATGAAGTTAGAGACTGCCTCAGCACAGGCTTCGGGTGAGTGTTTCTGTTCTCCGCTCAAACTAAACTCGCTGTCCGAGTGAAGGTGTTGATAGATTAAAAGTGAATAGAAGATTGAATGAGTTTCTTGTTTATGATGCATAAATGGATAGATATGAAATGGTCTACTAGCATGCAGCCTCTCTATATTTCCCTTTATTGCATGTAACTAACAAAATTGTCATACCACTTTTTAATTTCACCAACATCAGAAGCCATCTAAAGTAGAGGGCAACATGGCATTTTTAAAACAATATAATGGTTAGTAATTGTCATTCCTTTTGGTTCTTTTCAAAAATAAAGTTGTTGGCAGCTCCTTTTATTATATTTGGAGAGAGATTGAAGCACTTCTTCATCACCTTACTCACCGTCTTCACTGACCATAACCACGTGTTGCACCATAACTGCTGGGCTCGGCTCACCAAATCACTACATTATTTACTTGGCTACTAGACCTGCATGCATGGTGACACTATATTAACTCCACTAAGCTTTATAAATTATTACTAAACAGCTAGTTAATGCAGCGCAAGACATCGACGTATTCATTGCTGCTCCAGTTTATCTGCTACAGTCTCGGCCTTCTCTGGCTCACCAGGCAGCACTGCGCACCGATTGGGCAAAGGCCAGAATACAACATTCACGGAATCAGGTTTCTCTCACATACTGCTGCGCTTAAATAATTTCAGCTCGGACTCTGGTTGCTGTGTCTACTCTGTCTACTCGCCTACACGCACATCTGTCTCAGTCTCTCTCCTCTGGCACAGTGTGTTGTGGCCAGACACTTTACTTCTAGCGCTGCCCTTTAAGTGTTGAGTGTATAGCAGCTGCTTGATATTTCCTTAGCTCCTCACTCCTGATCGCTGGATTGATTTTGTTTACTCCTTTTCCATGATGTAACCATGGTATAGCCTTAGCGTCTAACTGTTTGCATGTTGTGTTGTCAGGCTTTCTGTCGTAGTGAGAAATTGTTTGTTGTTTGCAGGGTCTGAGCAAGAGAACGCGCACTCAGGTCCTTACAAGTTTAAACCACTAACTCTTGATCTCTCTGTCACATCAGCCTATAAGCCTGCTACTCCACTTAGCATCCAGCAATTGCCTAATTCTCCTCTCTATCTTCACCGCACCACCTCTTCTAAAAGTCCTCCTGGCCCATCACTTTCAAATGATGTGCCATCATTCAATCGTCCTCGCACTCTCTCAACTTCTAGCACAAATGGTGGCAATGGAAGGCGGCCTGTTCCAGCACCGCGGCTTTCTATTGGTTCGCGGACAGATGGAGAATATCAGACAATAGACAGCACAATGCCTGATGTGCAAGTTAGTGACAATGTACCTTCGTCTGGTAGTGCGACAGCGCAATCATTTCTCTACCCCGAGCTCGGCAGCCAGTCTCCACCATCGAATAAAGAAACAGGCTTCTCTCGAGCTTCGACATTGCCAATATCTGCTCAAAGACCGCAGTTTGATTCTCAGTTTACCAGATCACAGAGCAGGTCACCCGAGGAGAGCAAGAGAAACCATACTAACCATCACAGTCCACAGAACAATGAGTCGGTTTCGTCGGCGAGCACCCCAGATAACAGATCATCACGTAGCAATGCTAGAAAAATGGCTAGCATGAAACGTATTAACTCGAGGACATCTCTTACTGATGTTGAGAAGTCTGAACGACGTAAGTCTGATCTCCTCGAAAGCTCTCCTTATCCTCAGCTCTATAATTTAGGCTTGGATGATGAAAGCTGCCCGTCTCAAGCCAGGCCCTCCACTAATGCTCGTTCCATTGCTGATCCGATATATTCTCAGATAAATAAAATTTCTGTCGCTCGGTGTGCAGAGGCCGGTGATAAGCAGGCAAAGTCTAACATCGCTATGTCTATTGCTGGTCAGTCTAACACTAATGCTGATGAGTCTAGTAACAGTGCTGGTGACGGTAGTGAAATGGACAGTAACACACCATCGCATGCTGGTGGTCCCTCTTCACCCATATATGAAAGGATTGATGTTGTGTCCTCTATTCCCTCTGATCATTGGCACTTGAGTGGAGGTTCTCAGTCTAATGATGTTGGCGCATCACCAGGTACAGAACACGACCAACCCGCTAACTGTCTATTATAGTCAAACCATCACCAATTTCGTCTCTTTCTTAGCCACTCATCACACGAGTTCCGAGTGATTTCACTAATGTTTCATTTTGCGCTTGTTCTTTACCTATCTGCACCCAGCACTTTGTGTACTGATTTTGTCAAGCTAACCGACTATCCTTTTTATTGCCCTAATAATTGTTTCTGTGGTTCTCTTGGCTAATATTGTAATTACTAGTGAAGTCCATATGCAAGCTGTGTCAAATATTACGCATTTGCATTAATCTTCTGCTTTCTTTCGCTTTTTAGCCTCGCTTGGTAGTCTCTCTGCCCGATCCTTAGATCTATCACGTAGAATTGCATTTCCTTTCCTGCTGTCGCTTATCTCGGCCCTCAGCTAGTCCTTACCTGCCATATTCAAAATTATCATGCTCAGGCTATAGTTATTTCTCACGCTTTAATAGAGGTGTGACAGTGGCTTAGGGCTACATGTTTACATAAAGCATATTGAGCAGACAACTTCGTTTTTGCTCAACATAGTTATGGAATTAATATTCGTTTGAATGATGAGGGTAACAAAACAAAAAATTATTATTATCTTTCAGGTTTTATTTTAAGAAAACTGCTTTTAAGATTCCTATGCATGAATTAACAAACTGCTGTCGCTCATCAAAGTGTTGAAGCTTTGTTACCAAGCCAAACTTCATCAACTGGATCATTCTAGAGAATCAAAGTTTACTGAAGATGATGCTATTGTTGTTATATTTCTGTTGCGAAGTTTTAAATTTAACAAAGTTTGTTACTAGGTATGTATTGATTCAATTTAATAGACATAAAATGCTACAAAAACCAAGTAAACATAGGTTTTTCCACTTATGCTGACTTGAAACTGTAAAAAACAGCTTAGATGTTTGTTAGTCCTGTGTGAACACTAGCGCATGTAGATATAAAATGCTTAGGTGCTAACTTTTGCAATTAACACTCAACTGATAGCAGGTGAGAGAAAACGAATCTAAACTTGGTTATGGGTTAAAAAATGAGATTTTACTGTCACACTTCTTTACAATCGCATAGTCATCGAGGTGCATGGTATGAAAATGACCATTCTTGTTTGAAACTAATAATTATTGTCGCCCTTTGGTTTCCTTACACGCTGCTGCACTCCGCTTTAGATAAAAACATTGCTGTAGACTTATTAATATGCTGCAGAGAGTATTGTTGGCACCCGCAAGAGTGATGCGCGGTTGTTTCGTGTGGGCTCTGCTGAATCACTGCTTGGCAGTCAGATGCATGATAGAGTGGCACTAGATAGAGCAACTGACGCACGTATGTACTAACTACCACTTACATTTTGGCTTCTACCTCAATTGCTTTTACTAGCGTGTCCATCCTGCGAAATACACCTTGCGACTGGCATGCATGCTACACCCTGTTTCGTTGCTTTCATTCTACATATTCTCAAAGTTTTATTGAAATGGCTCACAGGTGAACTTGAGCATTTTTTTACAGAAGGCGAAGCAACTGGGCCGAGCCTCGGGTTGAAAAAGAATAGCTCGTTTGAGAGCCTTCAGGCTATGGTGGAAGATACGATAAAGGGTTCTGGAGAACCGAGTTTATATAAGCCGCCCAACAGGGTGTCTCGTGGCAGAGGATGCAATGAGAGTTTTAGAGCGGCTGTAGATAGATCGTATGTCCCGACACCACCATCAGACCACATGGATTCAGGTAGGCTAACTCTTACCACCAAATCGTAGCTAATGTCAAGCCTGTCTCTCCTAGACCTCAACTTGGTATTTATCAAGATCGCTCAAAACATGAACAGCGAGTATTTAACTCTCCCAGCAGTGTATTCATATGCAGCACTGTCTTTGTTTAGACGATAAACAAGGTCATCGGCAACGACCTCGTGGCCATTCCGCGAGTGTCAATGTCGACAGTGAGTTGCATCGGAAAGATGAGAAAGGTATCGTCTTTAGGGTCTAAATTCTAACACTGATCTAATTTCTAGCTAATCCTAACGCTTGTGTATACTTTGCGGCTTTCGGCCTCAACTCAATACATTCGCTTCTCTTCATCTATCGTAACTATAGTCGTAATGCTTTTCTAAATTTCTCCTTTCGTAGAAGAGTGTTTTTCTGATGGTTTCCTCAATTTTCATAACCCTGGTAATTTCTCTAACACTCGATCTCTGTCATAGTAAGGCTTCATTTTCTAGTGATTGCCTCTTGTTTTGCCTGCATGCGATTTATATTTTGCTTTTCAATTATTTTTCAAAGACCATTTTTGCCTTAGCACCGCCAGTCACCTTTCCAAAAGTTTTATAACATGTGTTATTTATGCGTTTGATAGTCTCAGAAGAGAATGAGCCAGATCAGATGGTGCGAGGACCAATGAGCTCTTCATTCAGCGGTGGAGAAATTGATTCGGAAAAAAAGAAGAGCAAGAAATCGAAGAATGGAGGTGGAATTCTCGGACTATTTAGGTAATTTGTTGCAATGAGTTCTTGTTAGTAGTCTGTGCAGCATATGAAATTTACATATTTAATTTTATACCAATCGAGTTTACATTCACGTTTCATCTCGCTGTGCTCACATTTCATAATTGATACTCTCCGCGCGCGCTTACTCCGCAGCTATTAACACCATCTACCCACTCGCTTGCAGATTGTCAGCAGACTCACGTTGCATTGCTTGTGTAGGTGTATATGTATGCAAGTAGCGTATGTAGTGCCCAAGTGTAGGTAGTCAATCTCATCTTTCTCCGCTTTTCCAATGCAAGTACAGTCATGGATTTTTGATGAGCCATGCTGACATTAATTAACCTGTGCTTCTCCTACTTGACAGTTTTGTCTCTCACGCCTCATATGTTGTTATAGTTTCAGGATATTTGGGTAGGTACTTGTACATGAACATTGTATTCGTTTAATGCAAGTCATAAGGTAGTTCATACTAAATCCATGTCATTTACTGCTCGAGTAGTCTACCTGCCTCTTTAACTATTTTCTTTTGCTGCCTTCTCTCCAAGAGTACCATCTCTGTTTGGTAACGAACTAATGGTTCACTACGAAGTCTGCACCAGTACACACCTTTGGGGACATCATTTTTCTAGTCCATACTCGCATGCATGTTTAATAGATACATTTTGACTAACAACTGCATGCACTATATCTGCTCTGAATGTGATAATTATTCTTTTACTCATGGCTAGTAATTCCAACATATAGTGAACTATCTCATCTTCCACAGTTCTCAGGCATCGGTATCACATACTTGACTATCTTATGTTCCAAATTGATTAGGTGTTTGTAGTGTATCGTTGGCTATCTGGCTATTTAAGTTTAGGAATTTATATTATAACATTAACTATTTGCTTTCTAAGGTGTATATTTATATCAGATAGCTGGCTGTCGATATATTAGCTGACAAATCATGCTGCTGTTGGCTGTAACTCCTTGTTTATGCTGACTTGACCGCTCGCCCCATTGAATAACAACCATCCTGTTTTAGTAGCATTTTATTTAAAAATGCCATGTCGCTGATTAATGTTTATGCTGTTAAATAATGATTATAGACTCACCAAAGCCCGGAAATCACTTGAGGAACGAGGCAGTAAATCGTCTGTCAAGGCCAGTAAAGCAGAGGAAAAGGAGCGATCCTCGTCTCTTAGCCAAGCGGCAAAGTCTGGCCAACCGGACTCTGACAGGTAGGTGTAGGTGTGCACATATTAGTGTCGAGTATGCGCCGGGTATGTTATTGAGTGCCTCTAGTTCAGCGCAGCATATTTTCTGAATGTTTCTAGTGATTTGTATTTGCTTTTGTATATTACAGCCACTACAATGTGCAGGAGAAGTAAGTGAGCAAGTAGATAGGTGTTGGTGCATAGACTACAAAAATGCACTGGTCTAATGGGTTACAACTGTCTGGGTGCTTGGTTGCTTTAGTTCTGCGGGCTTCGGTTATCCTTGTTCATGGTTTATGCCATTACTGCATGTGCAATTTTTATGCAGAATCCAAGATTACTATAAAAGACTGCATGAAAAGCAAAAAGCTCAGGTAGCTGAGAGCTATAGTCAGCAGCCAGAGTTTGGAACATATCCAAGAAATGAAAGGTCTCGTGGAAACTCATCGTCCAACCCTCCACCAGTACCTCCTCATGCTAACAATTATGCCAAAGCGGAGCAGTTAGCCAGTATTCGTGCTCAGCATCAGCGTCGCCACCAAGACCGGCAAGGTTGTGCCATATGTGATGCTTTAGCCTAGTGTTTGTTGCATTAGCAATAGTTGCAATAACTTATGGATATAATTTTTATACCCACACAAATTGTATAGCGCTGTGAATTTTGACAAAGCTAAGTGTTTTCCTTTTTAGGACAATATCCGACTGATACCACTGATGACTTCTATGAAAGGAAAATAAAAGAACGAGAATTGGTAAGATGCGTTTATAGTTAGATTTTTGCTATTCTTGAAGTTTATGATGTCATAGTATTCAGTAGTGATGAAGAGTTATCCTTCCTTTTAATTAATGTTTTTCTTAAGCGATCTAACTATTGTTTACATTTAACAGCCATTCACCCAATATTTGGCTGCTCATTGAAAACCAAGGCTAACTTTATTCCGTTTAATTGTTTGTTTGTAACCTCAGTAGATAGTCGAGCTCTAGTTGTAGCTTTTCTGTAGACTTTGCTTCTTTCTATTTAACTACATTTCATTGTCTTGATGTAGAAGAGATCGCACCACGGAAAATCCAAATCAATTGATGATACAGCCAACCTCGAATTTTTTGCGGTAATATAAATTATGTATAACAATGGTATGCGACTTTGGTGGCTGGTGTAAGACTTCCCCATAACTCCTTCTTTGTCGCTGTCCTTGTACATAAAGTTTGCTTGTTACAGCAGCGCCATCATGCATGGGTCTAATTACACAAAAACTTGGTAATTATAATAATATTGATGCACTATCCTGTTTGTTGATGTAACATTCACACTGCTGAGAGAGTTTTCAACTTCATATTACTCCAGCTGCTAGTCTGATTTTAAGGCTAACATCTAGCGCTTCTATAACTCTGTAACTACACACCAACTGCACTGCGCAAGGATTCTTAGCGGACTGCGGGCATATATCATGGTGCGACCGCAGTACGCCTGAGAATATGTCTCTTAGAATTGATGTGTCGTGTTTTAACATAACACTGTTAGTTGCTGTATATTTTCGTGTTTGTAACACTTTGAATGTTTGCTGTTTAGGCTGTAAATAATAGAGCTTATGGTACTGGTGCTGAATTTAACCCACGGCATAAGAGTTCTCAACCCTCAGGGTAACATATCTATTTCTATTATTCTATATAATCTTTTACTAGTTCAGTATTAATCGGTCTAATCACTAGATAGAGTATTGAGTGTGAGATGAACAGAACATGAGGAGTTATCTACACACTTGCTTTATTCTTCTATCCGTTCAATGCACATGTCTCACTGAATGTAATGCACAACCTTCTTGTTGATATCATTTGTGCACAATAACCTTACGTGTTCTTATCATCCTTTAATATCTTAGCAGTTTGTGTTTTGTGTGATATAGATATAATAATTTTTTAACATACCACCTTGTTGCCCTTTGAATCATTCTATATATGGCTCGGCAGTCAACTTGGCGGTATGTATATTTTAGCATGTCTAACAGCGTGCCTAACAGGGCCTCATTCTACGCTGACCCTCGCTACCACGACTACCATCGAAGTACTCAGTCAAACTACTATCCAAATGACCATAATAGTAATGTCAGCGCTCAGCAACCACCTCTAGTCCCTGCCCATCGCTCATCAGTGACAAGTAAAATAGATGCGTATAATAATTCTGTGGCTAAACCTACACCAGCTAATAACAATAGTGACTATGCCAAAATCAATAAAGCTGACAGGCCAGGAGCTCATCGTAGGTTTCCATCGTATGATTCGTCTGCAGCGCCGTTTCACCTTACAAGCAACAGGCACGAGCATGACGTTATACTAGACTACGACGACCCGCAGGGCTCGGAAAATTCCTTATACGCAAGGGTGAGAAAGCAACCGTCTATGGGTCATGCTGTATCCAACCCTTCTCGGGTCTAATCAGTCTTCTTGAAATTTAGGTTTTTTACTTAACCAAACATATCAGCAGCTAATGCAACATTTTCTTTAATGCTTATCATCCGCATAGTGGTATTCTGACAGCTCAGTAATCGTGTACTTTTGCTCATCCGCTATACAGTAGGCTTTCCAACTGTCTCACAGCAACAGATATTTATTTTAGTCCTTGCTGGAATTTTCGAATGGCAAACTGTTATCTTATGTTAACTGTAAATTATAGTTGAGCATCAACTCTATTTGATTTGACAGTTGTGTTGATGCATTGAATTAATCTCATTACGTTTTCTTCGACACAGTATTTATAATATTTTACATGAATGTCTATAATTATTGTACAGCTATTTGACTTAGGACATATTCTGTACATTTTCTATGATGGTATTTAGATGAAATATAGAGACAGAGCACGAACTAGATATGATATTGATATATGTAGTTGGATAAGCAGTTGTTTACGGCTGGCTAATGCCATGACTACAGATGCAGATGAAATAATCTGCTCGTGTAACTGGCAGGCAAATGACAGCTCCTGTCTAAATCAACATGTTAGTTTTTGGACGGTACATAGCAATATCCTGAAGAGACAGGCGTTTTTCAAGGATGTGTTCTTTTGTTCAAGCGTGGTAGAAGTGTAAGCCAATCAAGACTGCTGTTCTTTATGCTATCAATAGTGTCATCACGAAGACTACGGAATTATTCCTATTCACCTAGTGGGATGCTCCAGAAATATCATTCGTTGAGCTGTAATCCAGTCCATCATTGTTAGACGAGTTGAATGAGCCTCCAGCTTGATAGAGTTGGACGATACTTGATGCACTGATCCGAGGGTACCTTTGAAGAACAACAATCGTTCCAATAGACTATCAGATTTGGATCAGACTGCTTATAGTATTTAGGCCATGACAGAATGAGTTATGTTCTCTTGGGCTTCTAGATAATTTTAATGCTCATGACACATTAGAGAGTCTAGCAATCTAGCAATAATTACAAGAACAAGCAAGTCATTTGAAGTGCTACCTTTTATGAGAGATTTATCATCTGATTGCAAATCAAGAATTAGTGAATCATCCACATCTAGGTTCTGAGTCTTCATTTCAACTGGTCCGGCAGCAGTCTCTGACACTGAGACCGCAACACTTCCAGATGGAGCAAGTAGCTCGACACTGCTGTACTCTGCCAGATGCACATTGAGATCACCCTTAACAGCATGGGCATACAACTCGCCATCCGCTGAATCTGTAATATTATATTAACATGTAAAATTGGTCATTCTCTTTTAGGCACATTTAATTAGGTATAACATTTGTTGCAATTTTCCAAAAGCGTGAAATTACATAGATATTCAGTGCATAACTTGTGTGACCTTACTTATGTTGACATTGCCGGTGTCGGCGACCACCGTGGTTGATCCATGGCAGTTGGCAATGTTAATGTCACCCATTTTACTAACTATTTCGCAACTTCGGGAGTACAATGACTTGATATCAACGTTTCCTTCCATCACACGCATTGCCAGATTTTGTCCCTGTAGTTTATCGGCTATCAAATTCTAAAAAGCAATGTATTTTATTCACAAAAATTCAACTGTGAAAAGATTCCACAATATCTACTATAATAAGAGCTGTGTTCAGCCGTCTGAAGCGATGTTAAGAACATTACAAAAAAGGACTGCACCGCAAGAGAATCAAACCCGGTTATTAGGATTCCTAATGAAGCACGCTACCAACTGCACTACTGCTGCACCACAGAATAAATATGGATATAGCTATTACACATGATGATCTCTCATGGTGCACAGGACTGCCAGTGTACTAGGCATAAGATGTAGAAAGATATCAACAGCCATATTTAGCATTTTTTGAAGAGAGTTTGCAACAAAATATGTAAAATATTTTCAGTCGATTGAAATCACAAAATAGATACCGAGCAAATATTAAAAAACTATAACAATAACCATTGACAGCAGCTGTAGGATTATAAAATGAACTTGCAGAAGGCATATAACTTACCCCATTATCTATCAGAGCTTTTACATCACCAACAAAACCATTAGAGAATGTTAAGTTTCCATTTTTCAAATTTATATCTGCATCAAGCACCTGTAACCGCAATTAAGAATTTCTCATCACTGTATGTTAACTATTCGACTAGTTACAAAAGCAGGGGAAAATAACTCAGCATAGAGATTCAATATCTCCTTCTCAGAAGCAATTCATCAACTTAGTCTAACCTTCATGTTAATTAATTCACAGTTTCCTTCCTCCAGTTTCAATTTTGCTGAATCACATTCCAACTTGGATATACTGAGAGAGCATCTGCCAGCTCCGTGCGCCACCACGGCTAATTACAAAATAGCAGAGTTACTAATTAAATGTTATTAGAAATGACTTGATAACAAATTCAACCGACATGACGACATGGGGAAACGTGAGTGTCATGAAACAGGATTGAGTTGTATTCTTATGCGAATATGCTCAACAAGGTTTCGCGGAACTAACAATGCACTTTCAAAAATAGCATTTCCAGTAACACTAAGACGGTAATACAAGTCTTATATTATTTAGTAGTTTTAAAAACTTAACACAAATGAAAACTACCAGTAACTTTAAAACTATTGATTACGTTAAAATGACAGCTTAAAGAAAGCTTACAGTAATGATGAGGGATGGTCACGTGAAGAGAGAGAGCGTGCTGACACAGCTCACTAGGTACACTGACACTCAGCTCATTTTCTGCCTCTTCTTTTAAGCTCACATCAAGCGCTGATGAGTAAGACCTGATAGCTGATGAATCCAACTCATTAGATACTAGTTTAATCTGAGATTTGAAGCTTGTTTGCTGAGGGTTAAACACAACCGGTGATATGTGAATGTCTATTGGTGAATTGACCAACAGAGTTCCAGGTTTGACCGAGTCCAAATAGTAATGAAATAAGCGGCATTGAGGTAGACAGTACCGCTGGAAACCCAGACACAAACCCTTCCATTTCATCTTTCTTGCTGGGGTGTGATAACAGAAAATATATTGCAAATAGATAGTCATAGTTAATATGCTAGTAGAGAGAAGTACTTGCTATTTAAATTTGTGTCAGTATTACAAATTTTCAGCAACTGCTAAATAATTCTGACCTACTGCTTGTTTGGTGTATCCACCCCATGGAGCGCTTACTGTCATTTTGTTGAGATCTCATGGAAGAGAAATAAAGGTCAATGCATTAGCTCTATTTAATACAGTTGATGTTAGGCTTACATAGAATTCTATTGAATTGCATAGCGCCACACGTCTAGGTATGCGGGTTCAGCTTGAAAGAAAGCAACTAATATTATATACAAACAGCAAAGTAAACCCAGAGAAGTGAATAAAGGAGGGAAGAATGGATTGCAGAGGTTCACTGTGTATTAAATAAACGCTGAGAAAGGAAAGCTGCTCAGTTTAGTGAAGATGGTAAAAGTAAATAATTGTCCAAACACTGGCCAATGAGTGAAGAAGAACAGTGAATAATCCAATAGCTTTTGTCTGGTTTAGAACCAATTAATTACACTGAAAGGTATCACTAGCTACCAAAGTAATTTTAAATGCTGAAGTTGTGTGTGAACATCTTGCACAGTTAGTTTACCTTTAAATATCACATCATGGAAACACCAGCAGCTGAGCGGAAAGGTAAGCTAAGATCAACATTATAATTAGTAACTGTATCAGAAACAAGGATATACATGTATATGGACAATAATTAGTAGATAAATTGGCTCATCAATCGTTATATTCTAAACTCTTGATATGAACCAATTTCTTTGATACAGCATAAAGTTGTTTAGAGGACTTATACAGCAATTCAGTAGCAAACCATTCATAGGTTTTTACTGACTATCAATTTAAGCATAGATTAGACCAATGTTTTAATGTTTCACAAGATTTACCTGTATAACTCGTTTGTACTCATAAAATCTTTATAAACCTTTTATTTATTCATTTTGTACTAAAATAGGTTTGAAGTGAAACTGAATGCGGACAAAACTACAAAGAATGCCAAGTAAGTCAGCAAACTTTCTTTTTATCGATGCAAATGTTCACTTAATAGGTCTCAACATTGCTCTGGCTACTTGGGAGCATTTATTAATTTATAATTGTACTACTACTGAAATTTTTCATTTATTTTGTGACAACTAGTCTTCCCCTTACCTTAATGTTATCTACTAATCATGCTTATGTTGTGACTGCTTATGATCCTGTATCAAAATATTACAAGCAAGTCTACTGGTCAGGTCATCAAACATATTAATAACCTTGTAAAAACCTTTAGCAGTTGAATAAACTCCTAGCTGCAGAACTCTCTTAAAATTTTGCACTTCTATGACCAATATTTTAATCACGAAAACTGAAGTAAAGTAGTAAAAAAACTGGAATAAAATAAAATGAATAAATAAAATGAATGTCAACACAAACAAACACTGACATTAGATAGAATGCCAATTCTCTCAAATATAGGAGCATTAATAACGATAGAATTGATGCTAACTGACATATTTTAGCATTTCTCACATCTTCCTCTACATTCAATCAATATGCTATATTTAGGAAACAAATGCAAACAAATGTAATGTTGAGTTTTAGTCTAAAACTTGTTTAGAACAAATACAAAAAATTCAAACGTTGTAATAAAAAGTTTACAATTACAACAGCAAAAATTTAAAGATACAAACGACAAAGATGATAAAACTATAGCACTTAATAGAGAGCATGTCATTGGGTCTTTCATAATAACCAAATCCCAAGTTAAAATACAGACAGGGTTGTGACCACTACGGAAAATCATAACTGCGCATTGGTAAGTACTCACTGATGTCTAGATTTAAAATATATGCAGTAAATTTTTGCCTGAATATGCATGTAGTGGCAATCGCAGTGTAATAGCAGACTTAAGCATGTCACAGCCATGCAGTATATTTGCATTACACATTTTTACCACTGCACAGTACACAGTATACATGCAGTTTAACAATTTTCTAATAAGCAAAAAACGATATTGGTGTAGTTGCGGTAGTACCTACAGCACAGTGTGCAGTGCTGAATGTAGTGGGAGTGTTGCTAATGCATATTTACCATGCTAGACGTGGTATTATTTTTTGTATTACATATACACTGCACATACATGCACAGCACATTTTGGGAAAACACATCACAGATTCAAGTATTGATTTGACTTTGCGGTAAACACAACACAATTGCAAAATATGATGGCTGCTCAAACTCGAGTATGAGTGTGTTGATCACAATGAGTACAGTTATACCTCGACACGCGAGATTAATCCATTCTCGGGCTGAGCTTGTATGTCAATTCTGTAATATCTCAAATCAATTTTTCCTGTTTTAAATGATTAAATACACATTAATCCGTTCCCAACCTCTAAAAAAAGTACCCAAAGGCAGGATATTACAATGGAAAAACATGTTTTAATTTATCTAACTCACCACCAACGCTCAAAGTAAAAAATACTTATCTAATGGTAGTGAGCTGCAATTAAAAAAATAGCATCCTTATGTACAGTTCTGTATGGAGTTCTTACCTTTGAGATAGAAGCTAGCCGCTAACAGCAGTGTGAGATACCTGATGGCTACACATTCGGTATGCTACACCTATGTGACACTACGCAACATAACATGAACTTTAAATTTAACTTAAAATGAGCCTAGCTTACTATACATACACCTGAAAATAGGTGTTAATCTTACGTTACACGAAACTTAATTCTAATTTTGGTTTAATTTTCAGTTTTTTGTGTTTATACTTCTTTCTGCTGGGGTCTTTTTGCCTCGCTTTTGCCTTCTTTTTTAACAGGTCTTTTTAAAACTGATTTGACCAGAATGACCGAGTGAGGCTGTTCTCCTAAGCAATCTCTCACATAATCAGTCGCCTAGCGATCGTATCGAAAACCTTCTTGGATGCTCATATCTCAAATTTGTCTCATATCTAAAGGCAAAAACTTGCTCGGAATTTTCCTTGTATCTCAAATTTCTTGTATGTTGGGACACTTGTATGTCGAAGTATTACTATATGTGGTTAAAATGAGAATCTGTTATAGTTTAAATATATAGTACTATTGAGAATACAATACAATACCCCAATGATGATTATGCTTGACTACCTATTTCAAATTATGGGAGTTAGAGCGCAGGTTCATGAACTTGCTAAAGATAGCATCTGTCAACTTTGTACAAAGCAGGATGTTTGGAAAGCCAGCAGTGTAAGTTGATCCACAGCATCACTTTTAAACCGATGCAAAGTAGCAGTGCACCTGTGGTTTCGAGTTGTGAAAAAGGCGTAATCGCAGTATGCAAGAATTGCTGGGTTTCGGGTAACGTGTTATGGAAGCAAATGCGCAGTAGATCATGGTGAGCAATTTTCAGCAGGAGTGCAGTTGCAGTAAATGTCTACAGCACATTAGAAAGTTGTAATGCACAGTAAAATTACCGCGTGCTGCACTACAATGACGCAGTTCAGTTGTAATGAGTCACAACTCTGAATATATATATACATTACTCATAATCATATTCAATAAACCAAGATAAGAACCACTTTGTGACTCCTTCCTTGCACCAAATTATATACATAGATAATTATACACTGAACATTTCATCCAGTTTATATTGTACAGACTATTGCATGTATAAAAAGTAGACTTCACATGCAGACTTGTGATGCTTTCCCTTCTTTTGTGATTCACATACAATATTCAAGGCACTGCAGTGTGTTATGCTTCAAAACAAAACTGAACTCGCTTTCACTTTCATGTAAAACATTGAGCGAACTTTTGTGTGAAAAATTGAGTGCAGTTCACGAAAAATCTCTAGTTTAACGGCAAAACTAGGCTCTGAGCTTATTCAACAAACTAAAAGATATGTTAATGTTCATGAACAACCTGATGTGGATTTATTGCAGATGTTTATCAAAACATAGTAAGAATATTGTAGCGTCTTTTGCTTGCCTGGCAGAAAAAGCCAACAAGAGTAAAAATTTCTGCTATAGTCTAGATGCTGATAAAAAGATCAAAAGCCATAAGCTCTATGAATCAATGCACAGTTATGCTATCTTCTGATAGGAAACCTGAATGGTTACTATAACTGCGCAAGCAGTTGCTATTGGTAACAAAAATTGAAAAGCTTGACATTGCAAGTATAGCAGCAAACAGTAGCTTTTAATTTCAGGTAATAAAATATCGATAACACCAATGCAACTGGGAATGATGAAGTTTTTTCCTGTTGTGTATCCTTAGAAAAACCTATAAGTGTAGTAAACTTGATTTTGATAGAATTTTATTAGCCACAATTAAGTATAGAATAGATCCAACCTTTTAATGTTGCATTCAACTAGTAACTTTTTTAAATTCCCAAAATATTTACACAGCTTTTTTTATTTCGTACCAAAATAGCTTGACACTAATATAGAATGCAAGTAAAACGACAACAAATACCAAATGAGTGGGCAAACTTTCCATTTATTTATGTAGATGTTCACTTCATAAGTTTTAACATAATGTTATCTTTAACTACTTGGCTGGGAATTGTACTTTCCTGTCAATGTTTAGTTAATAAAAGACACTTTTAGGTAGTAGGTACTTACCGTTCATCTACAAAAAACCAAGTAAAGGTTTAAGAAAAATTGTTTTTCTGTACTACAGTATACTTGGAACTTTTTGGCCAAGAATGCATCAGAAGTTTGATTTGCTTCTGCAGATTGATTTAACGTTGTGCGTTGTGGACTTGCTTGCAAGATCAAATACAGGAAATGAAGCAGCATCCAAGTGGTGTAAAATCGTTTAATCAGTCATGTTGCATTTATTGAATTTTGGTAAAAAGGCCTCCGTGATAAATATTTCATATCATACTTGTCTACGAGATTTTCGGCAAAGCAAACAACTATATCGTCGAATTAATGAGTCTTAGCGTATAGTTTTAGCATAAATGAACAATACCAAACTCTGAATTGACCAATTTTATGTTAAATTTACTCATTGTACTAATCTGTGAGCAATTCTTCTTGCGACACGTTTAACATAGGTAAGTATAATGGGAGATTATCATAAAATAATATATTGGGAATGAGCGCTTTCTATCTGGACAACATTCATGCCCAGAGAAACTCATCTATTACACTTCGATCACACGAGCACTTTATCAAAAAAAAACTTTCAAACATAGAGAAACATATGAGTTGTAACTTTGTAAGCATATTTAAAATTATACCCGCCGTTAAATTATAAATTAACGGCGTATTAAATTGTACAGTACCAAATTGTACACGATATAGAGGAAACGTTATACAACGACTCGTTAAGCGTAGAAAAGGAACATGTACTCAAACTGACATAACCGCCGCGGCCATCAATAGCTAAATCTCACCTAATTATTTTTATTGTACCGATGATCCCAAGCTATGCAAAGAAATAATTTCCATAACAATAGGTATCACGTGATATAATCAAACGGTAGAAGGTCATTTGAATCGTCTCGAAACGCGTGTCGCATCTAAATCATTACACTGAGTATTCCATGACTTGATGCATACGGAAAATTATAGTTAGTACTCAGACATCGTGACTGTATAACTGAAATTTTTGAAACTGTAAACTGGTATCAACGGACTAAAAAGAACTGTTGACAGGTTTGGCAAAATATATAATCGTAAAGTTTATTTGCAGAAGTTAATTATTAATAATGACCCTAGTTTGTAGTAAAATTTGGGTAATTACTCGTTGTATGATTTTTTATAAGACATGCTTTTAGGAGAATCACCCACTAACGACATATGTAAATAATTGAAAAGTGTCTGTAAACGCTTTCGGTCTCACTCTCTTATTTTGGTTGAAATTTTTTAAAAAATCACAGTATTTTAATGTTGTAGTTTTAACTGGCCTATCAAAGTTTATAAAAATTGTTTTAAATAAAAATAAGCCGTTGAATAAATCATAAACATTCAACGCAGTGGTTTTATACATTAAATGATGTTTACGCCATTTATTTTAAAATGTCTTGTATTAAAGAAGTTGTCCTTTCAACAACAAATTAAGTATTTGACAAAAGTTTGCAATTATTTGATCAAGTTAAAATTTTACTGTCATGTGAGCTGTCATTGCAAAGGTGTTGTTTATGTGGCAATTTAAGTTATTGCCTTTTGTCATTTAAGGCATTATTGTTGAATAATTTCAAGAAATGCTCTCAAGTTGAGATTTTCAAAAGTAATACATGTATTATGGTGTAGAGTCACCATGGTTTTTTATCAGGATTCATATGTACAAAATTTGTAAGGACTAGAGTGGGAAGTTTACACAACAGTGAATGGATTAATCTCAAATCAACTATCAATGACCAGATGTTGCCAGATAGTTGTTACAGTAGATGTATGTTATTACATTCTCTCATGCCTTTTCCCCCACAAAAACAGCAAGCGACACCCAATAAATCATTTAGCACACTCGTTTGCATGCTTTATGAGGCATCAAATTACACTCTTACATTTTCTGTTATCGCTTATTGTTATATGATATTATTATCATTTGCTCCATTTCATCTGCTAACTTTGTTGTTTGAATGTGTGTGATAGTTCATTTTTTTAATAAAAAGTCTATGTATGAAGGAAATGCTATATACAAGGCTAGGCTTGAAGTTGCAACAAGACATCAAACCCAACTAGCTAGCCCCAAAATGTACATGTAAAAATGATTTTCGTTTGAGTACCATATCTTTATATGAATGTTTTCAGAGATTGGCAGTTGTCTTCTCTTCAAAAGTTCAAAAGTTCTAGTTTAGACTACATGTATTCTCTACTTTGCACCATTTACTAAGTAGTATCGAGTAGCACAGGGATGTAAAATAAGCCTTTAGAATGGCCCAGTTGAAGCATGTCATCTGTGACCTAAAAAACAGTCAACCAGAATTATTGCAGTAAAAAAATTGTTAACTTTATTAATATGAATATTTCAAGTTGGAACAACGTCGTAATTTTTTATTTGTATTGTTACATTAATTAACAATTATTTTTCTAGATTTTGCATTAATAATCAATTGTTTTTTGCATTACCAACTTAGTACAAGGGTCAGACACATCAGATCAGGCATGAATGCTGATTTTAGTACAGTCATAAAATAGAACACTAAATAAGCAGGGTCATGTAGTCATCGGTACTCTTGCTTGGGTTGTACTCATTTCGTCAAAGTTAAACCTATTTAAAATTTTATAAAGGTCAAAGTGCGGGGCTATTCTTTAAATAGGGAAGCTAAGTTGCTACATACTTGAATACTAGTAACATTGTGTGGCGTCTGCACTTTAGTTATCCGAATCAACGTTGGTAACATCTCATTTCTTATGTTGAACCTACAAATTCTCCTCTCTAAACTTGTCTTCATGTTGCCTGTACTATCCTTATTAGTAAAAGCTTTTCATGAGTAGGTAACTTCTCATGAGTAGGTAACCTATGCTTGGCTATAGATAGTTTCTAGCACGTCTTACAAGTATAAATATAGACCTAGCGCTGCGCTCAAGTTGGGAGGCCATCAAGATGTTCGGACAGTAGATTTAAACAGAGTCCGTGCGCTATCATAGGTTATCAATAGGCTTTAAGTTGAAGATAAGAAAGCTGAAGCATGTGATATTTCTACAATAAACTGTAGGCTATGCTGGTAGGTCATTTAGTCCATATTTTGGTCTCTCATTGTGCTTATTTACATTTTAGCATTTCGTTATCATCAGCTGTCAATACATTTGCTTATACTCATGCTTGCTGACTTTTAAGAAAATTAGTATTAAAAACATTCATACAGTTTTTAATTAATATTCACAACAAGTCAGCAAGTTTTAAAGCTGTAATATTTGGGTGGTGTTTTTTTAATGACAAATAAGTTTACAATAATTATGGAAGACAAGGTTATTATCTATTTTGTAAGTTTAAGGCGATAGTTTTTAGTTTATATTGAATTAGTCACTGATGGCTAACTCAGTGTTAGATTATTGTACTTTGTGCATGTATAACTCTTTATTGACATTGGTAATCAACGACAAAATTATGTTTTTCATTACATGCCAAACGAAAGGAAAAATGAACAGAAATGAAGAACTATTGAATGAGTTGAACAGACATGTGTTAAAAGTTAGTAATCTGATGGTATTGCGGAAGAGTCGGAATAGTGAATTGAAGGTAGCAGTAACAGAAAGTTTATAAACTGAAACATAAGATGGTGGATGTAGTATGTTACTGTCACAAAATAGATAACGATGTTGATCATATGTGTGAAAGAATAAATATAAATATTCAGGGCATAGTTTACACAGGATTTTGAAACTTGCAACACGAATGCAGAGATGAGCAAGTTTGGAATAAGGCGTCATGTTCAAATATTTTGTGCTGTGATGGGTGGTAGCGTGGTAAGCTGGAATACATGATCGGCAAGAGGATTATTATTTTCTGCTGTCAATAGGTGAGAATTGGAAATATATATATCAATTGATCAGATGACAATGCACACATTGAAGTCTGTCACTTTTGGTACATGCGCTGTCCGACGTCAGCTAAAACTCATCATAATTGCTGAATAATAATACATTGACATCTCATAAGTCCTATTCATCCCTTTATTCATTTACATGGAGAGCTTTAGTAATATGTATGCTACTTCTCACACCCTGCCAGCTTATTGATATTTCTCTTTAATGCTCTCCTTTCCCGGTTGCTGTCTTAGCTTGACATCAAACATTTTTATCAGCTTACATCATGGATACAGCGGACACGCTGTCAATATAATTACAACATTGTTAACCATGGAGACTTACTTGGCAATTTGCCAATACCAGAATAGTTATCTGTTCTCTTGCCGACGGAAACTGAGCCGTCTACAAGGTTCAACCTTCAGTTTGTCTGTTTGTGCGTCAACTGTAGGATTTGATTTGCTGGTCATTTTATTTGATAGGTTTTTGTATTTCGATAATTACTCTCTGTATTTTTTAGTGTAACTCATGCCATAAAGCATATGATCTGTTATTACAGTTTTTTTAATCGGTTATTATGATATTCGCGAGGTATCTGTGCTAGATGCTGGAAAAGTCGCTCAACATCTACTAGTAGCATTCCTTAGCTCCAGTCTTCTCTAATGAGTTTGTGAGCGCTTATAAATTAATTCTCCAAGTTTTCCACTGGCTAATCGATGCAAATAGAGTTCCATTGACATCAATGGGCACACCTTTTTTATGCCATGCATTATTACTATGCGGCCAATGATTAAACTAGACGCTTATTGTCCCTCTCTATTGACACAGGAATACACACTGCTTCATGTTGGCATTACAGTAAAGGTAAGTCTCTGCTGTGCGATTTGACATCTAGTTATCTGATTGGGGCAAACATGACACATGGGCAGAGGCGTTGACTAGTCCTCACAGCAGCTGTTCAACACCTCTCCACTCCGCACACTTCGCATTGCTCCTAACAATGTATTCTTTCAGTGCTCTCCTCGTCTAGTGATTCCCGAGGACCTTGCTTATTATTCTTGAATCAACGTGAGTCAGATTACTCCGAGGTAGATCAGGTTCACTCGTCTCTCTCATTGTTATCCTTCCGTTGTTATCTAACCAAGGATTATATGATTGTATATTTGACTTGCGCGTTATTTCTGGATCAGATTCGAACTGTCTTAACTCGCTATTTGCCGTTGGGATATGCTAAGAGAGAGATGAAGAAAATGCAAGCAGGCGCTGTTTTACGTTGCTGAGTGTATGTATGCTTGTACAAGGTATTTTGAGTTGAGTTAGTTGTAATAAGAGTGGCTTAGTGACCAGTGACTTCTGCAAGTCTCACCTGAGAGAGTCTTAGTGACCAGTGACTTCTGCAAGTTTCACCAGAGAGAGTCTTAGTGACCAGTGACTCCTACAAATCTCACCAGAGAGTCTTAGTGACCAGTGACCTCTGCAAGTCTCACCAGAGAGAGTCTTAGTGACCAGTGACTCCTACAAGTCTCACCAGAGAGAGTCTCAGTGACCAGTTACTCCTACAAGTCTCACCAGAAAGAGTCTTAGTGACCAGTGACTCCTACAAGTCTCACCAGAAAGAGTCTTAGTGACCAGTGACTCCTACAAGTCTCACCAGAAAGAGTCTTAGTGACCAGTGACTCCTACAAATCTCACCAGAGAGAGTCTTAATGACCAGTGACTCCTACAAGTCTCACCAGAAAGAGTCTTAGTGACCAGTGACTCCTACAAGTCTCACCAGAGAGAGTCTTAGTGACCAGTGACTCCTACAAGTCTCACCAAAGAGAGTCTTGGTGACCAGTGACTCCTACAAGTCTTACCAGAGAGAGTCTTAGTGACCAGTGACTCCTACAAGTCTCACCCAAGATTGTTTTAGTGACCAGTGACTTCACGATTTTTACTTCAGTGAGTTGCGTTAAACTGACAATAGGATTAGATATTTACAAGGTGAGGTTGTTTGTTCTGTTACGGTTTTTTTAATCACTACAAACGTGAGAGGCAACGCTGGACTTAAACACCAGATAGTATATGACCAGTAGTTTCAATTGAAAAGATTTGACAAAAGAATGATATCAACTACTAGCTTGCCCACATCCTATTTTATAGCTTTCACGATAGTTAAACATGTTTTAGACTGGTTAGAGAGTAAGCCTCTAAGGTTACTCGGCGTTTGACTAAAAATTGTCTAGAATGTTCTTTTTACCTATATAGCCATAGCAATATTGCTAGGTTGGGTTCATCTGTGTATAAGTTGTGTTACCATTCATATAACAAATAGCAGAATGTAATAATGTTTTATTGTATTATCTATTTGTTGGTGAAGATGAATTTGAATGTAATTAGCTAAACTTCGCGTAGCCCATGTATCGGTTGGTTACATAGTTGCAAATAGAGTCGAGCTACTACGCATTCTCATGGGAAATATGCGTGAATTGACTCTACAAATGCTCATCTCTAAGTCCATGACATAGTTTCTATACAAAGCGCAGCCAGATCCTACAACTTGTGATATAAATGCTGTCGATAGGTGTAACTGAAACAGCTATTTAGATGGTCATTCTTTCATGAGATAGAATGCTGCAATAGCGTTCATGCAATAACATGCTACCAGAAAGCCTTCAGAATAGACAAACATTAGCACAAATGCTGCTATTTTACACGCCATTACTTCTCTCTTACCTAGTACATTCAAGAGGCTTCTCTATTCTTCTATTGTATCTTTATATGCCATCAGATTCTTTAGGCTGTTGCAAAGAAATATTGGGAGGTTTTTTGCCACGACGCTTCACTCCTCTAGAATCGACCATTATTAATGTTATGATGTGTAGATCACAGCTAGTCTCCTATTTTGTGTTTCGGTAAAGTTATAACTTGACCTGCCACCTGTCCAACTGGCGTTGATTTGTTGCTGTTTAAATATCACTAACCGATGTCAACTGCTTATCATTTGCATAGGGAAGAGGAAAAGGTGTACATATATATACATATACATGTATGTACACATACATACTTATTTGTACCCTAACAAACCATTAGTAATGGAGTCGTTCATTTGAGCTTTTGGCAGTTTGCCAGAAGAGGCTGTGGGTAACATGAATAGAAGAAACCCTATACTGTATACAATCAATGGTTGTTTGTACGATTGAGTCTTATATGTAAACTTCATTGGAGTTTGTTTTTTCATATCAGAGCTAATTTGAATCATATCTGATCCGATGATTCACTCTGCTGTTTATGTCGAGTCTTTGCTAGCGCATAATACCTTCACATTCCTGCCCTTCCTAAATATGCAATTACAAAGGAGCGTGTATCCATTGCGTTTTTTAGCCGTAACAACAATGGCTGTTGGTCTTGTGCTGCCAACATGTAAATCAGTCATTGTATGCACTTCGTTATTTCTGTCTAGGTATTGTATCTTGTAGGCATTCAACTGAAGCGATAGCTTACTTCCACTTTTGACTGGCGTTAGAAACTTCGTCGCTCTTGTCATACGGACGATCGGTCGATGAAGTTGGATTCAATTACTGGATGTAGCTTCTGACAACATCGAATTGGAAAACTACGACCTTCCTGAGTGACGCACCCGTCAGGATGAGTCTCATGACTCAAAGGACATCAGCGACTGCGATGTCGAGACTCTCCACCAACGATCTAGACAAGAAAGGTAGATGGCGTGTGGGTGTTTATGCGTGGGAGTGTTTGTGTGTGTGTATTTTGTTTGCTGTGTCATCAATTGTTAGAAACAAAGCTGTCCTCGTGCACTACGCTGTTGAGATTAACCCTGCATTGTTAGCTCTGCAGGAACCATAAATATCATGAGAGCCACCTTGCTTGGTGTTCACTTCACGAATGCAATGGGTGTGATCTTTCCTCGTGCCAAAGATCTGCATGTATTAGCATAACTAGACTGCATCGTGTCTTCTAGACGGATTGTCACATCATTGATAAAATCTTTTTTTTTCAGGTGATGTCAATATGAACGATGTCGTGGATGGCAAGATCACTCTCTCGATCGTGCTTCCTGACAGACAAGTAAAAGAGATGAGGGTTAAATACAAGTAGGTATCAAACTGTCTTGTTTACTAGTGTAGCTCCTGGCCGTTTATCACGTCTGACAAGATTACATAATTGCTCTTCAAAATGATTATTGCCTCTGGAAGGGTTTGGTAATTGCCTAATGGTATGCGAGCCGAGACATGCATTTCTTTTGTCAGCGTTCATAAATATTCTGATTTCTGTTTCATCATTAGCGCAGAGCTTCCTGCTGTGAGTGATACATTGGTGCGACTTACCATTCATCATTCTCTTCAATGACTCAACATTTATAATTTATTCTTCTCTACGGTGACTCTCAGGGAGAGACTCTAACTTAGCATGGCAGCGTTTCTAGAAAAATAAATCAATGCTATCAGCTGTGTTATTACCGGAGACAAAGTTTTCCTAAAGGCTGTTGTAGCCCTTCTTTATTACGCGTCTCACTGCTGCTCAGGCTTCTATGGTAATGATTTTCAACCACGTTTTTGAGTCATAAAGCACAGAGAATAAGTATGTATACAAGTATTCTTTAGCTCATGAAGGAGGCAACTTATTGCTGTTGGTTAGAGTTTTAATGCAATTTTTCTCGGAGTGGCACAACTATTCTGAAGTTTTGAAGGATGGCCAAGAGCTTTGTGGGTCTTTTTGCCAATCTTTCATGGATTTCCATGTTGTTCATCAAAACAGGCCGAGGTTTTACACCCTATGAGCACATTAAAAATGTATTAACTAGATGTATTACTTGACTAGATTGTTAGCCTGTATCTGTTTGAGTGATGGCTGCCCCAGAAATTTACATATATGTAAAAATGTGCCGTAGCTCAAAAAACGATTGAAAATCACTGCTCTGTGGTTTTTCAAGGTATGTAGTTTTAGGCATCTCATAGGAGTGGCCATACTACACGCTGTCATTTAATGGTGTCAATGCTAGGCTCAGTATGTCAAGGTTGGAGTGCTCTATCTCATCAATTAATTCTGTTTCTGATAAGCAGATTTTTTGAGTTTAAGAAACAGTCAGTGTGTTTAACAATAATTCCTCTTTTGACAAATAACGAATGAAATGGACTGTTACACACGGTTTTGAACTTGGAATTTCATTGGCCAATTTACAAACAGTCAGCATAATTTAATTGGCTTATTTAAATAGAGTTAGCGTAATTTGATTGGCTGACATACAAATGTCCTGCATACATATTATGGGAAACTAGTGAGTGTACACGAAAGCTTGTGAGGAAGCTATTAGCTTGCACACTCAACCTATGTTTACGTCTACATATCGGCATGATGCTTCTTGTCAAACAGCAGTTTCATTAAACGGTGGCATACGTGTCACTACACACTAGACTGTGGTCCTTTCCCATGCCCACAATACATTCGCTGTTAGTTCATATAACCAAAGAGCTTCAGCCATTTAAAAGGAGATATGTTTGAATACCTCAAGTAGAGTGGACTAAGCCCTACATACGCTGTAAGAAAATTAAAAAATTTGACAAATGAACATAACTGCCTCAGCTAAACTTAGCCTAAAAGTAGCCATTGCCTGACCAGGACCTACAAGTGTGTATTCATACACACATTGGTTAGTGGAGCTCATCTATTTATGCATGAGAGACGTATGCTAGTTGGTAACTAGCTGACCGAGGTCAAATGGATTAGTCAAGGTTGCAACTGCTAGGCAGGTAGATATCTTGTTAAATATTTGTCTTATCTTTGCCAAACAGCGGCAGCAATCAGCGCACCTTGATGAAAGACACTTGTGAGTTGTAAGAGGATAAGCGGTGAGTTATCTTTACTTGAGGCTCTACCCGCTGAGTCATCGACTATAGACTCTCCTTGTACTTACAGTTTACCCATGATGGACTTGCTGGTTCAAGTAGCCTCTCGAAATCGGCTCAAGCCTGGAGAACATGCTATCAGTGTCATATCTGAAGAGACGGGTCGAACCATTGACTATCAGTCGAGTCAGACTATCGGGTCTCTCGCCGTAAATAAAATATTTCTTATCAATAAATCTATGCAGAAAAAGCAGCGTGAGTCTGAGATCCAAAGACACAAAGATGCCAGCAAGTTTGAGGTGTGTGGCATACCTTCCTTAGTATCACTGATTTCTTTGTCTTCTATTCTGTTTACCTGCACATCTTTTATCTGTTGCAATGCTTATCTGTTCTTGTATTACACACTTATATTTCTATTGCATACCGCTGCAAAATGGGTCATACTCAACAGAGAAGACAACTCCAGAAAGTTTTTATGTGGTCTTCTCTACTAGACTAGGCCAAAATTGTACTAAAATCAATAAACCTAAAAGGAAAATATTTTATTGTAGTTACTTTTATTTTAATAATAATTTAATATATAATAATATTATTTTAATTACATAATAAAAATATTTTATTATTTTCACTCGTAACTGAACACCACCTTGTTTACTCAAAGATCTGTAGTCACCGTATCTTTAGGAAGTTTTTCGACTCTTTCTTCCTTCTATCAGTGCAGTCTTAATAGAGATGCGCCAATACAGCTGTCGTACTCTCTTTAGCAAAGTTTTTAGCGTTACTTATGAGCTCCAAGTGTTAACATTCACACAAGTGGTGTGAATGAACATCTTGTGATGTACACACGCATTAAAGTGTTCACTGGTGTGAGATGTCGACAGGCGTGATAGCTTGATAAAGCAAACACTTATCCAGGCAACTTCACCTTGCATAGTTTCAAGTTTTCAGTAGTTCTGAGCATATACAATCTTATAATCTATATATACCATAACCATAGCGGTGTTATACTCACCTACGTAGTTCTCTTATGGAAGCATTGATTGTTTAAACCATTCTATAGTTTTATTACATTTTGCTGTTTTTTTCGCAATAAATGAAGTTCTTTTCTTGTAGCCGACTGTTAGGATCACAGTGAACATGCCAAGAGGTGTCAAATCCGTACAAAGATTGAACCCGAATTCACCAATCATGGATATATTTAGGAAGATTTGCTTGGAAAAGAATTTGGATCCGTCTCGTTATGAAGTGCGGCTAACGAAGCAGCCCAACACGGCTGTGGATATGTCCCTCTCGCTCACGACTTACAAGACCTCTGAGATTACCATCGTGCCATGTTCCGGTAAGTTCTTTGAGATAGATATTGTAGTCATACGACTTGCTTTAATCAGGGCTCATTTGCAATCTAGTTTTAGTTATATTATCATACTAGTGAATGCCCGGCGTTGCTCGAGTAATAAAAAAAGTTTTTTGTGCAAAAAATTTATTTTCACACAACTTATACAACAGTTACCATTCTAACTTTTAAGCTCCATATGATGAAAAAGGTGTTTTGCAAAAAATTAAAAGAAAAAATAAAGCCACTGTAAAGGTGTTTAAATGTAAGATAATTAGCAAGTAGTGGCTAGCTAAACTCGGTTTTGCTACAATTACAAAGAAAAATGATTTGATACTTATACAATTAATACGAAGTGATAAAACAAAAAAACATCATGAATATGTTGAATTAACAATAACAATTCGTGGATCGAAGTGTGTGTATAAAAAATGTTACTGTTCCAGCGGACGCTATCCATCATAACTTTGAATACGATGATACTGGTACCTCTTGATGCTGGTACAAATGTAAAAATGAGATCTCAGACTGTCTTTGTCTGATACTTTGTCTGACTGAACAGAGAGAGAATTTAGAGACAATTCCTACTCAAGATAATACAATTTTCCATATTAAAAGTATTTATTGGCAGTTTTTACAGATTTGACAATCGATCTTGAAAAAAATTGAAAATGAAATTGTAGCGGCACATTTAAAATTGAACTGGTACATTTGAAAATTACAAATTAAAAAATAGGTGATGGTAAAAAGCTTTTTAAAAAGTTTTTAATGAAAAACAAACACAAAGCATAATATTAATTAATAATAAAAAGTGCATGTTTAGTGATAAGGATAAATAAAGAGTTGAGAATAATAAAAACGGCTTAGCGTAGAGGTTACACGGACTTGTTTTTGGACTCGCGATTTATCTAGTGCTAAGAAATCTAGTGCTAAGATGATTTTTGGTTCTTAAAACATTATCGCTATAACGGAACAGACAAATTACAAACAGACAAACCCTGAGATTTACATATACAATGGAACCTCGGTTCTCAAACATAATCCGTTCCAGAAGGTTGCTCGAGATCCGAAACAGTTTTTCCCATTTGAGTAAATTTATGTAAATTTTAATCCGTTCTAAGGCGAGAAAACAACTTTGTGAAAACTCTGTACTGTGTACTGCATACTATAAATAAAAACGGGTAGATATAGATCGTGTAAAATTTTAATGAAAGTTTTCCAGTTATGATGATGAAAAAAGAAAACAAAAAGTAAACATTTTGTATGCTTTGCTCTTAAAACATCAAAAACATTAAAGGTTACGACACCAAAAGTTGCAGAAATTGATAATAAAACAGCAAAAAATACAACAGATCAATTACATCAAAAATTGTGTGAAAAAGAAAATATAAACAGCGATGGCAATTGGCACGGTTACTTCACATCTTTGAAGGAGAATCCTCCTCCAAAACAATTTAAGGTAACTCGACTGAAGGGTTAACTCATTAGCAAATCTTTTTGGTAGAACTATTCGTTCCAGATGGTTCCACCTTTTTGAAAAGAACTTTGAAGCGTAAATTGCTTTCCCGTTTGTTAACGAGTGTTTCCATGCTGTTTCCGGGGCTGTTCCAATTCCAACGCGCATGCTCAGGTTTGGTCGAGAACCGAATTTATGGTGGAGATCCAAGATGAACAAATCTCAAAATCTTTGGTCAAAAACCGAGTTGGTCGAGAACCGAAGCGTTCGAGAACCGAGGTTACACTGTATAAATTATTTAATTCAAACAATGAACAATTATGATTCCAAGCATCTGTCAAAACTCAACTGGAATAAATGTGAGCTACAAATAGTTGCTTTAATATACATTTTGAATATTGCTGCCTGTGCCTGCTGTCTTCCTAGTTGCTGCTGCTGCTTTAGCCACCAGGTCGCGTCTACTTTTGTACTTGTCTGGCTACTACCAACAACATTTCTATGCTCAGAGTTATCTCCTCCTGTTCAAATGTCACAATTAGCCATGCTCGTGCTTTCTATTGGCTGGAAGCATATCATAGTGAGCTCGCAGCAAAATATTCTTTAATCAATACTCATTATTATTTTATACACAAAGGCTGCCCTTTCTCCTTTGTCATAGTTGTGCTTGCTTTTTGTTACTCTGATCAAGTGGCAATAAGAAGTCTTTTATTTGTCGCAACAGACACTCGGCTAATGCGCCAGTAGGCTTATTGAAATCTATTGCCGTCTCATTATTAGATATTTCGTGTTAGCACTTGTATGAGTCGTAGTTTAAGTAATCCTTTTGGAGAATGTGCTTACAAGTTGAGCATCACAAGGGCAGCGACTGAGTCTGTGAATTCGTATTTGTGTTTCAGATCATCCGACTGATTCAGGTAGGAGTTTGTAGCAGACGTAGCAAATCCTCGATTTTTATCTTGGTTTTGGTTAAAAATAGCGTTGCTTTGTAACAAAGCTCTACCATTACCACACCGCTATAGTTTCAAGCCATTGTGGCTCAGCAACAAAATGATAGTTTTTCACTTTAGGTATGCAGCACAACATAGCAATAAATCGAAGCTTTGCAGCTTGTCCAGTGGCTTTTTTCTACTTAGGTCTGACAGTAGTTATACTGCTTTCAAGTCTGGTTGTTGAAATGCGATGTAAATCAGTATTTTGAATTTGTTAATGTTTTCCATTTGTTATGCATAAAATTTTCTGAGTTTAAATGATTCTATAGATTATGAAGCTGTCAATATATACGTAGAACTTAGTGTCATCGTCTGATAGACTGTGATCTTAGCTTTATTAGAGGTGTTACACCCATTCGCCACTGTGCAAGTGATCTAAA
Source organism: Watersipora subatra (assembly GCF_963576615.1). Taxonomy (NCBI): domain Eukaryota; kingdom Metazoa; phylum Bryozoa; class Gymnolaemata; order Cheilostomatida; family Watersiporidae; genus Watersipora; species Watersipora subatra. The sequence continues at coordinate 65,080,126 of NC_088710.1, forward strand.
GACAGCATAGTTGTACACGCTTTTGAAATTACAGTGCCAGCTTACCACACATCTATGGTAGACATCAGCCGTCTCGGCGCTCCCACACTCTCTCGAGACTCGGGCAAAATGTCTGAACCGCTGGACAAAGTAAAGCGTAAGAAAGGACTTTTCTCTTTTCTACGGAAGGATAAGAACAAATCGGTGAGTGCATGAGGGTTGTTTGCCCGACCTCGCAACAAGGGCTAAGTTCTGGAGAGCTCATTGCAACTTTGTTGTGATTTAACGTATCATATCGAGTCATAACCGATCAAAACAAAGTAAGGTTATTGCTGGACCAAAATGGTTGCGTATACGAAACACACTAGCTAATAGATAGGAGAACTGGTGTATTACTGCTAGTAAAGAGTAAAGTACAACCATGTGTATATTCCGATAGTTCAATCAGTTTCCTACATCACTAAGTGAAACACATGCTTAGGTTTGAGAGACATATTGTAAAAGTTTTAGCTGATTTCAAGTTAGCAAGAATATAATGTAAGTTACATCGCTACTTTCTAACATTGATGATCACAGGCTATTGAAGAATTGGGAAGGGATGATATAGACACCCCTAAGGCATGGGTAAGAATGTTTTTATCACGACAGTTATTTCTTCTTCACCAGTAACCTGCTTCTTTTCTTCAACAGATAACATAACCGTCTTTGCACTTTGACTGTATCCAGAGTAAGGTGTTGGCTGTATCCAGAGTAAGGCGCTCTGTCTACTGTCTGGTTCTTCTTTTCTTCTGCGCCACTACTAGCATTTTATCTCAGCTTATACAGCGTCTTGAAAAGTAACTGCAAATAAAAGCAGCGATTTTATTTTTAACAGAACCACTGTATAGTCGTTTGCGTGTCACTATTGCAGTCAATGTCATCTCAACGAAATGTTTTTTTACTGCAAAACATGAATGAACACTCCTTATTGACGTTTGCTTCAATGTAGCTAAAAACTTCTGGGGATTTTTGTCTTTAATCTCTTGCTCTCTACTTTACATGGCCTTCTGTCATTTACTCGGTTGGCAACAAAAGAATCTTAAATTACATTAAAAGGCAGAGATCTCACAGATAGCCTTAATTGCAGGTTTCATCTTGGTTGTCATGTGTCACCAAATCTTCACCCTGCTCGTAACAACTGTTTGGCATCTGCCTCGCCTTTCAAGGTTTGCGACACACACGCGATTAAATCCGCAGAAAACGAGTCATTCAATTTAGAGTTTAACAATGCGGCTCATTGCAAACGCATTCCTTTGACGAAACCTTAACGTGGCACTCCGCAGCCACTGTATTCCATATCTCTATTATACATTATCTGATATTTACTCTGCTCTTTACACCGTTTGCACAGACAATACACGCGTATCATTTTAACTGCACAGCTCACGCCACATTTCACCGTTCACTCTCTTCTGCACCTGGTTTCTCATTTTGGTAGCCTTCGACTTAACTCGAGACTGGTTCTCATCGCTGAAGGCATTTGTATCCATCCGTAGATATCGGGCTGTCAAAATAGCCCTTAGTAAATGTACTAACTTCTGCGTCAGTAATCTTTGCTTCAGCATACAAGAAACTTCCCATATCAGATCTTTTATTCTTGAATTTTCGCATGGCTATTTATCATCTTGTTGTTTTAGAAAAAAGTTGACGAAGCGCGAAGCCGTCCATTACAGACAGTGTCACAAAATGGGGACCCGGTTACCAGCAGAAAACCTCAGGCTCAAGTCAAGCCCCAACCCAAGGTTTGTAGCAGGTCATACATGGAAGGACTATTTATGTATTCCTTGTGAATAGACTAGACGACAAGGGTATTGCTTAGGTAAATATCATGACAACTAGCTCACTCTTGAGAAATACCTACAGTTGTCTCTCAATAAAGCCTCTATCGACATATCTCATTCTTTCTTAGCTTCAAGCCACTATTTACGAAGACAGCGAGCTGGACGACATCAGCAGAAATAAGGCGAAGAGAGCTTCATCTAAGAAGAAGTATAGAGCCCCTCCACCTCCTTCCAGGTAGGAGTTTGAAGTAGCGGGTGACTGACACGGATCAGTTGGTTGTTGACATATTAGACTACATTCACTGCAGTTTTACAGTATTTACTTAGTTTAGTACAGTCATAAAGGCAGCGAGTATAATGCACAGATGTTGGCCATAACCCCGCTGTCTTATCATCATGTACTGGGAGGTGTCTAAGCTCGCAGTTACTGAATCCTGTTTAGTTTGCTCTCCTTATCAGCTCACTCTAGATTCTTTCAAGCTGTAAATCTCGCAACTCCCTATCATGCATTCCTGTATCTAGCATCAAAATATTGATGCAGCGGGCTATGTCACACGGACTCACTAATATGATTACTCCTGCTCAACTGCTCAGAGTAGAAACTGATTTAAATATCTATTGTCCTTGTCTCCCGTCGCTTTCTTTCAAATGCTCGTTTGAATTGAAAGTGGCTCTTTGTCGACCATCTTCAGATTCATAGCCTAGTACGAGACCGTTCTCCTTTATCTGAAGAGAGGGTCTCGTCTTACGCAGAGATCATCTTCCTTTCTGGCCATGTTTAGATGACCGACTAGTTTTATTTCGGGCTTATGAAAGAGAAAGATAAACTGATGACTAGATTATTTCTCGGAGATTCGTTGTTTGTGAGATGTAAGCATGTTGTTTGTAGGCCCCTCAGTACAATGGACACAATAGGTGAGGAGAAAAGAGTGGTGCAATACGCTTCTACGCCCAACCTCGCCTCCACCCCAACAAATTATAGGGTCAACGCTGACAGAAAGGTTTCAAAACCATTCCAAAATAAAGGGAAACTAGCTGGTGTTTCAGCAGATGTTCAACAGCACTCAAGGTATGCATATCGGATGTGTATTGGATATATATTGACATACATTGGTGGGAAAAATGAACGGACCGCTTTAGAGTTTTGACCAATTTAAATAAATAGGGTGTTGTAGTTGCTAGCCAATTTTTTGAAGTTGCATTTGTTATATATAAAAATGAAGCTTTGAGTCTCTTCTATTCAGATATGTTACTAAAACCATATTTTAAGTAGTTTGTCACTTAAAATGCAGACTTGCCCTGTTTGCTAGCATAAAAACTTTAATGTAAAAACATTAAAAACAAAATTTTAATTTTTAGGAACTTCAAAGACAAAGCTTTCTATTTAGCAAAACATAATGACATTAGGATTGTTTCACACAACGTCTTTGATTTGAGTAACAACACCGCTTTAAGTTTGAATGCAAATAAAATACAGGTTTAACATTAGTCAAAACGAGTGTGAATTTAAAAATTAATTGCTAACTTTGACTCTTTCTAAAACTCTTCTAACTAGTATTGTTGTTTTAAGCTAAAATTAATTTTAATAAGCTCTATTTATTTTAAGCTTTCATTTGATGTATAGTTTGTACAGGTTCTACTCAACAACAAGAGTTTAATGAGGAATTTAATCACCTCGAGTGCTGAACAGTAGTAATGATAAAGTTTTATAAAGTCCATCTTATTTTCACATCACTGTATATCTGTGCTGTTATCTATATAGATGAGCAGTATCCTACCTTTGCATGGGGTACTCTCAGTGCGCCCTCACTCTTTATTATTTGGTATTTTTATTCAATGATGTTCTTTCTTAAAACGTGCTCAATTCTCTGTAGTCATGTTACATATTCTATTCTAACATAGTGGCTGACTCTATTACGCTTTTTCTCAACTTTGATTGTTTACCACCAACACGACTTTGTCAATGCTCCATCACGCTGCTGTTAGTCTGTTTCATTCTCTATGCGTCTTTTTGATTATAAAGCTTTGCATGAACTGAGTGTTTCGACCCAAGTAGCTGGCATTTTGGGCTGAGTGGAACTCCGTAGTTTTGTAACTCAATTCATTGATTTTTGCCATAGAGGTAGAAAATTCAAAGTTATTAGCTTTGACACACTGTATTAACCTCATGCATACATAAGCCCATTATGCAACAGATTCATAAGCTGCTAGAAATTTCAAGCTGGCAGCAATAATAATGCGTCTTCATAACCAATGATGGACAACTCATAAATATTGCCTTTCATAATCATGGTTTGTCTATGGCAGTAGACAGACAACTCCAATTGCTCCATTATTCCGTCTCATTTTAAGAGTCCATGGTTGATGAATAGATTTTTGGATGAACTCCACTTTCAGTTCAACTGGACAACTGCTCTAAACACTCATACTGTAGGCTTGAAAGAAATATTGCAGTAGCGCTGCTAGGCATGGGTTACATACCGGTAATTATATATGGGCTCGTAGAAGGTGGTCTAATGATATTTTTCATGATTATTCAGGAACAGCTCAGACTCCAGTGGATACCACGAACCTCCAGTAACACCCGAGTCAGCTTCTTCACCTAGTACTAGTGACACATCCACTCTGCCACGGCAATCCAAGCGAGTGACCGCTGTATGTATCAACCATACCTAGTAACCCTATGCAAGATCTCAGTTTAGTAAATATTGTCGCAGCAACGACTGACAGCAAAACTGATGGTGGTTATTACTAACTGCATGGCGGCTGCAACACCTACGAGCAGCAATTATCAGCAACAACTTTTGGTAATGGGTGGTAGCAATGGCCAACTGCCAAAACTAAGCAATGCCTTGCAGCTATGACTGACGGCTATGACTGACGGCTATGACTTACGGCGATGACTGACGGGGATGACTGACGGCGGTGACTGATAGTGATGACTCACAGCTATGACTGATGGCGATGACTGACAGCTGTGACTGACAGTGATGACTGACAGCTGTGACTGACAGCAATGACTGACAGTGATGACTGACAGTGATGACTGACAGCTATGACTGACGGCGATGACTGACAGCGATGACTGACAGTGATGACTGACAGCTATGACTGATGGCGATGACTGACAGCGATGACTGACAGTGATGACTCACAGCTATGACTGATGGCGATGACTGACAGCTGTGACTGACAGTGATGACTGACAGCTATGACTGATGGCGATGACTGACAGCTGTGACTGACAGTGATGACTGACAGCTGTGACTGACAGCTATGACTGATGGCGATGACTGGCAGCAGTGGTACTGGTTACTTGCAAGGAATTGGCTTCAACTCAAAATACTAGTCCCATTGTTTTGCTGTTAGCGTTTTCTCACTCAATTGAAAAAAATGTGCCTACTGAGTAGCCTGGCTACTATTCAGTGCTGTTGAATAGTTGGCAGGAACATAATCAATGTTCTCATTATACTTGTCATGCATTTTCTCTCTTTCTTCAAACCTCGTAGAGTTATAGATTTGTCCACTCTCTGTAAAATAATCAAAAGAATTCTAATAGTTTCAGTTGTACTCCTCTGCATCATCAAATGTATGTTTTGTTGATTCGAAGAAATTGCATGTGTCTTATTTGTATTTCTGAATTATATGGATTATTTTTAACAGTCGTAGTTGTCTCCCTTCACATTATGAGCTACTGACAATCATAGTTGTCTCGTTTCGTAACCTATAATCTGAAACCAGTAGCGATTAATATTCTATGCAATTGTAGACTGAATCAATTACTGCGAAGAAGCCACCAGTCACCGTCAGTGTTCAAAGAAGTCAAACACTACCAGGGCATGCCGCCGCGATTAAGAAACCAACAAAAAAGAAGGCTGCACCGCCTCCTCCTGCCTCATTTCTTGGTAATACGGCAGGTAATACAGGCTCACATTTAATCATAGCTTGCACCGGTGCACTGCAATGCTCGGGCGTGTTTGACAACCATTAGTTTGATCACTTTGCAGGCGTGAAGGCACCAGCAGCACCAACCACCACACTGACACTGCACGATAGAATTGTTGAATCAGAAGATGAGACAAGTTCACTTAACTCCACTAACGGTAATGGATCTCAGTCTCTCTGTTGTAATCAAACTGTTCTCAAGTCTGTAGCCAAAGGACCGATAAATTTTTGTAAAAATAGTCGCTATTAATGCGGGTATATTCTCAGTAGATAGCCTAAGAAACAACTTTTAGCTGTATGTAATCTCTATTGGGCCCAAAGCTGTTTAGTCACAGGGAAAATTTGATTGTTATGAAGAAGTTATTCCGGAACAGTCTATTACTATATGTGGTTATTCGGGTCACTCTTATTATGTCAGAACTGAGAGAAATTTCTGAAAATTGTCTTGCACCCGCATCATTTCACACGCATTCGATATTTCTGCACCAAACTGTACAACTGCATGTGTTTCTTTCTGGATTAATTTTTCTGTGTTGTATGTTTATTCACTCCTTATTTACACCTTTAATTATCTTCTGTTATGTGTGTGCAACATCCTATGATTTCAGACGACGCTCCTGAAATAGGCATTATGTCATTCAGTAGCAAGTCGGCTTCCCCTCCAATATTTATAGCTCCGCCCCCACCCCAAAGCCCACCGCCCGCATTGAGCGAGTCACCCTGCAATGAGACTAGCTTACCTTTCTCTGAATCTCTGAATCAAGGTAGGACAACCCCAAGCTTGTAAAATTGTTTTACAAACTTAAATATAATACTGAGTGAAGCTGGAACTAGCTTATATTTACAATCAAAAACTTAATGTGAACGCAAACAGTTATTACATGGATTTACGTTACATCTGTTACGTCAGGTCTTAAATATACTCATTATACCTAACTATGATGCACTTGAGGACTTGACTGACCCTTCTGTTCAGGCTTTCCTTACCAATCGGTGCTGCTGTATTCTACACAAGCAGCTAAGGCATATCTGTAGTTTACCTGTCTACATGTACTCTTGTGACATCTTTCATACACAGCCTGGATAAACCAAACTGATTACATGTTTCAAGCAGTCCTGGCTGTTGTTCCTACCTACCCACTCACCCTTCCTCTTTTCTGTAGCTCTTGTGGAAGTTGTTCTTCATGTCTGTTTGTTGTACGTACAACTGATGTCACTCATCTTCTTGTGCTTCTAGTGCCTCTGACCAACAGGAGTGAGAGTCGGTGCAGCAGAGCATCAGTGGATACTATTGATGATGTTCAGCAGCATTTTGACTTGGCCATTGCTGCCGGAGAGAGAGAGCTTAGACACGAGCAAGGTTAGTCAGCGAACCATCAGCTTTGCTGATGGACCGCTTCCTGCTTTTATAATAACTAATAGTCTGTTTACTTGCAATTCTTTATTGGAGTTGTTCTCTAATGGAGTAGGATAATTTCTCTAAAGTTGTCATACTCCATGATAGTTAATTATTAACCTGTAAATACTAATTGCTGTGGTAAATGTATCATATCAGGAGTTGTCTTCACAATATGGCTTTGCTTCTCTGTAGATTAATAGAATAATATGATCTCCAGTCAAATTACCTGTATTCTATTGCAGTCAATAGTAGCAAGTAGAACAAAAATAGCAACCATGGAAAAAATTTTAAATTTCGTGTTCACTGTATACTTTTCTTGCACACTGCCCTTTCTTCAAATCTTTCGAAAAGTATTTTGTTTTTTTGATTTATTATCCTATTCATATATTTTATGTATAGGAACTGTATCTCCTGCTAGCCTTGACGGAGCAGCAGAACTGCAGGCTAGTTCTAAGCATACAGAGGTGCTAAAGCTAACAGAAGAACTAGCAACACTCACTGATAAGTTGAAGGATGACGAGAAGTCGAAACCAAGCCAAGAGGAGATGGATGAGGCCGTGGCGCAGATAAACAGGAGTCTGGGAGAGGATGATAAGTAAGACAAATTTCTGCCATTTCAGCAACAATGTAATCAGAATTGCGTGAACATTTTGAGAGGCTGGCTAAACGCGTACGTTGCTAGTAGTCTTGCTATCATATGATTTGATTAGCGACTGATTCTCTATTGTTAATTTCGATAGCTCTGATGGAAGCCTAGTACCGGATGGAGAAAATTTTGTGGTTGCTGCCAGTAAGCTGCCTTCTGGTGGGAAAATAAACGACGCAATCCGGTCTACTCAAAGTCAGAGTGTATATGCCAAACCTTTAGAAGAAATTTCGTACGGGTGTGTACTTTAACAAATAGATTTCTGAATGTTGTACCATAAACAGCAATCTACTTGATATGATTTTACTAGATAATGCTAGTAACTGGTAACTCAATCCTTCTGACTATCCTTGTAAAAGTAAAAATTGGCTTGCTAACTCACGAATGTCATGTTTCGTTGACACTGTTGTCTCATTATTACAGCGAGGTATTAAGGTAAGAGTTGTCACCTCATTGTGTTTCTAGTCAGTGCCAGATATTTCTTGATTTGTGTGATTCGTGATTTGTGTGAAATTTTATGATTTTTTTTCTTGATTTCAAAATCTAAAACAAAATCTATGCTTCTAAATGAATTTTTTTTCATAATTTTATTAGTGTGTGTGGAGTCGATGTGTGTTGACAAAAACTGCCACCTTTTGTCCTCATTTACCTGAATACCAAAAGTAGACCAGTTGCACTTTTTGGTTGTCTCTCAATTTATTAACAGGTGTGTAAATACATTGTTGTGTGTGTGAGTGTATGTGGTTGTATTCACTATGTTGAGAGTAACCACTCTGCTGTGCGTTCTGTGACTTCAGTTCTATGTCAAATTACAATCTGATTTTTAAAACTTTTGAAAATTCTTTTAGGTTTGACAACCCCTTTCGGACCGCTGTTCAAGCGGAATGTACAGACAGCACTGAGCCCACAAGATTGGCCAGAAGCAACTCTCAGATATCTGACAGCACTTTGCCTGACAGTGAACACACAGACAGACCACAGAGTAGCAGTCTACAGTCCAGCAGCTTACATTCAGACGAAGAGTCAGCCACAGAAACTGGTGAGCCTTTTCTTATAATAGTGATAAAAGCAGTGCGGCCTTTGATCACTAAACATGGTATTTGCACAATCATAGATTTGTTTGTTAACTCGCTCTTGAGTATGTTAATATCTGTATGGAATACAACGCTTCTATGTAGAAAATAAAAGGAAGCATTTACAATTGAGCCTGGATCTTTCCACCCCACACCAAGGCGTTTGTGTTATGGAATAGTTTAATGAGCACTTTAATTCAAAGTGATTAATTTAATGTGAATTGAAATAAGGCTTTTCCAACATGGCTTCATCAATCCTTTCAGTAAATAATTTTCATCACGCCATCTTACGTGGTAAAAAGACAAAGTTTGCATTAATATCACCTATGTTAACGTTTTGGCACACCTCCCTTTCCATGCCTGATTACTAAAAATGTACTAATAGTTGTTCAAGGCAAGGGTTTGCTGTAATTTTCTGTACAATTTTCTGTACAATGCATCATAATTTGTTCGCTTCTTTATTTCATAGATCGTTTGGGCTTTTCTCCACATGATAGTGCTATAAGTCTCTTATCTCATGATTATATCTGTATTAAATAGCATAACTGCTATATTACTGTAACTAGTATGTTACTATTTTTGTGTGTTACTAGTATGTTACTATTTTTGTGTGTTACTAGTATGTTACTACTACTAGTACGTTACTACTACTAGTACGTTACTACTACTAGTACGTTACTACTACTAGTACGTTACTACTACTAGTACGTTACTACTACTAGTACGTTACTACTACTAGTACGTTACTACTACTAGTACGTTACTACTACTAGTACGTTACTACTACTAGTACGTTACTACTACTAGTACGTTACTACTACTAGTACGTTACTACTACTAGTACGTTACTACTACTAGTACGTTACTACTACTAGTACGTTACTACTACTAGTACGTTACTACTACTAGTACGTTACTACTACTAGTACGTTACTACTAGCAGTACGTTACTACTACTAGTACGTTACTACTACTAGTACGTTACTACTAGCAGTACGTTACTACTAGCAGTACGTTACTACTAGCAGTATGTTACTACTAGCAGTATGTTACTACTACTAGTATGTTACTATTACTAGTATGTTGCTACTAGCAGGTTTGGTTTCTAGCACAACAACGCAAAAGATAAACTAGAGTACCACAAAAGCTTTATCTGATGCCAAAATGTAGCCTATCAACTACCTCCTTCAATATTGAAGTGGTAACAGGTCTGCACTCACACTTTGCTTGTCTCCAAGTGATACATGTACTGTGCCTACCTGACTAAACAATTTCTTGCTCAAGGTGATGCAGATGAAACTGCAAGTATTGGAAAGGTGACCCAAGCTGAGACAAGCGCTTCATTCGTAGCGACTGCTGGTGGCTTAACGAGTAGTAAAGGCAAAAGAGGTACATTTCAGGAGGTTAAAGGGCAGGATATGAACAAGACTATATACGGAGAGCTTTCCAAGGGTTCAGTTAGGGGTATTCCAGGTCAGGTAAGGAAAAACGAGTCTTTGCTAGCCCTAAAGGCTGCTAATTTTGTGTTGAAAAGCTGAATCACCGCATTGCTTTTAGCTAAGTTGTTTGATGTTCAGATTAAAGAATGCAGTATCATCATAATTATAGACAAGTCATGATTGTTTGCTGATTTCTCTGGTTTTGGTGCAAAACACTCTTCCCAAGATACGCAGTCTGTTACGGCTGACTTATCACACTCATTGCTTGTCAGATATATCATCTTGTTTCTAATTCATCTAATTGTTATGCAGTCAAGGCGTCTATGTAAATTTTTGCTCAGTAATATCATCATGAATATACATGTGGTTCTACTGCTCGTGTGAGCTGGGCAGTTCATTCGTAACTGCGCCTGTAGAGCTAGTGGTAAACGAGTTGTAGCTGTGTCTACCCTTTGTTTATGGGCTCTGATCACTTGTCTGTTGTACTTCAGGACACTGCAGGACCTCAGGTAACTTCAATAATTCTGCGCTAACAACTTTTAGCTTCTGTCTCAGTTCTTTACGATATTGTAGCTAAGGATTATAGTGTAATAGTTATGTAGGCTTTGTCTCTTTACCATCACCTTGATCTTTCTTACAATTGAGGCTATTTTCAAAATTACGCGAGTTCATCAATGTGACCTAATATCCTTGACCCAACTTCCTCTCTTTAATAATTCATATTAATGTATAACAAATGGCGAAACAAACCTGAGTTACTTTGATGCAGTGCCAACTAATATCTCAAGTGTTCTAAAGTAGGTTTTGCATTGTACCACGATTTGCCTCATTTCACTGGCTGCCGTACCTCTTTTTCGCAATCAACTTTCCTGGACACCACTAACCCGCACCTTCTGCTAAAACAGTTAGCAAATGTAGTTAGTAAATGTAGGATGCTGCTTGTGCCTGGATGCTGATAGACAGCCACCTGGTTAGATCCTTTTTAACAACTGTGGTCATCTTGTTGTTGAAGGTGAAGACTCGGGCCGCATCATTTACAAGCAATAAGCCCGCAGTGAATTCAATAACTACTTCTGATACCAAAAGGACAGACCAGCCTCGACCAAAATCTGTATTTTCCATCTTATCCGCTAAACCAAGCATTGTCGAATCGGCACGAACATTGCCTGTGACTGCGAGTACGGCTAGGCCAGACAGCACAGCCACTGAATCAGTTTCTGTGCCTAAGGAAGTATCTACTACTTCTGTTCTGTACTCTCGTCCTCTTCCAGTTTACAACAGAATGAATCATAACAAAGCTCCGACTCAAAGTCCAACTCAAACTCCTACTACTAGCAAACCTAAAGCTTTAGCTTCAGTAATAGCTGACAGCGTCAAGTCTGGAGATGCAGCAAAACCTATGAGAAAAATGCCAGAAACTGGGACTAAATCAATGTTTTTTAAAGCAGCGAGAAGTTCGAGAGTAGATTTACCCGACCTCGATAAAATAGAAAATGTTGTCAAACTGGACACTTGTAAGTATGAGAAGAAACAGGTTGCAGCCTCTCAAGCGGATGTCAAGGTTGACAAGACATTGGAAACAAAGTCTCCACCTTCGACGGCACCAAAGCCAAACAAAACTGGTGCTAGTTTGGCTCGCAAAGAGTCTCTCAAAGAGCAATACAACAAACTGCAGGTAAGTCTGGTACTAAATTTGATATCCTTGAACTTCTGTTTCCTGCTTTCAAGTTTATGTGCGTGTCCATTCTGTAACATTTGAAAAAGTGTTCAATATATTTGTCTAAAAGGAGAACATGAGCAAGTGGCAGGGTAAGCTAAAAGACAATGAAAGTAGAGTGAAGCAGCTGACGACTTCACAGCAGAACTTGGTAAATACTGGTCTAGCGAGAGAAGCGAAGCCGCCGTTAGCTGGTAAAATGGTCAAATCTACCTCAGCATCTACGGTTCTTTCCTCTCGATCCTCCACTTCTGGGGAAAGTTCACAGCAAGAAACGTCTGAATTCCAAAAGGTAAACAATTGCTCTTCCTGATCTGATGACATCTTCGATTGCTTTTGCTTAGCCAGTCAATCTATTAAGCGAACTTTACACAGACGATGAATTCATGCTCGACATTACCTAGGGACCATTTCTAAATTTTTTTTACTGATTTTTTAGCCTCAGCGAGATCAAGTAAGTGTATCATTACATAAGTTAACAGATATGTTGTGCAGCGTGAACCGAGCAACACTTTCTTCCATTGGCTTAAAATCTGTGCATTACTATTACACACGGTTTTCTGTACTTTCATATTTCATCTACTTTAACTACAATAATTGTAAGTTAATAATAATTGTGTAAGTTTTACAAAACTCACATATTTACACATGTTACTTGCATTTTACAGCTTTTAGTCTAGAGTTGCTTTGACTTTATACTGTTAGCAATGATAATTGCTTTGTGGCTATATTTTTTAAATGTTGATTCCTATTCATAACAATTTGATCTTTATATTTGACCAAAAATATATCTTTTTACTGTACATTTCCTTCAATTATTTGCTTTTTTATTTATTTTTACGATCGATGCATAACAGCGTAAAGTCTACAGCCATCGTTAACGCTGCCAAGCTATAGGTTTAAATCATCTTACTGGATGCCAAATATTGAATGACTTTTATGATTTCTGCAGGTGAAGCTGAGGTCTGCGGCCAGCAGAGTGATAGCTAAGGCAGAACCTGAGCTGGACCCTGTTGAGAGTCTAATGAAATCAATCAGGACACGAGCAGGGCGTGTGTCTGACTCCGCGCCTGACAGGTAGGGGTAGAAGCTCTGATAGTGCTGGTTGATGGCTACTAGTTGATGTCGAATTTCTTCTAGCATTTTCAACTCACTGATTGGCTGAGTTGTTTCTAATATGCAACAAAGGGATGATCAGCATTAAAATGCTTGTTGGTAATCGTATTACAGGGGAATCTATGTAGCAACCGGCGAGTCTGAACCAGTTCCACAGGCTATTTCAACCAGAGAGGTCGCTCCTACAGTCACTTCGGCATCACGCTCCGCAGACTTGAGGACTTCGGCTGATCAATCGAATCAGGTGACAGCATTCAAAGCAATTCTTTGTTCTTGACTTGCTCTACTTTTAACAAGTCAAACATGTTCTATTTCAATTCATTTGGTCAATCTTATTTGTTTGTTTTTTAGAGCAAGTTACTAAATGGAGGGAGTAAAGGAGATGACTCGAGGTTTAACCATTCATCGTCTTCCCGAGACTCTCTGCTGGCTGAGACAAGCACTGCTGCAGGGAGGCCAAACAGGAGGTATTTGTCGTAGTTGTCTTACCTTGTCAAAGATGGAAAAGTTCTGACATAAGTTTACAAAAAATGCTAAGTTTAAAGCAGCTAAACAAGATGTGCTTTTGCTTTTGCCGAGTTAGAAGTGAGCCATCTCTGATAGAAGATGAACAATTCTATTAGATGCTGTTTTATTTTTTTTGTAGAAAAGCTTATACCTACTTCACAATGTATAGCTTTTTGTGAGACTCACCTACATTGAAAAAGTATTTATTAATGCGTTAAACAGCAAATATAACAAGAGTTTTTATGTTTTTATTAGTTTGTTATAGTTTTTAGCCACAAAACTTGATGATTAGTCGGAGACTCTAATTGGCAGCGAAAAACTGTCAGCGCTCCTCCATGAATGTTATTTCTTTTTGCAAAGACCGCCTCCTGAGTCCTCCTCCTCGCAGTCGTCATCAGATGAGCTCAATGAAATCAAGGTCAGGCACAAACCTCACAAAATGAATAGACACAAGAATAGCAAGCGCTCTATCTCGGACCCCTTTCCTCCTCAAGGACCAGGGAGTAATCGCCACATCCAGGTTGGTTTCTGAATTACATCCCAGGATACATTGCAATGTTCTGCTATCTAAATGTCTCGAGAACTGTTTGATGCCAGACTTGAGGCAGTGAATTGAATAGAATCTCATCAACAAGGTTGGCATCAATGTATGTATAAATCTGTGTATGTATAACTCTATGTATATATAACTCTATGTTTGTATAACTCTTTATTGACATCAGTAATCATCACCAAAATGATGTTTGTCATTACGTGCCAAAGTGAAATAAATAAACAAACAAAAAAATGAAAAGACAGAAATCAGGAATTATTGAATGAGTTGGACAAACATGTTTTAACAGTTGATAATCTAATAGTATTGTGAAGGAGTCGGGATAGTGAATTGAAGAATGTAGTAACAGAAAGTTCATAAACAGAAACGTAGTATGTTGGTGTCACGAAATAGAAATGAAATCATTGAGTTATGTAGCACTGAGTTGCTGTACACCATCTCTTTCCTAGTAGTTAGGCACGCAGAGCTCTGACCTCTGACCCTAGAGTAATGAGTTGGTCAGCAAATCAGTTCTTTATTTAAAATACAAGTCTGATAAATTGGTTGCTAAGGATGTGACTTAATAATAGAACATGGCTTCCCAATTAGGGCTGTTCGCACCACTAATGGCTGCGGGCTGTTGTCCGCGGGAGAGCAAGAATCAACCGTAAAGACGACGGAAGTATATTTGTCTTCTCATCTTTGGGTTTTCATCTCTTTTATAAATAAAAAATAAATCAATCTAAAATTGATCTAGCGTTTCTTTTATCCACAAGGAAATACATGTTGATCAGATAATAGCAGAGAAGAAGCATAAGCAGAAGAGGCAGGAAAAATTTCAAATACCATAAAGCGAGTTGTTTTTTATATGTTGCTGCTGTGTGAAAACATTAGACTGCTCTTATAATGACCTACCAATAACATTGCAGTTTAAATATTGCAAATATGTCAGTTTTTCATAATGTTTTCAGCCTCTTTTGTTTCATTCAAAACAAGGGAAATGAGGTTGCGGTGAGGTTGCGGTGAGGTTGCAGTGAGGTGAGGCCGTCATCAGGGGTTCAGGGATGAAAACGAATAAGCAAGCTGTGTAATAGAGAGAGTTAATTGAACTGTGCTGATGGCAGCGTTTGCCTCAATTTTGTGAAATTATCATCAATGCAGTTTTAGTTGGTTTTGGCTACTATCTGTAAGACAGACAGGCAGACAGACTCAAAATATTATCTGATTTTTTGCAGGAAGGAAAGAATGGAAAAGAACTAAATGTAATTAATGTATTATAGCGGTATTCTTTACTAGATGTGATACGCGGCTGTGTTTGTCTGTAATATGCATGTGATATAATCAAGCGGGCATATTGCATGCTTTCCCTGGCTTTGAGATTGGCGTTAAAACTTTAGCATGACAAGCATGAAGCATGTATTTTGGCTTTTGACTCGCTAGCTATCTTATACCGTATGCATGATAACGAGCATTAATTTTTTTTTAAATTGCCCAATGGTTGCCGCTGGTAGCAGCATCTATCGTGGTATTTGCGTTTGCGTGTTCCCAGGAGCATTGATTAACTTTAGCTCAAGGTACAACTAACATTCGCTGCTCATATGAGTTGATTTGCTTACAGCCAACCCCTACTGAGTTAGATCCTAGAGAAGAGCTTATGATTGCTATACGTACTTCTGGAGGCCTTAGTAAGCTTAGACAGGTATGCCTCACATCTTGATGTTTGTATCAACTCTTTTGTTAGACCGAGGATCAGACACGCTATGTAATAAATTGCATACCATAGATCCTTGCGTTTAAGTCGCACCTGTGAACCTAAAATTTTGGGGTGCGGCTTATACACACAGTCTAAAAATTATATCTGTAAACTTCTCGGTATGTTTGCAATTAAGGTATTTATTAGAATGTGTAAATGTGTAAATGTGTAACTGTATACCTGTAACTCAAAAAAACAAAATTCAAAATTTGGGATGCGGCCTATACATGGTGGTGACTTATACATGAGGATTTACGTTAATTCATTTTTAGAAACAGGAGAAAACAACTCTACTGTTATACTTTATCTGCTGCTTATCATAAAATATAACAATGCTGTGTTTTACCTTTATGATAGCTGGAAGGTAACATCATATATAT
Source organism: Watersipora subatra (assembly GCF_963576615.1). Taxonomy (NCBI): domain Eukaryota; kingdom Metazoa; phylum Bryozoa; class Gymnolaemata; order Cheilostomatida; family Watersiporidae; genus Watersipora; species Watersipora subatra. Next base: position 65,096,432 of record NC_088710.1, read on the forward strand.
CTGTTGGTTGTTTTTTTACTTCATGGCTTCTACCATCTAGTATCTGTTATTTTCTATATCCAGAATTTAATGTTGTGTGAGGCTGTGAGCTGAAGCTAATTGTTGCTATGCTCTCTCTCTCTCACTTTCAATCTCGCTATCAAGTATCTACTCGTAGCACAGGATAATTGCGCAAGCTGCTCATTTGCACAGAGTGTAGATTTATGCTCGAAATTAATGCTCTATGGGTGGATGATAAAAATTACTACTGTGATTTCATACCATATCGTATAGACATGAATCCTTTTAACGTTCAGCTGTTAAAATATACACTAGTCCTTAGCGTTAATATCTTAGCCAGCTCTGACTTAGCTATTCCAATTTAACATTTAATCTTGTGCACCGGTAAAGGCTGGTTTACACTATATCGCTGTATGAGGGTGTTTTCCTTTTGGCGTTCATCGTCGATTATGTGAACCGTAAATTGATGGTATCGACGAGGCAGCGCCGATATGTCGAGAAAGTTGGCAGCTGTCAAACTTTTCCGATATTTCGCGGAGCATTGACGACTACCTTTTCGATGTGAACCATTTCGGCGATAGTGATTCGTGGTCGCGGATAGCGTGATCTATTTATTACCATTTATGGTAGACGCTGCGAGACTGGTATTTGATTCAAGCACACGACAACAAAGAGGTTTATTCGCGAACATTTAAAAAGAAAAATGAGAACACTGCATCACAGAGTATTTCCTGATGCAAACACGGATTAGGTTTGTGTTAGTGTGAACATGGTTATCATCGACGATCACCGAAGTATTGTGGCATCAACACCGAGATATGGTGATACAGTGTGTACCAGCCTTAATAAGCTTAAAATAGTCTCTGCTAAAGGCTGGTTCACACTATGTCGCCATATCTCGGTGTTGATGCCACAATACTTCGGTTATCGTCGATGATAACATTGTTCACACTATCGCAAAGCCATCCGTGTTTGCATCAGGAAATACTCTGTGATGCAGTGTTCTCCTTTTTCTTTTTAAATGTTCGCGAACAAACCTCTTTGTTTTCGTGTGCTTGAATCAAATACCAGTCTCGCAGCAACTATTATAAACAAAAATAAATGAATTCCGCTATCCGATTACTATCGTCGAAATGGTTCACATTAAAAAGGCGGTCGTCGACGCTTGGCGGTATACCGGGAAAGTTTGACAGCTGCAAACTTTTTCGATGGATCCGCATTGCTTCCTCGATGCCATTGGTTTGCTGTTCACATAATCGACGCCGAACGCCGAAAGGAAAATGCTGTCATATGGCGATATCTTGTGAACCAGCCTTGAAGCTATCTTTCACACATTTCTACCACTGGAAGAAAAGATGCTATATACAGCTGGCAAAGAGCCTATTAATTTAAGCTTATACGGAGAGCCATTGTCTCCTTTTCTGTTTGCAGGTTAATGCTGATGAGGTAAAGTGGTCAGTGCAAGTTTGAAGTCATCGATAGATGTCTCTCATATACTCTCTAGTAATCAGTAATTCTATTTCCTGCCACATCTACTATCCAAGAGAATACTCATCGCACCCAGTCGATAGTGTTGGCTGCACCGTGCTGGCAGAGTACACTGTGCTGCTAGCTGTTTGTTGAACTTTCCCACAACACCCCTACTACAGTAAGGAGAATTCCATAGAATGCATTGGCTCCCTTTATCGGTATATTTTTACATATAGAAAAGTAAGTTAAGTATATTTTTGCACCAACTCTATCAACTATCGTTTCTGCAATATCAATATCCTAGGGACTTGCAGACGCATTCAAAGAATTGAGGCACATTTGTAATTTCTGTTTAACACTGGATTTAACATTTTTGGTTTAATCAACTCTTCATAATCATTCCTGGACATGAATGGATGGATCTAGCAGGTAGTTTGGTGGACAATCACATTTATTTACGCATGGCATGTAATCTTTTTTTTGTTTTATGAAACCTGAAAGAACAAATATTTTTTTACTTACCTTTAACATTTATGGCAATAAAAGCAGTACAGAAATCTGTTTGAATTTTGTTAGTAATCAGCTCCTTATTAGCTGAGCTGTATATTTTGCCAAAGACTATCAAGTTACTACGTGAATGCCTGGCGTTGCACGAGTAATAAAATAGTTACCCAATCAATTTTTGTAACTTAAGCTAGTAACTTAAGCTAGTCTAAATCTTTACAATAACAAGAGCTATGTCTGAAGCCAGCTTAATAATGGTTACGTTACACGTAATGGTCTCTCCCGCGTGCTTGTAGTAACCAATAGCATTTTCACAAGAGCCTCAATTGTGCATATTTCAATTGACGTAGAGAGTATGACTACAATTATTCCATTTTAAAGCAATGTGGTCCAAGGCCTAGTCGCTCGGCCTAGGCCTCGGATGGAATGTCTGCCTGCAGACCTAGAGGTTCCAAGTTCAAAACGACTGCGAAGTGGGTTTTTTGTTCTTAGATTTTGATCGCTATGGCTGACACACGACAGACATGACAAATAAACTGAGATTTATCTATACATGTATAGACTAAACTAGTAACTAGTTGAAGGTGTCTCAGCTCCAACATACCAACTTATTAAGAGCTTAATGCTTCGAGTCGAGTACTAATCAGCTTTGGAGTCAAACTTGGTTTTGGAGGCTGCGCGAGTTTTAGTTCCAAGTTTAGACGGGTGTAACATGAGGAATACATACCAACTGTGTATTATGGAAATTAGATGAGTGTAGTGTAATTTAAGGAATACATACCGACTGTCTTATGTCAATGATAGATAAGTGTAGAGTATAACATAGAAAATACATAAGGATTAGAGCTCATTGATGTTTTTCCCAAGAACTTTTATTAATATAAATAACTTCACAATGAAAAAAGGTATTTTATGAGTAAAAGATCAAATGCTGTAGAAACGAGAGCCGTGTAGAAAATAGCAAAATAATTTTTATACAATGTTAGAAGGTAATATGAGGAATTTTATAGAGAAAAAAGTTGAGTGAGATGTAAAGTGAGAGAAAGTCAAAAAGAGTCAAGGTGCAAAAAGCTCCTTTGAGAATCACAGATAAGAATCAGTTAGTTAAACATGACCTATGCAATGTTATTCACACCAGAAGGCCCTGCCGAATATGGCCGTTTGGCTACAGTTATGGAACCCCTGCTATTAATGCTAGATTGTGATCCTCTCCTATTGCTCAATGTCGCGGAGAGAGGACGACTATGAGACCCAGTTGATGTCAACGGAACTTTCGCTGACTGGGTTCGCTGTCTTCGAGTTTTCTTCGCAGAAGCAGATTTTTGGTTTGATTTTTTGGGAATTTCTCTGAAAGCAGAGGCAGGACGAAGGGATGGGCTAATAAGCAGTCCCTGTTGAGTGTGCCGTGAACTCAAAGAAGCTAAAATACACAAAACATGAAGTTGAGCGAAATCCTATAACTCTTCTTAAAAACCACAAGCTAGCCAAATGCTGACAAAATTATCGGTGAAAGAGCTGTAGTATGGTATATAGAATTGATAACACTAAAGTTGTGATACTGCACAAAGGGAGATTACTATTCTTGTAAATAACAGCAGACTTTTGATGTAATAACCAAGGACACAGGCACCCTGATAATATATCACCTTGAAACAGGGTCTATGTATAGCTATGCAAATACAGTATGTATATAAATACAGAGATCGTGAGTAAATGCACACCTCAATGGAAAAATCACAGCGTAAGGCAACAAACATGCATACGATAGAGATGCATGAACGCACTAGTAACGGAATGGATTGTAGCATAGGAACAGATAACTCACCGAAGAGATCCGTGTTGGCTTGACATTGCGCACAGCTCTCTATTGGACAAGGTATCTCTAGACTTTCAGAGAGAGTATGCTCAATGAAAACTTCAAATGATTGTTGGTCATATGCACAGAATGTTCCCATCCATGCTATGTAGTCTGTAATCACATCAAAGTATAATAATGCAGCATGTAATCATAGCAAGGTATACTATATAGCATGTCAAGGTATAGCATGTAGTATATAATCACAACAAGGTATACTATGAAATCTGTAATCATAACTTAGTATCAGAGCCTATAGCTTATATATCATAAATAACTTTAGAAGATCGACAGCATGAATGCATACAATTCACTTACTGCGTGGATGGATGATGACTATAGAAGGCACACCAGAGAGACCCAAGAGATCGGATGTGTTACCAAATGCTATGTGCGGACCATCAGGAGCAGACTTGATCCGCTTGCTCTCTGATCCTGTAATCATATCAAGCATTTCAAATATACATGTACTACTCATTATCAGATTGTTAGGCATATGACCTTGAACTTTCCATATACCGCATCCACATAACATTGCAAGTTTGCAATTACTGATTTGTTGATTTATGGATAAATACTGATTAGCCTTATTTTTGGTTACCTAGTAGATTCTGCTTGATGAAGGTTTGTGCAGCAATAACGGTAGATGCTGATTGGTTGGTTACATGCCACATGGCTTGATGATCGACCCAACCATTGCCGGTGATACAGTGCACAAGATCAGCCCTTTCCTGAGGAATGGTCACATCCAGACCACATGCCAGCGACACGAAATCATACTAAAACAAGACCAATCCTAGGAAATGAAATACATGTAGGTAAATTATATTATTTGGATAGAAACTTGTATTTGGTTTTGTAAAAATAATTTTAATGGGTATAGCGCATTGTGGCTAGCTAACAGCATCAAGTAAAAATATCAAGGAACATTCCTGGATAGGACCATAGAGTGAGAATATTTACTGCGCATAATGAATTGAACGTATCCAATACAGCATAGACTGGAAATACCCGTTGCAGCATGAATGGGAAATATCCATCATATAGATTATAAATATCCGATACCTTGTCATTGTTGAACTGAGCAAACTTGAACATGCATTCCATGGTCTTTTGAGAAGCCAGGCACCAGCTATTCCAGAAGAGCAACACCGCCGGTCTACCAGAGCCATTTGGGTCGAACAATGGTTTAAATTCGCATTCAAATACGTCTAAGACGTTAACCCGAGGAGGCGCCAGTCGTTTGTGCTGCAGTCCTCTGTATGCTGGCTTTAACTTGCCCTCTGCTGTTCGCTCATGATTCACTGCTGCATCATAACGGCAGCATCCGGGGTTCGGCCACCTGCAGGCGAGGTTAACGATAATAAAAGTTGATTTTTCCACTTCTTACAATGTAATAACCATGCTGTAATACATAAATTTTGAGAGAGCAGAAAGCCCATACTATCGAAATCTAGTGTTCCTCAACACTAGATTTAGATGCTATGGTCCTCATTCCTCAACGATTGATCTTTTTGCTAATAGCAATTTATATCATACTGTCTTTAACTCTAGAAGTTTACCTTTCATCTTGCTGGTGAATGCTATTGTAGCAGAATGCTGCAAATGGTCTAAAGGGATCCGTCAAGACATCAATGGTGTTGGATTCATCACTAACGCCGTAAGGATGTGCTGACACGGTGACCATGGATATTCGGTGCACGGGTGCATCGAGGTTGAGTTTTATCCTCACATTGTTAACATTTGAATGCAGAGTAGTGCCAAACTGCTTTTTATCGACCAGCACTCGATAACCGTTTATCGAAACATCTTGACTAGACTGTGTGTTAGTCCAGCTTATGTGGAGTACCAAAGCACCTGCAATACATGATACATAAAGTAAAAGTGATTGAGCAGAGAGTAAGCCCCATTGAGGTAATGTCATTGACAAACCCTACATTACTATGCTGCGATGAACACTAGCTATATCGAGTGGGCTCCTGCCTGGGCAGTCATGGCCCTATCAAGACCCGACTCACAGCTGGATGGTACAGATGACCTGCACACCACTCGCTGGCCTGGATCCGGGGACTTTCCCCAGAGTACACATTCGTGCCTCCGTTGTAGGTCTTCCGCACAACCATAACTTTCACGATCGTATAAAAGGCTATATAATCGGGGACAATCAATAATAATGTTTCAGGTGCTGCTACTCAAATGTTGCAAGTTGTGAATAAAGAAATAAAGCATACTTTCTGATCATAATAAAAATCATTAAATTCTAATTAACCTTCAACTAACAGCAAAATTAAAAATAAATCGTCATCACATTTACAAATTAACGCAAAATATTAATGATCAGGGGAGACAAATACTAAATTCAACGTTTCAAGCCGGCTGCCAGCTTGAAACGTTTTCAGCTATCATTATCACGGTGCTCAATGCATGTTATATCAATTATCATTTCAATAGGTTTTTAAATTTTTCTTAAACCAAAAAACGATAAAAACTCCTCATTATGCAATTAGCTTAGCTGTATAATTTAAGTGGTCTATAATACAGGCTATACTCCGGCTATACTATACTATAATTGTTGGCTGTCAGAAATATTGTACACCGTATTCTTGCAAGCAACCTGACAAAATAACAATAAATAAGATAGCAGAGCCATGTTTTAAATTGCTAATACATCCTAACTACAGGCTTGCTCATATAAAGTTTTTTGTTGAATGTTGGAAATTTGCTTGTTCTGTGGGTGACCTTAAAAAAACAATTAATAAAACAAAATTAATTATATAAAAAAATTTAACTCAAATTACCATTATAAAATTTTCAATCACTGGTTGTACAATAGCAACTGTTGATAACTCCATAAATTCCTAATATGCATTCTAAACTTGAAAGCATAAACAAGCTTACCTGTGACATCGGCCAAAGAGTTGAAGCAATCATCAAGCAATCCATCTATGTTCAGGAGATACTCTTTGGCCTTTGCTTGCACATGCACTATTTCAGCAGGCTTGAACTTATGACCTCCTAAGACACTTTGATTCTTTCCTCTGTCTGCCAGCACACTCATTAGCCTGCAATTCATATATGACTTATGACCAATAGGAAAGGCTTAATGCTGATCACCCATCTTATTAATAAGAAATATACTAAAATAATTGCAGGTTAACAAGGCTTGTTGTTAGTTTACCTATAGCGCTTGTTGACCAGATCAGCGGTAACCTTCTCTAGCTGTCTCCTTTCCTCCAGACCAACTATGCTCACAGTTATGACTGGCGGATCAGGAAATATGAATGGCTCAACGGTTATAGCGTCAGTTCGAAATATTTCAGACATTCCGTGGAGCTACAAAAGAGATTAATGCGGCTACAAGAAAGAGATGTTAATATATCGATACAAAAGATGTCAATGTAGCTGCGTAAGAGGTCAATGTTATTACAAATGAAGTATGACTGAAGGACCGGCAGTGAAAGCAGATTTGGGTTGGTGAGAGGAGCCATGAGCGCGCCGATCAGAAATCATTGTAGACCATCTGATAGGAGAGAGAAAGCTACTCACAAATATCTCCAAGTAGATTTTGTAGATGCCCTTTCTGACATTATGAAGCTCGGCTTGAGTAGTCTCGGGGTGGATAGGCGAGACTGTCTGAACAACTTTGTCGGTATCTCCTTCACGACAAACAACCTACAGATACAACAAACCATCTACAGATACAATAAACCATCTACAGATGCAGAACACCATCTACAGATACAATACACCACTTTTCATTATCCCAACCACAGTCGATATAATATATATACACTTTATACATATTCTACAGTATACATATGCAGTATATATGTACTGTATATGTATACTGTATACTGTTTATATACAGGATATATATACATATATGTAAAGTATATATATATATATACATATATACATATACAGTATATATGTACAGTATATATGTACTATATCTATGTACATATACAGTATATATGTACTGTATATATATGTGCTATATATACTGTATATATATACCATATATACAGTATATAATATATATATATATATATATACTATATATACAGTACATATATACAGTGTATATATATATATATACTATTTATACAGTACATATATACAGTACATATATACAGTGTATATATATATATATATATAATGGAAATGACGAATACTTTTAGAGATAATCCACTAGGTATAAAACAACCCACCTAACATCATATGACTTATCTTACCTTGTAATGCTTAATCTTGACACCCTCTGTGCAGTAGGGTATATCCCATCCCAACTTTAGTGAACTGTTTGTCTCCGAAGCAAGCTGTCTTATGGTTGGAGGAATGACTCCGGGCCACTTGATGAGCAGAGGATCTGAAGGCTTGCTGGAGAGATCATTGTTGGTGATGGCTTGCACTTGGAACGAATATTCAGTGCAGAACTTGCCTGCAGTATAGTTGTATATCAGCTGGTCTGGTTCGTTCACCGCTTCACATATGCCATCCACATAGACCCTGTAACCGGTGATGTGTGCTGTTCCATAGCACTTCGGCTTCTCCCATTGTATAGAAATGTACTTCAAATTACAGGCTCTGAAAGTTACAAAAAATGCATATCTGTGTAATCAGAGGAACACGCTAGTCTGCTGTTTGTGCCACAGCAGTAACGAACTAAGAAGCGGTATATCATGTTTGTTACCTTACAAAGTTAGGCTATTTTTATCTAATTGCTTCAAGTCTGTGCCATACTATGTGCCATACTATGTACTCATAAATTGAGATGCGATATGTCGAGATTAATAGAATATGTTGATAAGTAAATGGAAACGATGTACCGGACACCGATTATAGGTGTATCAGGAGGAGCGCTCGTCTGCACAATAATCTGCTTGGACTTTTCCGCGATGACATCACTATCAGCGATGGCAAAGACCTTCACATAGTGAGTAGTACCAGGAAATAGCTTTTGTAAGACAAGACTGTGCTCCGCCTCATTAGTATCAACTCTAACTTCTCGATCCTAAAAAGCAACAATACGAGTGATTCGCTGTTTGTCTAACCAATAAAAAGAAAATAGAATCTTTATTAGTACTCCACTAGTAGTTCCCTACACACCTTCGGCTGCGTGCTGCAGCTCCATATAACTTTGTAGGCTCGGATTTTTTGCGGCTTGTTTTCATAGACCCAATCAATCTTCATGGAGGTGTCCGTAACTTGGCTAGATCGAACCTGAGAACAATATAGCACATCACAAATTTGTGCGTCTCGTTCTCAAAAACATATAAGTTAGAGGATGGAGTTGCACAAGATGGTTAGAGGAAGGAGCTATACAAGATAGTTAGAGGATGAAGCTATGCAAGATAGTTAGAGGATGGAGCTATACAAGATAGTTAGAGGAAGAAGCTATACAGGATGGTTAGAGGATGGAGCTATACAAGATAGTTAGAGGATGAAGCTATACAAGATGGTTAAAGAATGGAGCTATACAAGATGGTTAGAGGAAGAAGCTATACAGGATGGTTAGAGGATGGAGCTATACAAGATAGTTAGAGGATGAAGCTATACAAGATGGTTAAAGGATGGAGCTATACAAGATAGTTAGAGGATGGAGCTATACAAGATACTTAGAGGATGGAGCTATACAAGATAGTTAGAGGATGAAGCTATACAAGATGGTTAAAGGATGGAGCTATACAAGATAGTTAGAGGATGAAGCTATACAAGATGGTTAAAGGATGGAGCTATACAAGATAGTTAGAGGATGGAGCTATACAAGATACTTAGAGGATGGAGCTATACAAGATAGTTAGAGGATGAAGCTATACAAGATGGTTAAAGGATGGAGCTATACAAGATAGTTAGAGGATGAAGCTATACAAGATGGTTACAGGATGGAGCTATACAAGATAGTTAGAGGATGAAGCTATTCAAGATGGTTAAAGGATGGAGCTATACAAGATAGTTAGAGGATGAAGCTATACAAGATGGTTAAAGGATGGAGCTATACAAGATGGTTAGAGGATGGAGCTATACAAGATGGTTAAAGGATAGAGCTATACAAGATAGTTAGAGGATGAAGCTATACAAGATGGTTAGAGGATGGAGCTATACAAGATGGTTAGAGGATGGAGCTATACAAGATGGTTAGAGGAAGAAGCTATACAAGATGGTTACAGGATGGAGCTATACAAGATAGTTAGAGGATGGAGCTATACAAGATGGTTAAAGGATGGAGCTATACAAGATGGTTAGAGGAAGGAGCTATACAAGATGAATAGGGAGACTACCTCTTACCTTCAAGTCTGTCTGATCTGAAGCTTCCCAGGATTCAAAGTCAACTAGAGAGCTGTCAAGTAGCTGTCCGGCAGCAAATCTAGAGCCAGGCGTGCTTATGAATAATGAGTTAGAGGTAGTTGAACTCCCGTAGACAGATCCAATGGCGTACATACATAGCTTGTACTGCCTGAGAAATCACCATACATTCAGACGTACAACTCAGTAATAAGAACACATGCATTAGTGATGTCATTGGTAATGTCACACAGTAATGAACTAAAATCTTGCCAATGTGTCAAAATTCATTCTCTTTCATGTCATTTAAATCACCAAGTTCTGCCTCTATGGGACCAAAGGCATTTGATACATAAGCGTACTTTATTCCGCATACAATATTTCTCAATACTGGATCTGTCGCCTGCTTTCCCTAGAGGGCCGCCACTCACCTGTTCGGTCTACAGGGTATGACAGCCTTTCTGTGAGTAGAGCTAAGGACGTGGCCAATCTTCTTGTCATTCATGTAGAGTTGATAGCCTTTGACCTTGACATTGCCGTAGCACCTTGGCTCTCCCCATTCTATAGTGAAGTCTTTCTCATTGACCGACCGTAAGAAGATTTCAGGAGGGTCAACTGGGCCAGGAATGACAACTTGCATGCGTTGAGTCGGCATTTGCTGGACATGCCCATCATACATCTCTGGCTCAACACTCACCTCATACACTTTCCTGGCCAACCGAAACATTGCAAGTTTACATATTGAAGCTGACTAAGAACACTTATCAAAACTTGAACGTCTCTAGCGGAGATAATATTCAGACAAGTAAGAACTCACTTGCGTTTCTCTACTGGTATCATGCAGCTGGTGTTGTGGGGCTCAAGGCCGGTTTTGTGAAGTGTGCCATCGTCTCTCACATACCATATCACATTCCACTGCTTGACATTTCTGTGGTGCGACTGAACACCCCATTTGACTTGCAATCTACCGATTTCCTTACTTGAGTCCTCCGCATAGAGAGAGCTTATGTGCTCAAAGTTTCCTCCACAGATTGCTGGCAATGAGACGGTGATTGGCTTAGAGAGTGATTCATCCGAGTCTTCCTCCGCCCTAATGCCCTGCATTCAAATTGATGAACTTATGCACAGCGACACTGTTGACACGACAAACAAGCGTTGTAAAGAATCATAGTGACACCAATGACATGACAAGCAGGTGTTAAAAAGAATCATAGTGACACCGTTGACATGACAAGCAGGTGTTAAAAAGAATCGCAACAACATCGTTGACATGACAAGCCAAGCTGGTGTTATAAGGAATCATAGTGACACTGTTGACATGACAAGCAGGTGTCTTCAAGAATCATAGCTACGCCGTTGACAAGAAAAGCAAAACAGGTGTTATAAAAAATTATAGTGACACTGTTGACATGACAAGCAGGTGTTAAAAAGAATTATAGAGTATTTTGGTGCTGAGCGAATGGATATTTCAGAGCATATAGAGCAAATTAGCCAATAGAGATGTATCACTCACCCTTTTCTTTTCTCTTCGTGCAGCCTCGGATGAAGTCAAAGCCACGAGGCTAATCTCATAGGTTTTACCAGGCTGGCACTGAGTGAGATGTACACGTTGAGTAGAGTTGTCAAGTGGTCTGTGTAGCCTGCCATTCACATAGAGCCGATAGCCTTCAAGATATCTTTTTACATACACGGGTGCTCCATCAGCGTCCCTTGCCACCACGGAGTATAACACTGGTTTATCCCAATAGAGGTCGACTGTAGTAGGAGTATAGCCTGTAAACAAATGGAAAACGCACTTAAGCTCTACCTCTAACTGCAATATAGATTAAATAAGAGCAACTGTCGTTGTAAACATGGTGAGTAAATTTACTAACCAGAAAAAGTCACGCTGTTTAAAATGTCTGTTCACATTTCACAAAAGTGTTATGGATTGGATGCATAACCACAAATTTATCATGGTCATGTTTGAATTCTGCTCTTCTGATTCTATACTCTCTGCGTAGCAGCATTTATTATACCTTCTTGTCACGGCATCGCCAAAACTTCATTAAAGGTTAGGAATTAGTAGAATGATGATCAGTGCGTGTACCAGAACAGACATCCAATAAAATCATGCTTTGCAACACGAATTGTGGCTGTGCTGAGATTGTGAATGCTCAAGCTATGAATTTTGTGATGAAGTGGTCAGGTCATCAGTCAGAACAAAAAGAAGAACAACTTGCCAAACCAGCTAGCTATCAAAATGAATTCAATAAAAAAAATGAGTTCAGCCATGCTCTTTTTACCTGTAACGAGCACTGCGGGTGGCTCAACAGGAGCCCGAGCTCTAACCAGCAAGGGCATGCTGGGTATATGAGTTGTTCTTCGATTCTTGTTTTCATCACCATCAATGGTTTCCATGGCCGTCTTTACACTAACTACTGCTTCCACAACAATTCTATACTGGAAACCTGTAAAAGTCACTACCATGCATAAAGATTCGCTCTGAGCAAAGTTAAGCATTCAATTTCTACATGGTTGTTATCGTTATTTAGTAGCTAAAAGTAGTAGTGACTAGAGAATAATGATCATAGAGACTAGTCACTAGTAGCAGTAGTAGCTAGTCACCAGTAGCTGTAGTAACTAGTCACTAATAGCAGTAGTAGCTAGTCACCAGTAGCAGTAGTGGCTAGTCACTAGTAGCCACAGTGACTCGTGGCCATACAAGCTAGTCATTAATGTTTATGGTGGCTCACTCAAGGTTGTATTGGCATTGGTATTGGCATAGGTAATGTATTGGCAACTCAGCATGACTAATTTTTACGTCGATTCCAAGATTTATGTATTAATAGACTTCAAAGTCTAGAAAACGGTCTGTACAAGGAGTTCACAACTACCAGGAACGATAGTGAGCATAGCTTTATGTTAGCATGTTGGTAGCAGGTGACTGGTCACATCTCCAACTACTCTCAATTCTGACCTGGTATGAGACCACTGATAGTAGCAGAAGTCTCTTTCTTGTGTAGGTTCAAATGCTCCATGTAATGCTCATTTTCTTTGGGTGCATTGGGGTCAAGGCGAGTCCACCTCACTATATAACTGAGCAGACGATTGTTTCCAAACACCACCGCTGGCTTCCACGTCAGCTGAGCAGTGGTGTCACTGACTTTCTTTAACATGAGGTCTTTAGGAGGTTCAGTGCCAGAGGTTCGCACCTACAATTATGGTTACTTCTGTATGCCTTAAGGATATGTGAAGCATCACACACTATTACCCAGAGTCAGCAGTTAATCTGGTGAGTGGTATATTCCTTTCCGATAACATATAGAGACCAGCATTTAGTTTGAGTAGTGATTATATTGTTTATAGCGCACAGACGCATGGCGGAATATTAAATGTATCAGAGACTCACAGTAATAGTGGATTTAGGCAGCCACTCATTGTCAGGCATCTCTACATTGCTGTGAGGTATTTGCCGATCTTTCTTCCACTCATGGCCACAAGGCAAGGACTCAAAAAATTCATCAGTGACGGCTGTTATTGTGATGTCATACTCAGTATGTTCACAGAGATTGTAGAGGCCTAGGCTCGTCTCACTAGGCAACAGTTCTTCACAAATATGTGTTTTAACCTTCTTGTGTACTGGGATACAATCGACACGAACCACTGAAAAAGGTATATTACACAGTAGACTGTATGTAGCTGAGGTCAGTAGCGGCTTAACTGAAGAGAGAAATATTAATGAGCAAAAATAAATAGAAAAAGAAAAGAGAAATCATGCTATTGAGAATGAATGTAGAGACAAAAACAAAGAGCTTTGAAAAGCAATGTACATGTATGATAGTAAGTGAGAAAGCAGGCAGACATTTCTACGCTATTACACTGTCATTACATCTCAGCAGGTAGTTTCTGTACAATTCACTAGGTATTCTTTGTACATATCATTAGGTGCTGTCAGTACTACTTCAGAAGATAAAGTCAGTCTACTTCAGTAACTATTGTTTATACAACTCATTAGGTGTTGTCATTTCTACTTCAGAAGATAAAGTCAGTCTACTTCAGTAACTATTGTTTGTACATATCACTAGATGTTGTCATTACTACTTCAGAAGATAAAGTCAGTCTACTTCAGTATCTATTGTTTGTACATATCATTAGGTGTTGTCAGTACTACTTCAGAAGATAAAGTCAGTCTACTTCAGTAACTATTGTTTATACAACTCATTAGGTGTTGTCATTACTACTTCAGAACATTAAGCCAGTCTACTTCAGTAACTATTGTTTATACAACTCATTAGGTGTTGTCATTACTACTTCAGAAGATAAAGTCAGTATACTTCAGTAACTATTGTTTATACAACTCATTAGGTGTTGTCATTACTACTTCAGAACATTAAGCCAGTCTACTTCAGTAACTATTGTTTATACAACTCATTAGGTGTTGTCATTACTACTTCAGAAGATAAAGTCAGTATACTTCAGTAACTATTGTTTATACAACTCATTAGGTGTTGTCAGTACACTTCTGTAGACATTGCCAGGCCATAGCGATAGCCACAATCAGAGCGCTTTAGTTGAGATTGCGCAGGTAGTACAGCGGTGTACAGTGTTTGACTTTACCATCATATAGTAAAATACAAAAACTTTCATAAATGTTCAGACAGTGGTAGCTCGGTTGGCGACACTATCAGCAATATACAACTGATATGATCAAATACCATTACAAACACATAAAACTCTCGCTCACTTTTAACTTCAACACCCCTTTCTCTGGGAGGATCCCAGCCAATCTGAAGGCTGTGACAGGTGCTGGCAAGAATTCCAAGGTTAGATGGAGGTTCAGGAGGCTGACCCGTTCTCACGGTCAGTTTCTTCGACTTAGCAGAAATAATAAAACTTCTCGTAATTTCTTCTCCAGGGCCTCCATCCATTTCTGTAGAAAAAGCATGACTCATGTGTTATGAAATACTACACCCTTGAGCAAGCTTGAAAGACCACTGAATAGTGTTTACAGAATTAGCAAAAAATGTTTGAAGCGCATGAGGCTCACTAACGAAAAATAAACTCAGAGTCTGATACTCACTAGAGTGAGAGTAAACACAGAGTCTGATACTCACTAGAGTGAGAGTAAACACAGAGTCTGATACTCACTAGAGTGAGAGTCAACACAGAGTCTGATACTCACTAGAGTGAGAGTAAACACAGAGTCTGATACTCACTAGAGTGAGAATAAACACAGAGTCTAATACTCACTAGAGTGAGAGTCAACACAGAGTCTGATACTCACTAGAGTGAGAGTAAACACAGATTCTAATACTCACTAGAGTGAGAGTCAACACAAAGTCTGATACTCACTAAAATGAGAGCAAACACAGAGTTTGATACCCACTAGAATGAGAGTAAACTCAGAGTCTGATCCCCACTAGAGTGAGAGTTAACACAGAGTCTAATACTCACTAGCAACTTACCATCGAGAGCAATGTACTGCTGTTTCCTACGAGCCTCTATGATCATTGTATAGACCGTGTTGGGCAATAGGTCATCAATCAACAGATGATCATCAGTGGTAGAGCAGCTATTAATCTGACCTAAAACAGCATCAGAGAGTTCTGGGAAATTGATTCAGATAAAATCTGCTATCCAAGGAATAATTTAGTTGATAAAACTTGTTAAGCCTCTTAGCAGAAAACACTTTAATATACTAATAAGTAACAAATACAGTATATAGGTAGTATATTAATTAACTAGAACGAAAGAAGCTATCTGTCTATAATATTCTACATTACATCAGTCTTTTAGTATAGGGTTTTATATTTAGGCCTTGCATTGATGGCCAGTTCATACCTTCAGCAACTTCTCCAGGCCACCAGGTTACTTGGTAACTATCAGATGGCAAGAAATGAGCTCTTTGTCCGTCAATCTTGTGCTTCCATACAAGCAGCACTTGGTGCCCAGTTACTTTTTCTGTCCAAAGTTTGGTAACTGGAGATACTAGACCGGAATACTGCAAGCAAATTAAGTTACATGGGAAGCGCAAGTAGTGAAACTCTTTTCACAGATACGTCTTACTTGTAAGCCATTGCTTAAGAATTTTTGACATCCGATATGACAAAAAGGGTAAGTAATATGAGTAGTGCAGCTAACTTTAAGTAATATTAACACAAAACAACAATTAACAAAATGCAAAAGTTTGACAGTACTTTACCTAAATATAACAGTTTGTATTGTTAACATCTAAACAAACAGTAAAAATAATGCTAAAATCTCATCAGGTATTTTTTATAATAATAATAATGAACAGCTCAAATACTAGGAATATATTATGAAGCTCTAAAATAACAAACCAAACATTCAGCAATGAAACGGAATGAAATGGAATGGCTACAAATGCATCAGAAATCTTTTAAAAAGTCTATTTCAAACCGCCATACTCAGCATACGCGTGTTAACATAACTGAGAGAGAAAGAGGTTGACCTAACGTGAGAAACAGTGACTCATCCTGATCTTATCTGATCTATTTTTAATGGTCAAAAAAGGAGACTAAATCAACTTGACAAAGTTCTTGCTGACACTAGGTAACTTCCGAGTTTTCAGCTAAGGAAAGACAGATTTAAATCCCACCCTGTATAAGAGTTTGTTATCAAATCAAAACTTTCTTGACACTTTTAGTTTGTCATCTAATAAATTATCAGGCAGTTTCTTTAAACTATGAGTTAATTTTCCGCTTAAGATATGTTTTCAGATATATTAAACAATTTATGTTAAGGCATTCAAATGTAACCATCATTGTAGGTGCAAACATCTTGCACTGAACCTCCTTAAGACCTCATGCTAAAAAAAGTCGGTGACACCGTTGCCGAGGAAGCTAGCGGTGGTGTTTGAAAATTAAAACTTTAACTAAACTGCTGGGCTTACTGCAGAACTTTGGGGATGTTTGCGAGATTAAACTTCAATAATTTTTGTTTGTAAAACAAAAAATTGCAGTTACTGATATCGTATGCAGCAGTAACATACAGCAGCGACATCAACAAATTGCAGTTAGTGATATCATATGCAGCAGTAACATACAGCAGCGACATCAACAGATTGCAGTTACTGATATCGTATGCAGCAGTAACATACAGCAGCGACATCAACAGATTGCAGTTACTGATATCGTATGCAGCAGTAACATACAGCAGCGACATCAACAAATTGCAGTTACTGATATCGTATACAGCAGTAACATACAGCAGTGACATCAACAAATTGCAGTTACTGATATCGTATGCCTCCGTAACATACAGCAGCGACATCAACAAATTGTTGCACACCAAAGATAAGCTTAATCCGCACTTGGTGTTTTTATATATTAAGCTGAATGTTTCTACATATATCTCTTTGTTTTGCTATATGCTGTGGATCTAAGGCTACTGTTAAATAAATAAAACTAGAACTTATAGCAAAGCCTTACAGCAATCACTGATGACTATTCAATGGAAGTATATATAATCATACTCGTACCGAGAAATGAATGTATAAAAATAGCTTCGAAGATTATAAAACAAGCAAAATTTTTTACATTTTCTGCTTGATGGCCATGCTAACAACTTCACTTATGCCTTGTCAATATGGTTGAGCCTTTAAGCTAGGTTAAGAAATAACCTACCTGCAGTGAGAGTTGGGGGCCAGGCTTGCACTCTGCATAGCGACCTTCTCCTTCTTCATGTACTGAGCGGTCAGCCCCTCCTACCGGATGCTCAGTCAGAGCTATAATTTGCAGTTTGATATTCTCTCCTAAGGCCACATCTTTGATGCTCATGCTTGTCACCTCAGGAGGAATCGTTGAACCATAGATAGAGTCATTCTTAAAGAGTTGATAGCCTGAGAGAACTGCATCTCCGTACTGCTGAGGCACTTCCCAGGTGATGTCGATACCTGTGAACAGTTCAATTCTTTAACAGCGGCTGGATCAATGAGGGACTCGGGATAAAAATATATGTGCATTATGTGTTTATAATGTGTTTGAACAATTGCATCACCGCTGACCGCTGCTGCGTAAGATAAAATTTATCCTACTATTTTTAGATATCTTTAATTTTTACAAATTACGACTTGACAAAATCTCAGGCTTTTCACAATCCAAGCAGAAACTAGAAGAAATTAACAAAAAATAATAAAAACATAAAGAGGACAAGTGGCAACAGGTGACTGAACAACAAGACTGTTAAAAGGCAGACAGCTAGAGTATATATTAAAAATCAGAGAGACATTTAGATTGATCAGCTCATTATCGGTGACGGCATAGAAGCGTCCCCTATTGATTGTATGACAGACAAGCTAGGTGTATACAGTATTATACACAAGACTTATTCAATCAAACATATACCCTCGGTGGTCATGCTCTCAATGTAGATGTGCGGAGAGGCCGGTGGAGCCGCGCATGTGACCGGTATCGTGTTGGACATGTGACTCTCGCACAGGCTGAATATGGAATTGCCTTCCGGTGCTTTCTGGCCAGCAATTGATTTCACATAGACATCATACGAAACTCCTGGCTTGAGGTTAGTAAGGTAGTATTGATAGCTGTAAGCATTTAATCTTTGTTTAGTATTAGTAGTAGCTAACTACACATAGTATGTCTATGTTTAGTAATAAGAGCTACTAGTGACATGCATCTACAGTTAGTAGTATTGGCTAGCTAATAACATGGATTACTCGTTTAGTAATAACAGCTAGTAATCTTGACCTCCCAGTTAGTACTTTATCAGTACCTAATTTTACAATAAAATATCCATTTGTCTTGTTTCTTTATCCAGGACGCTCAGTCTGATTCAGACCAATATTTGTGGATAAATTGTGCAGAAAAATGCTCTTGTGGAGTGAAGGTAAAATTTAGCTGAGTCATCCAGCGATTTCATAGCTATTTGGTTCACATCAATCGCACACTAGCATATGCTTGCATAGCAGGGTGCAGCACCTTGCATGCCATACATACGACGTTGGTCTGAATCAGGCATAATGTTGATAGTTGTACACACATGACTGTATGATATCCATGTATAAGCGCAGACATAGATACAACAAATTACAAAATAGACTTAAGGAGCGGCTTGTTTCTTACCCATTACTGTCAGACGCTTGAGTTGCCTTCACCTCTCCATGCCAAACACCATCGACATACACGGAATAGTATGTAATGTTGGCAGCGCTGTCTGATGAACCAATAGCAGTTTGTTTAGGAGCATCCCATGCTAACACAACTACTCCCTTTTTATAGCTAGGCTGGTTGACAACAAGAGGTGGCTTTGGAATACTGGGACACGTCACGAACAGTGTGTTGGATGGTCTGCTATCACCAACAGGGTGTTGGGTTATTGCAATAACTTGTACCTAAAATTATTATATTGTTTTATCGGCAATAATTTCATTTCAAACAGAAATTTTTTCCAAATTATGGCATACAAGAAACACAAAACAAAAAAGGACAGCAGCTAGCCGATAAATGCATAAAAATTGTTTGACATTTAGCGTTGAAACGAAATTTCTCTGCTAAGAGAACAGATATTAGGTGGAAGATTGTTAAAGCGGCTAGCAATGATATTTAAAAAGAATATCTGTCTGGTTGACAAGGAAATGAAAGCACCGGCTGGATCTCAGGTAGCTGAAGTGTGCTTATGCGCCATATTAGCGATATTACATGTCGAATCACAGAGGTACATACCTGGACAGTCTGGCCTGGCACAAGATTGTCTATTGTAGTCTGTGTGCAGCTAGGCGGGAGAGGATTTGAGGCGGGCTGACCATTTATTGTAAAATCTGAAGAGCCGTTAAGTAGAACTTTGTATCCTGCCACAGGAATAGAGTTCTCTTTTGCGACTGTCCATTCTATAGTGACTTGGTTGAGTAATTCAGTCTTTACAGCTTTGACTACGGGTGGCTGCGGCGCTCCGACTGTAGTGTAGTCAAACTCTATAGATTTAGACTGAGTATCTCTTGGGTAGTTTGATGTTCTCACTCTCCAGTTTGCAGCGACGTATATTCTACAAATCCAAATAAACTACTAGTATATGTATTTGTTCATAACTAAGGCATGGGATATAGATGAGTTTGAGGCAGATATCAAGAATTAGTATAGAATGTTCTAGAATAGCATGTATGACACATAGTATGGCCAGAGTCACATAGTATGGCCTACTCTGGTATATATTCACCTGTAAGTGGCTCCATTAGCAAGACCATAAATGAGACAGCTGTTTTCATTGGTCACTGTCCAGACATGCTGCAGCAAGTTTATTTTCTCCCCATCACGGTTTACAATGCACTCAAAGCTACGAAACAAACACATAGAGAATTCTTCTTCAACCAAGCAAGTAGCAAAATTGAAAAAAACGTTTTTAATTTCAATGTTTCAAATAACAGCGTGTATTGACCACTTTTGATCAATAGCAGCCCTCAAGCCAAATCAGCATTGCAACTAATTTAAAGCATCTCCTTTACCAGTCAGCCAAAAGATATAGGCCTATATTTCAAAATATACATATTATATGTATATATTTTGATATATATTTATACATATATCAAATTTATATATGATACATATTTGATATTTATTTATATATATTAAATTTATATATATATTTATGTATAAATATATGGATATATGAATATATAAATATATGCATATAAATTTATATACATAAAATACATATTTCAAGAGAATCTTATAACGGTGAGTACAGACTTTGCACAAAAGGTAAATTAGTAATATTTTAAAGCTAGCAGACTACCATAGATCATTCATAAGGAGATTGATGGCTGATAAAGTAACTTACCTGATATTGCTGTTGACAGCAGTAGTAAAAGCCTTTCCAATCACATTGACAGCAAATGAAGTCAGTTCATACGCTGTGTCGGGAAACTCGGACAACTCCCAGTTAACGACTTCTCCTCCGCCTTGTATGTGCTCTATATGCACAACTGGTACGGGTAGCTTGTAGGTTTCTGGTGGCTGAGAAAAAAAAAGTTTTATTAGAACTAGAAATTAGCGTCTCAAAAAACAAGTCATTATGCTTCTCTGAACAAGTGCCACAACTCCAAAAGTGACTGTAATATTCAATCTAACTTATTTACTTGCAAATGCTTTCTTCAAAATATCAGTTAGTGTTTTTATAGGCTATAGTAAATATTCATGTGCAAATGATTATACAACTTGGCATATTATTATAACTTTAAGGCTGTGAGCTTTCTGACAGGCAGTAGCAGCAAGTCATTGTTGATTAGCTGTACATAATGGCGGCTACAGGAATCTCCGAGATTCATGCATATATACTATGTCTATTATATTTATATCTGTAAATCTCAGTGTGAGTTTGTTTGTCTTTTGTTTTATGTCATCCGTGTGTCCAGTTATAGCAATTAAAATCTAGCAATAAAAAACCGCATGACATCATGTCATTACGCGTTTAACCTCTTGGCTTAGTTGTCCTCAGCATTCTTAACTAATTCTATCCTTATCACGATTGCAGGTTACAAGCTAAATAGGTATTTTTATTACTAATTAATAGTACCTTTTGCATTTTTTAAAGTTTTTTAAAAACTACCTCAAAATCCATTCCCTTTTTTTTATTTGTAATTTTCAAATGTGCCGTTTCACGAATTCAATTTTCAGTTCTTCCTTAGGCCAATCGCTAGAAATTATAAAAACTAAAAACTTTCCACATGTACATTCTCGAGTAGGAATTTCTTCTACATTCTTTCTCCGTTTGATCTGTTGAATGTACTTTTGCGCACTCCATAGTTATACCTTTGTACCAGTATCGAGAGAGACCAACATCGTTTAGCAACATAGTTTTAATAGATAGCTTCTGCGGCAACAATCGCCTTTTTTACACACACTTCTATGTACTCTTTGTTATTATTAATTCAACATATTTGTGATTTTTATTTCGTTTTCTCAGTTTGCATTAATTATATCAATATCAATTCATTTTTCATTGTAATCATAGCAAAACAGACCCTATCTTGCCATTCCCTGCTAATTATTGCACATTTAAATACCTTTACTGCTGTATTATTTTTTCTTTTAGTCTATTTGAACTGCACAAAACACTTTTATCAGAATATGAAATTTAAAAGTTAGAATGGTAAATGTTGCATATGTTAAATAAAAATAAATTTGTGTGCAAAGATTATTTTATCACCATCCAGGAAATGCCCGGCATTCATCTAGTATATATATATAATATATGAAATATATATATATACAATGTGTGTACCAAAAGCGCTAAACTGTATGAATACTCCGCTACAATTTACCGCGACGAAAGGAGATTTGCGGGTCGTCAAAATAGGTTCAGGTGAAAGAACTTCCTCTCTTTCTTCTGGAGGAGCGTGTACCGACACAACAACAGGTCTGTTACTCTGTAATAAAAACGGGTATTGCAAGTCTTTTAATCCCTTTACTATTCTTTAATATGCTAAAGAATGAGACGCGTAACATAAGTATAAAAATATACTATCTTTATCTTTATACTTTACTATAATAACCAGAACGATTCTAAGAATGAAACTGATAACATTCATGTTAGATCAAAATGTTCTTGTATAAAGGAGGCTTTAGGAGAGGAAAACCATTGTAAAGCTTGAAGCTTACATCCTTTTAGTAAACAGTAACGGTTTGCACAGTTTTATAGTGCAACTGGTAATAATAAACTAGATCACATATAGTATTCTCAAGGAAAACTTGAGCAGGAGTTAATACCTCTGGCTTGGCTATTATCCTTGAGGTAGACGGTGGAGGAGCAGGGGGAGCATGACACACCACTACCGAGGGGTCTGGTGACCTCACTACCTCTTTATCTACTGGAAACCTCTGAACATCCTTACAAAACATTGAAGGAAAGATGCAATGGAAAGGGTCACAGTTCCAAGGAATAAATCACACAGTGTTACCTGATACTGCAAGAGTTGTCACACCACTGAGGTATAGGTTGTGTTAAAAGGTATTCTTGTCAAATTAGACAGGTTTTAACATATTTTGAAGCAATACCTTAGAGGCAGGGATATTAGGTGAATGGGAGGGCAGAGCAATCACACGTTTCTCTTCCTGCCTCACAGTAGCGTAGTCTTCTGTTCGCTGATTAACAGCCAGACTTGTCTATGTAAATGGCATACGTAGACTTAACTGATAGATTATAGATTAAAATTATTGCACTTTTCACATAGATCTCTATAAAAGCTTCACATGTCTATTATTGAGGCTGTATCAAGTGGATGTATGGAATACAGTATGTCCTCTCAAGGAATGGACAGACTGTGTTACCCAAACTAAATTTCATTGCAATATTCATATATGAACTTCGATCAACACAGTTTAGAGCAGCAGCAAAAGAACAAGCAATAGACATAAGGAGGAATTAACAGGTACCTGAGAAGTAGGGAGATCACGCGAAGGAGAGGGAGGAGCTTGGTGTACAATAATTTGTTTTTCGCTTGGCTTCATCATTTTTGGTTGTTGGTGTGATAGATCAACAACTGGAATTTGCTTTTGCTACACAAACAGTAAGGAGGTGGTGTACAAAAAGTGTGACTATACACAGCATATACAAAAAATGTAACAAGTTATAAAAACCAAAAATGCTTTTTGCTTCTTCTTGTTTGTTTTGCTTTTTCTTTCAGCTTTTTAGGAATGTTAGCAACACACAAACAAACAACACATAAACTATTGGATGAATAAGCAATCAAAATTACCTCAGCGGCACGAGCGTCTCGCACTGGAGAGGAAGGAGTGTAGTACCTAACTGCTTCTCCAGTCGCCTGCCCCCTTTCGCCTAAAAATGAATAGAATATAGTAATTGTTTTGCGGAATTTTTTCGCTACAAAACACTGTGATTCTGCAATGACTGCAGCGTTTATAACCATAGTGATATTCTCTGTAAGATGAAAAATGATCCTACCTTTAGATAATGTTAGAATACAGAAACAAGCACTTTCTCTGCCAAGACTCTAACACAAAAGCACATGACTCGGAGCAAAATCAAATGATAAAATGGTGCTCTGTTTATAATTGATCAACTACAAACCATTTAACAAGCAGATGTGATGCGAAACATTCAAGTAAAGGTCGAGCCACGCATTAACTGACAACAAGCGTGCTGCTGATAGTGAAACAATGATTGGTGTGGAAAGACTAATGCGGAGTTGTTCATTCCTTCACAAGCAAATAAGCAAAAACAAAATGAGTGAACACTGGCTATCGTGATGCGTGCGTCTGCTACGGTTAGTAAGCCTGCCAGGTCTACTCACTTTTGAGATTGCTTTGGAGCTCATAATTGTCTAACACAAAAAAAACAAGATGGAGTTAGGAATGCATTCAGCATCAGTATGATTATCCTTTATTTGAGAGAATAACAATAACGATAAAAATAGTAAAATAATAAAGATCTTTACAATTCATCGGGTAAAATGCTATTATATTATTGTAACAAAACCAGAATATCAATTAAAGTAGCGAGTCATGCAAAAAGAAAGAAAACTTATAATTAGTTATTCCAGTGTATAGGTGTATTTACCTATGACAACCGACTCTCTTTCAGCTGAAACTGTATAATGCCCTTGGCTGGTAGCGGGTTCTGTATAGGGGTTCTGTGAATTTTGAAAGTAGGCTCCAGAAGTCTGTGGAGCTCGGGAGGGAGACGAATGTCCTTGACTCTGTTGATTGTGGATATAGGAGGCTTGCATTCTTGTCTTTTTAGTATAAGAAGCCACGGAAGCCGGCTGAAGAGGTTGATCGTTAGAGTCGTAGTGCTGGTAGCTAGGAGGGTCGATAACCGAATGATTAGATGAATGAGGGCCAGAAGGTTGGGCATAAAAAGAATGGCGATTAGGGGCCTGACCTACTATCACTGCAGACCTTGTATTTGCAGTGCTCTCTCCACCCTCCAAGCTGTTCTCCAAACTCTCTTCCGGAACATCAGGTAAGGTACCTTGATGGCTCTCTTCTTGGTTTAGTGTTAGCTTTTGGTTTTTTGAACTGTGTGGACAGCCATAACTAGAATTAATTCTTTGCGGAATTGCTAGTCCTCTACTACGAGCTTCACGTTTCTCTCTTTCGCAGTACGGACAGTTACCCGAGACATCGCGTGTGTTCTTGCTTTTTCTACGCATTTGTTCTTCCTCGAGACAGTAAGGACATTTTCCTGTCACACTTTTACTGTCCATGTTTTCCCTTAAACAGTAAGGGCAAGTTGGCACATTGTTTGGCTGTAACCGTTGGGGTTGTTGGCCGATAAGAGCAGCGCGTTGTGGGCTGACAACTCGCTGCCTCTTTGGTTGATGAGAAGAAATGACGGCGGCAGTGAACCCATTTGAGCTAAAGTTTGAATTTTTAATGTTTGAAGATGGAAGGTTGGCCGATTGAACGGTGGAAGGTGATAGGGAGCTTGATGTGGCCTGAGAGCTCGATCGATTTGAGCTCCTCATTGACGGTGGCGCCGGTATAGTCTTGACAACCCGAGCTTGACCAGCGATGACAACAGAATTTGAGTCTTTAGAAGTAGACTCCTCTTCAAGGCTTGTCTCACTTGAATAATCTTCGCTGCTTGTTTCTGCAGGTCTCAAACGAACACCAGTCTTGACAGCGCCAATGGCTTCTACAGGTTGAAATGCTCCGGTGGTTGTTGCTGTCCCATGAGCAGCAATGAAAGCAGCTGACTTTGAGTGAGAACTGTCTAACTTACGCGCTCCTGTCTTCCCAGCAACGATAGATTCTGGGCTACCTATTACACCGGGTCCACCGTTAACACCAGCTGTTGCATTTTTGTAGACATCTGAACTGGCGCTGTTTGGCCCCTTTACACCGGGAATATCTACACCTTGTTGCACGACTGATGTTAAACCTCTCATAATAGAGAGGTTCTCATTTAAGCCAAAGTCTGCATGATACACAATAGGATACAATATCTCTGGAACAGGAAGTGACAAATCACGTTTAGATGGTTTGTTAGATTTGAAAGACCTATTGCGAATATTATTGGAAACGGGCTCAGAAGGAGGGGTGGGTTGGAAATGTTTGAAAACAGCTCTAAGTCTACCTTTAGATCGAGGAGTTGTGCTGTCTTCTGCCTCGGTTTCAGTTTCCGAGCCAACCTCAGTTTCTGCTTCCGATGTATCTGAGGCTAAAAAACATTCAAGAAAGAGTGAAATAGTCCATTTAATGCACACTTATAAAGTACATGCACAGGAGTGATGCAGTACTTATGCTATAAGAATAAATTACAATGTCTCATTATACCTTACGCCACCTGATAGTCCAGTCTAGGAAAGCTCTGTCTCATCTGCCAGTCAAAACAGCAAGGAGCACGAGTAGTAATGAAATAAGTATAGTGTTGGTTTATGCTAGTGGTAATGAGTTGAATATTTTTCTTCATCAAAAAAGGTATATCTTTTAACGGTGATAACATTTTATTACGAATTTGGATATATATTATATGAATTAAGCAAAAGAAAATATACTATCATCAGAGAATTCAGCAAGGAGTGGGTGATCTCTGTATCTATATATATAAATCTCAGTGTTCATGTTTGTTGTACACTCTATGTCCAGTTATAGTCATTAAAATCTAGCAATGAAAAGTCCTTATCGCAGAGGATTTGATCTCGGATCCTCCGATTCACAAGGTGATACGCTAACCCATTAAGCTACACGGGATACAATAGATTCATTGAGCAGATAGTCATTATCTGGGTTAAAATACGCATAGCGACTCTGTGTTACGCGTAACATCACCAAAGCTTGCTCTCACGGCTCTTATAAGTAAGTTTAGCAATACGTACCGTATACTAACTTACTCAAATTAGCTAATGGCGGCTACATTAACTGCCACTGTTTATAAGCTGCTTTTAATACTTGTGCAACGCCGGGAATTCGGCTAGTATTATATACTAAGTAACCTGGCAGTCCAGTGAGCCGATAAACATAGAGAAAAAGCATTTGCATTATCATTCCGAAGGTGGCCGATTCGCACATGTGTTGGAGCGACGGGCTATCAAACTGAATGTTACGATTTTGAGTCCCGTATCATACAATCGTTTATTTTAACCCCCAACCTTTGCTTCGGACAAATGGACAGACATGGCTCTTATTATAGTAAAAATATATCATGTCGGAAAAGCAACTTTTCTTTTATGTTGTAAATTGTTGCCTACCTG
Source organism: Watersipora subatra (assembly GCF_963576615.1). Taxonomy (NCBI): domain Eukaryota; kingdom Metazoa; phylum Bryozoa; class Gymnolaemata; order Cheilostomatida; family Watersiporidae; genus Watersipora; species Watersipora subatra. Next base: position 65,123,716 of record NC_088710.1, read on the forward strand.
ACATCTCTTAAATTTTAATCCGTCTCTCTTTCATTTTTCTTTTGTCATATAAACATCTTAAATGGTATCTGCCAGAGTTGTAATGTTTATACTTACCAGCAGTGGAAACGTCTGTGTCACCGTCTCGCACTTCTAAGTACTCCCTGTATATGTCAGCATTGGCAGACCTAACCTCTGGAGGTGGCAAAATAATCTCGGAACAGTTGAGTGGGAGAGTAACGGAGAGCTCATTGGACAGCCTGTTGATGATGTTATTAGGTCCTACTGTAGCAACTACCACATTGTATCTCACTCCAGCCTCAGTTGTTATGGCAACACGACACCTCCGCTCGTGTGGCTTGGGTACAACCTGCAAAAATAAGACGTTTATAGCCAAGATGACTTCGCAGGCAAATTGGAAGTAAACTGGCAAATTAATATATATTTTAAAAACATGTTTTGGAGAGAATTTAGCTGTAAACTGAGGAAAGTATAACGCATGGAGCATAGAAAATTTAAAAAGGCAGTCTTGTTATTTACCATGCTGCCACATTCGACATCATTCAGGTAGACAAGGTAGCCTTTAACAGGCTGAGAATTTGTGGAGATATTTCTCCAAACCAACACTAGCTCATCAACCTGGTTTGATCTTTCCACAGATATCAGCGGTCCACCTTTTCTTGTCTTGAAAAAGAATGACAGAAAACGTTAGCAAAGTGCAATTAAATGTTAAAACCTGATATACAATCTAAAATACATTACGTGTATCAATCACATTTCTATAATCAGACCTTGTAGAAAATAAAGCTCGGAACTAAAACTAGCTGTACTAAATTAAAACTACTAACAGTGTCCTAACTACAAGCCATATTGCACTGTAAACATACCTTGTCAGTCTTAACTACAAGCCATATTGCACTGTAAACATACCCTGTCAGTCTTAACTACAAGCCATATTACACTGTAAACATACTCTGTTAGTCCTAACTACAAGCCATATTACACTGTAAACATACCCTGCTAGTTCTAACTACAAGCCATATTTCACTGTAAACATACCCTGTCAGGACAAAGGAGTGTGACTATGTTCGACCTGTGAGGAACCAAGGATGCATCCTCTGGCATGCACTCGAGAAGTATCTCATAGGTGTGTCCACCAGCCAAGCCTGAGACATTGAGGGCTGAGTGTGTCGGGGGAAAGGATGTACAATAGAGAACTCCATTAATGTACAGCTACAATAGCAAAATGATAACTGTTTAGCATGGCCGCCACAAAGCAACAACGATGATCGAAAACCATGGACATCAGCAATAGCAAAGCAACGACTATAGCCTATGTACAGTTACAATAGCAAATCTACAACTGATGGTCATGTCCAGCTACAATAGCAAATCGATAAATGATGGTCATGCACAGCTACTATATTAAATTGATAACTGATGGTCATGTACAGCTACAATAGCAAACCGATAATCGATGGTTATGTACAGTTACAATAGCAAATAAATAACTGATCATCATGTACAGCTACAATAGGAAACCAATAACTGATAGTCACGTACAGTTACAATAGCAAACTGACAACTGATGATCATGTACACCTACAATAACCAATCGATAACTGACAGTATTATGCAGCTACAATAGTAAATCGATAGCTGATGGTATTGTACAGCTATGCTACCAACTTTAGTTTTTTGCCAGGTGTAACAACTATTCAGGTTAACCATCGAGACTATAAACAGACATTAGACCTCCTAAAGACAACATGAAATATTAACACTAGAGCACTGGAGTGATAAACTCCATAACGACAAACATTAGATGAAAAGGCTTGGAAGTAGACTAAATGACAAAGCATGGTCTAAGCATTGGTCAGCAAACAACTGTAAACATCCCAGAGGACAGCAGCAATACATGCAGAATTGAATTATTTTGTATTTTTCCTTAGAAATTATTTGAAAAAACAATTTTTTTGCAACATAAAACTGAAACAACTTAAATATATACATTTAAAGACCTTTAAAAACTTTCAGTAGCTAAAAATAAAAACACTGTTATGATCCACCAGTTTGCCGCATCGTTGCGTAGTACTTCCTTCCAGGGTTGATATAGAGGAGGTAACTCTTAGTAATGAACATTGTTATTATGGAGTTTTCTTATCGTGATACAGTATAGCAGCTATTATTTCTTTTGTGGACTAAGTGAGAGCAGCAGAGCAGCATTGCTAAAATAAGATATATATTATTACGCCAGCCACTTGGATCTAAGAACCTCACCTTGTATCCTTTGACTATATCCATACAAGCCTCTGGCAGCTCGTCCCAGAAAATCATTATTTCTCCATCCTGTTCTCCCATGTGACCCTCTATGTATGGGACACAACGAGCCCAGAGTTTTCGCTCATCCTGCATCAGTATAACCACAGACAAATGATATTTTCGTTACCAACCGGGTACACTTTGCATACACAAAGTGCATAAGTTTACCATAAAGGCTAGAGTTTAAACGCATACTCAACAAACGCATATTGTATGAGTTCAACTCGTTACTCATTTGCAAAAAATGCAAACAAAATCTAAAATATATAGTTCTTCCTTTACCAGTTCTCTGGGGGTGCTAGTAACTGATTCTTCTTCCGTTGTCGTGAAGTCATTTGGATCATTGACCGCAAACCGGTGAGATGTGAACACGTCACTGTCTACCATCTCATCATGCACTGCACAGGCTCTGATAAACGTGAGACCCTCATTTTTCAAGACCACGCCAGTTTCAGGGTTGTAAACCTGAAAAATAACAATGTGTTTATATGAAGCGTACTCAGTAATTTCTCTAGCTTCGGGTAAGCAAGGAATTTTCCATAGGTTCTACGCTGATGCTGAGAGACATAGAATCACCTGATCAAAACTGCAGTAATAAGGTCGTAGCTCAGAGACTGCTTAGAATGATTAGCACACTTGTCTGTTTCATTACATGATGCTGTACCACAGAGACCTGAGGCTACAGGGTGCTATTCGTAACACTCTTCTTACACACAAGTTTTAACTAACGAACAATACATATATTTGTTTTAATTCTCTGAGTATATCCGCTACTTTATTCTGAACGTATCAAGAGTGACATTCTTTGTATTTTAAAACAGTTGGAAGTTTTCGCAATAAATTATGCTAAAATCAAGAAAATCAATTAAAAACCTAGATTGATAAAGCAATGCTCTCTTGCTATGTGAGGAGGAGACACGGTTTGCTAATGAGATATTTAGGAAATTCATTAGCTAAACTTACTGCTGATGAGTGTAAATTAGCTGTATTACTGGTTGATCCTAGGCTCTGACAGGAATTCTGACACCGGTCAAAGCGTTTAAAAATGATAGAAAATCGTTTGAAGACCAAAGTTGATGAAATTCAGAAAAAAGTCTTTCTTATTCGAGATGTCATGCCTAGGCAGTGAATATTGTTGCTGCTCACTAAATTAGACTGTTTCTGTTAACTCTTTGATTTTAGCCTAAGTTTAGCGTGATTCGATTTGTCTAAGCCTCCGCAATCCCATTGCATAAATATATTCTCTACTATTGTCTTACAAAAATTTCTGCTCAGTCATGATTACATAAATTTGAAAATTTATAATTTTCATTTAACCTGTTACCGTATTGAAACTCAAAGATGAGTCAGTCATTTTGATTAAAAGCAGCTATGGACGACTCCAGTCTTACAGCCGATGCATAGTAACAAATCGATAGATGGGGTAGAACTACCTGAGACGATCTGTGCCAAGGATACGGAGCAGAGCCATCAATAGTGTAGTATATGGTGGCGTCTCTGGTGGCGCACTTTAACTCCACCTGGTGATTCAATTCAACGCTACCTCCCAGCAGTTCAGTGTAGTCTATGTAGGGTGTTTCAGCCTTCTTACCTGTTGAAGGAAAAAACTTTAATTTAATTATAAATCGCGCTAGGTCATGTGTATTGTTGACCTCAGCCGTGACTGATGAATCACTCACCAGTTACTAGTTAGGTGAATGTTAGCTTTAATAACTTCATCAAACTTCAGCTAAACCAGAACTAGTCTGTTACCAAGGTCATCATTATCCTCACTACTCCGAGTATAAGCAGTAGTTTTTACTATCATCACTATCATTATTATTACTATTACTGTTACTTTGTATATCACTACAATTATGGTAGACTCGGAGGGCTAATATTACCATTAATTTCCTATCGTGCGCTGGTTTTTGGTCAGCAAGTTAAACCTAGAAAAGTGGTAGACTAGTACACAGGCTTGTCCGCTGTGTGAAGCCAGCTAAATACTTCTGCACAGTCAGAAGAAGCACCAATTTTTTATATTATTATCATTATTAATAAAATTTCACAGCATGATGTGGAGTCAGGCTGCCAGAAAGTTTTTAGATCTAAATCAAGAACAAAAAACCTGAGATATATAAAACCTTTCGAGTACTCTCACTGATTATCAACATTGTTATGAGAAGTTTTTTAACACAGCGTTAACACTAGTAGAAAATTGTAGCTCTAACCTTTTCAGAGATAGCTTTGAGTGTACCTAGCAATATATCACCTTTAGTCTAGCATTCCAATGTTGCCTGATTGTAATTGTCATTAAAAAATTTCCTATCTTCATTTCTATTTCTGTTAGAAATAGCATCTGTTATTGTTAATAGTACTGCTATATCTATTCTTGTTGTTATGTTTATTGCAATTACTATTATGGATCACATCATCATTATTTCTATAATGACCCTTATTACCTGCATTAATGATAGCATTTGTAAAGCATACCAGCGGTGAGTAGAATAATTTGAACACAACAACGAGCACAAGAGAAAAGTTTACTAACACATCCAAACATTTTACAGGTCTCAGTTGAGGTGGTTAGACACATTTGCAATCAGCACTTCTATGATTGGTTAAGCATTAACAGCGAGATTTAACAATTTTTTACATAGCACTAGCTCTACACGGTAAGCATTTGAACAATAAGACCTCAAGCGTTGTAATGACAGACCTGTTCTCCTGAGTATTTCGCCGTTTGCTAATAACAAACATTGTCAAAATAACAGTAGTAAAAACCTACAATACAATCATAGATAAATGTTCAGAATTCATACAAAAGCCGCCCTAAAATTTTCATAATTCTTTACACACCTGACCTTTAGGGCTCAATAATCCCAATATACAGTAATCAACTTACAGTAAATATAATTAAGTTGTATATCATTTTAATCTTAAAATGTATTCTTTTCGTGATGGTGTTTTATTGTTTGCAAGTTAAAAATTTAATCTTCCTAATTACACGCTACTCTGACTCACTGAGATCTGTTCTGTATTAATGAAACATTAGCAAAAGTTAATTGATGTCAATTCTTTTTTAAAATCGTTGTGCTAAAATCTTTTAATTTTTCTAAAATGTTTGATGTTTCTATTTTTATAGCAGTATATAGAAAGCTATTGTTGACATTTTAAGCATTTATTTATCAAAAAAACATTTAGTGAAAAGTATTTACATTCAGCGCTGCTTAGCAACATAACAGACAGATTATTGCTTTATAAAAACTAGCAAATAAGTAAAACAGATGGAGGAGATTCTGAGCAATAAAATGATACTAAGTTTTTATATTCTTGTCCTTTTTTAAGAGAAATTAATCTGGTTATATATCTTTTAGAAATACTAAACTATAGTAGGTGGCTCCATATTTTTGCACATGAATGCGCCCATAACAACTATCTTTAGTGTTACGAATTATTTTTCGAGTATTTGTTCATTACATAACAAAAAAATAAAAAGAGAGTGTTCTGTTTAAAGGCCAGCATAATGAGAGACATACCAGGTATTATGACGTTGATTGATCCTGCATAGCCGGGAGCCCCTAACGATGCTACACAGAAATGTCCGAGCTCATCAAAGGTGTACATGTAAGAGCTACTCTTTACCGGCTTGCCGCTGTTGAAAGATCTTTTTCCTTCGACGACACTCAAAGGAATCTTCAGAAATATCAAATCAGTTTGTTATTAAGTAGAAAGCAATATTACAAAAAATCTTTGCTCGATGAGTACTTTCATTAGCTGCGACTAATTGGAACAACAGAGTTGGTGTAAAGCGTTTGCGTATGTGCAGTATAAACTGATAAACAGGCAAGCTAGTTGTAAGTTTACCTCTTCGTTGGGGTAACAAAACCCTTCACTGCTCTTGCTCTGCAGCGGAACAAAAGCGTGATTTACCAGTAAAAACAATTATTGGAAGAGAAAAACCACAAAACTTGTTTAAACGAAAACTTAATCTGTCCTGTTGGTATTTTTTATTTTCTACCTGATACCACTCCATATGAATTACTCGCAGAATTTATAATTTACAGGACGAGCAAAGCATACAAACTACTTTATTTCTATGAGAACACAATATGAGAGGACTTATTGCCACATAGAAATAACAACTCCTGATTACTGCTGATGCTAACCATTGCTACACCGAGATAGATTTAAGATTTATTTGCTCTGCTCCCAGAGCACATTAAATTAGCATTAATCAAATACAATCTTCTACCATGTTTGCTGAACTAATGATGCTTTGCGCAAAAAGTAGCTTATGAGTTGTCTGCCCACAACATGCCATTCTAATGCACCCTTATTGCCAATCTTTTGAAGAGAGGGAAAGAAATTCATACCTCATTATCTGGCGAATTGACATGTATGATGTTGTGAGCTTGATTTTCCTCTTGCTGCCAGGTCCACACTACCGTGTCCCCCTTTTTCACAGTAATGTTTCTTGGATGAAAGCCTGCAGAGTCCAGCCTCACGCAATGGCCTTCTACAAGATAGTTATAAGGGTTAGCCAATTATTTAATATGTAAACAGATAAACTGGAAAGCAGGTAATCCAGCAACTAATCAGGGAATTAATGACAGGTTAGTAGATAAACTATTAGACTACTAGTACCAACTTTAGCACAACCACTAGTATACAGCTAGTACCTTCGAAAACTGATGTGCTTGTATACTTATTACTACAAAAGCAGCAGAGGGATTTGTGCTTAAAAAGCATATATGCAGACAGTTCATTTGTTAGTGATACCTTCGTTAGGAGTTAAACCATGCAATACATGGTTGACACAAGGACAGGTGTTGTTAACAACGAGTTATCAAAAATAACAAGCAGAAAGGTTTACAGTTTAGGGGTCAGAACACGACAGAACACGAAAGATTAAGGTGACACCTTTACGCTAAAATGGTAATGTACCTGAGTGTGGCCCTGTAATACCTGCAATAGTAAAATTGTGAATGTTGGCCAAAACATCACAATACTATCACTAAGAAATCTAGGTAAAAAAGACTAATGAATAACTGATATAGAACCATAAAGAGGCATAAGGTCAAGGCCATCAGAATGTTCCACTGCGCCCGCTTTAACAAACCTACCTTTCTGCTCATCAACAATGACAGTGCTGATTTGCAAGTCTTCAGGTTCAATGGAGGAAGATGAGCCACGTCGCTGGAGGTCTATCATTGATGGACTTGTGAAATGAAACATGCCATAATCTGGGAAGGCACGATTCATTATCAGCCTACAAAGAATAAAATAGAACTCATCGGAAAGCAGCTGCTTTTAGACCCGCCTTTAGAATTCAGGACGAAAGCACTACACAGCAAAACACTTCGGTTGTTAAGCAAATAAAAGCGATGATACTACCTTGGAGATAGGTATCTTGAATGCACTGGGTTGACAACTTGTGACAGGTTATATACTTCTGTCACATCATGCCGTTTCTCTTGGCTGAACTGCCAGTACACAACGTCGTTCTCGAGTATAGAAAGTGGGTCAGGTCGGATGCTGTTTCGAACATTAATCGCATGTAGTTTTGGCTGATTGGCTACTATGACAGCTCCAAACAGTCTCGGCAGAGATTCGCTGCAATAACAAAATCACTCTCTTAAATTAACATAAATATATCCTACATAAATGATGGCTTCATATTCTGCGAGGTGTTTGCAACATTTAAATAAAACAGTCATTTTACTTTAACTTGTTTAAGTCAATCAAAGAGGTTTAGGTGTTAATCAAAGAGCACTAAGATTTCTTGAAATAGAAAATCAGGCTTGACATACCTCACAAAGTAGTAGACGCCGGGAGTGTGGAACTGATGGACAAACGCCGAGGGGGCGCTGCGTGGAGCGCCGCTGCTAAAACCATTGCTGACACGTTCACCCTCATACGAGACCTGCTGAATGTTATGCTGCCCACCATCAGAACTTTGCCAGATAAACCACACTCTGCTGCCTGGGCCAATGGTAATGGACCGCGGAGAAAACCCACTTTCATCCACTTTGATGGTGCAGTTCTGAAAAGACCAGCTACCTATGATTATCTTTTATATAATAAGAGAGTAAAAACATTTCTAGTCCTGGATAGAAAAGCTCTTAATTCAACTCATGTTTCAGCAGTATAGAAAGTTCATGAACAATGACTAGTTACTGTTACTAGTTACTAGTAGCCTGTCTTGACAAGCGATCGTTTTTGCGTAGTTGTCCCCCCCCCCGTCGAGCGGCGAGCAACAACAGCTTGTCACAAGACGTACTGCACCTGATGCATCAGCTGCACTTATAAGGAGTTGTTCTCTTCTGTCTACGCGGCTCAGCTGCGATGTTATTCCTGTCGCTCCATTGATAATCATAACGGATTTCACGCAAAAATTTATGTAGAAAAATTAAGATAAGAACGTTTAACTGGCGACCCCTCTCTGCAGTAAACTTTATTAGAATTTGAGAACTTAGCCAACAACAGCGACTAAAGATGTCGTTACTTGTGCGCTCAGTCAGTTTTATTTCTATTTTTGTATCAGTCAGTTTTATTTGCTCTTATGGATTTTATTTTGAGTTTATTTTATTCTTAAGTTCTACTAAAGTTTATCACAGAAACTGGTTTTTGGTTAAACGTTGTAATCTTGTTTTTTTTCTACATAAATTTTTGCATGAAATCCGTTATGATTACCAATGGAGCGATCGACATAACATCGCGGCCAAGCCGCGTAGACGGAAGAGAACAACTTCCTATAAGTGCAGCTGATGCATCAGGTGCAGTACGTCTTGTGACAAGCTGTTGTTGCTCGACAGGGGGACAACTACGCAAAAACAACAGCTTGTCAAGACAGGCTACTAGTTACTGTACGATCAACTTTCTAAGTTGAGATAAGAAGCTTGAATATTTACCAAATTCATTGCAGAAATCAGCTTCACAAATTCTCATTGAAAGAATAGCTCTAAATTTTAGTTGAACAATCAACCATATCTCAAGCTGAAATCTCTAACTACAGCAAAGAGATTGACTCACAATATCTCCAGACTCAACAAGGAGACTGGAAGTAGGAAGCTTGTCAACTACTTCAGGTATCTTGTAGTGATAGATACCGATGGAGTGGACGACGGTAGTCTGTATGCCCGCCTTGCAGAACTGCACAATTTGTTGGTTTGTCATCACCTTACAGTTGCCTGCAATGTGCGAACAATAGGCATTAAATAAATGCAGTTAACACTCTCTGTTGCGGAAACAAAGAAAATTGCCTACAAGTTCTTTTCACAACCATGTCCGGCTAAGCGGTGATGGAGACAAGAGGAAGAATTTAGAAAGAAGTACCTGCGCACTGGCTATCCTTGTAACTCTTTGCTGAGGGGCTCAGGCATTGCTCTACCTGCTTTAAAGCGAAAGCTTTCTTCATATTACTTGGTGTCCACTGCCACCATATCCTGTCACCAGCTTTGGCTGATAACAGAGCTGAAAACATAAAAAGCCATTGACTAATCAGTAAAAGGTTACTATGCAAAAGAAATAATTTCAATATCTAGTTTGTGCTGGTTCATAGAGACAGCAAAATACCAGTTTACACAGCAGCCAGTTTCACACAGCATGTGAAATGTTGAAGCGCAAAGCTTAACAAAAAAAAACTAGTTTAAAGAGCTCAGCCAATGAAATGCCAGATCACAAAGCCCAACCAGTGATATGCCAGCTCACAAAGTTCATTCGATGAAAATCCATGTTGTTGTCGTTGAAGAGTTCACGGAGTAGAGACAATGCTAAATATGAAATGCTAACCAGGAGAGTATTGTGTAGGAAGGACATCCACAAAATGCTCTTTTTGTCGAGGTTTAACGATGATAGTGCCTATATATGAGGCAGTGCATGACTGATCTCGATCTGTATAGTAGTAGACTCCTGGTTGGTCGAACTGGTGAGCAACCAATCCGGTAGTTGTCGGTTCATGCCATTTGAAACCATCAGAGACCTTATAATATATACGTATACAAATAACAACCGCTGAGAAAACCCCAAATCTATTTAAGTTGATAATTAGTCTTGTAAAACCTCTAAAATGATGTGTAACTACAAACCAAATCTTAAAGCATAACTTGTACTTATTATTAATTTTGTTTTGGCAATAATATAATATATAAATGTTAAGTTCAGAGAAGCTGAACACTATTAACTGCAGCTAATCAGCATGTAAACTCCAACATTGACAAATACTAGGCCTTACTATTTTAACAAATAGTTTTGCTTCATGTTATACACACCTAAGATTTAGACTGAGGATATGTTTGATGTAAAGTTTTTGGGAATGACTACAGATGTGCTGATACTCTAACCGGAAAAAAATCTAGCCAAAAGTCAGATGCGAATATAGTTTGTTGACGGAACATAACTTACAGGACAATATTCATCAGCGGAAGGTTCGATCTGGTAGATGCAGTGCTCATGGGTTGTCTCCTTCCAACTGAACCAAACTTTATCGTCTTGGTCTATCAACAGCATCATTGGCTCGAATCTCCGGTCTTGGATGATCACTTTATGCTCTCTGAAGTTACGCATTCAATGTTAATTTTATTCAGTCTCAACTATTAATTTTTAAAGACATCCAGAAAGGTGAAATAGTTTTCCCACAAATCAACTCTGATCATCATAATAAGGTGAAAGCCAGATGGCAATAAAATTGATAATTGGAGTAAGAAGACAACTCCGTATGAAAACACTGATATGGGGTGGTCCATTCATGCCTATTTGTTTATTAGCATTATAAATATTTTACCATTTTTTTTAAAATAGTCAGTTATAAAGCAACATTAAATTCCTACATGCTCCAGCAATATGAGAGTGAGAAGACAGTCAAACATGGTTGGTGGTTGGTTTGGTCTAAACCAGTTATAGTGAAATCTAACAACAAACCTGCTAACGCGTTGCACGTGTACCACACAGATTCCACTCTCCGCCACATTCAGTGACTGAGTATGGAAGTAATAGACACCGGGTGACCTGCAGGTAAAAAGATACATAGATGGATAAGGGTTGCCCAACCAGAGAGATACACCAATGAATACAAACTCTGTAGCAAATACATGTGTTCTCACTTGGGTATTGAAGAGACTAACACCAACTATATAATAAAAATCAAATGGCTATTTGCTTGCAAGAGTATTTCTAAAATGAGGTTAGGTCTATGTGTGTGATCAATTCCCTGAAGATCGAGTTTGTCCGATTATCTTAACACCAGCAGAGGCTGTGCATGTTTTTTTGAAGAGAATTATTGTACAAACAATGGCTCTGTTATGTTGGCTGGACATGTCTAAGTTCAGTGGCAACCTCGACGACTGGAGACCTGCCCAGTTACAGAGAGCAATTTATGGGTGGATACCATTTCTGTCACCACCTGTCACTACCTGTCACCACCAGTAGCATTTTTTGGGAATTCAACCCCAACCTGTTGTTTGTAGGTCAAGCCTTCTAGGTCACGATTAGATTTATTTATCAAAGCTGTTTGCCAAAGCGGCTATTGAACTTACCGAAAGTCATGTGTGTAGGAACCATTCACAGTAGGCACCACACTGTAAAACAAAGAGATAAAGATTTGCTATACGCAGTGCTATTGTCTCAAAACTGCTGCAACTGTTTTACTGCTAGTTCTTAGAAAGTAAAATTAGCCAATGACAAAGCATCTACTTATCAGAATAGATTTTATACAAGCTCCTAGCAACTACCAATAGCCAATACTCTCTTTTATTCAAAAACTAGGACTTTCTTTTCAAAAGACTGTATTCAGAATCATTACTAAGTTGGTTGATACTATAGGTCTACTAACACTAATGCAAAGCTTTAATGGAATGAGAATACTCTCAGTTGTTTCTGTGGCCTAATAAGCAAGTGAGAAAATTGATGCAAGCAGAACAATTGTTGAGATATTGGGAAATGTGGTAGTAGAGATAACGGGGAATATAACATAGTAGTACTAGAGGTAGTGGGGAATGTGACTTTTTAGTATCAATGAATTACAGAATGTGACATTTCAGTACCAGAAACATTAAAACATGTGGCATTTTAGTACCAGAGACATTAAAACATGTGACATTACAGAATCAAGGATATCAGAAAATAGGGAATTTCTTTTTGGAAGCATTAAGGTATGTGGCCTTATGATGCTGGAATGCGCTAATATTATATGTGATAGGTAAGATGGCGATGGTGAAGCAGAAATATTAGTTTGCGGGACTTTCCTGAAACATCCACAAGGTACTGCAGACATAATGCTTACCCCTGCTGACTCTTAGCCCGAAATCCACAATGCTGATCACAGTACTCAAGCTGGATGACTGAGTGTGGAATCCTGCATTTTGGCCAAATAAAGTTGAGCCCAGTGCCAACCTCTATAGATATGTTTTTCATCTTGAAGCCCTGGTCAGTGATGACAACATTATAAAATGGACGGGGTATGACCTTGACATTAAGAGCTCCAGCTTTTTTCTTCGTCCCTTCACTACAAAACAAAAAAGAAAATATCTGCCACTATTTTGTTTGATTTGTTACAGCAATTCACGTTTTAACTCTTCTACAATCACCAGCATTCTTTTTATACAAACAAAATCTCCATCAGACATGAATTTTATTTTATTTTTTAAAAATTTTATTTCCAATTTATTTTTTCATCAGACATGAATTCAGAAAGACATCTAGTCAGCTTGATTCTCACTGAATGAATCTAGATCTACGCGTGTCTAGGCCACCTAGCTAACTCCTATTGCACAAAGACACACAGCGGCAGCAACCGGAGTGAAGCTAATATAACTGCACCTCCTACGCCGTTGCATGAAAGATTAGAGAGAGAAAATAAAGGATCTCAAGAGGGGCATTTGACAGCGCTATTGAATGCCTGGATGATTAAACTCGAGTCAACAATACATCAACAGGTTTTGCTGCGTGATTTAAAATCATTGTTGGCGCGTGATGAGAGCGAGGAAGTTACCTGACCAAGGTGTACTGCCCGGTGAGGTTAAACTCAAATCTAAATTCTTGTTTTCGACATTTTGGCCCACTCTGTATTCCTCCTGGTACGACCTCATGAGTCCCGTTGAATGGTATCACCTACAACATGCCAACCTCCTACTAAAATTTAAGTTTTAATCAAAACCAACGAGGGATTAGGCAAGCTTAATGAAGCTGACAACTATGGCCCAACCAGTTGGGTTGGCTAGTTACAAGTTTGATTAAAAAATACAGATCTGGGGAGGTGTATACATAAGCTCAGCCAATGTTTATTGATTTTGGAAGCTTAGGTAGCTATAGCATAGCACGATGCATACGTAATCGATACATAAAGTGCAAGTATACCATAAGCTATGCCATGTCACGACTGCAAGCGACCTGCCGTGTCTAAGGAAGAGTACTAAAACGATCCTTGCTGATCCCACTTGAGAGACAATACAGTGGCAGCAAACAGAAGTTGTAATCGATTCGCTATAGACCTACATTACATAAGCTAGTCAATCAATGTCCATTAATAATGTGGGCTCGAAACAAACACACAAATGCAGGGGAGCTATTGAATACTATAGACTCACATGCCTATAGAGACATCTACAGATCAACCGCTTGATTAGTAACCATCCCTTATCAATGCTAAGATTGAAAGCAGACACTAGAGATGTTCAAGTATTTCCCAGTGAGGGCCGTACTGGGCATGTACCCTCTAGTAGGCTTAACCAACTAGACCACGACTATCAAATATATATGTTACCATTAATAAATTTCATTTGTTCTATTTATTATTAGATTATTATTACATTTACAAACAACTAGCGTCACAGCAGTTGCATGTGGGGTATTAGAGCTACATTTTTGTACATTCCTAGCATCAGCAAGAATGAAATCGACGTGGAAGGCTAATTGTGTGCTTTTGACTTGCAATGTTCTCTAACCTCGGGCACAGAGATGTGAATTAAACTTGTGTATAACAACAAAAATATTAAGGCATGGCACGCAGTACGATATCATATGATATATGGATAGTATACCATACCATAACCTGTCTAAATATTGTTTTCACTACTATGCCAGGCTGTACACAAATTATTGTATCTATACGTAGTATAGTTGAACATTTTAGCAACAGTAGTTAATAAAATATCGACTGCAATGACCATTATGCTTGTCTGTGGTTGAATATTCTTACCAAAAATTTATTTATTCTAACATCTTGGAAGGAAACTAGAAATTTATGTTATAAACATTAGTCTAGAAATATTTCTCAACTTCAAAAACAATTTGCTACATATAGTTTGTATATCACTAAATTCTTTTTTATCTGAGTTGAATTCTGAAAGTTCAAAAAAGTTTCTGCTTTCAGATAATCATTTTTATTTAAATAATTGTTTCCTGATATGGTCTGTTTAAAGTGCCACACCATCAGAATATTCATAGCTGATGATGTGAAGCACCTAAAGCATTGCGTTTCCTTCTTCATTAAATCCTATACTCAAGTTTACCCTAGCTCTCTGACCAATACCGCTTCCCGCCCTATTGGCTAAGATCAAAGTGTAGTGTAATACCTTCATTATATTTAGTACTATTAAATACAGTTAAGGATTGCCTAAACATCTTTATAACTATTTCTTTTATCAGTGCTTCATATTCTGTAAAGGGTTCACTTTTTTAAATGAACATCTAAATTTTGGATTTTATTGGTTAACTGTTGCTTTTCGTTTGTTTATGATTCTTGCATGGCATAATTTGCAACACATTTATGTTTGAAATAAAACTATTGCCAGTTAAGTAATATATAAATAGGTAATTAAGAAATTATTAAATTAAATTAATATTTTTACTAGTTACTAGCTGTAAGATTGTAATGAATGATCGTTGTTGAACCAAATCTAACATGGTATATATCTTCATCATTCCTGACGTACCTGAAAGACTCTGAAACCATCACCACTTTTCTCATTCCATGTGAGCGTTATGTCCTACAATAGTAGCTTTACAATATAATGACTGCTGTCTTCAGATATCATTTACTTCTCTCTTGATGACTAGAAACACATTCACACAGTATTCAGGAAAAACCGATCTTCATATTTTTGTTCAACCCAAAGAATACTTTACTATCAACAGAATGCAGCGTATGGATGTCAAGGACGTTGGTTAGATCTGTAATTCTCAAAAGTAGAAATCAGCTTCTCATTCAAAACTTACTCTTGTGAACTGAGCACATTCTTACAGGCACTTGTTAAATTGAATGCATTGTAACATTAATAAATTCGTCCCATACAATGGAAAGAGGCTTGTTATAAATTTAAGAAAAATTTAGATTTTTGTTGTTACATCTTGTATAACTAACTCATGCAATAATAGTAAGAATAACAGAAAGTAATATAATCGACCGTAAAGAATGTTTCTCTACCTGGCCTTGGTATACAGTTGTGTCCACGATCGAAAATCCGGCGGACTTTAAAGTGATAGTTGGCCCAGGCTCTAAAAATAATTGTTATAGGTACAGTTTATATAAGTGAGTAATTTATTGTTTTACAACATACAACAAAAACGTCTGCCATACCAAAATATCTTTTTGGTGTGACACATTACACCATAACACAGAAAGACAGTTTATTAATGCTTGAAGGAGGTAATAAAACAGTACCTTTCTTTGCCACTCTTTTTTGAATAGTATCAGCAGACATTGCTCAGCTTTTATTGACAGATTGGCATTACGATAGACATTCCCCGCATGTGTTCACTCTACAATAATGACTCGAATCTCTTATCAATGAGATAAGCAAGCTGAAAAATACAAACTAAAGATAAAATTAAACCAATTAATCGTGATATCAGTACGTTTTATAGCCAATGGCAGTCACGATGTAGATATCATATAATTATAGCCAGCTTTGCAATACTTGTTAAAGATAATGTGTTGCGGGTTGTTCAACTTTGCACTAAGTTTCTGTTATAATATTGTGTCTATTACAAACAGTTGGCAAGAATTATATGTGCCAAAACGTTTAACTTTAACAACTAAGCAATTGAAACAGCCCTTAATTTTTAGGAATTTCAAAGTAACAAAAATTAGAAAATATCTTACTATGGCACTGTCCTATTACTGAGCAGCCCTATATGTGAAGTTTTAAAAACGACGATGATTATTGTTAAGATTGACAAAAAGAGAGACATCACCGTGACTTTGATAAGATTATAGTCAAAAATTACTAACCTGTAAAAGCTTCAAAAATAACTAAAATATTTGAAGCCGGAACAGGCGTAGCTTTTTTACTTTCCACGCATATACCAACCTTAAACATGGTTTTGCTATACCGTCGCTACAGGCGTTGCCACCACGTGACTGATGTAGACGCAATCTGATCGATGGAATCGGGGCAATAGTTAGAGTGCATGCCGCGTGCTCGAGATCCAAGCAGGCTTAGTTATTGTGATAGGAATTGCCCATGACTAGTTTAATAATGCAGTTTGTGCACGGAGTAGACCTGCTCATAAAATAAGTAAATATATGAGAATAGACCAAGTTAATATAAATGTGCTCAATTGATTGAAGACTAGTTTTTGTCAACAAATATCCGGTATATAAATGAGCTACTATTCATATACAAAAAATAAACACTAACGATAACACTAAAAAAATATAATAACTAATATACAGTGTACTTCAAACTGAGCAGCCGTACATAAAATATTTGCTTCTATTATTGTTGTTTTTATTTTATAAATGTCTTTTAGCTTTTGTCAAGCTTTTATTGCGTGTTCAAGCAAAAAGTTCATTGAGCGTTGCGTATGAACGGGTAGCTTTTTACCCAACCGAGTTTGACCTAATTAATGTCTGTTAATCTCTGCACGGTCAAGTTTACACGACAGCGGCTAAACCTACTTGAAAACGGTAATGGCAGATCTCTCTGCACAATTTATCAATTACGCTTAATTTAACCTAATGTCCGATAGACACTAGTACTAGCTTTTATTACCACGTCACATGCATTACAAACAATAACTAAAACTAAGCGACGCTTTGTCTAAATTAGAATGTAAGGCCACCGCCTGGAATTATTATCTTTGTTAGTTAACGTCTCTTTGATTAGTTGCTCGAATGTAAACTATGTCATTTGTAGCTATGTTGTACGAAGAGTTCACAGCACTCTTTGCAGAGACAATTATCATTCTTCAATTAGCCTGTTCAAGCCAATGGGACATTGAAATGAAATAATTGCAAGCAAAAAATAAACAATAGATACTCCAAAAGTTACACATTGATAAATGCAAAAAGGGCAATTTTGATAGTTGTGCAATTACACAAAATGAGTTGTGTGAACATTCAGTAAGGATGATACGTTCGTAATATATATGTTGGCAATTTCTCATTTCCTTTAATTTCTCTTCCCTTTTTTCCTCCACTATTCTTCTCAATACCTTTGCCATTTGGACCCATTCCCTCCTCATTTTTCTGAGAAATGATTGCCCTTGTTAAGATTTTTCTGTGCTACAAAATATTGCTTATTTCTTAGATGTTGGCCGACTCTAAATTTGCTTAGTACCTACTTTGTGGCATCCTAACCGAATTTTGGCACCACTAGTCGTAGAAAAACTAGATTACAATGTCAACCATTGAGTAGCATGTAGTCCCAGAGCTAATTTCAAGCTCTTTTCTACTTAATAAGTTAATTGCCTGGTTAGAATGAACACATTTTTCTTCAAAAGTTTCCATAAATGTAGCTGAAGCATAGTCTTTGGAGATCAGTCTTTATCTCTAACAAGCTTGCATGATAAAAATAAGTCTTGTTTATGTCTCATGAATGAGTTTTTTATTTTATTTGCCATATTAGCGGATGTTATTGTTTGTGTTGTATCTTATTAGGATCTGAATTAGCTTTATGGTTTACACATGTTTATTGTTCCCTTCATGGACGAACACTGATCACACTAAATCTCGTGATTAATGAGAACCAAACATTGAACAGATAGGGAAGATAACTCTAATATACAACAACTCTTCCCCATCTCAATAAAAATATAGATACAGCTGATTACTTGATTGTCGAATTCGCAAAGAAAAAATAATACTCTATAATAATTAATATCGGGGTAATAGTAATATTAAACTTCTTCAATCAGTCTCTTAGGTGGCTGCCGCTCTCGGTTAGATTGTCGGATAGCTGTAGGCATAGGTAGGGATATGCGAGGAGTGGCAGGAGAAATCGCGGACGCCGCGCCACCAACACCAGGCAGCGCCCCTCCAGGCGGGCCGGGCGCAGCCGGACATCCCACAGACTCGCCTCGATCCGACACACCTTCCGGATCTACAACAAGCGGCGGATTTGGGTCAATCACATTCAAAGGTGCCTGGAACTCTTCAAACTGAGTATCAACCAGCCTTGGTTTAAGCTGGTCAAAGTGTCTTTTCCATATTTTATTATTGACCTCTATACTATATAGTAATTGCCCTTCTCTTGACCTAACCCTGCCTTCTAGCCACTTTGTACTACCTACATAGCTACGTGCCCAGACTAATTCCCCTGTTTGAAATCTGATAGGTTTTCTACCTCCACCCCTTGTAACGTAATGATCTTCAAAGGTTGGTCTAATCATATTTAACTTGGTAGTGAGCTCCCTTCCCATGAATCGTAGAGCGGGCGACTCCCCGGTGCCTATGTGCGGACAATTTCTATAAGCTAGTAAGAATCTATCTAAACACAATTGTATACTATCAGTTGGATTCTCTTCCATACACAACTGTAAGCCATGTTTGATTGTTTTTACGAAACGCTCTGCCTGCCCATTCGTAGCTGGATGATAAGGAGCAGATCTAGTATGCTTGACCCCATTCGATTGTAAAAACTGTTGAAACTCATAAGACACAAACTACGGCCCATTATCGGATACCAACTCTTGGATCAAACCGTATCTCGACATATAGTTAGCAAGCATTCCGATCGTACTAGTAGACGTAGTGCTAGTGGTTAAATATACTTCTGGCCATTTAGAGTACGCGTCTACTATTATCAGCAGCATTGTTCCTTTGATTGGTCCCGCATAGTCAATGTGAACTCTTTGCATAGCTTTTTTAGCTGGTAACCATGGGTGAACTTCAACTTTTGGCGGATCTCCCCCCAGTGACTGACAAAGTGGGCATGCTTTGCAACATAACTCTATGTCTCGATCAAAACCAGGCCACCATATAAACGAGCGTCCTAAAGCCTTCATTTTACTCATGCCTAAATGACCCTGATGGAGCTCCTCTAATAGTTTAGCCCTGAGCTTCTCTGGAACTATTACTCGTAACCCCCACATTAACACTCCTCCTACTAGAGACATTTCGCTTTTCTTAGCTATGAAAGGTTTCATTGATTCAGATGATGCTTTTTCTAAACCACCCTCCCGTAACCTACCTACTACTTCTGACAATACCACATCTGTACGAGTGGCTACTGCAACTTGTTCAGAATTAACCGGTAAACTTGCTGCTCGGAATACATAAGCTACTTCCTCCTTTTCAGACTGATCATTATCACCTTTCTCAGCTGGATATCTAGACAGAAAATCTGCTGGATTGTGTTCACTTCGACAACACTCAATCTGATAGTTAAACCCAGATAATTTTAAGGCCCATCGTTGTAATCTCTCTGCTGCCATGACTGGTATGCCAGCTTTGGATCCAAATATTATGCTTAATGGCTGGTTGTCAGTGACTAGTGTAAATGTACGCCCAAAGATAAAATAATAAAAGCGCTCAACTCCAAAAACTATGGCCAAAGCTTCTCTTTCTAGCTGAGGGTAGTTTCGCTCAGCTTTCGACAAAACTCTACTAGCAAACTGAATCGGCTGACACTGACCATCAGCTGACCTATGGGACAAAACCGCGGCTACTCCATCTCTAGAGGCATCACAAGTAAGTACAACCGGTTTGTTTGGATCAAAATGAATCAGAAACTCACTAGTAATCAACAACTTCTTAGACGTCTCAAACGCTTTCTGCGCTTCTAAACCCCAGACTGGCGAATCAACAGCGACCTTCAATAACTCTGTTAGCGGCTTCACCACTTCTGAAAATCTCGGAATGAATTTTCTATAGAAACCCAGCATGCCTAGATACGACCTCAACTTTTTGTCATCCTTAGGTACACTGGTATCAACGATACTTTCTACCTTACTAGGGACAGGCTTTACACCTTTCTCATCAATTATATGACCTAGGTATTGCACCGAAAGCTGCATGAACTTACACTTACGCTTGTTCAGTCTCAACCCAAACTGTTCTAGTCTATCCATTACGGCATCAAGGTTTATATTATGCTCAGGCTTAGAAGTACCGGAAACTAAAATGTCATCATAGTAGACTTGAACCCCTGGTAATCCATTTAAAACTTGCTCCATCGCATGCTGCCAGATAGCAGGAGCCGTCTTGATACCGAAGGCCAAACATTTAAATCTAAACAAACCTTTGCATGTAGCTATAGTTAACAAGTCCCTGTACTGCTCATCTACTACCATCTGGTTGTAGGCAGCTGATAAATCTAGTGTTGTAAACAGCTTACTACCCGACAGTTTGGACAGAATGTCATCCATGTGTATCTGGGGAGGGGACAACTCTTGTAAACATGAGTTAATAGTGGGTTTAAAATTACCGCATAGCCTAAGACTACCATTTTCTTTCACTACTGGTACTACCCCTGACGCCCACTCACTAAATTCTACAGGCTCGACTATTCCTTCTTTTACTAGCCGGTCTAACTCGACTTCAACCGATTCTTTTAGTGCAAGTGGTATTCTATATGCTTTCTCCCTAACTGGCTTACTACCCTCTTTCAAATACAACTTAGCTGTTATGTTTTTCAGGGTCCCTAAACCAGGCTGGAATAACTCAGTGTGACGAGCCAACACCTCATCCAATGACAGACCGTCCCCACCACTTACCTTGCCAATCCCTCCAGCGTGTAAAACTGATGACCAGTCTATAGGAAGCCGTCGCATCCAGTCCCGCCCCAGAAGAACACATCTAGCACCAGTGACCACATACAACCGCAGATTCCCCGACCATCCGGCATAGCGCACCTCTGCCCACAGCCTTCCTTTGCAGGCTACCGATTCACCTGTAAAACTGTAAAATTTCTTATTAGATGGTTGTAAAACTAAATGTTTAAATTTAGTGTCATACACATAATCAGGGATTAGAGTGGTAGAGCATCCGGTATCAACTTCCATGTTTAGCTCTACTTGATTTATTTCACAGGTAACAGTTATTGGATGGCCATGTTTAGGTAAACTTTCAGTTGCGTGTACTACCTCCGAAGTAAGATATACAGGATTCTCTCCATCTTCATCATCTCCGGATTCTCCGCTTCGATGGTTGGACAGGCCAGTACTGTCTACGGTTTTTACACTGCTGCCGTTCTCCTGGTTAGGTTTCTTCTTCTGGTCATTCTGGCGGCACACGGGTTTTATATGACCTTTCTTATGGCATTGATGACATTCCGCGTCCTTAAAAGGGCAGTTATTGGCCAGATGGGTCCTTCGGCCACATCGGTAGCAGGACTTGTTACCTTGTGGTGAAAAGTTTCGTTGGACTACCTGCGCAACGACCTCTTTATTGGCACCCAGTTCGCGATGCTTTTCATTAGACCGAGTTTGGCTGGCCTGATTGAATATCATCATTTGTTCACGTGCCGCTTCGTGAGCTCTAGCATCAGCTTTGGCTTGATCAAATGTCAGCGCTGCATTTCGAAACAATTTCTCTCGCAACCGTTCATCATAACATCCATAGACCAGCTGATCTCTAAGATGTTCATTGCGTGTATTGTCAGCAAAACCGCAATCTTGAATTAGTCCAGTGATTCGTACTAGATATGCATCAACAGACTCTTCCATTTCCTGTTTGGCTGATCGAAATTTGAAACGTTCTATAAGCACATTTGCTCGTGGTTGAAAGTGATTATCAAATCTCACTAAGATTTGATTAAGTGTTTCTTCGTGGTCCTCCGCCAAATCAAATGTATTATATATGCGAAGCAATTCAGGACCTCCCAGTGTCAGAAGGATTGCTTGCTTTCTAGCTTCAGCATCATCAGGAATACCTGATGCAATGAGGTACAGCTTCAGTTGCTGTTTAAAAGTTCTCCAGTTTTCCAGAGTGGGAGGTTTTCCCATTACACACAGTAGTGTAGGAGCTTTAATTCCCATCTCTGCCATTGTGCTATTACTGCTAATCCCATCCAATCGTCGCCAATTTGTTGTATCTTATTAGGATCTGAATTAGCTTTATGGTTTACACATGTTTATTGTTCCCTTCATGGACGAACACTGATCACACTAAATCTCGTGATTAATGAGAACCAAACATTGAACAGATAGGGAAGATAACTCTAATATACAACAGTTTGCCACTTTTTAGGCCTCGTTGTGGTCAAATATGACCTTTTTCAACAACACTTTTAGCTATTGTCATTCTGGCTTTTCTTTGCTATGTGTTCAAGCAGACTTTCTCATATTTCACACTAATTTAAAGGCATTAAATCTGTACCAAAACTTACTATTCTCAACTTTCCAATTCGAGAAGAGCTTCTCTCATCAACAAAATCATTTCAGTGATGCTTCAGCTCAATCTAGGCTGAATAACTGGCTAGACTGGTGTCTCTTTCACACCCACCTAGTAGTGTTGTGGCTAGCAAATCATCTTTTTTGCCGTTTTAAAATTATCTTTTTTCTGGTGTCTCATTTTTGCATGTATATCGACTGCGCCTCTCACCTTTACTTTCACTTATGATTAAGCAGGAGGGTCTGTGAAAAATTAAATATCGAAAGCTTTGCATTTTCTCTCTCTTCTGCTTAATTTCTTACCATCTTGCGTTCTATATACCTGAATTCCATTTTCTTGGTTTCCCCTCTCAGCTCTTTTCAGGCCTGCCTAACTTTTGCGAGAGTTAGTGCTCCACCTAGTTTACATTACATCCATTTCATAGATATGAAAATTGCAAATATTGTCCATTTGTAAATATTAAAAAACTTTTTTTTTGTAATTTAGTGTAAGATTCTGCAAATATTTTTGTAGTTTTTATTTGTGCTAACAGCCATGCCAGTTGAACATAGAGCCATGTTCATCACATCAATGCATGCAAGTGACTAATGGGGCAATTTAAAAAAAAACTCTGTTACTGATCTAGTCGCTAAAAAGATTCAGGTCTGTTATAATTTTTTGCAATTATTGCAAGCAAGGGATGTTTTATCACTGTGGTAATATTATAAGAGAGTATAATTGTATGGTTTTAAATTTTAATAGTTTTTAACAAAACATGATTAAATATGAAGTGAACAAAATGCAGATCTTCACATTTTTGACTGGAATCAAAATATCTTGATTTCTCAGATTTTATTATACAAGTTCACAAAATTTCAAGTTGATTACATAAGCAGCAGTAATACATCATTTCACAAATGACAGCCTCAAGAAGAAAAATACAAATGTAGCCAGAAATGAAAATAGCATGTTTTAGGTAGACTGAATATTCATGTGTAAATGGGATGAGGCTTATCAAATGAATGAAAAAATACTTTATTTAACCTCAATAATCCAAAATTACACAAGTCACACATGTACTATTTAGTTTGACTGCCTGAAAACTGAGCTGATTGAGCTAATCACAGTTTAGAAGAATTAAATATTAGTATCTACTACTGTATCTGATACTGATAACTGGTGAAAGCAGTTACTTGACATTCAAGATGGTGCTCTCCACTGTTGTATTAACCTACAATGGAACAAATAATTTGATCAACACAGTAATTCACAAACAAATACTGTAGAAACTCTACTTATGAACGACTCTATATACATTTTCCAAGTTACGAAAAGTCTTATTGTAGAAATATAGTTCCGATTTACAGAAGATGTTTCTAGATACGAAAGGCCAACAGGTCTTTCGTATTTTGGCAAGAGGGGGCAACCATTATTTCCTCATCCAAAATAAAAGACATTGAAAATTTCTGATTTCATTGAAAAGAAGCACCCAGAAAAGGCTCTTACCATTCGGGCTATCTCTCACTTCAATAATGTTTGCAATACGTATTTCAGAAAAATTGTTAGAACTGGACAAAAGCAAACATCATGCGATCGATTCTTTATAAAAAGTCAGTCAACAGCCATTGCTGAAAGTGAATTTGAACTTAAGAAAGCGAGAGAAGACGTGTATCAGTTGATAGAAAATGAAATTAACGAAAATAAATGAAAGGCAAAAAAGACAAAAATTTCAATTTTATAAGCATTTTTTAATTCACTGTGTCTGTTTTAAATTTAGTATGTGTGTTTGTTCCTTTTTGTACACTATTTTCTCTCTCAGCTGTCAAGCGTTTGCTGCCTACTCCCACCTCCTCTCTCTGCTATCCTTCCACTCTCATGTGGTTTTCTCTTAGTCTAGTCGACAGAGACCAAAGGTAAACAAACATACCGTTCGTAGTTTTTATTCGTTATCTCTCTGTTCTTTCTTCTTCTGTACTTCTTCTATTTATTATTCTGTAATATAATTCTAACATGTATCTGTTACTAGTTTTAACCATTATTTATAATTTAAACAAATATTATATTCAAGTTTTGTGGGGTCTTGGAATGGATTAGGGCATTCATACATTAGGCATACATTAGGCATTCATACGGTAAAATGCGTTTCTACTTTTGACATTTTCTATTTATGAAACAGCTTCTGGAGTGAATTATTTTGTAAGTTCAGCTTCTATTGTGTCTTAAGAAAAAAATCATCAAGAGATTGAGAACATTGTGAAAAGTTGACAAAAGAAAGTCTGTAAAATGTAATGATTTTGGTTTTTTATTTTATATAAACACCTGTGAGAGAAGCATTATGTGAGAGAAGCATTACAACTATGCCTCAATCTGTTAATCCTAATGTCTATATGCCTCACCCTAGAAGTCATTCATATGCACGACGACAAGCGCTTGAAACAGAGGAGCAAGTTTATTGTTACTTATCTCAACTAGTAAATCGTTTTTCTGATTTTTAAACTGAGCATTTTAGTTATATCTTACGACAATCTCTAACTTTAAACAAATTAGTCATTCTCCTCATGTCTTTTTAGTTTGTCAATTTTTATAGTTTATCTCTCTCCTTTTTTGCCTCGGACAAAATAGTTACAGCTGACATGTGGTAATATAACTTCATTTTGTATTGCAGCAGAGTAGTTAGCAAGTTTGTACTTCAAATGGATAACAATTGCTTATTTTTAAAGTGCAAACTTTAAAAACGCCCAAAGTTAGCAGTTACCAACATCTCACTGACACAACCAGTCATGATCAGTAGTTCACCGTGTTGTATCGTTTGGATTTTGTTTTGCTAATGGTTAACTGTTATGCATTTCAAACACTAAGCAATGGAGAGCTTTCTCCTGGACGCCATCTTCTTCAGGAGTTCCACAACCAAGGTTGTTGTCACTTAAGCTACATGAATTGAGTTTTAGCAGACTCTTACCAGACAACGTGAAATGTAAATAAGAAAGGAGGTAATCAACAACCCCATCATCATGACCCTACCTTACAAAACAGAAGTTTTATACTCAAAATAGAGAGCTTCCTTGGTCTACCTCAGTGTCAACAATGACTAGCTCTTACTGGTAGTTATATTATCATCACTATTATATCACCATCACTTCCATCAATACTGTATGGTCTCATATAACTAAATGTTCGTATCTCAAAGTGTGATACAAGGAATACTTTATACACTAATAAGAGATAGAAGTGCTTCTATTAGCCTGAGTCATATTTTTACACGCATCGCATCTATCTATTTTTTGTTTTCCAAAAAGTGCGTGAAAATGGTCAATGTACCTGAAACCTTTTATATAACAACAATGAATCAAAAGCTTTAGATTTTTGTGCTTTTATCAAAAAGAGTTAAGCACTCAGCTACACCAGGCTACTCGACACAGGTAAGAAATTGTATGGAAGCTGGTACGCTTACAAAATACATGTACATGTAGATAGTACCAACAAACAGACATGATATTTACAGATTTATGTTGAAAAATTAGTCCAAGATACTTGTCTGGTGGAACAGCTAACTGACTTTTATAAGCTCCCAGCCTTGCCAACCATTATCAAGCAGCAAAAACCCATATTTCGTAAAATATAAATTCTTTGATAGTTCTATCAAAACGGAATGCAATAAAATGAAAACTTCAAACTCATTGTTTAGTAGTGTATCCAATTCTTTCGAATAAAAATGCAAAAGGATTTTTAAAATGGTCTAGTTTATGGCAATCAGTAGCTACCTAAATACATTTTTTTCAAATACCAAGTTATCTCTCAGATTTATCTCTGCAGTAAAGAAGTGGCAAATGTTCAATTTTCCTTTGACATCACATAGTGTTTGATTTAAAGTTTGTGCTATTTCTAAACTTTTGGTGTGCAAAGCTATGATGTCATCTTATGAATGCTTAGTCACAGTGAGGTTCTCTCTCGATCGCATTAAATCAAAAGATTTTAAGTCATCGTCATATTGAGGCTGTAGTCTACTGCTATATGTACGATGTTTTTTAGAAATGGTACGATTGGCTTCTTTGCTACGAAATGAATATACTGCAGCTGTACGATGCAATGCCGCGAGACTTCACACAGATGTCCAACCTCTAAATACAGGACAGTTCACACAAACTTCACCCACTCTACCCAACCAATATGAAGCAGACTGGTTTCTTCGGCTCTATCTCAAGTTGAAACTTCCTAAAGAGGCATTACTTTAGTTTATAATCCATTTATTTTCGAGTTAAACCCTTTCACTTTGAATTTTGGAGCTTTTCACTTTGCTACATTTTTGTCTAGATGCTCACGTGTATTGAGCCAGACCTCAAAGCACTTGGTGAAGCCACTGTGACCAGCATACACAACCTGCATCTGCAGTGTGAAGCCGAGCCTCCGTGGCTTGAGCAATTCGATGCCTGGGGCCGGAGGGTGGATCGCATTCACACATCTCCAGCTTGGAAGGAACAAAAGAAAATTTCTGCCACTGAAGGCCTGATTGCCATTGCGTATGAACGCGCGTATGGGCAGTATAGGTATGCCATTATTGTTTTTTATAATACTTGTAAAAGTTACATATAAATGGGCAGCAATGACAATTCTTTGGTTATTAACCACAATCTTTTAGCCCATTAAATTCTATACTTGGTGACTCATTTTTGTGACTGGTATGAGGCTCGTACCCGTCCTTATTTGTGGGAACAGTGATAAAATGTGTCTACGGTTATGCTTTGTCCTATCTTGAGATAATCATGTTCATATGATGCTACTAACAAGGACTTTTGCCAACCAGCGCTAAGAGGTCAAGGACTTTTGCCAACCAGGGCTAAGAGGTCAAGGACTTTTGCCAACCAGGGCTAAGAGGTTTATCAGCATTTTAACTTCAACTTTGAAAAGGTAATAAATTTGTGGTTATTTGCTCTGCAGTCGGTTGTACCAAATGGCAAAGCTCTACTTGTACTCTCCATCGTCTGGACTGTACGGCTGCCCCTTGGCAATGACGGATGGCGCAGCAAAATGCATTTCTGTCGCTGGCATTCCAGACTATATGAGGTATGCTTACAGCTGTCTTACCAGCAGAGACCCTGACTTTTTCTGGACGTCTGGTCAATGGATGACAGAAAAAGGTGGAGGATCTGATGTAGGTAAGCTTCGATGTGAGTTGCTTTGTTAGTCTTTGGCAGTTGAACTGCTTCATGATAGGAAACCGCTACTTACTGTTTATGTAGCGGATAGATGTCATTTTCTATTGAAAGAGACCTGTTGAGATCGAGATTGTTGCTTCTATAAGCCCATGACAACTAGGCGTCATCACTGGTGTACCCAGCATGATATTTGACAGGGAATAATGGTCCCTACAATAAGATAGGCTCTTATGCAAGAGTAAACTAAAGTCCCACGCGCTCTGTTGTTGAAAGACAATTAGCAAATAGTATGGTCTCACACGAAAATGCTTATTATATTATACGGTAATCGAAACTTAATGTGGTCTGTCAGAAATTGATCATATTATAATTGGAGGATAATATGGTCTCACACAAAATCCTCTAGATAGAAGAATCATGACTTACGGATCATGACAGACATAAGTAAAGGGACAGGAGTGGAGAGCTGTTTAAACAAGCTAGTAGCAATTTTGGGTTAGACTTAAATGGGGCGAATACACCAAAATTTAAAACATTGATGGAAAACCTTCAATGAGAGACTTCATTGAACACTCAGCTGTCTGATTGACATATTTTACACCTTGCCTAAGTTCATAATCAATAATAAAAGTTACTATACTAAACTTATACATGTACACCATAAAATGTTAACAATTATACACAGACAATTTGTGACCTCTGAACATGGGTCAATACATAAAACTTTTGTTAAAGCAATCCGATCTCTTCTGTTTGGTGCGTATTAGTTGCTTTAACACAAACTCCTTTGTGTAGACGTGGGTGAGTAATAAATTTAAAAACTTAATCTATTTGTGTCTGAATTTGAGGCTTCTGAAATAGAATTGACGCACGAAGTGTGTAGCCTTCGATATAGGTAAACTAAAAATTCTTTACGTAGCTAAAAAATAAAAACTAACTTTAATATTCATGATTCAATTATGTTAAAGTGTATATGAAATATTCATCATATTCCATGAACTATTCAGTGATTTTGTTGCAGCAAATGGAACATCCACCATAGCTTATGCGGAAGGTGATGGTTATTATGCACTTCATGGTTATAAATGGTTCTCCTCTGCCACAGATGCTGACATGTCCCTTACTCTTGCAAGAGTTGCAGCTGCAGATGGATCCGTTAATGAGGTTTCTATATTTATTGTAATTACTAGTATCCTGGCGGTTCGGTGTGACGTGAGAGATCATCAGGGGTAGTCAGCTGTACAATATTCCGAAAAGCAACAAGGCAGTCATTTAGTGCGGGTGGCAGCTAAGCTAGAAGTCACAAGTTCGAATCCTGTTGAAAGTAATATTTTTTCCAACTGGACAGATGGCAAAATGGACTTGTGTCTTACTATAGTAAAGAAGATTGTGTTATATGACTACTGGATAAAATTTAGGCTTCAGTTAGACAAGTCTATTTTAAAAAAGTGTTTCTTGTTCAACAGGGGACTGCTGGCCTCTCCATGTTTTTCCTGCCAACTCGTAAAGATGGTGGTGATCTAAACAACATACAGATCATTAGATTGAAAAATAAATTGGGAACTCGACAGCTGCCGACAGCAGAATTGCTACTTTCTGGTACCAAAGCCCAGCTTGTTGGAAAATTAGGGAGAGGAGTGGCTACCATCTCAGACATGTTGACAATTACTAGACTATACAACAGCTTGTTTGCTTCGTCTGCTACTCGCAGGTGGTGTGTACTATTAGTATCAGCTCGCAGGTAGATAGGCACTGCTTTTATCAACTCACAGGTAGGTATAAACTGCTAGTATCAATTCAAAAGTAAGTATGTACTACTAGTATCAACTCACAGGTAGATATGCACTGCTAGTATGAACTCACACGTAGATATGCACTGCTAGTATCAACTCACAGGTAGATATGCACTGCTAGTATTAACACACACGTAGATATGCACTGCTAGTATTAACACACAGGTAGATAGGCACTGCTAGTATTAACTCACAGGTAGATAGGCACTGCTAGTATTAACTCACAGGTAGATAGGCACTGCTAGTATCAACTCACAGGTAGATATGCACTGCTAGTATTAACACACACGTAGATATGCACTGCTAGTATTAACACACAGGTAGATAGGCACTGCTAGTATTAACACACAGGTAAATAGGCACTGCTAGTATTAACACACAGGTAGATAGGCACTGCTAGTATTAACTCACAGGTAGATAGGCACTGCTAGTATTAACTCACAGGTAGATATGCACTGCTAGTATCAACTCACACGTAGATATGCACTGCTAGTATTAACACACAGGTAGATAGGCACTGCTAGTATTAACACACAGGTAGATAGGCACTGCTAGTATTAACTCACAGGTAGATAAGCACTGCTAGTATCAACTCACCGGTAGGTATGCACTGCTAGTATTAACTCACAGGTAGATAGGCACTGCTAGTATTAACACACAGGTAGGAATGTACTGCTAGTATTAACTCACAGGTAAATAAGCACTGCTAGTATCAACTCACCGGTAGATAGGCACTGCTAGTATTAACACACACGTAGATATGCACTGCTAGTATTAACTCACAGGTAGATAAGCACTGCTAGTATTAACACACAGGTAGATAGGCACTGCTAGTATTAACACACACGTAGATATGCACTGCTAGTATTAACTCACAGGTAGATAAGCACTGCTAGTATTAACACACAGGTAGATAGGCACTGCTAGTATTAACTCACAGGTAGATATGCACTGCTAGTATTAACACACAGGTAGATATGCACTGCTAGTATTAACACACAGGTAGGTATGCACTGCTAGTATTAACACACACGTAGATATGCACTGCTAGTATTAACACACAGGTAGATAGGCACTGCTAGTATTAACTCACAGATAGATATGCACTGCTAGTATTAACACACAGGTAGATAAGCACTGCTAGTATTAACACACAGGTAGATAGGCACTGCTAGTATCAACTCACAGGTAGATAGGCACTGCTAGTATCAACACACAGGTAGATAGGCACTGCTAGTATTAACTCACAGGTAGATAAGCACTGCTAGTATTAACACACAGGTAGATAGGCACTGCTAGTATTAACACACAGGTAGATAGGCACTGCTCGTATTAACACACCGGTAGGTATGCACTGCTAGTATTAACACACACGTAGATATGCACTGCTAGTATTAACACACAGGTAGATATGCACTGCTAGTATTAACTCACAGGTAGGTATGCACTGCTAGTATGAACTCACAGGTAGATAGGCACTGCTAGTATCAACTCACAGGTAGATAGGCACTGCTAGTATCAACTCACAGGTAGATATGCACTGCTAGTATTAACTCACAGATGGGTATGTATTGCTAGTATAAAACCCAGATCTTTTTTCCGAAAAGTTGGTCGGTTTATGCTTTCATCATATCATAGTGTATTATATCACTGCTTAGGCTTGAACCGCCATTCATTAATGTGTGTATATCTTGTTATCTGTCTCTTGTTATATTTGGTACCTATCTGTCTTCTAAATTCATCTTGGTTTTGGCTGCTTCTTAGATTTGGACTTAGTGTATACTACATGGCTTGATTTGGTAACAGAAACGCTCTATACATGTAGTGTGCAAAGCTCATTTGGGGATCTTGCTCACAGCTGATACGATAGACAATCAAATTTACTCACCAATCCTTAGATCAATCAAAAATACTAGTTGTCTAAATAATGTTATTTTGTGATTCCTTAGTGTGTATTTTTAAATTGTCACTAAACGCTTTACATGGAATTGTCTGCTTATTATAATGCTACAAAGTCCAAAAACACCGCTTGTAGCAACTTATATGTGGGGTTTAAATGAATCAAACGTACATTTGCCAAGCTAGGTTAAACCAAGCCTGCAACATCTGTTTTCCTTTTAATCGATTGTCTGTTTAAAACCTCAGAAAAATACCTGATGCATTTGCTTGTATTCGTCTGTGGTTGTAGTTGTACTAAGTCATTCTACTAATATATGATTGTAGAATACTTGAGCTAAGTAAAGCCTACAGCATGGAAAGAGGAGCATTTGGACGGCCCATCTGTCAGTACCCCTTACATATGAGAACACTAGCTAAGATGGAGGTTAGCATTAGCTTATATTATTACTTGAAGAATCTTTCATTAAAAAATCGGTATTTATATTCATTTAAGACTGGTGTCTAGCTGCAGACTCAATCTTCTACACTACTAACGTTTGAGCTGGCCAGACTTCTCGGCCTAGAGGAGAGTGGAACTGCAACTGATGATTCACGCCTGCTGCTCCGTCTGCTCATGCCTGTAGCTAAGCTTTACACAGCTAAGGTTGCTGTCGGGGTCACTTCCGAAGGCCTCGAGTGCTTTGGAGGCCAAGGCTATATCGAGGATACCGGGCTACCGGCTATGCTCAGGGATGCTCAGGTCTGTAGGTCAGACGGATGATTAATAAGATAATATTAAAATTTGTCGGTCCATGAAAACAATGCAAAATTTTGAATTCAGATGTACTGTATTGCTGTTTCTATCTTTGCTCACTTAATTTCTGATGACTTCACTGTCAGGTTTTACCCATATGGGAGGGAACAACGAATGTTCTCTCATTAGATGTGCTGAGGGCAATAGAGAAGACAAAAGGAGAGGTGATCAAGGCTTTTACAACGCATTGCCAGTCCATGCTGAGCAAGTGCCCTGCTACTTCCTCTAAAAACTCTCTGCTAACAGCCATTGACCAACTGTCCCACTACTTCACCAACCATTTTGCAACCTCGCACAACAAAGAGCTGCTGGCAAGAGAGTTATCATTCAGCATTGGGAATATATATATAGGTAAAACAACTGGATATGAACCATTACATAGCTTATTAATTGGTCGATCAGCCAGTCTCACATAGGTGGCCATCGATGCCCCAACCAATAGCATGACTTTTTATAAAATCATACTCTAACAGCCCTCTAAAATAGGTTGTTAAGCATCTTTAACAAGGGAGTGTGCAGCTGTCTCCCACAACGCTTTCATAGACTAACTTCTGAGGTTTTTTATGTTTGTAGGGGTCGTGTTTGCAGAGCTGTCAGCTGCGTACGCAGAAGAGAAAACTTTGCAGGTTTCTCTTGATAGGTAATAAATATCCTCTTCAGTCTGTTTTTCTTTTGATCACATTCACGCATCGGCATTATGAACAATCTCACCATGCGCTATAATTTTGAAGGTGGTGTGCGCAGGACCTGCTACCAGTCGTAACCGCAGTAACTTCAGAGCCAGATTGTGCTGTCTCATCAGAAGAGGATTGGAACATGACTATGAGACCATTCGACAAATGATGACTTAACTCTTTACAAATATAAAATGCTAAATATTATTATAACTGGCTTATTAATGAACCATTCTGATATATCTTTTCAACTTTGCATGCGGTGCAACATTGTAGCTTCCTTTATACATTATCTTAGTCCAAGATCGCATATTTTTCTATTTGCATTTTCGAGATTCTGCTGTTTAATAATAAAACTAACAAGCTGTATTGTAACTAACAACGAGCTGTATTGTAACTAACAACAAAGCACCTAAGAGCTACACAGATAGAGAGATCATGTCTCAGAATCCGTACAGACCGCGTTGCTTTCCTCTTCCGTATTGCCTGTATCAGCAAGTCGTGTTCTCCTTGACCTGTTACTGCGTCTCATCGGTGGCGGACTTAATTCTATTCGATTCACCTTTCTCTTTTTAGTAAGTCTTTTCTTGGTGTGGTTGACCTTGATGGAATTGGTATGACTAATTAACACCGTCTCGGTGAGAGGCTTGCAGTCATGCAGGGCATAGCTTTCCTCCGAGTTGAAGGTTAGTTCACATTTTTTACATTTCTACAAGATTAGAGAGACAGGACTGAAACACATCAATAGGTGAGTATTGATAGCACATATAATTTATATCCATTATTAGATATCACATAAGCTTCGACAAAATATATGGACATGACATCAAGTGCTCTAAACCCAACTACTGCATACGCTTACCAACTTCGGTACTTGAGAGCAGAGCAGTTCGTGTGCCAACAGATCTACGCTGGAACCAAACCGGCAGCTCTGGCAGTGCTTGCATGTCATGGGGTCAGGTTGATTGGGTGCTCCTTTACGTTTGGTCAGCAGCGTGACACTTCCCGTTGTGGAAATGGCATTCCTTGATATTTTAGTAACTGTATCCACATTTATCTTTTTGTGTTGGTGTATGTGCTCCTTGAGCTTGTCTGATCGAGCAAATGCTTTTTCACATCCTATTCATACATAAAAATATCCACACTTGCAGAGGAGCGTCATGATGCGAATGAAGCAATGCACAATATCCATTTGGACTGCTAATATGGACTACATGAAACACTGAGTTACCTCAACCGAGGCTCACATAAGCATCTACGTATGTGACACAATATATTATTGACAGGTATATTATTGAAAGGTCTAACGTGAGAAGCGCCCAAGTGAAATGGCCTTCCTCTTGCCACACCTTTCTGGTCAAGACCACAGGAATATTACTGTAAAGGTCACGGCCAAGGTTTTTTGGTAATTTTTAAGTTGGCTGTTAACAATTTCAATTAGCAAGACATCAAAACCGACCAATGTTGTACAAGCATATTTACATGTATCTGCACAAAGAGACACATATACGTGCGCAAAAAGAAAAATACTGTACAACCTCTATTTGAGAGTAAATTCGATCCTGGTGCCCCCACACACACATATAGTTTATAAACACCTGTCAAAATCAACATACAGACCTCTTCATCGCACGCACAAACTATGAACATTGGCTGACCAATGAGCAATTATAAATGAGGCTATTCTTACACAACTATTATGGCAGCAGACAAACCTCAAGCAAGAATCAAGCCAATCAATGTTCTTTTTTTAAACTACCCAGAAACTTTGTTGAAGAAATTTAATAACTGCTCTACCCTTGACAACTTCGGTTCCAGTTAGAAAATGAACTATTCATCAGTCTTTGTTGTGCAGTTTAGGTACAACAGTTCAAGTATTATATTTTTGTATAGAGTGATTCTGAGACAACCTTACCAAGTAGATTCGCTAGTCGTTTTTGTAACTAATAATACTAGTTACTAGTACTGCCTCTATAAATAATGTACATCTATGTTGGAAAAAGAGTGTAGCGAATTGCTAGAGGCTTTCTTGTGGATCATAAACTTAACCAAAACCCCAGCAGTGATCATAAAGTTGTACCTTAATCCTCCCTAAGTGCTTTGTAATAGATAACGAAATAGGTTTTGCTGCGGTTATTACAGATGTGAATCTCATACGCTGTTTATAAACCAACCTGTGATATCTTTAAATGGACAAACAAACTTCTTGACAAGGTCATGAGTGAGCATGTGGCGGTTGACTTTGTCCTTGCGGTTGAAGCGTTTTCCACAGAGCTCACAGGCATACGGCAGCTCTCCGGTGTGGATACGTCTATGGGCCTTGAGGTAGTACTCACTCTTCATCGCCTTATTGCAAATGTCACATGTGAATTCTCTCTCTGTTCATTTAAAAATTCATACAATGTTCACAACAGTATATATGTTTTAATAGACAATTCAAGAGTGAAACTATGAAGTCTCAGGTTTTCAAAGGATACAAAGATCAATGAAAGATAACTCTGTCTCCGTTACAGTGTCAAAAGGTTACAGTATCAATACAAACATACAGCAATAATTGCATTTTAAAACCTCGTTCTGCCCATGGTTCAACGAGAGAGTTACAGGAAGTACAGACAGTGCCTACAATCTCTTCACCTCGCCTTTATTTCAACTAGTGACGGTGAATAGATTACCTTCTTCTGGTCGGTGGCTCATGAGGTGTCTCCTAAGAAGCCTAGGACTTGGATACACCTTTGAACACTGCGGGCAGGGATGACTATGCGACGTAGTGGCTACATGATGCTCTAAGGCCTCAGTCGATGCGTAACAATTACCACACTCAACGCACCTCCATTTCCTACAATAGTGTTTATTAGATTACACTAGTTACAGCGCCACTACGGTCAAAAAATTATGAAAATAATTTTATGCATTGAGCTTGTATCTCATTCTATTTCTCCGGCATTATTTGGTTTTTTTAATGCCTAGTCAGCCTTCGCACTATGTGAATCTAAATGTCTGCGAATGTAAATATTTTGACTTAAGATTGTGATGTAATGATCTCCAATCAACCAGTATGATGGAGTGAACAAACAGCAGCAAATGGCACAAAAAATATATAGTCTAACTCGGATAACTCGCCCTCGGATATCTCGAACACATGGTTATTTCAGATTTGATTGACCGTTCCCCCGCATTAATAAATTGCTTTAGATAACTCGACCTCAACTTCGTTAATTCGAACAGTTTTCTGCCCAACGGCTACCAAGACGGTTGTTATCGCTTTAGAATATTACTTTATTCCAAGCCATAGAGATAAACCTCAACTTTTATAGTAGTTCGTAGGCGACGTTATTACCATCATCGGCAAAATATTTTCGTTAACGATTTTTCTAAAGGTTTGCAAAAAATCAAATTTTACCAAACATCAGCTTAGCGATGGCCCCTCTCGAAGGCAAGGAAAAGCGAGGTAACCTTAGGAAAAACTTGAAGAAAAATCGGCAAAATTGATCTTGGTTAAAATGCTCTAAAGAAAGAGATGTCTTTTCTTCCGAGCATTTCAACAGCGATCAAGTTTTGCCAATTTTAATCTGAAAACGTCCTGGCAGTCACATCACTTTAAACAACAAACAAATCTCAAGTGATAGAAAAATCTCTATACTTTCTGATAAAAAATTTTTAAACTTTACATTAGAAGCATTTAATTTGAAACAAGCCATTTTTACTTTTGATTTATATATAGTTTGTATATGTAAATGTATCTACTAATAAATAAATAAATACATGGACTTGTGACAGTGCTCTGATAACTTGAACGCTCTGATAACTTGAACACTTTCGCTCGGTCTCGTGAAGTTTGCGTTATCCATGTTTGACTGTATATATTTCACGTGTATATATTTTTTTAAACAAAGACACATGAGGAGTCATACCACGAAACAGATTTGCAATGAAAAAAAATTAAACTTTCCAAATAAATTTTAGTTCAAACAATTACTCCACTTATTACTACTAGTGTAGAGCACTTTTGCAGCTGTAAATTTTACTATATTTTATTTATGTTTAGTCACGGAATTACATTGGAACATAAATATAAGATAACTAACTACTTACATATATGTATTCTTGGGCCAACATCTATACATTGATTGACTGTGAATAAACCGCTCGAGGATCTTTGCTAATTTTTTATCGTAGACATATGCATGAAATAAAGACAAGGTTATCGCCGAAAGTCTTAGCAAAGACATACAATCACGACATCCCTAGTTAATAAACCGTACAGTACAGAGGATACTGACCACTCGCTCTTCTTGCGTCTGTTATCACTGCAGCC
The DNA here is from genome assembly GCF_963576615.1 of Watersipora subatra. Lineage (NCBI taxonomy): Eukaryota > Metazoa > Bryozoa > Gymnolaemata > Cheilostomatida > Watersiporidae > Watersipora > Watersipora subatra. The sequence goes on from NC_088710.1 coordinate 65,161,156, forward strand.
GGTCTGAGGATCAATTGAGTGGGTATACTGATGGGTGCCGAGCTCGTCTATCGTGGCAAACTGTCTCATACACACGTGACAATGATAAATCATCTCCCCCCGTGACTCGTGCTCTTTGGTATGCTCGAGGAACTCATCTAGCTCGCCAAATGTCTTGTCACACCCCCTCAGTACACATTTGTACAACTGTAATAAAATACTACCTTCAACATAGTGTAAAGCCCATGGACGGCGTGCCAACTAAAAAGGATGCAAGAATGTTAGTCACCTGCTCTGTTTTGTGTGTGACAAGGTGAGTTTTTAGCTGGTAGTATGTGTCGAATCTGGTGTGGGTGTTGGGACAATATGGGCAGACGTAAGAACTATCGATGAGAAAATGCCATTTCATAGATGCAATTTCATCACCATTCTGTTCTGCTGTGGATTGACCTGCGAATATAGACAGACAAGAAAAGTATGAATAACACGAATAGAATTAATCACACCATAAAAAATTAACACATTTTAATTTTTTTGTAAACATTAAGCTGAGAGCCCAGAACTATAACTCTCTAAATCCGACCAGGAGCAACAGATAATGACACAACAGAAGCGACAGCTAATGACACAACAGAAGCGACAGCTAATGACACAACAGGAGCAACAGCTAATGACACAACAGGAGCAACAGCTAATGACACAACAGAAGCGACAGCTAATGACACAACAGAAGCGACAGCTAAAGACACAACAGGAGCAACAGCTAAAGACACAACAGGAGCAACAACTAATGACACAACAGAAGCAACAGCTAATGACACAACAGGAGCAACAGCTAATGACACAACAGAAGCAACAACTAATGACACAACAGGAGCAACAGCTAATGACACAACAGAAGCAACAGCTAATGACACAACAGAAGCAACAGCTAATGACACAACAGAAGCAACAGCTAATGACACAACAGAAGCAACAACTAATGACACAACAGAAGCAACAGCTAATGACACAACAGAAGCAACAGCTAATGACACAACAGGAGCAACAGCTAATGACACAACAGAAGCAACAACTAATGACACAACAGAAGCAACAGCTAATGACACAACAGAAGCAACAACTAATGACACAACAGAAGCAACAGCTAATGACACAACAGAAGCAACAGCTAATGACGCAACAGGAGCAACAGCTAATGACGCAACAGGAGCAACAGCTAATGACACAACAGAAGCAACAACTAATGACACAACAGAAGCAACAGCTAATGACACAACAGAAGCGACAGCTAATGACACAACAGGAGCAACAGCTAATGACACAACAGGAGCAACAGCTAATGACGCAACAGGAGCAACAGCTAATGACACAACAGAAGCAACAACTAATGACACAACAGAAGCAACAGCTAATGACACAACAGAAGCAACAGCTAATGACACAACAGAAGCAACAGCTAATGACGCAACAGAAGCAACAACTAATGACACAACAGAAGCAACAGCTAATGACACAACAGAAGCAACAGCTAATGACACAACAGGAGCAACAGCTAATGACACAACAGAAGCAACAACTAATGACACAACAGAAGCAACAGCTAATGACACAACAGAAGCAACAGCTAATGACACAACAGAAGCAACAACTAATGACACAACAGAAGCAACAGCTAATGACACAACAGAAGCAACAGCTAATGACACAACAGGAGCAACAGCTAATGACACAACAGAAGCAACAACTAATGACACAACAGAAGCAACAGCTAATGACACAACAGAAGCAACAGCTAATGACACAACAGAAGCAACAACTAATGACACAACAGGAGCGACTGCATTTGCCAACCTGAGTTGCTCTGAGAACTAGTTGCCATTGAGCAGCTACCCTCTTTGTCTGATCTTCCTTGGTCAGTGCGAGTGCCTGCTCTCACATCTTTTTCTTGCACGACCATGAGCTGGGGTGCCGGCTGCTCTGGCAGGTTATTGTGTGAGCCAAGTGGCCAGACCTAAGAATATGGTATCCATGAACTTACATGGTAGATACCAACTACCCTAGGACATTTATGTATTCGCGGCATCTAACTTTCGCGTTTTCGCGGTGTCATCCTCTCGCGAAAGTTTCATGTGCGAAACTAAACTATCATAACAAACGAGCGAAAAAGCGAAACTAAATAGCTTTGTTTATTGATACTGTAGAATGGAACTTTATAACGACATTTATTTTAACGTTTTTAACGACCACTATAGCATCGTTATAAACCAAAAAAATAATTTGACTGTCAAAATTTATTACGTTATTATTTTGCAATTAATTATAATTATTTTCCCATTAAGAATGATTTATAATGATAGGAATTTGATGTCAATGCACACAGCATTAGTAGCGTTATCGTTTGCTAGGGACATCAATCAATGCAGTGAGCACCGTGTGTTGAAATAAAATAAGACACACTGACACTCGCAGTACTACACAAGCAGCATGGCTCTGGAAAGGTTTGGATTCACCACTGACACCTCTTCAATAACTTGTAATTTTTTGAGATTTGTTTTGTTTTAAGTGATGTGACTGACGAGACGTTTTTAAATTAAAATAAACAAAACATGACCGCAGTTAAAACGCTCAGAAAAAAGACATCTTTTTCTTTTGAGCGTTTTAACAAAGATCAATTTTGCGGACTTTATTTTAAGTTCATTCGGAGGCTTTTACGCTTTTGATGGGAGATGGCCAAGCGGGTGTTTGATAAAACTTAATCTTCTGCAAACCTTTATAAAAGTCGTTAACAAAAATATTTTGCCTCTGATGATGATAATAATGATGCCTAAGAACTACTAGAAGTTGATGTTTGTCTCTATGGCTTGGAATGAAGTGATATTCTACAGCGATAAAAACCGCGTCCATGGCCGTTGGGCAAATAACTTTTCAAATAAATGATGTTGAGGTCGAGTTATCTGAAGGAATTTATCATTGCGTTGGAACTGACAAAACAAATCCGTTTGAGTTGACCTTGTGTTTGAGATGAAATGTTACATTTTATCTGAGGGCGAGTTATCCGAGTTGGACTGTACTTACCGTAAAAAAATTCCCAAAAAGTTGGGCGGCTCAGCCGGCCAGCTGCCCCAGTGAAAACGGGCCTGTTGATAGTCCAAGAAACAAATGGCAGCAAGCGATCAAATTGCATTATCGACCTTGCCCACACCATTCTACCTGCGGTTCACAATTACAAACTAGTCACAAATTGAAATTTTTTTTATCGGTGAACTGAACCTGAGGAATCTAATTATGTTTGTTCCACTGCATTTATTTTCACATCACTATATTTTCGCACTCATCAGAGCTGCGAAATTAAGTTGCTTCGAAATTTTACTCTGTGAGCTACTCACGAAACTAAATACTAGCGAAATATAAGTGTCCTAGGGTATGGCTGTCATCAGCTATGATAGACATTTTTTTTATCTATTTAATTTTACGCTATAGAAAGAACTAACAGCAAATAATGGTGAGAAGCATGTAAATTAGCACCAAGATTTAGACTCTTAACATATAAAAGGTGAAATAAAATACACAAAAGTAACATTTATTGTACAAAACGTTAGTACACGGTCACCAAACATAGAGCAGAGCTTTTTTAATTAGGTCTTGTGTTGAACGAGAGAATAAGCGAATGAGATGAAATTGATTAATACAGTCAAACATGGATAACTCAAACTTCACAGGACCGAGCGAAAGTGTTCGAGTTATTAGAGCGTTCAAGTTATCAGAGCACTGTCACAAGTCCATGTTTTTATTAATAGATACATTTACATATACAAACTTTATATAAATCAAAAGCATAAATGGCTTGTTTCAAATTAAATGCTTCTAATTTAAAGTTTAAAAAAATTTTATCAGAAAGTATAGAGATTTTTCTATCACTAGAGATTTGTTGCTTGTTTTAGGTGATGTGACTGCCAGGACATTTTCAAATTAAAATTGGCAAAACTTGATTGCTGTTGAAATGCTCAAAAGAAGAGACAATTTTTTCTTTTGAACGTTTTAACCAAGATCAATTCTTCCGATTTTTCTTTAAGTTTATTCGAAGGTTACCTCACTTTTCCTTGCCTTCGAAGGACCATCGCTAAGCGGATGTTTGGTAAAATTTGATTTTTTGCAAACCTTTAGAAAAGTCGTTAACGAAAATATTTTGCCGATGATGGTAATAACGATGCCTATGGACTACTACAAGTTGATGTTTATCTCTATGGCTTGGAATAAAGTGATATTCTAAAGCGATAACAACCGCCTCGGTAGCGTTGGCAAAAAACTGTTCGAGTTAACGAAGTTGAGGTCGAGTTATCTAAAGCAATTTAGGATTGCGTGGGAACGGACCAAGCAAATCCGTTCGAGCTAACCATGTGTTCGAGCTATCCGAGAGCGAGTTATCCGAATTTGACTGTATTTGATATATCTGATCCCTTTTGAATTCGTTTCCTTAAAAATATTCTTGAAGCTTTTAGAATGAATGTAACAGAAGGCTTCATGTCATGCAAGTGCCAAGTATTATTGGTACTTTGCCAACAAACCTTATGCTTATTAGCTAAAGCTTTATACAAGCTAATATTATATAGTACTGTCTCATTATAGCTATTAATAATGCTTGTAGCTTTTTACAAAGCTTTTCTATGACCAAACATATAAATACTTGGGTTTTCTGTTATCAAATCAGTTGTCTCTGGAGAGTGAAATAAACCACATTTCTCTAATTTAATACTCTATTTGATTGCTTCTGTGCAGAAACATAACAGAAGCTAATTGGCGACAAGGATTTCTCTTTTGAACAGTTACAAAGAGTTTTGTTCAGATTTTATCATTGATAAAATCGATACAAAGAGTTCTAGTTTATTACAAGAGTAACTGTTCAAAATTGCACCACTACAATGGCAGAACTAGCAGACCTGATCAAGCTAATGCAGAAGCAGCAGGAGGACCAGAGACAGCAGCAAGAGGAATACAGACGTCAGCAAGAACAGCAGCAAGAGGAATACAGACGTCAGCAAGAAGAGCATAGACAACAGCAGCATGAGGAGTTCAAGCAGCAACAAGAGGAATACAGACGTCAGCAAGATGAAAGAATGGAGGAGAATAAGAAACTGATGGAGCTACTACTACAAAACCTACAACGGAAACAAGAAACAGCTGCAACCGCTGTTCCAGCCTTCCCAGGTTTTGACCCAACAGCAGAGCTACTAACAGATTACATAGACAGATTCAACACCTTCATTGCAGCAAATTCTATTCATCAAGACAAGATTGCTGGCACTTTTCTCACCAACCAACAGCCTACACTCTACAAGCAGCTTAGTAATATGGCAGCTCAGCTTTCAACACCCAAGCAGATCAACGACCTCAACATGGATGAAATACTGGAATTTCTCAAAGACCAGTATGACCCTAAGCGCTTCATTGTTAGAGAGCGTTACAAGTATTGGAGTGACATGCAGAGGAAACCTGGAGAAACTATTCAAGAGTTAGCTGCCAGAATTCGTCAAGATGCAACTACATGTGCCTTCATAGACATTACAGATCCATTAGATGAGGCTCTCAGAACAAGATTTATCTGCTCTGTAAACAATGAAGCAGTTCTCAAATCTCTCTTCAAGGTCAAGGACAATGAACTCAACTTCAACAAAGCTATACAGTTAGCACAGGAAACAGAAGAAGCAGCTAAAGTTGCCAAAGAGACAGTTTATGGAAACTCGTCTAAAGTCAACAAGGTTGCTCAACAGAAATCAAGATACAAACCGCTCCAGAAAAACAACTCTACACCTGACAAGCAGAAGGAAGGAAAGCTATGCTACAGATGTGACCGAACTAACCATACAGCGGATGACTGCAGATTCAAAGCAGCCACCTGCAACTTTTGTTCTAAACAAGGTCACATAGAAAGAGCATGCAAGAAAAAGAAATCATCTGCAGCAGGAAAACCAGTAAAGATGATAGAATGCACATCAACCAAGATGGTGAAACTTGCTGAAAACATCAAACTGGAAGGAGACAACTTCACACTTGAACTGGACACTGGAGCTTGTGACAACTTCATCTGTAAATCAATATGGGAGAAGCTAGGAAAGCCAAACCTAAAACCTACTACAGTTAACTACAAATCAGCCTCAGGACATCTCATAGAGATGCTTGGCAGATGTGAGCTAACTGCCCAATTGGATGCACAGAAAGAAGTCAGACTACCATTTGTGATTAGTGCTGTACAAGATCTCAACCTACTAGGAAGAACTGCTATACAGCAACTAGGCATCTCTATTGATGACAAGCTACAACAGAACCTTGTATCAACAATCACAGAGAACCAGCCAGATGGGAGGTTACAAATCAAGTGTAAGGAGATGTGCAAAGAATTTCCAGAAATATTCAAAGACGAGCTAGGATGTCTCAAGAACTTTGAACTAGAGATAAACTTCAAACCTTCAACAAAGCCAGTCTTCTGCCGACCCAGACCAGTTCCTATTGCCTTGACAGAAGAGCTCAACCAAGCATACGAAGCAGGTGTAGCTAAAGGCATATGGGAACCAACTCAATTCAACCAGTATGGAACACCAGTTGTACCTGTACGCAAATCTACAACAGGTCAAGCTGCAGGGAAGATCAGAGTATGTGGAGACTACTCCAAGACTATCAATAATCAGTTAGAAACACATAGGAAACCTATCCCACTACCAGAAGATCTAATCAGAAAACTAGGTGGAGGCTATTGCTACACAAAGATTGATTTAGCAGATGCCTACAATCAAATATTGTTGGCACCAGAAAGTCAACGACGACTAGCACTATCAACACACCGAGGAGTACTACTACAGAAGAGGTTGCCCTTTGGCATAAGCTCAGCACCAGGGTATTTTCAAGAAATCATGGAGCAACTGACACAAGACCTCCCAGGAGTAGCAGTATACCTAGATGATATACTAGTGAGTGGAGCCAATGCAGAGAGCCATCTACAAAACTTACGTCGACTTCTTCAAAGATTAGAAGAAAGAGGGCTCAGATGTAGAAAAGACAAGTGCTGTTTTGCTCAACCGACAGTAGAGTATCTGGGACACAAACTCACTTCAAAGGGAATCACTAAAGGAAAGAAGGCAGATGCAGTACAACAGATGCCAGTCCCAACAGACTTAACTCAGCTAAGATCTTTCTTAGGAGCTACACAATTCTACAGCAAGTTCATACCCAATCTGTCACAACTCACAGGACCATTGCATAAACTGACACGCAAAGGAGAGACCTGGAAGTGGGGCACTGAACAAGAAAAGAGCTTCAACAAACTGAAAGATATGCTATCAACTGATAGTGTCTTAGCACACTTCAACCCAGATCTTGACATTGGAATCTCATGTGATGCTTCAGAAACTGGACTGGAAGCTGTACTATTTCATCGTTATCCTGATGGAAGTGAGAGACCAATAGCCAATGTTTCAAAAACACTGACCAGCACACAGAGGAAATATGGACAAATACAAAAAGAAGCTCTCTCAATCATATTTGCTCTAAAGAAGTATCACCAGTACCTGTATGGTCGACGGTTTATCTTGGTAACTGACCACAGACCTCTTCTCACACTTCTAGGACCTACCAAAGGAGTTCCAGCTCTAGCAGCCAACAGACTAGCAAGATGGGCACTGGTACTAAATCAGTATGACTACACCATAGAATACAGATCTACCCAGCATCATCAAAATGCAGATGTCCTCTCAAGACTGCCAGTTGGACCTGATAAAGAGTTTGAGGCAAGAGAAGATGAGGATGATGTTGATACAGTATGCACTATTCACTATAGAAGGACACCACTTCCTACAGGATACTCTCCCAGTCAGCTGCTGAATGGAAGACAGATGAGATGCAAGATTGACACCCTATTGCCATCACCCGCACACATAGCACAGTTTCATCAATCCAGAGAAGTCAACCGATCTGCAGAAAAGACAGTTAGCAAGATACACAGCTACAATCTTGGAGCACCATGCTATGCCTTATATCATGGACCTAGACGCAACAGACAACCTAGATGGGTTCCAGCCATTGTTACTAAGATATATGGAACTCGTAGTCTCAATGTCAAAGTGGTACCAAAGGGACCTACTTGGAGAAGACATGTTGAACAACTCAGACCAAGATACTCAACAGAAGAAGATCAAGACCCTGGAGATAAACCTGATATAACAGAGGAGACAAAACTGCAACTACCAGCCCCTACAACTGTAACAGAGCAACCTCCGTCTAGAAGAAGACCACGCAACCCTCGTCTACCAGATGGAGATGAGTATAGCAGAGACAAACCCCGAAGGTCTAAGAGAACCAGAACGAACCTTTAGCTTAGTGAGGAGGTGTCATGCAAGTGCCAAGTATTATTGGTACTTTGCCAACAAACCTTATGCTTATTAGCTAAAGCTTTATACAAGCTAATATTATATAGTACTGTCTCATTATAGCTATTAATAATGCTTGTAGCTTTTTACAAAGCTTTTCTATGACCAAACATATAAATACTTGGGTTTTCTGTTATCAAATCAGTTGTCTCTGGAGAGTGAAATAAACCACATTTCTCTAATTTAATACTCTATTTGATTGCTTCTGTGCAGAAACATAACACTTCATATATTGACTTACCTTGTGGGTTTGCATATGCTTCTTGACATTAGACTTTTGTGAAAAAGCTCTACCGCAGACGACACACTGAAAAGGCTTCTCGCCGGTATGTGCCCTTTTGTGCTGCTCCAAATCAAAATTTTTCTGAAATGTCTAAAAGCAACAAAACCAGCATGAAGATCCAACCAGCTAAGTGAATGAGTCGTTCACTGATGTAGATGCATGGTGCAGACTGGCCTCTAGTTGTAACGAACAACTAAATAGGGAGGATTCGAAGGGGATAGTAAATACAATATTTCAGCATTTGCTCAAAGGTTTCTGAACAAAAACACGGGAGGCATAATTGCAAAACATTATCTCAAGATAGCGGAAATGCAAAGAGTTATGAGAGAACACAACTATAATAAAAATTTATTATTATATATTTTTTGGAGTTGTGTTCTCTCATAGCTCTTAGAACAACTCCAAAATATATTGGTCATCTGATACAAAAAATGTGTTATTAAATGCCCAATATATAGTATACTAGCTGCACTACCCGGTGCTGCCCGGGTAATAAAAAAGTCTTTGAACAGAAAATTGATTTGTATTTAACATATAACAACATTTGCCATTCTAAGTTTCAAACTACATGAGAGAAGTGCTTTGTGTAGTTGAAATAAACTAAGAGAGAAAATAAAAACAATTGTGAAGGTTTTCAAACTTTGTCAAGCAACTGTAACTTTCAAACTTCATATCATGAGGAAAATGTTTTGTGCAGGTCAAATAAATTTAAAAAAATAAAACACTTATAAAAGGATTTAGATGTAAATGTGAAAAAATTAGCAAATAATAGCTAAATTAAGTCTGTTTTGCTACAATTACAATAAAAGATGATTTAGTAATGATACAATTAATACCGGTGAAAAAAAAAAAAAAAATCCTGAATATGTTGAATTAATAACAAAAATTTTTGCATAGAAGTGTGTTTATGTAAAAAGGCTACTGTTCCACCAGAAGCTATTCATCAAAACTTCGAATACGACGATACTAAATACGGTACTGAATACTGGCACCTCTCGATACTGGTACAAATGTAAAAATGAGATATTGTACTGTCTTTGTCTGACCGAAAGGAGAGAGAGAATGTCGAGGCTCTTCCTACGGAGATAATACAATCGTCCGCGTGAAAAGAATGGGCCTTGACCATAATATAGCAACTGAACCTTCCGAAAAACTGAAAATAGAAGTTCAAAGAGACACGCAAAAAGCATCGTGTTTCATAGAGTTAATAGAATTCATATTTTCAAATAATACCCTAGGACACTTATATTTCGCTAGTATTTAGTTTCGTGAGTAGCTCACAGAGTAAAATTTCGAAGCAACTTAATTTCGCAGCTCTGATGAGTGCGAAAATATAGTGATGTGAAAATAAATGCAGTGGAACAAACATAATTAGATTCCTCAGGTTCAGTTCACCGATAAAAAAAATTTTCAATTTGCGACTAGTTTGTAATTGTAAACCGCCGGTAGAATGGTGTAGGCAAGGTCGATAATGCAATTTGATCGCTTGCTGCCATTTGTTTCTTGGACTATCAACAGGCCCGTTTTCACTGGGAGCTGGCCGGCTGAGCCGCCCCAACTTTTTGGGAATTTTTTACGGTAAGTACAGTCCAACTCGGATAACTCGCCCTCAGATAAAATGTAACATTTCATCTCAAACACAAGGTCAACTCAAACGGATTTGTTTGGTCAGTTCCAACGCAATGATAAATTCCTTCAGATAACTCGACCTCAACATCATTTATACGAAAAGTTATTTGCCCAACGGCCATGGACACGGTTTTTATCGCTGTAGAATATCACTTCATTCCAAGCCATAGAGACAAACATCAACTTCTAGTAGTTCTTAGGCATCATTATTATCATCATCAGCAAAATATTTTTGTTAACGACTTTTATAAAGGTTTGCAAAAGATTAAGTTTTATCAAACACCCGCTTGGCCATGTCCCATCGAAAGCGTAAAAGCCATCCTAATGAACTTAAAATAAAATCCGCAAAATTGATCTTTGTTAAAACGCTCAAAAGAAAAAGATGTCTTTTTTCTGAGCGTTTTAACTGCGGTCATGTTTTGCCTATTTTAATTTAAAAACGTATCGTCAGTCACATCACTTAAAACAAAACAAATCTCAAAAAATTACAAGTTATTGAAGAGGTGTCAGTGGTGAATCCAAACCTTTCCAGAGCCATGCTGCTTGTGTAGTACTGCGAGTGTCAGTGTGTCTTATTTTATTTCAACACACGGTGCACACTGCATTGATTGATGTCCCTAGCAAACGATAACGCTACTAATGCTGTGTGCATTGACATCAAATTCCTATCATTATAAATCATTCTTAATGGGAAAATAATCATAATTTTTTGCAAAATAATAACGTAATAAATTTTGACAGTCAGATTATTTTGTTGGTTTATATTTTAACGATGCTATGGTGGTCGTTAAAAACGTTAAAATAAATGTCGTTATAAAATTCCATTCTACAGTATCAATGAACAAAGCTATTTAGTTTCGCTTTTTCGCTCGTTTATTATGATAGTTTAGTTTCGCACATGAAACTTTCGCGAGAGGATGACACCGCGAAAACGCGAAAGTTAGATGCCGCGAATACATAAGTGTCCTAGGGTACGTCATTTAAAGTGTGCATTCGCTATACAGTATATGATAACATCTTTGATCAATATGCCTTGTATAACTCAGTGGTGGAGCGTGTAGATTTATAACTCGAGATTGCAATCTCCGGGAGTTCAAATCTATCAGAATGAGAAATTTTAATTCCAAGATTTTAATAGCTATAGCTAGACACACAGACAAATACAAACATTGAGAAATATATCGAGCATCCTACTTAGTAAGTAAGTAATTCATCCCAGGAACGTCTAAGTTACAGGGATTAAATTTAAATACATGTAGGCTGCCTAATCCATTCCAATATATTTCTAAACTCACCCCTTTGGCCGTACAAAAAGGAAAAACTAGACTTAACTTTTCAATTTGTTGGCTGTACTATAACTGACATAAAATTATTAGTTTTCATCCACAACTTTTCTCCTTTTTCTGATCAATTTCAATGGTTATGATTGCAGTAATGTTACAAGAAGTTGATGGGGAACCCACATCTTCGACGCTCATTTACAACAATTTGTTTATTTTTCTAGACAGCAAAGTCTATTCTGCAAAGTAAAGCTAATAACAGATATTTTATACATCTAGAATAAAGCAAAACAAAAAAAGGTTTTTCCTATGAAAAGGGCCGTGTCTACCTGCTCGTCATCTATCTGTATCCAGGGATCAAGGTTAGGATAAAAGACAATTTTCGACAATCCTCCAACTCATGACATTCAGATTGGTAGACCGACGCTGTAACACCTTCACCAATCAATCGTCTTCAAGTATGTATGACCAACTGCGCAGTTACCTATTTTGTTACCTATGTTTTGTCGACACATCTGACGATCTATCACGACAAACAAAAATACCATGGAAGTTGTATATATAATAAATATAACGCTATACGTACATCATTTTTTCTCTCACAAGTGCATCGAGATATGTTACCATTCAAATGGAACTTGAAAACTCGCCTCGGCACTTTAAATTATATGGAATCTTTTACGTAGTAAAAAAGCAAAAACTTCGCAAAATTTTTATTGTTATCTGGAATTTATGTTAAAGGAGGTGTACATTATAGGAATGTCTACTGTACAGGCGTGTTTGAGTATGGTAGACAGTAAACTTCTATACAAACCATCGTGGAGTAACTAAAACCAACCTTCTTGCACCAGTCGCATGACAACTGCCGATTGGGAGAGCTTTTCTTTGTTTTCCTTTTAGGCTTGTCAGTAGAAGGCTGGGCAGGAGGGCTGACTTGCCACTGTATGACAGGTGCTGCCGACATAGAGCCAACTTGTTCAGTATTGCCATACGACTCCCTCCCCTGGAGACCCTGAGCTGCCTCATCCAGTACAACAGCAATAGTCCCGGAGCCATCAACTCCGCCAGCGATGCCAGACACTAAGTAAAACGGATTGTTTAATCACAGTAATAAAATGAACAAATTCTAAATAAATACAACATGCTCCAAGTTCTCCTAAGATATAGATCTCGACAAACAAAATAGACTGAGCCGTGGTAAGTGTGTGGCACAGAATGGAACATAATGATCGCAGACTAACAACATAATGACATAAAGCTAGCAAGGCTGGGCGCCTTGCTAGCTTTAGTTATCTTTTTACTAGAAATTTTTAACATAACTGTACGAAAAAATTCACATCTAATATGCATTCTAGAGAGATAATTTTGGTTCAAAGAAATCTGGCAAAATGCCAATTACCAAAAACTAGAATAAAATTTTTACTTACAATTTAAAACTAATGCCTACTGATAGGTTATTTAAAACTGGTTAACAGAGCTTATGATCAAGGCCAAAGCAATAGGAATGTAGCATTGAAGCTGACATAACTGAATTACCAAACATCCAAATTTACCGCAAGTTGAAAAGAACGCAGCTAACTTTTAACTCTGATTCTTAGTTGAACGCATATTTGCAGCCAATGACTGACTGTTTCTCACTGGCTCTAATTCAAATAATGCTCTGAGGAAGCATGATTTAGTAATTATTAAAACAACTAGCTGTACCACCCGGCGTTACCCGGGTAATAAAAGTCTGGACAGAAAATTGATTTGTATTTAACATATAACAAAATTTACCATTCTAACTTTCAAACTACATATCATGAGAGAAGTGTTTTGTGTAATTGAAACAAATTAAGAGAAAAACGAAAACAACTGTAAAGGTTTTGAAGCTTTGTCAAACAACTGTAATTTTCAAGCTATTAGCCTGACACAATGCCAATGGAAAACTGCAGTAAGCTGTTAGGCTTCTAATGACAGTACTCTATGACATTGCGTCAGCAATGTTGCCCAACTAGGCTATTCTAATAATAGCTATAGCTGGAATGCAGACAGACATACGATACACAAACATACATACATATATATATATATACATACATAATACATATATATAGACTAAGATTACTGTGTATTTCTCCTTTTTGGAATACCTATGGACTAGTTTGAGTCTCAATTCTAGAGGTAGCATGACAGTTGCAAACGCCTTACACTTGTGGAGAACATCAGGTGCAGGCAACTCAAGCTTTAAGGAAATTACTTATGGAACACATTTTTGCTTTTGTAGTTGCGCAGCCATTTTGTTATGTAACTAGCTTGCTAATGCGTGGCCATGTCATAGCATGACCATTTGGTTGAGTGTCTCCATATTCTCACAATATGCTTCTATTACCGAGCATTTGTTGATTGGTGCAAGATGTTTTAATAAACTTAATTCCTTCAGTATAAAAGCTTACAGCCAAACTAAACCATGACACTGAGCTGAAAAAAGGTGTGCATCGCAAAATCAAAAGACGCCAATTATAAGTTTACCTACTGCATACCATGAAAAAAGTTAAGGCTGCATACATAACCACATTCTCAGTTAGTAATGACCTCTCGCTCTACGCAAACACAAATGTTTAGAATTAATGAACACAAGCCAGAAGAAATTAAACAAACGATTATATTTGATTTTCTGATAAGGGTCGCATTTCCTCTCTTTTTAGCATACGGACTAACTAAGACAAAATATTAAAATGGTAAATGCATTGCATATTTTTAGAAAATACAAAAACATGTATTATCAAGTGTTCAATCACAGCAGTATTAACTATATATATATTGTTCAATGACCTATTATTTAGTGACCTATGATTTTGTGGCCTACTACTAATTAATGTATTAGTAACTGATATATTATTAGTTGGCTATCAATACAGACATCTTTCAGTTAATTTGAACTAAATAAGGGCATGTAGGTTAAGGGCGTATGTAAGGGTATCCAAAATTGTCACATTTCTTTTATTACAAAAAGATGAAACTTGTTTGTTTTTCAAACATATTTAGCTACATGTTCATATGCAAAGTTAATGCTGCCAAACCACAAAAGCCTAAAACAACTGTTGGCTTTAAATTTTAAGTCCGTGTTGAAACTGCAAGTCTAACAGTTTATCAAATACAACTAAAAGTGTAGGTGAATTCTAACTAATAGGTATGTGTATACCTTGATAAGGAACAGCTACTGATTCAGGCACTGAAAATAACATGAGCATGCTGATGTCATGAAATTGAGCACATGTCCGGCCTCCTGACTCAGAATGATTTTGTAGAAGTTTATTTTTCAGCCTGTTAATCTTCTAAGCCATCTATATGCCTACGTGTCTGATTGAGATTGCCAAACTACCAATTACCATCACATGAATACTGTCTTGGTATAGATATAATTATAGGCATATGTCATGAATCATGATAGAAAATGGTTATCAAATTGTTTTCATAATTTTTACTTACGCCGTTTAGTACTACAGCAAGTACTCTTGGGAAAAAACTCCTCAACACCCCTACCCTTACATTTCCTACTGTGCACTAGTAATTTATATATATTTATATATATAAATATATATATTTGTATATATATTTATATTATATTTACTTACGCTATATTTGTAACTACTGTAACAATAATGTTGTCAGTAATGTGTAGTAACATCATTATAAGATGGGATACCCCTTTAAATGTATCCCGCTATAGAGTCGGTGTAATTTTGGCTAGAACTATAATTAAATTAAATTTAACTTTATTAGTTTAATGCTTTGAAACACTAGAGGCTGTTTATTGAGAGGCTGGTAGAGGTCGACACCCTCCAATCACGAAAATATCCAAACCACAAAAGCTTCAGATTTTTGAATGATGCCTGAGGAAGTTAACTAATGTTAAGACATTCATAGCCTATGAGATTGTCTTGTACAGGTTACATAAAGAAAATGAAAGTTTCAGCTGTGTCACTGCTTGTTCACATATTGAACATTGGTTCATAACCCCATCTGATATATTTAGTACATTTGTTTGCATTTTTACAGTTTTACAAAAACACTTATCTCAAAAAAATTCTGGGGAACTTCTATTCTGTGCTCTACACTTTCAGCCTTACTAAACGTTGAACAAATTAAAATCTTTGAGAGAGCTACAATTCTCCAGAAAATTGATTACTATAATCAGTTTCTATGCTTCTAATGGGCCCGGAGTTGCCTGCTGCTGACAAATTTGCACCCTACCCTTTCAACGATTTGGCGAATAAAGAACTTTCAAAGACTCACGATGTATCCCTCAAAACTAAACGTGTTAAAGTAGATTCACTTTTTTGCAGCGAGTGCCTTCACACAAACTTAGCGAAATAAAATGACGTTGAATGCATTTTCCCGTTTCCATGGTTCGGAGTGGAATCAACTCCGAGCCTATTCGAAACATAGAAGGAAACGCAATGAATGTGGGTTTTTAGTTTGCTGATCTCAATATTAATATATTGAAGAATTGTGCAACAGACTTTCCTACCAACTCTCTATTAGTAACTGGTCCCTTACGTTATATTGTATGTGATCTATACTGTAGCCGCTTTTATATAAGAATTCAAAATCAACTCTAAGATATAAATCGTTCTGATAGCACAAAAACAAGCTTGTAGATCTACAAATGCTGAACTTTACGCACTTCAATGCATCGGTATTACACAGCTATAAAAAACAACATTTATTAAAACTGATACAGCACATTCCTACTAGATTCCAGAATATATATAGGTTGCAATTTTTAAGCCTAAAATTTTACAAAAGCAACATATTGCTCACTTTGTATAACTTCAACTGTTTGAAGATCCTTCAGCTCATGTTTTGAACCACTTCAGATGTCGAGTCAAATATTTGTTCAAATTTTATATCTCGTGTAAGGAGAATTTGTTGTTAAGGATACCATTTGTTGTTTGATAGTAGTAGACTGATGTCTCCACATACTATGTAAAAATAATGATTGATTTTGATTAGAGACTAATTCAGAACTGTACAGAAGTATACATTATTATAGTGGTTGTCTGTTCTTAGAAAATCTTATGGTAACAGCTTTATGGTGACACACTATTACCTGACTCAGGCTGAGCGGGCATGAGACTAGATCCAGGCTGAGACGGCATTACTGTGATGGGATGTAGCTGTATTTGTGCAGCACCAGGCATAGATGTGTTGCAGGCAGATTCATTGCTTAATACCACTGTTTGGCCTGTGTTCTGTTGGTGATTTATACCCATTTGTACTGATGTGAGATAGGAATTAACAGTGCTTGACCCACCCTGTTGCTGCAACAGAACATCTAAAATGGAAGAGAGCATAACTCCTGGCCAAAATCAACAGCGGTTACCCTGCTCAACGGTTGAGTCAAGCGCGATAACAGTAAATATCAAAAAATGGTGTTTGGGAAAAGATGATTATTCAATTTATACTAAAATGTGGAGGGAATAACAACCACTAACCAATTGAAGAGTTCCGGCAGCATTTGAATCAAGAGTCAAGGTCATCATCTCCTCAGGAAGCACAATGTTAGTAGGTAGGTGATTAAACCCCAGATTGGAAGCTCCATTAGATGGGTGCTAAAATAGAAATCTAAACATAAAATAGTTGTATATGATTTTATACAATTTTGGCACTCAAAAATAATGAAGGCCATAGCAGCTTCTTTCCACTTACATCTGCTAATGATGAAAACCCTCAGTGGGTGTAAGGAGCGGAGAAATGAGAGTATACCATTCAATATAGTTTGACGATTAAGCAGATCAGACCATGCTTCTTGAAAGAAAACAACAAGTAAAATTTGTTTTAACACAGTTTCGGATAATAATATTAATAAGATTTTTATGAAAACAAAATAAGATTTAGCTATTAAATGCGATTATAAACAAAATTCATAAAACATGTGATGTAAGAGCAGACAACTTGTAGATTAGATAGGCGTGTAACTAGAGTTAGTTTGCAGGTATGATGATTGTAACTCAACAAGAATCCAAATTTATTACCTGTGTTCCAGCACTGGGGGTTTGTGATGGATATATCTGATGATACTGCGGTGCGGATGCATGTATGCTACCTGAGGTGCTGCTGCCACAACCTTGTTGTTTATGTCCAACAAAGAGTGACAGGGAGTTAAACAGCTTTTTACACTTGCCACATTGAAAGACATCATCTTCACCTGAAACAGCAGAGCGAGACAATTACCAATCACATAACAAGACATACTATTACAGCACAAGCTACAAGCATGCTGCTTGGATAATCAAATTCACAAAAGTGAACCAAATGCTTACTGGCAGATGGATGGTGATGCTGGACTTCATTGATCACCTGGGAATCTATCAATGATGGTACAGCCAGATATGTGTTGTTATCAACTCCTAAAACGAAAAAGACAGTAGTTTACTTTGAAATATGCTACAAATAACAGTTTAGCCATGTTAATAATTGCTATTGGCAAAGTGTAGAGTAAAGTGTAACCGGTAAAGCGTTTAGAACTTTGTAATACATTTCTAAGAGTACATCAATGGCGTATACTGATGGTAGCTCTCCGAATGTAACCTGCCACTCTCACTAGTTGCAGACAAATTGGTATCCATCCTTACATGCAAACTAACAGATATTTATCGTCTGCTACCACGAAAAGACAACGATAGTCTACAGCATTACTTTGTCTCTCTGACATAAAGTAAATGTTGGTAAAGCATTTTACAAGAATAGTTAATTTTCAAAGATTTCAAAGATTACTTTTTTAGCATTTTTACACACCACAAGTCAGACTTCTGACATGCCTGACATATAAAAACCTCTTCATTGCAGCAAGATTAATACACTATTCTACAGTGTAAAGCAAGAAATAAAATCTTAATGCTTAGCACAATATGTCAGTAAACAAGTATTTCGGCAGGAGATTGCCTGACGTCTAGGTTTATTGTTGTGCTTGCTTAAATTTTGAGCGTTATACTACCTATTCAGCGTGTGGACCATATACCATGTCAAATTTTCTTCAAAGTTGCTTTTTGAGAAATGTTCTAGAACGATTGTGGTTATACATATGTATACACTATATAAGAGTTGGTTCTCTTCTATCGGTGGTTCGAGTTTTACTGGCACCATTTAGTATAGGATACTGTGGTCTTTCACATACACATGGATAATTGTCCCGAAATCAATTTATCCATTTGTTGTCTAATTTGGTCTCTAATCTAATCTAAAATTTTACCACTACACCCTTCTAGAAAGAAGGAAAGGTGTGGGAACAGACCTGCCAACCCAAGAGTGGGGCAATGCGTGAGATTTGGTTTTGGGGCAATTGATGTATCAATGATAGTATATATAAAATTGTGGAAATTGGGGCAAAAATCTCACGCATTTTCATTTTTTCTTTAGGGTGATTGCGTGAGTCTCACGCCCAATGCGTGAGAGTTGGCAGGTATGTGTGGGAACTCTTTTATTACAAAAATTCTTTACTAAAAACCTCTCAGGTCTCGAGTTGTTCTCGGCCAAAAAGAATTAAAAAACGCATTTGTCCGGATTGTTGGCACAAACAGACCTGCTTTCTGTCGAGTGTTGTGGTGCTTGATAGTATTTTTAAAATCTAGAAACTTGATTACTCGAAGTCATTTCAGATCTACAATGTAGGTTCTGCCGTTCATGCCTTTAAGAAAATGACACTACATTTAATATAGAAGCTACTTGCCAGATCATTAACAACAATTTTGTGAAACAACATCCGGAGTCAGTTTTAGGACCACAGCTGAAGAACTAGAGTATTCTATATAGATATATACTCACTATATAGCAGTAATAGCACTCTATATTATCCTAGCCGATTCTAGCAACACAGCAGCGGTAGTAAAACATGTGCAAACGGCGATTGAGCCATTCGATGATACTCCCTTGGAGATTTGATAATTAGTGAATATATTAAGGTCTTTTAATGTTTTAGTAAAATTAAAAATGAGAAAACACAATGCAAATTATGAGTAAATAATTTAAAAATCCTTCAAGTCTACAAAATTACAAGATGGTGTTTTTTAAATGTTACTTCTAAGTATAATCGTAAAATAACCTGTAATAGTTGCTGGATCGAATAGCTGCGCCATGTTTATTGGTCTGATAACAGGTTGTTCAGCGTTCGAAAATAATCGTGAGCTGCGGTAATATTTCACCGGAGTTTTGCGATTTCGTAAGGTTGTCATTTGATTGGGCAAAAAGAGCTCGTATAAACAATGTTCCATTGGACACTGAAAGATTTACCCGCGAGAGTTTAGATGATGTTTCTTCCATTGGTTAGAAACAAGCGAGGGTGTGTATTGGAGCACGGGGACATAGGGTGCTAAGGGATCCAGAGCAATGCGCAACTCATGCTTCAAACTATTCACGATACATCTGCGAGATTATCACGACCAGCCTGCCAGCGTATCGATTTATTTTAAAGTAAACTAATCTTTCTACAAGTTCAGGTAAGCAACTGAGGAGTGGCATTACAAAATAATTTGGCTTACAGAAGTTTGTTTTGTTTAATCACCACTGAGCTCATGAATACAAAGTTATTTCAAAATAGCATCATGTGTAAATAAAGGTTTTTAGCTCAACATGTATTTACTGACGATTAGTAAACTCTTTGGCTGAGTTGTTTGATACACTTTTATTATTTGGTATGTCGGAAGCAATTTTCTTTTCATTTTTGATTCTTCAAGTAGTGAGTAAATTTTTGAATCTGCTGAAGGCTAACCATTAGTCATTGAGGTCTGCAGGTAGATGTCGGTTACCAATTCATTTATTACTCATTTACTTTAATCATTGTGTGCATTGTAGAAAGTCTGCATTTAGCAATTCTATCACAAAGCAGGTTTTACCTGCTACTTTTATCACCCATGATGTCATCTAGAAGAAAACAAAGCAATCCGAGATCACTGAAGGGTCAGTAGTCATTAGCCACAACAAGTTTTTACTGATTTTTTTGTTAATTTTTACTGTATTTTTGCCAATTCGTAGAATTGGAAACATAGTTCCTTTTATTTCCTTTTTTGTACTTCTTTGTCTCTCCTATTGCATATTTTCAAATTATGCTATCTTATAGATGTGGATGACAATTCGGGAAAGCATGGTCACCAAGATGCTCAAGAAGTTTCCGCTGACTCACCTTTAAAAGGTAAGACTTCACCATGATGGTTTCAATTCTCACTCAGTCCTTCAATTGACAGCTTCATGGTACAACTCGTACCGCAGTTGAATCAAGGAAGCTGTGAGGGATTTAGACATGGATTAAAACAGCTCATTTAAAGACATGGGTGACTTCTACTAGTTAAAGGCTATTCTAACCTTCTATTATTCGAGAACACTTATGCTGAGATGGTGACAGGAGCCAGACGGATGCCACACAATGGGCTACTCTAGCCACTCGTAATTACTTTGCCCGCACTCTTTGAAACCGATAAACAATTTATAGCCTACACTTATTTTGCATCATGCTGTGAAAGAGCCAGCGTGTGAAGCACTCACAAACAGCATGTTACGTGTTATCAATTAGCATTTGGCATGGCCCCACGCTGATCTGCCTCGGCTTCGTACATCCAAGTGAAAATTTCTGCTCAGCAGGAGTTTTAGCCTTGTTCCCGATTGGCTGTCAATCCTCCAGCTGCCTGATACATTGTGTAAGGTCTGTCGATTGGCAAATGGCAAGATGGTTCCCAGTCTATTCGCCATCCACTGAGCATCTCTTTATAGCCTTGTAGAGGTTACCAGACTCATATAGAGCTGTGTGAAAGACAAACGTGTCAAGAGTAACGTCTCTCCCCAGAGTATCAAGAATGCGATATCCAAAGTTCTTAAAAAGTTCAAGTTGGGTCACGCTAATTGCTGCCTAGAGAGCTGCCAGTACTCATGCATCTTGTTGGCGCTTGTCTAGAAAGCCGTGTCATCTTAACACAGCTAATCTCGTCTGTACCATGAAAAGTTCAACTCTTTCTAGAGCAATTGACGCGTTTATACAGTCATAATGACATGTTATATAAACGAAAATTTATTTAAACTAAAATTTCATTTTTTTCAGTTTACATCTTTACGTAAATTTATGCTTCCGTGTTTTAGCAAAACTGATGTCTACGCCCCACCTTCATATATATTAGGTTGCTCCAATGAAAGCTCGATCAGCGGACTTCCATCATTTTATAATGAAAAAGTTGTCTTGAGACTTGAGGAGTCAAAGCGGTCATGACTCAATTGAGTTTAATACCAACTTGAATTTTATTTTTTCACCTACAATTTTTATATATCTAGTTTTCTATTCTCTGTTTTATCTAAATGATCACGTGTAGTTATTTGTTAAGCACTATATTGATTGCCTTTCACGCATGTTACAATATGAAATTGGAAAAAGTAACTAAAAATACCTACTCTCCATTTTTTCAAGTCTTCAGCTCACAATATTCATCTGTGGTGGGAATTGAAAAACGATGCAGCTGTTCTTGCCACTGTGTCTAAAGAATGTAGTCTAACGTCTCAGTCACATCTTGTTGCGCTTTTGGGAATCTGAACGATTTTTGCAGGCGCTCCTTGCAGACCCTCATATACAGTAAGGAATGCAATGTCTTGCATAATTGTTTAATAAACCTGTTTAATTGTCTCTTTATTAGAGCTTCAGAAACTCTTGGGTTTTACAGATTCGTAAGCGTTTTTTTTAGCCATTCTGGTCAACTCAAACATAGTCTTTAATATTGATCTGACTGAACGGCGTAGCCTTTGCTCCTTGTCAAGGACATGCTAGGGCTGCCCCATATCCATCTAGGGATCTAAGGCACACTTGTAATTCCTTGGAGAAATCACGTTCTAAGCAGTATTTTGTCACGGCTGATTAGCCTCACCATCTCACTCGCGTGATACTTTGTTGTTCAAATTGTTGGGTGTTGTGAATAGAAGCTCTGCATCTAGTTTCCTTCCTTTAATTCCCTTGACAATCATAATTGTTGCTGCGCTTTTGTCAGTTTCGGGTTCCTTTGTGAGTTGCTACACTCGGTGAAGACGATTATAGCATTACCGCTTTCGTCTCAATTCCTTCGACAGGTGGAATAAAAGTGAAATAATTGATGAAATAGTCGTGATGTTGTCGTGCTCACGGGGATTCTACCAATATATGTATAGTCTTCACGAAATGGGTGGAAACTTGAATAGGCCAATAGAACATTATTGGCTTTGCCACAAGTTCATCAAGAAGTTCTCCTGCGGGAATCGAAACCCTACAATCTTCTCGCTAAATGAATTAAAAATTGCCTTTTACTGAATCCCTCTGCGGGGCTTAGCGAGTACAGACGCTTGTAAATTTAACTCCGTCTGCAGCCTCTACCATTGTTGCCACTTTGCCTCCTATCACCCCAGTGTTTGCTTTTGCTGACGTTCAATTTGTTGCTTTCAGCTGAGACTTGTTCGGGTGATGTGGAAGCTGCTGCTGTCGTATCAGCTGATGTAACTCAAGGCCTCTCCAACTCGCTCAAGGTTTGCTTCCTCTATTGCTCAATAGCCTGTGTTACACTGGTCCACAGTCCACACCCCTCCAACTCCTTTGCTATCACTCTCTATTGCTCAATAGCCTGTGGTTCACAAACGTTCCAATTCCTCTGCTATCACTCCCTATTGCTCAAATCAATTTCAGGTTATTCTCATTTAGACATAAAATTTCTAAACACTGTTCATAAACTTTGTTGGAAAGCTTTTTTAATTGTACCGCAATGAGCAGAGAGAATTTAGGCTTTTTAATAGCACCTGCCGACAACATAATCATGTACAAAAAGAAGACTTTAAACTTGCTGTCGTAGCTAGAAATTACTCCAATTTTACATCCCTTGACTTCCTTTCAATCATAAGTGAATTTCTAATAAACAGTAAATTGACAGAAGTTCTGGCGTTTGTTGATGTCTTCCTAGACCAGTGGTTCCCAAATGGTGGAGAATTCCCTTCAAAGGGTGAAATTTTCAGGGGGAAATTCTGGCATTTATTTTTAAATTTTTGCTGATACCTTGTATTTGCAAAGCTGTGCATAATAGTTACATATTGTATATTGTTGTTTGTTGTTAATAAACTGGAGGTTTATTACATTGTGTACTATTTTGTGATTCATAGTTTCATCATAATTTCTATAACTTTGGAGATTTTCAACTTCCTTTTCACCAATAAGAAGCTGAACAGACCTTCATAAAGATAGTTAAACTATTAAATGCTGTGATACTTAATATTTGGTGCTGTGGAATGCAGAAATGACAATATATGAAGAAGTATGCAGATTGAAAGCAAAGCGAAGCCTGATAGAATAGGGGGAATAGAGTTTTCATAGTCTGGAAGGGAGGAAACCAGCGAAACTAATTGGGAACCCCTGTCCTAGACCAACCTTGTATTACCATTATTTTGTGATACACAGCGCTAAGGAATTATGGGTCTATTGTCTATTATTGTCTATTAATATAAACAGTATTATATTGTTTGTTTAATATTTAGTAAAGTTAAATATTATTTAACCTTTCGCTTTTTTAACAAACTTATTCAACTATTATTGGAACAGCGCATATACAACCTCCCATTTTTAGCCAGAAGCCAATTTTTTTACTATAGATGCTTATATAATCTAAGCAGCAATAAAAATGCGCCGTCAGCAGCGTTATAAAATATTGTTAACTAACTATGTTAACTAAAGGCAGACCGATGGTGCTAACTTTAAACTTGGTTTTATCACGGATCACAATATAAAATTATGTCCCACTTCCTGTAAGATACACCATCCAAGTACGTCCTTTATCAATTCGTCTATGTGTATGTTTGCATAAAGTATTACCTCACTTTTGGTTGTTGATGTTGGAGTTGTCTGATTTGCAGAAAATGGCAGCTAGTGAAGCAGGCTCTGATGGAGAAAAAGATGCCATTTCAGAGCGGTCGGACTCGGAGAGCAGAGAGTATCCTTACGGCTGCTCCTACTGCGATAAGGCCTTCTCCAAGTTCAGCTATGTGAGAGACCATGAACTGGTAATGATCCATTGTTATACACTAGTTAATTCTGCATGGTTAAGGCTATTTTCAGATTTCATTCGCGTATCTCAAATAATCTTGAAAAAAACTGTCGACAACATAAAATGGAAACCGAGGGTACATCTAGCCAATCATTGGCAGGATATCTCTCTATCTCTTTTGCAGTCAGTCATATTGACAATGGCTCTCTTATGGTTTAGGCTTTATCACTGACTTCTATGCAGCTCTGTTTTCCACCTTCTCTTACCATCTGTTTGTGTCTAGTTCTCTCAATTTCATCTTACACTTTAGCTACATCAGTCTGGGTCTGCCCTGATTCCTCTTTCCTTCCTAGAGTTGTGAATTTAACTGGTAGAATAATACCAGCTCACAAAAGCATCACGTGTCATGAGATGACTAGCATTGCTTCTGTTAGGAATTCAGCATCTTCTTCTATATATAACTAGCTGTGCTACCCGGCGGTGCTCGGGTATTAAAAAAGGCTTTGGACAGAAAATTTAATTTGTATTTAACCTATAACAATATTTGCCATTCTAACTACATATCACGAGAGGAGTGTTTTGTGTAGTTGAAATAAATAAAGGCCAATAAAGAGATAAAATAAAAACAACTGTAAAGGTTTTAAAATTTTGTCAAACAGCTGCAACTTTCAAGCTGTTAGCCAGGCACATTGCTAATAGAAAATTCTAATAAGCTGCTTAATAAAATAGGCTTCTGATGGCGGCAAACCATGACTTTGCGTCTGCATTGTTGTCCAGCTACAACTATTCTAATAATTGCTATAGCCGGACAATCAATCCTACGTACAAACATACGACAAACTTTCAGAAATATATATGTATATTCTCAAAGTATGTCCGTATGTCTGTCTGCATTCCGGCTATAGCTATTATTAAAATAACTGCTGTCGGACAACAATGCTGACACAATGTCATGGAGTATTGTCATTAGAAGCCTAGCAGCTTACTGCAATTTTCCATTGGCAATGTGCCAGGCTAATAGCTTGAAAGTTACAGCTGTTTGACAGTTTTAAAACCTTTACAGTTGTTTTCATTTTTCTCTTAATTTGTTCCAACTACACAAAACACTTTTCTCATGATATGTAGTTTGAAAGTTAGAATGGTAAACATTGTTATATGTTAAATACAAATCAATTTTCTGTCCAGACTTTTTTTATTACCCGGGCAACGCCGGGTAGCACAGCTAGTTATTAACTATTATGAGGAAGCAGTAATGAACTTCAACTGCTCTAATAGAAAAATATAATCAACAGAGACCCTCTAGTCAACCAGGTGTGTTCATATTGTTATCTTTACGCCATTCTAAGCTCTCATTTTCAAGTCGAGAAAACCATTACTTTGGGATAGGATTAGCCTACTGTGAGCAATCTGCCATGGTTTATTTTTCATAAGCTTGTCTCATGTGGTCACTAGTTTAGTAACCTTTACAACCCTGTGACTCTGGCGAGCATGTTAATAGCCAGCTTACCTACATGATGTAAGTTCTGTTCTATGTGAAGGGTCGTGTTATGTGAAGGGTGGCGCTATGTGAACGGTCTTGCTATATGAACAGTCGTGTTATGTGAACAGTCGCGTTACGTGAGAGGTCATGCTATGTGAAGGGTCGTGTTATGATAACGGTCTTGCTATGTGAACGGTCTTGCTATGTGAACAGTCGTGTTATGTGAACAGTCGCGTTACGTGAGAGGTCATGCTATGTGAAGGGTCGTGTTATAATAACGGTCTTGCTATGTGAACAGTCATGTTATGTGAACAGTCGTGTTATGTGAAAGGTCGTGTTATGCGAAGGGTCATGTTATGTGAGCAGTCGTGTTATGCGAAGGGTCATGTAATGTGAAGGGTCGTATTATGCGAAGGGTCATGTTATGTGAAGGGTCATGTTATGTGAAGGGTCATGTTATGTGAAGGGTCGTGTTATGCGAAGGGTCGTGTTATGTGAAGGGTCATGTTATGCGAAGGGTCGTGTTATGTGAAGGGTTATGTGAAGGGTCGTGTTATGTGAAGGGTCTTGTTATGTGAAGGGTCGTGCTATGCGAAGGGTCGTGTTATGTGAAGGGTTATGTGAAGGGTCGTGTTATGTGAAGGGTCTTGTTATGTGAAGGGTCGTGTTATGCAAAGGGTGATGTTATGCGAAGGGTCGTGTTATGTGAACAGTCCTGTTATGTAAATAGCCGTGTTATGCGAAGGGTCGTGTTATGTGAAGGGTCGTGTTATGTGAAGGGTCGTGTTATGTGAAGGGTCGTGTTATGCGAAGGGTCGTGTTATGTGAAGGGTTATGTGAAGGGTCGTGTTATGTGAAGGGTCTTGTTATGTGAAGGGTCGTGTTATGCAAAGGGTCATGTTATGCGAAGGGTCGTGTTATGTGAACAGTCCTGTTATGTAAATAGCCGTGTTATGCGAAGGGTCATGTTATGTGAAGGGTCGTGTTATGTGAAGGGTCGTGTTATGTGAAGGGTCGTGTTATGTGAAGGGTCGTGTTATGTGAAGGGTCGTGTTATGTGAAGGGTCGTGTTATGTGAAGGGTCAGCATGTCGCTACTGATGGTAAAACCAGGGATAGGCCTATATGCATAGACTTTAATAGAAATCTAAGTTTTATGAAAGTGCTTCCTATAGCAAAGATCATAAGTAGCTTTTTGTTTATGGCTGAGGAAATTGTGGAGTACCTATTTGTAAGCTTTATGTAAATGAGGAGGTTGTGTAGGACCACCCGTAATTTTCAACTTAAAGCTAGCAGTAAACTCTCTACTGCTTCATCATACACAGATTGAACCTAGTGAAACTCGGCAAGCATTATCATAAAGTTTATGAGTTGCTTGTCAATGGATCTGACTTCTTTGAACATATTCATGCGAGGAGTTACGTCCATCCTGTTTAACGATGTTGTCTAAAAATGTTGGGATCTTTCTGAATTTTTATGGGTTGATGCTAGTTGGATTTTAGATAATTACTTGTTGGTGAAAGGCAGAGAGATTTATTGGATGAGAGAAAACTAGTCTGTCAGACTAACTAATAAACGTTCTCCTGCCTCATGCGCTCATTTATTGCTCACCTGCTGCCAAGTATCATTTGACTTTTCTTAAGAGTTTAGAGTTAAATCTGAATATAAAGGCGCATAGATTCTACACTGCTCATAAAAATTGGTCTTTTTATTTGACTGACATATTGTTGAAGAAACCTTTCATCAGCCCATGACAGCAGGAAATCAAGGGAGGCAATTCCATAATTGGTTTTAGCAAAAGACCAAGCATGGAAAAGTAATTACGCTATAAAATTCTTTAAATTTTCGTGTCTCCATTCTTCTAAACGTGACTGACATAGATCACGAAGATAATTTCATTGAAGTTGAGCTGTGCAGCTTGTGTAGTTGGCTGTGTCCCTGATGAATGACAGGTGTATTCTCTGCCTCAATAGCATGTCACCTATTCTGTCTAGATAAATCCCCAAGCAATCACTCGATGCACCAGTGGAATAACTAATGACAAGAAGTGCAGCGGTCATACTCTTGGGTCAGCTTGTCGTCTTTGCTCCAATCAATTCTCAGGTTATTTACAGGAGACCTATGCCAACTGTTCTAACCCTCACCCGACCTTGCTTCTCTGATCTGTGACATCTCTTCTATTAGACTAGAAAACCAGATTGTTAGACTTGACTTACCATATGTTAGATTTGGCAACTCTTTTGTTAGACTTGATAACCAGAATTTTAGAGTGCGCATTGTTTTTGTTAAACTCAACCTTCTATCCATTGTACTCGCCATCTTCTCTTAGCTTTAAAATCTTTTCTAATAGACCTGACTTCCCTTACATAAGACCCTTATGTTAGACTTTATTTCCCTTATGTAAGACTTGACAACTCTTTTGTTAGACTTGACATTGTTTTTATTAAACTCAACCTTCCATCTCTCTTCCATCTCCTACTCGCTACATTTCTTTAAATTTGACATCTCTATTAGACTTAACAACCCTTCTATCAGCAAGTCCCCATTTTTTTTTAACCTGCAATAGGTTATCTCTTAGCTAAGTTCTCTGAACTGTAAAGGGTGGTCTCTTAGCTAATTTCTCTGAACTGTAAAGGACGGTCTCTTAGCTAAGTTCTCTGAACTGTAAAGGGTTGTCTCTTAGCTAAGTTCTCTGGACTGTAAAGGGTTGTCTCTTAGCTAAGTTCTGTGAACTGTAAAGGGTTGTCTCTTAGCTAAGTTCTGTGAACTGTAAAGGGTTGTCTCTTAGCTAAGTTCTGTGAGCTGTAAAGGGTTGTCTCTTAGCTAAGTTCTATGAACTGTAAAGGGTGGTCTCTTAGCTAAGTTCTGTGAACTGTAAAGGGTTGTCTCTTAGCTAAGTTCTGTGAGCTGTAAAGGGTTGTCTCTTAGCTAAGTTCTATGAACTGTAAAGGGTGGTCTCTTAGCTAAGTTCTGTGAACTGTAAAGGGTGGTCTCTTAGCTAAGTTCTGCGAACTGTAAAGGGTTGTCTCTTAGCTAAGTTCTCTGAACTGTAAAGGGTTGTCTCTTAGCTAAGTTCTGCGAACTGTAAAGGGTTGTCTCTTAGCTAAGTTCTCTGAACTGTAAAGTTACTGTTGGACCTTAGTCTAGGCCCTGTTGCTACTTTTAGATTGAAGTAATTCTTGGGAAGTTTAGTTTCTTGCTGCCCTTGTACGCTAACAAAATAAAACAAAAATACATTTTCAATGATATTGTTAATTATTATGTAAATAGGTCAGATAGTTAATATTATAGAATTTCATCATGTTAAACTTCACTGATTACCTTCATACATTGTCTGATTGATTCTCTTTACAGCTTTAATCGATTCTTAAAAACGGAGAATTCCAGCCAAAACTTGAAACTTGTTCTTCTTTTAAAAAAAGTTATTTACTGTCATGACTAACAAAATTCTAAATAAATTGGCAGTGGGCGATGGTCATGTTGAGATAATACTAATTGCTAGCTGTAGGCTTATGCCACAAATATAAAATGGTATAATTTCTTTCGTCAATAGAGGCCTCTCTCTTGGGTCAGCTGCAAAATGAGGTTATCAATTCATCTTTAGCCTAATTGCTCCTAATCAGCTGGTCTTTCAGGACTCGCGTGTCCCTCGTGAACCGTGCGGAGAAGTTCTTCTCCAATGCTAACACTCGGTGCGCACCACTATCAGTCTCATGCCAGTTGTGGCAGCACACATTAGTCCTGCTGACATCAACAACTGTTCTCTCGGTTTTCTTCATACCTGAATGCTATGGCAAGGAATGAGTGTGTCACGTCTCCACCATTTAAACACCAAAGCTTTAAAACTTATGGTTTCTATCAGTCACATCCATAAGTTTGCTTTTTTCTATTGCCAGATTGTCACCATTTGATATCAATTCTGTTCAAAATTAAAATTCTCAAAGTTCGTTTAATCAATGCTAAAGTATTTTAGCTATATATATTACCTTGTTTGATGTCAACAAAGGGAAGATACTGTGTATGACTGACACCGTTTCCTATATATTATCTTCCTCCTACTAAAAAATGGAAGAAACGTATGGGAGTCAGTGGAAGCTTAAGTTTTCAGTTCTGGCAATCTTCCAGGCTGAAATGTTTCATACTACATATATTTATTATATTTAACTAGAAACATAACTCTCAAAATCGTTTTAGTGTGACTAGCTTTTAACTAACGCAACTCTCTACCTGTACGTGTATACAAACATATTTTGTATACAAAAGCCAAACTTTATTTTTTTTTACCCATTTCACATAGCCTGGTTTGGGCATTTTCATTCCTTTGGATCTGACGCTAACTCATTCGTATTGATGCTCATAAATGTTTGGTTATCACTGAGAAGCCTCCGATTCTAGTTGAATTACTTTCATGTAAAACTTTGCTATGTGAACACTTGCGAGTAATTTCATAAATCAATGTTCTGATGTGGAAATTCTCAAAGGAGTTTTCAATTAGCGTAAATTGTAACTCGTATGCAGGTGCTTGGTATACATTCTTCATAAGTAAACTTTTGGGCCTCATCTTTCCTTGTGAAATCTAATCTAACCAATCTACCTGAGAAGTTCTGTTTGCTAATGAAGGGTTTCTACGTCTAAGAGCTATCTTCAGTATAAGCTCTTTTCACTGCTACATGGTCTCAACTAGATTGTATTGAATAGAATTGTATAGTTTAAACTAAACCTTTTTTGAAAACAAATACCACAGCTAGATATTTAATTTATTTTCGCTGATCAATGTCTGCAAGGTCAAATGAGACCATGGGCAGCAAAAAGGAAATTAAAGTTATTTGAAAAAAATAATCTTTTTTGACGTGCTAGCGGTATGTGTCTGTATTGTGTATAGGTGAAATATAATGCTTTAATGGAGGGTTTTCTGTATGAGATATTTTGGCAGCAAAGGTTGGGGCACACAGAAAGTTTTTGTGAACCGAGAATAGAAAGACTTTGATCATATTCATCAAAGTATGGTAAGATTACTCTAAAAAATGTTTTTGTAGTTTCTCCACCTCATTTTATCGTTATTTAAGAGGACAGGAAACCAGCTCTCTAAGCAATGATAAAATCGAGCTTCCATAGAAAACAGCAAGACTGGAAGGTGTAACTCCAACTATAGGATTGTACATTTTCCAATGTTTATCCTCTGGCCTTTCTAGCACACTGACTTCAGGCAGTATCACTTTCTATATTGTAGGTGCACAGCGATGAGATGCCCTACCAGTGTGAATATTGTCAAAGACCCTTTCGACACAAACGCAGTAGAGATCGTCATATGAAACTACACACCGGTGACAAGAGCTACAGGTGCTCTCTATGTGACTCTGCATTCTCAAGGTATGGAGTTTTCTAGGATTTCTTTTTAAGATTTATTGTATTACAATATATTATTATTTATTATTATATTTGTTATAATACCTCT
Source organism: Watersipora subatra (assembly GCF_963576615.1). Lineage (NCBI taxonomy): Eukaryota > Metazoa > Bryozoa > Gymnolaemata > Cheilostomatida > Watersiporidae > Watersipora > Watersipora subatra. The sequence goes on from NC_088710.1 coordinate 65,192,694, forward strand.
AGAATGCTTTGCATTGCATTTCTTATTTTTCTATGGTTAATTTCCAAATGGTTTAATAGCGAGAGAAAGCCTAGTTCTAGCAGGTAAAGAGTGGTACTCAATGCTCCATGGAGAGTCCATTTCAACTCTTTCTCCTTTCTCTCTGTCGGTCACTCTTTCAGTCAGATTCCTAGAATAATTTATATAGTTCCATCATGTCAACCATACATCTGTATCATATTATGTTTTTGTTTAGTGATAGCTGATAGGGCTTCTGTCACAATTTAAATTATTAGATCATGTAGCAAAAAAATTATTAAGAAAAGATATCTAAATTTAAAAAAGAAAAACCTGATTCAGTTTACCATGACATAAAATTAAATCTATAAGAATGTTTATTTCTATTTTTTCATTCATAAAATAGCAATTATAACAACTGACAATTATTACAATAATAGTGGTTGCTATATATTCTGTTGATTTAGCAGGTTAAGGATTCTTGAGGGAAATATAACACAGAGATCATATCTATAAAATACTTGCAGTTGTCTTCTCCTGTGACTACATTTCTTTCAGATAAGCAAGACATCTATTTGTAGGAGTGATCATCTCAAGAACCACATGAAGAGTCACAGCAACACAAAATGGCTGCCAGCTGTACAAGCTGCCAAGCTATCCGAGCAATGCACTACTCCTCAGGCTATGGACAACGGACTAGCTGACAAGGTTAGTAACTTGTGTTCTCTCGGTCCATTTAAAACAAAACTGAAGTTGTCATCTCTTGCTCAATATTGAGCATAAGCATGATGATGAGTGTAAGACAAAGTTTTGTGATCCTACGTAAACAAATAACTACATAAAATAGAGTGAGTTGGAAGGAAACTGGAAATAAAGTCTCTCAGGCTAGGTTTGCCATGTAGAAAGTACGGTGTTTAGATGTGAAGAGATAGCATTTTTGGTGAACATCCCTCAGTATTACATACTCTTCACTCCACTGCCACCTTATTGTTAACTGAAGTTTCATAGTATATCTATAAAACCTAGGCCTTCATCCCATGACCCTAATCGTGTAACCTCGCGGTGTATTTGCCAGATTTACTCTCGCATGGTATGCAGAGAGCTATTGTGATGCTAAATAGCTCTACATACAAGCATTCTGAAAACAGAGACTATTTTTTTATATAGCGGTTAAGCATATGGTAAAAAAGCAAAAACAAATAAAGATTGCAAGAGAAGGCAAATTCATAGTATACCTATTTATGCTTAAATTCCATTAGTTGATCCATGTGAAGTTATTGCTTGGATTGTTTCTATTTAGTGTAAGCTAGTTTAGGTGTGTAGAATATTTGCAACATTGGTTGGGCTAAAATATAACCTCTCCAGTTACAATACAAAATGAAGCATGCAGGTAAAACAAATGATTGTACAACACCTGCCTTACCTTTATAGGAAAATCTTAACGCTGATTAAATAATTTCATGGAGCTTGTCATATCTGTAAAATTTCAATTCCATGAATATAAATATGAATATAAATTATGAAGAGCAAGCTAGAGTACATATAGAAGTATGTACATAATGGATATGAGCAGATAACTCCATGACAAGTTATCTGCTCATATCCATTGCAAACCAAAATACCCAGGGATTCATTACCAGTCTCTTGACCATGCGATGACCTGTTGAAGTTCAATCTATTGAACCATCCTTTATAGCTGACAATTATACACAGAAAGAAGTGGAGTGTTCTTCTATTGCAAACAGTCAAAAATGAAAATTTAACATTTTCTCTTTACAATATTTATAATGATTAAAATTTGACCAGTAATTAATTAGATTTTTACAATCTTACTCTGACAATTCAACCTGATTTGTAGCTATGGCTATATATTGAGTAAATTTTGATTATTTCTTCTCATTAACAGTTTGATCAGTAATTATATTTTTTCGCTGGGCTGGTATCTACATTCAGTACCCTTGAGGTTGGGTATTATTGGTATATGATTGATACCACATTGGGAGTTTATTCCAGGAGTAGATAACTCCATATTGCAACAAAGTAGTCTGTCCATGATCATTTCACTAGTAAATAGCTTTTGCTGCTATCGCACCTCCTGCAAATCTTTAAGTCATTTACTATAGTTATAATCTCAATATTTTTTTCCACGCTAACGAATTTCTGTCACAAACAAAATATGTTTTAGCTACTTTGTATGCGTTTCTGTTATTTTCAACAGATACCAGTTTGCTTTTTAAACAAGCATTTTTCCAGCCAAAAGGACACTTGGCGATTTGTTTTGCGCAAACCTCCAAAAGGATGTCTTTAAAATATTTGGCAAAAAACATTTCACTACCCCTTAAAAAGTCCTGCTGGTAAGGTTTCTCATAAGGGTTGTCTGAAGCCTTTGAGAATGCCTGAAAGGTGCGGAGAGTGTAAGCTTGGTGAAAATAAAATTCCTTATTGACAATTGTGAAATCCTTTGTTACTCTCTTCAAAAATGGTTGTCTTGATGTTCTGTTGAGGACAGTTACAATTCTCTCATGTTTGCTGAACTAAATCATGTTATTGGAGTGACTAGGCCTATAATAAATACAAGCATTGCTTCATTTTCCATTCAGACTTTCTGATTTCCTCTTTAAGCAGACGCATCAGAATACTCTATGATCTATCAGCGTGACACGCAGAAATGTCTGTTTTATAAAATGCTTACTTCGATGCAACACAGTTGAGTTGAGTAACGTAAGACTTGCGCTATTTCATAAATCACTAACATTAGTCAATTAGTTAAGAAGTTGCTTTTCCTGGAGTTATCCATCATTTTTTGACTGTTCTCCAACTGGCCAAACAAAATCACAAAATGACACGTTTGAAGGGTGATAATTTTATCAAATGTCACGCTGCTCAGGGATACTTACTTTCTCGCTGCTGTAGGGAATACTAAAAAGGTTTTATTTATAGCAAAAGCATTTTTTAATGTATTTTTTTATTAGGTGACCAGTTGTAAAAGTTTTGTTGAAATACGAACTTTTAAAAGCTACCCTACCATGGTAGATGCAAATACCTTAAGCTGCCATTAGGTGGATTATTTGCTGATGAAGTCCCTCTATAATATTACATCAAACATGCAGTAATTATTATATTGATATATTATTATATATCATCTTATTATTATATTATTAATATATTATATATACATAATATACTATATATTATTATTATACAAAGCCAGTGGTCAGATCTAAGAGTTGGATAACTAGTATAGGCGCTCTTCATTGTAAAATACTACTTTTATTCAAAAACATTTCTGTTTCTAGCACGTCTTATTGGGATTGACATCAAAATATGCTTCTATGCTAGACAGCAGTTTCTTATAACTCCCTGCTGTGTTGTACGCAAGTACATGCGTTCTGTTCTTTAATTGTCTATAGCTATTCGACTTGGCTGCATGTGACCTTCCATATAATTTCAGCCATAGCGCGAGGGCGTAGTGGGATAATGAAATATCAATTAAACTTATAAATATATTTTAGTATAATATCCAGGAATCGCTGCACTTATTCGGCTGCCCAAGGGAGGAGCGATTACATATTGCTGTGTTAAAAATGGTGGCTAGTCAAACTAGAATATAGGTATTTATTTCTCTCAGAGGACCCGGCTATTAGCTGTCTGTAGTGTTCAGTGACCATGAACATTGTTATTATCCACTCATTTCATATCTTTCTATCTGTTTCGTAAATTCGTTTAGTTTTTAATATGTGGGTATATTTATATAGAGCAGTTTCTCTCTATCCTCGCTGATTCTTAAACGAATTTAAACCTTTCTCCTCTGCATCCGCTGGTTTTTATAAATAGCACTAAAGGCTCTGTTACTTTATACTTACTAAGTACCCATACTTACATACTTACCAAGTACGTGTACTTACATACTTACCAAGTACATGTACTTACATACTTACCAAGTACCCGTACTTACATACTTACCAAGCACATTTACTTACATACTTACCAAGTACACGTACTTACATACTTACCAAGTACGTGTACTTACATACTTACCAAGTACATGCACTTACATACTTACCAAGTACGTATACTTATATACCTACCAAGTACACATACTTACATACTTACCAGGTACATGTACTTACATACTTACCAAGTACATGTACTTACATACTTACCAAGTACATGTACTTACATACTTACCAAGTACATGTACTTACATACTTACCAAGTACGTGTACTTACATACTTACCTAGTAGAGATAGTTGTTCAAGTATTTTTGATCAGCCTACAAGTCAGCATTCAGATATTTCTTTGCATTTAAATCATTCTTTGTGATTCATTTTATTTATGAAAATGTTCACAGGAATAAATCAATTAGGATATTTTACTTGATTAGCATGTGCTCCCCAAAAAGTTGCATCTGCTATATCCCACGCCATTATGGCAACATGTCTTTGGTTGGGGAATTTATATGTCATCTGGAATAATAATAGGAGAACAACAGTAAACAATAATATTAACAGTAGAGGCATTTGGTGTTTCATTTCACAATAATGAAGCACTATGGTGCTTTTTACTGGAGTTCTTTTTTCTTTTAAGAATTACAAAAAAGTTACATTTTTTGTATATACATATATCTACTATTATTGATGTCAACCACACTACACTGCTAATGCAACATTTTGAGCTTTTATGTTTTCAGTTTTAGATTATAACCAGTAAAACATATTCAATATGTTATAATATGCAATTATATAATCGCATATAATATGCAATAGATTTTAGCTTCTTTAGCATCAGTATTTAAGTTGCAGTTATACTTTGTGATGAAACTAATGCCTAGGAAATCAACCTAGTTAACAACGCTTGAACTTACTGTTATAAAAATAGCAGGCCAAGGGAGACTACTCCAAATTTTGTTGTAGTATTAATAAAAAGTGAAAAAATTGTTTTCTTTAAAATGGCAAACATTTCATGTTGAATCTATCCAATATTCAAAGTTTGTGACCAGTTCAATAGACGATAATCCTGCCAGTTATCAGATAGGGTTAAACGAAACAAATGACATCTCATCGTTGTTAAGTGAGGAAAATGTACAACGATACAGATACAGTTTGGTAATTAGCCAATAGATCAGACGATACCACTGCGTTTATCACTCGTTCACATCTATTTTTAATAGAACCATCAAAACTTGCTGTCGTCTATCAAAGAATCCATAGGGAATCCATAGCGAATAGTTGTTCTGCACAAAATTTTGTTATGTAAACTAGAAGATTTTCCTGTATGCAAAAGGGAACACAGCCAAAGTAGAGTAACATTCTGTTTGCCTGTAGCCAATAATCTATCGGAGTTAAATTAAATATTGGATAAAATTATTACAGATGTAGTTATTCGTAAAACACAGAAATAATTTTAATTACAAACTGAAATCTGTCCAAAGATGGACTACATAACTCCACCTTATAGGGCACTCGTATACAGCAAAGCTCATCATCTCTAGCTCCACACAGACAGAGAATGCATGCCGATTTGCTCTTCACAATGATCTGTATAGGCTCGCTACTTTCAACACACATACACTAATCAATGAAGGTCTTAGTTCAATGGTGTTAACAATCTGTTTTTATTTTTATTCCTCACAGATAAAAATTTCACAATGACAAGCTTATCATTTTGGTAAATTTAAAGCGTAAAAAGTGTGCTCATCGATAACAAAAATAGCCAATCAGAAAAGAATGATACGAAAGTTCTCAGAAGAAAGGGCTAGTGCCAATCAATGTCTTTGATAGTCTGTTTGAAACTCGTCTGCGCTAACAGCTGACATTTAGCCACCCTTCTACGTTATAATTTATAGTTTATGTGGCCAAGCTTTCCGTATAAATAATCTCTGGACTATGGTCAGTAATGTAGTATTCTATTCATGCATTTTGTGATACTGGATGGTTTATAGCTTTCTCTGAGTCTTGCTTCTAGTTCCCAGATATTTTTAGCAAAGTTATTATATGAATACTGCATCAAGGTTTCCATTTAATTGCAAAAGAAATCTACATTGTGTGTTGTTGCTAAATACAGGGGACCAGACAACCAGCTTGGTTGTCATTAATGTACTCGTTTTACTAAATGCTTTCTTTGTTTGACTGGAGATAGTTTGTACGCTCATTGTAGCTTACCAGTGTTATTACAAATATATGAAATAAAGGGCTGTGCGAAGAACAGAAACAGCTGTTTATGACAGTTTTTAGTATTGCATATAGATTTTTAGTATAGCATGTATCATATTTCTTACAATTAAAATGTATTGTATGTGTATTATCATCATGAAGAGATACACCATTAATAATATCATTATATATAATTATATATATATCATTATATATATAATAATAATATTACAATAGGCTCCTCCTACGCAGGCAACCCGGATCTATCGCCAGACACTCGGCCCGTTCCGTCCTTACACCCCAATCATAATTCAATTAATTCAATTTGATTTGATTCAATTTGAATAAAAGTGGGCCGGCAACTAGCATTGTGGGACTTGATAAATGATCAGCAATGAAATGGCAGCTCATTAGCTCCTCAATCAACTGCTAGTTTAAGGAAATCTCTTTTTATCAAACTCTAATAGAATTTTAAGCTACTCGCAAATTTCGTCAGAGGAAACCTGTGTTGCTATATTTGGATGTTACATTTGCGCAGTCGCATCTGAGATAACCAAGGAACGACGAGAAAAAATATATGAATGAGCGATTCAACGAGAGCAATCTCATAAATAAATATGATTGTACGGAATGTTATATAGTGGTTACAGGAGTAAATGTTAAAGCATGGACGAATACTGGTTCAATCTAATTGTAATAATAAAAAACTACTGGTCAAATTTCGAGGGCCATTCAATAAATAATTTATGTTTATTTATTCATAATATTTTATTCCAAATACTCAAAAAATAGTTAGTGCATTTATGTAAAGAGTTCCATTATAAATAGACACATAATTTTTTTTGAAAGTTTATATACTTACTCTAGCTTAATCTGCGTAAACTTTAAACTAACTTAGTTCGTATATTTGTTGTTATTTTTATATATTACACCTTTTTAAATTTTATTTCTACGACTTTTACCTTTTTGCTCACCTGTAAAACTATGATGATTAAAGAGATTTCAGATGTTGTATCATGGAAGTTACTTTGGATCTTGAATCGAATATTTGCTCAAAGCTTACCTTGTATCTCAGAGAATCTGTGTGTTAAATAGAGGTAACTGGGGGTGTGACTGTATCCCCATAGAAAGTTTGATTGTATACGGCAAAAGAACTTCAGCTAAAACGTTCTGGACAGAAAGTGTACGAGAACTTGTATATCCTTACTTCCTTTAAATATGAACTTACATAAAATTTTAGTAGATTTTATTAAAAAGTATCGGCATTTTTCTATCATTTGCGATTGTTTTTTATGTTTGAGGTGATCTGCCTGCCAGGATGTTTCAAGATTAAAATCGATAAAACTTGATCGCGGTTGAAACGCTCACATTAAGTAAAAAGTGTGATTATGATATCAATAGTTGCAAAGAACCAACAGAATAGAGACAACGCTTAACGCTGCACCTTGAACGCAACAGCCGATGTCAACTATAGCAACTAGGGGCGGCATTTTGGCACATATTTTTCTTCTGAGCGTTATAACCGCAATCATTTTTCTATCATTCGCTATTGTTGTTGATAACATAAACAACAAAAGCAAATGATAGAAAAATGCCGATACTTTCTGATAAAATCTACTAAAGTATAGCCCAAGTTCATCTTGAAGTTGTTAGTTTTACTAACAAAGTCACTTAGTAGTATATCATGTAGCCAGCGATCATGATTAGCTGGAAGCATTTTAGTTATAGCAGCCGTAGTATTGATTGGGTGGATTTTGCTAACATTTTTTTGAAATCATGAGCTGCTCCACCAACAATAATCCAACAGTCTAACTTCTTATTTTAATACATGCCTCATTCAGTTATTCCTGTTCTTTTATATTCATTTTAATGAAAATGCTGACCCGCATATAAAACAATCACATACACATGTATCTGTTGAACACTATATTGCAACATAACATAAGTCTGTGCGCTAATTTTTATAGGACGTTCTATAAACTAGGCATTTGTAAAAGCATATCGCGGGAGTTATTTTCTCTCTGCTACATCTTGACCTGTTCATTTCTCTAATCATTGTGTACCATTAAGTTTAAACTATCTATTAAATACAAAGTCTCATTTAGCCTTATTTATTACGCACTCAAAAAGGCAGCTTTGACATTTACTTATTTTGCGTGCAGTATCAGGTTAGGAAAAGTACATGTATTAAGCGTGTCAGGTATGGGAGCGCTAAATCCCTTCAACTACTAGAAATTTTGTTGCTGCAAAATTCTTAAAATGTGCTATTCAAAGCTAATAAATCTCAAATTTTCAAAATACTAGGTAAGAGGACATTCTTTCTGACAATGTATTCAACAGACAATCAACCTCGTGATTAAATGACCAATGGAACACTGTTACAGGTCAAAAGGCAGGATTTCTCCTATAGGCACTCTCATATCAAGTTTTGCTCTATAGCATACATCCAAACCCTTCGATGCTTTCTTAGAAGCCACGCATTGTGTGTTGTGCCACTAGGTAACACAATTGATATCTAGTTAATTGTGATCTGTCTCCTTGATCTGCCCTCTGTCCCTTTCTGCAGTTCACTAAGCAGTTGAACTTTTAAAAACAAATAATTAATTGAAGTTTGTAAACAGACATCAGGAGAACATCAAGTTGGCAACAAATCAAAAGCCCCGCGATTCATTTTTTTTGTCACTAAAATGTTCTCATTGAGTCTACATGACTATATTAATTATTATTATATTTAATATAATAATATATATTTATATTAATATTATTATTATTTGTTTTTATTATTGCTGAATTCTCCAAGGTTTTGTAGTGGGGTTGTTACTTTGATTTTAACTTGCCATTTCTCTGCAAGGGTTAAGTTGGTCCTTGCCGACAAGCACTTTTTTATTATAAAATCACTGCATTTCCATGATTTGAAGATTGGTTCTTTCAAGTATTCTCCAATGCATAGAGATATTCCAATCTATGAAAGTTTGACCCTTCAAAAAAAGCTTTTTCTATGAGGTTTAGTTACTGGTTTGAAGAACCCTCAAAGGAATGGAAATGGTAGACTATAAGATTTCAAACGCCATCACTAGTATCTAATTTTTATTAAAAACTGTGTTGTAGTTTCTGCTGTGGACATTGCTCCAGGCTACCATTAAAACAAATAAATTTAAGGCATATTTAGGTTAAGACTAAAATCCTAATAACTTATTTTTACAAATGGTTTACAAATAAAAAGTTGCAAAATTGAAATTTGAAATTGAAGGCAATAAATAACTGGAAGAAGCAAATTATAAAATGTTCTGGTAAGTTTATGAGCCTAGTTATAACTAGATGAATGCCTGGTGTTGCACGGGCAATAAAATAATTACCTAATGAATTTGAGTAACCTAATCTAGTAACTTAAGCTAGTAACTTAAGCTAGTAACTTAAGCTAGTAACTTAAGCTAGTAATCTAAACTAATCTAAATCTTTACTATAATAAGAGCCATACTGAAGCCAGTTTGTAATAATTACATTACGCATCAAGATCTTTCACGCAATCATACTCTTCAAACATGCTAGTAGTAAGCAATAGTATTTTCGCAAGCACTTTAAGTGTGTGTATTTTAACTGTGCGTAGTTTAACTGGTGTAATGAGTAAGACCACAACTATTCTATTGTATAGCAAGGTAGCCACTTGGCGTAATGAATAACTCGCCTGTCTGCAGATCTGGTAGTTCCTAGTTCCATTCTATTTCGAAGCGGATTTTTTTCGTAGATTTTAATTACCAGAACTGGACACACAAACGACAGACAACAGACAGACAAACACTGAGATTTATATATATAGATGAAGATAACAAATAATAATCAACTAAAGTCTACGAAATTTTACGACAAGATTTTCTCTCATTGTAGTAAAACCTCTCAAAAATTATTGTTTTCAAAGAAAACCGACTTACTGATATCTTTAAAAAGCATGAAGACACATTAAATATGAGTAGTCGAGCAGACTGCCGCTGAGTTTCACTCGCAGGCTGACAGGTGTCGGGCTACTTTGTAAACAGCTCATAACCTGAAAACCTATTGATATACACTATATTAGACGACCGACCATCTAACATAGCCTTTTTAGCTAAAATCATTCGTACCGAAGAATGTTCTAGGAGTGTGTTAATTGTTATCTTTCCTTGCTAGTCAAAAACCTTTAGCTATATGAATTTGCTTAGTCCCTATGGTTATTCCATTTCTCACTTTTTATTCTTTTGCTGCAATATCCTGTGAGTCTTGACCTTTAAGCAAATGTTGGCCTTCAAAATTCACAAAAAATTGCTAAAGCTTTTTAAGAGTCCGAATATGGACTGCTGCCTTAATGGCAGCTATCGATGTTATCATAGACGTAGGCATTCATTAGTACCAGGCTTAAAGGGAGACAGTGATAAAGTCTATGAGTTTTTCAAAACTTATGAAAGACAATTTAATTTTATTGTGGAATAATTTTTAACCATTTGGCATGTTTGTATGTGAGTAGCAGTGTAGGACAAAGATGGAGGTGAACTATTATTATTATTATTATTATAGATTCTATAATATAGAAACTGTCTTCACAACCAAGTGATTGATAGTAAGTGAGCCCAGGCCTTAGCATAAAGCCAAAGGGTTTCTTTCTACTGAAAATTATTCCTTAAAATCTGGGCAGTTTCAAAAAACAGTTCAGCCTGTTCATTATTATTGCTATTGCCATTATTATTATTGCCAACTATTGATTAAACTAGATGAAAATTTTAAATAATGAGCAGTCTTATAGCTGTGCTATTTCTATACCTGATGTTTTTAAGGAACGTTGATTAAATCCAACCTCATGAGTTAAGAAAACCATCCTACTAGCTATAAACTTGTGGATGCTTTGTTATTGCAACTAAATTTCCTAGGTGATGCTAAGAAGTACAAGTGTAATATACTCTGCAGCCTCAGTTTCCTAGGCAATGCTAAGAAGTACAAGTGTAATATACTCTGCAGCCTCAGTTTCCTAGGCAATGCTAAGAAGTACAAGTGTAATATACTCTGCAGCCTCAGTTTCCTAGGCAATGCTAAGAAGTACAAGTGTAATATACTCTGCAGCCTCAGTTTCCTAGGCAATGCTAAGAAGTACAAGTGTAATATACTCTGCAGCCTCAGTTTCCTAGGCAATGCTAAGAAGTACAAGTGTAATATACTCTGCAGCCTCAGTTTCCTAGGCAATGCTAAGAAGTACAAGTGTAATATACTCTGCAGCCTCAGTTTCCTAGGCAATGCTAAGAAGTACAAGTGTAATATACTCTGCAGTTTACCGCTACAAGCAATATTATATCGTTATTGTAATACTTCAAAAGTCAGCAAAGTTAGTTATTACTCAATTTTTTATTATTGATATGAAACTCACCTTAATATTTCAAACACAAAACATGCAAAATCTCTCGCTTTAGCGCTTATGACAAAATGAAACAGCACAATTAATACTTTTTGCTACATCTGCTTATAAGAATAGTTTTATAGGCAGCAATAAAAATATGGTCGGCAGCGTTTGAACATACCATATCACACAAGATCGACCAAGGGAAGCGAGTCCAAATTGAGTTTTGGTGTAAACCAGAATACAAGCAAGCTATTATTCTTTGAACCATTTCTGAAATTCTTGTGTCACAGCTTCTGTTCAGCTTAGAATGCAGGTCAGAGACTGGTAAGACAAGGACCGGAATAGGAAATCAGGCTCAGGAATGCAGGTAAATATTGGATGACTCAGGGCTGTTCAGGAAGCAAAGCAGAGGGAAACTAACGTAGATATTTGCTCGAGGTCGAGTGAGGAGCATGCGCTGGCCTCGCACGTGCTGACTCCACGTGCATTCTTGCTGCCACATCCATGCTCCCGTCGCAGTTACTCACAAATAAATGCTCGGGGATATTTTGCTTGGTTTGTTGATCGTCATGAAATGCTGCCATAGTGCGGGGTAGAGCTAGAGGTTGATAGCTTAGAGTATTAGGTGTTTGTCCTAGGACTAGCGAGTTCTTGTATCGTGATGACTATGCTTACTCTTCTCCATCTTGATGTTAGCTATACCTTCGACGTTCCAAGCTAAAACAAAGCCTTAAGTGGCAGCAAAGAGTAATTAATCGTGCTGATGTTTTCTTCTCCTTGCTTTACTCAAGACCGCTACTTTCAATTGCATCCTCATCGGTGGTATATCAGCCAATGAAATAACGAGTTCGGTGGTATATCAGCCAATGAAATAACGAGTTCGGTGGTATATCAGCCAATGAAATAACGAGTTCGGTGGTATATCAGCCAATGAAATAACGAGTTCGGTGGTATATCAGCCAATGAAATAACGAGTTCGGTGGTATATCAGCCAATGAAATAACAAGATCGGTGGTATATCAGCCAATGAAATAACGAGTTCGGTGGTATATCAGCCAATGAAATAACGAGTTCGGTGGTATATCAGCCAATGAAATAACGAGATCGGTGGTATATCAGCCAATGAAATAAGGAGATCGGTGGTATATCAGCCAATGAAATAAGGAGATCGGTGGTATATCAGCCAATGAAATAACGAGATCGGTGGTATATCAGCCAATGAAATAACGAGTTCGGTGGTATATCAGCCAATGAAATAATGAGTTCAAGGTCTTTTTTGTCAGAAACAGAATAACAGAAATAACATGCTCATCTTTTGTAAATTTTTAAAACATAGAAAGTTTATTTGTCACACGCAGAATTATCCAACCAGATGAGAGTAATACAAAATCGTTTTGAATAAGCAACAAAATTCCTATATCGACAGCATTTTCGAAACATGTGCAAAAATGACATCATCCATTAGAAGTGACATATGATTAGGTGCGTCAAAACTGAATCCAAAATGGTTGCCAGAAATCTCCTTGTAATTGTCACCAACACGCAGGAGTTGTTCACTGTCCAAACTATTTGCTTCACTGCAGTCTCAGTCAACCAAAGTGAGTTTTGTATGAAAATACATTTTGATTAGGAGAAATCGGCAATAGCATAGTCAATTTTTGTGAGCCTTTCATCCAATGGTGTTTGGTACCATATTTGCCACATCTGAGCAGTAATGACGGCAACTTTTACGCATCCTTTAGCTTCCAAAAGTTGTAACATCCATGACTTTATTAAATTTTTACCCACCGATTTTCTAGCCTTTTCCTGTACAGTTAGCCATGCAGTAGGGTCATTTGCTAAATACATGCATCTTCAAGGAAAACAGTGGGATTGTTCTTATTACTCATTTTCTAGCTTGAGTTCCCCTTCTGTTAGCGAACTAGAGATACACACTTCAAAGGTGATCCAAAGTCCCAGCTATTCAAGTCAGCGAGAGCTTGAGTGCACAGCTTTTGATGATGACCTTTGACCTTGTCTAAATGACACAGAAACAGGAAGTTGCTGTCCATTGGCTGCCGTTTTCTGTCATGATGAAAATCATAGCGAAGCTGCGTAAAAGCTGCAGGTACAGAGGATTGCCCATGGCATTTCTAAAAAGTGAGAGAAGCAAACCGGCCTTTGAAACAAACTAGCACTGTTTTCCAGTTCACATGTCATTGGAAGGCTTACTGCTCTGAACTATCTTGCAGGGAGGCTAAGTCAAGGTTGCAGACTGCAAGAAATATGCAAGAAAAGATAATTTCAGCAATTGGCCAAAGATATCTCTGTTTGCCACACAAACAAGTTGACTGCCCGGGCTTGGGGAGGTCATTGTTTTGGCTGCTTCTGTAACCATTTCTGCATTTGCCTTGTGGCCCTGTCTCCTTTGACCTAGCATGGATCGCAACTCGCCGATTGTCTCATAGTATGCACCACGTTAAATTTGAAAAGAAATATGTTTGAAATATGTTCTCTATGTTGTCCATCTTATAGATGTACATGTATAGCCGTTGTACTAGTGATGCCTGTGCTATACCCATAAGTCAACATTTAATTCATGTGTCACTTGTTACAGCTTGTTACCCTAGCTGTGTGAACATACACTGTTGTGCAAGAAAGAATCCACACAATTTTATGTGTCCCAGAGCCTTAGATAACGTGTTCCTTGGGGGCTGATTGAAAATAGGTATTCACCGTAGACTTGCAACAAGAAACAAGATTTCATCTCATTGCTTAATGTAGCACTAAAGGTTGATAGAGTACATTACAAGACTCACTATAATGACCTAATTCTCACTATAATGACCTAATTACCGAAGAGGTGTTAGTGATATATAATTATACTGATTGTTTGTCACCTTATTTGATGTTTGAAACCCGAGGAGACCTTAAACATTGTTTTAAGTCTTTTTGCGCTATTTTATTGTGTTTATAAAACAAAAACTTCACAAGATTACTCAATTTTATGTTATCATTAACGCACAAGGGAATATTCCATAGTTTACAAATGGGTTTATGTTACTGTGGCAGTATGGTTACAGTACTGCCTCAACTTCATCTGGTGCCATTAAAAGATTGATATAAAAAGTTCTACAAAGTGAGAGTTTAATTATAGCAAAGCTATTTATAGAGAGTGATGTCATCCAGCAATAGATTGACGGGTTCACTATTGTCGAACAATAGGTCAATAGCTCTATCATCATCAATCAATAAATCAATAGTTCTATCATCATCAATCAATAGATCGATAGGTCTATTATCATCCAACAGCAGATCAATAGGTCTATCATAATCCATCAATAGATCAATAGATCTATCATCAATCAATAGATCAGTAGGTCTATCATCATCAAACTATAGATCAATAGGTCTATCATCATCCATCAATATATCAATAGGTCTATCATCATCCATCAATAGATCAATAGGTCTATCATCATCAAGCTATAGATGATGATATATAGCAACACAACCATAACTTTATTTTCATGCTTGAAAATTATTTGACGAATCAAGACCCTCTATACTCAATTTAAATTTGGGTTGTCCATGATGTTGATTTCTCCTTAATGGTTATCTTTAAGATTTCGACACTATATTAGGTTGTGTCAAAGGTCAAAGAACGTGTGTTTTAATTTTTATCGGATCTTTGCTAAAATGTAACAACTGTTTATAAATAAAACACTTGTTATTTAGGAAACTTATATTTAGAGTCATTTATGTTTGTGGACTATTATAAATATGTTAGGTCATTTGCAATTTGAACCATTTAAATTTTAGTTAGTTTTATTCTATGTCATTTATATTCCGACTTTATTTGAAGTCCATTTTATTTTAGGCCATTTTTATTTTAGACCCATTTTATTTTATACCAATTACCCGTATATTTTATTTAATTTATATTGCGAGTCATTTAATTTTTGGACCATCTATATTTTAGGTTACTGGGCAAGTTCCGAAGTGTCAGCTTTGCAAAGAGACTTTTGTAAACTACTATGAGCTTGATGAGCATGTGAAGAAGCATGATACATCAACTGGCTACCAAAACAAAACCCTCGAGTACCACTGCACACATTGTGCAAAACAGAGCCTCAAACAGGTGTTTGTTTCTCTGCTCGCCCTCGAACAGCACGTTACTCACATGCACACGGGTAAAGGTAGGTCATGTTCATTGTCATCTGAACAATGTATGTATCCCGTTAGAGGTAAATCATGTGAACGTATGTCAGTCAGGATGAATCAGGTCGATGATCAACAACTTTTCACATATGTGATACCGACATGCAATGTCATACACATCTAATGTCCAATAATGTTTAAATGGAGTCAGTCGATTGCAAATACAGTCAAACATGGATAACTCGAACTTCAAGGGACCGAGCAAAAGTGTTCGAATTATCAGAGCGTTCAAGTTATCAGAGCACTGTCACAAGTCCATATATTTACTTATTTATTAGTAGATACATGTACATATACAAACTATAATATAAATCAAAAGCACAAATGGCTTGTTTCAAATTAAATGCTTCTAATGTAAAGTTTAAAACGTTTTCATGAAAAAGTATAGAGATTTTTCTATCACTTGAGATTGGTTTGTTGTTTGAGGTGATGTTATTGCCAGGACGTTTTTCAGATTGACATAGGCAAAACTTGATCGTTGTTGAAATGCTCAAAAGAAAAGACATTTTTTTCTTTTGGGGTTTTACCCACGATCAATTTTGCCGTTTTTTCTCGAAGTTTATGCAGATTACTTTACTTTACCTGGGATTCGTTAAGAGCAACACTCCGAGGCAGTTCAATTAGAAGTTTTACGAGGTTTTACGGTACATTCTATATCACTCACGCTTTTTTAATAGATACTTATTGAATGTACACACGTATTCTGTGTTTAGGTCAAACGATGAATAGTTTTTTGTAGCTCAGACAACGTATACGTTTAATTACAAAAATTTTTAAGACGTTTTAAACATTCAACATTCCGACGTTGATTCAACACGGAATCAACGTCGGAAAATTATTCATCACGGTCTAGCCGGGTGACGCACTCAAGGATTTTTGCCACGCACATACAAAACAACATGCGATTTTTGTTTTGTATGTGCGTGGCGAAAATCCTTGCGCACGTGACCCGGCTAGCCCGTGCTATTCATCGTATCGCAGTATAAATCAAATTTCACCAAACTTTTAGAAAAGTCGTTGGTGGTAATAACGACGCTTATGAATTACGAAAAGATGAAGTTTACCTCTATGGCTTTGAATAAAGTGATTTTCTAAAGCGATAACAACCGTTTCGGTAGCCGTTGGGCAAAAAAACAGTTCGAATTAACAGTGTTGAGTTCGAGTTATCTATAGCAATTTATCATTACGTGGGAACGGACCAAAGGAAATGTTCAAATTAACCATGTGTTCGAGCTATCCGTGGACGAGTTATCCATGTTTGACTGTAGTATGTTTTAGGCGATTGCTGCAGGTCTCACGATCGTCACATTACAAGTTTGCTAAACGATAAGTTGGATGCCGCCTAAAATATGTGGTTCTTTTTGATAGTCTGTTTCACATATGATAAAGACACCGAAAAACATCTTTTTCATACAGAATCACCTTCAAATAATGTATTCCTGCCGTCTTAAATTAGTTCGCTATGCTTGTTTATGGGTGGATAACAAGGAACTCTTTATTAAGACAATAGCAGGTAATTAAAATTTACCTTTCTTTTATGAACCGCCCAACTACCACCGGGTGCCGTGCAGGCTGCATGCCGTGTGGGAAGAGAATTTTGGGAATATTATTAGCGTACATTGTAGTGTTTAAAAACTGTTGGCATGGCAGAACGTAGACGGAAAGTAATATGCCTCTTGTGAGCAAGAGACGAGATATGCACCTCGCCTTTTTAGATTGTAAGGAGGTTTTGTTGATGTCCGTAGGCCATGTTTTGTGATTGTAACAAAAATTTTATATTGACAAGTAGCTTGGCCAGAGATCTGCCAGCTAGAAGCCCAAACTCTCTCTCCTCTTCTTCTTTTTGCCTTCTCTCACCCCTCACCCTTTCTCGCGAGTCTTCCTTGTAACATGTTTGACAAACAAACCATAATTAGTATAGCAGGATTCTGGTGAAATAAATCTAGCCAATTCTCGCACAAGTGTAGGCTATGTAATATAAAGCAAACACAACTATTATATTCCAATTACTTACACGTACTGCAGAAAGATACTATGTTTTTATTACAATTTGTATTAAAATATCTTTAATACTCAAAGAATATTAGCTTTTTGACATAAATTGAGTGGTTTATTTGTTTCTAGTCAACCTTCTCTCATGTAGGTTGATTTCATCATACACTCTTTGTAGGATATATTATAGAAATTCACTTCTTGGCTTAACAGCTTTCTATGAGCTACACCTATGTGTGTGTAGCTCTATGGACCACACCTACACGTGTGTGTCGCTCTATAAACCACACCTACATGTGTGTGGTGTGTGATGTGTAATGTGTGGTGTGTGTAATGTGGTGTGTGTGTGTAATGTGTGGTGTGTAATGTGTGTGGTGTGTGTGTGTAGCTCTATGGACCACACCTACATGTGTGTGTAGCTCTATGGACCACACCTACATGTGTGTGTGTGTAGCTTTATGGAACAGTTGTTCAAAATAAAAAGATAACATAGTTTTAGTTTTACGTTATCTCTACATGATGCACAGTTTGAGATGAATATGCGCGTCTGCCAGTATAATACTTAGCGTGTAGCATCATAACAAACCCACGTGTCTCAGGGGAATCGTGCTGCGCTCTGGTGCCCTCCAGCAATTATTACATTATTATGCTAATGCTCTTAACAAGGGAGCTGAATGCACTGTCCAACATCCGTGACCACTTGAATCTCCATATTTTCCCAGAATGCTAATTGACACCCAGCCATGATGCTATGTCTCTGCCAATTGTAGAAGGTTTACAAGGCTTTTGCAGTGTTCCTCTTTGTGACGTTTAGTTAAATGTGTAGCTTTTCTATAGCATTTGTTTTGCATCCACTGTTAGGTTATTCATTCGCATTCTTTGAAATATTGGACGTAGAATTGAAAAAAGAAAACGGAATGCTACGCAATTATTCATGCTAGAAAAAGAAAGTGAAATAAGGGGCAAATAATAAAGACTTATGTCAGCTTAGGCCTGTTAACTTTATGATTTTATACCTGAAAATTTTGTTTGAGAATTTTTTTTCATCATCTTAAAAATGGCTTACTCTAAAATATCAATTTTATGTAGTATTTCAGTTTTTATTGCCAGTCTGGGTAATTGACAGATTGGCAACCATAACAAAGCTGCTAAGAAAGATATGAACATATGAATTTGGTGTCACTCATCCCACAGATTTGCTGCCATGTGAATGCGCATGTATTCACACAATGTTTCTCTAGCTTTCACTTTTTCACCGGTTAGCCTTAGTTTTCAGTGTTAGCCATTGTAGTGTGCTGGTACAGGATCCTTTGTTGAAATCATGTATAAGGCTACTTACTTAATGGGTCTATTTGCCTTTCAAGTGGTCCCAATCGGCTAATCGAAAGTGTCTCACGCATCAGAGCAAATAACTGATTACCAGGCTCAGCGTGTTATTTCACTGTAGGCTGTCTCGCTGCGCCTTATTTGCTGACTTATTTTGCTTTCTTCTGTCCTGCTGCCACTGTAATTTTGTGAAAAAGGTATGTTTGCTAAAAGTATTTATTCCAAAAGAAAAACATGCATCTAAACTTGTTTATACATGTTAGCACGACATCCTTTTTTTCAAATCTCATACCAAAATACGTTAACTAAATTATGTTTATTAAAAGAAATTTTGCACATTTTATAAATATTTTTACATCAAAAGGATGGTTAGGCCTACATATCAATAAATATAATATATTTTTTATTTTACTGAATACAAATAAATTATGATTTTTATTTTTCAGAATCTATATTTATAAGCTGTTATCATTGATACAGTTAGCATTGGTACTGAAGTGTTGCTGTCAACAGGAACAGATATAGATGTCTGAATCGAATGAAGCGTGTCTTAAATGTTACAGCTGCCCGATGAGCACAGCAATTACTGTTACACGCTTTAGCTAAATCATTTTACTGTGAAAGCCTTGCTACGCGCAAACACATCGATGAAATGTGTCATGTGTAGCTAATGCGTAGTGTAGACATTTGCCACTACTAAACTATGTGTAGGCTGACCAATGAGAGTTGGCCTCAGTTGTGTGAAGGCCATGACATGCCTGCTAGGTTTTTCCAGTACCTCTATTGAAGTATTCTAGACCATCTATTTGTGTTATAACACGGATCAACATAAGTTTATGATATTTATGATAGCATTTGTGCGGCTATTTGTATTGATATAGTTTGCTCACGGAAGAAACGCACACGCACCACCGATGAGCATAAATCAACTTTAAAAACACTAAGTTCATGACATACTGGTAAATTAAATTATGGAAAAAAATAATTTCAACTTATTTACGTAATTACAATGAAAATATCCGATTTATGTATTCCAAAAATATCCGATTTATGTGTTCCAAAAATATCCTAGTGGTTTCTGCATATATTTAACAAGTGAGAATAATTTTGTGGACATATGAATAGTTATTTGTGTGATGCCCCCCCTTGTCGTTATTGTTCAAAACCAACTCTTGCATGTAAGTCCTGAAAGCTATCACACCTATAGATCATCTGTTAATAGATAAAGCAAAGGCTTTCATGAGAAATGCTTTAATTGAAAAATAACCACAGTACCAATTATCACAGTGATAGATATGTATACTCTGTCACGTTTTACATCACTTGTACATCATGCCTGCTTTGGAATATCTATTTAGAAAAAATCGTACACCTCGTTGTCAGTGGTTAGCGATGCAAAAAATATGGTGTAGTTCTCACAGGCAGTTGTCACTGGTTTTCGCAGTATTCCTAGTGGTAGCAGGTATGCTAGTGGTGCATGCTATACCAGTGGTATGAGCTATACCAGTGGTATAAGCTATACCAGTGGTATGAGCTATACCAGTGATATAAGCTATACCAGTGGTATAAGCTATACCAGTGGTATAAGCTATACCAGTGGTATAAGCTATACCAGTGGTATGAGCTATACCAGTGTTACCTATTATACACTGTCTCAATTACACAATTTTTACGGATAGAGTACACGGGTCACACAGTTCACTGGTGGCAATCTTTTCATTAGCAGAAGCGTCTTTGCATCGAGGGTCTATTTTCAGGGTGATTGAGTAGAGCTTGCCTTTACCCTTTGGTATTAGCAACACTCTAGGGACACGCGATCCGTGCCCTCTCTGTCTACGTCACTTTATAAATAATAGACAGATCATGCGCATATATATATAGCTGTGGCCGTCTTTGATTCCCTCAGTTGGACACGATGATGACTGTTCTAGGGTTGTCTCTGCTCTCCTGCCCCCATTGTGACGCCGCCTTCCCTACTGTGCCCACTCTGAATGGTCACATAGAACAGGAGCACCCTCAGAGCATGAGCAGAGGCTCTCCTGCCGACACAGCAGCTGCGACTGGCAGCAAAAGCAGCAGCCTGAGTCAGGTGAGTAATACATTGCAAATTGGGTGATGACTTGGAAGGTATGTTTCTTAGGAGTTGTTTTTCCATCCAAAACCCACTTGCATGCTCGTTTCATTTTTATGCTTTCTCAATGTAGAACTTATTCAGTTGACAGGCTAAGTGACTCGATAGACAATCAGATTAAATCTATAGTGACAGCAATTCTTTTTGTTTAGGTCCAACGCGTGTAATTAATTGTACGCTACTAGCTGCTTCCAGTTTTAGTTTGTCTCTATATTAAACTGATACGTTATCTGGAATGTAAACCATGTCCTTTGTAGCCAGTAAAAACTTTGAATATCACAGATTTTATGCATCAAAATACTCTTCATAATACTCTCGACAAAAAACTTTGTATCTTTTTTCTGGTTCCATTTACTGAAGCGTATTACAAAACATGGCTATTCCAAGCATAGAAAGCTTTCTTGAGAGAAACATACATGAACTTTGTAGCAGCGAGTGTATGTATTTGAACTCAATCAGGACTACCTCAAATGTCTCTAGTACTGTTAAGTCACATGATCGGAAGCAAAATTTTATAAGTTGTGTTAAATTGAGAAGCAGACGTTATGAGTTCACTATTTTGTTAGAAAAGCAATAATCATTTAATAAAAAGTTGATGATTCGTTTCCTGAGCGTCATCAGTAGCTATGCAAGACTTCCCTCACTCATTATGGATGATATTTCATTTTGTTTGACTGACCGGTGGGACACGAATCAAGGACAGAATTCAATGCACTATCATTCCGCTTGCGATGCTTTTCTCATATGAATAATCAATAAATTCAACTAACAATGAGTGATTTTTGCTAAGGTTTTGTGTTTAGCACTAGCGCTAAGTAATTTTTAAAAATATTAGCTCGCCGGTGCTAAGCCATAATTTCACTCAAATTAAAGATATTTTTTAAGTATTTACAGTATTAATATTTACAGTATGTATACCCTATTTACAGTTTTAATACTGCGGTATAAAAGAAGTAAAGATATATTAGCCTGCTTACCTAAGCTTGTAGCCATTTCATGGTTACTTTTAATAGAGTTCTATGCCAGACACAGCCCCGCAGTCTAGTAACAATGCGGCTGTATCCGACGGTGAATCTCTCAGCCATGGCAGCGCGCTGACTGATGCCTTAGCATGTAATGTCTGCAGAAAAGTGTTCAGCAGTTCTACTGATCTGATATCACATGTATTTACTGATCATGGCAAACACACTCTACACCGACGCTCGTCCAAACCTGATAGTGAGAGAGGCGACACCTCAACTCCTCTTGGTAAGCTCTTTTCCACTCAGTTACTTTGTTTTGATCAGATCATATGCGCGGTTGATGGATGTAAGTAAAATATTGAGGTATATGGAAGAGTTGAGCGAGCCATGGCAGGCGACATCATCATAAGGCAATACAACAAAATCATTTGCAGTTCACCTCATTGATAACTGGCTGTCAGTGTGTTTTACCTGAGCATTGTTTCATACAGCTGAAAATACATAGGTCCTATGAAAAATGGAGGCATCACTGTTTATATCTTTTATGTAAAAGTTACTAATTTTTTTAATATCTTGGTATTAGGCTTGATAATTAATAAACTTTGCCTTGGCTACAATTTTATATAATTTATATCAAACCCGCTGATACTATTTATCTCTGAAACAATAGCTCTTAAACTTGAGTTAATTTTGCCTCAAGTTTTCTGGATAACTAAAAAGTGTACAAAACTTACCAGTAGAGCCATAAGAGTCACTTTATAGCCAAAGTTGGGCAGCTGCCTGGCACCATGTAACACCAGCTTGGGGAAGCTTATCAGGAATCCAACCTGCTACGGGAAGTAACAAACAAAACTAGCCCATGTAATAACACAAACTTTCTCTTTGAACCATTTTTGACTGCAACTAAAAATTAATGCAATTCTTTTATAAGTTGTTTTTTTCTCAGTTTACTACAGATTAATGGAGGTTACTTTAAAAACCTGGGACACAGGCTATTTGTCCTGAAATAGTTTACTTACTTGTTACTCCGGCTGCCACACACCATTATTGTGTCAACAGGAGGCAGATAATAGGGTCTACGATAGCTTGCTACTTTTAACATCCTTTTGACTAAGTAATTAATAATCTGTACCCTATCTCTTTTTAGTTGATAAGCCGTGAGTAACTAGCTATTGAAAGCTGAGTAAAAATATAACCATAAAATTTTTTTCTTATGGAGCTTGTATTGTTACGCAATAAGCAAATTGATTTAGCTTCAAGCCCGCACATATATTTTAGATTTATCATCTCGGAGTCCGTCTGCGTCCCCCATTGTCTGCCACATCTGCAGTGAGAGTGTAGGCTCTCTCAGTCTGCTTGTAGAGCACAACCAAGCTAAACATTGGGTGAGTGGCTTTGCTGCCATCTTTGATTCCCAGCTCTCTGCCTCATCATCTGCCTCATCATCTGCCTCATCATCTGCCTCATCAGTAATTCTTTTTAGCAATATAAATTCTTGGTTTCTATTGAAGCTTTCATAGACTAATCTATACACTGATCCAGGGTAGTGAATTTAAAGATGGAATTCTTTTATTGACCGTAAACTGACAATTCTTAGCAAGCTGAACTCAAAGATGCTGCCAATCAAAAAAGCAGCTATTACAGATCTTGGGCACTGTCAGCTCCTTGCCGGAAAGTTGAAGAATTATTAGAAAATTTATGTTGTTATTTTTATTATTGTAGTTGTTGTGTTACTAATAGTGCTAATAGTGCTGTGATGTTTGGTTTTGCTTTCCATAAATTATCAGTGCTGAAGGATATCTCAGTCTTAATCGATTAAGTTCTTAACTCATGTATGAGTCATACTTGAGGCTTCAACTCATGTATGAGTCGTACTTGAGGCTTCAACTCATGTATAAGTCATACTTGAGCTTCAACTCATGTATGAGTCTTACTTGAGGCTTCAACTCAAGTATGAGTCATGCTTGAGGCTTCAACTCATGTATGAGTCATACATGAGGCTTCAACTCATGTATAAGTTTTACTTGAGGCTTCAACTCATGCATGAGTCATACAAGAGGCTTCAACTCATGTATGAGTCATACTTGAGGCTTCAATTCATGAATGAGTCATACTTGAGGCTACAACTCATGCATGACTCATAATTGAGGCTTCAACTCATGCATGAGTCATACTTGAGGCTTCAACTCATGTATAAGCCGTACTTGAGGCTTCAACTCATGTATAATTCATACATGAAGAGTCAATTCAGTATTTCAATGTAATAATGTCAAACTAATAGTCTTTATGCATATAATTATTGTTTGCTTGAGATGGTAATTTTTAGCTCAATTAACACACTAATAATGCGTTATAAAATGCGTATAGCCATATATTCTCAAATCATGAATATGTAACATTATATAATTAATTGTAATTCTAACAATAAAAAGATTAGAAATACAAATAAACGTTGACTGGCTAGAACTCAAAATTTGTATATTTCGTAGGAAATGCCCAAAGCCAAGTGCAATGTTTGCTCAGAAGTTATCTCCTCTTCGCATCAACACTTGGAGCACATGGAGCAACACTACCTGTCCACAAGGAGGCATTACCTGTGCAGATGCTGCAAACAATCATTCTCATTGGTCGATGAACTTCAAAGCCATTTAATCGCAGAACATTCTAGAAAGATATACAACTGCCTCCTCTGCACAGAAATGTTTCCTACTGAGGTTGACCTAAAGGTGAGATATTAAAAAATGTGTGTCTGTTAATAATTAAATTAAATTTTGGTTAAGTGGTGGTAGCCATGACATCATATTGACCAAATTCTAGTGAAGTTTTTTGTTTATAACCTTCATTTTCCAATTGTTATCAGTATAAATATTCAATGTAACCAGAGTTGAGTACATGTGCAAGGGAGATAATTCTGTAGATTCAACTGCTACGTAGTAAAGTAGGACACTATGCTTATAGATTAACAACTTTTGAGATGTTACACATTAATATGTTAGTAAACATACCTGCAAGAGTGAAAGGTTTTTAAACAGGATATGCAGCCTTAAGCAGACTCGTGACATTCTTTGTTAACATTCTGGGTGCACATTTTTTGAGTTCATCTGACATCAAAAATCTGCTCATATTTTGACAATTTTCTCAAATTGCTCTACTTAGGTAGCCGACATCTTGTCAGCCGTCTGTCGTATATTCCTTGTTGCATTGTGACGCGTAGCATGATAGCGGCGATATGATAAAACTGAGCATAACTAGGCTGAGCCAAAATCACAGTTGGTATCTGGTGGTTCGTGGTTGACAAGATGTGGCTAACCCTCATTTTGTTAAGGAGAAATTGTTCAAATCAGACTTCTGGTCACCGAAAAACCATAATTATGATTCACCATGTTTTTCTACTCTGAAGAAATCCTTTATAAAAAGGCGTTATTCTTTTGACGAATTAATTTTTGCTAGTTTTCCTAGAGCCAGAGAAAATCATATTTAAAAGACTTTCATAAACTCTCACTGACTGAGATGCTGAAACTAAAGAACCACCCGTTCTTGTTTTTGCTATTGTGTTGAGCAGTTAGCTTGTTCTGACCACTAGGCAAAATTTTTCGTGATGCAGAGTTCATAGTATTTGTTTTGGTTGACCTTTGTGTCACTCCCTCAATAACGGATTTTATCTAGCCTTGCAGCCTCATTTTGACTAACTCGGTATCCAAAAGACATTGCTACAGTTATGTCTGCAGGTTTTTTTAATTGTTGTCTCGGCCGTAAACAATTTAGGCATTTGTTCATGAGAACTGCTCTGCAACTCACTCATCTCTGTCGTGAGTTAATTTCTGTTTGCCTTTTTTTAATTTCTTTTCTTTCAACATTTGATTTTAACCAGAGTATTTCATTTTTTCAAATTTAGCTTTTGTATTTTTGTTAATGCAAACAAATATTTATAAAAGACTCTCTTGAGCAAGATTACTTCATGTAACAGCTGCTAATATACCAATAACCAACTGACATCATCACGTCTAATCCACTGATTTCACTGCCTAAGGCACTGACGTGATGCTTACATAACCCAACACATAATGTCATCATGTCGATGTCAATGTCTTCACATATTTCTACGTGTTTGTACACTTGTTTAGCATACAAGCTTCTTAACTCTCAGTTGCAATTATTATTAACTACACCAAAACTATTTCGTACCCAATAGACAACAGTTGGAGGCGGTTCAGACACAACTGAAGATGTCCCAGCCAAAAATGTATTATAAAAATTTGCTAAACTTTCCAGTTTGTAGTAAATGTGATTTATGAAGGCCATATGGTTGCTAAGGAAGTAAGTGAGTAAAAGTAAAATGGTTGCTAAGGAAGTTAGTGAGTAGAAGTAACATGGTTGCCAAGGAAGTTTGCTAGTAGTAGTAACATGGTTGCCAAGGAAGTTAGCGAGAAGTAACATGGTTGCTAAGGAAGTTAGTGAGTAGAAGTAACATGGTTGCCAAGGAAGTTAGCGAGTAGAAGTAACATGGTTGCCAAGGAAGTTAGCGAGTAGAAGTAACATGGTTGCCAAGGAAGTTAGTGAGTAGAAGAAATATGGTTGCTAGAAAGCCAAGAAAACTACTAGATAGATTCACTAAATTTTTTCAAGAATGCTCTCTACAAGGATATGGTACTTGAGCTATTTTTTGTTTTATTTGAAAATAATTCAAGCCATAAGCAGAGATTAATAATTTTCCACTCGTTCGATTTGAATTATATTTTTAAAAGTAGTGAATCATCTAAATTTTCAACTAATGTTATAATTTTTTAATGAGGCTTGTAGACATTCCCAATATTACCATTTCATATAGCCAAGGTCTAGAGCAGTGAGAAGGGGAAGACAATTCTTTAAAATTCATGGCCAGCGTAGGTTGTGAATATAATGTAATAACCAGCCATGCATTTCTTCTTGAAACTGTTGGAATTACTGCTCGAATAGATGGACTTTATCAGCAATTGTTTACTATACTAAAAGGAAACTGGTGACTCAACACACTCTAATCTAGATTTGAAATGGTTACTGCGCGTGTAAACTAGTACTCTGGCTGCTTCGAGTGCCATAACAGATCATCAGGTGTGCCAATAAAGCAGAGAGAATAAGTATGTGCGCAAGAATTCGAAAGTCTTGGAAGGTGAATTGTGCTGGTGGTAGTGAGCTGGACGGTGCAGCCGAATGTTTTGGGTTTAACTCCTGAACAATGCATTCTTTTTTTAAACCTCTATCCGTGTCTACAGACAGACAGATGGACGGGTATAGAAAAGCAATGCTTTATTCTTGCGCATGACTTTGTCAACTGAACAATTAAATCAGCTTCTTACTCACATAGCACTTGTCAAGCAGTCATCAAACTAGTGACAGCGAGTTCCCTATTATACAGACCCAAGCTAAATTCTATCGGGTTATCAAATGGAGTTGTGTGCAATAGCAATTGTAAACATTATCATTGCAGTGCTTATGGGGAAAACACAATGGCTGCTCATGCTGAATTAGTTTTATATATTCTCACAAAGTCAACAATTTTAATAATAGACCGATTGCCAATTTTTTTATGTGATTAAATTATTAAAATTAAAAAACTTCAATTTGTCTAAAATACATCGAAGTAGCTTTTATTAAAGTTTTTTGAACATTACAAAAGCAGAATCTGTAAATTGCATTCCTCATTATCAGGTTCCTTTATTCAGCTTTAGTAATCTTATGGAGCAGTCTCAAACTGGCTGAGGGCACCTGTCATTAGCTGTCATGAAGAGTCATGAACTTTGGATAAATAACATACTCTCATAAAATAGTGATTACATAGTTCTAATCGTTGCTATTCATAGAGCAATGAATAAACTATAAAGCATGGAAATATTACAGAACTTTAATTTGTTGATGGAACTAGTTGCATTTCTTTATGTTGTAGATTTCATAATTTAGTAAATTTTAAAATGAAAAGTGAAGCTCAAAAGATGCCTGCCCTGTTTTACATTCCGCCTGTCTTTTTGTAGATCCATCTAACAGTAGAACATAGCAATGAGAGCAAGACCTACAAGTGTGCCTGCTGTGGCCTTGACTTTGAAAAGATTGTCACGTGGCGTGCCCATATGCTGCAGGCACACATAGACTTAGTCCTGCCCTCAGCAGGTCTTGGTTTAAGCAGCACTCAGAAGGGGCAGACGACACAGTGTCCCTACTGTGTCAAAACCTTTAGAACTGAAGCCGAAGTAAACCTCCATGTTTTGTCACACCAAAAGGTGAGACTTACCAATTATCAAAATATCACAAAGATAACTTAAGATTTTTATGCAAAGCTTGAAAACAAATGAATAAGCAGTTGGTAGTTGTCCTCTCTTGACTTCCAATGTCAGTGTACAAGCATCTCATTTCTTACTGCGTGTTGTTACAGTCATTCCAGTGCTCACTGTGTGATGAGAGGTTTGCTGTCGAGTACCTCAGAGACAAGCACATGCAGAGTGAACACTCGAGGCAGCAACGCAGTGACTCTAACAGGAAGTCTCCATCCACCAGTCAGGTGAGGCCATAATAATTTATATGCCGACATTACTGTAGTTAACATGCGTTTGTCAGCTTACGAAATCAGGTAAGTTTTGTAATAAATTGTAGTAATTTACATCACTTCACTTTGATACCCACAAGTCTTTGGATAACTTTGAATAGTTATGTCGTCTAATATAATAAAAAGCCTGGGTGTGAGTCCCACTTTAGACTGAAAGATTAAATGTGTTATACTTCTGAACATTTTCCTTTTTTGCTGTAAAGACTTCCAATAATATTGAGATGAATTTACACAAAGGTTTAGTAAACTTCATCAAAAAGTATCGGTATTGTTCTATCATTTGTGATTGTTTTTGATGTTTGAGGTAATCCGATTGCCAGGATGTTTCAAGATAAAATCGCTAAAACGGATCGGTATTAAAACGCTCAAGTCAAGCGAAAGTACGATTATGACATCTATATTTGTAAAGAGACCGACAGAATAGAGACATGTAATGTTTAAACTTGAATGCAGTAGCCGATATCAACTATAACAATGATAGTAACTAGTGACATCATTTCACACGTATTTTTCTCCTGAGCGTTTTAACCGTTATCAAGTTTTGTTGATTTTAATCTTGAAACATCCTGGCAATCAGACCACCTCAAACATCAAAAATAATTGCAATTGATGGAACCATATCAATTCTTTTTGATTCAATCAACTTAAACTTTGTGTAAGTTCATCTTTAAAAACTATTTCGAAGATTATTGAGTAAAAACAGTCAGGAGAGCAAAACTCATGTAAAACTAAAATGTTGCTGGCATAGTCTGAAATGAGTGGGTGATCTGATCAAGGTTATGCTGTGCCAGGTAGAGCCAAAAGAGACGGGATAGAAAAGTATACTAAAGCTTGCCATATTTTTCCTTAACCTAATTGTTTCTCCAGAATATCGTTTCACGATTTGAGAAAAGTCATCACAATGATTTCTATGATGCTGTTTGAGCAGGGATCCGGCAGCGATGGAAACCCTCCATTTGTCTGCGCTATCTGCGATCGAGTTTTTCATTCCGAAGATGTGTATGAGGAACACAAAAGAAAGAGCCACTCGTCCGTCAAGCCCTGGCAAAGTCGTCCCACCGAAAAGTCTTCCGTTAGCTCTTCGGCAACATCGGCGTCTCTACATATGAAGATGTTCAGCACCGCTTGTGACACGTGCGGAAAAGCGTTTAAGGTAGGATGCCTTGCTGAAATCATTTTTAACACTATCACACAAAACAGTGTTTCATGTTGGGCTGACTATTACATGAGTGCGGATACTATGGCAATAATAATGTTCCAAATGGTTTCGTAAAAACTTATGATTTTGTGCTATTCAGTTTCCGACTCCTAAGAGAGAATTGTTAGTGTTTCACTCAAAACGATACAATAATACAATATTTAATTAAACGTTCTTTAGCAAATAAATAAATAGAATATTGGAAAAGATTATACTGTCTATTATGAAGTGTAGCTAACAATTGGATGATGCAAACACTTACTTTCAGTAACTACTCTTAAGTGTGTTTGTAAGTGTGTTTGTAAGTGTGTTTGTAAGTGCGTTTGTAAGTGCGTTTGTAAGTGCGTTTGTAAGTGCGTTGTAAGTGCGTTTGTAAGTGCGTTTGTAAGTGCGTTTGTAAGTGCGTTTGTAAGTGTGCCTGTAAGTGTGTTTGTAAGTGTGTTTGTAAGTGTGTTTGTAAGTGGGGTTGTGTGTTTGTAAGTGTGTTTGTCCTCCAAATTCATACCAAATCTATTGCGGTTTTTTGCATATCGTATTATACTGAGTTGCAATGTGTATCATCTCTATTATTATAAGAGTCGTGTCTGTTCAAAGCGAGGTTCAGAGGTTAAGAAAAAGATTGCTTTCAATGGGATTTGAGCTCACGACTTCTGACTCGGTAGACAGATACTCTCCCATCTTCATCAATATGCTGCTTTTACACATTTTGGAATAGTTATGCTGCTAATTATTACACCTGAGGATCTCTCGCGGCACACCAGCCGTCCAGTAATTTGGCCATTTACTTATTGTAACGACTAATAGTGTTTGGCCTCGCTAGCCTTGCTCAATGAGCACCATTGCTATCTAACTTGAAAGGTAGCATTCAGATGACAACAATATGTTCACTCTAGTTTTTGTCTATGACATACGACAATACCTAAAACTGTGGAATTTTTTGCAGACATACTCAGAGCTTGACAAACATTCCCGAGTACATTTTGGACCCATCTCTCTCACATGTATCATATGTGACCAGGTCTTCTCTAGCCTCGCTGACATGGCAAAACACAAGCTGCAACATTGCAAGGTGACATTTCTACAACTGTTATCATTGTTAGGTAACAAAGCTGACGCAGTGACGCGTATGTTAAAAATGGCTACTTTTAACTAATTGGTAGAAAACCAGCATCATGTCTGAATTCTCAATTGAAATGCAGAAACTTGTCGTGTTGTTTGTATCACTGGAGTTGATTGGAATACATTGTTCCAGGTCCCAAGTACAAAGCCCTGCATCATTTGCCGGACTGACATCAAGGATGTGGATACATATATGAAACATTCTCATGTGCATATAGAGCCTGACAGCACTATCATCTGCTGCGTGTGCAAGCACAGAGTTACCTCACAGGTGTGTATGACAGGTCTACGGATTAGGAATGGAAATGGGTTTTAATTACAGCAAGCTCATCGAGTGTTTGTAACTAAAACAGAAAGATTGGCTTATCTACTGGGACTAAGGAGTTGTATAGCTGAAGGTTTTAAAAATAATAACTTTTAGTAGAGCATTTTTGAAAATGTACATCAGGAAATATATACACATATATTGCTATATATATAGCTACATAGTCTTGTAGTTGCAATATATACATGTACATTGCTATATGTACGGTTAAACAGTCTTGTAGTTGCAATATATACATATACATTGCTATATGAACAGTTACATAGTCCTGTAGTTGCAATATATGCATGTACATTGCTATATGCACAGTTAAATAGTCTTGGAGTTGCAATATATATAACATGTACATTGTTATATGTACAGTTACATAGTCTTGTAGTTGCAATATATACATGTACATTGCTATATGCACAGTTTCATAGTCTTGTAGTTGCAATATACACATGTACATTACTATACGCGCTGTTACATGGTCTTGTAATTGCAATGTTAGCTTATTCCATCTCACCAATAACATAGATTCTGTCATCTCACCAAATGTTTTTTCTTTTCAATGATTAGAAAGTACCAGGTATTTTTAGATATAGCCGTGGCAGCCTTTTCAAACTGCTCTGGTACTGCAGGCAGTTCCTTCGACAGATCTGTTGTTTTGTGTGAGAGCGCATTACTTTATTCCTCTATTGTTATATCTCTATGTAGTTGGCAGCATCATTTTACAAAAACTTTATTACCATCTCTACAGGTGGAACTGGAATTACACGCCGAATTCCATTTTCCCAAGAACCCTTCGCTAAGCTGTGCATCCTGTAAAAAAGCGTGCCCTTACTTCATTCAGTTGCCAGCTCAGCTCACAGAGAATCCGCAGTTTCTGCTCTGCCAAGAATGCCTAATTATGAGGAAGCAAGCGACGAGCCTTGTAATACCTGGCAGGGTAATGCCGCTGCCTCCTCATACTCCGGAGGGACGATCACCTCCTATGCATCTCTCTATCACACCGGGACACCTCTCTGCCGGCTCCACCTCTCCGCACAGTTTACCTAATGATCCACGGGATCATAAGGCTAATCTAACTGCTCTTCATGTCAATTCACCTCCTGGTGGTCTGCACAGGTGTCCGGAGTGCAACGTAAAGTACGAGACTCGTGAAGAGCTGAAAAGCCATGATTGTATGCACAAAACTTGCGTCAGCTGCCAAAAAGTCTACAAGATATCTGAGTTGGTGTGTAAGCTGGACTCGTACATCTGCGCCACGTGCGACGCTGTACC
Organism: Watersipora subatra; assembly: GCF_963576615.1. Lineage (NCBI taxonomy): Eukaryota > Metazoa > Bryozoa > Gymnolaemata > Cheilostomatida > Watersiporidae > Watersipora > Watersipora subatra. The sequence goes on from NC_088710.1 coordinate 65,225,302, forward strand.
CAAAGATTTGTGGAAGTGTGATAAATGCAAATTAACTTTCACAAGAGAAGAAAAATATCAGAGACACAACTGCATTGCTTTAGGCGATGGCAAGATGTGTTACCTTTGTCAAGGCCGATTTAATCATTCTCAGCTCTTGCTCAGAGGAAACAAACTTGTTTGCAAAGGATGTGACCGGAAATTGATGACGTGTCGGATATGCGCCGAAGTCTATAGCCAATCAGAGGGTCACAGGTGTAGCCTCAAGTGTGAAGGCTGCCATGACATGTTCTTCACGACTCAGCAAGAGCTTGGAAAGCCTATCTTATGTAAGCTCTGTGTTGACAAGCAAACCCAAGCCACTCTCGATGCTAGAGCTCGACCTATCACGAATCTCTCCAAAGACAAAGTCTATCAGTGTATCAAATGTCAAAAGACTTGTGAATCTGAAAATGATATAAAGATACACATACTTACCTCCCACGTAAACGAGAAGAACCATAAATGCCATCTGTGTGGAAGTATGTTTGTAACGCCTGCAAAACTTCAATCTCATTTAGTAGAACACAATTTTACTTTCAATGAGCATATGGCATGTCCTAAATGTTCCTGGAGTACATCAGACGCTACTGCTCTGATAGCTCATTGCGCGAGTGAGCACAGTGTGACTAACCGAAGCTATATCTGCAACTTATGTCTGCAGAGTTTCTTCTTTGAAACGGAGTTAATCAACCATTCCTTGTCTCATCATAGCGAAGTGGTAGATCTATATAAGTCTGGTGGTAATTTTATGAAACGGCTTAAAAGCAAAAAGCGTTCACATGATAATGACTCCAACTCACCGCCGAAGATTAAAGCCATCAAATCGGAGACATTCAGTGACAATGATGATGGTGGAGAGTTGTTTTGCAGCAAATGTGATCTGGAGTTTGTTTCTCCTGAACAATACAACATTCATATGAACCTGCATCACAGAGGTGAGCATCTTTTTTCTAATTTTACAAAGGCGTTGTTACGTACCTGTTCAAACTGGTTTCATAAGCTTGTAGAATATAGACCATATCACTTTTCATGTGACAGAGACCATAAGAGTAGGCTACGTTGTAAAGTTTCTTAGCTAAATGTTATTCTTACGACTGGTTGAAGATGTGTGAGATTTCGTCATATTTATTATTTCTACTTGTGCCAAAATGGTGTTTAATTTTAATTCGTTAAGGCATACGATGAGGCAGCTGAGGTTGTTGACTATAGTTATTTAAAGTAATATTTATATTTGTAGAAACAAAAGTGAGCTGTTCCTGGTGCGCTCGATTTTACTCCTGCCAAGAGGATCTGAGAGATCACATGACTCAGTGTCCTCGGGCGAAGGACAGAAGAGAATCTGATGAGGTTTTTACAAGCTCTATTCCAAATGGGAAGGCGTCTGCATTCAGCAGAGTAAACAGCGATGCCAGTTCAACTAGTACACTCTCTTATAATTCAAGACTGCCTAGCCAATGCAACTCTCCACAAAGTGGTGTCAGAAGTGGGAAAACTAGCAACTCGGACATTGAAGAAAGCTCGGACTCGGTTCATAAAAGAGAACCATTAATTTATTAAATCTAGTTTATAATATTGTATTTTTAAATAATAACTATTTACCATCGCAAAAATGGTAATTGGTAATGGTAAAAATGGGAATTGTTCTGTGTATTTTATCTAAAGCATTTAGTTAAATATATCATTCTTGTTTTTACATAAAAATACAAGCACTTTGTTTACTGTTATAATTTAGCCAAGTTACCTCATTTTTACATAAATATTTGAGTTGAATTATCCGATAAATAGAAGCAGTTTGGCTGATCTTGCAGTTTATAGTGTCATTTGCATCGGGTCTGTTGAAGCGATCTCATCCGGACACTCAACATTTCTGGGAAAGTCAGGCCAGCAGCCTTCCGTATTGAACAAATAGTTTTCACTGACTCGCAGTATTCCAGTTGGAGGACTCCAGCCATGAACAGGTGCTTGCTTGTAGTAAGCGCATGGTACTGGGTTAGCATCAGTTTCGACATCTATTTCATACTGCGGCACATACTCGTATATGCTGCCATAGGTCAGACACCTGTGGAGTTTAGCATTGTAAACTGTGAATAAACCTGGAACGCTTAAAATGTGAACAAGCTCTGAATATAGCTGCAAGACCATTTACAAGGTGGTGACAATTGTACTGGTGTTGATACATATAGCTGTTTGTTTAAAAAGTTTACTAAGGTCAGACAACTCACCGAAGGTTTGATAGACAGATGGGATCATATCCATCAACAAGAGCATTAGACAAGATACTTGCAACAGCGGGCTCACAAGTTTGCTGGAAGCAGCTCACTGCATTCGCTAAGTCTTCATTGCTACATCATAATTATTATATAACAATCAGTTTGTACATATCATAGACATCTGCATTCATTCATAGATCCATCACAATATTACATAAAATGTTTATGCGGCATCAGGTTGAAAACATAATCTACATACTTGCAAGAGAATGTATTTACAGTAGTGAATGGAGCTGAAATCGGGTAGAATCTCGCCACTCGCTCGGTGCATTCGTATGAGGCAGCTGTACAACCTGAAATAGAGACAGCATTTAAAAAGTTTTGAGTCGTCTCACCCACACAGTAAAATTAATAGAATTAAATTTCAATTTAGCAACCACGTGAAGGTAAACAAACACTTACTAGGGTTCCCTGTACACTGATTCATGGCAAGAGCTTTGTTGATGTCTGCCAGTTTGACGAGTACTTCAGTTCTGTAATGCTCATAGCGGCCAAGGCAGCTGTCGCAGCCAGGGCAGCAGTCACAGTTTGCAAGACATTCGTATATGAGTGACTGGAAACTGGAACAGCAGGATACAGCAATTTTCAAACACCTTGTTTTTCACTGACTAAAGTAACGCTGGCAGAAATAAGTGAGTTCACATTTATTTTACAATTTCATAAACATGTAGTTCTTTTAGTACTTTTAAATGTAGTCTATGTCATTTGATATATAGCTAATTTGACATATAGCTGATTTGACATAACTAATAAAGTTTGCCAATTGAAGAAGTATTTACTAGGACAAGCGCAAGATGAAGTTTGAGGAATTCGCTAAAAGAGACCAGGTCTTTTTTATTGTTTTCATGTCCGCTCATTTCACATTTATTTTTCTAACTGGTCTGCCTGTTTCATCAGCTCTCATGTTTGCTTCTTCAGAGAAAACCCTTGGGCTAAAAATAACTATGAGCCTGTGAGCCTAGTTTTAGTGCTTATTATAACAGCCATATTCGGCGTTGACATGTTCAATATTTTATTTTACTAAAGCAGGTAACTAAGCAGTACACCTAATAAATCGGGCAAAACTTGGGTGTTAGCCTCATCTCCACAAACTTTTATTTATCTCAAAAAAGCAAAATGTGAATGGGAACTCGTTCTCTAATATGATAGAAAAATCCAAATTTAGCAAGCCGAAGCTGTTGATCAGAGGTTGTACCAGGAGCAACCAGAGACTTATATCTTGCTCCTCAACTTCAAAGAGAGACTCACATGGTAAGCTTAATGGCTTATTTTAATGGCAAAATTTATGAAGGAATTTAAAGCAATACTTATGTCTCCATATGCAGACAGATTAAGTAATCTTGCTGTTTTCTCTAGAGCAACATTCGTTAGCAAACCTTACAGTTGCTAGCCTTCCATACACATAGTACCAGTATAAAGACCTCTGGTCGCCATGGCCACATAGCAATAATCTCAGTTGGCTTCACGTTTAAGAATCATATTTTTACCTTTCCTCACAGAGATGGGAGCCATTAGTGGTGACAGCCCTGAACCAGATAGGGTGTAGGCATTGTTCACACGGCAAGCTTGTATTCACTGTCACAGCAGGGTATGACACCCTCTCTGGCTAAAACAGTAGTAGATAAAACAAGATTGATATATTCGCTGAAGTGCCACTCAATATGTAGATCCTTAGACCAGCTTGACAGTTTCAAATGGTATGTGAATATGTATCCCTAAATCACAGTGATTATGTGCATGCTTATGAAATTGTTTTCTCTTTTCCTAAAGATGTTTTCCAGACAAAACTGCTTCTATTATTATTTCCTTCTTGTGGAGGATGCAAGTGCTTAACAAAAATGACTAATAAGAGTTGTCTTCCCAATAATATATCAAGTGCAGCTCATCATTCAGGGCTGGTTAAGGACAATTTACAAGTGTAGGACTGAAATATCTACTAAAAGGCAATCAGTTAAGATATACTAAACTTAATGTAGTAATAACGTCTTCTATCAGCTGAGAAAACAGCATCTTAGTGACAAATAATGTTGTCAAGATAGTCACTGCCTAAATAACAGCAACCAAAGAAACATGGTCAATACTCACTTCTTCACATCACTGGGTGTACTTACCAAAATGATAAGATTGAAGACAGCATGTCATAGCACTTGCTGAAATGAGCTACTTATAACTATACAGCGGCTTTAAGGAGAGAAAGACTAAATGAGAACTACCAGTGGTGTAGGCTTGGCTGGCAGTACTTCAGTGTATATAGGCAAAAATTCTGGATCTGGAGGACATTCGAAGTTGTGAAGGAAGTCAAAGTTGCATATCTCTGGATTAAAACCTTCCCCAGTGAGAGTCTGCTGCGCCTGTCCTATACTAGGTCCATAGGCAGCGGCTTCCTGATAATACTCAGTACACTCCGTGCCTGTAAGAATATGTCAGAGTATTCCACAAATAAGAGTTCCGCAAAGGTTTTTAGAGTGTGCGCAATATTCTCTTCAAAAAAAGCACTTGAAATACAAGCCCTTGCTATTGTTACGCAAGGGATTGTCAACATTCTTTGTGGAATGCCTTTTTGCTCGAGAAAAAACTTGTTCATAGCTTGTTACAAAGTGACCGCACTTATAATTAATATCTCATAGTTGGCTTTGTCCTAAACATTACTCATTACCAGCAAAGCCTCTCCATCTCCATGACTACCTGGTTTAATCTCAAATATATTCCCATATTTCACGCATCTGCGGGGCTCGTCACAGGCAGCCTCCACGCCAAAGAGAAGCAGAGAGCTGAGTTTTTCCAGCCTGTCAGCGGTCACGCAGTCACTAATTGGTTGATGTAAACAGGATATTGCCTTTGCTTTGACTTCAACGCTGTAAATAAAAGCTGTCAGCCTTGGTAACCATGGTAATAGTCCTTCGTGAATATAAGTGAAAGAGCAGGAGTAAAAGGCATCGCCACACAATTTGTAACCAGATTTATAAATTTGATTTAAAAATAAAATTTTGTTGACATTGTTTCACCTCACTTTTTTATAAAAAAACTGGCTGTTTGTAGAACAAATGAACAGGTAATTGACATAAACTACAAATTGTAAACTTATGTTGAGAGTTTCTAAATACGAACACAATATAATTAGCAAACTTGTACTAGCAAAGAGGCTGGCTACTGTTTGCTTGTAACGTATGATAGGTCTTCCTTATCAAACACATCTAGCATTATAATAGCTCTTTCAGTTACCAGGTTGACCAGCAGGGTCTCTTATCACGGTATAAAATCAAAGCTGATTGCCAAAACCCTCGAGTTTATTGTGAACAGATCAGTCTAATCATCCTACTGAATAATTCGATAGGCGATACATGGTGCCACCTACCTGCAGTTGTAGTCAAACACCGTACTGTAAGGAGCGTGACTAGTCTGTCCCTCATGCTCATAGTTAGACAGCGACAGCACGCAGTCCATCATGGCAGCACATTTTGACCCTATGAAATTATACAGAAGTTAGGATTTCAACAGATCTAAGGTTTTACTTTAGTTTATCCTTAATTCGGTAGCACATTCTCTAGACTGAGTACCTTGCAACTCACAGAGATATCTATAGTTTATTCTTAACTCTATAGCCTAATCTCTAGATTTAGTACCTTGCAACTCACAGGGATATCTATAGTTTATCCTCAATTCTATAGCCTAATCTCTAGACTGAGCACCTTGAAACTCACAGAGATATCTAAAGTTTATCCTCAATTCTATAGCCTTATCTCTAGATTTAGTGCCTTGCAACTCACAGGGATATCTATAGTTTATCCTCAATTCTATAGCCTAATCTCTAGACTGAGCACCTTGCAACTCACAAAGATATCTAAAGTTTATCCTTAATTATTTAGCACAATCTTTCGACTCAGTACTTCGAGATTCACACAGATACAAACAAGCAGCATTGTAGTTGCAACAATGTGTTAGGATAAATGCGTCACACACGAGTCAAACTGTCACTCAACATGTGATGGCTCACTGTAAGAATAAGTGCATACCAGAGGATGACTGTTGAGAACAGCTGTTAGCTGAGAGGGCGTTGAATATGTCAGATATCTGTGTGAGTTGTCTGATCCTGTAAGAGACTGGTTTGCCGCTGGGTGTTGCATCACAAACATCCACGCATGCCATCACACTTTCCAAAGAGCTGCAAATAAAATTTGTACAAAAATTTGTATCAGGATGTGACTAATGGGACAACTCAAAGATGCATACAAAATTAAACTTACCTACTTTGCTAGAGCTATCGTGTGTAAGATAAAAAACAAGACAATGATGCTAAAATACCTTAGCCATAAAAAGTTTAATTTACTCACATGGCAGCACATCTGTCAGCAGCATTTTCGTAAGTATCTACAGATCTGCGCCAGATCGGATCCAAGCAGTGCACGCAAGTAGTCGTATCAAGTTCTGCAAAATATTTTGAGCTTGTCGCACTGAAGTTGGGTCATTTTGCTAATTGCTCCACACTCAGATTTATGAACTCAATTAACATAGTGTTCAAAAAGTTCTGTAAATGTTTATTTACAATAAATGTTAATAAAAAGCTTGCTAAAACAAACTAAGGCAGCATTTTCTGAGATTACTCAGCTGTTCAAAACACTAATACATAAAATTACAATAATTATCTTTAGTGAAATCGCAAAGTATAAAAATATTTTCCTAGGTTTGTAAAAGAGCGCAATAGTTACCTTGTGAGTGACACAATGCCAAGAAGTATAAAAAGTACAGCACTAGCTTCATGGTTGCTGATAGAACAAGACCCAATCCTACTTTTCGCTAGGCCTGTGAGCAACTGATGAACAACTGTAGAGCGGTTGTGGGAGAGAAAGTAGCTAATCCGTGATTCGGTTGAGCAGCTGCACTTATCATTAATTCAGATTAGCTAATCTTATCCCTGGCTCTACAAGAGCACAAACGAATCTTCAAGTTTGTCATGCTGTAGTTATTGTTTTATGGATATTAGTCATGACTATGACAAGCCATTCCCCTTGTGGCTGTTGCACTCTAAAATCTTTATCACCACCCAATAATGGGCAGACAGGCTTAATAGAGACGTTAGCGTTTGACGACTTAAAATAAAAGATACAATCTATTTCGTGACATGCTCTAAGGTGTCTTCCAGTAGATTACAAGTTCTTTCTGGTACCATAGAGCACTATTTTACTAAAAAAATTAGTCTCTCCTCTGTTAATGGATTCACAGCATATTTCAGTGAAAATGTTATTCTCGTGAAAAAACAAATTTCTCCTGATTATAATTTTGAGACAAATATTTCTTTCAGAGCTTTTGGAAACTCTTTCCTAAGACTTACCTTCCTGTGTCTATTACATCCATATTGACCTTTCCATAGAAGCTGAGTGAAATAAGCAAGTCTGTGAATATGATTCTCATTTTTTCCACTGCGCAAACACAAGATGGCTGACGGAACCAAAACTGAGAGTTTATTATGTTTTTATTGGATGGTATAAGGTATATGGTATGTGCGCGCATATAGCTTGCATTTATACACCTGCTATACAGCTATATACTTGCTATTGAGCCTGCAGGTTATAGCAATGCAATTCTTGTGTTAATTTTTATAAATAATACAATATCTTGTGTTAAAATTGTAAATTTTTGTCAAACTTTATGTGACCATTAAAGCTTTTCACATCTTTTATGTAATCGTGTTAGCAGTCGTTCTATAGTATTTCTGTTTAAATCTCTGATTTCTCTCTTATTTTCCTTTTCTGCCCCATTACACCCGCAGACACACCAGGATAGACTAATTGAGTTTCAGGTGGTGAGACAGTTAATTACACGGAGGAATCAGACAATGTTGCAAGATTTCAATTTAAAATTGCAGTTGTCTAAGACAGAAGGTAGCTGAATTAGGCGGTCTATACCCTGCTAGCCTAAGAACCTGATATGTAGTAGTTAGGTAGTAGACTAGCTAGAGACTCCTGGTTCACTTTTGAACAGAAGGCTCTCTTTTGGCTTTTTCAAAACTTACCCTCAGACTAAGAGTTCATCTTTGCCCTGGGAGCTTACCTTATGACCGAGTACTACTCCTAGAATGAGAATTTAACTGTAGACTAAGGGCTTACTCTTAGAGTGAGAGGCAGCGGAAAAGCTGAGAGTCTAATTAGGAACTAAAGGCATGCTTAGTCACACTGGATGAGAACTTACCTTTATAAAAAGTGTAAACACTCACATATACATTAAAGATTAAGCATATCAAAGGCAGGCATACCATCCTTACAAGGATTAAAACCTGTGCCTGCTACCTGAGCTCCTTTGACTAGAAGGACAAGCCTTGTTGATGATGGCACCTAGTGATCACTGGGAGTCACAAGTCAGAACATCAGTATTACGAGTGTTTCAGTAAAAGAACTGACTATATAAGTAACAGTGTGATAGCTTACCTATGGTACTTACTGATAAATACTTGAGCTTGTTACAAAAATATCTCCGAATTATTGCTCTCTAGTGAATGCATTTCCTTTATTTTCTCCTCATACACAAATGGCAATAAAAATGAAAGGAGGAGGGGGAGGAGGGGGCTCAGCAAACCTCCTAGTTTACTGAGCTAGTTTCTCTTTGCTAGGATCTTATTTTAAAAAAAATGTAATACTTTGTGTTTCCGTACAGAACAACGACACAATAAATGAGAAAAACTAAATTTGAAATTTTTTGCAGTAGTTGTGTATTTCTGTTGTAAGCAGAAACACAAAATGAACATAACTATTTAAAACTAGGTTGTTTTACAGAAACAAAACCTATTATTAGGAGTTATCTTCTCTATAAACTCTGAAAATACTTATGATTGAAAAACATTATGTATTATCAGTTGTCTTCCTTCTGCTACTTGCATACAATAAGAATTATGTTGAAAAAAACTTAAAAGTGACTTGAAATTTCTTATGAAACTTCTTTTGTAGAAACATGATACAATCAACTGATGCAATTGAATGTAAATATCGATATATTACCCTGCAACAATCTCTATTACAGAAGAGGCAAAAATATAATGACATGTTTATTATAATATGCATATACATTGCTTTGACAAAATGCATGTGCCTTAGGCAAAATATATATACCTGTGACAAAACAAGTATGCTGTCTGCAAAATATATATATTCACCTACGACCTGACATGCTATACTGTACTTCATAGGCAAAATATATACACTTTTGACAAAGGTAGAAAACTCAACAATTAATTTTTAAGAATACATCACGGCACAAAATGAACATGATCATACTGTTTGGTGCAATAGGAAAAGGAGCAACTAGTTTGAAGTTAGTACATGTTGATTTGGAGCTCTAGAGCTCAATTTCTACTAACCTCTTCAGTTTACGTACAACGCTCAGCAAAGGTCTTTTCAATAAAAAGGTACCTTACTCAAAATAATGTTGAATACAGAAGCTTTATTTAACAAGTTTACCAGAGCTCGTGAGCTAGCTGATGGAGCTAGTAACTGATGAGATTATGAAACACAAGTCATATATATAAGTCCTATATATGTCATATATATAAGACATATGTATATAATTATACTAGACGAACGGCTGGTGTTGGCTAGGTAATAAAAAAGTCTTTGGACAAAAGTTTATTTATTTTTAACATAACATTTACTATTCTAACTTTTAAACTTCATATCATGAAGTGTTTTTTGTGCAGTTCAAATGAATTAAGAGAAAAATAAAACAGCTGTAGAGGTTTTCAAACTTTTTCAAACAAATGTAACTTTTAGATTTCGTATCATGGAAGAAGTATTTTGTTGAAACAAATTAGGAAGAAAAAACTGTGCAGGTGTTTAAATGTAGATGTGAAATCATTAACAAGTAGTGGCTAAATATAGTCTATTTTGCTACGATTACAATGAAAAAGTTATTTGGTATACAACTATATGATTTTAATTTGTTTCAGTATGGCGTCGTAGGGCGAAAATATCCTATAGAGTGGTATAAAAACCCATAGTAGTTATCTAATGCAAACACCCTCTGATAAAATCATCAAATCCATCATTGAAAATTAGTAACAAAACAATATGTTAACCTTAGTAATTATAGTTACCTACAATAACTTCAGTGTATTTAGTGGTTATGGTCTGCAAGAAAATGTAACATTAAAATGTATTACGTGCAGTAAATACCGTGAGGAGTTCTTACCTTCCAAACAGTAACATAAAGCTGAATCTAACCTAAATGAATTTAGCTTACTAAACACACAATTAAAGGAAGCTTTAGTAGGTATTTTACTAAACTTCAAACTTCAAACTAAAATCTTATCACTTATTCGTTTGAGAATCTGTTTTTATTATAATTAATAACGCTGAACTGAGATAGCGAGCAATGAATATCTATTTCCGGCGTTGTGGGAGGTATGTCTGCGAATAGCATATCGACATTTTTGTTATTTTGTAGTAATCAGTACACTAATCGCCAAATTTTAACTTCGAGAGAAACTTATGCTGATATCGTATGGTGGAAAACACATTTGCCCAAGTATGGCGAGAATGAAAAAGCATCGTGCTTCATAGTTAAGTGAAAACTATTTTGTATTTTGTATTTTTTATATTTTTATATTTTGTATATAAAAGTATTAATTGATACACTGCGCCGTAGTTGCAATGTATCAATTGATACGTCATTTAGTGTGTGCAATCGGAAAAATTTTACACAGTAAATGGTAAAAGCGATAGAATTGTAATAACTGTATGGGCCTACTCTTGTGGTTAGATGCACGTTTAGAAACTTGCGGTTGCATTCTTCGTGAGTTCAAACCCAGCTCACAGCAATATTTTCATTCCAAGATTTTAATAGCTTTAGCTGGACAGACAGAAGTACTGATGAAAAAACTTTGAGATTTATATATAGATATATATACAGCAATAGAACAGTAGATAGAGTAGCTATCTTCGTTAGCTACTGGTGGTTTTATGCTTATGCAGTCATCAGGCTGCAAGTCACAACTCTATAAATACATATAATATATATATTTTATATTTATAAATATAATATGTATATACATATATCTTATACCTATATATATAAATAAATCTCATGGTTTGCATGTCTATATATACACATCAATATAGTAAAGTCTAATTATAGTTTCTAGCTGATGAGTGAGGTCTAATGTCTAGTCTGCTATTATGGTCGTGCGCAACAACGTCGTTGTAACGATAAGTATTCTCATTTATGCTCGAAAACTTTAATTGTAATTCCTTAATATATATATATATATATATTTTTTTTTTATAAGCCATGCTGCCACGCTGCCATGCTGCCATGCTGCCATGCTGCCATGCTGCTATGCTGCCATGCTGCTATGCTTTTCTATCAAGTGATATTAAAATTAGACTGATCCAATTTTTACTATTCATGTGAAAAGCAAACATCCATCAGCTTTACTAACAACATTGGTCTGTAACTTATGAACAGCTTAATCAGAGACACAGTAACACATTGAAATTACTGTAAAACTTGTATTTGAGCGCCACCTCTAACGAAGTGCCACTCTAAGAGAAGGGCTGAAAAATAGAGCACTATGGCCATCAAATAAAGGTTTTACGCTAATATTCTTACCAGTAGCAATCACGCGCTGGAAACCAGGCCTGTTAACAAACTATATGCGCATCTTTCAGACTCAGGTGACAAGAACTTCTACTTCTATCAGACTCCATGTTTTTATTGACACTGATAGTGCTTTTAAGCCTGTAACATAGCTAACCGCTAATAAGATGAATAGTAGAATGTGGTAAGAGGTGCAACTCTAAGTAAATGCTATGTATAAGCATTACTAACTGATGTAGTAAGTGTGTAAAGGTCACTTTTAGCATTTTATATGTTTAGCTCGCTTATTTCACTGACTCCCCTCTCCCCTCGATCAGTGCTCTATCTGAACGCATTATATTGAAAATATGCAGAACTGAAAACAGTCTTTTGTGGTTCACTATTGTCGATTAATTCTGAACACGCATTTGATCATTTGTTGCGATAATCAAATAGTTTTATAAAGAAATTTTGAATTGATTACAAATCACAAAACTGTTACTCAATTGATTAAGTACAGTACTCCATTGTGTACTCAATGAGTTATGTTTGTTTAAATTCACGCTCTCTTGTTGTCGGTGTCTATACAAGACTGTGTCTGAATATCGGGTGAACATTATCTTGTTACTGTTATTCTCGTATACTAGTGTTTGGGCTGCTGTAATACTGTAAACTTCTATCAAACAGGTGAGTGAATAAGAAATATCAACTTCTGAAAGCATCTCTGACATTGAGAGAGGTTTAGGTGTGCATATAGCAGTTCAGTAGATAGCATACTCTATATGCGCATTGTGTTATCCACTAAGGAGCCCTACAGCTTAATGATTTTGGATTATATTTGGAGTTTTATGCATTTTGCTGTAGAAATAAACTACTGTAAATCACTCCTACAATGCTAACTGTTCACTGAAGTGAAACACGCCTTATATTAAACACTGCGTTGAACTAGTTCCATAGATCTGCTTATGAGTGACATTCTGGCCTCAATATGCTCTGACACTCAGCAGTTTGATAATGTAGCGTTGATAGCACCCATAAGTGAGAAAACTGCAGTTAAAACTATAGACTGATTCACCCGTTTACTCAACTAGTGTATTTACGAAGTTCTTGAACAGAGTTCGCAATTGAACAGCCAGTAGTAATACAATTGAATTGATTTGAATTTTGATTTTCATTTGCTAATTAAGGTACAACATCAGTGAAAATCGACCCACATAACAATTGATCATATTGAGGGGGATGAACTATTTCAACTCAGCTCAAGTAAATTGCTGGTTATTAACATCAGTGTGGTTGGCGCTACACACTTTCCACTGTTTGCATAAAACATTTTTGTACAACAATCTATGAGTATCAGATTATTCAAACCAGAATCAGGTAAATTAACCTGTGTTAGTGGAAGGTGCCAGACTTATTGAAGAATTTTTCAGTACAGTAAAACTTCAAATTATGGTCTACACACAAATTTTTTGGCAGACAATGTAAAATTGGAACAAAATTTGCCTCAACATTTTGAAGTTATTCTCAACATACTGTGAGAAAAAAGAAGGAGATAGAAGTTAGAAAGAACACATAAAATAATATAAACAAAGTTAACACTATCTAGTGGGAGTTGGAAGTCATGTAGCATATTTCTAACACTGACTCCGCTAACGAACTTGAGTGTTGACAAACCTATACATACTTCCATTCGTGTGTCTCTAAGATGAAACTAAAATACAAATATCTTTTTTTACTGATTATTGCTTTATCAGTTGAGTTTTGCGTTTAATGTTTTCACAATTTCATATACATGTACTGCAAATTAAACTAAATATTGTACAATATGTTTTATAAGAATATCAAATCCAGCGTACAACTGTTTCGACATACAAATGGTTCAGCCTTGTATCTCGAGGTTTTACTGTTTGTACTACGAGAGCTGCTTATACCCACTCCTGTTAAGATTGGTCTATAGTTTGGTAAGGGCCTCTATATTGTCAGCTTCATACTGCCACATGTCTTTTTTATTTCTCCTGTGAGCAGCATGTCATCAGGGTTGATACAAGGACACTCTCAGGCCCCACGACACTTTAGCCTGCCCTCCATAGATTCCCACAACAAAAAGTACACTCAACCTAAGCTCATAGTCGGGCACTGTGATGAAATGAACCTGTTTTACATCAGGGAGAATAGTCACTCGCCACAGATTGCTTTGATGAGGTAAGCTCTCGATAAATTCCATAATGAAGGGAAATATTAAATCAAGAAGTATTTGTTCCAATTATCACCTTAATGGTTTTACTCCATACAGCATTGTTATTATTTTAGGTTATCCCTTGAACGATTGTAAAAGAATTATTTATTTTTGGCAAAAATAAATAATTTACAAAATTACACTTAAACAAGTTTAAATAAAATATTTTAAGCAGTTATTAGTAAACATATTGTAATCTGCATTTTCAAGAAAAAATATGTGATAACTACTTAAAAATAATGACTTGAGACAAAACTTGAGTTTTGATTAAAGACTCGAGACTTTGTTTACAAGATGTTACTATTTTATATACTTGACTAAATTGTGAACAGATAAGTATCTTTATTGTGTATTTATCTTGCAACTTTCTCACGCAAACAAAAAAATAGATAAATCTTCAGTATAACTTATTGTCCTTTCGAGCTTATATACTTAAGGCTTGTTTAGCGAGAGCAGCCAGATGACATGTCCGTGACCTCTGAACTTGTTGCCTCATTGCTATTCTATGAGTATATTGCTTTACCTATATAGCATTGAACATTGGCCACATAATGTTGGCACAAAGTTTCTATAGACGTACAGACTAAAGATATAGGATGGTGAATGACAATAAACTGTAGATACAGAAAAAGGAAAGGAAACATGGTACAGATCAATGGTATGTCAGTCCCGAGTTCGATGAAAGGTCGTGGAATCAGCAATGCACTGGCCCGAGAAGCGCTGAACCACATGGCAGGGAATAACCAATGGCTCGATGTCCGCTGTCCTTTGACAGCAAACTATATCAAGAATAACCAGTATGCCAATTACGTGAGGCAGTTGGCACACCCTCTAAAACAGCGGGAGAGAAAGTCTTTTGTTTGTTGATTTTTCAATCACATTTGAAGAATTATTTTATAATTATGGTTTATATACTTCTTGTCAGCACTTGTAAACACCAAGTTTTAGCCTGTAATTTATTCCTAAATAAAGAGCCTATCAGGAAACCACGCAAATGGCTGTAATTATATCAAAAACATCTGGGATCAAATAACATCTGGTAGTTCAGGCTGAGGCAGATGCAAGTTTGCCTAGCGTATAGAGAACGACCGACCTGTCACTCTTGTCATATAAAGTTGGTAGATATTTGGGAAGATATTCAAAGTTCAGATTGACTGGCAGCATGCACTCTCATAATCTTATCTTGTCGGATAAGAGGGGAACACTGAGGCTCTTCAGCTAATCATCTGGCAGTATGGATAATTGCTGCGTGCCAAAACAGACTATGGCATCTCCAACTAGACTATGTGACCAGTGAGCTGAGCAGACAGTGAACGTGTCTGACTCATATGAACATTATGTTTCAGCGAGCAACCGAGTGATAGCAGCTCTCGTCTCCGCATAATAATGCAGCCCAGCGGCTAAACCAGGTGACCCGATCTGTCACTCGTTATTTCACCGATGAACAATGTAAATAACTTGAAGTTACTAATATAACGCGAAATTATAAGATTTGCGGAAGTGTTATCTTCGAGTAATTAGTGGGATTATACGCTCAATCCTTGCGCACCCTTCACACAGTTCTTGGGACCAAGAAATCTATCGAGAAATAATAAACTTTTGAAAAATATTTGTAGCACTACCAGTTCCTTTGTATACCAAACAATTCAGTTGATTTCATATCTTGTAGCACTTTGGAGGATCAGCCAAAAATAGTTTAAGAGGGTAAAGAATATTATTTTGTAGTTCAAAAAGTTTGATTTTCATGAATTGAAAATAGTCTGCAAAAGAAGTTGACAAGAAAAACTTGTTTTGTTGTTTATTTTTGTTACAAAAGTAAAAAGATATTCGGTTACCATGCAAAAAAACATTTTAAAATGTTCAGATTTTTCAAGAGCTATTTATTTCAAAGTACCTTATTCGATAACAAAAAACCTAAAAGCGAATTCTTTCTTGAAGGCGCGCTGCCACCACTTATTCAATTTCTCCTGCAGAACTATCATAAACGATCTCATGATCCATTTGAGCAGACATCGCTCCAAATTTTTGTGTTAAAGCGTGTCTTGTCACATTGCTCAGATATAAATGAGAATTGGTGTCACAAATTAAGTGAGTAGATTGAAAAGAGAAGTTCATGACATTCTTTTGTATAGGGCAAGGTGTCAAGCGCGTATGAGCACCGCCTGTCAACAGTCTCCGCGTTATGTAAGAATTCGTAAACCGGAGGACAAGATCTGGAGAGCATTGTATTCAAAGCTATTGTTATTCAAATGCATTGGCTAGAGAGCAATTCAGCAACGAACACCTCCTTGATCCGGGATGATCACTTGGCTTTTCCAATCTCCATCCAGTAGCACCTAGCATAATCGCGCACTATTAGCAAATACTAGTAAATCTTGATATTTGCTTAGTTTCGTCAATTATCAACAGTCATACAGCGGATAATATTTATTTACACAGTTACAAGCCAATAAAATCATGATCACTATTCTATCCATTCTAGGCTTTGTGTCAACAAAGACACACTTCTCTTGAATCTCTTGAGATGAGAACAATGCAGCTTTGAATATCAAAAATACTTAAGAGGAGCTGTTTTTTCTGGTTACATTAACAATGCTGGCGCCCGTCCGCTATGAAATACTTTTACTCTTTGAGCAATGAATGGGCTGACATGATGGCCCTTGTGAGCGGGTCTCATGCTGTCTTCACCAGCGACAATTGTGAAGAGAGAGACACCGGCGCCGACATCAGCGCACTAGCGTACGAACATCCTTACCGACCACTTCACAGAAAAATGCTCTCAATAGAGAGGCTCATAATATGATCTGCTCGGTGAATAGGCAGTGAATGAGTCGTTCCCACAAAACATGAATGCGTATAGAAGAGTGCTGGTTACGGCCTTGTTGAGAGTATTCTCAAAGTGTTGTGAGCTTCTGATCCTGACGCCGTGTCTCTGAGCACTCTTCCATCAGTTGAGATATATACTCTTTATATATACATATATATATAATATTGTCTGTCAAAAAAAGTCTATATATTATTACTATGTATATATTATAAATACATATATTGATAATATATACATAAGTATATGTACATACTAACGGTACAATGAACGTACAATATAAAGTAATTGTATATTGGCATTGTCATAAATTGGTAAAATATATATTTATAACAATTACCTTATAACATTTGTAATTGTACAAGGTAATTGTCAAATATATATGTATTTGTATTATATATATATTTATAGTATATATAGAGTAAAACCTATCTGAAAAGTTTAATGTTTCTTCACTGCAAATCTGTTTCGCGGTGTCGCGCAGGCGTTTTTGTTGGAACAGAAATGTAGGATAACCAGCTACTTCTGCTTATATATATAAGATATATATATAAAATTTATTATATAAATATATTTAGGAAATATATTTAAATACATATATTTATATATAATATATATGATATATGTATACTTATATATACAGTATATATATATTTATATAAATAAGTATATATATATCCAATGAACAAATGGCTACAACATAGCCAGCAAAGAAAAGGAGAAAAGGGAGAAATATCTTCCCTTGGAGAGGAGGTTGAAAAGTGCAAGCATGTAAGAACAACCGTAGTACCGTAGTATTTGAAGCATTCTAAGCAGTAACACCTGCACATCAAACATGGCTTTGCCAAATACCGGCAACAATCAACACAAGTTAGTTGCAGAAAAGTGCATTATTGGGAATGACTAAGATCTTGAGGTGAGTGCTCAAACTCCCAGGTATCTAGCAAGAGACCCGAGCTTGAGTAGATATTACTATCACTTGGGTTAACTGGAGTGAGGAAATATTTTTATTTTATTTTATATTATAGTTACGGTAAGTGATTTGGCAGACAATATCATCTCTGCGACGTCTTCCATAATGTGAGCAATGTTGTGACGTCTATGGGTGTCATGATATCTCAGTAATGAATGTGGAAGAGTACCAAAACAAGCAACGTATTCTTGAGTATACATGTAATTGTATAATTATTAAAAACATTAATTTGAAAACAGGCTGTGGTAAAAAGCTTGGTATTAAAAAGGTTTTCAAATGCAAATTGTCTACATAAAAGTTCACTGGTGAAATACTTTCACTTCAAAGAGAGCATCTTATACTTATGTATTTCTTTTGGGAATGAATTTGAAATTGGAAAATTATGTAAACTGTTGAAATTGGAGTGCGTAAAGTTTTTATAGTTTTTAGTTAATTGGCTTTAGCGGCGCTTAACTATTATAACCGCCTTTTAATCTGTCAATTTCCAAAGTAGTAAAATTTTAACTTGTTAATACCTTTATTAACTACCTGGTAAATAAAATAATAAATGTTTGAATACTTTTATAATGACATAAAAGTAGAATAATAAATAATTACAATTTTAATCAACTGTTTAAAATTAAAAAACAATTGAATAACTAGATAACTGCATATGCTTTAAGATTGCCAAACAATCTCTACCATAAAGCCCATTAGAAAGGAGATGTTCAGCACTTATCTATAATAGTTTGTGGGATTCAGTTCAGGTAAATAGAGATAATCAGATAGTTTTATGTTGATAATTGGTGCCAACTGTTAATGTAGGCTACTTTATAATTTAGGTGGTTATTGAGAATTCATTACACAACTATATAACAGATCAGGTGAACTCACTAAGGGTAAATTTACATTGTAATATGTGTAGGGGCACCAAGAGGCGCTCCAAGGAAAGGAGCTTATTGTCTACTTTGGCTTTTCGTGGGCTATTGGCTAGTAATCACAAGCTTGCAGCCAATAAGAAGGCAGGCAATTCCTTTATAAGCTACATTAAAACACATTAAACATACATGTACATCAGCTACGGCAAGAAGATTGCAGAAGATTGCTGCTAGTCGCACAAAATTTAAAATTAGTTAATTGACATAGTCGAGTTATGGATATTCAACAATCATACAATCCCGGTGCTGGAGCTATGAGGAACCCTTACGGGCAGCACCTGCAGCATCAAGTCAACGATTTTTACAGCCACCAGCGAAATGGATTAAGCTACCCATTCTCTCAGTTTAGTAATGGCAGCTCAACGATGCCGCTCTCACAGAGTATTACTCATCTGGCATCGAACTATCACATGCCTGTACCGAGCGGACGAGAAGGTAAGGTCTACTTCATCATGCAGTCATTTTACCTTCACAATTGTAAACAACAGCTAGTTGGCACCACAAGATATGTGAAGTTCGCTGCTAAACTAAGTAAATTTTTTTATCTTGTTTAAATTTGTTACTACTTTTTATATAATTAGGTTTAGTTAATTTTTTCATATTTGCTCCAAGTCTGCCACAAATGGACTTAGATTTTCAAACTTGAACAGAAGTTAGTGTTTGTCGAAACATTCATCCATAAGATTCAGGTGCCCAAGTAGCCCAATAAGTAGTAAATTCAATTTCTGTGCTGTTTATAACCTTCTAAAAGAGGATATGTTTGTGCTAAGATGAGATGCCTTCGCTGCAGGTAAACTGGTAGAAGATACTATTGGACGATCTGGCAAAACGGGAAAAAAAGTGAGGAAGCCAAGGACTATTTATTCGAGCTTACAACTGCAGCAACTGAACAAGAGGTTTAGTAGAACTCAATATCTTGCTCTACCAGAAAGGGCAGAGCTTGCAGCCTCTCTAGGACTTACTCAAACACAGGTAAGAGTTGCTGAGCTTGTAGATATGAAGCTTTGGTGGTCCTATTGTCTTGTTACCGGGTTTGAACTATACAGTCATCAATAAGACTGTAACATAATGCCATGCAAAACTGGAGAAATGCCATTTTATTGAATAGCCATTGACATAACTGATGTTTCTGCTGACTAAACAATGTTTTATTAGTAAGGAAAAACAGGATGAAGTTTATATTAAGTGGTTCCATGGAACCAATGCAACTTTTGAAGCAGGGTCTAGAACATAGTGAGCGAAATTGGTAACACAAGTAGTAAAAACCAAATTCCTTATTCTTATAATTCTTCATTTAATTCTTCATTTGAAATTTTTGTGTAAATGTTGTGCGTTATGCTGCTCGGTGAAAACCAAACTAGATAAGTTTTCAGTCCATCACCTCTTTTTAAATGCAAACCAGTTAAATGTGTTTTAAAAACCAAAACAAAACCGTTTTGACCAAGAGCCAACCAATTTAAATTTTAAAGCTTTCTTCAGTGACAAATACCACTTAATAACTTATAATCTCATTATAATTTGTGTCGTTAGCCGTAATAATTATAGCCTAAATCAAACCTTTTATTTCATACCAAAGAAGTTTGCGAAACATCCCAATAAATAAAATTTTGTACTTTCTCTCATGCAAAAACTATGCAAGAATATAGCAAAAATTATGACATGAACTATATAAAATTCAAAGAATTCAAGAGAGATTTTATATAACATGCAAAATAAAAGTAAAAGAATTATTTGAAGCATATAAAATTCTAAGATGTGTTTATAACCGTTAGCCACAACCAACAGCATAATTATTTACAATTATATTAACAACGTAAAGTTAATTGGAATAAAGCAGTCTGAAAATATCTTATAGCAAAGGATTTTTATACAAGAAGCTAATGCAATGCAAGCAGCATTAAAACAGCGCTGTCTTGTATTAATCTAAAATGTAATGTTTTTAATCGAATTTTATAAAAAACATTTTTAGCTAAGGTTTTAGAGTTAAGATTGATTTAAATAATGGTATCACTAAATTATATTTGTTAGCAAAATGAAGCATATATTTTTTTGATTTGTGGAAATTTTATAATAAGAGACAAATTAAGGAATGGTAATAACCAGCAATAAGAAAAGTAATACAATAGTTTTTTTGTTTTTTAAAATAGTGCAGCGTGACAAATGTCAGAATGTCATACAAGTATATAGTGAAGGTAACTGCATCTATTTTATAATTTTGATTTCACCATATCTTGTGTGGTTATTTTTTACAGCAGCAATAAAATACAATTAAAACAGCATAAAAGTATATATAGCCTACTGTTCGTGTATGCAATTTCACAAGATGAGAATAAAAATAATATGATAAGTTTGGGAATAGATAAACAATTTTTTCTGCAAAAGTAGAGTTTGTTACGCGAATGATTACATTCTCGTATGAGCGTGAGCGTGTGTGAAAGGCAGAGTCGGTGACTATGCCAAGCTGAAGGATAATTATAGAGTTGGTAAAGGAAAGAGAGAATTAGCATATGGACTAGTAAGATAATTGCATGGTAGAGTGTGCAGCCCTCTATGGCACTGATTATATGTTTGCGAGTCTTTACCATTGATGATCATGGCATTCGGAGTTGAATAAAGCCTGATTATGTGGTAACAATGCACACAGACCTCAACGCTCGCTGCCCTGCACTCGCAATAACTCACAAAGCCATATCTGAGGTTCACAGCTGCCTATAAGCCATAGGCGGAGCTGCCTTTTGCAAAACATTATGTAATGAGCAGATCTAATACCATTAATATCATCACGATATGCTGAAGCAAAAAGAGGGGATGATATGAAGCCTGCTATGATTGGCTGTCAACCGAGGTAGCTGCCAAACTGCTGCAGGTGTCACGGCGGATAATCCAATCTGAAATTACAATTAAAATCAATAAGGAAATGTTGAATGTATTGTTTTGCCATTGGCTGACACTCATGAGCTTGCGATACCGTTCCTTTCTTTAAATCGGTTTGTCGACTTGTATGTATTCTTTTTTCTGTCATTCTATCTTCTGCTTGTTGCAGGTTAAAATATGGTTTCAAAATCGTCGTTCAAAGTACAAAAAGGTTCTGAAACAAGGGCCTGGCTCTGGCGTGACACTTCCACCATTAGACTCGATGAACGGCATGGAATCGGGAGATGAAGGCGAGGAGAGTCAGTCTGTGAGCGACGCGGAGGCGGGTCAGGAAGAAGGCGACACTCGGCAGCCGGCACCGAAACTAGTCAAACAGGAGCAACATCAACAACTCTCCATAGCATCTCATTCCACACACATGCAGACACAGATAGACCCGATAATCACACATAACAGTATGGGGCCATCCATGATAGGCTCTCAACCAGCTCATCCTGTATCACAGGCTATGAACAATAACGGCCACACAGCTAGTCATATTTTAGCGCAGATTCCTGTAAGCTACAATAGCCAAGAGCCCGTTTATAATATGCCAACCTATAATAATATGATGAGCGCAGGGCAACAATACACACAGCACTATTCACATTGGAATAGCTATACGAGCGGCATGGCTAACCACCCCTCATCGTGACATTTTAAGTTAGCCGGTTAGCGCCATCATCGCTGAATGCGTCCTGTCCAGTTTTCTGATGCCTTATTCTACATATTTGAAAGGCTGATTGTTAGTTAATAGAAAAAGAAATGTCTTATTTATTTATTTAGCGATTGCTTCTCTCTTATTGGAGTCGCTACATGCTCATTTCTTGCTATCTCTCTACAACCTTGACCTTGACCAGCCACACAAATTATTTTTACCATTTTCAATTTACATTGTGGCAAATCTTGTTTTCTATACGCTGTCTGTAAGCAAACATAAAACAACCTAAAGAGATTTGATTGAATACTTGTTCATTGTATTACTCGCTATAGCTACAACAGCTATTGCAATATTCTGTTAATGTGGAGTCACAATAGCTCTAGACTAGCTTGAAGAGGGCAACGCTCTGCGGGCTTTGAAATCTGAATACGATGAGTTGGATGAAACAAGGGAGATGTGTATTTTGTACACTGTCAAAGTGATAAACAAGAGTGTTTACGCTCTCGAAAATGGCATTGATCAAGCGAGGGAGGGGGTTAGATTCGGCCCTGATTACAAGACCTGCTTGAAATTGGTCATTTTTCTGCGAAGCCCTGACAGATTCTGCCAGCTATAGTAAATCTACGAAGGGAAAAAGGGTTTTTAAGCTCCAGAACTCCTGTAGTTGCAAAATGCAACTTTATTATTAGCAATGGAATCTTGAGTTACAAGTTTACAATTTGACAGCCGCTTTAGCATATGGCTGCCGGCCGCCGTTTATAATTTATTTGGCAACTAATGTAAGTAGTGGAAAATGTTTACACTAAAAGTTAAATAAATATAAACTTTATTTTCACTGGTCGATGCCGCCTCAAACAAATTAGACTAAGAGACAAAAATCAATAAAGAACAGTGACGTAAAATAACAATTTTTTGAAGGAAAGGCTTGTTACGCTTAACACTGTTCTATAAATAGATTGGCAATGTGCTGGTGTTCAGTATAAGGTGTGATGGTTTTTATAGGGAAGTAGGGATCTAATGGATTATTAGGCGGATTAGAGATAGGATCTGAGTACTTTAAACAGCAAATATCTATTAATACCACGTCTCAGCATAAGAGGCCTTTAGACACGGATTGCCTGAATTAAGAATATAAGGTATTCATAGCACATCACGCGCACAAAGTTGTGGAATTTTGTTAATTTATTTAATAGTCTGCAATTTTAGTATTTTGGTATATATGCAGACAGAATAAGATGCCGGCCATCTTCCTATGACACCCGACTTGACTAGACTAGAACAAATAACAAACTTAAAAGTTCATTTTTAAAAGACTATGACTATCTCGTTATATTATGTTGATATTTTCTACTTTTTTCATTACATTTCGATTTTGCTAATTAAACAATTTAACATCATATGCTCTGTTTTTGTCAATAAGTAAACAACATAGACATAAATAACATAGACAATGAACTAATTGCTATTAGGATCAATCTATAACCACTACTTTGTCTATCCATTTTTCAGAACAGCTTCAGTTAACTCAAAAGTTGGCCTCCTACTACGCACTTGAGCTATGAATATTTTACCCAGTATTTAGAGGTTGAAAAAGTACCTGCCGTGCTAGTCAAATTCTGACATATGGACTAAGCTGTAATGACAAGTGTTGAAGGTTCTCTGATGACTAGAGATGACATGGAGAGAGTCAAGTGCCCTTGATACTGTCGGAAACTAACGCAGAGCGATGGTCGAGATATATAGATATCCATGAGACCTCCTGTCAGCAGGCACCCGTTAGTTCAATATGAACAGACACTCTCTCTCCGAGCTTATCATATAATCACAAATCTTCGTGTTACTTATATATTATTTGTAGAGATTTACTTAATTTAATAGATAACTATGAACAGATGCAGCAATCCGAGCTTTTTTACAAACTACGTATTGAGAAATAATATAGGGTTCTTGGACCTTTTTGACAATATCATCGAAGGCAACCATATGGCCAAGTGACACTATGTAACACTCTACGTAGTAGAGGCTAGCTGCGCTGGGTTATGTCTGAGACTAATTTCAAAGTTTCTGTTTCAAAGTGATACAGAGATAACGAAACATGACCACTTCGCAATAGACTTGAACTAATTATGTTTTGTACCACCAATGTTTTGTTTAGAACAGTAGATGTTCTCTCCATACTAAATATGTTAACTTATGTTACAGACATTGTTGGATTCAAAATACTGAATAGTTCAGCTCTTTCATATATTACTGATATGTTTAAATTCTCAAGTACCAGATATCCACAGCGCGATGATTTTAGTTTGTACTTACCAAAAGCTGTACTCAACAATTGTATTACTAATGCTTTTAATCTTTTGCCAAAAAGAGATAAAATGAACCTATAAACTTAGTAGTTTTGAGCCTTTTTAGCATGAATGTTTGCTTTTGCGTTTATAACATCACATGGCAATACCTTTTTATTTATTGATTTTTTGTGGTACCATATGTGAAAAATATTTTTATAAAAATGATTACGGACTGCCCAATAAAACTACATATATATTTAGTACATTCTACAGAAACGAACTTATATAGCATTTGATTCTTTGCTTGCTGTAAAAGTAAAAAATATTCTCATGCTACGATTGCTGCAAATTTCTACTACGTGAAAATAGCTTCAAATGCTATGATTGATGCCAACATTAGAATTTCAAATTATGTTTAAACAAAGTTTTGCGTTATGTCGAAAATGTTGGCAACTTCATACAAATCGACAATAATCTATTATATAATGCTCTCTATATGCATATTTTTATATTAAAGATTGTTGAACAATGACACTATTGTGTTGTTAGATGATGGCAAAGAGTCGTTTCTAAGCATTCCTATCGAAATGTATTTGCTTGCGTGTCGCAAACCCACAATTATCTCAGTAGTCGTTCGTACACATCAGTGGTTCACCCAGACACGGAGGCACCAATAGTGCGGCGCTGGCAGGCCACACC
This sequence comes from Watersipora subatra, assembly GCF_963576615.1. Classification (NCBI taxonomy): domain Eukaryota; kingdom Metazoa; phylum Bryozoa; class Gymnolaemata; order Cheilostomatida; family Watersiporidae; genus Watersipora; species Watersipora subatra. The sequence continues at coordinate 65,250,665 of NC_088710.1, forward strand.
AACATATGCTAAGCCTATTCTACCACGAGCCTTTGTGCGAACAGCCGCAGTACTGCCACAGCTTCAATACGAACTGAGACAGACTATTTGTCAAAGTGAACAAAAGGTAGCATGCGAATATCTTGACCCTTTGCACGCGATGCTTGCAATAAGCTTGCTCTTTTCTCAGTGACAAAACTAGTCTCACAGATTTTCTAATAGTAAATATCGACAGTAACTGAGATGTTTGTCTTACCCATGATAAAACTGGTTAATTTTAATTGGTATATGTAGTACCCCTGATTGATGCTTTTTCTTTTACGTTTTAAGATCAATCTCATGTGATGTGAAGTGACTCGAGTGCAAAATGGTAGCAATTTCTATAGCTGATACCTATATAAAGCTGGTGGTAAATATAAAATGGGTTGAATTTTCGGTTAGTAGCCAAATAAGTGTTAAATATTTGTTTAGTTATTAATGTCATACCAGTGGGCCTGAGACAGAGCCAGAACCTGAACAATTATTATCTTTTTATCTATATTAATGAATGTCATTTTGTCTTCATGTCTGTCTGTTTGTCCACGTAAATGATACGTGTTTCCACATTTTTTTCGCCGATTTCATCCAAACTTCCCACGCGAATGCTTCGTGCCTTCCATCAAATCGCTACAAATATTTCATTTCAAAAGTGCATTTGGTTCTTCGGAACTGTCTCTTAAACACCCACCTGTCTGATACCTGATTGAAAATCAAAGAAAGGTTCATAGCTAGTCTAATCTAAGAGACTGTGAACTTAGTGCTTAAAGAAGTTTCTCTCGACTTTAGAGTTAATCGGCCCCACAATGGCGCCCGTAGGTGTGTCTAGATCTAGACTACTACCTTGTCTTCTAAATTTATTAATACTAGTACACTCGGCAGTCCTGTGCACTCTGAAGAATTGTAACTAGTAATTTATATGTGCAGAATTAATTCATGAAGTGCCCCGGAGCTGGAGTAGAGAGTGGTTAGCTCGCCCGTCTGTAAATAGGAGTATCTGAGTTCAACTCCCGTGCAACAAACTTTTTTCTAACCGCTTTTATTTTGGCTTTGGGCAGACGAACAGACACTGGTCTTATTATAGTAAAGCATAAGTGCAGCTCTATTGGATAAAAGTCATAAAAATAAGTTGGTGCCATCAGTTTTGTGTAATAACTCAACACTGGTGAGCATTTCAACTATTGGGGAGGGCATAAGAATAACAATGCAGTCATATTTTTATAATAACAATTCTCAGCTATTGACTGTTGTTCACATGGAATTGAGGCAGCAGCACTAACAACTATTGAGTGTAAACAGCTTGTGAATATACTGCTGAAGTTATGGTACTGGCTGAAACCTGCTATATATGGAACGTCTTTATTATTTGTGTTATAAGAGATGAGTGCGTGAACCTCAGATTTTTGACTAAAGCTTCCGTCTCAAAGGTGACGAATCAGTCTGCAAGTGTGATTGTTCCCGTATAATCTTTAGTGCATTCTGAAACAAGATCTTAATGAATCATATGGAGGTAGGCAAAGATCACTAGTGGTGATGTCATTTGTTTGTGATTCAAACTCCTCTTTACAGCTGCTGCATGCTTTAGTCTCCAGAATTCTTAATTTCTTTCTTGGAGGTTCCTTGCCCCTTGTTCGGTTATGAATGGAGTTCTCTAACTTACAGCAAGCATACAAAAGGTAAACTAATTTGATGATCTGGTGTTTGGTGGACATTGGTGCAGAGAAAGTATGCTACCCTGTCACTTGGTAATGGTGTCTGTTCGAGCTTAAAATTAATGAATATTGCAGCGTCTTTACACTTTTCGCAATAGAATTAAACATTTTCTTTTGGTTTACTTCAGGTAAGAATATTTAAATATTTTGTACATTCTAAGGGCTCCAGTTTATATATTAGCTATTAATTATTTTGTTACAGAGTTGCAACAACAACTTAAATCTGAAAAATTATGACATAGCTTGGTGACCTTTTATCACAGGTCAGAGACCACGATTGTTTGAATTTTATGCCTCTCTGTTGAAATACTGCCTGCAGCTTGTCAACTACCAAAGAAAATCACTTAAGACATATTTCCCAACACTTATATCTATGCAGGGGCTAGTTGAGGATTGTTTTTACAGCCTCATAGAATCTCGATCACGAGCCAAACATCTACGTGGAGGCAGGTGCTTGGCTTCAGGTTCAATGCGTTGGCCTCTGTTCAAAGCTCTTTTGCATTGCTTGCGTCTAATTGGCTAATCCCTTCATGTTTTGACAAATTTGAATGTTATTTGCCCAAGAATAAACTTTTGCAACAAATAAAAATAGAGCATGGTCATCAGAAATAGCCCTCTGACCAATACATCCAAGTAACGTGGAGGGGTGGGGGCCTAGGCATTTCCAATTAGCTAAAGCAATTGATGCAATACCAGTGTCAATAGCATAATTGACGGATAAAGGAGTTGATCAAGACAGAGTCTCATAGCAAATAGTTTGTACAGTGTAATATGATTGGTAAATTATCTGTTTATATGAAGAACAACATTACAACAGGTATGTATGGATGGTTTTTCCAATCACATGAGTATCATGCGTAGTAAGAACTTACCAAAGAGAAGTAGGCAAGCGTGAATGTCTAACTACAGTTGAGATCAAAACAAAAAGATTTAAAACAAAACAACCATTGTTAAAATAGCTATAATAAAGCAATGGCAGCTGGTCAGACACAACCATTCATGTGTAGAAATAATCATGACAAACTATTTGTCCAAAATGGTGTAAAAAACTATAAAAAGTGAGTATGTTTAGGGGGGAGTAGTGAGAGATGATTTTAGTTGATTTAGGACGTCAATAGTCACGCTACTGCCACCACACACCACCACAACTATGTTATCCAGTTCTTCTGGCAGTTTACCCTCGGTCTGTAGTCTCCGAACCACAGATGAATATACCGCAGCAAGAGACGCCCCGCAAGATGGCTCCACCAGCATCCTCTCATCATCTGTTAGGTACGAAAGGGCAGAAAGATAACGGATAAGAGACTACAAACAGGTCACTTGTATGGCAGTAGGTAGAGAGGTTGGCAAGCAGAAGCAGGTGAAAGGTGCCAGTGATGATAGGTGATAATGGGGTGATAATGACGAGTTGTTAGCATGGAGAAACTCGCCAAGCGAGCGCTTGTACAAGTTAAGTTAACCTCGAGATCAGCTCAGCAAATTTACCGTTATACAATGAGCTAGCAGTGTCATCAAGTGTAACAAGCACTGATCGTATGAGGATAGGCGCATAGTTACACCTCTTGCTCCGGTGCCTGTTCGAGTTACATCGGATTACCTATCAGATATGCTAGATTGTTTTTTTATCGAGTACACAAATGTCGCTTTACTACATACTTTTGATGCATTTCACAGCTCAGCAAGTGTATGAAGGTAACAGAAACTCTGGAGTCAAATCGCAAACATACTTGTATAGCGGGTTTCGTGTCAGCTGACTCCAGAGCTTGAATTTAAAGTGAACGCATGAGCTCACTGCCGTTATGAATATGATGCGAGAGTGCACACCAGTTATGACCAAGCCCCAGTTGTAAGCAGCAGAATAAACCAAATCACTGGTAACATAAAAATGTGTCAGAATGAAAATAAAGAACTGTTGTCAGAGAGAAATGATGACAATATTAGGTTTCAAAGTTGGAACAACAGAAATGCAGAGCTGACTTAACATCATAAGCATTGCAGAGCCGGAAATGTTCAAAATAATCACATCAAAAACAGAAATGCGAGATGAAAAAGTTAAAAAAATACAAGGATAAACAATAACCAGAGCATTGTGAAAGTGTCCATGGCCTATATTGTTAGGCACGTGACAAGGAAGACTTGGTGTGTCCTAATAGACTGCTTACCCTGTCATAGTAATACATTCACATTATTTCTCCTCAACGTAAGCAGCTGAAGAATAAAACGCAAACAGCTGAATTCTTACCTGAAAACTTGAAGCACGCGTTCAATGCCATTTCATCAGTAACCACCTCTGAAATGACCCGATGAGATTTTGTGTAGTCAAATAATTGCTGACACACTGTTTTGCTGCCGAGAGTCTTTGCAATGCTGTCAATAACCAAATAGCGGCTTTGATATACAGTACAGACAATTATAGTTTGTGACAACTGGAGAGTTTTAGAGCATGTTTTTCTTGAAGATTTTAAAAAATGAAATCTGATAGCAGTTTCCTTCATGCATTAAATATTGTGGCTACTCAAAGAACTACAGATTGATAAAAATATCCACAAACATTCATAAAGTACCGCTGTGAGTAGCAAACAGTGCTTTTTATTCAGCAAGTGATAAAATCTACAACGTATTTATTTAAAAAGATGCAAGGGCCAACTCTACCTGAGATTACAGAGCTGACAAGCAATTATCAGAGCTAGTCATGGAAAACATTCTTTTATGCGGTTGGCTGACTGACTTGTTTTTTCAAAATCTCCCACTGTTAGAGAATGAAAAGTTCTTGTTTTCATATTACGGTAGATTATATGCAAGGCAACACCTCAGCCAGCCGCGTCTCCAGTTTGTTTCTGTCAAAGCTAGAATTTCCAGTGACAAGACTCAAATTACTGTCACATACAACTTGTTCTATTGTCACCCTCACAGAGTCAACCCCAGAGCAGACAAGCTTTAAAATCTTTAAGAGTAAGATGAAGCGGTGACGGCAGGGGTGTGTGAGCCAAGCTCCTATCAATGCATGAACAAACCACTTTACACACCGTCTTATTCTGTCCTCTTCACCACACTAACCGATTGTCTCACCACAACATTCACTGAAAAGCTTTCTACAACTGATAATACGTTAGAATGATTATTGATTCATATTTTATAAACTCAGAGTCACAAACAGCTGAATGCAACTTTATGAGCTCAAGAGACTTCATCTACTGATGTGAGCTCATGAACAAACCAATGACTCTCTACTAAAGAGAGACTTCCTCTACTGATGTGAACTCATGAATGAACCAAAGACTCCATTAAAGAGAGACTTCCTCTACTGATGTGAACTCATGAACAAACCAAAGACTCTTTACTAAAGAGAGACTTCCTCTACTGATGTGAACTCATGAACGAACCAAAGACTCCATTAAAGAGATACTTCCTCTACTGATGTGAACTCATGAACAAACCAAAGACTCTCTACTAAAAAGAGACTTCCTCTACTGATGTGAACTCATGAACGAACCAAAGACTCCATTAAAGAGAGACTTCCTCTACTGATGTGAACTCATGAACGAACCAAAGACTCCATTAAAGAGAGACTTCCTCTACTGATGTGAACTCATGAACAAACCAAAGACTCTCAACTAAACAGAAACTTCCTCTACTAACGTGAACTCATGAACAAACTAACGACTCTCTACTAAAGAAAGGCTTCTTTCACTAATATACAAACTGCCTCACTTGATTTAAATAAAATGAGTTTTGACAATTCCTCACTACATCGCAGTTATCCAAGCACCAATCACTTACCTTGTTATGTCTGACAAAGATGTGAGTTTACCAGCATTCATAGATGCTGCCAAAGAGTCTGCACCTTTAGTCTCCATAGCAACAAGAGGAACATCTGACCAGCCAACTTCATCCAAACCTTGTATGATACCTGTAAGAGAAGCAGAAATATTGAGCAGAAGTATGAGAAATCTCTCTCTGTATTGAGTTATTATATTGGACATTGTGAAGAAGCGCAATCATTTGTTGTGTTAATTACAAAACCTGAATTCATATAGGACAGGCTATCAAGGCTGTACTTGATTACCAAGGTGAGGAATAATAAAATGGTAGCCTACTTTGATAATTACGCATAATAATGATATCGTCACCATGATAAATAATAATATACAATAAAGTAATAAAATACTGTACGGGTTGCGAATTTAAAAGTTTTGTTGTAATTTTCTCTATGACATTTGCCATCAAAACCAGCAGGAAACGATGTTTTTCAGATATTTGGCATCAACTCTATATCTCCAAGAAATAGATTTTGATCATTTGGCAGACACTAGTAATTGAGGAATTAAGGCTGCATAAATTTAAGCAGTAAATCCTCCAGCCATGCTGAGGCTATAAGTTTTAGTTTAAAAAAGGCACTAAAACGGTTGTTGGGGGACTGACCAGTGAGCAGCCCTCCTCCACCTACTGAGGCTATAATAGCTCCAGGTAATATCCCGTCTCCCATCTGTTTTTTCATCTCATGTACCATAGTACTGTGTCCTTTCCTGTAACAACAAGATGACCTCATCATGCTTACCCTGATGCTTAATACAATAATGTAAAATGTCCTGACCTCGGGCAATGTTTCAAAATAATTTACAAACACTGTAACAACCATAATAATAATAATAATATAAAGAGCAACAATGCTTAAACACTGCAATTGAACTTAAACGAGGAGAATACGCAAGTTCCAAGAAAAACGCTTGAGTTGCGTTGAAAAGCAGATAAAACGGGACAGTCTTAACGCGCCCGCTAGATGACCTCAGGATATTAGGCAAAGCAAGCATTGATGAAATGAGAAAAGGCACAGAGTTCTCGCTGATCTCACATGAAGAGGAGTAGTAACCCGAGTATTTTCGATACAGACAGTGCAATCAACCGACTAGGCAAAAATCTGACTCATAACTTTGACTGCAGCTCCCTCTGGTGTTTGTATATATAACAAATATCAATCTATGAATGGTTGAAAATATTGTGAACAGAGCAGTAGCTGAGCATCGGCCACCACAACTGATTCTACTTAAGGCTTAAAACGACGGGTAGAGTTTGAGATAAAACAAAGTTTTTAATCTCGCGTGAATGACGCATAAGCAGCCAGCAGAGGGCATGTGAAATGCATGCCAAAAGGTGACACGCACGACAAACCTTATCAAACCGTACTGCGTGGGGATGCAGAAGCATGACCATTGGCAAGCCCCATGTAATACAAGCAAGCATCATGGCTGAAAATATACATAGCAGCTGGAGGCCAACCCTCACAGAAAATACATACAACGGCTGGGAGCAGAATCTCACAGGAGAAATACATCACGCTGACCGCTGTCAGTGATGACTCATAAGCTACTGGACTACCGATAAGCTGTCACTAGTTGATCTGTGGTAAACAAATTTTATGAAATCTATATGTAACAAAAAAATTCCGTGGGAATAAATGCGGGCCTCTTTTTACCATGGTAGGACAACTCTACCTGAAGCAAACCAAAATAATCATAAAAAAGTACACACCAGATGGTAGGATGATCAAATGGGTGAACAAAAGCGCTGTCGGTACACAACTCCAACTGTTTCAGCGCCTCTTTATTGGCGTCATCCCAGACCTTGCCAACAACTTCAACTTCCGCATTCTAAATTCACAAGCAAGTGATTATACTAAATACACACCAAGTGTAATGGTCAGCCCAAAGCGGTTACCAAGACGTAATACCAAAATTGCATCTTTTTCTGCAAATACTAAGCATTTTGTGCACAATTTAAATTGTACTTTACAACACCAAAAATATTATGTAAATTTGGAGCAATTCAATACCACTAACAATAGTATCAATATATGTGATTATAATAGGTCGTGTCTGCGGGCCTTAATCTCTGAATCAGTATGATGGAGGCGTATATTAAAAAATGTCAGTCAAATGTAGTAGGTACATATTGGTAAGTGTAAGCCATATGCAAACAAACAACTTAGTAGCTGATGCCATTAATGAATGGCTAAATTTTTTATTTTAAAAGATCTGTTTATAAATAATAGAAATTGCCCACTCCTTTGATAAAGAGAAAACAAATTCTATCATTCTAACAACCTATTAGTTACTGATCAAATAGGTTTGATTTGCAGAGACAGTGCTGGTTAATTGATAATATAATTTTACTATGATGTATTTAAGTTCAGAGACTCTACTTAACAACCAAGCTTAGACTGTACCTCTGCACGCAGTTTCTCGACAGTTGCCTCAGAGGTGCTGCCAGGTACAAATATTTTACAGGGCATATCAAGCTTTCGGCTGGCATATGCAGCAGCAAGTCCAGCATTTCCTCCTGATGAACAAATTATTCTAGAACTTCCAGCTCGCTTAGCCTGTGGGACAAACAGTGTTGTCTCACCAGCTTGTATACTGAGATAAAATTGCAAAGAACATAAAGGAATAGAGATACAAAGAATAAATTGAGCATTGTTTCTAATCAGCACCGAAAACTATTGCTTTGGGTTGTCTAATTTTTATTCTAGTGATAGAGATCTAACTTTCAAATACCTCTGAGCATAGAAGGCCAATTCCTCGTATTTTAAATGATGCAGCTGGCTGACAGTTTTCCAGTTTGAGAAAGACTCGACAAGAAGCAATTTTTGATAGTGGAGTACTCTCAATAAGTGGTGTTTCCACATGCATGGCCATTGAAACTCACTACAAAATCACTTAAAAACATTGAAACTACATAAAAAAACAGTGAACTGTAATAAACAGCAGGTAAGAAGAGACCTCAAATGCACCCTCATTGTGTGTAATACTATTTGAAGTTTTACATCAATGCTGCTATAATGCTGATCACATATTTTAGCTATGATGCAGTCCATATTCACACAACTAAACTAAAGAGATGTCAAAAAGCATCATAGCTTGCTTTTATCTAAACTAAGCAATCCTAATTGAGTTTAGTAAAAGATTTAAAAAGCACTGAATATGTATAACATTATCTGCGCAAAACAATTAATCTGTGCAAAGCAACTTAGGCTATGCAATAACTATATCATGTTCAACTATGAATACTATGATAATACCTGAACCTGCCTAAACACTTGATCTAGATGTCAACTATACTTAGAAAAATGCTGCCGATTCAAAATGTGAAAAACTTTAATAGTGTTGATAGACTCGCTATGCCAATCTTTAAAATTTTTTTCATCTTCCATAAATGGTTCTAATTTATGGAAATTAGATCCATTTATGGCTCTCAAATGACTTTTATTAAATCAATATTTTGGTCTGCAATCATAGCTCAATTACAATTCACATGCTGCAGACATAAAGCTTACACGAATCCATCAGAATTCATCGCATTAGATTTCAGGGTAGAATCAATTGACCATTATGATACACAAAAACTCAAGAACGAGAAATAACGGTAAATGCAAGTAAACCAGTTACACTTAAAATAAATGTAAAAATGCAAAAAACATAGCTCATCAGATGCTGAAACTGTTTTACATAACAGTGGCGTAATAAGCATGTGATTGCATAGTTTAGCAAAACAAATTAAAATAGAACTCTCAATGCGAAAATTTACTAGCGGGTAGAGTATGCATATCACAAATAGTGCTACATAACCTTCATCCTACTGAAAACTAAAAAGTCAATCTATATCCATGTAAATGCAAATGTTTCGTCTCTCAGTTTGTGAATGTTCATTGTTTACAGAAAGAATATGATGAGGTCCAAATTTTATAACACGTACTCAATACAACCTTGTTGAACAACCTTGTTGTCACCAATTCCATTTTTCCAGGCGATTCTCACAGAAAAATGTCTTGGTGTCACCCTGGCTCAAAAACTTAGCACCAGCTCAAACCAAGCTCTAAATACAGGAAGGATGTTTTTAATACTAGAACCTGCCATAGTGCTGACTGTGACAGTGATCATAGTCTAATGGTGTCAGAGCTGGTGTCAGAGCTGCTGCTCGAGCCGCGACCATACCACAATCAGATAAAACAATCAAAAATAGACGTGTCAAACACAAAGAAAACTCAACTTCAAGAAGAATATCGTAAGCTGCTTGATCAGAAGATAGAAAGCCTCAACACTGAAGCCTCACCTGATGACCAATGGGAAGTACTGAAATCTTCAATCCATAGCGCGGGGCTAGAAATATTTAGCCTGAGGCAAAAGCATGACCCTGACTGGTATAACAACTCTCGTGAACTTCTTGAACCTGTGCTTGCACATAAAAGAGACGTCATGATAAAGATGAAATCCAGACTGACTAAACAAGCACTTGCAAACTATCGCACTGCACAGGCTGAAGCTCAAAAGGCTGTCAAAAATTGTGTGCAGGCCTACCGGGACTCGTTATGCACTATTATTGATGCAGCCAGAGACACTGGAAACATCAAGGATATGTTCAGTGCCATCAAAACTGCTACTGCCCAAAGCGATGGAGTGCTGAAATGTAAAAGTGGCTCAGTTATTGAGAATAGAGAGCAAAAACTGAACCGCTGGATTAAGCACTACAGTGAATTTTAGGGTTTTGTTGGTGATGTTGATTATGATTACATTGTCAAACTGCCAAATCTTCCAATTCGTGAGGATTTAGATGTACTACCTGACCTTGCTGAAATAGTCAGTGCAATCAGGAATCCTCGACCTGGCAAAGCTGCAGGTATAGATGCAATTTATCTTGAGCATCTGAGAACAGGCTCCGACTCCCTATTCCAACACATCCACCTCCTTATCTGCAAGTGCTGGGCAACCAAAATTGTACCACAGGAATTTAAAGATGCAAAAATCTTCTTCCTGTATAAAGCAAAGGGGATCATGGAAACTGCAACAATTATCGAGGTATCTCTCTTCTCAGTGTTACAGGAAAATTGCTGGCAAGAGTCCTGCTTAGCCGGCTACAAACAATTGCTGAAGATGTGTATCCTGAATCACAGTGTGGTTTCAGAGCTAAAAGATCAACAACTGACATGATACTTGCTGTTCGCCAGCTCCAAGAAAAGTCTAGAGACCAATGTGAGCCTCTATATTTAGCTTTCGTAGACCTGACCATGGCTTTTGATCTGGTGGATCGAGAATCACTATTTACAGTCCTCAGGAAGAGTGATGTCCGCCCGTACTTCTATCTCTGATCAAGTCTTCATACTAGTATGAAAGCTCAAATTCAATTTGAGGGCAAACTGTCAAATGCTTTTCCTATGAAAAGAGGTGTCAAGCAAGGATGTGTCCTTGCATCCACTCTCTTTGGCATCTATTTCTCATATGTCTTCAGAGTCACCAATCTACACCTGCACCCATCATGTGGTGTCTTTCTGTTGACCATACATGATGGCAACTTCTTCAAACTGGCTAAATTCAAAGCTAGCTCCAAGACCAAAAAGTGCATCATCCAATAATTCTTGCATGCAGATGATGCTGCTCTCTGTGCTACCTTCCAAAATGAACTCCAGGTTTTCTCAAAAAGACTGGGTCTCTTTAGAAAAACAAGCACCTCAGTGTCAAAACCAAAGCTCGTGTGTATGAAGCCTGCGTTCTCAGTGTTCTTCTCTATGGTGCAGAGACGTGGGCAACTTACAGACCACAAGAATCCAAGCTCAGTGCATTTCACACCAGAAGCATCAGGTTTATCCTAGGAAAAACCTTGAAAGATAAACTCACTAATGAAAACCTCTTCAGGCTGACTGGATCTGCTCCTCTTCCTACCAGACTGAAGTTCATCAGACTCCGTTGGGCTGGTCATATCAATCAAGTGCCAGCTGACAGAATTCCCTATCAGCTTCTTCATGGTGTACTGGAAAACGGAACCCGCCCAACTGACAGACCACATCTGCGATTTGAAGACGTACTTAAACGGAACCTCAAACCTTTTAATATTGGCCCTAACACCTGGACGTCTGTATCTAACAACAGAGTAAAATGGAAAAATAAAATTTACTTAGGCAGCAAGGCTGACGCACAAAAAGTATTTAGGAAACTCCTGATAAGGAAACAGGGAACATGAGAACACTACCAAGCACTGTCATTACATGACAGAAGCATGCCACTACTACTCACTCCAAAATTATATCTGGCAGGCTTTACCCACATAAGCGCAGCAATAATCATACAAACCTTTACATAAGAATACCAGCAAAATACACTAGCAAGTTATCGGATAAGACTACATGTATATTAGAGTCTTGCTAGATTTAATCTGTGCGCGAAATATTGATACCACCATTGCTCAACGACTGATAACAAGCAAACTCAAGCAACGCACAAAACCATAGCTTTACTATCGTGAATAAAACGGCTTGCTTAGTGTCTGGTCATAATGTGTCTCTTCGTGCTATAGTTCTGTACCAAAGTTAATTATGTCGTTCCTCACAATACAATGTTTAGCTCCTCATAATTTCCGCCCATCCCAAAGACATATCTTACAGCATTATCCTATATGTTGCCAAAAAATGCCTGACATAACAACAGTTCAATTAAAATCAAACTACGATTATCTAAATAATGTTAAGTCAATACAAAAAATTAAGCTATTTATTGTAACGCCGACAGTCGATCGCTGCAGCAACAAGAAACCGAAAGTTCTTACTAAAACGAAACTTCTACTCTTAGCTTAAAAAGGTAATGCCGCGTGACATTGTTTACACGATCAGCTGTTTTATTTAATATTTCGTGCTAGTTTATTAATTTAGATTTTATGCATAATGTAATAAATCATTGTATTTAAAAAACGTATTTTGTTTACTGCAAATATTAAATACAAATAGTTGAGCAAACATTCACAACAAAACAGAAATTAGTTCAAAAGCATTTCGAATATAAGTATTTGTTTACATCACGTGACTAATTCTCACGAATCGCTGTGCGCTCGTTTGTAGTCAGTTCACATCGCTGTTTATCATACACGGAGACAGAAGTACCCGTTTACCATAGTTTACTACTCTGCTAACCTTATTTTCACATCAAGCAAAATGTCCTCGCCAAGCCCAGGAAAACGAAGAATGGATACTGATATTGTTAAATTGTATGTAGCTGTATTGACACTATTTTGTTTATTTTTGTTTTACCGTTATTTTACAATCGTATTCGTATTGTTCGCTGGAATGCATTTAGAACGTCGTAAGGTTATGGCGTGCTAAAACGGGCATCCGGTGAGGTAGTGCAATATTTTTGCTGATATTCTTTGTTTTTTTTTTGTCAGAGCCACTTCTATGTAATAATGAGAATTCATATGCTCATTCAAAACCATTTAAGCAATACATATTAATTACTATCCTTTTGCAAAACGATCGCCGTTGTTTGTAGAATGGAAAGCCAATATCAAGTGACCATATTGGATAACATGAACGAATTCATTGTACGCTTTGAGGGTCCTAGTGAAAGTAAGTTGCAGTCAATGCATGTTGAGTGTCTGAATATTTGAGAACATAACATATCATAAATAGACTTATTCACTTTGTTGGCTTTCAGACTACACCCATTTTTTAAATTCTTTCAGCTGCTTATGAAGGAGGGCTGTGGAACGTACGAGTTGATCTCCCAGAGGCGTATCCTTTCAAAAGTCCTTCAATTGGTATAACACATATTGCTTCGATGCCTCTGGATGATTACTTTAGTGGCCTAATGAAGAATACTCAGTAGGATTATCAGGGACTTCAATGTTATAAATCTGTTCAAATTGAAAAAAAATTATTAAAACACCTGGTGACTGATTCAGTTTGTTGAATCTGTTAAATAGTCTGTGGAAAAGATGCTATATATATATATATATATATATAGATACATGTACATTAATCCAGTTTGAAGGAACATATTTACAGTTTTTTCGATTAGATAGTTTGATGTATCGAGGCATGGTTTATGTAGATTTGCTTTACTATTTTTTGTGAGTCCCTTAGTTCATTGTTTTATTTGTGCCTCTTTCTAACCATGATTGTATTTTTGTGTAAAACTCCCTGATGGATATTTAAAGAGATGCTTATTGGTTAGTGCTATTAGCTAATATGAATGGCAGGTGAATAACCTTCGAATGCATTGTCTTTTCAGGATTCATGAACAGGATATACCATCCGAATATTGATGAAGTGTAAGTTTTGTCTTTAATTACATTATTTGCCAGGATAACACGATTAATCATTTCACACATTCGCTAAAAAAATGTTGTTTGTTTTAGTTCTGGGACCGTCTGTCTCAATGTTATTAACCAGACATGGACAGCTCTCTATGGTGAGTAAATAAAGAAGTTGAATTATGATGCTGAAATGGGTGCTGACCATAGTTATCTTATTACCAGACCGCTGTATTCTCCATTTCTCCATGAATTCCTATTACTCCGAGCAAAATTATTTTTGTTACTCTAGTGAATCTTTACACTTTTGGCTCATTTATGTAAAAGACATGACTAATGAGGCCTTGTGTTGATCTAGCATCGCTATTCATCTGCACGCCTCATTACTTGTGGATGGTGTTTTGTAGATCTGAAAAATATCTTTGAGTCATTCTTGCCACAGCTGCTAAGGTATCCCAATCCATCAGATCCTTTGAATGGAGATGCTGCTGCCCTTTTACTGCACAAACCTGAAGAGTATAAGCTAAAAGTGAAAGGTAATGTGTTGCTATTTTGACAACCAGGTATCGAGTTCTTAGTATTCTGAATAAGCAGATATTGCTATCTAGATAACCAAATGTTGCCATTTAGGTAACCAGGTATTGATTTCTAGGTATTCAGAGTAAGCAGGTATTGTTATTTAGGTAAGCAGGTATTGTCATCTAGGTAAGCAGGTATCGTCATCTAGGTAAGCAGGTATAGTCATCTAGGTAACCAGGTATTGTTGTCTAGGTAACCAGGTGTAGTCATCTAAGTAACCAGATATTGTCATCTATGTAACCAGGTATTGTCGTCTAGGTTACCATGTATTGTCATCTAGGTTTAGCAGGTATTGTCGTCTAGGTAAACAGATATTTTTAATTTTGGAACAGGTTCGGTGTCTTTTCAAAGCGTGTAGCAAGGGTATGCAGAGTGACACTTCTAAAGGACACTAGTACTATTATATGTGCATTATAAAGCAGTTGAATTTATTTCTACAGATCCTTACACAAAATTCATTTACAAAAGTGATCAAGCTTTCCTCTCAACTATACATTGGCTAAATAAAAGCTATCACGTCATAAACGCCTGGGTTTACTCATTGATATTTTATTATGGCTTCTCAGTTGAAAATTTTTTCGGTTAGAAACATATCAGTCATGTACTTATTGGCTTTGCTGTATGAGCATAATCTCATCTACCAAGTATATTTGCAGAATATGTCAGGAGGTACGCTACTGAAGCGGCGACAAATGAGCAAATACGGCAAGCCACCAATGAAGAGGTTAATGGCACCAACGGTGTAAACACTTTGGATGATTCGGAATCTTCTCTCAGCGATTTCTCAGAGGATGAAGCTCAGGATATGGAGTTATGATCACTCATTATTACATATATGGCTATCTATTATATTACCATTTTAAAGCAAGAATACCCCCATTACATGACCTGTGCCTGTAGACTAATGATTGCAGTTAGATTGTACTCAATACAAGGCTCCTATATTTTATATCTATCCTATGATAAGCTATGTATTAGCCTGTTCTGTTAGCATGCTAGCCTTTCTTATATTATACCTTGTTTGTATTCATGTGGTGGGTCACTATTGCTGTACTCTTTAGACTATCTTACAGCAGAAAAACTGCCTATTATATTTTATGTGAAATTGGATGATTACATTGTGAGGAATGATTGAGAATGACTAAGACAGTTTTTCTTACTCTGTTGTTAATAAAAAAATTAAGACAATTTGAGTTCCCTTAGACACTACATGTGACAGGACACGTCAGTAGAGATCGCTAAAGAAGCTCTTGACAGAAGTTGCGAGTTTGAGCAGACATGCCAAGGTAGCAAATAAAACTGATAGAAAAAAGTTTGCTGTAATAGTGACAGCTAACAGATTGAGAAATAGAGAAGTGAGTAGAGACTTGATGAACAATGCCTTGACTTGGGAGATGTTGAATGAGGCTTGAGTGCCCATGAGATGGTGAATAATTCAAACAGGTTCTTAAGAGCGGAGAGGAAAGATAGTTACTTAAAAAGTGAGATTAAGAATGAGGTAGTGAAGGTGCCAGAGTACGACAGCAGTCTGCAGTACTCTGTAGTGTTACTACCTCTGTGTCATACAGTCTGCTAGACTATGAGATAGAGGTAGTAACAGGAAACATTGAAAATTGATTTTAGGGTATCAAGATTCCCTTTCAGAACAATTCAAATGCAAGCATAAATATATATTATACTAAAGACCTTTTTGTATTTTGAACATGGCATACATGCTGCGAGTGATATTTAGAATGAGAGGGTAAAATATTTACACGAATATACCTTAACAGAAATAGAATGTAGAATGGTTGGTATAATGCCTTGAAGTTTGCTGGAAAGGCCAAATACTAATTCTTTGATCGCTTCTTAGCAATAGCATCTTCCACAGCTTTGAGTTGTTTGAGTAACTCTTCCCTTCGGTTAGGCTGAGATTTTTTGGCGGAGTAAGCTTTGGCCATCGATTTTCCTGGTTTGGCTGATGTGCCGGGCGGTACGACCGGTTTAGCACTAGCTTTTGCCTTAGAGCTTGGAGTCAATACTGGCACTTTTGGTACTGGAGGTTTAGGTCGATCTAGCAAAACACAAATGCATAAATTTTATCATTTCATGATGCTCAGAGGCATCAAAGTTAGCATTAGATTTATGGAAGTCTACAAGCCTCGGTATTGCTTATTAAACGGCATACGATTATTTCAAGGAAACGAGCTTCGGCTAGTTATAAAAGCAATTAGCTAGTGTTTGGAAAGAATCATGGAATATAGAATATTTATATGGAAATACAAAACTCAATAACTCGAGGCAAGACCTTGTTCTGTCACATTAAAATGTGTAAAGAATTCTCTTTCGCCCAGCTGCCTGCTTACCTTTTTCTGGCATTGGTAAGTTAGCCTTCTTTGTTGGGGGTAATTGCTCAGGTGGGGGAGAGTCCAAAACTCTCTTTTTTGATTGCACTTTAGTCTGCAAAGGAGTCAGAATAGCAGTGCATAGCATGGCATGTAACTGATAAAATAGATGAAGCTGAGAGAATTATTGATTGGATGAAAAGCGCAGCTTCAACATCGCAGTGAATGAAGAAAAGAGTTACTATTGGACGTCATTTAGACATTTGCTACCGGAGTCACCATTTAGACATTTGCTACAGGAGTCACCATTTAGACATTTGCTACCGGAGTCACCATTTAGACATTTGCTACCGTAGTCACCATTTAGACATTTGCTACCGGAGTCACCATTTAGACATTTGCTACCGGAGTCACTATTTAGACATTTGCTACCTGAGTCACCATTTAGACATTTGCTACCTGAGTCACCATTTAGACATTTGCTACCTGAGTCACCATTTAGACATTTGCTACCTGAGTCACCATTTAGACATTTGCTACCGGAGTCACCATTTAGACATTTGCTACCGGAGTCACCATTTAGACATTTGCTACCGAAGTCACTATTTAGACATTTGCTACCTGAGTCACCATTTAGACATTTGCTACCTGAGTCACCATTTAGACATTTGCTACCGGAGTCACCATTTAGACATTTGCTACCGGAGTCACCATTTAGACATTTGCTACCGGAGTCACCATTTAGACATTTGCTACCTGAGTCACCATTTAGACATTTGCTACCGGAGTCACCATTTAGACATTTGCTACCGGAGTCACCATTTAGACATTTGCTACCTGAGTCACCATTTAGACATTTGCTACCGGAGTCACCATTTAGACATTTGCTACCGGAGTCACCATTTAGACATTTGCTACCGGAGTCACCATTTAGACATTTGCTACCGAAGTCACTATTTAGACATTTGCTACCAGAGTCACCATTTAGACATTTGCCAATTTAGTTCTCAGGTCATCGACTAGCTGCAGTGCTATTGCACAGTTGGACCATTAAAATTAACTGTCAAATTTCTTCCAATACATTCTCACAGTCATTATGTTTTTCTCTGTCACTCAGGATGAAATAAAACATATACCTTATTCATAAGAGTGAGTTTAATGCCAGCTTTGCTGGTGCTTGTAGTTGTCTCCCTTACTGAGTCCTCGATGTGCTTTCTGCTGACTGGTGGAGGAGGCGGACGGCTAACGGGTGGACGTCTTTCTTTCATCGGTTTAGCTGTGTGTTCAATATTCCTCTTTCGTTTTTCTTCTGCAACCACAGCCGATAGAATATGACATTTTTACCAAACCCTTATGCAGACACAAAACTGGCACATGATAATCATGTTAATGTAATGCAGAGTTATCTTGAGTCCAAAACATTCTGGCGATTTTTAAAAACAAGTATTCTTTCCGCCACACACCTTCGGCACTCGTGCAAAACATGGAAAATATGAATATATGATTAGTGCCCAATGCATTTTATGCAGGATTATAAAAATTGTCTTGGCACTCAAACTTGACCAACGATCGCTTTAAAATGAATATTCACAATATGTGCAGTTAAGTCTCATCCACTCTACATTCTATCATTATACCTACTTATCTGTATCCACTAATTTGCAGAGACTTACTGTGAGGTTTGCTAATACCGGCGTAAAGCTCATCACTGTCGCTGCCACTAGAATCACTGCTGCTGCTTGATGAGGAACCGGAAGAGGAACTAGACCCGCTAGAGTCAGAGCTGCTGCTGGAATGTGACCTGTCGGAGCTTGAGTCACTGCTGCTAGTGCTCGATGAACTAAGAAAACAAACCATCAACCATTCTACACGTCTGTTTTCATATACAAAAAAAACTTTGTGGGCGAGAAACCAATATCACTTGCATTCTTTGACTTGTTGTCTTTCAAAGTAGATCCTAGTAATTAGCCGAAGCGGTCTTTCTACTAGTACTACTTCAGTCTACTACTGAACATAAACATTTTTTTGAGGCACAACTATAGCAATTTAATAGCAACGAATACCTTCTAGAAGAAAGTGACTAACTGACAGAAGAAGACAACTACCTGACAGAAGAAGTTCGTCTTTTGCCTCTCGCTTTATCTTTCTTACTGTTTGGCAATTGATCTTTTCGAGATGGTCTGCTTGCCATTTCCTGTCCAGGCTTTTCTCGTAAAGATTTGTCTGCTGGATACCCCACTTTATCTCTATTGGATAATGAGTTTTGACGATCAAGACCGCTGGTGGAAGCTGTTAAGACAAAAAGGGATACGATTTAGCAAGACAGTTCAAATGTGTTGAAGAAAAGAAATGTAGGTAAGCAAAGAAATATGAAATTTATATGCAAATTAGATAGAGTTCTCCATAAATAATTATTTATCGAAGTCAAACCTGAAGGCCACTCTGGACCCTTTCTGATAGCCCTCTGCTCATGCGAATTAGGTAGCGGTTCTCTTGCCCTCCGATCATCGTTTCTTTGATTGCCAGAAGAGGCTACAAAACTCTTAGGCTTCTGCACATTCCTTAGAGGTGTGGGAGTTCTAGTGCGACTTCTACTGACAAGAAAAATATTCTCAGATAATTTCAATGTTCATAATAACAGCTTCTGCTAAATTAATTTCTTTACCGAGACATAATTACGTCTTCAGTAAAATCTAATGTTTGACAGGGTGTGTATAAAATGCCTTAACTTTTGAACCACACAGTCTAGAAAAAAATATTTTGATACCAAATTTTTCAGCATAAAATTTTACATCAGGTGATGCCATAAAAATGCCCCAAATATGTTGCAGAATGAGCTCGGACACTTTTTTGGCCATTACCGCTACGACCGTGAGCATGTTCAAATGAAACGAACGAACGATCAATCCATCTTATTACGACTTACGGCACTATTATCACTGCTAGAAATAATAACTCTCAGTGATATTATTGCTCAATGAAAATCCTCGAAAGTCCATAGATCTAAAATTAATGAAACCTTCATAGTTGTAATGTGTCTGATAGGGCTGGTTGTTGCTACATGTAAGAATAAATCGTGATGAAAAATAAAGTATTTGTAAAATAAAACTACACTCAGGATGGGTTGTAAATATATTTTTTATTTTCTCAAAGCATGCAGAAAATTGTTTCTTTCCATTTAAGTACAGATATGATGGGGTTAATTAATTAACTACTCACTAATCAGAGACCTTTTGTACAAAGCTTACAAAAGCCACATCATGCGGCTCTTGGCCATACGCAAACACTGCCTGAAAGAGTCGCAAACACTTTGTAGCGAAAGAGTTAACGGATTCACTCATGATGAAAAACCAACTCATTCCGCTTATTACGTCACGATCTATCTACTGCCTATGTGGCTGTTGTTCATTGACCTTAAAAACCCTGACCACTGTTGCTGAGTGATACACAGGCCTCAGTGCTAACAAAACGAGGCTCTAGATAAACCTCTCTAGCTTTCTGGTCCAAGATTTCACTCATTAAAGGTTCAATGACTTAATAACACTTTTCTTGCCGACTAGCTAAAAAAGCTGCCATTTTCAAGAATAAGCCAACACCCTACAAATAATGATAATTTTAGATTAACCACTATCTGCCTTCTTTCTTTCCAATCAAATTCACTTGCAGACTCTTTGCACACCCATAAACCTTCTCAGATAGACTTTCAGACTCTTTGCACAACCATGAACCTTCTCAGATAGACTTGCAGACTCTTTGCACACCCATGAACCTTCTTAGATAGACTTGCAGACTCTTTGCACACCCATGAACCTTCTTAGATAGACTTGCAGACTCTTTGCACACCCATGAACCTTCTCAGATAGACTTGCAGACTCTTTACACACCCATGAACCTTCTTAGATAGACTTGCAGACTCTTTACACACCCATGAACCTTCTTAGATAGACTTGCAGACTCATTGCACACCCATGAACCTTCTTAGATAGACTTGCAGACTCATTACACACCCATGAACCTTCTTAGATAGACTTGCAGACTCTTTACACACCCATGAACCTTCTTAGATAGACTTGCAGACTCTTTACACACCCATGAACCTTCTTAGATAGACTTGCAGACTCTTTACACACCCATGAACCTTCTTAGATAGACTTGCAGACTCTTTGCACACCCATGAACCTTCTTAGATAGACTTACAGACTCTTTGCACACCCATGAACCTTCTTAGATAGACTTGCAGACTCTTTGCACACCCATGAACCTTCTTAGATAGACTTGCAGACTCTTTGCACACCCATGAACCTTCTTAGATAGACTTGCAGACTCATTGCACACCCATGAACCTTCTTAGATAGACTTGCAGACTCTTTGCACACCCATGAACCTTCTTAGATAGACTTGCACACTCTTTACACACCCATGAACTTTCTTAGATAGACTTGCAGACTCATTACACACCCATGAACCTTCTTAGATAGACTTTCAGACTCTTTGCACACCCATGAACCTTCTTAGATAGACTTGCAGACTCTTTGCACACCCATGAACCTTCTTAGATAGACTTGCAGACTCTTTGCACACCCATGAACCTTCTTAGATAGACTTGCAGACTCTTTACACACCCATGAACCTTCTTAGATAGACTTGCAGACTCATTGCACACCCATGAACCTTCTTAGATAGACTTGCAGACTCATTACACACCCATGAACCTTCTTAGATAGACTTGCAGACTCTTTACACACCCATGAACCTTCTTAGATAGACTTGCAGACTCTTTACACACCCATGAACCTTCTTAGATAGACTTGCAGACTCTTTACACACCCATGAACCTTCTTAGATAGACTTGCAGACTCTTTGCACACCCATGAACCTTCTTAGATAGACTTACAGACTCTTTGCACACCCATGAACCTTCTTAGATAGACTTGCAGACTCTTTGCACACCCATGAACCTTCTTAGATAGACTTGCAGACTCATTGCACACCCATGAACCTTCTTAGATAGACTTGCAGACTCTTTGCACACCCATGAACCTTCTTAGATAGACTTGCACACTCTTTACACACCCATGAACTTTCTTAGATAGACTTGCAGACTCATTACACACCCATGAACCTTCTTAGATAGACTTTCAGACTCTTTGCACACCCATGAACCTTCTTAGATAGACTTGCAGACTCTTTGCACACCCATGAACCTTCTTAGATAGACTTGCAGACTCTTTGCACACCCATGAACCTTCTTAGATAGACTTGCACACTCTTTACACACCCATGAACTTTCTTAGATAGACTTGCAGACTCATTACACACCCATGAACCTTCTTAGATAGACTTTCAGACTCTTTGCACACCCATGAACCTTCTTAGATAGACTTGCAGACTCTTTGCACACCCATGAACCTTCTTAGATAGACTTGCAGACTCTTTGCACACCCATGAACCTTCTTAGATAGACTTGCAGACTCTTTACACACCCATGAACCTTCTTAGATAGACTTGCAGACTCATTGCACACCCATGAACCTTCTTAGATAGACTTGCAGACTCTTTGCACACCCATGAACCTTCTTAGATAGACTTGCAGACTCTTTGCACACCCATGAACCTTCTTAGATAGACTTGCACACTCTTTACACACCCATGAACTTTCTTAGATAGACTTGCAGACTCATTACACACCCATGAACCTTCTTAGATAGACTTTCAGACTCTTTGCACACCCATGAACCTTCTTAGATAGACTTGCAGACTCTTTGCACACCCATGAACCTTCTTAGATAGACTTGCAGACTCTTTGCACACCCATGAACCTTCTTAGATAGACTTGCACACTCTTTACACACCCATGAACTTTCTTAGATAGACTTGCAGACTCATTACACACCCATGAACCTTCTTAGATAGACTTTCAGACTCTTTGCACACCCATGAACCTTCTTAGATAGACTTGCAGACTCTTTGCACACCCATGAACCTTCTTAGATAGACTTGCAGACTCTTTGCACACCCATGAACCTTCTTAGATAGACTTGCAGACTCTTTACACACCCATGAACCTTCTTAGATAGACTTGCAGACTCATTGCACACCCATGAACCTTCTTAGATAGACTTGCAGACTCATTACACACCCATGAACCTTCTTAGATAGACTTGCAGACTCTTTACACACCCATGAACCTTCTTAGATAGACTTGCAGACTCTTTACACACCCATGAACCTTCTTAGATAGACTTGCAGACTCTTTACACACCCATGAACCTTCTTAGATAGACTTGCAGACTCTTTGCACACCCATGAACCTTCTTAGATAGACTTACAGACTCTTTGCACACCCATGAACCTTCTTAGATAGACTTGCAGACTCTTTGCACACCCATGAACCTTCTTAGATAGACTTGCAGACTCATTGCACACCCATGAACCTTCTTAGATAGACTTGCAGACTCTTTGCACACCCATGAACCTTCTTAGATAGACTTGCACACTCTTTACACACCCATGAACTTTCTTAGATAGACTTGCAGACTCATTACACACCCATGAACCTTCTTAGATAGACTTTCAGACTCTTTGCACACCCATGAACCTTCTTAGATAGACTTGCAGACTCTTTGCACACCCATGAACCTTCTTAGATAGACTTGCAGACTCTTTGCACACCCATGAACCTTCTTAGATAGACTTGCAGACTCTTTGCACACCCATGAACCTTCTTAGATAGACTTGCAGACTCTTTGCACACCCATGAACCTTCTTAGATAGACTTGCAGATTCTTTGCACACCCATGAACCTTCTTAGATAGACTTGCAGACTCTTTGCACACCCATGAACCTTCTTAGATAGACTTGCAGACTCTTTACACACCCATGAACCTTCTTAGATAGACTTGCAGACTCTTTGCACACCCATAAACCTTCTTAGATAGACTTGCAGACTCTTTACACACCCATGAACCTTCTTAGATAGACTTGCAGACTCTTTACACACCCATGAACCTTCTCAGAGAGACTTTCAGACTCTTTGCACACCCATGAACCTTCTTAGATAGACTTGAAGACTCTTTGCACACCCATGAACCTTCTTAGATAGACTTGCAGACTCTTTACACACCCATGAACCTTCTTAGATAGACTTGCAGACTCTTTACACACCCATGAACCTTCTTAGATAGACTTGCAGACTCTTTGCACACCCATGAACCTTCTTAGATAGACTTACAGACTCTTTGCACACCCATGAACCTTCTTAGATAGACTTGCAGACTCTTTGCACACCCATGAACCTTCTTAGATAGACTTGCAGACTCTTTGCACACCCATGAACCTTCTTAGATAGACTTGCAGACTCATTGCACACCCATGAACCTTCTTAGATAGACTTGCAGACTCTTTGCACACCCATGAACCTTCTTAGATAGACTTGCACACTCTTTACACACCCATGAACTTTCTTAGATAGACTTGCAGACTCATTACACACCCATGAACCTTCTTAGATAGACTTTCAGACTCTTTGCACACCCATGAACCTTCTTAGATAGACTTGCAGACTCTTTGCACACCCATGAACCTTCTTAGATAGACTTGCAGACTCTTTGCACACCCATGAACCTTCTTAGATAGACTTGCAGACTCTTTACACACCCATGAACCTTCTTAGATAGACTTGCAGACTCATTGCACACCCATGAACCTTCTTAGATAGACTTGCAGACTCATTACACACCCATGAACCTTCTTAGATAGACTTGCAGACTCTTTACACACCCATGAACCTTCTTAGATAGACTTGCAGACTCTTTACACACCCATGAACCTTCTTAGATAGACTTGCAGACTCTTTACACACCCATGAACCTTCTTAGATAGACTTGCAGACTCTTTGCACACCCATGAACCTTCTTAGATAGACTTACAGACTCTTTGCACACCCATGAACCTTCTTAGATAGACTTGCAGACTCTTTGCACACCCATGAACCTTCTTAGATAGACTTGCAGACTCATTGCACACCCATGAACCTTCTTAGATAGACTTGCAGACTCTTTGCACACCCATGAACCTTCTTAGATAGACTTGCAGACTCTTTACACACCGATGAACTTTCTTAGATAGACTTGCAGACTCATTACACACCCATGAACCTTCTTAGATAGACTTTCAGACTCTTTGCACACCCATGAACCTTCTTAGATAGACTTGCAGACTCTTTGCACACCCATGAACCTTCTTAGATAGACTTGCAGACTCTTTGCACACCCATGAACCTTCTTAGATAGACTTGCACACTCTTTACACACCCATGAACTTTCTTAGATAGACTTGCAGACTCATTACACACCCATGAACCTTCTTAGATAGACTTTCAGACTCTTTGCACACCCATGAACCTTCTTAGATAGACTTGCAGACTCTTTGCACACCCATGAACCTTCTTAGATAGACTTGCAGACTCTTTGCACACCCATGAACCTTCTTAGATAGACTTGCAGACTCTTTACACACCCATGAACCTTCTTAGATAGACTTGCAGACTCATTGCACACCCATGAACCTTCTTAGATAGACTTGCAGACTCTTTGCACACCCATGAACCTTCTTAGATAGACTTGCAGACTCTTTGCACACCCATGAACCTTCTTAGATAGACTTGCACACTCTTTACACACCCATGAACTTTCTTAGATAGACTTGCAGACTCATTACACACCCATGAACCTTCTTAGATAGACTTTCAGACTCTTTGCACACCCATGAACCTTCTTAGATAGACTTGCAGACTCTTTGCACACCCATGAACCTTCTTAGATAGACTTGCAGACTCTTTGCACACCCATGAACCTTCTTAGATAGACTTGCACACTCTTTACACACCCATGAACTTTCTTAGATAGACTTGCAGACTCATTACACACCCATGAACCTTCTTAGATAGACTTTCAGACTCTTTGCACACCCATGAACCTTCTTAGATAGACTTGCAGACTCTTTGCACACCCATGAACCTTCTTAGATAGACTTGCAGACTCTTTGCACACCCATGAACCTTCTTAGATAGACTTGCAGACTCTTTACACACCCATGAACCTTCTTAGATAGACTTGCAGACTCATTGCACACCCATGAACCTTCTTAGATAGACTTGCAGACTCATTACACACCCATGAACCTTCTTAGATAGACTTGCAGACTCTTTACACACCCATGAACCTTCTTAGATAGACTTGCAGACTCTTTACACACCCATGAACCTTCTTAGATAGACTTGCAGACTCTTTACACACCCATGAACCTTCTTAGATAGACTTGCAGACTCTTTGCACACCCATGAACCTTCTTAGATAGACTTACAGACTCTTTGCACACCCATGAACCTTCTTAGATAGACTTGCAGACTCTTTGCACACCCATGAACCTTCTTAGATAGACTTGCAGACTCATTGCACACCCATGAACCTTCTTAGATAGACTTGCAGACTCTTTGCACACCCATGAACCTTCTTAGATAGACTTGCACACTCTTTACACACCCATGAACTTTCTTAGATAGACTTGCAGACTCATTACACACCCATGAACCTTCTTAGATAGACTTTCAGACTCTTTGCACACCCATGAACCTTCTTAGATAGACTTGCAGACTCTTTGCACACCCATGAACCTTCTTAGATAGACTTGCAGACTCTTTGCACACCCATGAACCTTCTTAGATAGACTTGCAGACTCTTTGCACACCCATGAACCTTCTTAGATAGACTTGCAGACTCTTTGCACACCCATGAACCTTCTTAGATAGACTTGCAGATTCTTTGCACACCCATGAACCTTCTTAGATAGACTTGCAGACTCTTTGCACACCCATGAACCTTCTTAGATAGACTTGCAGACTCTTTACACACCCATGAACCTTCTTAGATAGACTTGCAGACTCTTTGCACACCCATAAACCTTCTTAGATAGACTTGCAGACTCTTTACACACCCATGAACCTTCTTAGATAGACTTGCAGACTCTTTACACACCCATGAACCTTCTCAGAGAGACTTTCAGACTCTTTGCACACCCATGAACCTTCTTAGATAGACTTGAAGACTCTTTGCACACCCATGAACCTTCTTAGATAGACTTGCAGACTCTTTACACACCGATGAACTTTCTTAGATAGACTCAACTAAGACCGTGTTGACTTTCTTAAACACTTGAACAATTTTGCCTCATTGCAGAGACAGTCTTTATCTGGATCTGTGTTCAGTGTATCATCATTCCTTTTAGTGTCTTATATTAAACTGAACCAAGTATTCAAATTTTTAAAAGGTTTGAATCTATTACAATCATAAATACGGTAACTATACCGTCTTGAGCAGTATTCATGAACTTCTGACTTGCCTGCCTCATAGCGATGATTACCAAAAATCTAGCATAGATCTAATAGATGAAAACACACAAGCGGTTGTTAAGACTTGAAGCTAGACTTCCATAAAGCTAATGAGTTTTTGGAGAGCTGTTATTAATATCTGTTGCATATTCAAAAGCAAATGAAAAGTTAGTTTCTTTTTGGAAGGCTAAAACTAGCGTTTTAACAAACATCCTAGATGACATTGTTGTCTGTTTAAAGTGATTTATTGCCAGACTACTAAGAATGGGTGATCTGTTTTGAAAACTTACGTGCCACTTTGTACATGGATTAAACAAATTTATACTGCGAGCCAGGCCTGAAAGGTCACCTAGCCAACAATATAAAATGTCACAAGTATCTCTAATCTAGTTGATGCAGTAGCACGCGATTTAAACAGGTTTATTGAATACACATAGTGGGTAAGTATGCTGAGCAGGTATGTTGGTATGTTGAAATAAATGACATAAGTAACTGACCTTGACGAGAATGAAGAAGCGCTAGAATTCCGACTGCTTCCACTCAATGATGAGAAGGAGGAAGAACCAGAGCTTCAAAAGAAACCAAGACTTTCAGGTACACACTACTAACAATCAGTAGACATTCAGGTACGCACTACTAACAATCAGTAGACATTCAGGTACACAATACTAACAATCAGTAGACATTCAGGTACGCAC
Organism: Watersipora subatra; assembly: GCF_963576615.1. Taxonomy (NCBI): domain Eukaryota; kingdom Metazoa; phylum Bryozoa; class Gymnolaemata; order Cheilostomatida; family Watersiporidae; genus Watersipora; species Watersipora subatra. The sequence continues at coordinate 65,278,449 of NC_088710.1, forward strand.
TACTAACAATCAGTAGACATTCAGGTACACACTACTAACAATCAGTAGACATTCAGGTACACAATACTAACAATCAGTAGACATTCAGGTACACACTACTAACAATCAGTAGACTTTCAGGTACACACTACTAACAATCAGTAGACTTTCAGGTACACACTACTAACAATCAGTAGACATTCAGGTACACAATACTAACAATCAGTAGACTTTCAGGTACACAATACTAACAATCAGTAGACATTCAGGTACACACTACTAACAATCAGTAGACATTCAGGTACACACTACTAACAATCAGTAGACATTCAGGTACACACTACTAAAAATATCAGTAGTCTTGCAAGTACACACTACCAGAAATCAAAAAACTAAAACAACATTTAAGTATGTTATCAGTAACTAATATGTTATGCAAACTTGCCAAAATGTTGTGATATAATGCTTACACCTGAAATAGCAGTATCATGAACAGAGTGAACACAGATGATGCCAAAATTAGCATATATATATATGTACATATCTCATCCCTACCTAGAGCGTTTTCTGCTTCGGCGCCGATCGCCTGGTTTCACACGTTGCCAAGGATCTACCCAACCATCGTTGCCAAATGCTTGTCTTTTTAAAGCCCCCTTTTCTTGCGGCCTCCGGCGCCTGTAATCTCTACCAGGATGCCTAAAAAATAACCATTACAAGCCTTTTCTTAAACCTTGAGCGTAACTCAGCTAAAAGCATTGTGCTACTAAAACATACATGAGTGTTTAAACAAAGAAAAAGAAAAATACAGCTAAATGAGTGGATTCTTAGTATATATGAAATAGCAGATATTACAATATCCACAAAATGAGGTGAAATCAAGAAAAAAAAACTGAAATTAAAAACCAAAATTTGCACTACCAAAGAAAACTATAAAAAAGTTTGGCATGCAAATGTTTTTAACTGTAAGTGTTGAAAAAATGCATACTAAAATCCACATTGAACTCAATGGTATCAATAAACCAATTCGAATCTTGATGAATCTGACAGATTTACAGTAAGATGAAGTAGTGGGTTTTCACTAACAAATTCTACTACTTATTGATCGGTGATGCTAATGTGTGTCAATAAACATGAAATTTCCAAAAGATATGTCAGGCGAAACACACCTTAGAGGACTCCTGTATCTGTGTCGACCGCCCCTCTCAAACGCTCTTCTATAATCCGGAGGCCGCATTCTCTCATCTCTCCACTCTCGTTCTGGAGGCCCTGACAGCTGCAAACAACAGCCTATGTTACAATAATGTCTTCACAATAAGAATCCCAAATATACCTCAACAAGGTATATATTCTTCCAAACAGTCAAAGGACACGAAGATATGAGACTTACATGTGGAAACTCATAGTTGGCATGAGTCCATTCTACTTCCGATATCTCCTCAAATCCAGCTTTCTCCCAATCGTCTTCCCTGTGGCTGTCTTCAAAGGCCATTGCTTGAATCGGGTCTAACTCATCACTGTCAAAATAAAAGTTACGATGCTATTTTGGAAACTGAGTGTTTGTTATGCATAGCCATAGAAAAATAATCTACAAGATGACAGGCAGATAAGAAAGCTGTCAAGAAAGAAAGCGAGCTCAATTTGTTGATAACCCTAAGTATGACCTAATACAAAGTACAAATCCTGAATCGTAACAAACATCTATGAATGAACATCAAATACATCTACTGCTATAGAATTTGAACTGCGAAGTGAAAGCAAAACCAGTTTCAATATCTGATTGTTTCGTATCTAGAAGTAAAAGAGCTGCATATCAGCCATTTTAAGATGGTACTGATAGTGCCTGATTGAGGTGATAAGAGCGTTATGGCATCTATATTTCTATGTTAAGAGAATTGGGGCTTCTATGACACAAGTACGAACTGTGGTTGTATTATTATAACCTACCCTTATATTAAGCAGACTCAATTTAGTTACACCCCAGAACGGTTTTGAGGAGCGTTTTATAGACAATCATGTCACACCATAAAGTCGCTTTTAGTAAGCCAAGTAGCCGGAGCCAAGTAGTAAGATGCTGTACTGCTATGACCAGGTTACTTTGAAAGTTTTCAATATAAAACAACAGTGAATATTAAATTTAAAGAATTAATGTTTTTAAGACTTTATAAAAAACATAACATTAATCCATTTGATTCCACAGCAGCTGAAACTAAAATGTTCTAATGCTCTCTAAAACTACCGTACAACCTCTAGTTGAACGCCACCTCAATATGACCGCCCACTATAGAAGGATTGAAAAATAGAGCACTACCCTTTAATTCAATGACACCTCTATTTAATCGCTACTTTAACATTCTTTGAATTTTACGAACCCATAATAGCAAGTAATCAGTAGGAAAGTGTCCACACAATGGTGCTACTAATGACTCCGTTACATCATTGACAATTAATTCTAACTCCTAACAGCAACGCCACAAAAATAATTAATCACTGTATCAGGCTAATAGTAGTTACTTGTTCAACATCGTCTTGATTCTTCGACGTATATGAAAAACGGTTTACAATTACGAAAGAATCTGGACTACTATTTTCAGGCTATAAAAGCTGTGCTTAGCACACATGCATCTGAAAGTTTATCATTATTTTGGCAAAAACTTTTCCAAATAGCAAAGCGTAAAAATTTTGCTCTGCTAAAATTGTTTAGACACTAATATCGACTAGTTCTACAGTGCAAAAGAAGAGTTGAGGTCAGCAGACACTGTGGAAGGTATTGAAAAGCCAGAACAAGATGAAATGTTTTCAGACAAAGGCAACACCCAGGGCGCAACCGGCCGAGCAAATGATGCAAATATTTTTGTCTCGAAAATGTTAATTTGTGGTTTTACATCTATTATAAATATAGTTTGTTTATGTCACTTGTTTTTTAATATGTATTTGTAGCATCTGATAGATTATTATAACTTATAAATTTGCAGATTTATTGCATATTATTTGATAGTATCAGTGCGATGACGTATCTAAACTCGGCTCATAATGAATCAACGCTTATGGCTCCTCTTCTATTACACACTAAAAGCCAATTCTAGCTGCAAACTGTAGCAAACATACCAATGAGTGCGATGAGTTTTAATGCAAAACTGTTAAATATAGTTATAAAATAAAAATATGCCTTTCAATTTAGAATGAAATAAAAAATTGAAAGCTCCAACGAATTGCAAAGCAGGGGCACAGGCTATAATATCGTCACAGGTAAAATGCAAACAATAGATATCAACTGATAGAGATATTTCTCAGCTTCTCGATGCATATTTATTTAGAGCTCTATGACAAGTTGGAAGTTAACAGATTTATTGCATCCAGAAGGGTTAATGTCATTCCACTAAAAGGAGAGTGCAACATATAGGCGACATTCGCTTCACCCGTAAAATGGTTAAATTTATGTTCTTAAACTTCTGATGAGCTATTTTAAAAATTTGAAGAATACGGAGCTTAAACATAAAATTTTTATAATATTACTTCAGTATTTACTACAAGCAACTTGAATACCAAATCTTGAATACTGGCACATCTTGCACAACAAATACATGTCATCACTAACATTCTGAATAAAAAACTCTTGAGTTCAAGGTGAGATTAATGTCAAACACAGCATAAAAAAAAGCTCTTATCATGTTAAGGAGTAAAGATAAGCAATACAAAAATGAACTACTCACTACTGTAGACAATCATAGTACGGATCCTTTCCACCCAGATCAATATCCTTGTTTTTTATGTCATCAAGTGTCATGTTCATCTTCTTCTCTTCTATATCCAGCTCCATCTCCTTCTTTCTGCTCGCCCGCTTCAATGCCTAAGTAAACCCAAGATTTCATATCACATGACCGAAAGTCAGAAAAAGTAGTATAAGTCACTCCCTCATGATGGTCACCAAAACGATCGTCATCATCTTTCACATGAGTAGTTACACTCGTAACTAAATTATTACGATGTCATAGAGACCCACCTCCTTGGCTTGCCGCAGTCCGCGCTCCCAAGGTGTTTCAGGTTTCGGTGGCTGTTCTGGACTAGGAGCCTTTTCTGCTTCTGGTTCTGGCTCTTCTTCTTCCTTTGTAGCATCAGCCTCCTCATCAGGAGGTCGATAGATCCCTGGAGGGGGTCTCAAACCAGGCCTTTCAATAAGCTGATAGTTTCCTACAAATAATTTAAACAGTCCTATTCCAAATTCCACACGGTAAGATGTCCTAGTAGCCTGTGACCCAAACAGCCATGATAACCTAAAATTAGTGAGTGAGGGCATTTTATGCTAATATGGTTTACCTTTGTCATTCACACCGGGATGGAGAAACCTGCAGGTGTAGCCCCAAGTACACAGGCCCCTAACGAAGAATCTACAAAGCTGGCTTCTTGTGTTGAAATGCCTACCATCCTGTATTTCACCCTCTTCAACCTCCTCCTGTAAAATATATAGCTAAGTAAGTACCAATAATATTACTAATAATATGTAGACCTGAGCTATGGTTGAGTTCTAGCAGAGAATAGTAAATTACTCAACAAATCAAGAATAAATACACTGGTGGAAAAATTTGGAGTTTGTTTGCATGATTTACAAAGATTTTTTTGTCTACTGAAAAAGTGGATTGACTGCCACCAACCTCGACAACAGCAGCATCCTCTTCATCAGTAGTTGTTAACTCGCCGTCGGTGTCTGACAACTCTCCTTCCTCCTCACTGTCATCCTGTAAATTCACCAATTACATTATCCTATAATAATTTTGCTTTCAAAATTTACATCCTTTCAACTTACTCTAGTAATGAGAATAGACTTTACCTCTGCTTTGGTTTTGTCATGTGCTTCATTTTTTTTCTTTACAACTTTGCAAGATTGAGAGTTCTTTTCAGTAGATGACTCTTCCAGGGTAGATCGCGTCTCAACTGTCTTGGAACCGTCATTCAACAGAGATCCCTGTTCATTTGAACCAATGTCAGCTGATGAAACATCTTGAGCAAGGTCAATGTCATAGTCTAGCTCTATGTTGTCATCACCATGCTCCAGGTTAGATGCAGAGCTGGATTCATTCTGAAATTTTAAGTAGAAAAATAATGATGCAACATGGTAACAAATTCAATGAATAGCAAGAATACAGTAAAAAAACAAAAAAGACATATTATAGTGTTTTTGTTTCCAAAGTAACAAATAAACTAACAATGTTAAAGAACTAAGATATCTCCATGGCAACACATAAATAATAATAACCAACCTTACTCACATCTTTTTGTCCACTTTCGCTAGCTTCAGCGTTACTAGAACCTAAAACATTAAAGTATAAAACCAATTATAATCTAGGAAGGCGACTCTTTTATACATCATAAATGATTCATAGCATATAACAGCAGCGTATAACAATCTTCCTTATTTGTGTTTCCACAGGATGTCTCCATGTCTTGTGCCGTACCTCTAACAAGTTTTTCATCCGCAATGTCTTCATCGAATTCACCCCTTTTATTATTCGATGCATCAGTCACATTTTCGCCAACTACAGGATTCAGTTTAGCCGCAGAGAGCTTATCCTCATTTCTTTCAAGTTTGCCATCTGTTTCAGCTGAACTTAAACCATCTCTTTCTAAAAATTTATTGAGTTTCTGTCATGTGTTACACGACTACAAAGTTTCTACCAGAAGAGATCAGTGAAATAGAAAACTAAGCTTATGATATATGGCAACATTGTGAATAATTGGAAAGCTTTAATTCATTAAGCGAGGTTTCGATTGCACATCGTACTACATTCTGGCTAAAAAACCCAAACCCATTGTGGTAGCGCAAATAAAAACCCAAACCCATTATGGTAGCGCAAATAAAAACCCAAACCTATTGTGGTAGCGCAAATAAAAACCCAAACCCATTGTGGTAGCGCAAATAAAAACCCAAACCCATTGTGGTAGCACAAATAAAAACCCAAACCCATTGTGGTAGCGCAAATAAAAACCCAAACTCATTGTGGTAGCGCAAATAAAAACCCAAACCCATTGTGGTAGCGCAAATAAAAACTGAGCTTGATTTTTTTTCGAAGAAGAAAGCTAAACAGTAGTTTAGACAATTTTAAAACAATAAAATCATTCTCACCATTTCCTTCTTCATCTTCCTCATCAGAACTAGAAGAAGAAACAGATTCAGATGACGATCCCTCGTCATCTGAAGATGAGGACTCATCTTCTTCCTCGTCGTTCGGCTTGGGACTACGAATAGGTGTCTGGGCATCACCATCACTCATTTTGTATTAATTTCCTAAACTGCCCACTTTCTAAGGAATCAGTTTTGGGTGATCAGGCTCTCTTATCTTTTGCACTGCAAGAAAAACTTTGTTGCTTCTACTCAAAATAATGTAATTCTTATCATTGTCCTACTGACCAGTAACCATAAGATAGCAGTATATAGTAATAATAGTATCTTATCACTGAGTTTAGGAGATATTGAAGAATAGCATGAAACCAAACAATCTCCTAAAGCAAATTATGGCTAGTTTAACTGATTAGTAAGTAACCATGCTACCACACAAGCAATCAATTATATATGGTATTAATAAATTGCAGTAGCTCGTACCTTTGATCATCAGTAAATTTTGATGAGAAACTCAAGTTGTGCTCTCGCGCATAGAATATTGCAATAAACTATGGAGTTGTCTTCTAGGTTACAAGATGGCCGACTTGTAATTGCAGAATATGGCGAAAACAATGTTTGACAATAACAAACGCAAAGCGATAATGCAAAGATTGCATATAGTTACCTGGTTCTGTTTTGTTCATTCGCATCAAATGATGAAACAATCTTCTAAACTAGCAAGATATTCAACGATGTGACGATATAGCTGTCAACCATGTAATATTTCTCGTCCACACACGGCTTTGGCTCGTACAGGTTTATGATTTGTTTTGCTCATGTGATTATTATTAGTTGATTTGTGATATAACGAATAATTATAGTTCTAAAGGTTGTTAAAATGTTTTAGCAATGTTTACTCACAAATGCAAAGATAATGCTAATGACAACAGTGCCTTTTGGCTTAGAAATATGCAAGGGGTTAAATTTTCGATCCACAAATTAACTAATAATCAACATGGCTGACCGGCTGGCGTTGATTGGTCAAACACAACCGTAAGCGGTTCGCGACGAGATCTTGGATGCATGAGGTAAGAAACTTCAAGTTTGATTGCGACTGCGGCAATACGATGAACGTTACCGAATTACTCTCTTTCAAGGTAAAAACCTTCAAGCGATGTAGAAGGTCGTCTAAAACAGCTATGGGCAACAGTTTACCTAAATTTAAACTAATCAAAGTTGAACTGAATTTTTACAGCTGTTACTAAATATATAAGAACAAGCTATGATGGACAAAACCACCAAGCAAAACTTTTCTCGGTTTGGTAAACAAGCACAAGTTGCGATGTGATTACCTCGTTGTGTATTTTATTGTTTAATTATAACAAAATAATTGCAGAAAATTGCTTAATAGTTTTTTATCAGCACATTACACTACCACAATTCATCTGTGTGCGATCGATATTGGCTAAAACTCAATTCTGACTTGACAACGAAAGTCATTAACAAAGGCTATGGAGATGTCATGTAATTGACACTAAATATTTTGGTGCGTTATAATTCAACAATTTTAAATCATTATTTAAATTTAATTCAAGCAGTAAACATAATTTGACAGACGGATTTTTCAACTAGTTAAACTATGACTGATGTGTTAAAAACTATTAATTAAGTTTAACAACAAATACATGAAAAGGTCCAGTTAAATATCCATACAGTAAGGACTGCATTTTACTAACTTTATGCAATCCTATTATATATGAATATAAATCTATTCATGATTTTCATATGATTTAAGTTTTACTAACAGCTGAAACGACTCTGATTGCCCATCCATGTGACCAATAAGTCTTTCAAAGTAAAGCTTGAGGCTTATTTATATCGCTTTGACGTACAGACATAAGCTGGTAAAAGAAGGTTAGGAAAGTCTGTAACATACTCTAAATAAAAACCCAAATTTGTAGCCCTTGCATCTAACATACTGTAATTGCTTTTCCAAAAACGAATTACTGCTTCTCCATTGCAGCCAGAAACGCCTGGTGGAATAAAACGTAAACAAGGAGAGGATGAGAGTAAGCTGCTTAAAAAGAGAGAAAAGATTCAAAGCACCGATGAAGAAGCAGACAATGAGGTGCGCAATGCCATTGTTTTATGTATTTTGTATCAGTTGCTTGGCCAACTATCACTAGAAGTAATGACTAACAACTTTCTCTAATAGTAATAATTAACAACTCACTTTAATAGTAATAACTACTAATTATATCTAATAGTAATAACTACCAGCTGTTTGTAATAGTAATAACTACCAACTATCTCTAGTAGTAATAACTACCAACTATCTCTAGTAGTAATAACTACCAACTATCTCTAGTAGTAATAACTACCAACTATATATAATAGCAATAACTGCCAACTATTTCTAGTAGTACTAACTACCAACTATCTCTAGTGATACTATCCTACTGTATCGTGTCTACTTAGCAATGAACTGAAGAAGATTATCAAGGGGTTTTAAAATGAAAGTATAGTCTCCTTGTAGGCAATGTCTTGTGGATGCATTATTGCATGTTGACAGGTGGAAACCATCGATGATACTAGTGTGAAGAAAATGGTTTTGAAGTTTGAGAAACGCTTAAGCCGAAATCAAGAATTACGAATAAAATTTCCAGAAAACCCTGAAAAGTAAGTTGGTTTGCATAAAAGAAACCTTTGTATGATTGTACTACTGCTTCATTCATTCTATGAGTACCCCCACTTTGTATAATTGTACTACTGCTTCATTCATTCTATGACTACCCCCACTTTGAGTTGTTGTATGTTGCAGGTTCGTGGAGTCAGAGGTAGAGCTGAATGAGATACTGCAGGAGATGCATGTGTTGGCTACAGTACCAGACTACTTCAGCATCATTACTGAGCTCAACACTGTACAGTCACTACTTCATCTCCTAAGTCATGATAACACAGATATCTCCATCGCAGCTGTCGACCTCCTACAGGTTAGTTATCCACGATCACCAGCTGATCTCTTTTACTCTCAATCAAGTATCTTCACAGTCAACAGCTAGAATGATAATTTATAATTTTCATTCAAATGCAGTCCGCGATTCGTATTTATACTAAGGAATTTTAAAAATTTGTTTGATAAATATACACGATGTGCCTTATATGCATACATTACAATTCATGGTTTCCACATAACTCGTGGTAGGAGTTGACAGAAGTGGACACTTTGAATGAGAATGAAGATGGTGCTGAAGCTCTGGTCGAATCGCTGCTTGAGGGACAGGTGACAGCACTTCTGATACAGAATATTGAGAGGCTAGATGAGACAGTCAAAGAAGAAGCTGATGGCGTATATAATTCTCTAGGTTGGTTTATTTTAGAGTTTCGTATAGATGAGCTCTTGTAGCCTTGGTGCTTTGTTTAAAAACTAGTTGCAAGCCTGAGGCTAAACAACAGGACTTACAGTAACGAAATTATTTAAGGTTTGGCAATTTCTCTGGCCAACTACATTTCCTTGTACCAGTAGCTATTAGTATCGGTGTTAGTCGTCTATCTTGTGTACAAGAAGTATAGCAGTGAACATAACATGTCCTCGCGTTCTTTATCAGGTGTTCTAGAGAATGTTGTGGAGTTCAAGCCAGAATGCAGCCATGACCTCGCCTCTCAAGGTCTTCTTAAATGGCTCCTTCAAAGAATTAAGCAAAAGTTGCCATTTGATGGCAACAAGTTGTATGCATCTGAGCTGCTGGCCATTCTCTTGCAAGAGAATGACAACACGAGGTCTCTTCTTGGCGAGATAGAGGGGATAGATGTTCTTCTACAGCAACTCAATGTTAGTATGGTTTGGGTTTCAATCTACTGCATTGCAGTGTTCTATTACAGCAATGCATTGGTTTATAATTGTAACAAATTATGCAGTCTATGCGATGGCCTTGTACAGAATTGGTTCATGTGCTAATGGTGCAAACTTCAGATTAGTATGTGTATTCTTTCTGACCTCTAGTCATACAAGAGGAGGGATCCAGACACATCTGAGGAGTTTGAATGTATGGAGAATCTATTTAACGCGTTATGTTCTTGCCTGATGTATCCTCCCAACAAGGAACGGTTTATGCGAGGGGAAGGCCTTCAACTTATGAATCTTCTTCTCAGGTATCAATATATATTAGCTAACAATAATAGTATTGTGTTACACGTGGTTAGGTCAAGACTTCATTGGCTAAGGTCTCACTTATCGATACCTTGCGTGTTGCCCCTTACTGAAATCTCACTTCAGCTAGTGAGATGTTACTTTCTGAAGTCTGGCTATTGACCCCTTACTTACTGGCAGTTCATTTGTTCATTTGCCAGCTTGTGATTTCATCTATTTTCTATCTAGCCTCACTTGCTCATCACTCACCTGTTCATAGCTCATCTGTTCATAACTCATCTGTTTATAACTCACCTGTTCATAACTCACTTGTTCATAACTCACCTGTTCATAACTCACCTGTTCATAACTCACCTGTTCATAACTCACCTGTTCATAACTCACCTGTTCATAACTCACCTGTTCATAACTCACCTGTTCATAGCTCACCTGTTCATAGCTCACCTGTTCATAACTCACCTGTTCATAGCTCCCCTGTTCATAACTCACCTGTATAACTCACCTGTTCATAACTCACCTGTTCATAGCTCACCTGTTCATAACTCACCTGTTCATTGCTCCCCTGTTCATAACTCACCTGTTCATAACTCACCTGTTCATAACTCACCTGTTCATAACTCACCTGTTCATAACTCACCTGTTCATAACTCACCTGTTCATAGCTCACCTGTTCATAGCTCACCTGTTCATAACTCACCTGTTCATAACTCACCTGTTCATAACTCACCTGTTCATAACTCACCTGTTCATTGCTCCCCTGTTCATAACTCCCCTGTTCATAACTCACCTGTTCATAACTCACCTGTTCATAACTCACCTGTTCATAACTCACCTGTTCATAGCTCCCCTGTTCATAACTCACCTGTATAACTCACCTGTTCATAACTCACCTGTTCATAACTCACCTGTTCATAACTCACCTGTTCATAACTCACCTGTTCATAGCTCACCTGTTCATAACTCACCTGTTCATAGCTCCCCTGTTCATAACTCACCTGTTCATAGCTCACCTGTTCATAACTCACTTGTTCATAACTCACCTGTTCATAACTCACCTGTTCATAACTCACCTGTTCATAACTCACCTGTTCATAACTCACCTGTTCATAACTCACCTTAAATCTTTCCTTCACTAGAGAGAAACGACAATCCCGGAACAGTGCAATCAAGGTGCTAGACTATGCTATGACTGGCACAGAAGGTGCTGAACTCTGTCACAAATTTGTTGACATTCTTGGTTTGCGAACCATCTTTCCAATATTTATGAAAACGCCAAAAGTAAGTTCCTATCACATCTATCAAGCATTTGGGTATATTTTTGTGAATATAAACATTTTCATTATCATACTCATTTAGGGAAATGTGACTGAGCAGAGAGGAAGGTAAGCTAGAGAGGAAATACTGAAACTCATTTGTTTTCTTGAATTTCTGAAGGTAAACAAGAAAGGTCTAACAGCCGGACAACTTGAGGAGCACATCGTCTCCATTGTTGCATCCATAGTCAAAGCATGCAGTTCGACCCAAAAACAGAGGATTCTAAATAAATTTGTTGAGAATGACCATGAAAAGGTGAGAATATACTAAATAAATCAGTTTGCGCTCGGTTGAAGCATGGCCAAAATTCTTAAACTATGCTACTGTTGAAGTATGCTCATACTTAAATTATTTTTGTGCCGGATGTTATCCCACTGTTTGTACCCACAATGGGCAATACGATTTAGACACAGTATGTGTATGTAAAATCTTGTAACCAGGCGTGCTTTCTTTCCAGTACTATAGCGGGTCTAAGGAAATCTATTGCGGACTATTTGTCATTGAATAGCTTGTCGTGGACAATTGACGGCAGAATATTTATTGCTCAACTTTCTTGTCTTCTGCCTATACTTTTAACATAAGTAAAGTTACAAGAAAGGGTAAGGGCAAAAACACGAGATGGAAAAACGTAATCTTTAAAAAGAGCTAGTATTTATTTATTATTTTATGCACAATATACAGTATTTACTGCATCTATACCGTTTGTTGGACATGGTCCTCAGTAGTTATAATATGTTTTCATATTATAACTGTACTATCCGAACTGTACTAGCCGTGTTGCACAGGTATTAAAAATGGCTTATAAACAGTGGCAGGTAATGTAGTTGCCCGCCACTTGCGATTAGCCTGGCACCTCGCTATTGGCTAATTTGAGTAAGCTAGTATCCGCATTACTAAACTTAGTAACAACAACCATGAGAGCAAGCTTTAGTAATGCAGAGTCGCTATGCGTATTTTAACCTATATGACTCATATCACCCAATGAATCCATTGCATCTTGCATAGCTCATTGGGTTAGTTTATCGCCTGGTAAATGGGAGGCTCCAAGATCAAATCTTCTGCGACACAGATTTTTCATTGCTAGATACTAATTGCTATATGTAGCTGGACAGACCAAACGGCAGACGACAAACTGAGATTTATTTATACAGATACATATAGTTTATTTCATATTAAACTCTAAATTATTTTTACATTAGTTTTCTATACTGGATGGTAAAGATAAGCATCTAGTAGGAGCATCTGCATTATAATTGTATCTCCATAATTGGACATAAGTCGAAGCATTATAGTGTGAGCTCGTCTTTCAAACATGCATACTAAGAATAGTCTGTGACAAATGTCCCGCTTTTGACAATTTGAATTTTATAAGAATGTAAAAGATCAAGTGTTGAGATCAAAAAATCGGTGTAACAGATCATCCTTCTATTTGGCTATAATGGTAATCTTATTCACTGGTAACAGCTGACAACTAAATTAGTGATTATAAACATTGCACTGCTAAAAGGTTTCAAGTGTACACCTAGATTTCAGCAATGGTTGTCAAGCTAAGGTTTATAGATCCACCTTCTCATCCACATATGAGAAGGTGAATAACTACATAACTTTTGCTGTTTTCACTATGTGACATTATCACAAACTCAATTCTCTGGTCTCATCGATGAAATGTAAAAGTAAACAGTTTCACCCTTATGTATTTAGAATTTTTAGCAGTTGTGGGCTTAGGATGCTGCAAGACTGTTATCAAGGCTCACTTTTAAACAACATATATCACATAACTTCAGGCACAATGAGATTAAAACGAGCATGAGAAAGAGTGATATTAGCACATTTAATAAAGATAAGATTTCGACCGAATTGTACATAATCAGCCGACAATATGGTATTTTCTAAGTAGTTCATAACTACTACAAGCTGACCTAATGGTTTTAAGATTATATCCTTCAAAAACTCTACAGAATGAGGTTTAATTTGATATATGGTATGCATTGTTTTCATTATGCCTGATTCAGACCAATATTTTGGATAAATCGTGCAACCGTACAGGACAATGCTCTTATGGAGTGAGGGCAGGATTTAGTAGCGTCATCCTGCAAGTTCATAGCTATTTGGTTCACATCAATAACACATCTGCATTAGCTTGCATTGCAGGGCGCAGCAGCTCAGAAGCCATACATACGACATTGATCTGAAGCATTAGTCCTGAGTAAAATATCAAGGCATTGCAAGAAAAGGAATAATAATCAGTTTTTAGGGTGGTTGCTTTATTTTGCTCATCACTGTAGATCTTTTGCCTTAATTGAAAAGAGCTGTCTGTGTGCTCCAACATTAATGGAAACTTTAGTTCAGCTGATGATATTTTTACGACCATCTAATTTACCATCTAATTAACCTAAAATGGAAATTCGTGTTTATTAAATATGCCACTGTTCTGATAGAACAAATCTGTTTCAGGTTGAAAGGCTTATGGAGTTGCATTTCAAGTACTTGGAGCGAGTGAGAGTCTGTGATAAGGTGATAGAGAGGGAGAAACGAGTGAGTAACACACATGGGCTACCTAAGAGTTAATGCCTGTGTTGGTATTATACCGTATTACGCTACTGTCTGATTTTCTTGGTAGACGCTGACAATAGATGATGTCACTGATGAAAAAGATGATGAGTTTTATATGAGACGGCTGGATTCTGGTCTCTTCGTTCTCCAACTGCTTGACTATATTATGATAGATGTCACTGCAACTGGCCCATCCACTGTAGGTTTTATGAAACAAAGTCTGCTTTGTATGTTATGAAATGTGAGGGTCGCTTCTGACACATTAGCGCATGACTGGGTATTGACATTGCATAGACCAGATAAAGCTGTTTATTTCTGTGGCAGATCAAGTCTAGGGTGATGAGGATTCTAAACATGAGAGGCGAGTCTGTCAAAGCCATACGGGGTATAATGAGAGGTACGTTTTATTCATCCGTCTTCTCCTTTCGAATGATTCATGCACTAAACATTTTGTGTCAGCTGATTTTATTGGATCAGAAGCGGTGTGCCAGTTGCCAATAACAACCATGGACAGTTAAATGCAGAGTATTGATCTCAGCATAATTGATTACTGTGTGTTTAACCGTTTACTGCTTGAAAGATTTATGTAACAAGTAGACTGACCTAATGCTAAATAACCTTTTACTCAATATATTATCTTGTAGAATATGCTGGAAACATTGGCGAAACGCTGGATGAAAAGCAACGGGGAAAAGAACAAGAGAGGATCATCGGATATCTGGACCAATTTCAACCATAGTTTTACCATTATTGACTTATCCCATTTTATTTAAACTGATCATACTGAAATTGAGGGATTTTTTATGTACTGTATATATCATTTTGTATAGAATTCATCGTGTATAGTGTATGCCAGAACATCAAATATGTTAGCAGCATTGATGCTAACAACAATGAGCCAATAATTGTGACAAAACTTCACTTTAATGCTCGTTGACAAATATCCCATAAATAATGCATTATTTTATTGTCATGACAAACCACAGCCGTATAGATTCTAAAGGAATATAACAGGAAGAAACATCAAAAGATTGAGAAATGTCTAACAACGAAGAGACTTGAGCACATGAAAAAAAAACAATTTGTTATTGACATGCATTTAGCTTATTGCTATCACAGTACAAGATCCTTTGGTGACGACTAGAGCATGATTGGAAAACAACTAGCACATTGAGCGTTTGAGCAGACTGCTGAACATTGGGGATAAGAAGATCGAGAGGTTTGAGCAGACCATTGAACATTGCGGATAAGAAGATAGAAAGTCTCATGCTTAATGTGTTCAAGCATTAGAACACAAGCATGTTGCCTCTGTTGCTTTCTCCTCTCCACTCGCTGGCTCATCTGAGCTGCCTAAGTTATTATAGCATGGATATTCCGCACACGCACAACACTTTAGACCGATTGGAAGATTACCATAACATGCTGGTGGTAGTAAGATCAGTGGGCTTGTTGACTTCTTGTACTGCAGGTAGTCTGGATTGCTACAACAAATAAGCCCTTACCAATAATTACTCTTGCTAAACCATTAGTAAATGGCACTTGTAAAGATGAATTGCATCTCTTACTTTTTGTATCGTTCATCATCTTTCTTCTCCAAAAGCGGTATTCCACTAAGCCCAAGAATGATAGATGTGATAAACAGAGGTCCTAAGACGGCGACCCACTGCGCTCCCTTTAGAATGTTGCAAGACATGAGAAATATCGAGTACCAGATCATCAGTTCACCAAAATAGTTGGGATGTCGAGAATACTTCCAAAGACCTATCAAAAGTAGAACAAATAGAGGTAAACGCTAACCAGCATACATCAGCTTAATTCTCGGGGTTAATAAAACTAGAAGACGCTGGTATATTGCTAAACTTGCGTCTAAACTACTAGACAATCTTAGTACTCGCTTTAAACATGTAATATGAATAAAGCAGTCTTGTACACTAAGTAGCTGCTCGCTTACCTTCGGCACACCACTTTCCTTTATTTGCCGGATTGTTCTTGAAGAAAAATTTCTGAAAATCGGCGACGGTTTCGATAAGCAAGCCCATCGTGAAAAAGATCAGTCCAATAATATCAAGTACGGTGAAGCTATTAGCATTGTTGGTAAGGTTTGCCTGCGGGATGTTGAGGTTGTCGGCGGTCAGGGGAGAGTTGACAAATATCACAGGAAGACTCACAGTAAATACCCAGACAGCCTGTGATAAAAATGAACACCAAGCGAATAAACTAATTTATCAAAATGGAACAATATTAATAACAATGTGCATCACTCGTATGTAACAACAGAGACTTGAAGGCTGATAAGTCGTAAGTCTTAGTTTCTGATAAGGACCTTATCAGAAATTTGTAAGATGGGATTTGTTTCCCATTTCGTAATAAATGTATGTATAAAATTGTATTTATAGCTTTTTACGAAAAAAACGAATAGTGTAATGCAAACATACGTATATATCTGTTATCTATCTTCTATATAAATATAAATCTCAAAGTTTGTCTTTTGTTTTCTGTCGTCGCTGTGTCCAGGTATAGCGATTAAAGTCTAGCAATGACAATCCCTACAGTACTATAATTGCAATGGCACAATTTCAATCTTCAACTTCCGGTTATCACAAAGGGAAATCGCTAAAAATTGTAAAACTAAAACATGTTCACGTGGACATTGTCAAGTAAAAATAGCCTCAACATTGTCTTTTGATTCGGTTAGACAAAGTACCTCGTGCACTTTACTGATGTATTTAATTTCGACCTTTCATTTTTACGTTTGCACCAGTATCGACTATCGAAAGGCACCAATAACGTCATGGTAGTCAAAAATTTGATGGATAGTTTCTGCAGCAACAGTAACCTCTTTTATATACGCACAGTTCTATATTCTCTTCGTCATTATTAATTCAACATATTCATGATTTCTATTATGTTTAATCAGCTCATTTTAATTGTATATCAATTCACTTTTCATTGTAATCATTGTAACAAAACATACTTTATCTAGCCATTAATAGCTAATTATTTCACATTTAAACACCTTTACAGTGACTTTAGTTTTTTTTTAATTATTTCAACAAACAGTTTTTTCATGATATGAAATTTAAGTTACAGTTGTTTGAAAACCCTTACAGTTGTTTCTCTTAATTTATTTGAACCGCACAAAACACTTCTCATAACAAGAAATTAAAAAGTTATGAAGGTAAATTTGTCATATGTTAAATAAAAATAGATTTTCTACAGACTTCTATAACGCATGCTATGTCGGGCATTCTGCAGTACATTGCATTCATAAATTAGGTTTCATTTCACAAAATGGTCACCTATCACAATCGTATGCACTTTGAAACAGAAATTGAGCACTCAAAAAAGCAATGTCATGAAAAAGCGGCTTGCTGTAAAAATATAATACAAAATTTATATTGGCCTACTCATTATACACTACATGAGATAATGAAAATTCACCATTTCATCCATGAGAACAAAATCAGATATGGTAAACATATTAAAATTCATGTTTGTAAATATGAGTGTACAACTCACTAACTACTCACTGCAAACTTCACAAGTGATACGACGAACTAACCTGGAAAGTCCAGAAAAGTCCAAATTTAATGCAACTTTTTCTTTTGTCATCAAAGCGTTTATCTTCACCAATCTTAATGATTCGATACAGCAGGTATCCAGAGAGTCGCACACCCCATACCACGACACAGGCTGTGACAACGATTTGGCGAATGGTAAAGGTCTACAATAACCTTAATCGTAACAACAGCGATCAACTCCTACGAATGACTGCAAGAAGTGCTGAGTTTCCACTTCACAGTAGTAAACAAACTATACCTGAGCAAGACTGAATGTGAGAAGAGCGAGAATCACGAAGTTGGTTCCACCAGCAAAATCAGTAACTTTGTCAAACTTGCAGGCAAAAGCAACTAAGAAGAAAATGAGTTGCATAGCCACTGTGACCACAGCACATATAGCCAAGTAGTTATCATCCCAGAGTGTCACTTGTGTTCCCATCTTTTGTCTAAAATTACAATTCCTATTGACTTGCCAATATTATTCTTTTACATATGATACGATTCTATTATAGGCCACACAATTAGCATCTTAAACAATAAAAACACTAAGCTGAGTACAAAGTTGATATGTTCCGATACGTACTCTGTATGTTTACAAACTGTCAGAAGTTGGAGCAAGTATTTTTATAAACATACATTATAATTTGGAAAACTCGTTCCAGATTCCAAACAATAGACAATGATAAATGCTTCAAGGAAATATATATAGCACCACATTCATTATATAAAACAAGGTAATTTGCTAAATGCAAAAATCATATAGCCAAGTAGTGTTTATGCCATAAAGACCCTGACATTATGTCTTTTGAATAAAATTATTATTTTTATTACTAAAGTTTGACAACATGTCATTTTAAGAATGATGCAATTCTTTGCTAGTCTACATTAGTATTAGTATGCACTGAGTTGAACATATGTAATACGATTTCAAATACAAAGAAACTCATTCACGATACAGCAATATAGATACATATGGTACAAGTTCATATACTCAAATAGTGAAGGTACTACAGCTCTGTAAGGCAGTTTAATATAAAATAGCCCTGAATAAAACAGAAATAACTAGCTTTTGATGCTTGGAGCCGGTCGATGGGCAAGAGAGTCTGGTGTATTCTATTAAACTAAAAATAGTCAGCGGTGTAAATTGACGGCAGCTTATAAATCAGATTCATTTAAAGAAGCGAGAATGATGAATTTTAGATGTTTTTAAACAAACTACCGCAAACCAAATGCTCTATAATTGTTAAAATGTATTAACTTGTCGAGCTGTGATATATACAAATACGTTTACCAATGAACATTACCTTCTCATCCTTTTTTCAAAGTAGTATAACAGTAGTGAAACAAATATATATTGGTATAGCAAGCTGTTAGCTTCCTAACTGGTAATACATGGCTGTCTTGCTTTGTTAAGTAATGATTAACTTTGTTCTTACTGATTCTAATGGATAGACAAAAAATTTGATAAAATTCCTGATTTAAATTCCTGGTGAAATTTGATCAAATTCCTTGATCCATCAAGTCACGTATGAAACTGAAACAGATGCTGCTTCTCTGTTAATCTTTGTTATTTGTATTAATTCGAGTATAATAATAATGATTAACAACTGAGTCTACTACCATTATGATGGAAAAGGAATTTTGACAACAAACGTAAGGAAATAGCATAATTCTGGGGCAGATATTAGCTAATGATTTTGTAAGTGTAAAGTGAGTCCCCAGTAGATGCATTACTCAATCAATTTATGGCTTGAGATTTTAGCTCTATGGCTTGAAGCTAAGCAAAGCATTATCAGGCACAGCGTTTTGCAAAAACTTTAAGCTTGCAGTCAGTTAATATTTTGATATGCTTTTAGATATATGGATAAAGATTTATGCCTCCTCCAACATTTCTCGAAGGTTTTTATTTTGGAATCCGATTAACCTGTAAAGAAAATAACGGCACGTTGTGCCTATTATGAAGTTCATAGCCCGATAATGTTGATGATATGCAGCCTAAATACTAGTATTAATTAAGTGTAAGTGACACATGAACATTCAACTTTAATTGCCTAGGTATAAACATAATGGTAATAAAGTATACTACACGTAATTAAGATGTTCTACGATGAAAAAGCATGATGCAAAGATTTAAGGCGGCATTAGAACCCTTGTTTCATTATTTGACGAGACAAGTTTTAACTAAGCCAAGCAAGGAGATATTCGTTGCTGAAAAAGTGAAACTCGCCAGCAAACCAAATGAATAGCAAATATGAGTCATAACTTAGAATCTTTTTTGTGAATGAAATTTTGAGCTGAAAATTAATTTTTCACTTGTATTCGCTTTTTAAGAATGTTGAGATGAAAAGCAAATATATCCCACCTTAGTCAAATTGGTGGGGAGTGACTACATGTAATACAGCAGTAGGTCCTAGACCAATAATGCCGTAAAACACCGTGAACCCATAGACCATAAAACTTCTATTCAAATGCCATGGCGCTCCAATTTTCAACCATTTCTCTATAGCGGTATGTAATTAGAGGTGACGTTCAAATAAAGGGTGGCACTGTGTCTTTCGACTAGCTCATCAGAATTTCGGGAAAAAAAATTTAACCCTTTTACGAGTGAAGTGATGCTAATGTCACCTATACTTTGCACTCTTCTTCAGGTGGATCGACATTAATGCTGCCAGCCTCACCATTTTTGCTAAAACATTTTTCATGTACACCGAAGTATAAAACTGAATTAACCAAAGAACTACTTTGATTATAAAATATTAGCGTGGTATTGTTAGTAATTATTTCGATAGTCTCGCTTTCAAAGTTTTAAAGGTTGACTTGCAACAAAATTCACATTACAGTTATTTGGTATCAAAAGATTCACTGTGTCTTACTCTGTTGTGTTGTAGGTGCAAAATATGTGGGAATACCATTACAAACTATTAAAAGCTAAAAAACGAACAGTTAATCGCAGCCACACGAGACCGCCGTAGTTTGGATTCTCTTTCCAAAACGGCTCAAATGGGACGTAGTTGTTACAAGATGGTTTTTGTTTACACTTTTATGCAACCTCATTCGTCAAAATATTTTCACAAATATACTTCACGCATTCAATAAAACCATGTGTATTGTTCTTACGCGTCTATTTTATCATCATTGTAATGCTGTCACTTTTAGCACTGATATCTTATAACTTACCATAAAAGTTTGTTAAAATTTTTAATCTTAGCTCGAAGGCGTACATATTATTGTCTGATAATCATGACGAGCCTGTTGGTCACCTGTGATAATCGAAAAGTGCTGCAGAAATTATTTGCGAAGTATTGGGTCACATGATCAGATTACGGCTTGACAATTAGATCTAGCCGAAACAAAACTGTAAAGTAGCGAGCATCTATATTTGATACGGGGTCTTCAGTAAAACCCGAAGTGTTTGTCATAAACTAGTGCTACGAGAGTTTTATATTGAGCTTTTTATTGGCCGTTCAATTCCCGTGAGAACATCACGTGACAAGACAATAACCAACTGTAATGACTACGTCAGAGAAATAAACAGATTCCAATCTACGGCGGCTTTTGGTTTTTGAGCTTGTAATCACATTTCCACATATTTATCACCTACAACACAACAGAGTAAGACATGGTGAATCTTTTGATACCAAATAATTGTAATGTGAATTTTGTTGCAAGTCAACCTTTAAAGAAAACTATACGAAAACTATAAGGCTTTGAACTTAGAAAATGGATTTTACCTTTTTAAAGACGTTTTAAACAATTTAAAGTTTGAATACACCATATTAACGGCTGCTATTACGTCCTATTGTGTTCCCGAAAAGTATTCTAATTGTTTATTAAACGCTCTAAGGTCTTCAGGTAAGATCTTCTAAGGAAAGGTCTTCAGGTAAGATTGTAAAACACATTATGGACGAATCTGAAAACAATGGATATGATTTAGACTTTAATGCTTTTGAATCACAGTGTAGTCCAAATGATTGTGATGATCGACCGACCTTCCTAGGTACACCATCACCAAAGTTATGGCAACCAATACAGCAACAACGATAAAATTAATTGTTATTGATGTAACCGAGTCAGTATGGACACCTTTTTACTGACCCTTTTTTATGGATTCATGAAGATCAAAGAATGTTAAAGTGGCGGGCAAATAGAGGTAGCGTTCAATTAAAGGGTGGCATTAGATTTGTAAACCCTTTTTCGATTTAGTGGTGTTTTATTAGATGTAGCGTTCAATTGAAGGTGGCATTCAAGTACAGTCATACTTCAACTTACGAGCTTAATGCGTTCCGAGACTGAGCTCGTATGTCAATTTACTCGCATGTTGGTGCAATTTATTTATATATAGAACAATTAAATATATATTGATTGATTTCCATACTCTAAAAAAAGCAAATAAAACACTTAAAACAAGATATTGTAACAGAAAGAACATGTTGGTTATTGTCCTTACGTACTACATGCTTTCAAAAAGCAACAAATAAAAAATCATGCAAGGAAATGTGATTAATTAAAATGTAAAATTAAATACATGCAATAGCAGTTAACACTCGCATTTGCCAGGGAAGGAGATATAAGTTATCCTTCGTTACAACAGTTGACTTTGATAAATTTGGATTTTATCAAAGTGTTAAAAGACAAACTTAGAAGCAAACCTAAAAGCAAACTTTTATTTTCAACTAAACGTAATTAAAATTTCTTCGGCGTTCAAAGTTTTAAGTTTCTCGCTGGTTAGCGACAAATTTTTCCTTTTTTCTCTCGCTTTCACGACTAGCCAGCCGTTTTAAGATAAACCTATCTAAGGACGTTTGCCTTTGTCGCCCTTGCAACATGTTGCGATTAGGACGAACACAGGTGTAGTCACAAATGGTTAATGCACGACCACTAGCCAACTTGTCCGAATGTCTATTAAACAGTTTGGATAGATAGCGCCGGCCTTTTCACATAGCATCGTTTCAGTTACGCTATCACCGGCCAATTGTTTGTCCAATGCCATCAGCGGTCGTGAAGATCGCTGCACCGTTTAGAAACTACGGTTAGTCCTTTGCGAACTAAATGCCCTGAATATAATCCTTCTGTTTGATAATTATGAATGTATTTCTGTCATATTGCCGAGCTAGCTCGATCATGCATACACATTTCGCATATTTTTCCGTTTAATATCAATTGTTATCATTTGCTTTTTCTTTGTATTATCTTTCATTTTACTGGCAAACTTTCGGTCTACGCACAGTACGTTTAATTCACATAATTCTGCACAGAAAATCGTGCACAAAAAAAACACGGTACAACAGTATAACCTGAGCAGTTGAAAAATACAGAGTGATGCTGTTCTCATAAAACACCTCCGGCATACTTGGCAACTGACTCAAATGCTCGTATCTCAAACATGGCTCGTATGTTAGTGCTAAAACTTGCTTGAAAGCTGGCTCGTATCTCAAGTTTCTCGTACGTTGGAGCACTCGTAAGTTGAAGTATTACTGTAAAGGTTTTAAGGGAAGTCCATTTCATAGATTAAAAAAAGGATGTGTTTCAAACTACGAATGATGTGTTTGAGAGATATATTTATTGCTTATCGTATCAGATGAAGTTTTTTGCCTCTGTTATGTTAATAGCAGGTGTTATATGAAAGATAATGAGCTAAACAGGTAGTAGATGTGAAATACACACCAACAAAACCGTTCAATCTATGCCTGTACTAAACATTTTATTCATATTCTATTAGTATTCATGAATGCAGATTTTTGAAATTACTTTCGACAGTACATTTTGCATGGCAAATGTATATTATAAAGCGGCTAAATGTTGCAGAGCAGCACACAAAGCTAATCAACAAATAAAAACCAAACTGATGTCATTAATTTAAAAAAGTCAACAGCATTCTGCGCGGAAGATAATGTCTGAATAGAAAGTCTGGCGTTTTGATTTACAAGTGGTAGCAAAAACAAAAAATTGTAGAAAAACTTACCAATTTACTTCTTTATTTGAATGAACGCATAGCCAAACTCACAACAACTTACAACACACTCTTGCTGTCTATGACTTACAAGACGCACAACGTTCAACCAATTCATCATGCCTGTTGACATCAAGGTAAGCAAAGTTTTCTAAAACAAACTTACAAATAGACAAAAATCGTAACGAGCAAAGAGATTACCGATCGAGATGGCCGGGCACACTCTTGAATGCCTGTCTCACAAAACGTGGTTGGCGATGAGAAACGAAGTTTTATAAATGGGATAAGACCATGTTCCTATCTACATATAACGAAAAGGTTTTATAACTCGATCTTCATAATCACGTGGTTACTTACATAACTACGACAAATTCGTCAAGTTTCTATTAGATTTTCACCTGGATTCGCTGAGGAGTCACCAATCAAATGCAAATTTGGTGCTTGTTAGCCAATCAAGCTGATTTTCTTTCGCACATGGTTTTGAAGTTCGTGATCGCAGACTAATCTATTCGTAGACTCCGCCTACATAGTCTGCGTGCAAAAAAAGATTGGTCTATGAATAAGACAAGTTTGATTCCACCAATATTATAAACGTTAGCTTTTATTATAACTATAACGCGAAATCGAAAGTTATCCAACAATTCGCATAACTTTATTGTTTACAACAGGATTTATAAATCTTTGTCTACAGATTTTGTTAGATGGTGCAAGCCGCCTAGAGAAATCATAAGAAGATGACTGCAATCCATTGCACATACCATTGGTCGCGTGAACCTTTCATGAGCTTGTCAGCCTTTTTACTATTGGCTTCGTTTGCAGGACTTATTTACATATCTGGTACTGTTAGTTTTCATGATATTAATCAGTTTGCTAGCCGCATTTACAAACCCGCTTTAATATAGCACAGCTAATTATTTTTATGCAATTTTTGGTGTGCAAATTTTAAGGCATAAAGGGTGAAAAAAGAATCGTTTTTTATTAGAGCCTGGAATGCTGATATAAGCAAATACTATTTTTCATTTTAGAATTAAAAGGATGTCATCTGACAAGGCCAGTTTGTTAGCTACAGAGGGAGGGATTGTTAGTGTCAATGCTGCTAGCAGTATTAATGCCGATTCTACAGATGAACTTTCTCAGGACATCAGCTCTTCAGGTTTGCTCAATTTTACTGTTATTTAGTTAGCTATATCCAATTTTGCCTGTGACTCATTTGAACATGTGTTACAAGAATTTCAACAACGAGCTTCGTAAGAAACACGACCAGAATATACAATACATTTGGGAATAATTCTTAAACTCTTTGACCGCTTGAGGTTTTTATGATCTGGTGGTCTTCCACCTTGTAGATAAGAGTTTAAAGGTCTACCTACTCATACAGGTCTTATCATATTTTAGGTTCCAACGATGTGCCTAAAGCAGAAAAATGGACTAGAAAGCAAATACTAACTGCTATATCTTTATCATTAATGAATGTGTCTTTGTGTATATCCTTTGGAATAATCTCACCTTTCTACCCAACTGAAGCGGCAAAAAAAGGCGCAACAGCAACTGAAGTTGGTCTCGTCTTTGGAGTATTTCAACTTGTAATGTTTGTCACAGCACCGATATATGGTATATTTGTAAGTACACTTCAGCATGCTTGAAATATTCTTCAACTGCTCAGAAGAAAGCTTGATTGTTGTGTTAGTTGCGATAAGTTCTCTTCAAAGGTGACAGGGAATAAACCACCTTAACTAGTCATGCAGGAAGATCCTGGTCAAAGATTATATATAAAAAATATTACAATATATAAGTTAATATAATTTATTCTATATATTGCTCAATTTTTTCACAAATAGTTACTGGGCAAGTTAATTTTTAATCCGCTCCTGAGAATACCCAAAATGTAAGGATAATGCTTTAGGGGTGATAACTTTGCGGCGGTACCATCGTCATAAAAACTTGACCCTTGATTCTAGGCAAGTTTTTGTACCTATCACCAAGCAATAATATAGCTCTATATGGAGCTCTGAGAACCCTTGGCTTTTACTTGGTCCATATTATATTGTATGTGGGGGACATAAACTTTTTAATTGGTTGTTAAAATGCTGCTAAGTATAATGTTGGTGGATTTGGCCTGTGGTAGATTGCAAACATAGTTCTTCAGCAATTTTTTGTAGGCACAATATAAATGAAGAACTCTTAAGAGGTTTACCCACTTGCCACAACATTATTGACTACTGAATGCTATTAATTTTATAGATTCGACAAATGGGTGCTAAATACATGTTTGTTTCTGGTTCATTCATTCTTGGAGGCTGCAGCATATCATTTGGGTGAGTCAAAGTCAGCGAACACTACATGTGTGAAGCTTGTTTATCACTGAAGTTGCTGTGGATCATTGCTTGAGCCATTCCTTGACCTTCTGTTTGCTATCTGATAACAGATGGTATGATTGCTTTAGATAGTTAAGAAGATTCGCTGTAGGTGACAGCAGAGATTTTACCTAAAATACAGCAACTTTTTTAGAAGAATCTTCCTGTGTCATTTAAGTTATGCTAACAAAAATTTTCAAAGTAAGTTAATATTATATTGTATGCTGTCCGATGTAACCATGTGCATATATAGTATTATGTAAAATAGTAGTTCAGCCTAACGGCCTAACTGATGCTTTATACAGGTTTCTTGACCGATGTCCCGATGGTCCAGTGTATGTAGCCATGTGCTTTATATGCCGCTCTGTAGAGGCTAACGGGTGTGCGATGGTTAGCACTGCCTCCTTCGCTATCATGGCCACCACCTTTCCTAAGAATGTTGGACAGGCATTGGTAAGTAGTAAATCTTTAATCTCCATTGTTTTTTACGTGAAAGTTGAATTAGATAATGTCAATATTAAGTCCCATGCACTGGCTAAGCAAATATAGCAATAATGCTCACAGAAAATAATCATCAAGAAATCTACTCACGCCATATGTTTTAGCTTCTTTATTTTGCAAATTAAACGGATGCGTTTAGTTATGTTGGCTTCCTCCAAGCCTCAAGACCAAGGTGCATATTTACTGTTATCTCTTTATCATCTCATTATCAGCAACACCCCTTCATACCGCATCCACTTTAAGTGCCTGGCAACGGTATATTGGTCTATTTTATGTGACTTATGACCGTCCCTGTACATGGATGGCTTATAGATTTGTGGTCTAGACTGATATACTAATGAATGTATTTGTGTATGTGAAATTTTTCCCAATTAACTTCCACAAATTCCAATATTATGGTAATAAGAACAACTGTGGGTAGCTATCAATGATTATTACTAATTGTTGTATATACGCTTCAAATAAAGTGGAACAGTAGTTCCTCTTTATGACTGTTTTGTTGGAGCTTATCTTGAGCCATGTTGCAGTACCATATAACTCACATTAAACTCTCAGCCAACAGTAATTTGTGTCATAAGGATGGGCAGGTGCTAGCTATTATCACCTGACCAGCGTCGACACCTTTTCATTTATTACTGCTATCATATGATCCTTTTTTATTGTGGTTATTTTCACTAAACTATAATGAATATTTTCATGGTAATGTATTTGCTGAGTTATGTTTATTTTATGGTTTGGTGCTCTATTTGAGAATATATTTTCTTGCCCCACAAAATAACAAATTATGCTTCACAACTCCCGTTGAGCTATGAGAGTTGGATATTGAAGTTGTCCCTCTTTTGTCTGAGGCGTACCTTATCAGCATCAGCCACCTATAAAATGTACATCCTAGATATTGACTCGCTCCTTAGGAAGGCTTCTAATATCATTTTCTCTTATTTAGACCCTTTGTTTACAATAAGTTATTAGTTGCTAGTATTTTACTGTATTATGTATATTCTGTAGGGTACACTCGAAGTGTTCAGTGGTGTAGGAATGGTCCTGGGTCCATCCATTGGTGGTGCTCTCTATGGGGTGAGTAGTTTTTCGCTTAGTTCCATCAATGCAGTCAGACCATCTTGCTATATTATTATTAGCCAGTGTTGCCAGAAAGCGTTAATAACCTGAGATTAATGTAGACAAATTGACGGATTTACTAGAGAAGTTGTGTGTGTGTGACACACCAGGGCATAATCGTGTATCAACACTGCTAAAAAAAACTACCGGCAACACAAAACATTTGATTACTTCAGTGTGGTATGGCTGGGAGCACTTAAACTATATATATATATATATAGATATAAATATATATCTATATATAGATATATATATATATAAATATATATCTATATATATATATATAGATATAAATATATATCTATATATATATATATCAGTTGAGTTTACATCAAACTCACTAACCTCTGTTTACTCATTTCTTAGCACTTAACATCAATCAGCAGTTGGAAACTTACTAGAGTTGGTGTTACAAACATCTTGACAAAGAACGGAAGCAATTATATTTGGAGTTGCTCATTTTATTTTATTATAGCATAAGAAGAATAATTCAGAAATAATTTTATATCCTTTTTCCGAAATACTTTATGTAAATATAATTTTAATTTAGCAAAATGACGAGTAGCCTTTTAACGTTGAGAGTTATTAAACTGAACTTTCGTCTATATACATATACTAAACACCGTCTAGTGCAGGGGTCGGCAACCTTTTCCACTCAAAGAGCCATTTGGACCCGTTTTCCACAGGAAAGAACGCAGTGGGAGCCACAAACCCCCTTTTGATATTTTTAATTAAAAATAAATAAATACTACACGTAACGTTTTTGTTTAGATTTTAATGTTTTTATACCCTGTTTACACCATAAAACGAAATGGTGTGGCATATGTAATGATTTAACTGCTGAGAAAACAAAATTACACTTTTGCAAACAACAAAATAGTTTTGGCCGTCTTATTGGCGCATAAACTGTTATAAGGTGTGCTACCTGTATTAGTGTTGTTGTTTGCCAGAAGTGTTGTTGACGATATTGCGGTCCTAAGTGGCTGGCCAGCCTTACTAGATTTATAATTGTTTAACTCCGTTTGTTGACAAAATATTATAAGGTATCTTGTAGCGATCTGGCCCTCTGTGCGAATTCGGTAGTACGTTTTTCTGTACTTTTATGTTAAAGTTAAAGCCACGTGACAATCATGTGATAAGGTACTAATAATAATAATAGAACGTAAATAATGATGCATAACAAACGACAATGTTTGATTTATCACCATATTTACACTTTTTTTAAAATTATCTTACAAAATTTAGTGATAAAAACTTCTATAGTTTTATGAATTACTTGGCATATGGTGAAAAAGGAAAAAAATCTAAAGTCAGAGGGAGCCGCAGCGAGGGGATGAAAGAGCCGCATGCGGCTACGGAGCCGCAGGTTGCTGACCCCTGGTCTAGTGATACATATGGGTATATATATGCGTATGTATGTATATGTATATATGTATGTATACCACTATATATATATATACCATATACATGTATATGAACTATATATATATATAGTTTGTTAGATGGTCTGATCATACTCAACACAAACATAATATACATTTTTGTTTATATATTTTATATATGAACAAAAATTAAACTTACACTAAGGGTGATATTGATTTCATACAGCCGAATTCACTAGACACAGTGTATAGTAATCATTAGTGTGTCGGTAACTGCCTAGTAGTAGTAAGTAGTGGGCTGTCAAAGTGGTCCAAACAAAGTGAACCTTCATCTTCAGCTATAGAATAGTTGAAGATGAAGGTTATATATAGAATATATCTTCTGTGTATAATTTATATATATATTATATGAGAAAAAACTGTATTATTGAAATTTAAACACCTATTGGTAGTTTTAGACAATCAAAAAAAAATAGGAATCTACTAGTTTATGTAGTTACTGCCAATTGATAAAATAATACAGGATTAAAATTTTGAGTACCAATTTAAAACAACAGATGTGCAACACAAAATGAAAGTAACACATTTGCTCTGTTTGTTCTTTCTGGTGTTTGGTCATTTGCTGAGGTGTTGTTAAATATGCTGATGCATTTACAGCTCGGTGGGTACCTGCTGCCATTTATCGTGATTGGCTGTTTGGTATGGATAACGGCTATCGCTGCCTTCTTTATCCTTCCTACTGTCGGTGAGTACTTCTCTACTCTGAGAGCCTCTCTTCATACATGTTAACCACCCTGATTGCGCTATTCCATATAGTTCAATTCAGGGCGCTAAGATAGGGTGGCTTCATGAGTCCACCACAACTATACTATCATAGAGCAAAGAACAAGCTGCACAATGTACAGGTTGAAAAACTCACCGCTATTTCAATTAATAGTGTTAAATTTCAAAGCTTTACTGCTGCAAAAATTGATTCGTAATGCTTTGCTTTACTTCGAAGCGTAGAGTGCTAAAAGAAAGGAAATGGTTTTGTTTGTATTGTATGCTAGATAGTTGTCTGCTCTCGGTAGCAAATTATTTTGATATTTTTTTGGCCTCTAGCTTTTTTACCATCTTATGTGTGCTGTTGGGGTCAGGCTTGCACCAGTCAAACCAATTCATGTTTTAACATTCCTTGATCAGACATGGAATGCTGGTATTACATGGTACACTTGCTTCGGCTTGGCTACAGATTGTATTATATGGTACACTTGCTCTGACTTGGGTGCAGGTTGTATTGCATGGAACACTTTCTCCCTCTTGGTCACAGTGTGTATTATATGGAACATTTGCTCCATCTTTGTCACAGGGTGTGGCATTGAAAAATATTTATTGGCTTTATCATAGCAGGCACTACAATAAGTGAACTGTGCATAGCTCATTCCATGTGAAAGATTGCGCTCATGCTTTTGCTGTTTAATTCTCTGGGAAGTTTTGTCAGCGTCCATATGCCAGTTTTTATTCTTAATCACAATTGAAAGCATGAGCTTTAGAAAGGGACTAAGAAGTTCTGATATCATTCTTCATGTTGGCTGCCATAATAGAAGATTTTCTTGGACAGAGATCTATCAGTCACCACACACAAGCATTTCTTGTAACAATTTTATGCATCAATCAGGTATCACTCATACCATGCATCCTCGCCTCTCTCCAATGCTTTTTTATTTAATTTTCATTCGTTAAACCATGCAACACCATTTCAAAAGCTCTTTATTTCCCTTTGTATGGCGTCTGTAAATGTTCAACCATCAGAATTTGTCCATGGCTCACATTAAAAGGTTCTGCGGGAAAGATTCAGTCTCGCAGTGAATATACACATGCTATCTTGAGTTTATCTTCTGTATATTAATATCTATTGCGGGAAATAATGATATTTTTAGAAAAATACGTTGTGAAGTCACAGTGATGGTTGCCAGTCAAGTTAACCTCGTCCTTGGCAATAGTGTCAAATCGTGGCCATGTTGTGTATTGAAGCTGATCAGAGAGGAGTAATTGATGTATTTAAGAATGCAGTAATTTTTTAGTTTGTACTCTCGAACCCAGATATCATCTATAAAAAGTGATGATGCAACAAGATGACAAATCCATGTCAACTTTTTAAAAGCTAAATGATTGCCGAATGATGGCTAGTGATGTTGTCTTCAAGTTTCTCCATTGCAAAACACACTAATGATTTTGCAAGGTGTTTTTTGAAATTGCAACATATTGAGAATGACGGATTAGATAAGCAGATGAAATTTCTCCTTTAGATGATGTGGCAAAGCTCTCTGGCAATATGCTGAGCATACTGAAGATCCCGGGTTGTCTTGTTATCTTTTTGTGCATCGTTAGCTGTGGCATGTCGCTCAGTTTCCTCGACCCTACATTCAGTCCATGGATGACATCAACTGTGAGTACACTCTGCGGGTTGATTTTACTGGTCGAGCCTCTACTTACAAATACATAGTTTGAGTATACATTTTACTCTTCTACACTCAAGGTATTTCCCAGTGTATGACGTTCAATATTTTTGAAAATAGAGATTATAACAAGCTATAAATTACTTCTAAATAATATCGTTTGTTAGAGTAAGCTATGCTACTTATCCCGTCTCTCTACCTCCCGATCTCAACCTCGTCTCTGAGTTTATGCATGTCTAAGCCTACACATATGTTCATGTGTCTCTAAAGAAAGGTTATAATCAACACCTCCTTATTAGTTAAATTTGTTTACATGTAACGTAGTTTTCTATATTTAGTTTTCTGTATAATTTCATGTAATGCATATATTTTAATGTTATGTAGAATTACCATCAGAATTTATCATAGGTTGTTGAGGTTTGGATTTAATTACAGTGTATTCTTATAGTAGTATTTGCTTCGACATAGTTTATGAAAGTTTAAATATTAGAAGCCTGTCTCCAGAGAAATTAATTCCAGCCGTGCAGGTTTGACTAAATGTTAAATTTTTACATTTTAAAAGCGCATTGTTTTGGACGGAATAGACTGAGGTTTTTGTGTGTACTACTTGTAGTTCAATGGTGTGACAATCCCTCAGGTGGGGCTCATCTTTATGATTAGTCCTGGAGTGTATGCACTCAGTGCACCTCTTTCTGGGTATATCAGTGATAAGGTAAGACAACTTCTTGATTCGTCTAACCTGGTTACTTTTAAAATACCTGAGCAAGTTTAAAGGAAATTGTTGGTTTTGCTTCTCGTGTTAGTGCACATAGATGCTCAAGGTTAGGTGAGGCTGCTGTCCATGTTCAATCCAGTCAATCGGTTTTGGACCAATTCGTGCTCCAAAATCTAGAAGGCAACTGTTCAAGTTAAACTTACAGCTCCCAAATGATTGCGCTATTTGTAGCAGATAAAATTACAGCTTAAGATTTAATAATATTCTTGTATAATTTGATTAAACATTGCTTTTTAATTTTATATTTAAGTTGAGAAGAATGGCCAGATATTGGACATTCGTCAAACATCATCTGGTAAAAGCTTTAAACATATATATATAGGGGAAGACGGGGCACAGTGAGCCAATTTTTTTGTTTCTCAAATAAAATAAAAGTGACTGCTTGAATTGAGCAGAAACTTGGTCTATAGAGAGTTCAACATGTTGTTATTATTGTATTTTAATTCCAATGCTCTACTTTGGATCCATCGCGAGAACTTATTGTTTTTGCAACATGTTACACCTGGCTCACTTTGCCCCACTACTGGGGCAAAGTGATCCACCCAATGGGGCAAAGTGAGCCATAGCAATAAATATGTGATTTGCTTGCACATAATATATATTTGATATCTTTAACTGTGTTAAAACATAAAGTGTGACAATGGGCTAATTAAATTTGACTCATGACTAAGACATAGAACATGGTAAACTAAATATACATAGTTTATAACGTAAAATGTGGAAACAAGTCGTATGAGCATTATCGTGAAATAATGTAGTAAAAAGTGTGTCGCCCACAATGTCTCTATCAGCAGTATTATTGAGAATAGTTTATCTTACAGTATAAGCAGATAACTCCACTCTGAATGTAGTTCGATTTCTAACCCTCAGAGTCCCACCAGTGTTTACTGGCTGTCCCAAAAATATAACTATAGATTCGAAGTCAACATCATGAACGTCTTCCTCCTCTGGATAAACAAAGCAGTCACCAGCTTTTCTCATGAAATTGATGGTAACAGAGTTTTGATTACATTTCATGACTCTTCTTTCATACTAAACATTAAAGGTTGACTTGCAACAATGTTCACATTACAGTTATTTGGTATCAAAAGATTCACTATGTCTTACTCTGCTGTGTTGTAGGTGCAAAATATGTGGAAATGTGATTACAAGTTCTTAAAAGCTCAAAACGAACAGTTAATCGCAGACATCACGAGACTGCCGTAGATTAGAATCTCTTTCCAAAACGGCTCAAATGGGACGTAGTTGTACAAGATGGCTTCTGTTTACACTTTCACGCAACCTCATTCGTAGAAATATTTTCACAAATATAGTTCACGCATTCAATAAAACCATGTCTATTGTTTTTACGTGTCTATTTCATCGCCATTGTAATGCTGTCACTTTCAGCACTGATAACTTATAATCTACCGTGAAAATTCGTTTAATTTGTTAACCTTTGTTAAGGAGTACATATCATCATCTGATAAACATGATGAGCTTGTTGGTCACCTGTGATAATCGAAAAATGTCGCAGAAATTATTCGCAAAGTATGGGTCACATGATCAGATTACGACTAGACGATTAGTTCAAGTCGAAACAAAGCTGTAAAGTAGCGAGCACCTATATTTGATACAGGGTCTTCGGTAAAACCCGAAGTGCTTGTCCTAAACTAGTGCTACGAGAAGTTTTATATTGAGCCTTTTATTGGCCTTTCAATTCCTGTGAGAACATCACGTGACAAAACAACAACCAAATGTAATGACTACGTCAGAAAAATAAACTGATTTCAATCTACGGTGGTTTCGTGATGGCCACGATTAACTGTTCGTTTTTGAGCTTTTAAGAGCTTGTAATCACATTTTCACATATTTTGCACCTGCAACACAGCAGAGTAAGACATGGTGAATCTTTTGATACCAAATAACTGTAATGTGAATTTTGTTGCAAGTCAACCTTTGCTAGTTTCGTACCAAACTAAAACATGATCATTGATGTTAATATTGTCTCTAGTAGGAGTTGGCACATCTTCCTTTTCATCTTCATCTGGACTCTCTTCATCAGAACACAATAATTCTTAGGCTAACTCTCTTCTTCTGATGAAGAATCCGTTTGCTGTTTTTTCTTATTTTTGTTGTCTTGTTTTTAGTCACAGTTACTTTGGATGTTTTTAGCGTAGATCTAAACCAAGTAGACACATGTTGCTACACTTTAAACACCGGCTCACCTGCTTTCTTGTTTCTTGACCAGCTTGGTGGAATGCTCAGGTCATTAGCCATGCTGTATTCGTAAGCTAGTTTACGTACTTGTTCAGTAGATAAACCATAAAATCTTTTGTCTAGATTTTTTACATGGCCAGCCAACTCTTCTTCTTGCTTCTTGGTGTAAACTAGTTTCACTTCTACGCTGTGCACCTCCAACACGTCCTTTTTCAATATGCTTCTTAAGAGTCATACAGTTCACACCATGAATTCTGGCAGCTTCTTTAATTGACTTTCCATTTCCTTCTTCAATAATCTTTGCAGCATATTCTACTTGACTTATGACTGCCTGCCCAGTTTTACCTTTGTAGTTTCGCACCATTCTAAAATGTAAGCAGTACTTGCTTTAGTTTTGTGTAACATTTTTGAGAGTTTGTGTATGTGCGGGGCAAAGTGAGCCATTGGCTCACTTTGCCCCAATTGACTTTTCTTGAGAAAAATAAGCATGCAAGAAATTGTAGATGCGCAAGAGTTTTCATGTTTTACATGCTTACTATAATCATATGGGATAATATTTCTCTACTTTTTTATTTATGTAAAACAAAGCATTAACACAAAATGAAGACCACAAACTCAAAGCTGGAAATTTACAAAAAACATCAAAAATCAGTTTTTTGTTAATAAATTTCTTACCTTCAGCTTTCCAATGCTCTTTCTTTATTCAAAAGGACCTCCAGTGATCACATGACCTCTTGTAAAAATGATAACTCCAAATACAAATTACAATTTAAAAAATATATGGTGGATCACTTTGCCCCTTGGCACACTGTACCCCGCCTTCCCCTATACAGTCAAACATGGATAACTCGAACTTCAAGGGACCGAGCAAAAGTGTTCGAATTATCAGAGCGTTCAAGTTATCAGAGCACTGTCACAAGTCCATATATTTACTTATTTATTAGTAGATCCATGTACATATACAAACTATAATATAAATCAAAAGCACAAATGGCTTGTTTCAAATTAAATGCTTCTAATGTAAAGTTTAAAACGTTTTCATGAAAAAGTATAGAGATTTTTCTATCACTTGAGATTGGTTTGTTGTTTGAGGTGATGTTATTGCCAGGACATTTTTCAGATTGACATTGGCAAAACTTGATCGTTGTTGAAATGCTAAAAAAAAAGACATTTTTTTCTTCTGGGGTTTTACCCACGATCAATTTTGCCGTTTTTTCTTGAAGTTTATGCAGATTACCTTACTTTACCTGAGATTAGTTAAGAGCAACACTCCGAGGCAGTTCAATTAGAAGTTTTACGAGGTTTTACGGTACATTCTATATCACTCACGCTTTTTTAATAGATACTTATTGAATGTACACACGTATTCTGTGTTTAGGTCAAACGATGAATAGTTTTTTTGTAGCTCAGACAACGTATACGTTTAATTACAAGAATTTTTAAGACGATTTAAACATTCAACATTCCGACGTTGATTCAACACGGAATCATCGTCGGAAAACTATTCATCACGGGCTAGCTGGGTTACGCCACGCACTCAAGGATTTTCGCCACGCACATACAAAACAAAAACAACATGCGATTTTTGTTTTGTATGTGCGTGGCGAAAATCCTTGCACGCGTGACCCGGCTAGCCCGTGCTATTCATCGTATAGCAGTATAAATCAAATTTCACCAAACTTTTAGAAAAGTCGTTGACAAAAATATTTTGCCGATGGTGGTAATAACGACGCTTATGAATTACGAAAAGATGAAGTTTACCTCTATGGCTTTGAATAAAGTGATTTTCTAAAGCGATAACAACTGTTTCGGTAGCCGTTGGGCAAAAAACCAGTTCGAATTAACAGTGTTGAGTTCGAGTTATCTATAGCAATTTATCATTACGTGGGAACGGACCAAAGGAAATGTTCGAATTAACCATGTGTTC
Source organism: Watersipora subatra (assembly GCF_963576615.1). NCBI lineage: Eukaryota > Metazoa > Bryozoa > Gymnolaemata > Cheilostomatida > Watersiporidae > Watersipora > Watersipora subatra. The sequence continues at coordinate 65,314,741 of NC_088710.1, forward strand.
GAGCTATCCGTGGACGAGTTATCCATGTTTGACTGTATATATATACACAGTCAAACATGGATAACTCGAACTTCGCGGGACCGAGCGAAAGTGTTCGAGTTATCAGAGCGTTCAAGTTATCAGAGCACTGTCACAAGTCCATGTATGTATTTATTTATTAGTAGATACATGTACGTATACAAACTATAATATAAATCAAAAGCATAAATGGCTTGTTTCAAATTAAATGCTTCGAATGTAAAGTGTAAAACTTTTTTATCCAAAAGTATAGATTTTTCTATCACTTGAGATTGGTTTGTTGTTTGAGGTGATGTTATTGCCAGGACGGCTTTAGACTAAAATTGGCAAAACTTGATCGTTGTTGAAATGCTCAGAAGAAAAGACATCTTTTTCTTTTGAGTGTTTTAACCAAGATCAATTTTGTCGATTTTTCTTGAAGTTTATGCGAAAATTGCAGCGTTGGCATTTTTCCCGGGAAAAACTGTTTTTCCCAGGGCAGCCGGAAAAACTGGTAAAAACCAGGAACAACTGGTAAAAACCGGGAACAACTGGGAAATATAACGCCAGAATTTTTTTCGCCAAATATTTTGCTAAACAATGAAATATAATAAAAATGGCAAATTGGACCAAACAATTAGTTGTGTGACTCCATATTTATATTAATCAATAGTAATGGAAATAAAATAGTGTTTAAAAGTGGGAAAAATTAGAAAAAATCAACACCCAAGAAACGGGCCAACGTTAAATAACGATGAGCCTTTTACAGTCAGGAAATAGAACTGTTTTGACGTGTATTGTTTAGCACTTTTTTCCTTAGTGCAGACCAAGCTGCGCGACATGCTTGGAATGGAGAAAGCGTCCAAACTGGTAGCTTGATACCAAAACCTAAAAACAATTTCTTTAGGGTATGCTTCGGCCGAATACGAGGATTAACTTTTCTTGGACAATCAATTCTCAATACTCTAATCTGTTTGTTTAGTTCACCGGTCTCGACTACTTGGCATCATCTTCATGTGTTTTCGTTTTTCAATTATTTTCTAATTGTTGTATTATGCTTACTGTCATGTTTCACACATCAGTTTTGCTTTTCATTCAATAGTACTATTTAATATATGTAAATAAACGAATATTATCTTGTGATCTGGTCTTTTTATTCAATATTTAGTAAAGAAACCAATTATAAAAGTTAGGCGCTTTTTTAGCCTGTGTACTGTTGAAGAGCCATAAACAAGCTCTATGACAGCTAATGGTATAAGTGTATTGTTATTCGTTATTCTTCATTAGTCAACTTGTTAAAAAAGAGGTTTTTTAGTTTTTCCCGCTTTTCCCACTTTTGGACAAAAATGAGTTTTTCCCGGGGCGGTAAAAACCAGTATAAACCAGCTGTAATAACCGCCATGGGAAATACTATGCCAACCCTGGAAGGTTACCTCACTTTTCCTTGCTTCCGAAGGTCCATCGCTAAGCGGATGTTTGGTAAAAATCAAATTTCACCAAACCTTTAGAAAAGTCGTTGACAAAAATATTTTGCCGATGGTGGTAATAACGACGCCTATGAATTACGAAAAGTTGCGGTTTACCTCTATGGCTTGGAATAAAGTGATTTTCTAAAGCGATAACAACCGTTTCGGTAGCCGTTGGGCAAAAAACTGTTCGAGTTAATAAAGTCGAGGTCGAGTTATCTAAAGCAATTTATCATTACGCGGGAACAGACCAAAGAAACCGTTCGAGTTAACCATGTGTTCGAGCTATCCGAGAGCGAGTTATCCATGTTTGACTGTATATATATATATTGTAGTCCAAATTTGTTCTTTAGTTCGAAAAATGCGGACTAATCTAAAAAATTGGAACTAGTCAAAAAATCAGTCTAGTCTGATAATTTGTGACTAACCAAAAAATTTCAGTTCACAACATATCTACTATATAAACGTAATATATATATGTATATATATATTGCAAAATACCTTGTTTCTTGGAGGTAACTTAATTACAAATTGCCCAGTAATCGATGTCAATGGAAGCAATGGAACATACTTTTTTCCCGCTAACGCTGTTGGCATGACTATGGACAGACAGACAAACGGACACTGCTCCTATTATAGTAAAGATTTCATGAGTATATAAATACAACGTGTACATTTATATTTTCTGTAATAAAATAAACTTTGGGGATCAGTATTTGAATTGGCTGGTGCATTTTAAATTGTGGAATCTCTAATGTTAACTAACAAGAGCATACAACTGACATATTACATAAATATAAATTACCTCAACATGGCAGCCGCCGTAAGCTAATGGTATGGCGCCTGAGCATTGGCTAGCTAACATGGACATTAATAGGCTGTCTCTTGCTCATATGTCTATGTTTTAGCAAAGCACAACTGCTATGGGTTCACATCACAAATATTTTTATAAATTGCTTTACTGAGGACAAATTCATTACTAAAAAACCAAAGACCATGATTGTAATTTGAGAATGCTGTCAGTTAACCTATGGATAACTGCGTCAACCAGCCAAGTGTATTGCCAATTCAAGTGATAATGCAATTCAAACGAAATTATGCTTCAGCAACTCTGCAATTTGGTTCAAAAACTGCTTTCTGAGACAGAATGCGGAGATAACACAGCAGATAGCAGATAACAGCACAGATGTCGATGAGTTGTAGTTGGTTAGTAAGTATCACAATTAGCATGCTGTCAAGCAATTTTGGAAGGGTTTGCTGCTTCTCACTTCTCCCACAAGTCAATACTGCATGTCATCTGAACATAAAAAGTAAGGATATAACTTGTTGCAACGAAATGAAGCCAATGACTCCTCATTGTTTTAGGGTTATCAAGCCTCGATGTCAGTTGGAGGATTTTGGCTGACTGGTGTGGCCTTCGTTCTTTTAGGACCCAATCCCCTCCTCTCATCCTTTATACCTACAGCGTGAGTAATTTAGAGTGACCCATATTCACAAGCTATGCTCCAATTCATATAAACTTGACGCTGTGATGATTATTAATCTAAGTGGTCCAGCAACTTTTCTTGTAGAATATGGGAAACTGTCATAGCTCTAATACTACTCGGTCTGGCTATTGGAGCATCAATAATACCCATATTTCCTCTTGCACTCACAATACTCAGGTAAGTGTGACATCCGTATTTTTCTTTTGCACTAACGATACCAGAGTAGGTACGACACCAGTAACTACTCTTCTGCATACTATGCTCTGGTAGGTGAGACATCTGTATTTCCATGTGCATTCATAATACTAATATAACATCAACATATGTTATATGCATTGTTAGCCGTGTGAGCAGTATATGAAAGGGAAGCAATTCTTCAAGAATATAATCAAAATTTTAGTTGAAGGAATATTTTGCGGAATATTTTGAAGGAATATATGTAGCTCTATACTTTTAGAGAAAAAGGTTTCGAAGATAATCTGGCAACCTTTGGTTTGGTGTCTGGATTTTTTCAATCTGGATTTTCCCTTGGAGGCTTTGTGGGACCAACAGCTGCCGGTTATTTCGCTGATACGTACGGTTTTGCCTGGTCCTCCTCAATATGTGCCATTATACTTGTAGCTGTGGTAAGTCATACAGAAGGAAAACCCTGTTCACTGGTTGATGTTTAGACAGTTATCTTTTAGTTGAAATTTCAGTTGCTTGTTTGTCAGTCTGCTTCAATGCTCATGCTGACCAAAAAACATTAGCATATGTATTGCTTTAGCAGAATGATAAAATGGGAGTTGTCATATAATTGATCATATAACAGTCGGACAACTCTTATTCAACCTTGAAATTCTTGACATGATTGTACCTACTATAACTGTGTTACAGCGGCTAGTAAGTTAAACTTCAATTTCTGCATAGTAACAGGAGTGTAAATGTCAATTCTGATGAGACCTCCTTAAAATATACTTTCACATTGGAGTGTATGATTTTTAATTTCCGAAGAGAAAAAACACAATTTGGTCATGTATATTCCTTGCTAATTTTATGGAGCTTTAAATCTCCTCGCTGTTCTTCTATATGAGGCTGTTATTTTATAGGGTCTGGTGCTCTTCGGCTATGTGTTGACAATGAAATCTCTGCATCGCTGGCCTCCTGTTCCTTTGAATGTTGAAGCTGAGGCTGTACCCACTAACATCTTGAATTCCCAGCCTCCAGATTATGGAAGCATTTCTAATGCATGAAGGTCCTGTTCATTTCTATCTACATGTGCAATGATGCCAAGTGCCATCTATTCTCATTTCATCCATCAACCAATGTTTTCAATGTGTTTAGCAGGTGGTGTATTCTTGAATATGATTTCCGGCAAAGAATAATACCACCTTTATGGAAATGGGGGTGGGATTGAATATCGCATTTGAAGTTATGCATAATTCTGCAGCCATCCATAGATTATACATTTAGCAGGTTAATATTATCACCTAAGGTAATGATTGTTTATCTCTTCACATGTTCTACTATTGAATTCTCTGACTACTACAATATTTCTTCAGTAGTCATAGGTAATCTCATATAGCATCTACATTTTGGTTTTGTATATCATCATAATATACTGTTTCTTTAGAGATCATATATGTTTGCTAGTATCTTTCATTGTTTATCCGTTACCAAGACAAATCTTGTATTTTTTATTCTTGGATGTTGCTCAATTTATTTTGTTATACCGAGGTGGGATATTAAATTATAATTCTGTTTTTATTGTTACCTTCAGTATTGATTAACTAGCAATGATTGTACAAAATTTTAAATTATACATTTTTAATTCTGACAAAACCAATTATTGTTCTATAATGAGATTTTAGATACTGTTATAAGCTGTTGAACATTCTGTAACATTGAATCATGTAGCAGATAACTGGGTTGGTTGGTTTTAACTAGCTAACCTGTGGTAATAACAATAATAAATAAATCAAGAATCAATGCTCATTCGTTCATTGGTACATGGAGCAATGAAATCTTTGCATTCCTCCTCTGCTTACTCTGAATATATAAGATCGTTGATGTCTGGTTTGCTTGGTTCGCTTTTTAAAAATTGTGCCAGAAAAAATATTTTGCGGTTAGCTCTATGGGAAAAGTATTTTTGGATTTTTAAGGGTAGTTATTGCAGCTGCAAGTACACAACAAACTTCATCGTCAAATCATTATATTTGATCTAGTTGTACTAGAATTTACCATGAATTCAAATATTCCATGATCATCATAAAAAGGTTGATGCAAAATTTAAAGACGATGTAAGAATCATTTGTTTCATTAACCTATGAGACAAGATTTACCTATGTAAAGCAATATAGAGATGTGTTGCTAAAGGTGTGATGCGCAAACAACATGCATAGTAAACAAGAGTCACAAATTTGAATGTATTTGTTTTAAATGCAATTTTGAGCTGAGAATAAATTTCCTTTTTTGTTTGTTATTCGAGAATGTCAATTATCTCCCCTGTAAATAAGATTATTTCCATAGAAACATCAAATTTGCAACTTTTTATCATAATTATTTTGCAGTGATTTAGGATGTCAGTGGTGAAATCAAAATTCATCTTTTATCTATTTTCGATTATTCCATATCCTGCAATTGTTACACGCACATGTAAACTATATACATGTATATACCTATATATACATGTGTATATCATTGTATGGTTTAATAGCTTAATTTTACAAAAAAAATTCAAAACAGTAAAAGTATAATTATGTTTTATAACCTGACGCTGATAAATCATAGAAAATAATAAGCTACAAGATAAGTGCATTCATAGTTTGAGCTTTGACATGACTTGTGTAGCACACATACATGGCTCTCAAGAAATTAATTTGATAAACATTGACTAAGCACACAGGTCAAACACTCAGTCACTGTCTAGAAAGCGGAAAAACACTTTTTAAAGAGCCTGAAAGGTCTGTTTCTAATTGTGTATACCTTCAACTTGTCTGCAAGGGCTCTCAGATTCACAGAACACGCTATCAGAGACTAACAACAGCAAAATTGAGCTTGCTATGAGAAAACACAGTGAGGTGAGTGAGTATTTTTTTAGACTTGTGATACTTTACCACTCAAACATTTAAGGTGAGATAACGGACTTATAATTATTCTATAAAATAATTATTATGTAATTTAATTACGCTTAATAATAAGATGAAAGGAATGCTGACATGGTAGTGTGTACAAACCACTAGTAGTAACTACTGATCAAAATACTTGTATTCAGTTTGAAAAATAACTAAATTTCAATCCAGCAAAGCATTAATCATTAGTTTTGCCCACGTTTACCAAATGGACAAATCATGCATGTATTCACTCTAGTTTATTGGTCTAAGCTGACTAAGTGATAGTGATTTCCCCAGTTAATGTTTTTCTGGTATTCATTTAGCCACATGAAAAGAGTCCGAAACCTGCTACTCATGATACACCTTGTCAAGATGAAGATGAGCCACCAAAGAAAATCACAAGAACCAATTCTGCTGCCCACTTATACGCATCAAGACCTACATTTAAACATGTATGCATGATTTGTGAAAATAAGGTGCGGTACTACTCACACAAATCAACTACTTGCAAAGCTGTCCTTCATGTGGCCAAAACTGTGTCTGCTGGTATGTCTACTTACTCTGTAAATTAAGATAAGATATGATTTTTTCAGTTGCTTTGACTATGATTAAGTAATTGATAAGCAGTGCCCTGTATTGTTTTGCAGACCAACTTGTACTGGTATGGCACTAATGATTGGCATCATATCGCCCTACAAGCAACTATGGCCCTCACAACGGATTTAAACTCCTATTGACATCTTCAAGCATGGTTTTGCATAAACAACTTGCTAATTTTGCACAGGTACACATTGGTGCACCTGTCTACATATGCAGATGGATTGAAGAATGCTGCTACCATCAAACAGGATAGAACGTGTACTTTGTAGAACTTTGATCAAGATGTGGTTGCTTTAGAGATGGCCTCTCATAACAAGTGTTATGCTGAGTATATCTGCGATATAATGCTCGATACACAACTGGTTAAGTGGTGAAAATGTTGATCAACCTTGCCTTAACAGAATCAATTAAGATTGTTCACTACTTACCTATGGTATCTTGGAACTTTTTATGTAAGGGGACAAGCAGATAGCTGTGCCTCCAGCTGCAGTTTGTGAATATTACAGCCCAGGTTTTCAGAGGGCAACTGAGTTAGAAACCTTCTCAAAGGACTAGTTCATACCTATGGCAGACATGATTAAACTGCCATAAATGCAGTGACTCCAAGGTATTGAGGATGTGGGGCCATCCTTGTGAATGCCATGGGGCTTATTCAAGCCCTGCGTGCCAGTGCCATTTCTTCAACATTTCGTCAACTTGCTGATACCATTATTGATGTGCTTATTGCTCATGCTAAGAAGTACAAGGCTGCTTGTGTGGATTTTGTGATGGAAAAGTATTGCAAGAATAGAGCTACTAAGGCTACTATGCTCGGAGATAAATTACAATGTGAAAATCTCATAGGTTTGCATGGTTTCTCTAGCTGTGATGCAGTTTCATCCTTTGCAGGCTAAGGAAAAAAGAGTCATAGGAAACTCATAAAAACACAAGTCGACTTTTAGGAGGCAATGAAAGCATTCTGAGAATCATTTAAGTTTCGGGGCAACTTTATTCTCTCTGTGAGACTTACACATGCAGACGCTATGGCCAAGAAGGTAGGCACCCAGGAAAATGGCACAGACTTAAGCTGACTAAAGGACAGGCTGTTGTGTTTAGGTCTAGGCCAGTCAGTCCCTCCCTTCCTTCAACCGCTGAAAAACCATGTGCATTGTGTCAATTACGTAGCAGCTACCTAGATGTATATGGAAAGAGGCAACAACATAACTTGCCAATGTACCATTTCCTTCTTTACATGGGTGGACACTGGGTAAGAAAAACGATTAGTATGCAGTAAAGTGTCATACCAGAATCATGCCTCACCTGATATTCTAATAGCAGTTCTATGGGAGTGTCAAGAATCCAGGTGCCGAGGGAACTGATGTGCCAGTATCATGGCAGAACTGCCTTACACAGAGCTTTGCACATGCGTGCACTGAAACAAAACTGTAGCAGGAGTAGCAGAGGATACCGATGGTGAGGAAAATGACTAAGAACTCAACATATTGAACAAATAGTTGAGATATGCGATATTTTGAAATATCCCAGCTCGTTTTGTGAGACTGTTGACATTAGCTACTAATACTATACGACTAATAATAATGCTAATAATAATCACCAATTATTATTTTCTATGATTCATCAGTGTCAGGTTTTAAAACATAATTATAGTGTTTTGAAGTTTTTTGTAAAATAAAGCTATTAAACCATACAATTATACACACATGTACATATACACATGTAAATAGTTTACATGTGGGTGTAACAATCGTAGGATATGGAATGTTCGAAAATAAATAGAAGATGAATTTTTACTTCACCACTGACATCCTAAATCACAGCAAAATAATTATGATAAAGAGTTGCAAATTTGATGCTTCTACGAAAGAAATGTTATTGACAGGGGAGATAAATCCTAAAATACTATTTTTATTAAATTTCTTATAGAAGTGGGAATGGCAGCTGTGGCAACTCTTCAGTTTTGAATTCTCCATATTAAAATTAGTCTAAATCACTGCAGAAATCGCCACTGAAAGGGGGTGCCAATGGAAATGCAAGATAAACTGCCTTGGCCCACGGCCTATATTGGCGGACTAAATTATTCGCAGCTGAACACATTCGCGAATAAATTAATCCATGAAAGCAGCTAGCAATAGCGTAAAACCATAACGTGCGTATAACACTTGTATGTTTTTATTTAGCTGAAAAATTAATGCCGATCATGCTAAGCTATAAAATTTCGGCTGCATCTATAGGTTTTCGTGATTTTGAGGCCTTTGGTGAACCAAAAACTTGTGGAAAATTATGAGTTTTTTCAATGTAAAGAAACTGCAGGAAAGGTTTTTTTATTGATGATGTCATGCCAAATTCCGAATAACTTGGGACAACCTTGACAATATTTGTAAAGAAATGTGATGCACTGGCAATGTGTTTAACTCAAGGCCCCGACGATGATTTTTAAAAAGTTTAGAACTCAGCTACGTATATTAACTCTGCCTGACGGTTAGTTTTTAGTTTGAGGTAGAAGTTATACGCCCTTGTGTTAAAAATGAAATTAACTAGTCATTGACTTTAATAATTCGCGAATTTTACTGTCCACGAACTCGCGAATTATTGAATCCATCGAATATTTTCATCCTGTTCGGTAATACTGTTGTCAATCAGATACTAAAAAATCGCATAATACAGCCTCCGTGGTTTCCATAGCTAAAGGTATACCAACACTCGCTTGATCATCAAATGTAATTACTGCTTTGTTTAATCCACAAGTATTTATTGCAGCGTTTTATACAAATAGAATTATACTATTGTAGCAACTTGTAATGATAAGATCTTTTCAATAAATGCTATGAAACTCTAACAAACTTTTGAGAACACAATAGATCTCAAGACAATAAAAATGCCTGCAAAAACGCAACATTTAGATGATGTACCACAAGTATTTACGATGGTCAGAGTAGCTGGTAGAATTTGGTGCATTGTGGCTGTTGCTGCTCTTGCTTCCAGTGGGATTTCAGGACGTTTAGAGAAAATCAGTGAATGTGCTGCAGGTGCACACAACTTCTTTTTACATTAATAGTCACTTAGACTACAATAAAAAATATAATTACTTGCATATTCTGTGTATATATAAACTCTGGCACTAGCCCTCCAAGGCAGTGTAGACACTTAACTCGCAAAACAAAACATCACCCGCACTATAACCAATAAAAATGTATAAATAGTTACACTCTTTTTTAGCATTTTTTATTTAACGCTAACAAATTACCAAGCACACTATAGAAATCGGGATAATGAAAAAGTTTGAAGAAATTTGTAACACTTAGCCAATGATATACCATAATTGCTCATCATTTTCCGAGTGGCTGCTTGTACTGCCAGAACTAATGCTGCAGGTTGAGTGTCATTAAGTTCCATCACAGCAGATCCTTGTCCTACAGGTGGCACCATAAAAACTCTATTCTTGGTTATGGTTAGCTGGTCTATGATGAGAAAAATATGATACATTTGCATCAAGTATATAGGGTTGACTATTATGCACATTGTCAATATAATCTGCATCAGACTGCTAACTTTGTACATGCATGTTGCGGCAATAGTTAAATGGCTGATGTAGTATTGCACAATCAAAGGTTGAGTCATACTATTTCTTTATTAGCACAGTTCACTTACTCAGTTATTACGCAATATTCTATTTTTAGCAACTGACTAATAATGCTGTTTTTTCTGGAAATAACTGGAATAATGTTTTTAGTATATAAAGACTGACATGCTGCTGGCTTGAGACATTCATTATTCACTAGCAATAAAGGCAACGTCTAGTGAAAAGTTTTAATCTTTTCTTGATAGACCCGCACAAGGGGTCATATATAAGAACTCGGGGTGTCACCACATCTACTGTGTGACATATTTGGGGGCTTGTCCGGGATCATCTACCTTAGCCAGAATTATTCTGAGGACCGGGGGGAGGGTATAGTAGGTGATCTCATTGGTGGATACTACATCCAATAATCTACGAATCTTTACAATTGGAATCGTTTTACCTTTGCCAGAGCTATTCTGAAGAAATTAGAAATTACTACAACCAAGCTGAACTCAAAATGGCAAGCTTATCAGAACTCATAAAACTTGGAAAAGAAATGGGATATGAAGCAGAACCGCTGCAGAACTACATTAAAGAACAGTAAGAGCTCCAACGAACAGAGCGGGGAAAAATAGAGAACTTGAAAAACTGAAGATAGAAGCAGTTCTAGTGAACTGAAACATGCAACATGAACTGTAAAATAGAAGCATGACGAGGTTCAATACAGTCATTAAAAGAGACCTAATATTTTTTACATCAAAACAACAATTCTATTGAACAAACACAGTATAACAACTGTTGTAAGATATATAATACAGTTTCTGCTAAGCTTTCTAACCTATAACCCTTAAAAAGGACAGAAAATTATGCATTTGTACATACCAACTGATTTAAGTTTAGCAACTTGTTCGTCCATCAGACGATTTAGAGGCATAATGACTATAGCTGTGTGATGAGTACCTGAGCACAGATCAGTGACTATTAGCATATCAAGTAATACATTGGATGCTCCATTTTTGAAATATTATATCATGGCAAGTTTTATTGAAGGTTTAAATTTCAACCAATAAAAAGTTGTAGCTAGTAAAAATTTATAATCATTTACACAACTAAACACGCAATGGAACAGCCATATTTGAAACATTGTTACTACATGTATATACATTTATTTAATTAGTTAGAATTGTGCTCTCATAGGGTTATCTGTTCATATTTAAATCGCATATGCTATTATGTAATATTTTTGGCGGATAGACAGAGCTTTTTTTTCTTCTGTACACAGTTTTTACTTTTAATCAATATCATTGCTAATGCATTTTATTCATTACACTTACAAAACATATACACTACAACTCTGAGGAGGGTTTTTATAAGACACTATATCTAGATACATATATCTAGGAGGCTTGAGTATAGATTGAGTAATCGTCGTTCACATTGTTGATAGTCAATAAGGTGTATTCCATGACATTATCACATACCAATGAAGTGATTAGCATATCAAGGAATTCAATCATTGATTTCAATTGAGCATTACATAGTGGAAAGAAAGACTCTTCCTACTTTCTATTGACATTGCCTCGCCTAAGGGGTGTTACATCTCTCAGTTGGACTTGATCTGGTTTTCAAGACAACTCAAGGTTGTTCACTACAAAACTATATTACAGCAATTAATACAATATAAAAGGTTTTAGTAAAATACCCAACCCACCCCATACCTTACGGTTTAAACTACCTACTTCAATTTTTCATTTTATTTGAGAATAGATGGCACACTTTTTAGAGCATTTAAAAGATCACAAGCTCAACTATAAAATAAAATTTTGAACACACTTTTTAGTTTAGAGTTGTAGAAAGTGTCTTACTATATCTGACAATGCTAAAACAAACATTTAGAAAATAAATAAAATTTCTTTAATAAAAATAATAATTTAATAACAAAAAATTGTTAATTGTTAACGCTGTTAACAATGCTAACCTTGATAACAATGTTTTCAATCCTTTGTGAAGCTTTATTTTTAATTTCATAGAGTTTAGACGTTAGCAGCCCAGTACAAGAGTAACAAAACCAATTTTTTTTCTTTTTTTTAATCAAAAGTTTATCTTGCATTGGAAGAAAATATGGCCAAAGCAGTGAATTTTAGGTGTATTAAAACCATAGAGTTATCTCCCCCTAGAGTGATAACTGTGCATTCAACAACACGAGCGTTTCCGGTGCCAACAAGGAGCGTTTAGGCCACGCCCCTTTTTTGTGCTAGTCAGTCGTAGTGATCGACAGAACAATAACGTCAGCCATGAGAATGATCATGAATTTCCAGTTAAGATAGTAATTATTGCTCATATTAAAAAAATGATGATTATAGTTTATTACTCTAATATATGCTTATTATTTAAAGCAATTCAATGCCTACATGCATGGCAAAGGCACTGAATAGATGGTGTTAAGTAAGTGAGTTAATGCAATCAGTTACTCCAATGATATACAGCCCCCACACATGAGGGGCTGTATATCATTGGTTATTCATAGATAAGATAGATAGTCACACTGGGGTTGTATTACATTGGTGTGATGGGAAGCTAATCGACTGCCATCAACTGAAAGTATTGACATTGTATGGTGATAGAGTGATTCATTGTCACCTCAGTTCACAAACAGCCCTTGCATGTAATATTAGATTTCAATACATATCAATCAAATACATAGACTAGCTTGAAGCAAAGATGTCCACTAGTTAGTGGACATCTTTGCTTGATGTAAGCAAGCAAAAAGTTTGAAAGTTAGAGTGGCAAATGTTGTTATATGTTAGATAAAAATAAATTATACTTAATTATACTAAATTATAATTATTTAAAAATAAAATAGACTTTTTATTACTTTATTTATTAAATAGAGTAATAAAAAAGTAGTTGTGAATTACTTTATTTATTAAATAAAGTAATAAAAATTAGCTATGATTACAAGAATTTTTTATTGTTATCATAGCTAAACAGATTATATTTAGCATTACTTGCTAATTATTTTACATTTAAACACATTTGCAGTTTCATTTTTCTTCTTAATTCATTTTAACAAAAACTTCTTTCATGATATGAAGTTTAAAAGTGGTAGTTGTTTGAAAAAGCTTGAAAACATTTACAGTTGTTTTTATTTTCTCTCTTCTCTTCATTTATTGCAATTACACAAAACACTTTTCATAATATGTAGTTTGAAAGTTAAAGTGGTAAATGTTGTTATATGTTAAATAAAAATAAATTATGCTTAATTCTACTAACTATAATTATATAAAAATAAAATAGACTTTTTTATTACCTTATTTATTAAATAATTTTTATTGTAATCATAGCTAAACAGATTATATTTAGCCATTACTTGCTAATTATTTTACATTTAAACACATTTACAGTTTTATTTTTTTCCTAATTTATTTCAACAAAACACTTCTTTCATGATATAAAATTTATAAGTTGTAGTTGTTTGAAAAAGCTTGCAAACCTTTAGAGTTGTTTTCTTTTTCCTCTTAATTCATTTAAACTGCTTAAAAATATTTTCTCATGATATGAAGTTTAAAAGTTAGAATAGTAAATGTTATATAAAAATAAATTTTCTGTCCAAATACTTTTTTATTACTCGGGCAACTCGGGTAGTACAGCTCATAGTTGATGGCAGTCAATTAGCTTCCCATCACACCAATGTAATACAACCCCAGTATGACTATGTATGTTATCTATGAGTAACTGCTTGCATTACCTTCACTTTCACTCACTATCTATTCAGTGCCTTGGCAAGTCATGAAGGTATCAGGGATTACGTGTATGTCACAATTTCCATTTTCATAATTCATTTCCATATTATTTCCATTTCCATAAAAGTTCCATAATTCATTTTCATATTAATTCCATTTCCATAATTCATTTCCATATTATTTCCATTTCCATAATTCATTTCCATATTAATTCCATTTCCATAACTCATTTCCATATTATTTCCATTTCCATATTATTTCTATTTCCATAATTCATTTCCATATTAATTCCATTTCCCTACTTCATTTCCATATTATTTCCATTTCCATAAAAGTTCCATAATTCATTTTCATATTAATTCCATTTCCATAATTCATTTCCATTTCCATATTATTTCCATTTTCATAATTCATTTCCATATTAATTCCATTTCCATAACTCATTTCCATATTATTTCCATTTCCATATTATTTCTATTTCCATAATTCATTTCCATATTAATTCCATTTCCCTACTTCATTTTCATAGTATTTCCATTTCCATATTATTTCCATTTCCATATTATTTCCATTTCCATAAAAGTTCCATAATTCATTTCCATATTAATTCCATTTCCATAATTCATTTCCATATTATTTCCATTTCCATATTATTTCCATTTCCATAATTCATTTCCATATTAATTCCATTTCCATAACTCATTTCCATATTATTTCCATTTCCATATTATTTCTATTTCCATAATTCATTTCCATATTAATTCCATTTCCCTACTTCATTTCCATATTATTTCCATTTCCATAAAAGTTCCATAATTCATTTTCATATTAATTCCATTTCCATAATTCATTTCCATTTCCATATTATTTCCATTTCCATAATTGATTTCCATATTAATTCCATTTCCATAACTCATTTCCATATTATTTCCATTTCCATATTATTTCTATTTCCATAATTCATTTCCATATTAATTCCATTTCCCTACTTCATTTTCATAGTATTTCCATTTCCATATTATTTCCATTTCCATATTATTTCCATTTCCATAAAAGTTCCATAATTCATTTCCATATTAATTCCATTTCCATAATTCATTTCCATATTATTTCCATTTCCATATTATTTCCATTTCCATAATTCATTTCCATATTAATTCCATTTCCATAATTTATTTCCATATTATTTCCATTTTCATACTATTTCCATACTTGTAAAATAAAATTTCCATATCCATTTCCCTAAAATTATGGAAATATTTATGTTTATGGAAATGAAAAAGTAAACATTTCCATAATATGTTTAGCAATCCCTGGTAGGTATTGAATTGCTTTAAATAATAAGCATATATTAAAGTGATAAACTATAATCATCATTTCTTTAATATGAGCATTAATTACTATCTCAACTAGAATTCATGATCCTTGTTTAACCCTTCTCATGGCTGATGTTATTGATCTAGTCAATCACTACGACTGACTAGCACAAAAAAGAGGCGTGGCCTAAACGCTCCTTGTTGGCACCGGAAACGCTCGTGTAGTTATCACTCTAGGGGGAGATAACTCTATAATTAAAACCAATGAATTTTAATTTATGGCGCCTAAAGCCGTGGTCACACGGGCACCGAACCGAACTAAATGACGCAAAACGACGTCGTTTTCAGCTCTAAAAAGTTCGGCTGAGGACATTTCTGGCCGAAACGAACTATTTCGGTACTGCTCGAAATTTCGTGCCGAACCCTTGCTCTTATTGGCTGGTTAAAATTCTAGAATTCTAGCGAGCACACGTCACATTTCTTCTTACGTGCGTGTGAGTAAAGTTAAAAAAGAAATGGGACGATACTTTTATTTCGTTAAATAAACAACATGAAGCAATTTACGACAAGGTTCACTCGGACTTGTGATTGGGTTGCATAAATGTAAGATGGTGCACTTAAGTTTTGCATAAATGTAAGGGAATGGTTGTGATTTTCTTTCGTGTAGAATATAAGTAATGTGTCATATTCATCATAATGAACTATCGTTGACTGATTTATTTATGTAAAACCACAGTACTATGATAAAGACTGTTTTTGTTTGTTATGTACTCAGCATAGAAAAACATTCATATGTTAATAGAAAAAATATAATTATGTTGATGGGAAGGGTTAGCAAAATATTTGTATCGAGTGATTTATTTTGAGCAGCCGAACGATCTTCTGATAAATCTGCTGTGTAAATATAATTTATAATTGTTCCTCAAAGTTTTTTTGTTTACAATAGAAATATTTAACTCAAATACATAACAACTACTAATGAAACCGTGTCCTGTCTCTATGCGTATGGTATCTAGGAAGCTAAGTTACTTCGGTGGCCGTGTGACATGTGCCACGAACCGAACCAGCCTCCGAACCGAACCGATCCTACGTCGGTTCGGTGCTCGTGTGACCACGCCTTTACAGTGCCTCGCATTCCGTGTTCTCAACTCGAGTTGTTGAACTCGAGTTGCTGTTCAAAGAACTCGGCCTGGGTTTTTGATGAACTCGAGTTGTGTTACGCAAAACTAACCCGGGTTTGTAAAAAAAAGCAAAGTGAGTAATTGGGGTGTCCCATTTACAGAACTGCATTTGCGCATATTATATAAAATTTATTAAATGATTAATAATATTATTTTAAATCAGGGCTGTATCTACCTGTTTGAAAATGGTACTGCGGGGAGAGTCCGAGAGGGGTGCCGAGCGCCCTCTCGGTGGGTGGGGGTCCTCTCCCGGGAAATTGTTTATTGAGATTGTCTTCAACATCGCTTATTAAAAATATAATGTGAATGAAAGCTGAAAGGGGTTGGAAACAGCTAGCATGAGGTAAAATTATCGCCAGGCACAATGCTGAATGGTGTAAGAGATGAGTAGTCTCCTATGAAATAATTTAATTAAATAATATTGTAAAGTTAAAAAGTAAAATTAATAGAGCACCATGTTAAAAATAATGCACTTATACTATACAGTCTATAATACTAAGCAAGTAGTAGATTTAAGTTTGAGCTATGCATGTTACATGCATAGCTAAAACTTAAATTCATTTTTATGAACAAAATCTTTTGTACATAAGCATTAATTTACATATCTACTACTACAAAAAAATACAACCATGTACAATTTTCTCTGTATGAAATGCTTGGAAGCATTCCTTTTGGTAGAGTCCAACGCTATAACATTGCCGTGCGAGCTACCATAATGATCGTTTTTCTCTGTATATTCCAAAGTATAATAAAAGTCCAAAAAGTTTACATCACTTCTATCATCTGTATTATTTTTATTCTAATTAGACAAAAAATCACTAACGATCGCAGGATCAAATAATTTTTTTTACCGTTTCTAAAGTCGAGCCGATGTTGACTGGGTTTTTCAATTTTTATTCTTTTCTAAAGCGGCGCGATCTCTTTAGCTTTTAGCACAAAGCAACGCCTCTCAGATAATCGTTTCATATTGTAATTCATCGACTAATATCTCGCTGATGATATTTAAAACATACTAGCATTCATATCCTTTGTTTAACGTTACTAGATGACAGCTTTATAAACGTCTACTGAAAGCGACATAAATGTCGTTTCCCCACGCAACCAATAAATGACATTTTGGTCGTTTCCTCAGCCAAAGGGTTAAAATCAAGCAAAAATGACGTGAATTCCGAGATTTTTAGCTTCAAAAAATAGTACTGCCATGGCAGTAGCTGCAGTATAGGAGGATACGGCCCTGATTTAAATATATATATATTCATATATATACACATTTAAATTATATATATTGGCAATATTTGCACATATTTATTTATATAAATATAAAGAGACAAAAACAATTGTAGGATATAAAAAGCAAACTAAAAAACAATCTATGTGGGGCCGGGCCACTTTTTTTTCAAATGAAAAATGAGTTCTCTTTCTAGAACTTGACAAGAAACTGAACGGAATTTTCTATCGGGAAGTTGCGCTAGGCGTACCGTTTTACTAATTCTTTCACGCATCGCTGTTATTGGATCGTGTGGTTAAAAGAACCACTGGATTATACTACCCCTAGAATGGCATTGGCCTATCTAAACCAAAGAACTTCCGTGCAACGATTTGAGCGCCATCTTGATTACTGCTACATGGGCTTCCAGCTGTAATTAGTGAAATGACGGATCATAGTTATCCCAAAAAAAACTCATTTATCTGCTGGAAATCAGTGTTTTGCCATTAATTGCTACCACTACGACAACCCTGAAAGTGAAACACGGAGGGTTAATGATATATAATTTCACAGGTGAGTTTAGCATTTTATTCCTGCATTAGTAGCACTAGTACAGCAGCTGTAGATGTTTAATAGTAGTTTGCTAATAGCTGGTTAGTAGTAGCTTGCTAGCAACTGGTTAGTAGTAGCTTGCTAATAGCTGGTTAGTAGTAGTTTGCTAGTAGTAGCTGGTTAGTATCTTGCTAGTAGCTTGTTAGTAGCTTTTAGTAGTAGCTGATTATAAGCTTGCTAGTAGCTGGTTAGTAGAAGCTTGCTAGCAACTGGTAAGTAGTAGCTTGCTAATAGCTGGTTAGGAGCTTGCTTCTGTTACTACTCACAGCCAGCCTTTAGGGAACCTTTACCTGATTTTTATTATTTTTCACATCACTATCGTTGACTGTTTTTACTAGAATTAATTTGTACTGCTGGTTGATTCATCTTGGCTGGTTTTGGAGACAAAGTAGGTCAGTACTGGTGCTACTAAATTCAAATAACAACAGTCACTGTTCTCATAGATCAGGAGTGCCAGTTACATGGAACAAACTTTGTTAGTAACTGCAATCCTTATCATTATCACTAGAGCAAGTTTGTTTAATAAAGTAAACTTCTATTAGTTGATAAGAGTGTTTTAATACATAAAAAACATTCTGAAGATCAAAGGTACACTGTTCTAAAAGGTTGAAAGTCAATCTTTCAGTTTTTTCTTTGTCAATAAAGGTTTTCCCTAATTATAACTGACTATAAGACCACAAATCCTAATCTGTATGTTTTTTTAATAATTTGGTTACCTAGCTTTCTTATCATCAGGTTTCCGAGTAAAGAGAAAGAGCCAGAAAGATGGCATACTTGGTGGACTGTTTCCAGGCGGCAGGAGAGCCCCAGCAAAAATGAAATTATATGTAGTGCCCACTTCAATGAGTCTATGATCGATAAAACTGATAAATCATTATTATTCAGTCCATATTTTAGCACATCTCCATTTTATTTCCAATTGCATCAAAGGATAACTGTTATTATTTCAGAAGGCTGGAACAACAACCCAGCAGTTTCAGCATATCTTTAGGCGCTTGGATACAAGATGTGGTGTTACACCAGGAGCTACTGATAATATCAGGTCTATGGATGACACTGCATTGTTACAAGCTTCTACTACCTATGTGCCACCAACTGTTGGTAGTGAAGATTATGTTGAAGATGTTATTGACAGTCAAACTATGCTTCCCGAAGGAATGCTAAACATTACATCACATCCTGTTCTTGGTAACATTGCTGTATATTTATCTTGGTTGGCTTGTCAGAAAAATGCTTAAAATGCGTAACAACTGTTCTATGCATCGAAAAGTATCTGACGGCGGCTACATCAGCAAATCAATGTTTGAAATATCCCAAGATTCTGAAGTGTGTAAAAGAGGAGATTGCACGCTATGATATATTTGAATTAAAGCAACATTGTACTGACACTTTTGTAGGAATTGATAATCATCAATTCTCACCCCTAGCTTTAGTGGTTGAAACATACTGTACTTTGATTTAAGACAGCACCACTTTGCAAGAAACCTACATTGACATAAAGTGAACATCAGACATAATGCTACAAAAAACATATTATTTAGAGGACAGTGAACTGTTATGTCGCTGTGACATAAATTGGCTATAGCCGGTTTAAGTTAGTATTTACTTTTAAGACCTCTATATATATGCATACAAATTGTGCAGTTTGCAGGCATCTAGTAGTTCAATTTATTATATAATTTATATATACTATAATGCTAGGAGACGTGATATTAGGATCATCAGAGCATCTGGCTCATTAATTTTTTATGCATAGATCTTTCATTTTCTGAATCACAAAAAAAATTTGATGGTCAAGCATAATGTAATTAAAATTTATAGTTTGCTTTATATATGCATACAATTTGTACAGTTCGAAGGCCTTTAGTTGTTTAATTTATTATATACTTTTTATATATAATGCTATTAGACATGGTATTAGCATCTGAGCATCTGGCTCATTTTCTATGCATAGATCATTTATTTTCTAAATCACAAATATATTTTGTGGTCAAGTATACTGTAGTTAAGATTTATAGTTTGCTTTTGGTCTACATCAATAAATAACACATATAAATATAACACAAATCAAGATATATTGAGTGTTGGGGCCTACTGGCGCAATAGCTAAAGCTAATCTAGGCTCGAGGCCAATCCAACCACTCTTCGAACAAAGCAATGTAGGTTGCAAGATTTTAGTCAAATGTATACAACAGTTTTGGCCAGTTTTCTGCTCTTGGTGATGTAAACAACCATTGTGATCTCTTAATAGATAGTCAATAAATTTTAAAGCTAAAATTGGGTTGGTAACGCGAGCGATGCCAATGATACCCTTAAATCCAGTGGAAACATCTGTTGATAAGAAATGAAAATTATATAGAGCCCATATAGAGTTGTCTACCTATTGTTGAAACCATGCCAAGAACCATCTACAACAAAAACTTATAGCCTAGAACCTGTAGATCTTTAGCTAGCTTGAATTTGATATATAGGTTGAATGAATATGTAGATCTTTATCTTGACTTTGATATATATGTTGATTAAGATTGGGAATGGATAAAAACACCCACAAGCTCATTGAGATTAAATGTTGTACAATGTTGCTAGGTTACTATAAAAGGGAGCATGACTATGTAGCCTAAAAAAGATGACGATTAAGTTGATACGCAGATAAATGACCTTGGCCATTTTAAAGGTAGTATAATTCAGTGATTGCGATTAGTTCATTTTGTATTTGCACTCGGTTTCACCTAGGGAGTCACCAATCAAATCCAAACATCGTGATTTTTAACCAATCAAGATGATATTCCTTCACGAGTGTTTGGAATGTTTTGTGGATCTCAGACTAACGCGTTCGTTGACTCGGCCTACACAGAGCCGAGTATAAGAGCCTTCACAGAGTCCTGCGACCAGAGCCGTATAGGCTTCACGGAGTCCCACGATCAATGGAAGCGTCCATGGGAGCTCGCTCGTTTCCAAACAAACAAGCCACGCCTACTATTTTTATATAAGTTATAATGGAGAAGCCGCAACATTAACCAACAAAAATTACTCTCATTTGCAGTCGCTTTGAAATTGATTGTTGTATCATACACTATTTGAAAAAAGACAAAATCCCCTACAAAAAACTACCAATAAACTTTTGTAAAAACGTAAAGTGAATGCAAGAAAGAGAGGTATTGAGAGCGAGATATGACTATTATGACTATATTCCATTAGAGATCAGTATGTCGATCGGGTTTGTTTGAAAACAAGCGTTTATGTTTCCGGTTTTGGGCGCGGATCTCTGAAGCTGTACGGATCTGAGCCTACATAGTTGTGTAAAAAACACATGATCACCGAACTCGGCGTGTTTGGTTCCTAAAAACTTGGTGCACTATCACGCTTTTAACATCGTTAACTTCTGTTAAAATGAATATACTTCAACACAAAATTAAAGGTTATTCAAACTGCTATACGATTTTCTTTAGAGTTAGTTTTGTAAACTAGTAACACATCCTGGAATTCGGGGTACTTAGGCCTATAGATTAGATAAAATTCGAATAAATTTTGGAGCTCACGATAGTGCGGTTTGCAGCTGTTATGTTTCTCAATAACTTGAAGTTTATAATGTGGTTATTTCAAAGGTTTGAAATACTGGGTCCTTCCAGTGTTTGAGTCAGATCAAAAATTTTCCCACTCAAATCCTCAAAATGAGGCAACAGCGTGGAACTCTTTGCAAAAATTCTGCACAATGCTCTAATTTTACTTTTTTTAGTGCTTATGTACAATGTATATACATGAATTTTTTTATTTATTAATTAGTATTCGTATTAGTAATATTTTGTGGTTGAGATTAAAAGTAAGTCAGTGCAGAAAATAAATAAAGTATACCTACAAGTACCTCACTCATCTACAACTCTACTTTGTTTGTTGCGAATGTCTCTGGTTGGTCTTGGCCAGAAAGAGTTGAATAATGCAGTGGTTTTTATAGCTGGGACAAACACGCTCTTTTTTGTCTTGTATTGTGTGAGTGTTTTTAAAAAAATATCAAATAAGTCTTCTTGACATTGCTTGCTTTCACCTTCACAAAGAGATTTAGCCTTTTATCTTGCCTTCTCTTCGACAGTGAAAAAAAATTTGTCGATAAGTGGACTGTAAGTCTGGAGTCTGTATTGCGTCTCTGATTTCTTCGTGTAGTGGGTATATGTTGTGGTACAACTGGATCTGGTCTAGCTGGATGTGGAACCGGTACTGATGGTTGAGGCTCCTTGGACATCTTAGGTTTCTCACCAGGGTTGCCATCTTCATCAGTAGAGTATTTTCTTTGTAACTGCTCAACATGATGTCTCCAGGTAGTCTCATTTGGTACAGCCTTCACATTCACACTGCGAGTTTCATAGAGTTTGGTAACTTTAGCCGGAACCCATCTAAGCTGTCCTACTTGTTTTGGTCCATAATAGCATGCATAGCAAGCATCTCCTACTGAGTATATGTGTCTTTTTGCTGCTATCTTATGAGATTGATCTGTAAATTGGGTTGCCTGGTTTGCCACTCTTGACTGGTGTAATTGTGCCAAGTGAGCTGGAGATGGACGTAGGGTGTCAATCTTGCATCTGATCTGTCTTCCATTTAGTAGTTGGCTTGGTGAAAATCCGGTTAGTAGCGGTATTCTCCTGTACTGCATCAGGAACTGTTGTAGAGCTGCTTTTGGTGAAAGTTCAGATTTCTTTAATGCTTGCTTGAATGTCTGTACTAGTCTTTCTGCTGCTCCATTGGTTCCTGAATGGTAAGGTGCTCCTGCTAAGTGAACTATATCTTTCTCTCCGCTCCAAGTTTGGAATTCCTCTCAATTGAAGCTAGTAGCATTGTCAGTCACTATTGTGTTTGGGTATTCAAAATGAGCAAATTTTTCTTTTAATACAGCGGAACCTCGGTTCTCAAACGCTTCAGCTCTTGACCAACTCGGTTTTCGACAAGATTTTGAGATTTTTTCGTCTCGGATCTCGAACATAAATTCAATTCTCGACCAAACTGGAGCATGCGCATTAGAATGGGAACAACTCTGGAAACAGCATAGAAACATTTGTTAACAAACCGAGAAGCAATTTATGCTCCATAAATTCTTTACAGAAAGGGAGGAACCATCTGGGACGACGGCTCCTCTACCGAAGAGATTTGCTAGGGAGATAACCCATCTAGTCGAGTTACGTTAATTTGTTTTGGAGGAGAATTTTCCTTCAAAGATGTGAAGTAAACGTGCCATTGCTGTTTGAATTTCCTTTTTTCTACAATTTTTGTTGTAACTGATCTGTTGCATATTTTTGCTGTTTCTTTATCAATTTTTGTTATTGTATCTTAACCTTTAATGTTTTTTATGTTTTAAGATCAAAACATACGAAATTTTTACTTTTGTTTTTTTTCCATCATCATAAATAGAAAACCTTTTATTAAAATTAAACACGATATATATCTACCCGTTTTTATTTATAGTATGCAGTATACAGTACAGTTTATGGTGTAAAATGTTGAAAAAATACTTTACCAAAGTTGTTTTCTCGCCTTGGAGCAAAGTAAAATTTACATACATTTATTATAATGGAAGAAATTGTTTCGAATCTCGAACAACCCAGTTTTCGAACAACCTGGAACGGATTATGTTCGAGAACTGAGGTTCCACTGTATGTCAGTTGTTACTTTGGTAGATGTTGAAAAGGTCTTGTGAAAAGATGGGTACTTGGAATATGCATCAATCATTACAGTTGCTCCCCATGAAGTTTACAGCATGATACAAGTGAAGTCTGCTCCAATGCTTTTCAGAAAGTATCCAGTGGTGAATTGCATACTTCTGTGGTAGGCGTTGACGTTCTTCACATGATGTACATTGTCGGCAGGTATCTTCTATGTCAGCATCAATTCTTGGCCAGTAGACTTCTGTACGAGCCAATTTCTTCATTCTCTCCATTCCAAAGTGTCCAAGATGCAGGATCTGGAGGACGTTCTTTTGAAGGCTCTAAAGAATGATCAATCTAGCTCCATATAGTAGGCATCCTTCTGTTACTGACAGCAAGTTTGCCATCTTCTTGTATGCTGCTCCTATTGTCTCCTTGTTATGAGGCCATCCTTCAGTAGTGTATCTCATCACTGCTGCTAGAACTGGGGAAAGTCTTTTTAGATACTATTCCATTATCTGTAGGATTAAGCTGATCGTGTGAATGGTGCATACAATATCGACAACTTCCGTTATCTTCCATCTTGTCAAATTCCTCATGTGGTCCTACTGGTAATCTGCTGAGAGCATCAGCATTCTAGTGATATTTGCCAAATCTATGTTCCTTAGTATAGTTGTATTGGTTGAGTACTAATGCCCATCTATATAATCGGTTGGCTGCTAGTGTTGGAACTCTTTTTGTTGATCCAAACAAGGCTAGAAGAGGCGTATGGTCTGTGACTAGAATAAATTATCTCCCATATAGAAACTGGTGGAATTTCTTTAGAGCAAATACGATAGGGAGTGCTTCTTTCTTAACTTGTCCATACTTCTTTTGCATGTTGCTGAGGGTTTTTGAGATGTTGGAGATTGGTCTCTCTTTACCATCAGCATACCGGTGGAATAGTACAGCTCTTATTCCAGTTTCTGAAGCATCACAGGAGATTCCGATGTCTAATGCTGGATCAAAATGGGTTAACACTCGGTCTGTTGAAAGCATCTCTTTAATCTTGTTAAAACTTGTCTGCTGCTGTGGGCCCCAACTCCATTTTTCATCTTTGCGAGTCAATCTGTGTAGTGGCTTCATTATTGTTGATAAGTTGGATAGAAATTTGCTGTAGAACTGTGTAGATCCTAAGAAAGATCGTGGCTCTGTTTCATTAGTTGGTGGTGGCATGTGCATGACTGCGTCTGCTTTCCTTCCTTTAGTTATTCTATTAGGAGTGAGCTTGTGTCCC
This sequence comes from Watersipora subatra, assembly GCF_963576615.1. Taxonomy (NCBI): domain Eukaryota; kingdom Metazoa; phylum Bryozoa; class Gymnolaemata; order Cheilostomatida; family Watersiporidae; genus Watersipora; species Watersipora subatra. The sequence continues at coordinate 65,339,907 of NC_088710.1, forward strand.
AGATATTCAACTGTAGGTTGTGCAAAACAACGTTTCTTCAACTTGCCTCTCAGTTCATTGTCAGATAGCTTCTGTAGTAGTTTCCTTAGATTCTGTGGATGGCTGTTAGCATCAGATCCACTAACCAAAATGTCATCCAGAGGAACTGCAACTCCTGGTACATCTTGTGTGAGTTGTTCCATAATCTCTTGAAAATAACCTGGTGCTGAACTAATGCCAAAACGAAGTCTCTTCTGTAGCAGAACTCCTCTGTGTAGATAATGCTAGCTTTCTTTGGCTCTCTGGTCCTAAGGTTATTTTGTTTATATGCATTTGCTAAGTCTATTTTGGTGTAGCCATATCCTCCTAGCCTTTGAATTAAGTTCTCTGGGAGGGAATGAGTTGTCTGGGGGTTTCCAATTGTTGGTTCACTGTCTTGGAGAAGTTTCCACATACTCTAATGTCTGCGAAGTTATGTCCTGGTAGCTTCTGCTTTCGGACTGGTACCATAATCATTACATTGCGTTGGCTCCTAAATTCCTTTGGCTATTCCTGCATTATAAGGTCTATTTAAGTCATCAAATATTGCAAATGGTACTGGCCGTACTCTACAAAACTTTGGTGTTGCTGTAGCTTTGAAGTTCATCTCCAGTTGGTAGTCTTGGAGACATCTAAGTTTTTTCTTGAAAAGGTCTGGAAATTCTTCACATAGTTGTTTGCAATCTTTCTGTAATGGTGTCTGGCTGGTCTGTGGTGATTGTAGAAATTGTGTTTTCTCTTATTTTATCATCAATGCAGATTCCTGAATGCTTGATAGCGGTTCTTCCTAGTAGATTGAGGTCTTGGACAGTGCTTACTACAAACTGTAGAGTTTTCTGTTCCTGCAGAGGTATTTTGGTTTCAATGTTACATTGTCCTGTGGTCTTTATCATGTGTCCTGAAGCTGATTTGTAGTCCACTTGTGTAGGTTGAAGGTCAGGTTTTTCTAGCTGCTCCCAAATCTGTTGAGTTATGAAGTTGTTATAGGCTCCTGTGTCAAGTTCCATGGTGAAGGTTTGTCCTTGTAGTTCTATTTCCTCATGTAACCTTGGTACGGAATTAGCGGAAGTCTTTGTCATGTGTAGAGTTACAATTCTTTTTACTGGTTTTAGAGTTGTCTTCTTCTTAATATGTGCTGGCTCAATGTGTCCAATTTTCTAACAAAAATTGTGAATTGCAGATTTGAACCGGCAGTTATCTGGCAGGTGTCCAACTCTATCGCCTCTGTAGCATGGCTTCTTCTGTAATAGTCTAGTTGCTTCCTGTGTGTTGTGCTGTTGTGTTGATGGTGCTTAGAATTTCTTCTGGGTGAAAAGTTTGTTTAGTTTTGGCTGGTTTCCATAAACAGTTTCCTTGGCAACTGTGGCTGCTTCTGTCTCCTGAGCTATTTGAATGGCTTTATTGAAAGTTAGTTCCCCATCTTTAACTTTAAAAAATGGTTTTATTACTGCCTCATTGTTGACAGAACAAATGAATCTTGTTTTCATCGCTTTAACTAATGGATTTATGATGTCTGAGAAACCACAAGTTGTAGCATCTTGGCATATTCTTGCTGCAAGTTCTGGAATTGTTTCTCCTGGTTTTCGCTGCAAATCACTCCAATATTGGTGGCGTTCTCTTACAATAAATTGTGCTGGGTCAAATTTTTCTTTAAAAAAATTAACTATTTCATCCATGCTTAAAGCACATCAATTACATAAGTACTTTTATCATATATTTCAGTACATCAGAGTCTTGGCTTTCGAATGAGTCTGTATTCAATACACAAAAAAGAATAGAACTATAAAAAACAGTGTCAAAAGTATGTCCTGCAATAAAAAATACTTGCTTGTGGTTCCCACAATGTGATGTCATAATTATCATTTAGCCTTAAATCGTCGATCCCTTTCGCTGCCATTGAGGCTGCGCTTTTCTGTGACAATCGGTGCTCTTAAACCCAGAGAGCGCTAATAATAAACTAGGATTATAGATAATCAACAATGCCCGGGGATGGTGCTAACGCCCTACTAATACAAACACATGTTCTGGGTTAATAAATTTCGGGTGATTGTTAGAGTGCTTTTTTCATCCTTTCGTTCATTTCAAACTTTTATAGTAATTATTATCACATCGTTTTATATGATGGCATTGTTTGTCCCATACAGAATTAATTAATAACTTGATTAATTAGTAATTAAATATCAAAAAGAAAAAAATATAAAAATTACAATATTGATATTATATTCGAATAAATTACAGTATATGGAAAATAGAAAACAGGTGCATTGGACAGTTAAAATAATCGCTTTGTGTATGATACTAGCTCATAGGCAGATTAAGTTATTTACAGTAAGCTTCTCCATTCTGAACAATCCCGGAGTGCAGTGAGTCAACCCCAACGATTGATTTAATTCAATTGACTTATACAACAAAATTAAACAAAAACAGAAATGACTACTAACAACATACCTGGTTGTTAACCACCCATGGTGGTAAAGGTAATGAAATCACATCGATTAAATTGTGACCTGCAGTAGCGTGGCCCTAGGACTATATTTAGATTGCACTCTCGCGAGATCACACAATGCTTGAAATTAATTAGCCTCAGTTGTGCCCCTCAACATCACAGTAAAAAGAGAGGGCTACTGCATAATATCATCGGGAAAATATAGTATGGCGCTTGGCATCTGAGTTAATTATCATACAAATAATCTGCACATGGAGAGCTAATGACACTGATTCCTTTGTCATCTTCATTGGTTCTCTGGAGTTGTCCTACTTTCGCATGCCACTAGCGTCATTATCTTAGTTGATAAATATAAGCGGTAAGCGATAAAATAAGCGGTAAGAGCACACAACACCGAATATGAAAATTGTGACGTCACAATTTCCGAGCCTATACCATTGAACATTTCTGTGGTCGAGCTCTGGGGAAATAATATAAACACCGACCAATATCTGTCTCACCATGTCAAACAATGGCTCATTTGAAAGCCAAGATATTTAAGAACCTGAATAAGCTGAAACAGTACTTATGTAATTGATGTGCTTTAAATCATTGATAGCTTTAGGTGTACCTAAATGTGCTGCCATGTTGCTTAGTTGTTTATATGGTGCTGGGCATTGATTGGTTAGAAAAACTCCTGCCGCCTTCTCAGGTGGAATTGAATTAGCTTCTCTGAAGGTGTTGAATCTGTCCATGTAGTCTGTTAGCAACTCTGTTGGCGAATCAAATTCATGAAATTTCGGTACAGTTGCTGTCGATGTTTTCTTTCCCTTAGCTTCTTCCAAAGTTAGTTCTATTAATTTTCTATTTTCGTCCAGCTGTTCTTGTCTAGCTTGCTCTTGTTCTTATCTAGCTTGCTCTTGTTCTTGTCTAGCTTGCTCTTGTTCTCGTCTAGCTTGCTCTTGCCTAGCTTGCTCATGCTCTCGTCTAGCTTGCTCTTGTTCTCGTCTAACTTGCTCTTGTTCTCGTCTAGCTTGCTCTTGTTCTTGTCTAGCTTGCTCTTGTTTTTGTCTAGCTTGCTCTTGTTCTTGTCTAGCTTGCTCTTGTTCTTGTCTAGCTTACTCTTGTTCTTGTCGAGCTGCTCTTGTTCTTGTCTAGCTTGCTCTTGTTCTTGTCTAGCTTGCTCTTGTTCTTGTCTAGCTTGCTCTTGTTCTTGTCTAGCTTGCTCTTGTTCTTGTCTAGCTTGCTCTTGTTCTTGTGTAGCTTACTCTTGTTCTTGTCTAGCTGCTCTTGTTCTCGTCTAGCTTGCTCTTGTTCTCGTCTAGCTTGCTCTTGTTCTTGTCTAGCTTGCTCTTGTTCTCGTCTAGCTTGCTGTTGTTCTCGTCTAGCTTGCTCTTGTTCTCATCTAGCTTGCTCTTGTTCTCGTCTAGCTTGCTCTTGTTCTCGTCTAGCTTGCTCTTGTTCTCGTCTAGCTTGCTCTTGCTTTCGTCTAACTTGCTCTTGTTCTCGTCTAGCTTGCTCTTGTTCTCGTCTAGCTTGCTCTTGCCTAGCTTGCTCATGCTCTCGTCTAACTTGCTCTTGTTCTCGTCTAGCTTGCTCTTGTTCTTGTCTAGCTTGCTCTTGTTCTTGTCTAGCTTGCTCTTGTTCTTGTCTAGCTTGCTCTTGTTCTTGTCTAGCTTGCTCTTGTTCTTGTCTAGCTTGCTCTTGTTCTTGTCTCGCTTACTCTTGTTCTTATCCAGCTTGCTCTTGTTCTCGTCTAGCTTGCTCTTGTTCTTGTCTAGCTTGCTCTTGTTCTTGTCTAGCTTGCTCTTGTTCTTGTCTAGCTGCTTTTGTTCTTGTCTAGCTTGCTCTTGTTCTTGTCTAGCTTGCTCTTGTTCTTGTCTCGCTTACTCTTGTTCTTATCCAGCTTGCTCTTGTTCTCGTCTAGCTTGCTCTTGTTCTTGTCTAGCTTGCTCTTGTTCTTGTCTAGCTTGCTCTTGTTCTTGTCTAGCTGCTTTTGTTCTTGTCTAGCTTGCTCTTGTTTTTGTCTAGCTTACTCTTGTTCTTGTCTATCTTGTTCTTATCTAGTTTGCTCTTGTTCTTGTCTAGCTTGTTGAGCTTTTTCTTGCTGCGACTGGATCAGCTTAATCAGGTTCTCAATTGCCTCTGCCATTATCGGATGATATACTATAAACAAGTACTTCTGTTTTATCTATAGGTTTTAGTCCTTGTCACCAATAAATTTCTGTTATGTTTCTCAATAACTTGAAGTTTATGTGGTTATTTCAAAGGTTGGAAATACTGAGTCCTTCCAGTGTTTGAATAACAATAGTAGTTTATTCGTAACTTAAGATTAGACTGATGAGTACAGAATATGATTTCATTTATATAGCAGTTTGTTAGCTTTATTGCTAGAAAAAGTATAAGTATCAAAAAGCTTTAATGAATGATAAAAATATAGCCTTTAGCTTTTTAATAATAGAACAATTGATTTTTTTGTTTTCAAGTATCTCAATAGTAGCGTATATTAAATTGACGACAACTATTAACCAGGTAAACCATGACAAGTTTAATGACTGCAGACTTTTTAAACCATCAAAATCTGTTAAAAATATGGAAACCCTTTAAGCATCAAAACCTATTAAAACCGCAGAAACTTGGCTTTATCATAGAACCTCATTTAAACCATAAAAACCTGTTTGAATGTTTCATATTTATATTAAAATTTTTTTGCAAAATGATAACACATTTAAAGGCAAAATTAATTCTTTCTCTTATTAGAACCAGGAATGTTGGTACAAATGGATGCTCTTTTCCATTTTAGAGTGATTGTCTGATGATGTCATCTAAGAAGACCAGTTTGCAAGCTATAGAGGGAGAGAATTCGAGTAGCGTCAACGCTGCTGCTAGTAGTATCAATGCCGATTTAGTCAATTCAACAGATGAACCTTCTCAGGAAACCAGCTCTTCAGGTTGGTTTGATTTTACTGTTCTTGAGTTATCTGTATTCAATTTTGTATGAGTTTCATTAGAAAAATTGTTTCTGGAGTTTCAATAACAAGCATTGTAAGAGGCACGCTCACAACAGCCAATACATTTGATAACTTTTAAACTCAACGACCAATTTCAAGGTTTCTTTGATCTGTTGGTCTCCCATCTTGTAGATCAGAGCCTAAAGGTCTACCTACCAATACATGTCTTATCATATTGTAGGTTCCAGCGATGTGCCTAAAGCAGAAAAATGGACTAGAAAGCAAATACTAACTGCTATATCTTTATCATTAATGAATGTGTCTTTGTGTATATCCTTTGGAATAATCTCACCTTTCTACCCAACTGAAGCGGCAAAAAAAGGCGCAACAGCAACTGAAGTTGGTCTCGTCTTCGGAGTATTTCAACTTGTAATGTTTGTCACAGCGCCGATATATGGTATATTTGTAAGTACACCTCAGCATGCTTAAAATATTCCTCAAATATTTAGAAGGGAACTGTGACACATGATTTCTTGGGTTAGTTATCATTAGTTTGCTTTCAAACATTCGCAACTAGTCATTCAGGAAGATTCTGATCAAGACTATATTGCTCAAATGTTTCTCAAATGGCTGCTGGACAGATTTATTTGTAATCTACCACTGAGAATAACTGAATTGCAAGGATGTTAGTTTAGGTATGGAGGTGATAAATGATAGATTGGATAACTTGAAACTTTACCCTTGATTGCGGGCAAAAAAAATTTCGTTTTACTAAAAACTCACATTGTTCTATGTAGAGCTCTGTGACTTGTTGAACCCTCCTTGGCTCATGCTATATTTTATGTGTAGAACATGGACTTTTGAATTGGTTGTTTAGATTCTGACAAAGTATAATATTGGTGGAATTGGCCTGTGGTATATTGGCGTTGAGGTACAGAGCTGGCTCAAACCAGAAAGTGCATTGACTGCAAACTAGCGATATGCAGGCGTAGTTCCCCAGAGATTTGTGTAGGCGCCACATACATGAAGACCTTTTGAGAGGTTTACTCACTTTCTACAACATTATTGACTACTGAATGCTATTAATTTTATAGATTCGACAAATGGGTGCTAAATACATGTTTATTTCTGGTTCATTCATTCTTGGAGGCTGCAGCATATCATTTGGGTGAGTCAAAGTCAGCGAGCAATACATGTGAGAAGTTTTTTTTTATAACTGAATTTGCTTTATATCGTTGCTTGAGTCATTACTTGACCTTCTGGTTGTTATCTGACAACAGATGGTATGGTTGCTTTGGATGGTTAGTTGCACTAGGGTAGAGATTGTATTCATGGTGCAATTGGTGTTGAGCTTCATTGAATTTCATTGTCTATCAAAACGTGGAATGAAGTATTTCTAGAGCCATGTAATGGTCCATTTCTGGCTTGGATCTATCTAGGATACTGAGCATTTAAAAGCAATTATAGGGTACACTGTTTACCAGAGAAGGTTTGCTGTACGTGCCAGCAGAGATTTTAATTTTAAATGCAACAAAAGTTTCTTATAAGCATAATTCTGTGTAATTTAAGTTATTTTAAAAAGCATCCCTTTCATATAAATTAATATAATATTGTATGCTGTTTGGTGCAACCATGCGCATATATAGTGTTATGTAACATAGTCCAGCCTAATTGCCTAACTGATGTTTTATACAGGTTTCTTGACCGATGTCCCGATGGTCCAGTGTATGTAGCCATGTGCTTTATATGCCGCTCTGTAGAGGCTAACGGGTGTTCGATGGTTAGCACTGCCTCCTTTGCCATCATGGCCACCACTTTTCCTAAGAATGTTGGACAGGCATTGGTAAGTAGTAAGGCTTTAATCTCCATTGCTGTCTACATGACAGCTGAATAACTTAATGTCATTATTAAGCCTCAAATTAATATCATATCATAATCATCAATATTAATACTCACACTATGTTTTAGTTTCTTCATTTTGCAAAAGCCCCTTCATACGCATCCCACTTTAAGTGTCTGGCTGTCGTATATTGGTCTATTTTAAGTGGCTTATGACCATCCCTGCGCATGGATGGCTTATAGGTTTGTGATATAGATTGATATATTAGTAAATGTATTTGTGCATGTAAAAAGTTGTTCCAGTTACTGTTTATCTAACTTCCACAAATTCCAATATTCTGGTAATAAGAACGACCGTGGATAGCTATCAATGTTTATTACTAATTGTTGAATACACACTTCAAATAAAGTGGAACAGTAGTTGCTCTTTATAGCTGTTTCGTTGGAGCTTATCTTGAGCCATGTTGCAGTACCATATAGCTCACATTAAACTCTCAGCCAACAGTAATTTGTGTCATAAGGGTGGGCTGGAGTTAGCTATTATCACCTGACTAGCGCCAACACCTTTTCATTTGTTACTGCTATCATACGATCCTTTTTATTGTGGCTATTGTCACTAAACTATAATGAATATTTTCATGGTAATGTATTTGCTGAGTTATGTTTATTTTATGGTTTGGTGCTCTATTTGAGAATATATTTTCTTGCCCCACAAAATAACGAATTACCATACTTTTCGGACTATAAACTGCACCCCTATATAAGTCGCATCTGCTTTATTTTCCAAAAAACGATAATAAAACAATACATAAGCCGCACCTTTGTATAGGCCGCAGAACTCAGGACTGCTTTTTAACGCGGCAGAAACTTTGCTGTTTAAAACGAAACAGTGCCGAACGGCACAGTTTCGTATTATCCGACGCTTTTTTACATAGTGCCTAACTGAACAGTACCGTGAGGCACTGTTTCGTATTTTCTTTCACCGCTAAAAGCGCACTAATTGGAAATTCCCGTTAATTGGCCCTAGCGGTGAAAGACAAAGCCACAGATTAGCCGCACCCTTATACAAGCCGCATGGCTCAAATCATCAGAAAAAAGTAGCGGCTAATAGTCCGAAAAGTACGGTATGCTTCACAACTCCCATTGAGCTATGAGAGTTGGATATTGAAGTTGACCTTCTTTTGTCCAAGGTGTACCTTATCAGCATCAGTCACCTATAAAATGTACATCTTAGATATTGACTCACTCCTTAGGAAGGCTTCTAGTATCATTTTCTCTCCTTTAGACCCTTTGTTTACAATAAGTTATTAGTTGCTAGTATTTTATTGTCACACGAGTGAAGCGAGTGTTTGGGAGCTTTATGATAAATGCATATGTGTTCACAACTCTCGAAAATTATCCGTCAACGGCTGTAACCAAACCCTTGTACCGAAGTCCCATCAAAAAATTTAACTATTTTTGTGTGGAGTCATTTAAGTATAATAATGATACAAACCACATATAAACCTATTTAAATATGTTACCAAGTCTTTGAAAAGTTGAGACAATATCCTAAAACTTACCCATCTGATCGGATAATACATAACTAGACCGATTAATTTGGCTTAAAATCGCCATTAAAACCTGACAAGCCTTTTTTAATCAAAATTAAGACCGGCCAACAAAACGCCGATAAAGCCGTGCGACAAATAGTAGAACTATTAAGCCGTGCGCATTTCACGAGAAAAACATGCATATTTCACCAGTCTATGGCATTGTCCAATTGCCGAAGGTTTCTGTAATTAACGTAGATGTACATGTACTTAAAGTTAATCGTTTTTTTCTGCCGATTTTATTATTCCATTTCATAAGATTATTATAAGATTTAATTATAACAATAATCATTCGAATTTACAAGATCGAAGTATATAGTGACCGATGGTGTGCAATATGTTACTGTTATTATTGTTCTAAAGATTTTGTTGATGATATTACGGCTGTGCCCAATATCGCGGTACTGCCAAGCCATTTTTAATATCTGCAACATTAAGTAATAGGCCTACATTTTTTTTTATAGATATACAGCTATTTCTATGACAACCGACTAAAATCTGTTGGATCTAAATTCGGAAATCTAAATAAATATCACAACTTCTTGATATTGGTTGCTATGACGTTTTGAAATGTAAACAAAATTGTTTACATTTCATTGGTTTTTGTTTCTCAAACTTTAACACCAGTTTTCTCAGAACTATTTTTTCTCACTAATGGTAAACATGCATTCAGTTTATTGACTATAAAATCTGCTGTAATTAAGATGGAATCAAATTTTTTTTTGCAAAATAACTTAGAATTTTCTCCTGCTAGTGTAGATAAATCTAAATCTCACACACCCGACTTAACCATGGTTTCTGTGATCATGACCCATTTCTTCATTTTGCTCCAGTTTGCACAAAACTTCCAGACACATGTGAATGCTAATGTTTGCTTTCTATTACAGATCGCTTTCAAAACCATTCTACATTCAACACAACCAACTTTCAAACTGCGTATATTACACAGCAGCTTGCCATTTTACTTCTAATATTGCACTTCTCCTATTGCAGGGTAGAGATATAAACATATAATCTTTTCCTTTCATTATTGCTGTTTGTTGTATATAATAACACCCAGTACATTACAGTTACCATTGCAGTTCTCCTATTGCGCTGCAGTACCATTTGACTGCTAATATTGCATTTCTCAACCATCAGTACCCTTTCTTTTTTTCCAATATCACTTTGGTCATGGGCTGTATGACAGGTTAATTTCTAGTATTATGTATATTCTGTAGGGTACACTCGAAGTGTTCAGCGGTATAGGAATGGTTCTGGGTCCGTCCATTGGTGGTGCTCTCTATGGGGTGAGTAGCTTTTCTCTTAGTTCCCTCAATGCAGTCAAACCATCTTGCTATATTACCATTAGCCAGTGTCGCCAGAAAGTGTTAATAACCTGAGATTAATGTAGACAAATTGACAGATTTACTAGAGAAGTTGTGTGTGTGACACATCAGGGCATAATCATGTATCAACACTGCTAATGAAAACTACCGGCAACACAAAACAATTGATTACTTCAGTGTGGTATGGCTGGGAGCGCTTAAACTATATATATATATAGATATATATATATATATATATCTATATATAGATATATATATCAGTTAAGTTCACATCAAACTCACTAACCTCTGTTTACTAGTTTCTTAGCACTTAAGATCAATCAGCAGTTGGAAACTTATTGGAATTGGTGTTACAAACATCTTGACAAAGAAAAGAATTGTATATACAGTACGTTGTATTTACAATTCTGAAATCCGTAAAAGATTAATAAGATCTGAATGGAGAAGCATAACTGGGGCGAGAATCAAAGAGGTAAAGTCAATGCCAAATATTCTTGAGCCAATCAGCGTCAGGATAGCAAAATGTTGAGAAGAGCTTATTGATGGTTTTCTGTCGATGAAGAAGGATGGTTAAATTCTATTCAATAGTTGAAGAACGGTCTCGAGCTCTTTTTTGGAAGGGTTTCTACTCTTATTACTGCATGAGACTTTCATATCAGTAGTCTTTGCGCTCTGTGTCCGATACCTCAGCAACAAGACTGACAGTGTGTTGTTATACGTATCCAAATAAAGGTCATCAACAACCTGTGATAGAGCGAAGGTGCGATGTGGGAGGGATTACTATATACAAGCATGTCACATATACTAGAGTTCATGTACTTACATGTGTAATAATTGTGAATATTTAGAGAGCAGTTAAAGTGTGCATAAGTGTAGCAATTATGGCTCATACTTTTAAAATATCTAGTTTCCATTTCACCGAAATTCACATGTCGAGGATGGTTCTGGAATATAATCCTCATTAGTAGGAGTAGTTATTTTATATGAATGTTCGATAGATATTTCTTAATACTTAGTGCGAGTGAACTATCTATTTTTATATGCACTATATATAAACAGAAAGGTCATCTGATCAAACTGAGGGAAATGTTGATTTCATACAGCTGAGAGATCCTAATAAAATATCTGCTCATTAATTAGTACCTGGGTATCATTAGCGTGTCTGTGAGTTACGGGGAGACAACTTTCATGAAGAGTGTGCTGTAAAAGTAGTCCAAGCCAAGTGAACCTCCATCTTCAGCTAATCTATAGAATACCGTACTTTTCAGACTATTGGCCGCTACTTTTTTCTGATGTTTTGAGCCATGTGGCTTATATAAGGGTGCGGCTATTCTGTGGTTTTTTCTTTCACCGCTAGGGCGCATCAACCAGAATCTCCGGTTAGTGCGCCTCTAGCGGTGAAAGAAAATATGAAACAATGCCTAACGGTACTGTTCCGTTAGGCAATGGGTTAACAAGCGTCAGTTAATATGGAACAGTGTCGTTGGGCGCTGTTCCGTTTTAACCAGCAACGTTGCAACCGTGTTAAAAATCACCGTCCTGAGTTCTGTTGCCTATACAAAGGTGTGGCCTATGTATTGTTTTGTTATCGTTTTTTTGAAAATAAAGTAGATGCGGCTTATATAAGGGTGCGGTTAATAGTCCGAAAAGTATGGTACATAAAAAAATTACCTACTTTAGAAATGTAAACAGCTTTTGGTATTTTAGACAATTGAAAAATATAGGAATCTACCAGTTTATGTAGTTAGTGCCAATTGATAAAATAATACTATATCTAAATTTTGAGTACCGGTTTAAAACAACCAATGTGCAACACAAAATAAAGGTAACAATTGTTCTCTAATTGTATTTTCTGGTGTTTGGTCAGTTGCTGAGGTGTTGTTGAATATGCATTTACAGCTCGGTGGTTACCTGCTGCCATTTATCGTGATTGGATGTTTGGTATGGATAACGGCTATTGCTGCCTTCTTTATCCTTCCTCCTATTGGTGAGTTCTTCTCCACTCTGACAGCCTCCCTTTTATACGTGCTTGCCATTCTGATTGCGCTATTCGTTATAGCTCAATGTAGGATGCTAAGTTAGGGTGGCTTCATGAGCCTACCTTAACTATACTATCTTAGAGCAAAGAACAAGCTGCACAATGTACAGGTTAAAAAACTCACCGCTATTTTGTTTAGTAGTGTTAAATTTGAAAGCCTTGTATCTTCAAAGATTAACTCGTATTGTTTGGCGATATCTTTGACACATAACCTAGAGGGCTAGAGTAATGGAGATAGCTGTCTTGTTGTATTGTATGCTAGATAGTTGTCTGCTCTTGGTAGCATATTATATTGCACTATCTTGTCAGCCTCGCTCTCAGGCTGTTGTGCTCAGGCTTGCACCAGCCAAACCAATTCACGTTGTAACATTTCTTGACTGGACATTGATGTTGGTGTTACATGGAACACTCGCTCCATCTTGGCCACCGGGTGTATTACATGGAACACTTACTCCATCTTGGCCACAGGGTGTATTGCATGAAACACTCACTCCATCTTGGCTACATGGTGTATCACATGGAACACTCGCTCCACCTTGGCCACAGGGTGTATTACATGGAACACACACTCCATCTTGGTCATAGGGTGTATTACATGGAACACTTTCTCCATCTTGGTCACAAGGTGTATTACATGGAACACTTTCTCCATCTTTGTCACATGGTGAATTACATGGAACACTTGCTCCATCTTTGTCACAAGGTGTATTACATGGATCACTTACTCCATCTTTGTCACAGGGTGTATTACATGGAACACTTACTCCATCTTGGCCATAGGGTGTATTACATGGGACACTTACTCCATCTTGGTCACAGAGTGTATTACATGGAACACACACTCCATCTTGGTCACAGGGTGTATTACATGGAACACTCACTCCATCTTGGTCACAGGGTGTATTACATGGAACACTTTCTCCATCTTTGTCACAGGGTGTTACATAGAAAAATATTTACTGGCTCATTCATAGCAGGCACTAGACTAAGTGAACTGTGCATGGCTCATTCCATGTGAAAGATTGCGCTCATGCTTTTGCTGTTTAATTCTCTGGGAAGTTTTGTCAGCGTCCATATGCCAGTTTTTATTCTTAATCACAATTGAAAGCATGAGCTTTAGAAAGGGACTAAGAAGTTCTATAATAATATAAATAGCTGCCATAATAAAATATTTTCTTGGACAGAGATCTGTCAGTCACCTCATACACAAAAATTCCTTATAACAGTTTTATGCATCAATCTGGCATTACTCATACCATGTATCCTCACCTCTTTCCAATACTTTTTTTATCTAATCTTCATTTGTAAAACCATGTAGTATCATTTCAAAAGCTCTTTATTTCCTTTTGTATGGCGTCTGTAACTGTTCAACCATCAGAACTGGTCCATGACTCGCATTAAAAGGTTCTTTATTTTTCATAATCTCGTAGTGAATATACACATGCTATCTTGAGTTTATCTTCTATATACTACTAACACATACTGCGGCAAATAACGATATTTGTAGACTAATACGTTGTGAAGTCACAGTGATGGTTGCCAGTCAAGTTAACATTGTCCTTGACAATAGCATCAGTTTATGGCCATGTTGCGTATTGAAGCTAATCAGAAAGGAATGGCTGATTGTATTAAAGAAGGCTGTAGTATTTTAGTTCGACCTCCCGAAACCTGATATCATCGTTATGGAGTAACTAGAGCTCTGTGCTACCTGGCGTTGCCCGGGTAATAAAATAGTCTGGTCAGAAAATTGATTTGTATTTAATATATAACAACATTTGCCATTCTAAATTTCAAACTACCTATCATGAGAAAAGTATTATGTGTAATTGAAATAAATTGAGAGAAAAAATAAAAACTGTAAAGGTTTTCAAACTTTGTCTAACAACTTTTAAACTCTCATTTCTGTGATATTATCGGCTCGCTATAACTCCGCCCTTGACCGGAAGCAGAGGGCAAATGCGAGACAGTGAAAGAGCATCTTCTTGGCACTTGTACGGCTTAAAGCTCGGTGCATACGGACGTGCTTATTTTTGTCTCCTGCTTAGTAACGACTTATTAAGAACCCACTCAACTACAGGCTCTTTAGTTCACATGGTATCACGAGTGTTTACTTTTAAGAGAGAAGTAATACAATAGTGTAGTGATAAGTTAATTCAATAGTGTAGTGATAAGTTAGTACAATAGTGCAGTGTTAGGGTGAGGTTAGTATAGTGAATTGTGTTGGACAATTGTGGAGTGTGCATAGACGCTCGGCGAGGTGCAATGCGGTGTAGTGACTACCATAAGTACACGAACGGATTTTAATTGACCGTTCCGTTCTTGTTTCTGTTCAGTGACTTCTACTTAATTTTTTTTTAATTAATTAGAATAATGGCTGAAGGAGAGATGAATACTAACATTTTTGCTAGCTTCTCTGTGCTAAATATTTTAGCTACTGACGTGTTTGGTAGTTGGAAAAGATTTAGTGATGAGTTTTTACTCTGTATAGAGATGAAGGCTATTGAGATGGGTGAGAGGGAGGCAACTATGGAGGATGATTTCATCATGGTCTCCAACTTCACGCCTTGGGCTCGATTACTAGCTCTTTTCAAAGCTGTAGCCCAATAAGGTAAGGAAACATTTAGATCATTGGGATTTGAGTGTAATAACCCGGATTCAACTTACAACCAGGCTTGGGACCTGCTGAGAGGGCATTATGAAAAAGAGGAAAATGTTTACGTCAGTGGAGTGGAGCAGCTTAGTATGCAGCTGGATTTTGGCACGAATGATGATTCACAGAAGAGCTTTTCTCTGGTCATTGCTGTGAATGGACTACGTGACACAAAATTGAGTCGAGATTTGATGGCCCAAAATAATCTTGATTGGAAAAGGTTGACAAACCTTCTCTGGACCAGAAAGGTAGCACAAGAGGCATCAAATATGCTCACGCCAGAGCCTAGTTCTACTCAACCTTCTGCCGATCAACCTAGTGCGACACCAATAACTGCAATGCCAACCCTAGGGGCTAGTACCTTTTCGGAAGCTGCAGGCGGGGGGCCTACTGGACAGCTGCGTTTCAAACAGGAGGTTGGCAAGGTACAAAAGCGAGAGGGTCGAGTCTGCCGTCGAAAAAGAAAAGATAGTAGTGGCAACTACAAGGCTCAAGCATGCAATGGGCGTTACGATGACTACAGACGCAATTCTAGCAGTTGTGAGAGTAGTCAAGTACGCCATGGGCATCATGGTGGCTACAGGTACGGCTCTGGTAGCTGTGAAGGCAGTCAAGGAAGACGTTATCGCTGGCACCATTACAGTCTTAACAGCGATTCAGATAGTCCCAAAGACCGTACATAGAGGAATAGTCATCGGTGAAGTCATCGTGGCTTTCTGTACCAGGGAGGTGATGACAGCTGCTATGACTACGGCTCAGTAGAACACTTTGTGAAAAACTGCCCCCAAGTTAGATGCAATAATTGTAAAAAAGATTGGGCACATGGCAGGTGCGTGCGACAGGCCAAGTCGATGTTGTACATGTTATGGCAAGCATAACGCTAAAAGGGAGTGTCCTTTTAAATCAAGGGAAGACCACAATATTCATAAGAATGTTTGGATAGCTTCCAACTGAGATTCTAGTTGACTAGCAGATGATTTCAGACTCACTCTTTTGGTCTAGGCTGAGATTTTCTTTTCTGTTTAAACACTGGGGCTGATGTCACTGTGTTGAGGGAAGAAACTTGAAAGCCTTTGGATTTGCCATTTTATTCTAGTTCCACAGTTTTGATTGGTGCAGTGGAAAGAGATTGAGTGGGGTAGGAGTTGCTACTGTAAAAAATCAAAAGCAAACAAAAATCCACCAACTAAAAAGTACATGTGGTGTTAGGTGCTAGTACAAAGCTATTGGGAGCGCAGGAGGTCATAGATTTTTTACAAGAATCATAGGCCTTTTAGCGATTGTCAATGCTATAACCAACCCATAGCCGACTTTCTGCATGCAGTGATTCGCGCTGGTGTTTTCACCCTAAAAGACATCTGAGCGACAATCAGGGGGCACTTGTCCTCAGACCGATTTTGATGGAGAGTTGGGAGCCGAACAACAAAGAACAGTGTGCCGCACTAAAGAGACGGTACATGGCTGAACCAGCGGAACTTGAATGACAGGAGAAAGAGCTCTGTGCTAGGAAAGAAGAGTATGAAAGGGTCTGCCCACTCGGAGATTCTAGCCTCAGCTGACTCTTCAGGCTCCTGGGCGGCTCTCGAGGCTCCCAAATTTCAGAGGAAACCTGTTGCTACTGTCCTTCCACCACCATCACAGTCCAAGGACAGCAGTAAGGCGATATGTGAAGACTCTAGTCACAAGAGGGACTACCGTGAGAGCTAAGGCCTTGTGTCGGAAGGAGACAGCGTCGCGTCACCAGCCACAGCCGGCGACCTCACAACAGGAGACCATGCTGAGCTGATGACTGAAGCCAGAGACCTTATTCTACAAGGACACTGTGCTGAGCAGCCTGTCACTGGTAACCACAGCCAGGTAGACCCTAATTCATGGGTTGCTGAGGAAGAGGAGATGGACACTGCAGCGAGAATTTGTTACTTGATCCTGGCTAAACCGCAGTTTGAACCTTGATGATATCTGGAGAGACTCTAGACTCATAGCAACATTCAGAGAGATACCAGACTCTACTGGAAACCCTCGTTTCCTTTGTGCACTTAGGTGTGCAGAAGATCAGCAATTAGTCGCTTACAGACTATATAGGCTGCAGAGAATTAGGCCTCACGGGATCTCTCAGAATCTAGGTCAGCATCCTCAGCGAGAAAGCCGCTACCATCAAACAAAAGGAGATGTGATATCGTC
The DNA here is from genome assembly GCF_963576615.1 of Watersipora subatra. Classification (NCBI taxonomy): domain Eukaryota; kingdom Metazoa; phylum Bryozoa; class Gymnolaemata; order Cheilostomatida; family Watersiporidae; genus Watersipora; species Watersipora subatra. The sequence goes on from NC_088710.1 coordinate 65,356,929, forward strand.
TCGCTATACCTCTGCCCTTGACCGGAAGCGAAGGGCAAATGTGAGACCGTGAGAGAGGATCTTCTTGGCACTTGCTTACGGCTTAGAGTTCGGTTAGGAAGGACGCGCATATTTTTGTCTCCTGCTTGACTTGTTAAAAACCTATTGAACTAAAGACTCTTTAGTTCACAATTTCCTCATATAATGAGGAAAATGTTTTGTGCAGGTCAAATAAATTTTAAAAAATGAAATGATTATAAAAAGGTTTAGATGTAAATGTGAAATAATTAGCAAGTAATAGCTAAATTAAGTCGGTTTTGCTACAATTACAATAAAAAATGAAACAGTAATGATACAATTAATACGAACTGAGAAAACAAAATAAAAATCCTGAACATGTAAAATTAATAATGACAATTCTTGCATAGAGGCCTGTGTGTAGAAAAAAGTTTACTGCTCCACCAGAAGCTATCCATCAAAACTTTGAATTTGACGATACAGAGACAATATAATTGTCCGTGTGAGAAGAATCGGCCTTGACCCCAGATATAGTAATCGAACCTTACGAAAAATATTTCTCAACAGAGGCATCGTAACGGGTGGCCGCATCAGTAAAATATCAGCGCCCGCTATAGCTGGACGCAGCTACAGAGGACATACGACCAACTTAGAGAAATATATATATAAACAATAGATAATAGATAATGCAGCGAGTAGCTGTTTATAAGCTAGATGACTGTCTGAATAATGGCTAGTAGATGTTGTCATAATAGACTTCAAGTCTCTCCATTGCACAACAAGCTAATGACTTTGAAAAGTGTTTTTCGAAATCGCAACATATTGAGAATGATGGATAAGATGAGCAGATGAAATTTCTCCTGTAGATGATGTGGCAGAGCTCTCTGGAAATATGCTGACCATACTGAAGATCCCGGGCTGTCTTATCATCTTCGTGTGCATCGTTAGCTGTGGCATGTCGCTCAGCTTCCTCGACCCTACATTCAGTCCATGGATTACATCGACTGTGAGTACATTCTGCAGGTTGATTTTACTGGTCAAGCCTCTACTTACAATACATAGTTTGAGTATAACTTTTACTTTTCTACACTCAAGGTAGTTCCCAGTGTATGACGTTTAATATTTTTAAAAATAGAAATTATAACAAACAATAAATGAAGATTATATAATATAATTTGTTAGAGTAAGCTATGCTACCTATCCTGTCTCTCTACCTCCCGATCTCTACTTCTGTCTCTGAGTTTATGCATGTCTAAACCTACACATATGTTCATGCGTGTCTAAAGTAAGACAATAATCAACACCTCCTTATTAATTATAATTGGTTTACATGTAATGGAGTTTTCTATATTTAGTTTTCTGTATAATTTCATGTAATGCATATATTTTAATGTTATGTAGAATTACCATCAGAATTTATCATAGCTTGTTGAGGTTTGGAATTAATTACAGTGTATTCTCATAGTAGTATTTGCTTCGACATAGTTTATGAAAGTTTAAATATTAGAAGCCTGTCTCCAGAGAAATTAATTCCAGCCGTACAGGTTTGACAGAATATTAAATTTTTACATTTAAAAGCGCATTGTTTTGGAAGGAATAGACTGAGGTTATCGTGTGTACTACTTGTAGTTCAAGGGTGTGACAATCCCTCAGGTGGGGCTCATCTTTATGATTGCTCCTGGAGTGTATGCACTCAGCGCACCTCTTTCTGGGTATATTAGTGATAAGGTAAGGCAACTTCTTATTTCTCGATTTGTCTAACCTGGTGACCTTTAAAATACCCGGGCAAGTTTAAGGAAATTGTTGGTTTTGTTTGTTGTATTTGTGCCCATAGACGCTCAAGGTTAGGTGAGGCTGCTGTCCATGTTCAATCCAGTCTATTCATATTTTGGACCCAATCGTGCCCCAAATTTAGAAGGCAACTGTTCAACTTACAGCTCCCAAATGATTGCACTATTTGTAGCAGATAAAATTACAACTTAGGGTTTTAATAATATTCTTATATAATTTAATAAAACATAACTTTTAAATTTTATATTCAAATTAACAAAAATGGACAGATATTGTGACATCAAATATCACCCGGTAAAAGCTTTAAACATATATATTTATATATATACATACTGTAAAACCTCTAATTGAACGCCATGGCGCTCATTTTTCAGTCCTTACTCTATGGTAGTGGTCAATTTGAGGCGGCGTTCAAATAGAGGCTGGCGGTCTATTTTTAGAATGGCTCGTCAGAATTTTCAGAAGATAAATTCAGCCTTATTACGGGCGAAGTGAATTTCGCCCATATTTGGCTCTCTTTTTCTGTATAGCGATATCAATGATATACAGTCCCCACAAGGATAGGCGACGGGCATCATGTGAGCGGGGTTTAATGATCGAGCTCTGTTGAGATGAACCCGAGCATGGCATCCGAACAAACAAATATGCTGAATAAAGCCCCTTCTAAATTTACAAATATTATGAACAGTAGTGGTTGTTTTAATGATCTGTTGGTTTCATTTTCTTGTCAAGTAAATATAGTTGCCAAATATTGTCACCGTTATGATCAGTCAGTAGCCATTCACAAGCATTCACGATATTAGTAGTCGCAATCGTAAAATAACCCAAATTCGGTTTTATATTTAGATGTTGAGTATGAAAACTACACTCCACAGCTTTGCCTGCTGTCCCATCCTATTGACCAGGTAAAACAATGTGACAACAATGAAAGACTTTGTCATTTTATATTAGGGGTAGCAAAATATTAATCAAAAACTAGGAGAAAAAAAGGCTGTTGTTCGGGTGATTTTGGGTAAATTATATTCAACTTTAAGCATATACTACGACACCTACCTACTTCAAAATTATAAAAGTAAATTGTAAAAGTATATCATTTGAAATGTTTTATTTTCCATGGATCCATTTTTTAAGTTAGGCGTTACCCCTACATTGTAGAAATTCAAGGTTTGCTATTGTGAACCGCGAAGCCTACTGGCTGAATAAGCTAATGACACGATAACAGCGAGTCGTGTTTTCCAAAACCTAACAAGGCAACGCGACCGCCCCGTGAGAAGTGTGTTAGCTCCGAAACCCAGGCTAGAACAATCCTAACAGAGAACGATCATTAAACCCCGCCCATATGATAGCCGTCGCCTATCCTTGGGGGCTGTATATCATTGGCGATATTAAACCTTTTGGATGCAATGAATCTGTTAACTTACCTCTAACTGGTCAAAGATCTCTTAATAAATGTGCATCAAGAAACTGAGAAATATCTCTACCAGTTGATATCTTTTACTTGCAATTGACCTGCGATGATATTATAGCCTGTGTCCTTCTTTGCAATTTGTTGTGGAGTTTTCAATTTTTATTTTATTCTAAATTTGAAAACATATTTTTATTTTACATCTATATTTAACATTGTTGAATAAAAGCTCATTGCACTCACTGATATGTTTGCTACAGTTTGCAGCCAAAACTAGTTTTTTTTGTGCAGTAGAAGTGGAATTATGATTCATTGTAAGCTGTGTTAAGATAGCCGCAAGGATGCTATTAAATAACATGCAGTAAATCTGCATATTTATAAGTTCTACAACAATAATCTATTAAATGTTAGAAATAAATTCATGAACAAATGACATGAACGAACCACACTTATATTACATACAGAAACAAAAATTAACGTTTTTAAAACAAAAATATTTTCATCGTTTGCTAGGATAGCTGCTTTCTGATTGTTGCTTTCGATGGAACGAACATCTAGTTGTCCAATACCTTCTACAATATCTTCTGGCCTCACCTTTTTCCTGAACTATAGTTGATATTAGCATCCAAACAATTTTTTGGCAGAGCAAAACTTTCACGTGCTGCATTTAGCATTAATGCAACGCGTAAAAGTTTGCTTGCTAAATGTAACCTTTGGCCCAAAACTTGCGAACCGGTTTTTATATGCATGTCCTTCGAAGTATTGGGACCGCGTTGAACAAGGAACTGCTATTAGCCTGAGACAGTAATTATTTCTATAGCGTTGCTTTGAAAGTTCATCTAGCATCGTAAATTTAAACCGTTTTCTATATATGTACATGTAATTTGAAGTATGAGGACTGTGTTAAACAAGGAACCACTATTAGCCTGAGACAGTAATTATTTCTATAGCGTTGCTTTGAAAGTTCATCTACCATCATAAATTTAAGCCTTTTTTTATATATGTAGGCTACTTTGAAGTAGAAAGAGCAGATTAAACAGAGAGCTACAACTAGCCTGAGACCGTTATTGATTACTTCTATGGCACTGCTTTCAGTTCTGACGAAAAAAAAGAAAAGCTTTGGAGTTGGACAACGAGAGAATTAAATGTTATTGATATAAACGATTCCATATTAATATGATTTTGTGGGCACTTTTCTGCTGATCAGTTGATATTATGGGCTCGTAAAGATCAAATTATGTCAAAGTGGTGGTCTATTTTTCAACCCTTCTTTCAGGGTGATGGTCAATTGGAGGTGGCGTTCAAATAGAGGTGACATTCAATTAGAGGTTTTACGGTATCTATGTCGTGGTCCAAATTTGTTCTTTACTCTGAAAAATGCGGTCTAGTCAAAAAAATTTCAACTAGTCGAAAAATCAGTTTAGCCTGATAATTTTTGACTAGCCTGAAAATTTCAGTTCACAATGTATATAGGTATATCGGTACAATGTATATAGGTATATCGGTACAATGTATATAGGTATATCGGTACAATGTACATAGGTATATCGGTACAATGTATATAGGTATATCGGTACAATGTATATAGGTATATCGGTATAATGTATATAGGTATATCGGTATAATGTATATAGGTATATCGGTATAATGTATATAGGTATATTGCAAATGCTTTTTTCTTGGAGATGACATACAAATGTAATTATTAATTTGCACAGTAATTGATGGCTATGAAACATACTTGGTTAAAACATTACTTTACCGTATAAGAAATTTAAACTAATGAAAAAGTCTGAAGTCCTTTAAAATTTCTTTCATAAGTCTCTCTATAATTCTCTAAGTTCTCATAATTCCTTGGTATATTGACTAGAGTTGCTTAGATTCTGGTATCGATATTGGCACGGATATCAAGGTTAGGTATCTGGATCGACCAATCTTTTCTTAATTAAATCTAGAATTTGAGATACTTTCTACAAACCTATCACCAACTGTATTAATTGTATTTTAGTCTGCCACACTAATAACTATAATAAACTGCCAAGTTTTATTTTATCACTCACCTAGTGAATTCCGAGTCTGCAATATTGTTTTAGTTTTTGCCCATTGCTTCATCAACATCAAAATAACTGATACATTCTCTTGTTTTAGTCGAAATGCAAATACCGGTATACGTAATAAATTAGGTATTGTATTACCCATTTACAGCGATGAGATTTATTAAAGCCAATGATTAATTAAGAATGCAGTGTAAAACTGAAATTTATTATGATTATGAAAACAAGTAGATCAGATGGTCTGTAAAGTTACTTCCTCTTCTGACAATAGCTAGTTTCCTTTGGTTGTGAAGCTAATTTGCTTCCTTCTACTGTTATATTTATACATATACAGTATATTTTGAACCAAGTGAAATGAAACATTAATAGTAATTAAAATAAACATTAATCCACTTTAAACTGGTAGTAATGTATATGTGGACCTGATAGAAGAGAGATTTCACAGAGAGATTTCACAGAGAGACGGAGAGAGAGCTGAAACACTAATTACATAAAAACTGACTGATTTCGTCTAAATTTATTAGTACATTCCCAGTATTTGAATATATATACAGTATACTAGTACGCTTGGCAGTTCTGTGCATCGTTAGTGATCACCATGAGTAAGTAGTATGTACATAATTATTCAGTGAAGTGGTGAGGTGGCTGAGTAGTGTAGTGGTTAGAGCGCTGGTTTGTAAAACTGAGGGTCTGAGATTAACTCTTGTGTGAGGTTTTTTTCCTGCTAAAGCTGTTACCATGGTTTTGGACAGCCAGCCAAATGGACAATGCTCTTATTACAGTAAAGATTTCATGAGTATATAAATACAACGTGTACATTTATATTTTCTGTAATAAAATAAACTCTCAGTAGGCCGGATCAGTATTTGGATTGGCTGATGCATTTTGAATTTCGGAATCTCTAATGTTGACTAACAAGAGCATACAACTGACATATTACAGAAATATAAAATACCTTCAACATGGCAGCCGCTGTAAGCTAATTGTATGGCGCCCGAGCATTGGCTATCTAACATGGACATAATAGTAGGCTTTCTCCTGCTCTATATGCTCTTGCTCTCTTGCATATATGTTTTAGCGAAACGCAACTGTGCTATGGGCTCACATCACAAATATTTTTAATTCCACAAATGGCTTTAGTGATGACAAATTCATTAACGAAAAACCAAAGAGCTGATTGTAATTTTAAAATGGTCTCAGTTAACTTATGGATGACTGTGTCAATCAGCCAAGTGTATTGCCAATTCAAGTGATAATGCTATTAAAAAAATTGTGCTTTAGCAATTCTGTAATTTGATTCAAGACCTGCTTTCTGAGATAGATTTCGGAGATAACAGCACGGATGTCGATGGGTTATAGCTAGTTAGCAAGTATCACAATTAGCATGCTGTCAAGCAATTTTAGAAGAGCTTTTTTCTTCTCACCCTCACTTGTCCCACAAATCAATACTGCATGTCTCCTGAATATGAAAAGTAAGGATTTAACTTATTGTGACAAAATGAAGTGAATGAATCCTCATTGTTTTAGGGTTATCAAGCCTCGATGTCAGTTGGAGGTTTTTGGCTGACTGGTGTGGCCTTGGTACTTTTAGGACCCAACCCCCTCCTCTCATCTTTTATACCTACAGCGTGAGTAATTTAGAGTGACCCATATTCACAAGCTATGCTCCAATTCATATAAACTTGACACTATGATAATTGCTAATCTAAGTGTTCCGGCAACTCTTCTTGTAGAATATGGGAGACTGTCATAGCTCTAATACTACTTGGTCTGGCTGATGGAGCATCAGTAATACCTCTGTTTCCTCTGGCGCTTACAATACTCAGGTAGGTGTGACATGTATATTTCCATGTACCTTCATAATACTAAGATAACATCAACATACTTAGGTATGTTATGTATTGCTGGTCATGCAAGCAGTATATGAAGTGGAAGCATATCCACACAAATACTTATCACAATTTTAGTTAAATAAATTTTGTACTTTATATAACTCTATACTTTTAGAGAAAAAGGTTTCGAAGATAATCTGGCAACCTTTGGTTTGGTGTCTGGATTTTTTCAATCTGGATTTTCCCTTGGAGGCTTTGTGGGACCAACAGCTGCCAGTTATTTTGCTGATTTGTATGGCTTTGCCTGGTCCTCCTCCATATGCGCCATTATACTTGCAGCTGTGGTAAGTCATCCAGAAGGAAACCCCTGTTCACTGGTTGGTGTTTAGACTGTTATCTTTTAGTTGAAATTTCAGTTGCTTGTTTGTCAGTCTGCTTCAATGCCCGCGCTAACCAAAAAACATTAGCATATGTATTGCTTTAGCAGAATAATAAAATGGGAGTTGTCATATATTTTTGGTCAGATAACAGTCGGACAACTCTTATTCAACCTTGAAATTCTTGGCATGAATTTATCTACTTTAACAGCGGCTAGTAAGTTAAACTTCAATTTCTGCATAGTAACAGGAGTGTAAATGTCAATTCTGACGAGACCTCCTTAAAATATACTTTCACATTGGAGTGTATGATTTTTAATTTCCGAAGAGAAAAAACCCTGTTTGGTCATGTATATTCCTTGCTAATTTTGTGAGGGTTTAAATTTCCTCGCTGTTCTTCTATATGAGGCTGTTGTTTTATAGGGTCTGGTGCTCTTCGGCTATGTGTTGACAATGAAATCTCTGCATCGCTGGCCTCCTGTTCCTTTGAATGTTGAAGCTGAGGCTGCATCCACTAACATCTTGAATCCTCAGCCTCCAGATTATGGAAGCATTTCTAATGCATGAAGGTCCTGTTCATTCCTATCTACATGTGCAATGATGCCAAGTGCCAGCTATTCCCATTTCATCTGTCAACCAAGGTTTTCAATGTGTTTAGCAGGTGGTGTAACCTGAAATACGATATCCGGAAAAAAATCATACCACCTTTATGGAAATGGTGGGTGGGATTGAATATTGCATTTGAAGATATGCATAATTCTGCAGCCATCCATAGATTATACATTTAGCGGGTTAATATTATCACCTAAGGTAATGATTGTTCATCTCTTCACATGTTCTACTATTGAATTCTCTGACTACTACAATATCTCTTCAGTAGTCATAGGTAATCTCACATAGGCATCTACATTTTTGTTTTGTATATCATCATAATATACTGTTTCTTTAGAGATCATATATGTTTGCGTGCATCTTTCGTTGTTTATCCGTTACCAAGACAGATCTTGTTTTTTTATTCTTAGATGTTGCTCAATTTATTTTGTTATACCGAGGTGGGATATTAAATTATAATTCTATTTTTATTGTTACCTTCAGTATTGATTAACTAGCAATGATTGTACAAAATTTTAAACTATACATTTTTAATTCTGACAAAACCAATTATTGTTCTATAATGAGATTTTAGATACTGTTATAAGCTGTTGAACATTCTGTAACATTGAATCATGTAGCAGATAACTGGGTTGGTTTGGTTGGTTTTAACTAGCTAACCTATGGTAATAACAATAATTCTAATAATAATAAATAAACCAAAAAATCCATGCTCATTTGTTCATTGGTTTATGGAGCAATGAAATCTTTGCATTCCTCCTCTGCTTACTCTGAACACATAAAATCGTTGATGTACGGTTTGATTGGTTCGTTTTTTAAAAATTATGCCGATGAAAAATATTTTGCAGCTATCTCTATGGGAAAAGTAGTTTTGAATTCTTAAGGGTAATTATTGCAGCTGCAAGTACACAACAAACCTTATTATATCTGACCTAGTTGTACTAGAATTTACCATGTATTCAAATATTCCATGATCATCACAAAAAGGTAGATGCAAAAATTGGAAACAATGTACGAATCATTTGTTTCATTAATCTATGAGACAAGATTTATCTATGTAAAGCAATATAGAGATGTGTTGCTAAAAAGTGTAATGTGCAAACAACGTGCATAGTAAACAAGAGTCACAAATTTGAGCGCATTTGTTTTAAATGCAATTTTGAGCTGAGAATAAATTTCCTTTTTTTTGTTATTCGAGAATGTCAATTGTTGTGTTATAACCCAAATAGATCCAACACTTTAATCAGTGGAATTCATCTGCATATCATAAACACTGTAGCCCAATATAGCAAATGCCTTGCTATGGTCAAATTGATGAGAAACTACTTACCTGTAATACAGCAGTAGGTTTTACAGCAATAATGCCATAGTTATAAGAAGCTTGCATTTCACCGGTTCACAAAACTGTCTTTTGAACCACAATGTATAGACTAAAATAAGAGTGTGGTTGTGAACTTCTTGTGACCTATTTGAGAAATAGTCTTTATAGCTTATCATATCAAATGAAGTTTTTGCCTTTGTAATATCTATGACAGCAGGTTTCATACAAAAGATAATTACCTAATACAGGCAATAGCACACAAATTGCTCCATGCTCACTCTAGAAAGATTCATTTAGTTGAATCTACTGAAAGAGCCATGCCCGTTCATCTGTAGATCTAAGTGGCAGCCACATTTGGTAGCTGGAAAAAATGCATCTCACAAGAATCGAACTCGGATATTTGGCGTAGCAGCCAGAGTCACTACTAACTGCACAATTGCACCACCTTAATACATTGCAGAATAATAATGCAGATAACTATTACACATGATGATCTCTCCAGCATGAGACTGCCAGCGTACTAGTTACTATTAATGAGTGCCGTAGTGTCCAGCAATGTAGCTCCATTTCGATTCATGTATATACTTATATGTTGGAGTTATCCTCTTGTTACGGTTTTGTTTTATTCACCTCCGATCTGAGAGTTTTTTCATCTGCACTTGGATTAAAAATACATTTGTTAATGTGGAATGTAAAACTGTCTACTATTAAGAATCCCTAGATTCTGCAAATGTAAATATTTGAACTTACTTTTGACTGTATTTTGCTCAGCAAATAAATTATGCTGTTAAATGTTGCACAGCAGCAGTACAGTTAATTAGTACATCAAAAGCAAACTGGTACCAACATGATTATGTGCTACAAACAAAGTTTGAATACAGAGCTCTTGAGTGTTTTTATCTATGCATCAAATTTATTTATTCTATTTATTTATTCATCTATTTATTTATTCTACAGTATAAAAAACTGTAGAATAAATAAACTAGTAGCTTCTTTACTTCAATGAACATGTTCAGACCTGCCAACCCTGGAGTGAGGAAAGGAGTGAGAGTCTATTTTGGGGGCAATGAAAACGCGAGGATTTGACGAGTGGGATAAATTTTCATAGCTATAAAAACACCACAGCGAAAGATAATATAACGCCATATGGAAACCACACGTCGTGGAGGTTATTAATAGATGAGAATGCCACAAAAATGTTTATACATAGTTGTTTATTAGTGGTAACTATATGATTACTACTTGAAGATTGGGGCAAAACACAGGTTTGCTTGGGTAAAAGGGGCAATTGCGTGACACGGGTGTGAGATGTGTGAGGCATGGGGCAATTGTGTGAGTCTCACGCCCAATGTGTGAGAGTTGGCAGGTATGGACATGTCGTAAGGGGTACTGGAAGTGTACGACATCAGACCCTAATGTAACGACACACGGTCTTATTGAGGTTAGGACAAAATTTGGACTGAAACTGAGATGAGCAGCAAATGAGAACTCAGAGGTGAATGCGCATTAAACGACTTATAGTATAGCCATCCTTATGTATAAGTGCGGGTCAAAATAATCTAAGCTCATAGCCTTTTTTAAGAAAAAACTGAAAACATTTTCGGTTTTTTCAGTTATATGATATCAACATATGGGCAGAACATTTTTTGAAATTAAAATTTGGCCGTCAGTGTGCTGGTTAGGTTGAAATAACGAAAATGATATTAGCCGAAATCCCTCTCACAATGCCTGAAAGAGATGTGATGCTCACTATCTCCGTTCAGCGTTATTCATTATGTCATAGTAAAAACGAAACCAGAAACAGGTGATAAAATTTTAGCCAATGACAAAGTTGAAGTTCAGTTTAGTCAAATACATACTAAAACTTAACTTTGAGTATGAGTCTCGTAAGCTGAATTTATTGAAGTTAAATTCAACATTTTTGTTATACGTCAGTCTCGAAGGCAAGAACTCCCTAAAGTATTTACTGCATGTAGTACATTGTAATGCTACATTTTATGGCAGATCATAATCACTAAATACACTAAAGTTACTGTAGATACTAATGGTTATTATTAATTCAACATATTCATGATTTTTAATTTGTTATCCAAGTTCGCATCAAATTGTATCATTGTCCAATCATTTTTCATTATAATTGTAGCAAAACAAACTTTATTTAACCATTACTTGCTAATTATTTCACATTTACACATGTTTACAGTAGTTTTATTTTGCTCCCTAATTTATTTCAACTGCACAAACCATTTTTCTCATGATTTGTAGTTTAAAAGTTACAGTTGTTTGAGCAAAGTTCGCAAACCTTGACAGTTGTTTCATTTTTTCTGTTAAATTATTTGAACTGCACAAAACACTTTTCTCAGGATATGAAACTTGAAAGTTAGATTGGTAAATGTTGTTATATTATAATAATGTTGCTAAAATAAAAATAAATTTTTTGTGCAAAGAAATTTTTTTCTCCAGGCAACGCAGCTAGTGTGCATATATGTTAAATGATGGAAAGCAATGGCATGCAAGTGATTGAGCAGAAGTCGTAGTGAACTCAGATACTGGTATCGATGAAAGAAGAGCTGAAGTGTGTGGCAAAGCTGCGTCCATACCTTGAAATTTTGACTCTGAAGGTACTGTACGCTTTCAACATAGTGTTTAGACACCATCCCATTTAAAACATAATGTGACAAAATGACAATTTATTAGATTAGGCTGAATGCGAATTACATGACTCTACTTTAGAGACCTGTGAACTATGTGCTGACCAAAGTCTTCATGCTTTCTTCCGGTTTAAACTTGAATTGTTTAAACCGAAAAAATGTGCAAAATCTTGATTTTTTAGAGAAGAGAATGTGTAAAATTTTTTGTTGTGTTACTCTGTATTATCATTATTATGTTCTCATTACTCCTTACCTGATAGAAATGCTCACGGCAGATGTAAGAGCCGTGAGCATTGTAGCAAGCAGCTCCCTGCAACCTACTCAGATAAACCTAGATACCCAGGATAAAAAATGTTAGCTATTACGTTGAACCACAAGATTATTGTATGCTGTTAATACCGGCCATACATTTGGATGCAAAACATGTTTATACTGAAAGGCCTCATTGAGCAAATCTCAAACAGATACATTAACCACTTCAAGCTACTTGTTGGTGAGTTCAACCTACCTGCAATTGGGTGAAAAAATAATAAACTAAGATCTGGAGCGAGATGCAAACACATCCACAAAGACTTTCTTGGCATCCTTCTAGAAAACAGAATGCAAAAATTCATCATGCAACCAACATATATCCAAGGGAACATGCTCAACATTGCCTGCACAAATGATACCACAGTAATCGCAGACATTGATGTAATCTCTTCTAGACTAAGCGACCACTATATTGTCCCCATAAAACTAAATTGTACAGAAGTTGTGAGAATATATAAAAAAGCAGAGTTTGAAAAGTTCATAGACGTTTTTGATTTACTTGTGAACAATTACAAAACATGACAGATCCGGATGACATGTGGAAACTCTTCAAAACGGGACTCCTCGACGCATGTGAGGATGACATTCCACAAAAATTTCTAGGCCCCATTGATTACCGATGATCGGCCTGGTTTGATAAAACTGCTAAGAAGTTCATTTAGAAACGATGGAGGGCCTTATGCAAATACCACAAAACTGGGAACACGTTTGCTCTGATGAAATACAAGTCTGAAAGAAGATGCAGCCGGAACCTTCTCCGCCAAATGAAAAGAGACTACATGTATGCAATTGAAAGGGTTTGCAAACCTATGGAAAAGGAATTTCTAAACCCTTCTTCAGACACCTACATCAGAAAGATAAACAAAACAACTTTACTATGAAACTCCTAGATACCAAAATGGAAGTCGCAGCAGATGATCTAGCAAAGTGCGCTGAAATCCTGAACCATTTCTTTCATAGTCAGCGCTACACCAAACCACAATGCACACAGAAATCCATAAACATGCGTGACGGTGATGACATTCAGGTTGCTTATCAGAGGATTGCCAAACAGCAAATAACCTGGACCAGATGGCATTAAAAAACCGGATCTACTAGTTAATGTTAACATGAATGCTGACTGCCTACGACGCATTAACAACGCTTCCGTGAGAGCTGGTAAACTACCGGGAAAATGGAAACTTGCCAATGTAACACCAATACATAAGACAGGGAGCAAAAACTCGCCAAACAATTACCAACCTATCTCCTTCACTAGTATTCCCTGCAAGAAGTGGAACACAATGTATAACATTCCCTCAACAAGCTTCTTGATACGTTTCTACACAACAGACAGCAGGGCTTTCGTAAGGAAATATCATGTGATACTCAACTGTGCTCTACTTATCACCCTTGCAGAAACACATGATGAATCCCAGAGCACACATGCTATTGCGCTGAAATTTAAAAAGGCGTTTAATAAAGCGCCTCACTCACTACTACTGCAAAAACTGTGACAGATTCCGGATTTGAGCACTCAGATTGTAAACAGGATCTAAGACTTTATCCCTAATCGCAGACCAAATGTCTTAGTTGGTGGCCAGTGCGCCACAGAAAATAGCGAAACCGCAGAGTACCTCAAAGCTGCGAGCTTGGACCAACATTATTCCTTTTGTACATAAATGATCCACCTAGAACTGTTAATTGTTGTTAGCCATTATGCTGATGACGCATTATTATATCAGCGAGTAAACTCTGTGAAAGATGCTACTAACTTCCAGTCAAACATAAATGCTGTACATAACTAGTCCTTCAAGTGGAAAATGACCTTCAACAACTTAAAATGCCACACAACTGCATTTGACAACAGGACCATGCTTCCAGCCTACAGACTTCTCCGCCTAGCAGCCAACCTTCTTCCAGCCTACAGACAGTCTCATAGCATGCACTAGTCTATGCAGACCAACGCTAAAATGCGTTGACATGATGTGGAATCCATCTTTAAAGAGCATCATACATGATGTCGAGATGGTACAGAACAGTGCTATAAGATTCATATGCAGACATAAAGAAAAAGTGTATGTGATGCATGAAATGATCTAGGCCTGCAAACACTTCAGAGGCAACGAAAAACCACAGGTTGAACTTACTGATATGTATCTTGCAAGCAGAAAGCATTCACAGCGCATTCTCGTCAGCGTATGACGAGATAACAGATGATCGTACAATAACTATGTTATAAGTGGTTGTGGAGAAATTATGTTATGCATAACTAATCCGAATCCATCCACAACGTCAGTGTTGAAATCACTTGTCATATTATTCTATTTTGACTATGTTTAATTTGTGCACTTTTGCTTAGCTTGTGGGAACTAATTTGATTATTACTGGCTCAGGTACAAATGAAAGTGTTAAGCTGTTATAAGAAATACTGATATTTACCAGTAAAAGTTAATTTGTTAGTCATACGTCCAAAAACTTAAATACACAACTAACAAAATTCTAAACAATAGTATTAATGACAAAAGGTTAAAATAGTTAATAAAGTTACACCCTTGCTCGAGTGGTCTTCCATGTCCATATGGCTGCGAGTTTCGATGATCAAGTGAGAGTCATGGCAGTCCTTACATGTAGAGGCTCGGTAGTTGGAAAGTAGATGATGGCGAAGGAGGCTCCATAGGTAGGGAAAGGGTAGAGGCTCCAGAAACAGAGGGAAAAGGAGAGAGGCTCCAGAGGAAGAGGCTCCTCAGCAGGCAGAGGAGAGAGGGTCCAAGGAGGCCCTTGGGAAGAGAGAGGAATGGACATAGAGATGCTGAGTCATTGGAGCTGTTCTCTTTTATAAATGCCTGGCATGTGGGATGGCTAGCCTGTGGGTGTAGGTTGAGTGTTAAGGTTCAATGTTTTATGTCAAGAGTGTGAAGATATCTTGTCTGCGTAAATCTTCAGCTGGTGCACGTGATGTTGACATGTAGGGTGGAGCTCGTGACCTACTTCTGGTTACTAGGTCATGTTTGACAGGTGTGGCAGATCAGTATGTGACTCATTTGATTCGTCTCTAAAGACAAATCAATAATCAGATAATGTTTCTCTAGTGGTTTCTTGGTGATGGTGGTTGGTAGGTGAAACTGCTTCGACCTTCCTTTGTCATGTTCTCCATCTGGCGCTGACATACTTTATACGCTTGATTCCCCCAATTTTGAAGTTGCTAATTTACTTTTGACATTTTCTAATTATCGGATCTTTTGATGTCCTTATGCGTCTTGCTGCTTGTACGTATTATATGCTTATCCTGTGGTCTGCTGCATTCCCTATTGGTATGTTGTTTTCGCAGTATTTCCATTCAACAACTACAAGGTCAGCAGCTAGTGGCGAGCAACGTCAATTTCTGTGAACTCCAGATGCTTTCACCAAAGCTTTCTACCAAGGAAAAATTTACGAAATGAGGGGCTGTCCAGCTGACAGCTAACCATGATCAGCGGTATGGCTGAACCCCAGGCCAAATATATTTGATCGCACTGTTATACATATAAGGCACTCTCACTACACCAAAGTTAACGAAGTGTTCTACCTCATCAGAGGTAATACTCTTACCATTTTTATTGGTTTTAGAGCAGCTGTACAAGTGCTTGCTTTAAAATGATGATATAATTGTAATAAACTTAAAACAAAAGCGAGATATTCTAAAGAACAAACTCTATGGAAGGAGTGGTGGCCATGAAAAAGGCTGTGGGGGAATAACTCCGAAGAATTGTCTTATTTGGATGCTATCGGTCCCATGGACATCAGGCTCATCAAGGCGCTTCGGACACCCGGCGCAGAAAAGCATAGTAGACCGATAAAAGGAAAAGGTGACTTAGGTGATATATATAAAGAAAGGACTTCTGGGACAGTGGTTGACCTAAAAAAGATGCCATTTTTTAAGATTTTTACGCAGGAAACAATCTTTTATAATTTATTTCTTACTGTTCGCTCTTTTGAAGAATTTTCTTACGTTCATGGTTACAAGTCAGAATAATCTAGTTTCTGTTCCAATTAAGTATTAGTTGTTTAAATTTCTAAAACAATATTGTTTCTGTTATTATTTATACGTTTTCTCGAGATAAGATTTGGTAATTAACGCTTTTCATTATCAAAATATGTCTTACTGTTTTGTTACGATTACTGTTCCCTATCTAGTGTATGTAGAATTTTCTGTTCTTTTTGTTAGTGTTTAGATTGTTACACTGCAATCGCTTTCAATAATAGCAATAATTTCTTATTGTTCTGAATGTGAAAATACTTAAAAACTCAGCCGTCAGCAAGACTATATGATTGGTCTCTTTAAATGATAACCGTCAATCTTTAGGCCAATCGCTTATGTAATATAAATACTGCCACAAGTTTTTAGGCAGTTGAGTTTGTGTTTGACTCTTGAAATAGCTGCATGATTGGTAAACTATAATAAAGTCGTTGTTATTGGAGAAATATCATTTATCATCATCACTAGCAAGCTCACACAAAGTTACTACAAATAATTTGGATAATTAAATAATTATTATCCTTACAAGAGTTGTGTTGTCTCCTGTTGGTTTCAGCAGGTTATAGCATTGACAGCGTTGATTTCAGCGCACTCTGTTGGTTTCAGCAGAACACAAGTGAGTTGAGTTCAGCTCCCTCCTGGTGGTTTCAGCAGGTTGTACAGTCAGCAGCGTTGGGTTCAGCGCACTCTGTTGGGTTCAGCAGAGCGTGAGTGAGTTGGTTTCAGCTCCTTCCTGTTGGGTTCAGCAGTTTCTAGCATTGGCAGCGTTGGTTTCAGCGCACTCTGTTGGTTTCAGCAGAACACAAGTGAGTTGGGTTCTGCTCCCTCTTGTTGGTTTCAGCAGGTTGTACAGTCAGCAGCGTTGGGTTCAGCGCACTCTGTTGGATTCAGCAGAGTGTGAGTGAGTTGGTTTAAGCTCCCTCCTGTTGGGTTCAGCAAGTTGTAGCGTTGGCAGCGTGGGTTTCACCGCACTCTGTTGGTTTCAGCAGAACACGAGTGAGTTGGGTTCAGCTCCCTCCTGCTGGTTTCGGCAGGTTGTACACTCGGCAGCGTTGGGTTCCACGCACTCTGTTGGGTTCAGCAGTACACAAGTAAGTTGGTTTCAGCTCCCTCCTGTTGGGTTCAGCAGGTTGTATTGACGGCAGCATTGGTTCCGGCGCAGTGAATAAAAATAAGAGTTGTCCCCACCCCACTTTTGCGAGTTCTTTTTTTCATAATATTAAAGAGCTTATACTAATGCTACCTGGTAATATACTTAACATACATAAACATTACAATCAGCAATAATGATTGTAATGTTTATTGATGTTAGGTAACAATACAAAATACGTAATCGTTTTATACAGTACATGTGCTTACATAATTGCGGCAAATTCATTTTGGCATTTGCACTCGGTATCACTCAGCAAGTCGCCAATCAAATTCAGATATCGTACTTTTTAACCAATCAAGATGATATCCTTTCACAAGTGGTTGGGGGATTCGTGTAATCTCAGACTAACGCATTGGTCGGGCTACGTAGTTTGTGTCAAAAACAGACGATCGATCGCAGAACAAGCTTCGAAAAGCTTGGTGCACTATCACACTTTTAACATCGTTGGCTTCTATTGAAGTGAGTATACTTTAACACAAAATTGAAGGTTATTCAAACTATTGTACGATTTTGTTTAGAGTTAGTTTTGTAAATTAGTAACACATGCTGGATTTTGTGTAACTTATAAATAAATTGGATAATGAAGAATAGATTTTGAGATCATGATCGTGTGGTTTGTAGCGAATATTAAACGGAAGACAATAATTAATCAGATAAAACCATGACGAGTTTAATTATTACAGACATTGTAAACCATCAAAATCAATAAACAAATATGGAAATCCTTCAAGCATCAAAACCTATTAATACCGCGGAAACGTGGCTACATCATAGAAACTCATCTAAGCCATGAAAACCTGTTTGAATGCTTCATATTTTTATTAAAAATTTTTTTGCAAATTTTAAAACATTGAAAGGCAAAATTAATCTTTTCTCTTATTAGAACCAGAAATGGTGATACAAACAAATGCTCTTTTCTATTTTAGAGTAATTTTCTGATAATGTCATCTGAGAAGACCACTTTACTACCGGCAGCAGGAGAGAATGTTAGTAGCGTCAACGCTGCTGCTAGTAGTATCAATGCCGATTTAGCCAATTCAACAGATGAGCCTTCTCAGGAAACCAGCTCTTCAGGTTGGTTTGACTTTACTGTTCTTGAGTTATCTGTATTCAATTTTGCATGAGTTTCGTTAGAACAAGTGTTTCAGGAGTTTCTATAATGAGCATTGTAAGAGGCACGCTCAGATTAGGCCATACATTTGATGATAACTTTGGGCAAACTCAACGACCAATTTCAAGGTTTCTTTGATCTGGTGGTCTTCCATCTTGTAGATCAGAGCTCAAAGGTCTACCTACTGATACAGGTCTTATCATATTGTAGATTCCAAGGATGTGCCTAAAGCAGAAAAATGGACTAGAAAGCAAATACTAACTGCTATATCTTTATCATTAATGAATGTGTCTCTGTGTATATCCTTTGGAATAATCTCGCCTTTCTACCCAACTGAAGCAGCAAAAAAAGGCGCAACAGCAACGGAAGTTGGTCTCGTCTTTGGAGTATTTCAACTTGTAATGTTTGTCACAGCACCAATATATGGTATATTTGTAAGTACATCTCAGCATGCTTAAATTATTCCTCAAATACTTAAAAGGGAACTTTGAAGCATGTTAAAGTTTCCTGCATGATGCTAGTCATGCAGGAAGATTCTGGTCAAAGACTATATTGCTCAATTGTTTCTCAAATGGCTGTTGGGCAGATTAATTTATGATCCGCCACTGAGAGTACCCGGAATGTAAGGGTATTAGTTTAAATTTAAGGCAGAGAATTTGAAACTTCACCTTTTATTGCAGGCAATTTGTTTGCGTTTTGCTGCTAAAACTCACATAGCTTTTTGTGGAACTTTGTGACTTGTTGATCCCTCCTTGGCCCATGCTGTATTTTATGTGAACGACATGAACTTTTTAATTGGTTGTTTAGAATCTGCCGAATGTGATATTGGTGAAATTTGTCTGTGGTAGATTGGGGTTGAGGTACAGAGCTGACTTAAAACAGAAAGCGACTGCAACGAGCGATATGCAGACAGGAAGTTCTCCAGAGATTTTTGTAGACGCAACATACATGAAGACCTTTTGAGAGGTTTAATCAATTTCTACAACATTATTGATTACTGAATGCTATTAATTTTGTAGATTCGACAAATGGGTGCTAAATACATGTTTATTTCTGGTTCATTCATTCTTGGTGGCTGCAGCATATCATTTGGGTGAGTCAAAGTCAGCAAGCACTACATGTGTGAAGCTTGTTTATCACTGAAGTTGCTGTGGATCATTGCTTGAGTCATTACTTGACCTTCTGTTTGCTATCTGATAACAGATGGTCTGGTTACTTTGGATGGTTACATGTAGTTGCGCTAGGGTAGAGATTGTAGCCTATTCATGGTGCAAATTGGTGCTGAGCATCATTGAATTTGATTTATCTATCGAAATGTGGAATGAAGTATTTCTAGAGCCTGGTCCTTTTCTGGTTTGGGTCTAACTAGGATGCCAAGTATTTTGAAAGCGGTTGTAGGGTTCACCGTTTACCTGGGAAGGTTTGCTGTTGGTGACAGCAGAGATTTTACCTTTAAATATAACAACTGTTTCTTATAATCATATTCCTGTGCCATGTAAGTTATTCTAAAAAGAATTCCTTTCATAATAAGTTAATATAATATTGTATGCTGTCTGATGTAACTATGTGCATATATAGTGTTATGTAAAATAGTAGTTCAGCCTGATGGCCTAACTGATGCTTTATACAGGTTTCTTGACCGATGTCCCGATGGTCCAGTGTATGTAGCCATGTGCTTTATATGCCGCTCTGTAGAGGCTAACGGGTGTTCGATGGTTAGCACTGCCTCCTTTGCCATCATGGCCACCACCTTTCCTAAGAATGTTGGACAGGCATTGGTAAGTAGTAAGGCTTTTATCTTCATTGTTCTCTACGTGAAAGTTGAATTAGATAATGTCAATATTAAGTCTCATGTACCGGCTAAGCAAATATAACAACAATGCTCACAGAAAATAATCATCAAGAAATACTCACGCTATATGTTTTAGCTTCTATATTTTGCAAAAGCTCCTTCATACGCATCCCACTTTAAGTGTCTGGCTGTCGTACATTGGTCTATTTCAAGTGGCTTATGACCGTTCCTGCACATATATGGCCTATAGATTTGTGATATAGACTGATATACTAGTGAATGTATTTGTGCATGTGAAATTTTTTCCAATTACTGTTTCTCCCAATTAACTTCCACAAATTCTAATATTCTGGTAATAAGAATGACTGTGGATAGCTATCAATGATTATTACTAATTGTTGTATACACGCTTTAGATAAAGTGGAACAGTAGTTGCTCTTTATGACTGTTTTGTTGGAGCTTATTTTGAGCCATGTTGCAGTACCATATAGCTTACATTCAACTCTCAGCCAACAGTAATTTGTGTCATAAGGGTGGGCTGGTCCTAATGTAGCTATTATCATCTGATCAGCGCCAACACCTTTTCATTTATTACTGTAATCATATGATCCTTTTTCATTTTGGCATTCACTAAGCTATAATGAATGTTTTCATGACAATGTATTTGCTGAGTTATGTTTACTTTATGGTTACTCAGTGCTCTATTTGAGAATATATTTTCGTGCACCACAAAATAACAAATTATGTTTCACAAGTCCCGTTAAACTATAACTGCCATGTACAGCTTTCATTGTTTTTACTGGGTAAATCAGACACGCTGTTTCCGATTTTGTACTCAAAATAAAGATTGGTCCACTAACTTTCAAAGTCATGAAGGCTTTTTTACAGCATTTCAATATCGGTCTCGCAAATGACACAATCGACACAACAAGTTTTACCCATAAATATTTGACGTAGCCTAGCTTTTAGGGACGGAAGTTGGGGATGTTTAGTCCAATCTAGAATTATAGAAATGGGTGTCTTAAAACCCATTATTATCTAAATTCAGCCACC
Source organism: Watersipora subatra (assembly GCF_963576615.1). NCBI lineage: Eukaryota > Metazoa > Bryozoa > Gymnolaemata > Cheilostomatida > Watersiporidae > Watersipora > Watersipora subatra. Next base: position 65,378,387 of record NC_088710.1, read on the forward strand.
AAAAGAATCTCAGTCTTTCATGGAAAGTAGATACCGTAAAACCTCTAATTGAACGCCATGGCGCTCTATTTTTCACCCTTCTATGGAGGCGGTAAATTTGAGGCGGCGTTCAAATGGAGGCTGACGATCTATTTTTCAAATAGCTCATCAGAATTGTCGAAAGATAAATTTAGACCTATTACGGACGATGCGAATGTTGCCTATATTTCGCCCTTTTTCCAGTAGACCGATATTAAACATTTTGAATGTATCAAATATGCTAACCTTTAACTTTTCAAAGATATTTTAATAAATAAGCATCAAGAAACCGGGAAAGATCTCTACCAGTTGATATTTATTGCTTGCAATTGACCTGCGATGATATTATAACCTGTATCCTTCTTTGTAATTTGTTAAATAGTTAGTTTTCAATTTTTATTTAATTCTAAATTTGTAGACATATTTTTATGTTATATCTATATTTAACACTGTTGAATAAACTTTCACTGCACTTACTGATATGTTTGCTACAGTTTGCAGCCAAAACTAGCTTTTTATGTGCAATAGAAGTGGAGTTATTAGCATCGATCCATTGTAAACTCTGTTAAGATAGCTGCAAGGACGCTATTAAATAACATGCTATAAATCTGTATATTTATAAGTTATACAACAATAATTTATCAAATGATACAAATATATATATATATATATTCATGAACAAGTGTCATAAACGAACCAAACTTATATTACATGCCGAAACAAATATTAAAGTTTTTAAAACAAAAATATTTCCATCGTTTGCTAGGATAGCTGCGTTCTGATTGTTGCTTTCGGTGGAACAAACATCTTCTTGTTGTCCAATACCTTCCACAATATCTTTTGGCTTCTATTTTTCTTCTGTATTGCTGAACCAGTTGATATTAGCGTCCAAACAATTTTTCTGATCAAAACTTTCACGTGCTGCATTTAGCATTGATGCAGTGCTAAAAGTTTGCTTGCCAAACATATAACCTTTGGTCCAGAACTTGCAAACCAGTTTTTATATGCATGTCCTTCGAAGTATTGGGACCGTGTTGAACAAGGAACTACCAGTAGCCTGAGACAGTTCGTAGTTATTTCTATGGTGTTATTTTCCAAGTTCTATCTACCATCGTCAATTTAAACTGTTTTCATACATGTACTTTGAAACATCAGGACCGCGTTAAACAAGGAATCACTATTAGCCTGAGACGGTAATTATTTCTATAGTGCTGCTTTGAAAGTTCATCTACCATCGTAAACCTAAACCGTTTTCTATATATGTAGGCTACTTCGAAGTAGAAAGGGCACATTAAACAGAGAGCTACTACTACCCTGAGACCGTTATTGATTATGTCTACGGTGTTGCTTTCAAAGTTCTGACGAAAAAAAGAAGAAAAGCTTTGGAATTGGACAAAGAGAGAATTAAATGTTATTGATATAAACGATTCCATATTAATACGATTTTGTGGACACTTTTCTACTGATCAGTTGATATTATGGGCTCGTAAAGATCAAATTATGTCAAAATGGTGGTCTATTTTTCAACCCTTCTCTCAGGATGGCGGTCAATTGGAGGTGACGTTCAAATAGAGGCGACATTCAATTAGAGGTTTTACGGTATCTATGTCGTGGTCCAAATTTGTTCTTTACTCTGAATAATGTGGACTAGTCAAAAGAATTTCAAGGAAGTCCTTTAAAATTTCCTTCATAAGTCTCTCTAATAATCTTGTTCTCATAATTCCTTGGTATATTGACTAGAGTTGCTTAGATTCTGGTATCGGTATTGGCACGGATATCAAGGTTAGGTATCTGGATCGACCAATCTTTTTTTAATTAAATCTAAAACTTGAGATACTTTCTACAAACCTACCACCAACTATATTAATTGTATTTTAGTCTGCCACACTAATAACTGTAATAAACTGCCAAGTTCTATCACTCACCTAATGAATTCCGGGTCTGCAATATTGTTTTATTTTTTGCCCATTGCTTCATCAACATCAAAATAACTGATACATTCTCTTTTTTCTGCGGTCTATTTTTCAACCCTTTTCTCAGGGCAGCGGTCAATTGGAGGTGGTGTTCAAATAGCAGTGGCGTTCAATTAGAGGTTTTACGGTAAGCCATTTAACATAGCTCGTAGCTTGTTACAGGATGTTTAATAGGCTGAACGCCGAGAAAAAAACGCGATAACAACACTAGCTTGTGATAAAATCGCACTTTTCAAGCTAATTTTTCTTGGCATTCGGCCTATTAAATATCCTGCAACAAGCTACGAACAATGTTAAATAGTTTATCTACCTTTCATCAAAGAGTGAGATTATTTTGAAGGCTGAATTACAATAATAATGGGTTTTAAAACACCCATCTCTATAATTCTAGATCGGACTAAACAACCCCCCCCCAATTTCTGTTCCTAAAAAGCTAGGCTGCGTCTTATTTATGGCGGAGCTTGTTGTGTCATTTGCGAGGCCAATATTGAAATGCTGTAAAAAAGCCTTCATGACTTTGAAAGTTGGTAGACCAATCTTTATTTTGAGTACAAAATCGGAATCAGCGTGTCTGATTTACCCAGAAACAAATGATGAAACCTATTCATGGCTGTTACACGTATGGTTTAAGCTATGAGGGTTGGATATTGAAGTTGTCCCTCTTTTGTCCGAGATGTATCTTATCAGAATAAGCCACCTATAAAATGTACATCCTAGATATTGACTCACTGGTGTATTTGCACATCTTAGAAACTTTTCTAATATTGTTTGCTTTTGCACTAAGCAACTGTGCCTCTCAACATAGGCGCTATGATTACAATAAGTTATTAGTTGCTAGTATTTTGTTGTACTATGTATATTCTGTAGGGTACACTCGAAGTGTTCAGCGGTATAGGAATGGTCCTGGGTCCATCCATCGGTGGTGCTCTCTATGGGGTGAGTAGCTTTTCTCCTAGTTCCATCATTGCAGTCAGACCATCTTGCTATATTACCATTAGCAAGATGAATTTAATAAAGCCAATAAAGATGAATAAAGTTGCTGGTTGTCTTCATTGCTAATAAAAACTACCAGCGACATGAAACATTTGATTACTTCAGTGTGGTATGACTGGGAGCACTTAAACTATATACATGTATATATAGATGTAAATATATATCTATATATAGATATATATATCAAACTCACTAACATCTGTTTACTAGTATTTTAGCACTTAACATCAATCAGCAGTTAAAACTTACTGGAGTTGGTGTTACAGTAGTCTTAAAGATGTAGTTGCGTCAAAAAAGTCAATTTAATGAAATTAGGACCCATAAAAGGCTAAAACATCAGCTACAATTTGATGCCATTTTTGTCTTTGTAGACCAACCCTGTCCAGAGATATATGCGTTTGAATGAGGCCCTCTTTTAAAAAGCTCACGTTCCAGCGGGTGCCTATTTCGTGACGTCACAAGCAAGGTATCTGAAACGAAACCACGAGCAATAAATATGAGGTCGATTCGTTAGCCAATCATGCGTGCGAAATTTTTATATAGGCCGTAATAAATGTTATCACTCGTAAAACGCGTTGTCTGTGATCTCGAAGATTCTCCCAATTAGAGAATTCATTCTCATTTACTCGTTACTGATTCAACGCGTTTCAACAATTACTAAGTTATACATAGTTTTAAAATGGCTTCAAGTTCGAGCGACCGCTACTCAGAGTTATCTGAGCAACTTTTAGTAAAAGATTAGAGTAGACAGCCTATGGCCAAAGCTGACAGGCGTCAGCAGCGTTTTGCTGCAGAAGAAGACAGAATGGAGGTAAATTACCTTAGAGTCTTCTATACTTGAGTAAATGTAATATTTTTTATAGTCATAAATACATATACTAATTAATAAAATGATAATTCTTTGCTATCTCCAATCATCGTTTCATAGCTTATCTGCCGTTTTACCTAGCTATAATATTTTTTTCGAATTTTCTTTGGTAAATTAGAGTCATGATTACAAATTATTTTCACTCGTAGGAAGTGGGTAAAATCGATTGATCATTTCAAATCTTTAATTTCCAGAACCAAAGCTTCGAATCGTTGGCTTGGCGTACTTGTGCCTTTATTAAATGTTTATTCGTTTTTAAAATTACACTCACAATCTATTTAACTCCCAATTTGGAAGCTGTCAATAGATACGCTTTAGAATGACATATCTATGAATGACATATTTATTGCATCTACTTTGTTTACATTTACTTATTTTACTGATTACAGAATGTTTATGTCGTCCCACCAGTCGAAGAAGCTTTGTCAGTGTGGAAACTGCCATAAAGGAGAAAGCGAGACTTGAATGCGTGCTGGATAAGCCATGATGTTTTGTTTGAGTTTGTTGCAGTAGATGAATTTGTCTTATTGTATCAGCTAATACTATGTGAGTAGCCACGACTTGATGAATATTTTTAATAAAAGCTTTATGCCGAGATGAAAATATTTTTGCTTGTAAAAATTATCCCACGACCACACGAGCGGAGCGGAAGTGTGGGAGTTTTATGATAAATGCATGCGCACACAACTTACGAAAATTATTCATCAACAATGAGACGAACCCTCGTCAAGAAATTTCATCAAAAAATTTAAGCATCGGAATTTAAAGTCGTTAAAGTATAATAACGATACAAAACACATTTAAACCTATTTAAATATGTTACCAAGTCTTTGTAAACCACCGATAATATCTTAAAACTTACCCATCTGATCGGATTATACACAAATAGACGGATTAATTTGAACGTAAATTGCCACAAAAAGCTTGAAAAGCTCGGTTTAATAAAAGTTAAGACCGAAAATTGAAACGCCAATAAAGCCGTGCGACCGATTGTAGAATTATTTAGCAGTGCGCATTTCACGATAAAACCGTGCTCATTTCATCAGTCTATGGCATTTTTCACTTGTAATCGAATTTATTCGAAGGTTTCTGTAATAAACGTAGACCGTTTGAGGCGTAGACCGATTTACAGGTACGAAATTGTGGTACACAGTTTATCAGCCTGTGTTTTTTGTCCAATCACCGAAGGTTTCATTATTTGAAACGTTAACCGAAATTCTTTACAACTTATGTACAAGCTAGGGCCGAACTACAACGCCCCTTCATGACGAGAACATTTTTTATTTTGCTACAGTTTTATACGCGTGAATACTCTTATTCGCTTTCTGTTAAAGATCGCTTATCAAAACCATTCCACATTCAACGCAACCAACTTTTAAACTGTGTATAGTACACAGTAGCTTGCCATTTTACTTCTAATTTTGCATTTCAGAGTTATAATAAACATATTTCTTTATTGTTGTTGAATTACATACATTACAGTAAATTAGGCCTACAGCTTTATAACACTTTAATAACAGCTTTTATTTTGCTGCAGTTTGCAGAAATCTTCGAGACGCATGAACGCTCATAGGTTTTCTATTATTGCTGTATTACTATATTAACAATATTGGTTATTTTAATAATATCAGTGCATTTTACTTATAATATTGGCCAACATTGCATTTCTCCTATTGCAAGGGAGAGATATAAACGTGTAATATTTTCCTTTCATTGTTGTTGTTTGTCATGACCAAACACTTTTTAAATAAATTTTCTAAAAACCTATATAAATACCACTTCTCGATATTGCTACCTATTACGTTTTGAAATGTAATCAAAATTGTGTATTGTTTTTCTATTATTACTATATTAATAAAATTGATTATTCTAAGAATATCAGTGCATTTTACTTCTAATATTGGCCAATATTGCATTTCTCCTATTGCAGGGGGAAAATATAAACATCTTTTCCATTCATTATTGCTTATTGTTGTATATAATAACACCCACACCCAGTACATTACAGCTACCATTGCAGTTATCCTATTGCACTGCAGAGCCATTTGATTGCTAATATTGCATTTCTCAACCATCAGTACCCTTTATTTTTTTGCCAGTATCTCTGGCCATCTCTTTGGTCGTGGGCTGTATGACAGTGGAATTTCTAGTATAATAAAACTAGAAATTGTTGAAAGACTAATCTTTTGCTACCATCACTTAATTTTTTAATTTGTAATTTTTAAATGCGCCGTTTTGAAAAAAAAATTTGAGTTACACTTTTATTTCCGGTTTTTTGTAAAGTTTGATTGCTAAATTGGTAAAGGGAAATATTTTTCACGTCACGGACAATTGTATTATCTCGGGTAGGAATAGCTTCTACATTCTCTCTCCGTTTGGTCAGATAAAGCACCAGACAAAGTCCAATATCTCATTTTTACATTTGTACCATTATCGAGAGGTACCAGTATCGTCGTATTCAAATTTTTGATGAATAGCGTCTGCTGGAACAGTAACCTTCTTTTATTCACATACTTCGATCCACGAATTGCTATTATTAATTCAACATATTCAGGATTTTAATTTTCAATCAAAAAAATATAGGAGTCTACCAGTTTAATACCAATTGATAAAATAATACTATATCAAAATTTTGTCTACGGATTTAACACAACCAATGTGCAACACAAAATGAAAGTAACATTTTTGCTCTGTTTGTACTTTCTGGTGTTTGGTCATTTGCTGAGGTGTTGTTGAATATGCTGATACATTTACAGCTCGGTGGGTACCTGCTACCATTTATAGTGATTGGCTGTTTGGTATGGATAACGGCTATTGCTGCCTTCTTTATCCTTCCTCCTATTGGTGAGTTCTTCTCCACTCTGACAGCCTCCCTTTTATACGTGCTTGCCATTCTGATTGCGCTATTCATTATAGCTCAATGTAGGATGCTAAGTTAGGGTGGTTTCATGAGCCCACCTTAACTATACTATCTTAGAGCAAAGAACAAGCTGCACAATGTACAGGTTAAACAACTCACTGCTATTTTGTTTAGTAGTATTAAATTTGAAAGCCTTGTATCTTCAAAGATTAACTCATATTGTTTGGCGATATCTTTGACACATTATAACTTAGAGGGCTAGAGTAATGGAGATAGCTGTCTTGTTGTATTGTATGCTAGATAGTTGTCTGCTCTTGGTAGCATATTATTTTGCCCTATCTTGTCGGCCTTGCTCTCAGACTGTTTTTGTCAGGCTTGCACCAGCCAAACCAATTCAGGATGTACCATTCCTTGACCAAACATTGATACTGGTGTACATGGAAGACTCGCTCCATCTTGGTCACAGGCTGTATTACACGGTACACTCGCTCCATCTTGGTCACAGGGTGTATTACATGGAACACTCGCTCCATCTTGTTGGTCACAGGGTGTATTACATGGTACACTTGCTCCATCTTGGTCACAGGGTGTATTACATGGAACATTGACTCCATCTTGGCCACAGGGTGTATTACATAGAAGAAAGTTAATGGCTCACTAATAGTACTCAATAAAATGACTGATTTTTCCACACTGACAAAGCTGCTTCGGCTGGTTGGACCACTTAAACATCCTGTAATCAGTAAAACAAATGCAATAAATATATGTCATTCATAGATATGTCATTCTAACGCGTATCTACTGAAAGCTTTCAAATGGGGATTGCAAGTGTAATTTTAAAAATGAATAAATGTTCAACAAAAGCCTAAGTACGCCAAGCCAACAATTCGAAGCTTTGGTTCTGGAAGTTGAAGATTTGCATTGATCAATCGATTTTCTTCACTCTCTACAAGTGAGAAGTGAACATCTAAAGTCAAATCATAAATCTAATTTACTAGATAAAACTGCCGCAGAAAGTTTGAAACAAATATAGCTCGGTGAAACAATAAAAAAAATAAAACGATGATTGGTGATAGCAAAAAGTTATAATTTCATTAATTAGTACATGTATTAATAATTACTGGTGAATTAATTAATAATTTTGGTGAATGGCTCCTTCCAAGTGAAGAATATGTGCTTTTGCTTTTTAGGCTTTGGGGAACTTTGTCGACCAGTTTTTATATGCCATCCCCAATGAAAACAAAGTTTAAAAAGAAATAACAAACACCAAAATTTTTGGGGTATAAAGCAAACAAAGGTGAGTCCAGTAACCATACCGAACATTAAAAACATAGCCCCAAGTCATTTCACACCCCCCCCCCCAAACATTAATAGTGGTTTCAAGAGAATTTTCTTAACTAGCTTGGACTGAGATCAGTTAGTTGCCTTACACCTGATCATTCCTTATAAAAAACTTGATGCATCAATCAGGTGTCATTCTTATCAGGGTTAGTGTGATTTTGTTTTATTTAAGTTAAGATTAATAGAGAAGGTAGGAGTCAAAATTTCCTCCTCAAAGCTTCGGGCCATTTTTGATATTAAATTTTCAAGGGTTCACCATAAGTCCTTTGATGTACAACTTCAACTTCTAGAGATTTTCTACATGAAATGTCTAACTAATCCTAAGCTAGTTGTATTCTGTGCAAGTAATTCAAGTCAAGTTTTCTGATTTAGCATTGATAGACCTGTGTGTCGTGGAACCACACCCATATGTAATCTAATATGGCTACATTCTGTCACTCTCTGCTTCCTGCCTATCTCCTCCATAACCTTTTAATTTTTCTTATTGTTATGAAACGAGCAACACAATCAACGTGAGTTTTGTTTTGTGAAATCTCCAGGAATTTTTTATTCAGCTTCGACCAAAAAAAAGCGTTTTAGCAAAGTTATAGAACAACAGAACTAGCTAGCTAGTTTTCCTCACCCATCTACCGGTTTTTACAGGCGCTGTTGGTTTCGGCAGTTTTTCAGTAAGTGTTAGGTCTAGAAACAAATTTCTTTGGTTTTGTACAGAAAAGATTGTTCTAAAACATAGACTCTGTTTCAACTGCAACAACAAGTTGTGCGTTTCACTTTATGTTTTTCCGTTCCTGCTTTTCATCAAGGTAAAATCACCCTTTTTGGCAAAATGGCTACTCGCAGTCATGCGAATGTTCTAAGTGCTGAAGGCACTCAGAATATTCTTTCTATTTGAGAGTCAGAGGCTAAAATTAACAGTAAATGAGAATGATTTTGACTTGGATGATCTTGAATTTAAGGAAGTCCAGATAATTTACATAGCAATGAAAGGCATTCTTCTTATCATTCTGATAAATCTTTTGCAACTACTAGTGGTAGTAACACTAGTAACAACAATGCTACTAGTACTAGCGTTACTTTTTGATAATAACATGCCTTCGACAAGTACTTTTGATCAAATTCTGCTTTCTACAAGCGTCTTTGATGCCAATGGGTCTTTTACGAGCTGTGGGACTATTTCTGATTCACCTTCTACCTCTTCTGCTGCAGCTAGCAGTAGTAGTAGAAAAAGGCAAAGATGGAGGTAAAGGTAAAAGGTTTGCTACTGCTGCTCCTGCTATCAGTACAAGGGCCAAACACTTTAGAACAACTACTACACAACGTAAAGAAGCTAATACACCATCTAATCTTTAATGATCACTATAGTTACTTATAATGCTTATCATATTACGTTATTATGATCTATAAAAAATTATAAAAACGTAGAACCAAGTATAAACAATAAAAAATAAAACACATGAAAAAGTAAATAAATTGTTAAAAGTTATATGAAATCTTACTCATAACTCCATGTGGTGCTTGATGGAAACATGTTCTCTGTAATGCAAAATAAAAAAGCTACTATGATGACAAGGTTTCAGCGTTCACTATGATAGACATAACTAACACGAGAGGTCACAAAACATGTGTTACACTACTTTTTGTTCTTATAGCCAATAATCTCCTGCGTTTTAGGGGCGGTTTAGAAATAATTTTTGTAAATCCTATCTCTTCCATTATTATAAAATGAAAGCATTTAGTAAAGTTAGCTATTTTTATATATCATTAAAAAAGAAAATTCCAAGCTGAATACGGTGTAATTTTCAGTTTAAAGTTTGACTTGCAACAAAATTCACATTACAGTTATTTGGTATCAAAATATTCACCATGTCTTACTCTGCTGTGTTGTAGGTGCAAAATATGTGGAAATGTGATTACAAGCTCTTAAAAGTTCAAAAACGAACAGTTCATCGCAGCCATCTCGAATACTCCGTAAATTGGAATCTCTTTCCAAAACGGCTCAAATGGGACGTAGTTGAACACGATGGTTTCTGTTTACACTTTCATGCAACCTCAATCGTCGAAATATTTTCAACAAATATACTTCACGCGTTCAATAAAACCATGTTTATTGTCCTTATGCGTCTATATCATCATCATCGTAATGCTCTCATTTTGAGCATTGATATTTCAAAACCTACCATAAAAATTCGTTTAATTTTTTAACCTCAGCTCGAAGGAGTGCATATCATCCGCTGATAAACATGACGAGCCTGTTGGTCACCTGTGATAGTCGACAAATGCTGCAGAAATTATTCGCGCTGTTTGACAGGAAGTTCGGGTCACATGATCAGATTACAACTAGATGATTAGACCAAGATGAAACAAAACTGTAAAGTATTCTATATTTGGTATGAGCATCTATATTTGATACGAGCTTTCCGGTAGAACCCGAAGTGTTTGTTACAAACTAGTGCTATGAGATGTTATATATGGAGCCTTTTATTGGCTTTTAAATTCACGTGATCAAAAACAATAAGCACAATGTTTGAGTATGTCGTCAAAATAAAGAGATACCAATCTACAGCGTTTTCGTGATGGCTGTGATTAACTGTTCGTTTTTGAGCTTTTAAGACCTTGTAATCACATTTCCACATATTTGGCATCTACAACACAGCAGAGTAAGACATGGTGAATCTTTTGATGCCAAATAACTGCAATGTGAATTTTGTTGCAAGTCAACCTTTAAAGATGTACCAATTATTTCGCAAGTTATAAAATATTATATATGCCCATGTTGACATTTGAAATATTTTTTGGAAATTAATTTCGACTTTAAAGAGTTAATACCTTGGAGCTTGTGATGGCTAGACTGGTGTTCAGACAAAGCAAAAAACAATTCATGTTTCACACCATTGATTTTTGAATACCCAATAATCCACTGGCTAATTGTGAAAAGCGTCATTTATGTTGTGTATTGATGGTAACATACTTTTTTATACCATGTCTGTTATAAATGTCTGTTAAATTGTTGCTATGCTTAAAATACCAATTAGAATTAACATACATCACTTTGAAATATTGTGAATAAATGGATCAGTAAATATGCGTCAAAAAGATTTCTATCTCCAAAGAACTTTCTAAAGTTTCTTTTTTAATGATTTTTTTCAAATATATACAGTATTATTTAACCTTCCAATGCTGTAGTGTACTTCCTGGGTTGCGATAGAGTGATGAAATGTTTGTTACAACAGTAGTGATGAAACACTTTCTATGTTATATAATACATATAGTAGATGCTGGGTTCTCGGGTTTCAGAACACGTGAACATTTAGTCAAATGCAGACACACACATTTTCAAATTTTTTAATTACAGAAGTATTAGGTAAATGTAAAAAAGAGAATTTTTTAATTGGTCAATATTTACATAAGGCACTATTACGAAGTATGTCCTTTTAGGTTAAAGAACTGGCTTCTAGAAGCGTAAGCAAATAGACATCAGCTAATGTGTATTCTTTGCAAAAGTTAATTTGTACTCTTTGCAAAAAAAGTCCAGTTTGTTACTTGCAGTGGTTACATTTGAAATACATAGATCTGATTTTGAATGGGAGAGTAGCTCGACATCTACCAATTGTCACGCTGGTAGAAGAATGATATATGTGAAGTGACTTAGAAGGTTGCCAGTCAAGTTAACCTTGTCCTTGAGAATAGTGCCAGATCGTGGCCATGTTGTGTATCGAAGCTGATCAGAGAGGAGTAATTGATGTATTTAAGAATGCAGTAATCTTTTAGTTTGGAATCTCGAACCCAGATATCATCTATAAAAAGTGATGATGCAACAAGATGAGAAATCCTTATCAGCTTTTTAAAAGCTAGATCGACTGTCTGTATGATGGCTAGTGGATCTTGTCTTCAAGTCTCTCCATTGCAAAACACACTAATTACTTTGCAAAGTGTCTTTTGAAATTGCGACACATTGAGAATGACGGATTAGATGAGCTGAAGTAATCTCTTCTGTAGATAATGTGGCAAAGCTCTCTGGCAGTATGCTGGCCATACTGAAGATCCCGGGCTGTCTTGTCATCTACTTGTGCATCGTTAGCTGTGGCATGGCGCTCAGCTTCCTCGACCCTACATTCAGTCCATGGATGACATCAACTGTGAGTACATTCTGCAGGTTGATTTTACTGGTCAAGCCTCTTACAATACAGTGCATCCCCCAGCTTACGATGTCCCTGTTTCACATTATTTCACCTTACGATGTGGAACACGCGATGTTTTTTCGTCCTCTCCAGACGGCTTTTTTCCCTATACAACATCAACAAAAATGTCTCTCGAATTTCAAATTTGGCAGTCGGTGTGCTGAATGCGTCGGAATAACGAAGATGTCGATATGCTATTCGCAAAAATCTCTCGCGCAATGCCTGAAAGAGATACGATGCTCACTCTCTGTCTCAGCTCAGCATTATTCGTTATAAGTGCAGTAGGGGCTCCTACATTGTAAGTAATACATTCCAGAAACGTTTAAGTTATAGGGATTTTACTTTATAAGATCAGTAAAATACATGTAAATGCTCTAATACGTTCCAAGATTTTCTCCAGTTAAAGACATAAAAATTTGATATACTACATGTATCTTGTTATTAATTTTTAATTACTGTGCATATATAAATTTGTGATGTTTTTACCAGGAGGTGTTTGCATTAGATAATTACTATGGGTTTCCATAACTCTCTCCATTTGACATTTTCGCCTTACGATGCTAACACCAGAAAGGGATTAATTTCGTATGGCGGGATTCACTGTATTTAGTTTAAGTATACATTTGACTCCTTTATACCCAGAGTAGTTTCCAACGTACGGCGTTAACAAATTCTAATAAAAATTAATAATAAAATTTAAGAATGGAAAATAATAAACAATATATAAGCAAAGTTGGTGTAAGTAATATCCAGTCTGTTAGAGTAAGTTCCGCCTTGTCTCCCATCTCTGTCTCCGAACTTATGCTTGGTTAAGACTACAAGTCGATTCGCGAGTCTCTGAGATAAGGTAATAATCAACACTTTTATAAATTTATGTTTTTACATCGAATGTAATTTTCTATATACATGTAGTTTTCTATTTTGTTTTATGTAATGCTCTTGTTTGAAAGCTAAATGAAATTAGTTTGTGATAGGTTGTTGAGTTTTGGAATGAATTAATTACAGCGTATTCTCAAGTTAGTATTTGCTTCAACATATTTGGTAAAATTTTTAAGATTTAAAGTTTATCTCCAAAGAAATTAACTCTGTGCGTAGAGGTTTGATTGAATGTTAAATTATTACCGTACATTTCTAAATGCATTGTTTTTGAAGGAATAGACTAAGGTTATTGTGTGTACTACTTGTAGTTCAAGGGTGTGACAATCCCTCAGGTGGGGCTCATCTTTATGATTGGCCCTGGGGTGTATGCACTCAGTGCACCTCTTTCTGGATATATCAGTGATAAGGTAAGACAACTTCTTATTTCTTGATTCATTTACCCGGATAGCTTCTGAAATGCATGTTGTGGTATATTATATACAGTCAAACCTGGATAACTTAAACGTCACAGAGCCAACCAAAATTGTTAGAGTTATCAGAGTATTCAACCTGTCTGAGCTTGTCATAAATGTGTGTACTTATCTTTAGGTGCATGTATATGCACGAACTACTATATATAGAGAAGTCAAAAACATAGATTATTTGTTGCAAGTAAAGCCCGATGCAACAAAGCGTGTTTTACATCTGATTAGTTGCTACATCTAAAATAATTATCAAGTGTAGTCAAGGTTTACAAGTGATTTTTGTGAGAAAGATCAACAGTGTAACTGAGTGTAGATACAGACTTTAAACGGTTATTATAGTCCTTGCACTCCCTCATATCTATACAACATCTGAGGACATCTAAAACGTTGTTTGCATCAGTTGCTGTAAGTGGCAGGTTCAATAGTATCAGGCTCATTCTCATGTTATTCATCAGAATCATCTAGGGTACTGCAAGATGTGATGTACAGCACAATCTATGCATCATTCAAGTGCTCAGCAACACTAATTTCTGCATCAGCCTCTAAAAGCTCATCTGCATAATAAAATTTAAACATGAACGTAAAGGGGACACTATTTTTAAAACATTTGTTATTCAACATAACATTAACAGTCATAAATTTAGCACTTTGAAGATGTGGTTGCGTCAAATTTGAGTTGATTTTAAAAGAAAGTATTTTTCTTTGTCTATCAGTTAATATGCTATTTGTTGTGTTAGGTGATCTCATGGTCAAGATATTTGAAGATTAAAATCAAAAAAATTCGATCGCGGTAAATAGGCTCAGGCCAAAAAAACATGCCCAGACTTGCCCAAAATGATGTAACGCGTGATACAATCTGTCTCTATCTCTTGTATTGACATCGGCTTTTGCGATAAAAAGTCTAGTCCTACGCGGCTCTATTGGCATATATTTTATCTTGTATTTGCTATAATAATAATTTGTATAATTCAATAATGTGCAGTATAATAGTTTGTATTTGGCTAGAATAAAATTTTAAATCCAGCTACAGATACATTATTACCAATGTCTCAAAGGCTTCAAACAAGGAAAATTAAAAACTTGTCATATTAGCTTCTTCTAAATGCTGTGTAAACATCTTAGTACCGACTACCATTTCTTCCGGTCTACGGTAATTCTGTCAAGCAAACTATGTAGAATAAGGTCTTTGTATTGGCAATGTTCCGTCGCTACCCACACTAACGATATACAGCCTCCCAAAAGCCCCGCCCACATTATGCCCGTCGCCTATTCTGGGGTGGGGCTGTATATCATTCCCCACACCGAAAACTAGTTTCTTACTACCGTAAGTAAAATAAGCAAGCTGCGTCTTTGAAAAGAATATGTGGCGAAACCAACTACATCCTTAGAAGTCATGTACGTTGTATAGTCGACTGTCAACTATTGCTGCACGATATCTTTGCATGTACATTTGATTATTTGGTCTCTAAATATATCGAATATCGGAAAATATCAAACATTGGAGTTGTCTTCTTTCGATATATATTGTTAGGCTTTAACATAAACAATATTAGAGGATATTGGTTAGTATCGGTTGAAAAACAGGAGTTGTCACCTTTTTACATTAAAGAGATTAGACAACTCTAGTTTTCCAAAATAAAATAAGCCGATATTTCGATAAAATATTGGCTTCGATATTCATATCGACTTGAAAACTGACCAAATATAAAATCATCCACTGAAATATATCGTCACATCGAATTATATCGTGCAGTACTACTGCCAACGTTATCGACACTCCATTTTGTTTAGTATAACATTAACGTTATACTAAGCAAATGGTTGAGTTATGCAAAAGTGCCTGTCCATGCAGCTCTGATTGCACTTCATAAATCCATCTATCAGAAAAGATTTCAGCACAGGTGTCATATATGTGCATGATATATTCAATGTTCTGCAAATCATGTTTTGCATTATCTTCAACAATATTATTTTATTATATAATTTTTACTAGAAAAAAATTTTCATCTTGGCATAAAGCTTTTATTAAAACTATCCATCAAGTCGTGGCCACTCACATAGTTTCAGCTGATACAATAAGACAAATTCATCTACTGCAGTAAACTCAAACAAAACATAATGGTTTATGCAACACACATTCAAGTCTCTCTTTCCTATTTATGGCAGTTTCCACACTGACAAAGCTGCTTCGGCTGGTGGGACCACATAAACATCCTGTAATCACTAAAACAAATGCAATAAATATATGTCATTCATAGATATGTCATTCTAACGCGTATCTACTGAAAGCTTTCAAATTGGGAGTTACATAGATTGCGAGTTTAATTTTAAAAATGAATAAATGTTCAACAAAAGCATAAGTACGCCAAGCCAACGATTCGAAGCTTTGGTTCTGGAAGCTAAAGATTTGCATTGATCAATCGATTTTCTTCATTTTCTACAAGTGAGAAGTGAACATCCAAAGTCAAATCATAAATCTAATTTACTAGATAAAACTGCCGCAGAAAATTTGAAGCAAATATAGCTAGGTGAAACGATAAAAAATTATAAAACGGTTATTGGTGATAGCAAAAGTTATAATTTCATTAATTAGTACATGTATTAATGAGTACTAAAAATATTACTTTTAGTATATTCATCAATCTAAGCCATTGTATTGCTACATGTAGATGCTATGGATTAAAAAGAAGCTGTCAAGAACTCACTGTAGGCCTACATATGTATCTCGCACGCGCAGGAAATTACATTATAACCTCAAACAGGGAAATATAATCTTAGTGTAACCTCAACAGTATATCTATAGGAGACTCAAAAGTAAAAGATAAATTTACCTCCATTCTCCTATCTTCCTCCGTAGCACTTTAACCGCCTGATTCCCAGAAAACTCGAAGCCACCTTCACAGTAACTTTACAGCAATTTTTACAATTCTGTTGTTCGTCAATAAATCGTGTCGATCGAGTAATTCATTAAAGTAACGATGTTAATTAATTTAGTAAATATCGATGTCCATGTGATCTAATAACAAAGTAAAATCTCTAAATTTGAGATCACAGACAACGCGTTTTACGAGTGATAACATTTATTACGACCTATATAAAAATTTCGTGCTGATGATTGGCTAATGAAGCGACCTTATATTTATCGCTCGTGGACTCTTTTCAGATGTATCACTAGTTATGTCACGAATGAAGCACCCACTGGAATGTGAGCTTTTTAAAATATGGCCTCATTCAAACGTATATATCTCTGGACAGGATTGGTCTACAAAGACAAAAATGACATCAAATTGTAGCTGATGTTTTAGCCTTTTATTGGTCTTAATTTCATTAAATCGACCTTTTTGACGCAACCACATCTTTAATAGGTTGAGTTTACGATATTGTAGCAGCTTAAGCTATTTCAAGATTACTTACCCGCTGTTACATTGGATGTAGGATCTATTGCGTGTAATAACAGATTCAGATTTATCACCTTCTTCATTATCGTCAGCAGTTGGAAGTCACATCTGTTTGATCAGAGTTGGAATGACCAAGCTTGTGGTGAAAATAGTTGGCAATGGTTTTTTTTTCGTGACCCAATCCTGTGCTCTGTGTACCCAGCGTATTGTTGCAAGACATTTATAGACGCATCTGTACTCTTCCATGAGTGTCTATGTAATCAACGGTCAATTGCAAAACTTGCTGACGGTAGTAGTATTTAAGATTTCCAATAATTCCTTGATTCATAGGTTGCAGTATGCTTGTAGTATTTGGTGGTGTGAATAGAAGCCTGGTAGATGAAAGCCTATTTATAGTTGGGTGGGCTGAACAGTTGTCAATTATGTGAACGCCGTTTTCTTTTTTGATCATTCGGCGTTCAAGATCTCTTACCCGTGTCTTAAAGATGTCACTCACTATCCAAATCTTATGGTGATACTGAGATTTTACTGACATGACCACTTAACATTTTTAAACAGCAGGGTTTTCCAAACTCTCTTGTTATGATTGGAACTTCCTTCTCAGTGCCTGATTTACTAGAGCAAAGGTACCAGTCAGTCTTTCTTTCAGCAATTTCCGTTTACTGCATATCTCTCTCTTATGGCGTAATATTTCATCGACCATTATCTTGTCTAACCACCCTGTTTTGACCATATTGAGTATACCGTCATCCGTCTAGTTTGGAGTAATGGAGTCCACACTTCATCTTTCCGGTTTTTCACCTCTCCAACCTTGACCGCAGCCAACACTCGAACAACTCTGTGACCACCAACAGAATTCCATTTCTTCCACCTGTTGATCTAACCATGACACACAGTGGTATCCTTTCTTAAATCCTGAAGAAAGTTGTTAGCTTTTTCTAGTAAAATTGGTTCATTGATAGGTATGCCTTCATCGCGTACTTGTCTTATCTGTGGGTAAGTTATCCATCTTTGACTGAATATAATATCATGCTACCAAGCAATTTTAGGAGGGGTTGCTGCTTCTCACCCTCACTTGTCCCACAAGTCAATACTGCATGTCTCCTGAACATGAAAAGTAAGGATATAACTTGTTGCGACGAAATGAAGCCGATGAATTCTTCATTGTTTTAGGGTTATCAAGCCTCGATGTCAGTTGGAGGATTTTGGCTGACTGGTGTGGCCTTTGTTCTTTTAGGACCCAACCCCCTCCTCTCATCATTTATACCTACAGCGTGAGTAATTTAGAGTGACCCATATTCACAAGCTATGCTCCAATTCATATAAACTTGACACTGATAATTGCTAATCTATGTGCTCCAGCAACTTTTTTTGTAGAATATGGGAGACTGTCATAGCTCTAATACTACTTGGTCTGGCTGTTGGAGCATCAATAATACCCATATTTCCTCTTGCACTTACAGTACTCAGGTAGGTGTGTCATGTGTATTTTTCCTTCGCACTAACGATACCAGAGTAGGTATGACATGACACCAGTAATTGCTCTTTCACATACAATGCTCAGGTAGGTGACATCTGTATTTCTTGGTGCACTGACAACACTCAGATGGTCAGCATATGTGTCAGTATATTTCCCTCCTACTTTCGCAACAATAAGATAGTGTTAATATTCTTGTATTATGTGTGTTGTTGGTGATGCAGGCAGTATATGAAGGGAAGCAATTCCGCAAGAGTATGTACTTAACATAGTTTTTGTGAAGGAAATCCTATGCTATATATAATTCTATGCTTTTAGAGAAAAAGGTTTCGAAGATAACCTGCAAACTTTTGGTTTGGTGTCTGGATTTTTTCAATCTGGATTTTCCCTTGGAGGCTTTGTGGGACCGACAGCTGCCGGTTATTTTGCTGATTTGTATGGCTTTGCCTGGTCCTCCTCAATATGTGCCATTGTACTTGTAGCTGTGGTAAGTCATACAGTAGAAAAAACCAGTTCGTTTATTGGTGTCTAGCTGTTATCTTTTAGTTAAAATTTCAATTTCAATGCCCATGCTGACAAAAAACATTATTAGCAAACGTATTGCTTTAGCAGAATGATAAAATGGGAGTTGTCATATATTTAATCATATAACAGTCCGACGACTCATATCCCACCTAGGATTCTTGTCATGAATGTACCTACCATAAACCATAACTGTCACGAACAACTTATTGTATTTACTATGTAAATCAGACATGCTAATTTCGATTTTGTACTCAAAATAAAGATTAATCCACTAACTTTCAGAGTAATGAAGGCTTTTTTACAGCGTTTTAATATCGGTCTCGAAAACAACACTATCGGCATAACAAGCTCCGCCCATAAATACGTGACGTAACCTAGCTTTTTAGGAACAGAAGTTACGTAGGGATGTTTAGACTGATTTAGAATAATAGAGATGGGTGTTTTAAAATCCATTAACATCTAAATTCAGCCTTAAAAATAATATCAGTCTTTTCTGAAAGGTAGATAAGCTATTTAGCATTGCATATTTAAAAAAGCGTGATAACAACGCTAGCTTGTGATAAAACCGCGCTTTTTGAGCTCATTTTTCTCGGCGTTCAGCCCATTTAAACGTCATGTAACAAGCTACGAGAAATTTTAAATAGTTTATATACCTTTCATAAAAAACTGAAATTATTTTACATGCTGGATTTAGATAATAATGGGTTTTAAGACACCCATCTCTATTATTCTAAATCGGACTAAACATTCCTAACATCCGTTCCTGAAAAAGCTAGGTTTCGTCGCATATTTATGGGCGGAGCTTGTAATGCCGATTGTGTTGTTTTCGAAACGGATATTGAAACGCTTAAAAAAACCTTCATGACTTTGAAGGTTAGTGGACTAATCTTTATTTTGAGTACAAAATCCGGAATCAACGTGTCTGATTTACCTAATAAATACGATAAAAGTTGTTCGTGACATTTATGGTTTAACAGTGGCTAGTAAGTTACACTTCAGTTCCTACACGCAATGCTGTCAGAAATTATGAGACCACCTAATAATTCACGCCTTTGTTCATCTTGGCACCCTTATCGGAGCCATGTTAGTCCATTTAATTACCACATATTACATATCATTAAATACAGAAATTCCTCCTTGTTTTAGCAAAATAAAGACAAAGCTTTTCAATATCATTTTACAGCAGAGGTGAATGGAATTAGTGTCATCATGTTATATCTTCAGTGTTTGATAACTAATCTTGTTAGTGGTAAAACATATCATCGCTTTATGCTGTGCATTCTATCATCATGCAGCATTATGCAGTTTGCTTATGAGTTTATTCTGCTTGCTGGTTTTTTTGTTGTCAAGTTTGTATTTAAAATCAGACGATTGCTCGCAAGGTCATAGGCTATGCATCAAAATGTCGCAACACCTCACATCAGAAAAGTGATATCTGATTATAACTTTATATAAGTTTGGACCTTCTTAGCGAAAGACGGTTTCAGAGGTCGGATGTTCCAAAACAGGTGTAAATGTCACTATTAAATGATGGCTAGAAGGGAGATCTGGAAGAGGAAGAAAATGAGCCACTGTTGAATGCCAGGATTGAACTCTAAACCGATGTGTGACAAATATTGACCTCTGCATAGAGTGGAAAGAGCCAGCTGGTGTTAATATGGTTACTTCAACTGTAAGAATTGCGTTGTTGGAAAACAGGCTGAGAGGATGTAAAGCAGGAAGGAAACCAAGTAGGAAACCAAGTCATTGAGAAGCAGAGGAAGCCATGATTAAACCGGACAGCAGAGCATGTGATGTGGATGCAGAGCACTAGGAAGAAGTCTTGTTCAGTAATGAAAGCACCTTCACTATCCAGAACCATGCAAGTAACAATCACATCAAAAGAAGGCCAGCTGAAGAATTCAGGTCTCCATGAATATTGTCAACTATCAAACACCCAACTAGTGTTATGGTATGGGGATGCTTGGTAGCTCGTGATATTGGTCACCACCATAATTGTGATGGAATGATGAATACTACCAAATATAAGAATGTAAGCTACTGCTGACCAAGATGTTGCCAAGTACCAGAACACTGTTTTAAGGAGATGACTGGATGTTTCAAGATAACAGTGCACCTTGATCGTGTGCAAGATGGTGAAACTATGGATAGATAAAAATGGAGTATCAACCATAACATGGCCAGCTCAATCTCCAAGCCTTAAAGGTTGACTTGCAACAAAATTCACATTACAGTTATTTGGAATCAAAAGATTCACCATGTCTTACTCTGTTGTGTTGTAGGTGCCAAATATGTAAAAATGTGATTACAAGCTCTTAAAAGCTCAAAAAGCACAAAGCTCAAACTTTCACATTGGAGTATATGATTTTTAATTTCCGAAGAGAAAAAACACAATTTGGTCATGTATATTCCTTGCTAATTTTGTGAGGGTTTAAATTTCCTCGCTGTTCTTCTATATGAGGCTGTTATTTTATAGGGTCTGGTGCTTTTCGGCTATGTGTTGACAATGAAGTCTCTGCATCGCTGGCCTCCTGTTCCTTTGAATGTTGAAGCTGAGGCTGCACCCACTAACCTTATGAATCCTCAGCCTCCAGATTATGGAAGCGTTTCTAATGCTTAAAGGTCCTCTTCACTCCTATCTAAATGTGCAATGATGAAATCTATCCTTATTTTATCCATCAACCAATGTTTTCAGTGTGTTTAGCAGGTGGCGTAACCTGAAATACCATTTCCGGAAAAATTAATACCACCTTTATGGAAATGGTGGGTAGGATTGAATATTGCATTTGAAGATATGCATAATTCTGCAACCATTCATAGATTATACATTTAGCATGTCAATTATCACCTAAGGTAATGATTGTTCATCTCTTCACATGTTCTATTATTGAACTCTCCGACTACTACCATGTCTCTACAGTAGTCATAGGTAATCTCAAATAGGCATCTACATTTTGGTTTTGTATATCATCACAACATACTGTTTCTTTAGAGATCATATATGTTTGCTAGTATCTTTCTATGTTTGTCCATTAAGAAGACAAATCCTCTATTTTTTATTCTTGGATGTTGCTCAATTTCTTTTACTGTACTATGGTAAAATATTATATTTTCATTATATTTTTATTGTCGCCTTCAGTATTCATCAAGCAGCATTTATTGCTTCTGTATACAGATTTTCAAATCGTACACTTTTAAGGCCAATGAACAAATTTTTGTATAATGAAATTTCAGATACTGTTATAAGCTGTTGAACATTCTCGTTTACATAAATTAAGCGGTCTTTGTAACCATGTAGTGAATGACTGGTGAGCAGGTTTGGTTGGTTCATCTAGGTAGCCCTTACCTATAGTAAAAATAATAAAGAAATTAACAAATGCAATATGCTAATGAAACAAATGCATATTTGTTGATATTGGTAAGTGAGGCAATGAAATCATTGCATCACTCCACCTCTACTCTTAACACGTTTGTTGAAGCATGGTTTGCTTGGTTCTGTTTACGACAATTATTCTGGTAAAAACATTTTCAGCTGTCTGTTGAGCATCTTTGCATTTAAGTTTGATTCCTTTGAACACTTAGCTTTTATTTTTAACAGAAAATCGACGTAAATTGTTTAAATAAGCAATGCCATCATAGTCTTGAATGAAAACCTGCTATATAAAAAAGTTGGAGACTCAAGAAAATCTATTGATATTTTGCTGACTGACTGTTATTCTCATAAGACTCGCTTATTTGTCAGTTAGTGAATGAGGTAAAAACTACTAATTCGCGTGGTATTTTAGTCACAGGTTTGTACAGTCTTAAAATAACTCTTTAACAAAGATGCTCGGTTAGCAACACATAGTTATGAGCTAAGATCCAATCACCTGTGGGTAATGATTATACGGGATGGGCATGCTAGTCATACACACAATTACACATGGCTTAATGTATTTATTCCTACAAAAAATCTAAGAATTTTTCAAGCATCGCAATAACTGGTAGCAGTATATAAACTCATGAGGTTGCTTTAGAATGATTTTACTGTTTGAAAACCACAATATTAACAATGAGCAAAAATTACTAACATAGGTAAATGTAATTATTTTATGATCTTAAAGAAAAAGCAATAAGCCAATACTATAAAAGAATTTTTAAAAACAAGCAGACACAATTATATTAAAACATGAACGGACATAAAAATATGCCTGTAGGCTAGCAGCAGTGACAAAAGATGTTAGTACGTATATTCATTCTGTGGAAGAACTGACTGAAGTTAAAATAACCTAATAAAACTATATCAAAGACGTTATACATTGTATACATCTAAATATATCAAAGACATAAACTAATAAAAGGCATTTGCAAATTAAAAGTCTATAACCACATCTTGCTAACTGTCACTTCAAGAAGTGAAGGGAAAATAAAATGGTAAAAACTCGAGTAATATTGCTAAGCGTATGAGTTTTGATCAGGTCATTGGGTACCCTCAGAATTACTTGTTTACTGTAGCGAAAGTGTGGCTAGAAGCTTACTATAATTCACTACCACTCAGTCATGCAGTTCGCTTTTGTTACTTGCTTCAATCAGAATTGAATAGTTCAAGCTTCAACTAAACAAACAATATATCTCACAGAAAATGATTGAATACCTTAATAAATAGATTCACATTGAACGTATTTTTACATATCTATGTGTGGCACAACCACAGAAAGTATATATAATTCTTTCTACTGACTACGAAATATCCTGGATGTATGGAAACACATTAGCATAACTTAATCGAAGTTGATATAATCGCATAGGAAACTCTACAACTGTTCGTATATTCTAATTTGCATCTGTGCTGTGGTATAAGCATGCACTTGCATTGATGGATTGTTCAAATTTTTTTATTTTAGCTTTGTTCAGTTCAGCAACCTATCAAAGGCTTATTATCTATGCAATGAATTCAGGGACTTGTCAGATGGTATGGCTTACATACAAGTACTATCAAGTAGTATGTATATCTGTATTCTACTATGTATAAGCAGTTTATTATCACTCAATAACGTTATTAACCGTTCATTACAAGTATTCTGTAGGAGAATACGCAAAATGCTTATTTTAGCATCAAGCAAGAACGTTTTGCAGGACTTGCTTAAACGTTACTATAATTTTGCTTGATATTGATGATCAAGTTAGAAATTTAATGTATATGCACTTCTATGTAAGTGACGTGAAAAATGAAAGGCTTGGATATCTTTTTTCTTCATTCCTCAGCAAGACATCAGCGGGATGATACTGCTTTTACTACCTCGTATCATTGAATGCGATAGCGCGCTACAACAATGATACGCGCTATATAGAACTCCTGCGGTTAGCTGGAGTACCCAATCATTAATCACCAGAATTAAAATGGGGCGGAGTTTATGAAAACAAAACATTGAACACACGCGCAAAGCGAGCCAACACAACTATGACTTGCATGTTATAATCGCGGCTGTTCATTTAATCCGAGGACTTACAAACTATACAATCTACAAAGGAAGAACACCCACATAGCATCTGATCGTTATGTAACATTATGACTGATACATTATGGATTATCCTTCCACCAAGCTGTGGACGATTTGTCTTCTTCTGTCTCTAGGTAAGTACCGTTCTAAAGAGCCTTCTCCACATTTTTTTAATTCATAATGCACAACTTTTTGTTGGACAACTGATGAATGCGTGAGAATTACATTTGGCAGATTTAATAAATAAGTTCTTACACCACTTATTTGACATTCCTGGTTCATTGTGTCACACGCCATAATCTAGTAGATTATCCACCTGCCATAGTGTTATGTAAGAGCCCACACATGCCTCTAGTTTTGCGCTTCAGAGTTCTCAAGGAAGCTGCTTAATTAGCAGTCCATTTGAAAGGTTGACCTTTGAGCAGCCTGTTTTAAAAAGCAAATGTCGAGGTAGGATTGTGTAGAAAGAGTTTATTCTGGGCACTATACCAAACAGCTCTTACTCTCCTAACATAGATTAAGGCTTTTGAAGTAGACTACAACTATTTCATAACAGCCTGGAGTTCCTACAAGGATTAGATGTATTTAAGATGATTTTATTAATACTGTTGTAGCTACCGGCAGCCAAAGAGATTGCTGCCGTCACATTCCAAACAGATCTAGATATGCACCGTGTAAAGATGCCTGTGAACAGGTATGGTACTAAAGTAGTTTTAAAATTGGTAACAAATATAGTCAAATAATGTTTGCACGATTAAAAATATTTTCATGATACTCGATGCAATCACAATATAATAGATACATATGTAGCTTTGCTTGTAAGTTTCTCCTGAAAGGTTCCTCTTGGACACCTGAGTGCTGCGTGTTCTAAGTGAGTTTGAAGTCTGGTACACTACTGTATACAGACCGCAATACTTCTCAGCGTACAACAGTTTTGCAGTATTTCAAGTAACGGCGTCTCACCACTAAGCCTTTATTGCCCATTTACCAATCTTATCAATTCTCGTATGTTGTTGTTATCCTACATGCTGGGTATACTAGACACATGCGTTCCACCGGCCAACACCCCTTGCACTTGTGGTTTACACAAATCTTCTTGTCAATATGAGTGCTAGATAACCGTGTGAGTGTTTACAGAACTGGGTGCAAATTCAAAGAAGGGCCTCTTCAGGCCCTTTTCTGCATCAGATTAAAATGGCTGCTTATCTGAATGCAAATTAATAATTGCTGCAATAAAGATATTCCTAAATAACTTTTGCATGATAGTGCCAGCAGCCACGACCGCAGAGATGGCAAAGGCTCGCGCTCTCTGTCCATTTTCTGGCCATGCTGCTATAATGCCACCACAAACGGGCCATTGTTCGGGGACATTATGCGAATGAGAGGCAACATCGATGGCTGATCTCTGATTTATTCATTAACTCTCATCACCCCTACTCCTGCCTTTCATCCTCTGCCAATTTCCACTCAGCCTTTTGGCAATTATTAAGAGATATTCAGTGGAGGTCAAGAGGAATATAGAGCGTGCAAGAGACAGTGCGAGCGTACGAGAGACAGTGCAGGCGTCATCATTTGAAATTCGAGAGCGCACGATTCGAGAGTAGATATGAATGCATTAGTGAGCTGATATTGTAATGTATATTGATACGGCTAACTGTCGCGTATCATATGGAAAATGTAAACTCTCAAAATATGCAGAGAATACTGTTTATTTATACGAACAGTGTTGTTGATAGCCAGCTATTCTTCCCTATAGTTCTGTCTTATTCTCAGGCCTTCCTGAGTCTCCAACTGGCTGCGAAAGCAGAGGCTTAATGAAACGCAGGCGTAGTCGTCCCTGCAGGGTACATTTAAATCTAATTTAGTTGGATAAACGATTGTACGCTCCGTGACAGCCCGACAGAGTATATACGCCGTGGAGTACGAATA
Source organism: Watersipora subatra (assembly GCF_963576615.1). NCBI lineage: Eukaryota > Metazoa > Bryozoa > Gymnolaemata > Cheilostomatida > Watersiporidae > Watersipora > Watersipora subatra. The sequence continues at coordinate 65,404,770 of NC_088710.1, forward strand.
ACAATTGGACAAAAGTGACTTGCCTACTGAGATGTGGTATGGGAACAATTGAAGCCAGGCTGATGGACGATGCGTAAAATGCCGTCGCCTTTGGGCATAGCTGTCAGCCTCTCTCGCTGACTTTGGTCATGGTGTGTCACCTCGAGGAGTTTTTTTCTCCGCTTGAAGAACATCATCGAGTTTATTAGACAGACAATTAGCGACAGTTTGAACAATGAGAGAGTGTACATTGTATTCATGGGAGGCTAATTCCATTACGCACCAATGACAAAGCTCACTAAATAGAATTATTGGTGTTCAGTACTTGGATAACAATTAGCAAGAGGTGCAAGCAAATACAGAGTTCATTAAAGTGTGGGAAAATGTACAATGTATAACTGATAATTGCTAGATGAATAGGCCAAAGACCTTGGTCGGCAGCGGAGCTGACTCTAACTATGACAGCTAAGCCAGCGTTGACTAGGGAAGAGCTCCTGACAGCTGACTAGCTTGGTGTCACAGCATTTCTATCATATTTCAGGCATGGATGAGCAGCGGACCCCTACAGCAGGTTGAAATATTCTCTTCTATATATAGACACTGCTCTCTCTCCGGTGTGGTAAGTGGCAACCCCCTCCCCTTCGGTCTAGCAAGTGGCAGTGGGCTATATATTATTGTGTCGAAATCTTATATGCCCATTTGCACTAAAGATCAAATGGTTGTTCGGAAGGAGAGAGTGATTCACAGAGTCATTTATTATTATTTATTTTCTCAAAGATCCATTATTTATTCATAAGCCTCTAGAAATTACATGACCTTATCGGGTTAATATCTCGCCTAGGCCAACATTAAGAGTGCTTTTAATAATTAATTTTCAACGTTATTTGAAATTTCGTCTTAAGTGTGAAGTTTACGCAATATTTAAATAAATTTATTACCTTTTAATAAATGTCTCAACCTGATGTCTTTCTGATAAGCTGGCAATGATTGGTTCTTATTTCGTTATTATGTTTCGTTAATATTACATTGTTGTATTTGCAGGGGGGATTTTGGTCGTGTATAAACAGCAACTACCCAGGTGAGAAACCCACCAATGGCAGTTGCTTATAGCCTGTCTTATCATCTGTACTGCCTGCTTTTATTCAGAAATGCTCAGTGAGATAAAACGGAAAAGTATTACTGATAAACTAATACTTCTTTCGATAAAAGAAGAATAACTATTAATGTGTTTATTCTTCTTTTATTGTTGGGACAAAAAGACCGTTTTAGTGGTTCAGAATTCCTGACCTACAAACAACCAGTTAGGGTTGAGTTCCCAAAAAGGCCTCTGGTGGTGACAAGAATAGCATCCAAATTTAAATTGCTCTCTGCAACTAAGTGTGTCTGCAGTCGTCAAGGTTCCCTTGTCACTGAACTCAAACATGTCTGGCCAAGATCACAGAGCCATTGTTTGTACACCGATGCTCTTAAAAACACACAGCCTCTGCTTACAGTGAGCTAAGCAGGCATCACACTTAATGTTCAAGGAATTGCTGACACTATTTATAATCACAATCTACAGGATGAGCCGATCTACTGTCAAAAAAGAAATCAAGAATGCTTCTTTAGTACATAAAATAATATTGGTTCAATGTCTCATGAATATTTTGATATAAGATATGTTAGGTACTGTATGAAAGTGCGAAAGCACTTCTCAAAACAAAGGCTCAAGCTTATACTTAGGATTGCCTTGAAAATACCGCAATTTGTTTAACGCAAGCGAAAAGACTAGCAAACATTTAAAATTGGTATTGTATATTTAGTTTTACATAACTTTATATAATGCATTTGTGTTTTAATGCTATGTATAATTGCTTGTATTATTTAACAAAAATCAAAAAATTGTTGTAGGCATCTCAACTTTGAAACTAATTAAATAAATTACAATTTATTCCTATAGGAATATATGTTTCAAGATACAATGGCTTTAATATACAAAACGGATATCAGAACGAATTTATTGCGAGTGTACAGGTTGGACTGTATTAAAACTCAACTCACCTGTTCTAGCTCTATGTTTACATTTTGTCATAAATGAAGACTTTCTTACATAACCGACAGCAAGCAACTGCAAATTTTCACCCCTTTGGGTTTTCAACAAATTCGATTCTTATCCATAATCTCAATAATTACTCTGGTCTTTTACAGTTTCCTGTTGCAACTTACTGTTTTCTCTTATAGTATTCTAATTATTTTATGCTCCTCATGACTTCATATTTGGCCTTGATAAAATATGCATGATAAGTTTACTTGTTGAGTGCAAACAATTTCCGTAACTATTACGGAGATGTTTGCATAAACGCGGATCTTGTAATGAGCTTGCTGCGTATTTGAAAGATATTTGTTAGAGTTTATGTGCCTTCACATACAGATGCACATGATAAACCAGTTATAGCTATTTATAGCCTGTGCTTTTCTTCAACAGTCATTCTTTTCGGCAATATTCATTTATTTTCGTTCATGATAGTTGCTGCGGTACTAGTAGTTGATTTGAGCAAGGGAAAACAAAAAGGTTCCTTCGACGAAAAATGAGAACATTACATCACGGGAACTTACTGATGCAAGCGCAAATGAGTTTGTGAAAGTGTGAACATTGTTATCATCTCCGATCACCGAAGTATTGTGGCATCAATACCGAAATACGGCAGCGATATAATGTGAACCAGCCTTGAACGTCTAAGCAAAGTTTGAATTGCTATTTGTTTTTCTTGGAGAGCTCTGAAACACGTAAGCCCGGTATGACTTTAATTTGAAGCTATTTGCTAAGGATGAGCAGTCGCTGATAAAACATCTATTATGAGAATAATGTAGAAACCGAGGGCTCCCCCTGTGAATGTTAATTTACAGGGATTATATATGATTATACTTTGTAGTTTTGAATGATATCGAATTATGGGAAGGAAGGCCGTGCTGTGAGCTCGCCTATTCTACAGGGTGTCAGATGGCGTGTCGCAGTGTGAGTTAATTACTCCTAAGATCTGGCAGTTATACATAGCAAACAAACTAGCTATCTCTTCTAATGGATTGGTTTTCACAGAACCCTGCAATATCACTCAAAATAGTTTATTTATCTTGGCTAAGCCGTGCTTGCCTATTCATCGCATCGCTCAGATTTTATAAACAAAATGCATGAATATTTTCTACAAAGATTATGGGGTAAAATACAACTGGTATAAATCGCCAATTGTTCTACAGGCGATGAAGGGGAGCGACATACAAGAGAGCTGTGTCTTACAAGAGGAAACCGCTCTTTATTCTTGCATCAGAAGGCAGACGGGTTAGTTACAAGCTGTGATAGTTCATTACTTTACCTCCAGTATTTTAGCTCAATTTCTGCCATGTTAGATAAAATTGTTTACTCAATAAACTGGACATGACTTCTTTCTGCCACTTTTGACCATCATAATTTGTAGCATTAAGTGCTGACTTCTTTAGCTTATACAACTTGTTCTAAACTTGTATCTAGAGACTTGATTCAGCAAGTTAACCGGCTTTTAACGAGGCAATATTCTGCCAATAAAAAAGCCATTACCAATGAAATAAATTTTTGGTTTCTCAAGAGTGATTGGGCATCAGTGGCATAAATCCTCTGTAAGCGTTGGTTGAAAATTGTCATGATTTCATATAAAGAGTGCAATGACGATAATAATAATAATGATGATACATTAATCAACACAGATCTTAACGCACCGCACTTTACTAAAACATTATTCTGTTTGCATTGATTTATTGCCCTGTGCCAGGGAGTCAAATAATCAATAAAGCCTTTTTTAATGAAAATTTTAGCAATTGAACTTGATTGAATGAATTGAATGCTGATTTTGCCTCACCATAGGTCAGGCATAGCATATGGCGGATGGAAAAAAACTCTATTTATGTTTCAACTCATCAGAGCAGAAGTGTTTACAATACTAGCTGTTGGCTCAACTGACAGCTCCGCTGTATAAATCAACATACACATCAAAGCTGTAATGAACAACTTCAGATTAAATCTTTTTTAGTATCAGGAGAATAACAATATTCAAACAGCCTATATTCGCCATAGCAAAAGCCAATCTATTTTTCTAGTAGCCTACTGCAAATGCTAAATTTAAAAATGTGCGATACTGAGGCTATGTAAATGATTCAAGTTTATTTATTTCTTGATACGGATGTATCTAAGGGCGATCTGGTTATGTCTATAAAATATCAATATATATAAGTATAAAATATATAGGATAACTAAATATAAATATAAAATATGAAGGAAAACCTAATACAGCAGCCCTTACCAGCATCCAAACACTAGCTAATCATTAATCATCATTGCCTCTCCTAAAACTGCCTGGAATGTTGTAGGAACTGTGGCTTGCTGTGGTGGAGTATACTCCGACCAATGCAGGGCAGCGTGTCGTGCAATGTTTGTCAGCGAATCTTTACCTTCCCAAACTTTACAAGAAAATATGAAAGCAACCTGCACCTCACCAGATGCGTATGCCCTCAGTTGTGTCAGCAATCGTACCCAGCATCAACTCGAGACAACTCTACCAGCAACGAGTATGTATAGTTGTTTTTGTAGCAAGTAGCTGAGAAATTTGTCAATTGTCTGCTGTGTTAAACTTCGTGGTCATAACAGCCAATTGTACCTTGTCAAATATATTGATTTTGTAGTACACTATGTTTCCATAATGTGCAAATTTGAACCAATCCCCAAGTTGCCCGCATCATGGAAACGGCATAAATCCGCAAGCTAACCGAGTTTTGCGATTCGCAAAACTTTATCGAGTCCATCATGCTTGCGAATAATGAAAACAGCACTTACGAATGATGCGCATTAAAATACCACTCCAGCTATTCAATTTTAAACATTTATACGTCTATTCATTCTTTCTCATCAAGTTTTACTTGTTTGCATTGCTAATTATTAACTTTTTTTACCACTTTTATTAACCTTTTTTAACCAGGTGCTGGAATTAATCCGCATCATCAAATGTCCATAGAAACACTTAATTCACACGGTAATGCAACTTGCAGACAACTCCAAATCTAAATGATGGGAGTCATGGAAACTTGGTGATAGTACTACACCTATTAGTCCTGTTTTTCAATACTTGATGTCAACACAAAAAATCAACAGATAAGCTGCTGTAATTTTGCTTCAATCTGGCTGCTAGTTTTGCCAAAAATTATTTGCTCTTTCATATCAGGCACCGTGTCTCTGTCTAAACTTCACTACGTTCTCTCATTGCGTACATTGTTTTCATTAAAATCGTTTATAAATTTTAAATACATTAGTGTCAGCGCCTTCAAGCTGCCGTAATTAGATTTGGAGGCCTGAGAGGTGGGAATCCCTGGATCAAACCATTTGTCAAGTTGGAATGTATGGTGCTCTCTAGCTGCCACTCAATGTTCATTGGCGCCTCAGCAAACAAGGTGTTACTCTTAGCAAACACACTCATGAATAGACGAGCAAATAATCGCGCTGGTAATGGACTGACAATTGCTATTGAAACAGTTGATCTCTGAATACACTTGGCTCCATTACTGTTGTTTCTATACTAACCCTCGCTTGTCTCTTCGTATCCGACGCATCACCGTCCCACAATTTCTCATGCGCCAATATTTGATCAGACTAATTCGCCTTCTCAAATTATTATTTGTCACAAGCGTAAGCTGTAATATGCGCAAGGAAATTTCACATTTGCACAATTACATCTAACTAGTGCAAAGGAAATAAGACTTCAGTTTGTCCGCATACTCTTTCCTCCAACAGTTCGCTCCGCGTAGTACGATATTGTAACTAGCACAAAGAATTGGTAAACATTGTATGTAGCAAGGCGTCATCCTTGAATATATCATATTTATCTTGACAAAGCTAGTGTTTATAATAACGAACTCGCGTGCTGTTCGCAGGTCTGTCATGCTGCGATGAGAGCAGCACAAGCATCTGCAAGCAGACGTGTGTTCAGGCCTTCAACAGTCTCTCGAGCCAGAATGACATCATTGAGATGCTTATTCCTGTCTGTGGTCTTCCTTCCTCTACGGTACGCACAGTACATACACTGCACACCAACGCTTATCATTTTGTATGTAGGAGTGAGAGTCAAGAAGGGTAACTCCTCATTTTTGCTCCGAATTCTTGTCAACCATTGACTTTTTCATTGATGCCGATGGCTCAAGGTCAACAAGATTAAGATGATATTTGTGAAGAATATTTTGTGGGACTTTAAACATACTGAGTTGGCATTATGGGTAAATAGTTTCTAAAAAGATGTACATGTATATCATTTCTTAGGTCTAAATAATTAAGATGCCTTTCTAACTAATAACATTGCTGTTCATTGGCTCTTCCATCTAATCCTTATCCACTGATGTCTGACCAATTGATCTGTTCTAAAAAATATAAATTATCTTAGATAATGCGAAGGATTCCTTACCAAAGGTTTTTCATAGGGTTTTTTACAACGTTTTTCTTATAACTTGATTTTTAGTCACCAATTTCCTGTTGGCCAAATGAGTTTAGAGAACAAGCCTGCATCATCATGTTTTCTGTATGTTTCTTTCATCATTCACAAGCGGAGCCAAAAGCAGAGCTAGTTTCTGGTCCATTTGGCAAGATAATCTGCAAAAGGTCAACCGTTGTGCAAAAGCATATCCTCTGTGACAAAAAAATGATTTATTACACAGCAACCGGACAAAGGAAGGTTATCTTTTCCTCTCAACCATAACGTCAGCTGAATCGATAGAAAACATTTAATTATCATTTAATTTTAAACTATTTGAATAAAATTAGACATTGTAGATGTGTTTTATATCATATCGCTTTGGTCTGAGGCACTTTGGACACATGCGGTTGCACGCTTGAGAAATGTGATTTATGTATGAGTATTAGGCACAATGATTCGTTGTGAGTGTCTGAATCACACGCCTTCTGTTGAAATAACATCCTTTGAGGCTGAATGATTAAAAGCAGTCATACAACCAGCGACATCATGCCAACATTAGTTTGATAAACAGAGGACTCGATATGACAAAAATGTATGCTCAAAAACTCTGCTATAGTATGCAAAATTTATAAATTATTCATGAGGGAGTCGAAAAGAATGTATTACCTTATAGTTGCACTCGACCGTGCTAGAATGCTCCACCAGCACAGATATCTTTATGGGTAGCTAATAAAATTTTGTAGATGCTCTTGTCAGGTTGAGATAACGGGTGGATGGTCCAATACAAAAGTTTTGTACAGGAAATTGCTAATACGACTATCTAGTTGAATAGGATGATTTTAGTCGACTTACTACAGTAATTCGGATAGCTTAGAGTTCACCCTGATTGCCAGGTGTCTAGTATAGAGTCAGTGTGGCACCTCCAGATGGCTCTCTCAACTGTTCAAAACCCAGTGTCTCTTTTTTAAGAAAAAAGAGGCTTTCGTTTACTCCATGAGTGGTTGCATATATCTTTGGCTATCAAGGGTTACTTGCCATCAATGTCAGCGATGACTTTATTAAGTTTATAGTTTTTGCGTATGGTAACTCCTCATTCAAAACTACCGCTTGTAATGCATTTTCACTTGCAAAAAAATCAATGATTGCCATTGATTGGTTGCAAAATAACGAATAGTTGTCTTATAGTTCATTTGACAGCTTTCCATCTTTTGTCCAGGAACCTCTGTGGCAATGCTTTCTTCTCTCGCAAGCACCTTCCAGCCGAGGGCGATCTCAAGAAAGCAAGCAGTTGTCCCCTACAGATGGAGCCAGCCTACAGTGCTGTGCACGGGCCTCATCCGCAGAATGCCGTGTTCTCTGTATAGAACTTTTTGACAGTCGTCTCTCATCCGTCTGGGAAAGCTTTGACTCGACATGTCGGTATGACAGTCAAGAGACAGCCATGATGGAGTGCATACAGGATGGTTAGTCATGCTCATCATTCACATTAATGCTTAATACATTTGCAACAGAGTGTTGGAACTGTATCTTTTGATGGTCCTAGCAAAAGTAAGGCTATAAACCAACCTCATTGGAAGAGATATAATAGCTTCATCTATCTGTTTCAAATTTGTGTCACACCCTCTTGACTACGCCTAATTTTTTTTATATATAGTAATTGAAAAAGTGTTTTAAATTAAAATATAATTTATAACATACATTATCAGTGTCTACGAATGGCTACAAATCGATCAGTGCATACTTGTCTGCAACCATTTATTGCATGGCTACTAACTGACAGGTGTCAGCAGGTATATATATAGCGTAGCTATGAGTGACAGATAACGTGCATTAAGTAATATGCACTACCCTAGTAATTGTAATGTTTAAGCAGTAGATAATTGTAATAGAATTAAAGATGTGGTTGCGTCAAATTTAAGTTGATCTTAAAAGAAAGCATTTTTTTTCTCTATCAGTTGATATGTTGTTTGTTGTGTTACGCGATCGCATTACCAAGATATTTGAAGATTAAAACCGAAAAAATCTGATCGCCGTAAAAACACTCAGGCCACAAAAACGTGCCCAGACTTGCCCAAAATGATGTCACGCGTTAGACAACCTGTCTCTATCGCTCGTATTCACATCGGCTATTTGCGATAAAAGTCTAGTCTTACGCGGCTCTATTGGCATATATCTTATTTTGTATTTGCTCATGTTGGCTAGAATAAAATTTTAAATCCTGCTACAGATGCATTATGTCGTTTATGTATTGTAGTGGAAGAACCCTGTCAAATGGGCTGCAACCAACTGCAGTTTTGCAGTAACTTTAATGATAGAGACTTCAACATGTTCAGAAATTGTGATAAAGAAGGAGACCTGGCAGCCAGGTAGGCCAAACTGTCTAAAGCTATTCGCAGCAAATTGTCCAGTCGCCTGATGTTTAATCTACCATGGTAGTTGCCTTCCTTGCTCGTACTGAATTGGTGTTTCGCTTTATTCAGTATTGCGTACAACTCATGGCAAAGAGATGGGGCAATAGAACTGCCAAGTGATCTGAAGGTGCCCATCAAGAGCATGGAATCGTGTGAACCTGATCTCTGGAAGGCGATTGCTTGTGCACTCAACGTGAAACCTTGCAAGCCCAGTGGCAGCAACAATGGAATCTGCAAGTAGGTCTCGCGCTTGGCTCTGGGCATCTTATGAACATCTATGACAGACATCATTCCTCTCTTTTTTGATCTATTCTGGTGTTATTTTTTATTCTATTTATCTTTGTGTCATTAATTATTTCCTTCAGGTCTGATTGTGTGTACATCCTCCAGAAGTGTGTAGACAACTCCTTCATGTCTTATGATATCCCAGCGTTGTGCGATCAGCTAGCTGTCAGTGAGGATACAGAGCAATGTATTTCCCTCATACCCTTTACTAGTAAGTTGGTTATCAATGATGCAGACATTACTTTCAGAAAGTCTCAAAACTCTCAGAAAACATAAAACCTGAAAAATATTGACTCATTATTTAAAGTTAAACCAAACACTAATTTTGAATGAAATTTTGTAGTTTCTAACTCAGTCTGAATCTAATTATTATTTTATTTTAGGCCCAACAGACGAACAGACATCCATTGATTTCTCTAATCCCTGTGTTCCGAACCCGTGTAACAGCACTGAGGTATGTGAAGTAAACAGGAAGTTCCCATCATGCACGACTGCCCACAAAAGCTGCCATGCCTACATTTGTCGTTCAGGATGCTCTGCAGGGGATGCTTCACCTCTTCTTATAAAAGCCAACTACCATGTAAAGATGCCAGACACTGAGACTGAGAGGTAATTATAAGACAATCCTGCATCTAGTTTCACAAGCGCTGGAACAGTTCAAGTCGATGTTTGTTTCTTTGATTTGATTTGATTTGATTTTTATTGCGTAATAATAACATGACAATATGAGTAAAAAAAAATACACAGAGTAGCAATAGGACATGCCAGATAGCCAGAGGCTAGAGTCAAGGCAGCCCCAGCAAGCAGTAGGAAAAGAAACAGAACCAGCGATAAGCGCACACTCCGGAGCACCAGAGTCAGGAAGGACAGTCCCAGGACGCCCACAGGCGCTCCACCAACTTCGCCTTCAGCTGACCCGGAGCAGAGCCCGCACAATCACTCAAAAATTTATTATATAATTTCATTGCACTAAAAAATATCGATCTCTGTCCCTTAGAAGACAAACACTTTTTCAATTTTAATTGATTTTTACTTTTTAAACGGGTAAAATCTTGAATCATCCTACCTGAGAAATGCATATAGCAGGCTCATTACTACCTTCGCTTACTGTACGGTTACTGTCAGAGGCTTTCCTGTGAATCAGGAGTTGTCTACAAGTTCATTCTCAATATTAGACAACTCCCTATTGTTTGCATAAAGATCACCATTACCACATTTCCGATTATGACAACTTTTATTTGGTTATTTAGAACTTGAAAACATCTTTGCAGTTTCAGCTGGCAATATCTACAGCAAGTAGAAATTGTCTAAGTTCATTCTGTATAGCAGACAACTCCCTATTGCCTGCACTTACACGCAAACTCTATTATGCTGAGACAACTGTAAACTGAGTTCTGATTATCTCAGCTTTTATCTACTCATATATGACTTCGAAGCATATTTACAGTTTCAGTTGGCAATATCTTCTTCAAGCAGATATCAAGCTACTTTACCAAGCAGCTGAGCAATTGGTAAAATTACTGTTGTCTTGTTTGGTTACAAACAAGGAGCTTCTATGGTTTTACATTTATCTGTTATATAATCTTAAATACTTGCATGTAATATTGTACAATGTTGTACAATACTATAAGTTGAAATAAGAAAACAGCTGTTGCATTCTTGTCAAGGCTCTTCAGAAATGTGTACACGGAGGAACAATTCCTAGCCTCGATGCCAAGTCATTTACGCTACAGCATGGAACAGATTGTATTTTATGTTTGAACGTGCAAACAATATGTGCAACAATAGTGCTAGTATTAAACTCAATTTTTTGGTTTGAAGTCAACATAAATATCGCTTTGTAGGGCTTTGGACTGCTATAAAATATGTAAGTGCAGCCACAATGGCTTTCTGGCTCACTGCCAAGAAACCTACTGTGAACAGAAAGACGTCTGTATCATAGACTCAACCAGAATAGTAGAGCACGGAACAAGGTTCAAGGATGGATGCAGAGACTGTGTATGTCACACTGGACAGACTATTTGTAGCATGATGTCTTGCTCTAGTCCCTCTCAAGTCAGCAGTGCTGGTCAGTTATGAAAGATAATTGCTTTTTTGAACGTTTCATGTACAACTGGTTTGTTGAAAACTGGTAAATACAGGCTTCTGTGTTATAATATCGTAGTCATGATTGAGCACGTTTGTTCGTAGGCGAGTATATGTAACCTGAGAAACTAAGCGTGTTTTTGTGAATCATTGTAGGACTGCCTTGTGGATGCCTACATTCTTATCAGCCTGTATGCACTGACAACGGGCAGGTGTTTCACAGCCCTTGTTTAGCAGAGTGTGCTGGATACTCTACCTCAAGCTATACCACGGGCAACTGTGCTTCGATGAATCCTTGTGGCATCCACAGATGTTTACACGGCTCCAAATGTGTCCCAGAGAGGAAGGTTTGCCTATCAGCCACTTCTCCGTGTCCACAGCATAAATGCGGTGGGTGCATATGACTATAGGACATCACATTTCAGTTTACGCAGACTCAGCCAAAATATGACTTTTTAGAGTGATTTCACTAGCACTGCTTTAGATCGAGTAAAATGCCTGCAGAACACAACTGGAAAGCCGATTCAAACTAAGTTTTTTACTGGTTATACTCACAATCTTTGCAACTATACAAAAAATATCGAAAAAAATATGACATTTAACGAAATGACTTTTAAGTTATTTACAAACACACAACCAATTTAATGAGTTTCTTGGAGTCTTATTGAATAGTCTTTGCTATAATAGTTGGATATTGGGAACAATATTGCATGCATCGCATGGTATTCAAACTGAAACATTCAGCTACCATCTGTGCAGATGGTGACAAAAATGATTGTGGCAAGGTGTTTAATTAGTGCACACTAATTATACACCTTGCCACATTTTAGAATAATTGTGAGGATATTTATTACACACGATGATTTTTCGTGGCACACGAGACTGTCAGGGTACTAGTGTTATTATAATTGCTTTCGTAAATAATTTTTACTTAAGATTTGGTTTAGATGACCTTTGACCTGACATGTCAAAGGTCATGTGTCATAGAACGAAAAGACATTTACTCCTCACACTTCTTATTTCTCTATTTAGTGCCAGCACACTGCGACAGCTCAGAGCATGATGTAGTATGTGATGACCTTGGGTTAGAACATCCAAATGTCTGCATCTTATTGGCTAGAAAAAGGCAGCTGTCATATATGGGCCACTGCATGACCAACTGTGTCCACAGCTCTCCAATCTGTGGTATAAACGGAGAAACATATATGAGTGAATGCGCTGCTTTGGCTGACAGCGTTCTCGTTGACTACCATTCTTCTTGCCACTCTGCTCCTGGTACGATCTCTAACCTTAGAATTGGTCTACGAATATATTTGCAAAAGAGTTATGTAGTTGACTTTATTCGCAGTTCGTACATCAAATGCCTCTAATCTAACACTCTTCGTGTTCAACTTTTATGAGCTGGAATTATTTCAAGCTACATGTATATGTTCTGTGATCCCTAACATAAATTAATTTTAATTTAGCTGTGGATGGATCATGTTCAAGCGTGACATGTGAGCGGAATATTCCGGAGTGGTGCCAAAAGTTCACACCTCGTGGAGCCTGCTGTCCAGTCTGCGGTGAGCTTTTTGTATTGTTCTCATGTTTAGATACCACCAGCTATGACTTACCACAGCTTATACAGCGGTGATCGTAATTATGAGACCATCTTGGAATTTTTTTTCATGTTTATTGTCATTTATGGAATAGACTTTCTTTACTATCTCAGACCACACATACTCTATATATTTGAGAAGTAAGTTTTGTAGACACCCTGTTAGCCACCTAAAGTATTCCCGAGAAATATAATCTGTTTATTCGAGGTTAGTGTTGTCCTATCCTGTGATTGTTAATAATGGCTGGTCAACTATATATTAAGACACTACTAATACTTCAAAGACCACCCATTTATTTCATATAGTTATATGTATGTTTAAAACTCATCTTAAATTTTGCCAACTTTGCCAACGAATATAAACTTGGTTTTTATGAGATTGTTTGTCCGTAATGTGCCAATACTTACACCAAATTCAGGCTGAAAAAGGTAAATATCAGTTGATATTTAATAGTATTTATGTGAAAAACCTTTAACTTTTCATTGATGTGCATATTGTCATATTTTATCTAATAATTGCTTACTAATAATAATAATAATAAACTATCAATTAGTAACAAATCAGGTTGTTTATTTCAAGTGGTCCCATGATTACGGTAAACCAGTTCTGCATAACCCCTCTCTAGCGCTAGTTTAGAATATGGGGTTGTGGATGAGCCTGTTTATGGTTTTCTGTTTGACTACAGGCTCCGAGATTAGAATCTTATACTCAACAATAAATGTGGATGTCATCATGGCTCACTCTGACATTCAATATATAACCGTGAAAGATATTGCTGAGCATCTACGCCATTATCTTACCAACAGAATTTGCAGTCTGTTTGCGTATCTCAGTTTCGAGAAAGAAATGGTTGTTATCATTCTTCCAACCAACAAGTATCCTACATCAAAAGAGGTACGTGTGGCTACATAATTGCATATGAGTAATATTATATTTATCATATGTAAAATATATACTATTATATATGTTCTTATTATTATATATTATATATATAATAATATATTTATCATCTACTCGACGCTGAGGTGACTTGTCTCTGCACTATATTGACAGGTCGAGTTCTGCATAGCGGATGCCCAGAGAATCTCGAATTTGATAGAGTCTCAAAGTCCGATACTCACTACAGACGTAACGTTATCTATATTATTGACTAGTTCTATGCACTCATCACAAATAATATCTGACCAGCTGTCAGCATCTGAAAAGTATACTCTCCGACTGGAGCTGCTCCTATTGCTATACTTAATAGTGAGCCTTGCTGTTACCTAACTGACACCCTTTTTATTTTTCACACCTAGTCATCACTGTTTTATCCTTACTCGTTTTGTACTTGCCAAAGATTTTCTGTGATTATATGAAATTGATTTCTTCAAGTTATACCTCAATCAATATTTTCTGTTGCTATTATAAATATAAATTTAAATATCTTATGGCTAGCATTATTTTGGTCATAACCAACAAATACTGTTTAGTCAATTTTGTTATTCTAACTCATCAATATATGTTTAGACGCACATACAAGTAAGTAGACCAGATTTTCCTACCTTAAAACTAGTTAAGCAAAAACAAGTTCAATCAAAATGAATTGTACTGCGATTCAGAAGAAGATTTACTTGAGAACTGAGATTTAGTTATCAAGTAGTTTAGATATACAACTCAGAGTGACCTGAGGACAGATGTTTATTAATGTGGCAGGCTTCATAATTCAAAGAACTTCTGAAAATAACTCGTAGTTTTTCTCAAATGTTTATATCTAGAGTTGAACCAGCTATACATTTTAAATAGCAAACAAAACAAATATAATTGTTAGTTCTAGATTCACAACAGATGGATATAAAACAAGTACAAGCATCTACAGGAAGGATGTCACGGTCAACCATGGCGGCAGGCTTAAATTTTTAGCACCGATATAAGTTATGTAAATATTATTACGTTTCATTTTTAAATGCCGGCTGCGAGTATTGAAGTGATTGATGACAGTTAAATGTGAATGACACTCAAAGAAAATGTACTATTACTAAGTTCTATGCAGTGGCCAACGGTCACAAGCCTGGTATATATGGCAATTAGAACTTAACAGAAAGGAAGTCTGCTGCTATAACCGACAGCCCTTCACAGACTTTACTATTTCAGCTAAAGCTGAAGAATTTATGCTAGCCAAATCAAAATGCAACCCTCCTGCCTTCTATATTGAGAAAGATTCTGTTTTCACTCTCAACTCTACAATGAGCGGCTTTAGCTTACCAGATAGTCACACTAATACAAAACCTACTGATGCTGACTCCTGTAGTAGCTGCTTAAAGCTGGAAAAGGTGGTCAGGCAGCTGACTGAAAGAATCTGTAAGGTGGAAAATCAGTTACCAACACGAAGCAATAGTCTACCTTCATATACTTGTACAAAACTGGAAAAGCTTGAAGCCAAACTCCTGCTTTAGCATTTCAACTTACTGATATAAAAACATCAAATCAGACATAATTATGCCAATGTATGTCCTACGCAGAAAGAATCTCCAAACCAGGACACTTACACACAACCGTATTGCACTCCGATATCCACTAATCAACAGAAATACTCATACCAATTGCCTATACTACTACTACATCCTGCCAACAGAAACAATGCTAGTCAACTTAAATCAAGCTAAAACATCTACTACAGTATTTAAACCTGAAAATTGTATTGTCATAAGCAGCAGCATATATTTGATGCCATACAAGTGAAATATTTTGGAGCCTCATTCATTAGGCTTGTCAAAAACCAACAACCACTACGTACACGGAAAATAACATTCAAAGATGAACTCCAGCTAAAACGAGCGGTAGAAAATCGTGTATTATTTTGTAAGTTAAACGTGATCTTCAGAGTAGAGCATCTCTATGCCAACACAAACCTCAATAGACACAACAATGTTCATTAAATTGGTCAAATTACCCAGTGCTCGCGTGAACATACGGGGTATTCTTAAATAAATAGATGATGTAAAATATCTAATCAATAAATGCATTTTAAAAAATTTTCCTATTTTTGAAACACTGTTAAATATTTCAATAGATAGTAATTTGTTCTATGTTCCTAATTATGTTATACAGCGCAAAGATAGAATAGGTAGGCAAGGTGATGGTGTTTTGACCTATGTTCACTCTTCTACTGACTTCATCTTGCTACTTGATCTTGATAACAGTCTACCCGAATCTATTACTATAAAAACCTCTCAACTATACTCCAAACCATTTCTCACCTCAGTTGTTTACCGGCCTCTCCATTCTCCTGTTACATGGTCAGACACATTTGATAATCATACTGCAAATTGTAAAAACATCTGTCATGAGCTTATCATCTTAGGTGACCTTATTGTAAATTTAAACGCTCCCCATCTCAAATGGAGCAATATTTTAACACAACTGAATTTGGTTCAATTGTCAAACAAAACACTTGAGTCCAGAAAAAATCTCAATCGCTTTTTGACCACATATACACAACAAAACCAGATAACATTCATCAATCAGATGTACTAAAACTGGTATGAGAGATAATTATCTAATCTTTGCATCTCGCAAATTGGGCACCTCAACTACAGGACCTGAAAATCGTCAAAAAGCTAACATATTTTGTCTGGAAAAGCTTTTAAATTCAAGCTTTTCAAGAAGAATTAAAAAGAGTTGACTGGCTATCTATTTACCAATTCCTTTCTGGCAAGTCTATGCTTAACTCCTTTACTTCTAAACTAAATTCAATTATATTGCATCACTTGAAGATTAAGACCAGATTTTTCAAGTCCTCAGCTCTTCCCCTCTGGTCGGTCAGTGAAATTCTGAAAAGTATGGAAAAGAAAGATGAACTTGAAAGTCAGCAATTATGGAATGAATATAAAACACAGCAAAATTACATGACAAATCTGATACGTAAAACAAAACTTTATATTTCTAACTTAATTTCAGGGTCAAAAGCTAAGCATACCGAGAAGCTGTGGCAAGTTATGTGCAACACTTACAAAAATAGCACTAATCTATGTAAATACATTGTATGTCATCAGAAACTGATAACCCAGAACAGTCGTTGGGTAATGCTCTTAACAAACATTTGTCACCATTTCTAGAAGTTTAAATATCGAAAAGGAAGGCAGTTGGGCTCCTATTCCACAAAGCTATTCACACGTTTCAGATGCTATCCCACCTATACATACAATCAGCATAGTAAACATACTGCATCGTATTCGTTCGGACAAAGCTACAGGTATTGACAATATCGCGATTCGAATTCTTCGCGCATCACTGTCATTTATAATCATCTCGCTCACAGATATAATCAATAGCGCTATGAAGGAAACAACTTTCCCTGAGCTATGGAAGACTGTTATAGTTACCCCACTACACAAGGGTGGTGATAAAAACAATTTAACTAATTATAGACTCATATCTGTACTTCCTATACTTTCTAAAATTTATGAAAGACATATACTTACTGCACTTAAAATACACTCCGATAGCAACAAAATTATAAGCAGCTTACAGTCAGAGTTTGGAAAAACCACTTTTGCATTACCATCATTCATCATCTCTACTGCATTTGGTCAAATATAGTCAAAAATACTAGACGGCAACAATGGGTAAAAATAAAAAAACATCTCCTCAGATGCTCCCCCTGTAGCTACTGGCATTCCGCAAGGCTGAATTTTTGCACCTACTCTATTTCAATTTTTTATAAACTATTTACTAAAATTACCACTCCGCAGCACACCTCATTCTCTATATCCAAAACTGACCTTTCATGCCTCCAATCTGAAACAAATGCAGATCTAACACTTATCCAACAATAGTGCGTGACACATCAAATGTCTCTTAACATCTTAAAACCTCTTTTAGTAAATCCACTATTAAATTTCTCTCTGACAGTTTCTATATTTGACAATACCCTAACAAGACAATCCAATGCCAAACTACTTGGCTTTACCATCAACGACTCTCTATCATGGCTGCACCACATCTCATTCATTTCAAATAAAATACCATCTAACCAGCTAACCATCCAAATCTTATAATATTCGTCATCTTATGAACTTTGATACTGCCAGACTATATTACTATAATTTTATTCATTCTTATCTTATATATGGCCTACATGTGTTCTACCTTACAGCACCTGTAAAATATACCAACACACTATTTGTGTTACAAAAAAAGCTTTGCAACTCAAGTGCAAAGGCCTAAACCAACCCTATAAAAACCATCGCTTACCACCTACCAACTTAATAACAAGCTGTACTGGTGTTCTTCCCTCACCTAAGCTGCAACAGTACTTTACCTGCCTCACTGCTCATTCAATACCTACTCAACAATAACTGCCCTTAATATCTCAGCTATAGCTTTCAAACCATAAACCATGATCACAAAACCAAAACCAGATTTAAATTACTTAAAGCCATTAAACTACAACAAACTCAACAGTAACCTGATAAGTTCATTTAATCACTTCTGCACTCATTTAAGAACTCTACATCTACAATCTTTCAAAACAAAACTCAAACTACGCCTACTATCCTTTGACTAATAATAACATTTCCCATCTAGCCTTACCTATTTTAACATTTCTGTATTATAGTTTGTTTTCATAACTAAAAATCTATTTTCTTTATTTTTACAGAGGTTATGTTCGACCACTTTTTGTTTAAACAATTTTCATACTAATCCTCAAGCTTGCTTTTTACATATTTTATGCTTTCAGCCCTAACATTATTATATTAGTTAGACTACTTATAAGTTTAAAAAAAGGTGTATACTGTTTTTTAATTAGTTTACTAACTGTGGTACCTTGTGAAAAACATATTGTAAAATATGACCATTGATTACCACAATAAAGATTGCTCATAATAATACGCAATGTCCCGTGATGGTGAGAATTGGTCAGTTGGAGTCGGAGTTGCGTTTCTATGTACAAAAAGGAAAATCCAGTCAATTGAATAAAGGACACGTCAGCGAATCATAATTTGGAAACGATTCCTATCAATAACACGGGTAACAATCACGAAACCGTAATTCTTCAAAGATCTTTCAGGTAAGTTCGCGAATCCATTTTCAGTACCGACTTTAAAATTATTACATTTGGAAATCTCATGGCAATAGGGTGACTTATTCAGTGTTCTGGACATACATATCAACACGGTAAAGGAATCACCGAGATAATAAATTTTACTAGGTTTTGTGTTGTGTCAGAGTACTATGCCAGGCTACAAACCTTCCTGTTACATTTTAAAATAAAAGTGCTTCTGGCATGAAAACTAGCAGAATCGAAACAAGAATTACTAAAAGCAATGCTTATTGGTGGAGCTGGGTTTGTGGGTATTCATAAGTCTGATAAAACTCAGCTGGGCTGACGGTGACTGTCACAATTCACTCGTAGTTTAGCCAGTCAGCCTAAGTATGGCAGTCCAAACTGATTGTTAGTTGTTAGAAACGAGTTGTCATCGTGGCGGTAGGGGAGAGTGGGGCCATACCTGCCAACTCTCACGCATTGAGCGTGAGACTCACGCAATCATCCCAAAGAAAAAATGAAAATGCGTGAGAAATGCGTAAGATTTTTGCCCCAATTTCCACAACTTTATATATACTATCATTAATACATCAATTGCCCCAAAACCAAATCTCACGCATTGTCCCACTCTTGGGTTGGCAGGCCTGAGTGGGGCACGTTGAAAGGCGGGGCTCGTTGAAATATTCTTTAAATTTCTTGCTTGCTTGCATCATTTTAACTTCTTACTTCACTAACTAAAGAGCTTTCTAGGTCATCTTATGAGATATCCTAATTGCATGAAATAAAAAGAACAGCAAATTAGGTGAGCCATGATTTTGTAAAATTTAATGGTAATTTTGTGCCCTTTTATTTTTATATCCAAATTTTGAAAATTGCACATCTTTTTTGTATATCATCCCATGTTAACAAAAGTCAGCGGAGGCAGCTATAAACACGTTCTCTTCAAAATGCACCCACCAACTTCATGATGTTACATCATCCTGAGTTGGGATGAACATTTTGGTTGTTACAAATTATTATTTTTGGTTGTTACAAGGGTATGGGGCAAGTTGCAACGCGTTTTAATGATTAAAATAGTGGGGCAAGTTGCAACATGTCGCAACTTGCCCCTCTATTCTTATAGAGGGAACAGCTCGAGTAGTATTGAAACTGCTGTTTGATACAAACCTTGATGATGTAGTTAAAAAGTTAATCCTCACGATAAGCCTTTAAATTTCTGGGTAATATTGATATCGTGACTTCAAATATTAATATATATAAAGAGAAGTTTCTTCTTTATATCAACACTAGCTGTACTGCCCAGCGTTGCCCGGGTAATAAAAAAGTCTTTGGACAGAAAATTGATTTGTATTTAACATATTACAACATTTGCCATTCTAAATTTCAAACTAGATATCATGAGGAAAATGTTTTGTGTAGGGCAAATAAATTACAAAAAAATAAAACAACTATAAAAGGGTTTAGATGTAAATGTGAAATAATTAGCAAGTAATAGCTAAATTAAGTCTGTTTACTATGATTACAATAAAAGATGATTCAGTAATGATACAATTAATACGAGCTGAGAAAACAAAATAAAAATCCTGAGTGTGTTGAATTAATAATGATAATTCTTGCATAGAAGTAAAAAAAAGATTACTGTTCCACCAGAAGCTATCCATCAAAACTTTGAATCAATGATACTGGTACCTCTCGATAATGGTACAATGGGAAAATGAGATACCGTACTTTTTTTGTCTGACCGAACGGATTGAGAATGTTGAGGCTCTTCCTACGAAGATAATACAATTGTCCGTGTGAAAAGAGTTGGCCTTTACTGCGATTTTTAGCAATTGAACCTTACGAAAAACTAAAAATAGCAGTTCAAGAAAACACGCAAAAGCATTGTGTTTCAAAGAGTTAATAGATATCAGAGTTTTAAATAATACGTCATTTAGCGTGTGCATAATAAATAATGGCATGCTTCTGTCATGTAGTGACAATGCTTGGTAGTGTTCTCTAGTAGAGAAACACACTACCAGGACTAGGTTTTTTTTATAAGCTACCTTGGGTGGTCCTAACACTTATCAAGGGCTTCTTCTGGAACTGTCAGATTAACCTGAAGGGATACATTTTGCAACACGTCCAGTCTGACAGAGCCAGGTAGCCATTTCACTTGTCCAATGTGCGAAGGACAGAGGTGGATCTTTAACGTGCCCACATTGTCAGTGTGGTACACGAGGCCTCCAAGTTAAGGTTTAGATCCAAAAGACCCAGCAATTTAGGGTTGAAAGCTTGCTGAGAGCTTTTTGTCAGATTGGCCTTTAGCAGGGCTCGAACCACCAACCCCATGGTTGATAGTCAAAGATGATACCACTAAGCCACCCTGACACCCTGGGTGTCATATAGCGTGTGCATACGCTATATGATATATGATTGTGTCTTTGGTCAACACGCCTTGTATAGCTCAGTGGTGGGGCGCTTGAATTTAAAACTTGTAGTTGCAATCTTCAATGAGTTCAAATCCATCATAATGTGAAATTTTACATTCAAAGATTTTAATAGCTATAGCTCAATATACACAAACACACAGAAACACATACCGACAAACTTTGAGATATATATATATATATACTGTATATATACATATAGTATATATATACAGAGATGTATATATGAGATATATATATATATACTGTATATATATGTATAGTATATATATACTGTATATATAGGACGGATAGCGCAGTTGGTAAGGTGTTGGGACAGTGATCATTAGGTCCTAGGTTCAAACCCCAACAACTGCACCCTTCTGGTGGTCCTTAGACAAGACCCTTGCTTGTATAATGTCTATAACGTCTATAACGTCTACAACCTCTATGATGAGTGCAATAACCAAAGCCATGCCGGCTCGGACGTCGCCCGGTCAAACAAGGTCCGTGCTGCCTGTAGCTGAACAAGGACAAGGCAGTGGAAAATGGACTACTGGTTCAAAACGGATGAAATGGACTCGGACTGATAACACGGACCTCATGCAGTACGACTTTATGAGTGAACCTCAAAAGTGGGGCTATATGGGAAGCATGCGCCAACTGTGGATAAACATGCGCCCTAAAATGCCACTAACCGCTAAGCAACTTGTAGCTCAGAGGAGTAACATAATCAAGTGGCACCTCATATCAGAACTTCAGGTAGATGAAATTAGGGAACAGTTCACCCAAGTAACCTCAACCAACGAGGAGTGCATATCATCACACACCGTCACACATACACGATCTTGTGTTGACTCACAAGTTGAGGAAGACATGCACTTTGACCTTGACCCAAGGGTGAAGGAGCTTGCAGAAAATATCATCAACAAGATGTCAGCTGCTAATGATTATGGAAGCAGGGTACCACTACGGAGAGTTAGCAAGACCATACCCAAGAAGCTGTTAGAAGACATTAACTTGGCACTGGAGTCGATCTCAACTAAATTGATCAGTGAGACCTTATCTATGCCTTAATCTACAGTACAACAACCGTCGTCTTGGAAGAGATGGGTATTAAGCCACTGTCAACAAGGCTTCAAGCCATTCCATCTTGGCAGCTGAGGCTACAAAATAAGATCAAGGACTTGCGCAAGAAAGTAGGCTCAGTGAAAAGTCTAACCACAGTTTGGAGCGTCCAAAAAGGGAAGCCACAATAGAAGCTCTAGAATCTGCCAAACAGCAGCTAGTAGCACTCTCGGCACGACTGAAGCGGTACACCAAAGAGCGGGATAACAAGAGAATGAACAAACTGTTCATCAATAATCCATCTAAAGTGTATTCTCAGTTCAAAGGTGAACTGCGGAGGCCAATGTCAGATCCTCCCCGATCCAGCACCTCAAAGTTCTGGAAGAACATCTGGGAGAAAGAGACTACTCATAACACTACTGCAAATTGGCTGAAGAGGCTTAAAGAGAGCCACCAACACACTGTGGTTCAGCAAGGACTCGCCATCGGCGAAGTGGACATCAAGTGCAGAGTGCAGCGTATGAGGAACTGGGCAGCACCTGGCCATGACATGATTCAAGCCTTCTGGTTGAAGAAATTGACATCACTTCACACTAGAATGGCTAAACAGATGGAATGCCTAATAGAAGAAGGCGACCATCCGGAATGGCTGACCAAAGGATGAACTGTACTTCTAATAAAAGATCCAAAGCAGGGGCCGATTCCCAAGAATTATCGACCAATAATGTGCTTGCCCACCACCTGGAAACTGCTCTCAGGAATAGTTGCAGACAAACTGGAAGAGCACATGAGTCACAGAAAGGAATTGGGCACAAAACCCGAGGAGCCAAACATCAGTTACTGGTGGATCGGACAGTCTGTCAAGACAGCAGGAGAAGGCATGCCAATCTTGCCATGGCTTGGATCGACTACAAAAAGGCCTATGACTCAATTCCCCATAGTTGGATACTTGAGTGTCTCAGTATGTACAATGTTCACCCTGCTCTTGTGGCATTCATCAAGATGTCAATGACCAAATGGAAGACGGAACTGGAGGCTAATGGCAAAAAGCTGGCGAGTGTAAAAATTAAGCGAGGCATCTATCAAGGTGACTCCTTATCACCGCTGCTCTTCTGCATATGCCTAAACCCTCTAAGCAATATGCTGGAGAAGACTCACTATGGGTACCAGTTTAAGAGTGGCACTAATATAAACCACCTCTTCTACATGGATGACATCAAGCTGTACGTTAACAAAGAAAGGGACATTGATTTGCTAATACACCTCACTCAGGTATACAGCAAGGACATCGGAATGACTTTCGGTATTGAGAAATGTGGAAGGCTAATTCTTAAGGAAAACCATTCTATGCTCACAGATGGCCTAAGAATGCCAAATGGTACCATCAAAGATATAGAAGAAGGGTACAAGTACTTGGGGATTATGCAAAGCAACATCAACCACGAAGCCGAGGTACGTCACAAAGCCATTACTGAATACAAGAAACGCCTTCGGCAGGTCCTACGGAGCCAGCTCAATGCCAAGAACCAAGTCATGGCAATAAATACCTACGCACTGCCAGTAATAAAATATCCAGTAGGCATAATAAAGTGGACTGAGGAAGCCATCAAGGAAACAGATATAGCAACTCGTAAACTGCTGACCATGCATGGAGCACTCCACCCAAAATCTGATACTACTAGATTGTATCTCGATAGGAAAGATGGCGGTAGGGGACTCAAAGGTGTACAGCAAACAGTGAAGGAGGAAGAGCAAAGCATCAAAGCCTATGCAGCCTCTATGGCAGCTTCAGATAAGTTGTTAGCCAAATTTCAATCGGCTGCTCTTACAATGGACCTTCGCCCTGATGATGAGGAAATTGACTGGCACATGAAACCTCTTCATGGTGCTTACCACCGACAAATATCTAAGGTTGGCGATCTTCACCAGACATATATGTGGCTGAACAAAGGAAACCTAACGGCCAATACAGAGTCGCTAATCATGGCAGCCCAGGAGCAAGTGCTCCCAACAAGGCAACTCCAAACAAAAATCTATCACACTAGAGACGATCCTAGATGCAGACTGTGCAAAGATGCACCTGAGACCATCCAACACATCATCAGTGGATGCAAGCAGCTAGCAGGAAATGCATACACTGAGCGGCATAATCATGTTGCAGGTTTTGTGTATAGAAGTCTATGTGACGAGTATGGCCTTAATAAACCACAACACTGGTGGGAAGCTCCTGGTAAGGTAAATGAAAATGATCGCGCTAAGATCCTCTGGGACTTCTACATCCGGACTGACAAGCATGTCCTAGCAAACCAACCAGATATAGTGGTGGTGGGCAAGGAGAACAAGAGAGATACTATAATAGATATGGCAGTACCCAATGACTACAATATAGACAGCAAAGAAAAAGAAAAGGTAGAGAAATATCTCCCTCTTGGAGAAGAGATTGAAAAATGCTGGGATGTAAGAACAACTGTAATCCCAGTAGTCATTGGGGCACTGGGTGCAATAACACCGGCGCATAAAATGTGGCTTGCCCAAATACCAACAGCAATCAACTCAGGTGAGTTGCAGAAAAGTGCGCTACAGGGAACAGCTAAGATCTTGAGGCGAGTGCTCAAACTTCCAGGTCTCTGGTAGGAGACCCGAGTTAGAGCAGAAACTACCACCCGTACGGGTTAACCGGGGTGACGAATCAATTTTTTTATAGATGTATATAGGTTTTGTTTTACTGTGGAAGTTTGTTGTGATTGTTGTACAGTTTGAAGTTGTTTTGAAGTTCATAGCAAACCCTTTTCAAGTTTTTCTTGCTCAGATAATTGGTGGAAATTTGAATTGTTTGGCTGAAAATAAATTCAAGAGACGCAATTCCAAGACTAAAATTTACTATGAAAATCAAAGACTTTTCAATGTGCCCCATAGGGTGTTTCAACGTGCCTCCTACCGGCGTGCATTAACACACCAACTATGCACTTGGTACTTTTGTGATGTTTTCCAAAATGTACAACCAGCAGAATTGACATTTGGCATACAAATGGAAAACATATTTCTGCATCCTTTAGGATTATTTATATCACCTATATTCCAATATTTTCGGAAAGCGTTATACCCAAAGATGCATTTTTTGTTGCAACGTGCCCCATCCTGCCCTATTACAAGAAATCCTAGGATATAGTAAAATATTTATAGTGTTAAGTTAATTTGTTGAAACTGTTTTAGATCATTTGAATTTGATTTTAGTTGTTTGGTAAATTTGTTGTTGTTTCATTACATTTTATCTGCGATGGGACCACTTTAACAGCTAATTTAGCATGTAGAATCAGCCTTACATTTAATACTGATATTAGGTTTCCTTTGAAGGTAAAAACATGGCATGTACACGGTAAAACGGTAAAAAAAAGCCAATGAAGTTCTCCCAGTTTTAATTGTTCAAGCATAACTAACGTAAAACTGTGATATTTTTGAAGCACAGAAAATTAGTTTAGGTACATAATGGTGTTGAGTAATTTATGACACTAATGTTTAGAAGCAATCAAAAAGAAACTTTGATGTTACATAAAATGTAAAATATATTAAAAAATTGTTCTCTTTTGTTGTCACACACTGCTTCAGGTTATGATATATTTGAGCTAGAGGCTTCTTTGATTTAGCTTTTTAACCCATTTTACATTTCGTTGCCTTGGTCTAATAGCTCTGTGTACATTACTGGCAGCGCGTTGCGAAGGCTACAATCGCTAAAAATCAGGCATTTTTTTATTACTTAGAAGACATAGGCTATCCATTGAGATGCTGGAATCCACCATACATACAACAAAGTGCTATTGTAGACAAGTCAAACTTATAGCTTCATAGTTTGAACCAACCCTCCTACAATAAACAAGCATATTTAAGATTTCATAGATTAATTTCTTGGAATAGACATACTGTATTTGGAAAATTTGCTTGCAAAAACTAGTCAAACTAGATTACATCACATACTTTAATAGCACCTATAATCTTTTTTAATTTTTTAGATTTTTATGTAAATGCATTCAGTCAACTTGCTTTTAACACACTTGGCTGATTATTTTCTCAATCCATCTTTGCTAGTTTAACATCTGGTCTTGATAAAACTTATTCTAGACATTGTAATCACCATATATAACCATTTATTTTGATTACTGTATCCACCACTTTTCACTTCTGTCATCACTCATACTTTTCTGTAATGTTTATCAGCCAATCTTCCAACATTATGGCTTTTATTTCTCATATTTATTGAAACGGCTTTTTGTTACCTGGGCTATTTTAGAAGCTCCTCTATGCTCTGGAAGCTTGTAAAAGGTTGGTGAAGTAAGGATGTAGCTGCAACCTCCTTCCTTACCTCCTTACCATAAACATTTACACTTGTAGAAACGTATGATTAGAAAGCCACCTATTAGCTCCTCTCCAGCTTTGTAAACTTTCCTAGCTTTAATCCCTCTAAGTCCTTTCCTTTTGTTCCATCAATTTTTTATTGTTTTTGCATAACCTGAATTCTATTTTTGTATTGCTTTCATTAATATATCATTTTAGGACAAAGCTTGTAAAAACAGAGTGATATTCCCCTATAGTGGCATTTTATTAGATGTGATGTTCAAATGAAGGGTGACACTTTTCGACTTCCTTGTCAGAATTTTGGGAAGATAATTTTAACCTTTTACGCGCAGAGCGATGCTAACGTTGCTTATATTTTGCATTCTCCTTGCGCGCGGCGCAACATTAATGCCATTGGCTTCAGCATTTTTGCTAAACCATTTTTTATATACGTCGAAGTTTAGACTAAATTAAACCAAGAACTACTTTGAGTAGTTTAGTCAGGTACAGTTATTAATTATTTCGATGGTTTCCCTTTCTAAGTTTTAAAGCAAAACCTGTAAAGCTTTAGAGTTTAAAAATGGATTTCGATACACGATAAAAAGGAAAGCTATTACATCTTATGGTGTTCCTTAGGAATATTCTCATCATTCATCAAAATACTTCTAGTGGTCAGATTGTTACCACATTATGGACAAATCTGAAGACAACGATCGGATTTAGACCTTAGTGACTTTGAATTAGAAAGTAGCTTTGACGATTGTGACAATCGATCTTCTCAGGCACACCCTTACTAAAATCATGGCAACTACTGCAGCAACGACGAAAGAATTAATTGTTATTGATGTAACCGAGTCATTATTAATTTGTTAATACCGTTTGTGAACACTTTTTTACTGATCACTTTCTATTATGGGTTTGTAAAGATCGAAGAATGTCAAAGTGGGGACAATTAAAGGTGCTGTTTAATTGAAGGGTGGCACTGTATTTTTTAACCCTTCTTTTGTGGCATTCCATTAGAGGTAGCGTTCAAACAAAGATAGAGTTCAAATAGGGGTTTTACGATCATTAGTATTTTTGGCTGCATGGTTTGAAATTGTTTTAATAAATTGTAAACTGGCTCTATGAGATCAATAAATAAATAATCAGAGTTCTCACAAATTATGGTTGTTCAGTCAATAAGTTTCTTGAAGCATTTATGATCTAACAGAGTTGCACAGGCATTTATTTCTGCTAAGTTATATGTGTTGCTTACATTGAAAATAGCTGATATCCTGTAGTAGCCTCATAAGTTTCCTTGCAACTGCCCATATGCCTGCAGTTCAATAGCAGCTAATGTATTTTTAAGGGATCATATAGCAAAGTTTAGATCGTTAAACAGAACTGAAAAATTATTTTATAAAACCTTTCTGTAGTTGATGAAATCGCATTTGGTGTGGAATTCTTAATCGGTTTGTACATCACTGAATTTTAATGTTCTTTTTTATTGAATCAATATCAAGTCACAACACAATTGGTTTTTAATTAAAATATGTATATTTTGCTTTTTGGCTTGAATAAATTCAAATGCTTCATATGGCATAGATATGTAACGCTAAATAACATATACCCGTTATGTTATTTAGGGCTACATGTTGAAAGGACAGTTAATATTTTTACAACATGGCTATTCTTGGCTTTATGCAAATATATTGGTCTTTGTCTGGTATGTATCTAATGCTATGTGGTAGGTATGCTTCTGATTTTTTTAATTTTTGTAATTCAACTCCATAATCGCTTTTCGTAACTTGAAAAGCAAAATGATATGTTTCCAATTTATGATAACCCCCCTTATGCTGTATAACAAGTTGATATAACAGATCAGTCAGGATAAGCTGATGACCTAAAGTGTTAGCAGTAGTTAGATCAATAATCTGATTCTCCACATCAGCTCTCACCATTACATTTAAGTGATTGTTTCCATATCATGTTGGCTGCTATTTCAGCTCCTGAGAAAAGTGACACTCCGTGTTTGTTAACGCATTTCCTTAATTCTCATATAAGTAAGCGTTACCATTTGGTGTAGTTCTTGAACGATTGCTATGTGTTCTTGCTATAGCTGTACAGCTCCCAATTATTCCTTGTCAACATTTTCTATAAAGGCCTTGACTTGAATATTTGTCTCAGATTGTGCTAGTTATATTTACTGATTTCAGAATATCGTTTGCGATGAAGAATTTAGTCACTGTTGCCCTGCTCATCTTTATCGTTGCCTCTATTCAAATCCAAGCTAAGCTTTCAGATGTTAACTGTGGAGGTTGGTATTAGATTGAGCCACCTATCAAAGTCTGTTTGCATGCTTCTATAAATAATTTGCATTTATTCTAATTACTGTATGCTAAATACATCATATTCAGCTCAAAGTGATGAGAGGTAGTGTCCTGTGAGGAGAGGTAGTCTGCTGTGGTGAAAGGTAGTGTCCAGTGGTAGAGATAGTCTGCTGTGGTGAGAGGTAATATGCAGTGTCCAAAGGCAGTTCTCCAGGAGCCCCAACCCCCCAAAGAGGGCGGTATACTTAGAGGTAGTGTGTGTAATGTTGAGACGGGAAGCGAAGAAGAAGGTGGTGGACTGAGAGATAGGTTGCTAAAAGGCTGTGAGCTGAAACGTTGTTCCGAAAGGCAGTAGACCAAGAAATGCTGTACATGAGAATGTAACTTTTAAATAAAGTTTACCATGTACAAACCATCACAATCGCTCTTTTGCCTGATGAATTCTGAGCATTGATTAGTTTAGTAGTGAAGTTTTACTTTTAGTATGTGTTGTTTTTAGCCTGCCACATGCTTGTGGACCAGATCACTTGGGGAATCTCACAAACTGACCCTAAACGAACAATCCAGGTGGGAAGCTTTCGAATAATGCCTGATGGTTCACAGAGACTCAATGAGGTGAGGAGATAATTCCATGCATAGTCAGTCAATTAGTTTCAATTTTGATGTTTTGTAGAGTTTTCTCCACATGGTTATTTTTTGCAAAGTTTTATAGATCATAGTTCAAACGTTTCTTTTGTGAGCAGTGTAAACAAATTTTAGCTAAATTAGTAATGATTTTCTATATTTTAAAAAGTTTTACATATTCAAAGTGTTTTGGTTGAACACCATCGTGATTAAAAGTATTTAAATATTGTTAATGAAAATATGTTTATAGATACCGTTCAAACAGTCTGATACGCACATATCAGAGCTCCTTGACTCAGCCTGCTCTAACCCTAATGACTACTATCAAACAACTGATGAGCTGTCTGGTAGAAAGCTCTATAAACGGCAGCAACGGAGGGATGGCAAGCCAGCCTCGATGAAAAATGTTCAAATTGGGAAAGATTCGATGAAGATGCTCAAATTTGCTGTAAGTATAGCGAGAGCGACAATTGCGAGACTGCAGATTGCACCACTTTCACCACTTGCTTCTATTCGGCATCATTTCTGTAGAATTAGTAACCTTTTGCAATGCCCGCTACCAAATCTTACAGAGGTGCAACGTAAATGCATCCTTGTTTATCAGTCTACGAGATAACCTTGACAAATAGCTGGGCAGTCGATTATCAGCGATTGCTATACACTTCTCAAAATTGCTTTCATATTTAACGGTGCGAGTTAGAGTTGAGCTTTGGTACCACTTCGAATATATTAAAATGGAAGCGGCACAGCATAGTTTTGTAAAGTAGGTCTAACAATCTGACTAGGTAAGGTTTGAGAGGTGATGACAAACTTGTATAAAGTTTGCGGTTGGGTTACTGGACAAATGAGTAATTTATGGGTAAATCAAGTCAAACGGGTCTCCCATGATAAGCCATGATTAGTTACATAACTAAATATTACGCAAAAGTCTATCTGACATTTTCTCCACTTTTCTTCAACCATATTTTCTTTCGATAATGTTAACTCAATATTTAATTGGTTCATTCATCATGTCAATAAACAAGAAATATTCAAGTTTCTGTTTTTCCTAACTTATGCAATTTTATTATTGAATATAGTGTGAGGGGATTGCGGAGGACTTTGACGAGGAGATCACTAAAGTTTTTAAAAAGAAAGAAGATAACTACCTCTACAGCGTTTGTGTGCAAACAGCAGGTAAAGTACACCTAACAGTTATTTTTGGTCACTCACTGAATATTTGTTTTCTACTTGCCAATTCATCTTCGGCATGAGCAGTTAGAAATGGTTTCATCTAATGCAAATGAGCTGATTGTGGACATGTAGATCACTCAAGTTATCACTGTAGAGAAGAGAAGCACAGTTTGGTAGTTACCTTCTCTTGGAGTTAGAAAGATAACTCTGATAAGTTATTCATTCATCTGTTGACTGCCAATTGTTTGCTCCCTCAATGATAGACCATTTTCTTAATATTTATTTGTGTACAGTAAATGACCCTACAACATAAAAAAATCTGTTCTGAGAATAGTATGTTAGAGGGATTGGAGGTTATACAAACAGTAAATACAGGTATATGGGTCATGATCTCAGAAACCATGATGATTAAGTCGGGTGTGTAAGATTTTGAGTTATCTACACTAGCAGAAGGAGAAAGATCTCACAGTTATTTTGCAAAAAAAGATGATTCTAGCTTAATTACAGCAGATTTTTATGGTCAATAAACTGAATGCACGTTCACCATTAGTGTTAAAACATAGTTATGAGAAAACTGGTGTTAAAGTTTGAGAAACGAAAACCAATGCACAATTTTTTTTACATTTCATTACGTCATAGAAACCAATATCAAGGAATTGTGATATTTATCTAGATTTCTGTAATTACATACAAAAAACTATGCTGAATTCAAATCTAGAAACAGATTTCAGCTGGCTATCATGAGAATAGCTGTATATCACAAAATGTGTTACTTATTCTCAATTTTGCAGGTGTAAAAAACGGCTTGGCTGTATTGTCGATTTTGAGCACAGCCATGGTATCGCCTACAGAATCTTTAGGAAAATAATAACAGTAACATATCGCACAACATTGGAAACTATAAACTTCAATCTTATAAAATCGAATAATTAATCTTATAATAATCTTATAAGAATCTTCAGGGAAATATCATCATCACTCCATTCACTGTCACTGCTTTCGACATCAGTTGGAATACCAAAGTACTCATTAAAAGTGTCCAAAATGTCAGAGTTATCTTTAACATAAGCAAAAAGAATCGATTACTTTTACCGGACACTATATTTTAGTACTTCCTGTTTAGCTTAGTAACGGTTTTAAGGTTTTTTTTTTCGAGGGTTGGTTAAACTGGCTTCAGATCCGGAAAGATCACTCCTTGATTGGTCCGGATGCACGTGTTGCAAAAATCGTTACCAATATTACAAATTCAGTTAGTGCAGCTTCAAAGTCGGATAACTCAACTTCGTGATTTGTGACTTAACCAAGGTTTCTGAGATCGCGACCCATATAGCCTAATCCGTTCTAAGATTTTTCAAATTTCAATTCGGCATTTAATAAATGAAAAATTAAACATAACTTTTTAATTCAATGACTGTACAGTAGTTGTGGTATTATTGGTTTGTATTGAGAATTTTTTCCCCTTTCTTATTGCTTACACTTGGTTTAGGGTCCATGAAAACGGCAATTTGACGTTGTTAAGGAAAACGCACACCGTCAATGTTTATTTAAATCGATCTTTTCATTTGTTTTCTCCACAGCAATGTCTTTGCTGCAGAGCAAAATCGAAAAAATATTGTTTTTCTAAAATGAAATACATTGTAAGAGAAAAATATATCTTTACCAGTTTAGCATGATAAGAGCGGTGTCTGTCTGTCTATCCATCTGAGGCCAGGGTTAGGCATTAGGATAAAAGATTGCTCTCAGCGAGACTCCAACTCATGACATTCAATGTTTTAGACCGATACTCTAACATCTGCACAAATTGACTGCCTTTAGGTATTTCTTAATAATTATGTATCTACTTGTGTATTTCTACTAATTGTGTATCGACTGCTAGGGTACTAGTGCTGTGTATATTAATAGAGATACCCTATACGTTGTCTTTCCTTCTAAGCAGGGTTGGCAAAAATATCGATATTTTCAAAAATATATCACATATATATCATGATATTTATTGATATGTTTGATATTTATGATATTTTTGAAACAAATGACTTTTTTGAAAAAAATTTGAAGTTAGGTTGAACTTACATGGTGTTTACATTGTGATTGATGTATTTTATAGGTTGTATGGGACCAGTCAGCAATGTTTGATACCAAACACTTGATTTATTTTAGGCCTAGTATAGTAATATTTATAAATATGAAAATGTTCGTTAAACATTGGATTGGAAATCATGACATGAATGCAAAGTGCAAACAAAATAGTGCAAATAGTAAATACACACTATGATAGTCCAAGCATGTTCTAATGTCCTACTCTTGTCTAGGTATTTGTAAACAAACACCAGCTTGCCAGCCTTCACCACACCGAGACGATTTCTCAACTTTCTGTGAATCAGTCCACATGATGAAAACACACACTCAGCACTAGCAGTCAGAGTTATATAATCTTATTTATAGATTTTACACTGAGCCAGAATCCTTTGAAGCTATTCATTGAAAGATTTTTACAGAAAATGATGAGATACTCCGTCATCTCAGTGAGCCAGTGTAATGTGCTTACAATTCTGTTTATGGGTGTCAGATTGTTCAATTCAAAATCATGGATTATGAAGTTCAAAGGGCTGGTCTTCCAATAAGGCAATAAAATATAACAGTTTAACATGAGATGAGATAATCAGGCTAGGGAGATAGTACTGGGATGAAGGAATACAATTTAGATCTGAAAAACTCTTCTCAACTCATACACTAATTAATTGGTCTACAGGTCTAGCCAATGTCACCTCCTTAGTCTGGCTGTCTTTGTTTGTCTGGGTTGGGTAAGCCTAATAGGCCCCTACGCAAGTGTTTAATGATTTTAGGTGTTATTTTGTATTTTTAGACTGTTAGCAATAGTTGTAAGGGGAAAACAGAATGGTAAAATAGATATTTTTCAAAAATATCAAAGATATCGATTTTTTTGGCCCAAAAAATATCATATCTATCGGCGATATATATCGATGATATATATCAAGCGATATATATCAAGCCAACCCTGCTTCCAAGTGCGGTCAGAGGGAAAACGATATTGTAAGGCTAATTATGAGACTATCGTTATTCAAATCGAATTTGAGAATTTGCGTCGACTTAACTATTTATGTTTTATGGAATTTCTTACGCAATACGAAACAAAATCTTTACATAAATTCTTCACATTAATTGGAATTTATATAAAAGAAGATTGATTTACATTATATGGGTCCTTCCTCTAGTCTCATCAGACTGCATGACAAATGTCATTTATGGACATGGTCAATACGCGTAAGAGAGTTGCTCTTCTGGCAACAAAAAAGTCATGACTTCAGTCTGGTCTGATGTATTGTTATGAGAAATATATCAATCTCTTTCGTCCTCTAGCGGTTACCAACCATAAAGGACTTGTTCATTAATGATATCTCTGGCGGCTGATATCTCTGGCGTAACACAACTTTCAAATACATGTGCAAAGTTATCATAACTATGTATACTCCAGCAGAATTGCAAAAGGAATGCATCTACTGAGTTACATTGCCGAGTACTTCATCGGTGAGTTGCGTCGCGTCTGCGAAGTGCGGTTTCGCAGGCTTATCTTTACTTGTCACGAGGAAACATCTTAATAGTGTAGGAGATACTGTTTAAGCAAATAATACTTGTAGGATACTGATAAGGGTAGATGTTTGGTATCTACGAGTTAGTGGTTGGAGCAAAGGTATCTGTCAGGTTAGGTGCCGGTGTCTCGAGATTCACCTGTAAGAAAATGTTTCATGTAAAAGAGGCGCTGTGGGATACTAAACCTTAACTCAATATGTCCAGGAATGGCTAACGGACAAGAAATGACCCATCAATGCCAGTGTGTACTATTTTAGTTTCTGTCAAGCCACTAAATGCAGTATAAAGCTGTGATTTCAAATGATTTCATGAGCTTTCGATGGCGAGATTACATTCTTGATAATCTATTTTAAAAATATCGAAAAAAATTAATGATCAACATGGGATCAAGCTGGTAGCTTTAGGTTTTGTCATAATCTAAATACTTACAAGACAAAGCAACAATTTATGCCCACATGAAATGAATATGCATGAAATGCTCAGATTGATAAGCTAAAAGCTATGAAGGAATTATAGTGCTGTCACCAAAGGTTATGGCAAATACAGCAAAGCATTTTCAGTTGTACCGAATGATACAATGTGATTAAACGCCAGTAAATAACTGAATCCTGCATCGCCCAGATATATATGTATTTGAAACGAAAATAGTGCATCGGTTTTGCAGATGCAGTCACATTTACAAATTTAGGACAATGTAAATTTATAATTTGAGTCTTGTGAATCAAATAAACAATAAAAGTGTAAATAAAGGCAAAACTTTTATTTGGAATGATTCTTCAATTTCTGTAAACCTGTTAAAAAAATGATTCAATTTTCGCAGATGCCATCAACGCAAAAATGGCGTTGCATCCCTTTAGCTGCTGTTTCTATCAAACATGGCAAGTGAAGCATGTCTCTAGTCGACCTATAAATTGATTGATTAGTTATTCTTCCTGCTGCACTGATGTCAAAGCTGCTAGCAGAAGAATTAAATGTTACTTTATTCCGTGTAACCTTAGGGTATTTTTATAGATGGCAAAGCAATCAGCAATATGCTAGACTAACACAACTGGTACAATAAAAAAAGGAGTGTTATTGCGTTTTATCAAAGCTGTGCTAATCTATTTTAAATGTCCCCAGCCTTTGTGAAGCATTGGGTTGCTCTACCTACCTGACTGTATCACACTTGTTGAATTGACTATCCTTTACCAATGAGTATGTCCCTAAGTTGGTGAGCAAGTTAACATATGTACTTCATTTTCCGAGCTTTTATTACAATGAGAATGACTTTCAATATGACTTCCATAGATCTTACCTGTGGAATAAAAAATAATTGGTAGACAGATTCACAATTGAAACAAACTCGTTTCAATAATAACATTTGAAAATGCAACTTCAAAGATCAAAATCTGCCCTATTGTCACAGTTGCTATAGAATATACTCAGGGCGCAATTAGAGACACTTGTCCCCTGGTATCGCACGACTACTGGACATCTGAGTAGTATTTGGTGCTTGAAAGTTCTTCGATGGCTATAATCTTTGGTGAATTTTGATACACAAGCAGCAGTGATCTTGCTAAAAGATATGCATACTAAACATCAGGATACCGCATTCTGGCTAGTTTAGGCTGCATCTATGTGGTAGGATTATTATCAGGGTGGGCTATACCGTTGCTGAGAGAAAAAGGGGGTGTGTAGTAATCATATGAGGGAGTTCAATGAATAAATCCAGTCACAAGGGATGTCAAGATAAGGTCATGATTTTAAGCTTTGTCTAGGCATATGCGGGGGGGGGGGGGCATATGCCTCAGCATTATGCAGCATCATGCGCTCAGCAATGACCTATTAATAGAACTAGCCTTTATTCTCCAATATTTTATTGGTGTTCTCTTCCCGTCTAAGGAATCAGCCAACTTGATTTCTGCTTTGGGGATTCAGACTGTTACCACAATTGTTTGAAATAGCATTTCTTAATATGCTATATTTTCAGATCTGCCCTGTAGGTGTGGGGCATCAGTGTAATGGTTTTCGCTATATATCGTGTACATGGATTAAGAGACACAAATTAAGGCGTTTAATAGTGTTACTAGTTGTTTACTGTTCTTTTAAACCTTGCTACATCGTATCGATCATGCCATGTAACTTAGTTATTCACTGCTGTAGTATTCCTACATTTGGACTTGAGTATATTTTATATATGAAGACACCTGTATGTTGCTGCAGACAATTAGAGCAAGTGATTGCTGTTCTTATCAGAGGTGTGCTTAGAGGACCAGCTCTATGATGTGAACCCTGAGGAGGCCGAGGAAGATGGTGATGAAAGTGAAATGAATGGAGATGTGAAATCCGAGGCCGACAGCGAGGAGGATGAATACAGTGCTGATAGCAAGGAGGATGAAGACAGTGCTGATAGCAAGGAGGATGAAGACAGTGCTGATAGCGAAGACGAGAGTGAAACTGAGGGAATCAGCAATAGGAGTGAACTCTGACCCTGAGATTCCTCATACTAACCGTCCTTAAACTGTATACCAGGAATGCTGTGCGTCCCCTTTGCGAAGGTCACAGAGCATATCATGGAATGAGGAACTTGTTCCACTTTTAATAATGCTAAAGGGCTAATATATCACAGACGGACAGTCTTTTGTTTGAATAATCCAGCCCAAATACAATCCTGGAATGGTTGCTCTTTGAATATAGTCCACTGTACTAATATGAATAATGTTATATTATTTTAAACACCAGATTCAATAGATTCACAGTGGCATACTTTACAAGTGATTGCACTATAAAAAGGTTAAAAACAGCAACTAAGTTTAAAATGGAACATTTCATATGATTACTTATTAAAAGTAAAAAATTCAACCCTGGAATGAACCAGAAGGGCTCAAAGTAAGTTGTCTATGAATCAGAAGTAGTGTCAAATATTAGTGTAGAAAACACATAGCCTCTAGGCCTACTCGTTTCCATTAGCTGAGATCAGTTTAACAGCTGCTAATATGGTTTTCATGTCCCCTTTCTCGCAACGACTGCTCACCACATTGCAGGTGTAACCGTTGGGGCAGCAGTGTTTGCCATCCTTGCAGCAGACTGCCTACAAAAGAAAAAGTACCTTAACTAATCTTGGGTGCCCCACAAGTTATTACTGAGATGGGTCTGCTTACAAATGTCAGACCAATGACAACCTCTTTACCTTAGCTATTTTCCAAGACTGCAAAGTGGTTTGCAAATATCAACCCAAAAGTTTTTTGGGCTGGGATCTTTTGGCAAAAGATGTAACTAAATAAGAGGTGCCAACATGAGGCTATATTCCTGCGGTACGCAAGCATGTTAATCTTCAATGCTGCGTTGAAAGTATTAAGCCTGGTTCTCATATCGAATGCGAGACCCCGGTGGTAATCTCGGGCAGCAAAACTCTTGCGATGCTAGGCGGCTTCTGTTTACATAAAGCGGCATCGCTAACAAGGCATAAAAAATGTTTGTTAGCCATGTCGTTTCGAAAATGCTGACCTTCATCTGTACAGTGCATCCCGGGAAGGTTTTTCCTGCAACTCTTTGTGAAAGTTGAACAGCGCTGACCGCCGGCACTCGGTGCGTAGGTTCACATTTCGCTGATGATAGCCCTACGGTTAGTACCATCGCCAGTGCTTGCGGCGTATATGGGAACCAGGCTTTAGCTTTGCTTCTTAAATCATGCACAAAGAGTATATATGATAGTAGTAATACTAACTTGAGGATGTGGGCAACACCCCCATTCTCCACCACTCATTAAGCAGCATGTGAATCCGTTGGGACATTGGTATGTCGAGTCGCATTGTACAGCTTTGGCCTGTCTTGCTATAACTGCGTCTTCAATAGTAGGTTCCTTGGTCGTCCAATATATCTTTTGGTTGCCTAAATATAGCAAGTTATTCCATCACATTCTCTAGTTACATCAATTAGTTCAAGAAACACGATTCAGAAGGCATACGTGGTTTTTGCTTCACGAAGTTGATATGTATAAACGGCAACAAAATAATACGTGATGTTCAACATTCAGAATTTAAGGCACATTTTCACCACAATGGAAAAAAAACTGAAGAGCTTGAAACTGAAGTTACTGAAAAAAATAAAAAATATATGTTGAGGCAAACATGCATTTATGTATGTTTGCCTCAAATTTTCATGCATGCATCGCATGTCCAAGCATCAATCTGCCTTCAAAGGTCCCTGCATCCATTTATAAATGTACTGGTTGAATGCCCGGCGTGGCACAGTAAAGAAAAAAGTTTTTGCAGAAAATTTACTTGTAATTAATCAACATATACAACACCTACCACTATATCTTAAATGAAGGCGTTTGTTTATTTCTGTGTAATTCATACTGTACCAGCTGTAATGCTTACTACAGCTCTATACTAATCGCGATAGTCTTGCTGCCCATGTGAGTTTAGACATTTATCTTATGGCCAACAATTCTAGGATACGCTAGCTAGAACGTTTTGAAACGGCATGAAAGATTGGCATATGTAATGGTATATGCACAATTTATTTCGTAGCATAGCCAGTTGGACAGTGTGCTGTATTGGATAAATGCCTGCCTGTAGTAGGTTCCAAGTTCAAAACCAGTGCACAGCGAATTTTCATTTCTAAAACGTCGATGCTATACTTAGACACAGAGAAACACCGAGATTTATATATATAGAAAATGTATTTACGTATGCATGGACAGTTGGAAGCCACTAAGCTCATCAGCGTTGCTAGTCAACCAGAAATATTGCAATACTATGATGTATTCAAATGTCAATTGAAGCCTCTGCCCTATTGACACTAGTCATAACAAGCTCAACTCGAGTCACACAACCTGTGCCGTTTCTAGCCCTTGTGGAAAATGACTTCTATCCTCGCTTCCGGTATTAACACCCATATACGTTGTTTGAATGTTCATGAAATGCACTGGTAAACTGACTCTTTGTTGTAAAATTTATTAACAAATGATTACTCGACGCAAAAGCAAATTTTTAGAACTATGTTTCCTTCAGATGAAGGCAACCATAGCTTCATAAATTGGTGTGATTTCAAAACCTTCTGCTGCCTAACCAGACCTTTGATCATACATACTTGATCAGCCCATAATCTCTAAACACTTCGAAGGCAGGCAAAACAATTGCTAAAGGAGGATATGCAACAACTTCCTTTTTGCCAAAAGCAACGTGTCTAGTAGTAATTCCACGAATGTATGTACAGTGAAACTCGGATAACTCAAACTTCAAGGGACCGAGCAAAAGTGTTCGAATTATCAGAGTGTTCAAGTTATCAGAGCACTGTCACAAGTCCATGTATTCACTTATTTATTAGTAGATACATGAACATATACAAACTATAATATAAATCAAAAGCACAAATGGCTTGTTTCAAATTAAATGCTTCTAATGTAAAGTTTAAAACGTTTTTATCAAAAAGTATAGAGATTTTTCTATCACTTGAGATTGGTTTGTTGTTTGAGGTGATGTTATTGCCAGGACGTTTTTTAGATTGACATTGGCAAAACTTGATCGTTGCTGAAATGCTCAAAGAAAAGACATCTTTTTCTTTTGAGCGTTTTAC
The DNA here is from genome assembly GCF_963576615.1 of Watersipora subatra. Classification (NCBI taxonomy): domain Eukaryota; kingdom Metazoa; phylum Bryozoa; class Gymnolaemata; order Cheilostomatida; family Watersiporidae; genus Watersipora; species Watersipora subatra. The sequence continues at coordinate 65,444,702 of NC_088710.1, forward strand.
CCACGATCAATTTTGCCGATCTTTCTTGAAGTTTATGGAAAGATTACCTTACTTTACCTGGGATTCGTTAAGAGCAACACTCCGAGGCAGTTCAATTAAAAGTTTTACGAGGTTTTACGGTACATTGTATATCACTCACGCTTTTTGAATGGATACTTATTGAATGTACACACGTATTTTGTGTTTAGGTCAAACGATGAATAGTTTTTTTAGCTAAGATAACGTATACGTTTGATTACAACATTTTTTAAGACGTTTTAAACATTAAACATTCCGACGTTAATTCAACACGGAATCAACGTCGGAAAACTAATCATCACGGGTTAGCCGGGTCACGCACTCAAGGATTTTCGCCACGCAAATACAAAACAAAAACAACATGCTGTTTTTGTTTTGTATGTGCGTGGCGAAAATCCTTGCGCCCGTGGCCGGGCCAGTCCCTGCCATTCATCGTATAGCAGTATAAATCAAATTTCACTAAACTTTTTAAAACAGTCGTTGACAAAAATATTTTGCCGATGGAGGTAATAACGACGCTTATGAATTACGAAAAGTTGAGGTTTACCTCTATGGCTTGGAATAAAGTGATTTTCTAAAGCGATAGCAACCGTTTCGGTAGCCGTTGGGCAAAAAACAGTTCGTTATAACAGTGTTGAATTCGAGTTATATAGAGCCATTTATCATTGTGTGGGAACGGACCAAGCAAATCCAGTCGAGTTAACCATGTGTTCGCTATTTCCGAGGGCGAGTTATCCATGTTTCACTGTATATCCTTATACCGGTGTATTTTAGCTATTTCCAACATAATGGGCGGACATGCTGTGTAGGTTCTTGTACACATTGATGTTTTTCCAAATGTATTTTGTACAGGTAATGATGTAGTATCAATTTGATAACAATTGCATCACCACAACTATCTTCGAAAGCAGTGTTATTTTCTCATAAAACCTTGTGAAAGTATCTTCAGAGGTTTACCCCTAGGTCATTTTGCTAGAACTAATAGCGGCGCAGCTTTATAAATGTACTGAAATGCAAATAAAATGTTCTAGCTCATAAATGCTACTAGTTCAGCTTCCAATCATTTTAACGGACAACAGATTATTCTATGAACCACATGTGAAAAGAATCCAGTTTGTGGATTTGCATTTTCTGGAAAAAAAATATTAGAGATACTAAAAAACACCACATTAACGCTTCACTTGTTTAGTGTTTAACAAATGCTTTGCATGGATATAAAATTATTTAAAACCAGATTTAGAAGAAAATGGTTCTACCAATTCGCAATGACTTTGGCTAAGTTGGCGGACTTAGCTCATAGCACTTAATTAATAATTTCAGTAAAAACTGCCAATCTTTCCTCCAAATTCATTCACCGTGTGAAAATGCAATGCACAGTTAAGGCCACACGTATCGTATAATTTCAACTAATCTGGGAAATTCCATTCGTACGAAATTTCTGACCTGCCACACGGAGTTTCCCCACCACGGATTCGTATGAAACTAACTTTCAACTAGCCAATCAGAACGCGGTGATACATTGAAGCCGATTTCGTTTCAATCTTTCTGGATAAGCGCCAAAGAAAACGACCTTCAACATTCAACTATCCTTTTCAACCAACCAATCAAACAATGATTCATAGGAATTTCTGACGTTTCGTCCAATTCAGGATTCTTCATCGTGCGCAACCAACGATGGACGAATTCATCCAAATGTCAATTCGTACGAATCGTTTCGTCCAAATTTTGCCGATTTTGTGAGAATTTTGTCTCGTGTGGCCCTACCTTTATCTGAAGTTGTACTGTTAAATATGAGACAGATGCTCTCTAATCAGCAAACAATCTGAATATGGAACTAATCATGAGCTGAGCACAGATACTTTTTTGACAGAATGTATACAGCTGATGACATTCCCCTGTAAACATGTTGATAGGAAACATTGTGCACCTTTAGAACTGTGACATAAAAAGGCTTGTGCTGTAATAATAATAGAATGAGCCTGAGTACACGCTGCTCATTAAGACCCTTTTAAAAATGGCTGGATAAGTGTATTTCCTTAAACCATAACTGCCACATACAGCTTTCATCGTTCGTGCTAGGTAAATCAGACACAGTGATTCCGATTTTGTACTCAAAACAAGGATTGGTCCACTAACTTTCAAAGTCATGAAGGCTTTTTCACAGCGTTTCAATATCGGTCTCACAAATGATGGAAATCGACACAACAATCTCTGCCCATAAATATGTGACGTATGCTAGCTTTTTGGAAACGGAAGATGGGGATGTTTAGTCCGTTTTAGAATGATAGAGTTGGGTGTCTTAAAACCCATAATCTCAGTCTTTTATGAAAGGTAGATAAGCTATTTAACATCGCTCGTAACTTGTTACAGGGTGTTTAATAGGCTGAACGTCGAGAAAAATGAGCTGAAAAAAAGCGCGATTTTATTACAAGCTAGCGTTGTTATTGCGCTTTTTGAGCTCATTTTTCTCGGCGTTCAGCCTATTAAACATCCTGTAACAAGCTACAGCAATGTTAATTAGCTTATCTACCTTTCATAAAAAAACAGACTATTTTGAAGGTTGAACTTAGATAATAATGGGTTTTAAGACACCCATCTTTATTATTCCAAAACGGAATAAACATCTTCAACTTCCATTCCTAAAAAGCATACGTCACATATTTATGGATACAACTTGTTGTGTCGATTGTGTTGTTTTCGAGACCGATATTGAAACGCTGTAAAACAGTCTTCATGACTTTGAAAGTTAGTAGACCAATCTTTATTTTGAGTACAAAATCGGAATCAGCGTGTCTGATTTACCTAAATAAACGATGAAAGCTGTACGTGTCAGTTATGGTTTAAGAAGCAGCCCAGCTGACAAAAAGCTTAGGCTGCCATTTCGCCAGGTGAAATAATTGCTGTTCTTGGAAATTATCTCTAATCCTGCTATCGCTGTAACCATAACATGTGTTCTCATGTGTGTTCTCCGTATCTACACACTGTCTACTTAAAAACATTGTTGCCACTGACTTAGATCAAAGCTCTCAAAAGCAAACTAAAATCATGCGGAATGCCAAACTTTTCATTGTCATAACTGATAAAATATACAGATAATTCTGCTTACAGACTAAAACAAACATGAAAAAGGATTGACATAAAAAGCAAGAAAATAGTGTTGACATACATCAGAAAACTTATGCTTGCATAACACTTCTTCAGCTGTTGCCACACTTTTTATAGAAGTTAATGAAATATGACATCACATGAGTTAGATAATGGTCTGCCGAACATTTAGGTAATTGGAAGAGCCAAAGTGTAGCATTTAATTTTAGGTTTTAAATAATTTCGACATTATAAAGATTGAAGTAAAAAATGCATATACATACAATAGGTGTGTTCTGGAACATGCTACTAATGTGGACTACATTAGTAGCATGTAGTATTACATACTACATGCTGAACTAATGTGAGTTTTTAAACATACCTGAGGTACAATGCCCAGATTCAGGGTGACAAGTCCAACCAGAAGGACAGCAATGCTTAAGGTCATCACAACATACCGCATCTGGAAGAGGACAGCATCCCCACAGGCCTGACTCAGATTTACAGCAAGTCCTACCATCAGGACATGAATGTTTATCATCACATGGAACTGAATTTATAGAGAAAGACTTTGCAACTGCCGTTTCTGTGTTCATCCAAGGAATTGTTGTCAAGCCTCGACTACATTCACCAGTTCCTGTTTGGCAGGTATAACCAGAAGGACAGCAATGTACATGGTCATTACAGCAAACAGCATTAGGCACTGGACAGCAACCCCACTGGCCTCCAGAAAGCTTGCAGCAAGTGCTCCCGCTAGGACAGTAATGTGTTGCATCACATTGAACGTCTTCCACAGGTGTTGACTTAACAAGTGGTGATTCTTTCTCCATCCAAGGAATGCTTGTCAAGCCTCGGCTACATTCACCAGTTCCTGTTTGACAGGTATAACCAGAAGGACAGCAATGTACATGGTCATTACAGCAAACAGCATTAGGCACTGGACAGCAACCCCATTGGCCTCCAGAGAGCTTACAGCAAGTGCTTCCGCTAGGACAGTAATGTGTTGCATCACATGGAACGTCTTCCACAGGAGTTGACTTAACAATTGGTGATTCTTTCTCCATCCAAGGAATGCTTTTCAAGCCTCGGCTACATTCACCAGTTCCTGTATGACAGGTGTAACCAGAAGGACAGCAATGTACGTGGTCATTACAGCAAACAGCATTAGGCACTGGACAGCAACCCCATTGGCCTCCAGAAAGCTTACAGCAAGTGCTTCCGCTAGGACAGTAATGTGTTGCATCACATTGAACGTCTTCTACAGGTGTTGACTTAACAAGTGGTGATTCTTTGTCCATCCAAGGAATGCTTGTCAAGCCTCGGCTACATTCACCAGTTCCTGTTTGACAGGTGTAACCAGAAGGACAGCAATGTACGTGGTCATTACAGCAAACAGCATTAGGCACTGGACAGCAACCCCATTGGCCTCCAGAAAGCTTACAGCAAGTGCTTCCGCTAGGACAGTAATGTGTTGCATCACATTGAACGTCTTCTACAGGTGTTGACTTAACAAGTGGTGATTCTTTGTCCATCCAAGGAATGCTTGTCAAGCCTCGGCTACATTCACCAGTTCCTGTTTGACAGGTGTAACCAGAAGGACAGCAATGTACGTGGTCATTACAGCAAACAGCATTAGGCACTGGACAGCAACCCCATTGGCCTCCAGAAAGCTTACAGCAAGTGCTTCCGCTAGGACAGTAATGTGTTGCATCACATTGAACGTCTTCCACAGGTGTTGACTTAACAAGTGGTGATTCTTTCTCCATCCAAGGAATGCTTGTCAAACCTCGACTACATTCACCTGTTCCTGTTTGACAGGTGTAACCAGAAGGACAGCAATGTACGTGGTCATTACAGCAAACAGCATTAGGCACTGGACAGCAACCCCATTGGCCTCCAGAGAGCTTACAGCAAGTGCTCCCGCTAGGACAGTAATGTGTTGCATCACATTGAACGTCTTCCACAGGTGTTGACTTAACAAGTGGTGATTCCTTCTCCATCCAAGGAATGCTTGTCAAACCTCGGCTACATTCACCAGTTCCTGTTTGACAGGTGTAACCAGAAGGACAGCAATGTACGTGGTCATTACAGCAAACAGCATTAGGCACTGGACAGCAACCCCATTGGCCTCCAGAAAGCTTACAGCAAGTGCTTCCGCTAGGACAGTAATGTGTTGCATCACATTGAACGTCTTCTACAGGTGTCGACTTAACAAGTGGTGATTCTTTCTCCATCCAAGGAATGCTTGTCAAGCCTCGGCTACATTCACCAGTTCCTGTTTGACAGGTGTAACCAGAAGGACAGCAATGTACGTGGTCATTACAGCAAACAGCATTAGGCACTGGACAGCAACCCCATTGGCCTCCAGAAAGCTTACAGCAAGTGCTTCCGCTAGGACAGTAATGTGTTGCATCACATTGAACGTCTTCCACAGGTGTTGACTTAACAAGTGGTGATTCTTTGTCCATCCAAGGAATGCTTGTCAAACCTCGACTACATTCACCTGTTCCTGTTTGACAGGTGTAACCAGAAGGACAGCAATGTACATGGTCATTACAGCAAACAGCATTAGGCACTGGACAGCAACCCCATTGGCCTCCAGAGAGCTTACAGCAAGTGCTTCCGCTAGGACAGTAATGTGTTGCATCACATTGGACGTCTTTTACAGATGTTGACTTAACAAGTGGTGAATCTTTCTCCATCCAAGGAATGCTTTTCAAGCCTCGGCTACATTCACCAGTTCCTGTTTGGCAGGTATAACCAGAAGGACAGCAATGTACGTGGTCATTACAGCAAACAGCATTAGGCACTGGACAGCAACCCCACTGGCCTCCAGAGAGCTTACAGCAAGTGCTCCCACTAGGACAGTAATGTGTTGCATCACATTGAACGTCTTCCACAGGTGTTGACTTAACAAGTGGTGATTCCTTCTCCATCCAAGGAATGCTTGTCAAACCTCGGCTACATTCACCAGTTCCTGTTTGGCAGGTATAACCAGAAGGACAGCAATGTACGTGGTCATTACAGCAAACAGCATTAGGCACTGGACAGCAACCCCACTGGCCTCCCGAGAGCTTACAGCAAGTGCTTCCGCTAGGACAGTAATGTGTTGCATCACATGGAACGTCTTCTACAGGTGTTGACTTAACAAGTGGTGATTCTTTCTCCATCCAAGGAATGCTTGCCAAACCTCGGCTACATTCACCAGTTCCTGTTTGGCAGGTATAACCAGAAGGACAGCAATGTACGTGGTCATTACAGCAAACAGCATTAGGCACTGGACAGCAACCCCATTGGCCTCCAGAAAGCTTACAGCAAGTGCTTCCGCTAGGACAGTAATGTGTTGCATCACATTGAACGTCTTCTACAGGTGTCGACTTAACAAGTGGTGATTCTTTCTCCATCCAAGGAATGCTTGTCAAGCCTCGGCTACATTCACCAGTTCCTGTTTGGCAGGTATAACCAGAAGGACAGCAATGTACGTGGTCATTACAGCAAACAGCATTAGGCACTGGACAGCAACCCCACTGGCCTCCAGAGAGCTTACAGCAAGTGCTCCCACTAGGACAGTAATGTGTTGCATCACATTGAACGTCTTCCACAGGTGTTGACTTAACAAGTGGTGATTCCTTCTCCATCCAAGGAATGCTTGTCAAACCTCGGCTACATTCACCAGTTCCTGTTTGGCAGGTATAACCAGAAGGACAGCAATGTACGTGGTCATTACAGCAAACAGCATTAGGCACTGGACAGCAACCCCACTGGCCTCCCGAGAGCTTACAGCAAGTGCTTCCGCTAGGACAGTAATGTGTTGCATCACATGGAACGTCTTCTACAGGTGTTGACTTAACAAGTGGTGATTCTTTCTCCATCCAAGGAATGCTTGCCAAACCTCGGCTACATTCACCAGTTCCTGTTTGGCAGGTATAACCAGAAGGACAGCAATGTACGTGGTCATTACAGCAAACAGCATTAGGCACTGGACAGCAACCCCACTGGCCTCCAGAAAGCTTACAGCAAGTGCTTCCGCTAGGACAGTAATGTGTTGCATCACATTGAACGTCTTCTACAGGTGTTGACTTAACAAGTGGTGATTCCTTCTCCATCCAAGGAATGCTTGTCAAACCTCGGCTACATTCACCAGTTCCTGTTTGGCAGGTATAACCAGAAGGACAGCAGTGTACATGGTCATTACAGCAAACAGCATTAGGCACTGGACAGCAACCCCACTGGCCTCCAGAAAGTTTACAGCAAGTGCTTCCGCTAGGACAGTAATGTGTTGCATCACATTGAACGTCTTCCACAGGTGTTGACTTAACAATTGGTGATTCTTTCTCCATCCAAGGAATGCTTGTCAAGCCTCGGCTACATTCACCAGTTCCTGTTTGGCAGGTATAACCAGAAGGACAGCAATGTACATGGTCATTACAGCAAACAGCATTAGGCACTGGACAGCAACCCCACTGGCCTCCAGAAAGCTTACAGCAAGTGCTTCCGCTAGGACAGTAATGTGTTGCATCACATTGAACGTCTTCTACAGGTATTGACTTAACAATTGGTGATTTTTTCTCCATCCAAGGAATGCTTGTCATGCCTCGACTACATTGACCTGTTCCAGATTGGCAAGTGTAACCAGAGGGACAGCAATGCCTATGGTCATCGCAGCAAACAGCACTAGGCACTGGACAACATCCCCACTGTCCTCCTGAAAGCCTACAACAAGTGTCACCACTAGGACAGTAATGCATCATATCGCATTGAACTTCTTCTACAGATGTTGATTTAACAATTGCCGATTTTTTCTCCATCCAAGGAATACTTGTCAAGTCTTGACTACATTGACCTGTTCCAGTTTGACAGGTATAACCAGAAGGACAGCAATGCTGATGGTCATTGCAGCAAACAGCATTAGGAACTGGACAGCAACCCCAAAGATGAGATGATACTTTACAACACGTGTTTCCAACTGGGCAGTAATGAGTAGAATCACACTTTACCGCTTCTTCTTTTCGAGCTATCCGCTTTAGCAACCAAGGATATGGTTTACCTAAAATTAAAAATTTCATAATAAACATCATCAGAGTAACAATAAAGAATGTAATGAAAATGAACAATCAACAATAAAAGTGAAGCCCTACCTAGATCCGGGATACATCGACTATGTGTCTCGTCACAGCTTGAGCCTGCTCCACAGCAATGTATGTGATCATTACAGCATACAGCATCTGGCACTGTACAACAACCCCAACTCCCAGCAGGTGTTCTGCAGCAGGTGTTTCCAGCTGGACAACTATAATCTTCATCACATTTTACATCCTCGACTCGCTCCTGCCTTTCGAATGAAATTGTTTGAACTGCGCGTCCATCATCCTTAAAATTACATGCAAACGTATGAGTAAATGGTGAAGCATGAGGGATTAGTTATATGCAATCCTAGACTTCATCAAATTAAAAGGAGTGGAAACTCACTGGCCACCGGCAGATGTATGGCTGATCATCACAGATGTAGCCATGTGGACAGCAATGTCCTTTGTCTTTGCAGCAAACAGCATCAGGCACAGGACAACAATCCCAATCATCATGACAGCAAGTTTGGCTGGCTTCGCACTGCAATCATAACAGTATTTTGAACACTGCATTGGTTCTTTTGGCTTCACAGCTGGGTTGCAAAAGTTGATGCATCAAAAAGTAGCAGTTGAGAGTATTTAGGGAACCAAGGCTGAGCACCAGAGTCAGCAAACATCAATAAACTGGATGCAACCACAATCAACCTGTATAATATCATCCGACTAAGTTTACTTCGTATTTACAATAGGTTGAATTCCTTCTGAACAGCTATAGTTAAGTAAGTGATATAACTGATGCATTAAACACTAATATTTGGCAAGAGACATCACTTTCATGCATTTGATGACTGAGCATGAGGTCGATGCATTAACATGTAAGACCATTTTCTACATTTCACTAAAATTACGGTAAGTGAAGACTTATTGTATGCGGGGAACTTTTTAAATTGCAAAAATCACACTCAACACCAACGTAATTGGTCAATAAACCCCATTCAATGCAAAAGTCTTCAAAATAAACACAACACGTTGATTGTAGGGACAATGAACTGTAGTCAGGTAGAAGCATAAGTCCTTTGGGTGACAATAAAATTAGCCGACTTCAATGATCAGCCAGGTAGTCAGGTTTTAAGACAGCCAAGTTCTACTAAAATATGAAAACAGCATGTTTTTAAAACTTCTTCCAATATTTGCTTTTTACATGAAAACCATCTAATGTTGGAACAAATCCTCGTATAAGAACACACAGCACTTTGTGTAATTCTCTTCATAGCCCATAAACGAAGATGAATACATCAAGTAATTATATATAGTACTAGCCGAATGCCAGGCGTTGCACGGTACGTGTATTAAAAATACTGCTTATAAACAGTCGCAGGTAATGTAATTATTATGTAGTTGTAATGTACTTGCCATTAGCCTAGCACATTACCAATGACTAATTTTAGCAAGCTACTATCCGTATTGCTAAACTAACTAATAAGAGCCTTGAGAGCAAGCTTTAGTGACATTGCGAAATGCAAAATGCTATGCATAATTTAACCTATATCACGACTCATATTGCCTAATGAACTTATAGCATTTTGCATAGCTTAATTGGTATGGCTAACATCTAAAACAAACTGGAGTTCACATAAACTGTTTTGCACTTTGTGCTTTTGATGATGAACGACAATTCACAATTAAAATACCCCTGAGATGAGGAAAGAAAACTGAGATGGTTCAGCTGCTGATTCTCTCCCTTCCTTGCGATCTTGGGTATTTACCCTCCCTTCCTCGCTACCGTGAGTATTTACCCTCCCTTCCTTGCGATCTTGAGTATTTACCCTCCCTTCCTCGCTATCTTGTGTATTTACCCTCCCTTCCTCACTATCCTGTGTATTTACTCGTTGCATGCAGAGGTGTTCATTGAGTCTATGAAATAGTGACTGTTTTGTATAGTATACTAGTGTATTAATTTATTTATAACTTTTATTAGAGTACAACACACAAGCTAATTCTATACATTTTTATTTAACACAAAAGATATGAGAAGCTGATGCTGAGGAACGAGCTGCTACAAACATGACAATACTAGCCTAGTCTTCTCTATCAATAGTGCATTTATGAAAAATTCAATACACTTGATGTGTTACCTGCCATCTCAAAATACAGTTTTTAATGTAAAATAATGTGAAAATGCCTACTAAAACATTGCTTTTAGTTTTGGAATGGATTAAACTTATTCACATCCTTTTCAATTGAGAAACTCATTCCAAAATTTAGACAACTCGCTTTTTGAACGGCCCCTAAAAAGGATTGCAGATGAAAACTGAGTTCCGATTGGACTAAAACATGCATTATGAAGTCTAGCAACTAAAAATAGCAAGGATCTATCACTGAGGTAAGAATGCTATAGCCTCACCTGTTTTGTTGCGCATGACCCATTGTTAGCAGAGATCAACGGTGCCACAGATTCAGAAAGTTGTGGTGGTGAAGTAGCAAGCTGTGGTACCCTTCCGTACCTAGACACACACATGTCACTTCCCACCTCACATGAGAAACCGAACGGACAACAAGTCTTGCCATGTTCACAACAGACTCCCTGAAAGACGAAAGCTGTGAGGTTTCATCTTGGTAAAAGGAGCTTTCACAATTAGCAAAAATTGAAATTGTTTTTACAATGTTATCTTACAAGGATTTGATGTTTACTCTTCGCATGACTGACAAAAACTCGGCGTTACTCAGGGCCACTTATAAAATGTGTTCAGATAAATTTCATGTACCATCCTGAATGCACTATATGCACTATAATAGGCAATAACTAAAATCCTTACTTGACACGACTTGACTCACTTGACTGACAAGTCAAACTGATTGTTAAAGTACTGCGAAGTGTTATTTTTCTAAAACTGTTTTATTTGTAAACGTACATATGCATTTATGAAAATTAATATATAATGGCCATATCGTACACGTAGATGGTCTGAAAATGGCAACTGATATCAAGGATATAGAAAAAAGGTACAAGTACTTTGGGATTACGCAAAGCAACATCCACCACAAAGTCGAGGTGGGTTAAAAACCATTACTAAATACAAAAATGTGTTCAACAAATACTACGAAGCCAGCTTAATGTCAGGAACCAAGCCACGGAATAAATGCTTAACAATGCCAGTAATCCTGTACTGTATCAGTGGTGACATCCATCAGACCTTCATGTGACTAAACAAAGGTGATCTAATGGCCAATACAGAGTTGCTAATCATGGCAGCAAAAAGGCAAACGCTTCAAACTAGGCAAATCCAAACAGTTCTCACACCAGAAATAATTCTAGATGAGGACGGTGCGTATTCACCAGAGACCATCTAACACATCATCGGTGGATGCAAGCAGCTAGCAGTCAATGCACACTATATAACAATATAGCAACTCGTAAACTGCTGACCATGCATGGAGCACTCCACCCAAAATCTGATACTACTAGATTGTATCTTGATAGGAAAGATGGCGGTAGGGGACTCAAAAGTGTACAGCAGACAGTGAAAGAGGAGGAGCAAAGCATCAAAGCATATGCAGCCTCCATGGCCATTTCAGATAAGTTGCTAGGTGAATTTCAATCGGCTGCTCTTACAACGGACTTACGCCCTGATGATGAGGAAATTGACTGGCACACGAAACCTCTTCATGGTGCTTACCACCGACAAATATCTAAGGTTGGCGATCTTCACCAGACATATATGTGGCTGAACAAAGGATACCTAATGGTCAATACAAAGTCGCTAATCATGGCAGCCCAGGAGCAAGTGCTCCCAACAAGGCAACTCCAAACAAAAATCTATCACACTAGAGACGATCCTAGATGCAGACTGTGCAAAGATGCACCTGAGACCATCCAACACATCATCTAACAGCTAGCAGGAAACGCATACACTGACCGGTATAATCATGTCACAAGTGTAGTGTGTAGAAGCTTGTGACGAGTATGGCCCCAATAAGCCACAACACTGGTGGGACGCTCTGAATAAGGTCAATAAGCGCATCTAATATATCTACATCCGAACAGACGAGTACATCTTGGCGAACCAGCCAGATATTATGATGGCCGACAAGGAGAGCAAAAGGGCTACAATAATAGATTTAACAGAGCTCGGTGACTACAACACATCTAGCAAGGAAAAGAAAAAGAGCTCCCACACAGAAAGGAGGATGAAAAGTGTCGACATACAGGAGCAATTCCAGTAGTCATTGGAGCAATAATAGCTATACAACAAATGTGGCGAGCCCAAATATTGACAACAATCAGCCCAAGGCAGTTGCAGAAAAGCAACTATGGGATTAGCCAAGACTGTTCTATCGGGAATGGCCAAGATCTTGAGATAAGTGCTCAATCTACTAGGCTTCTGATAGGAGACTCAAGCTTAAGTAGACATTATTACCCACATGAGTTAACATGATTAAAAAAATAAAGTTCCAATTTATATAGATATATTCAAATGCATCTACGTTTATGTGCATATATAAACGTTTTATATGCACGGTTTATATATACAAATATTTATATGGATATATAAAGATGTATGTATGCTATATATAAATCTATAAATATATATATATATGAACGCCAAGTGATAAATAAGGTGAATTGGTTTATAAAAAGATATAAAGTAGAAGCGTCCAATTTTTTAAATTTTGCAATGTGATTTCCATGTAATGGCAAACTTTTGCCATTAAGGTATCAGCTTTTGAATGCCTTCCGCAAAAAATCTTTAGATTGACTTTACAACAAGTCGCCGCTCGCTGATGTCTTAACCTCCCCATCACTAGTGAAGTGGTTTCCTCTCAGAAACTCCTCAACATGCCTAAACAAGTAGAAGTCAGATGATGCAAGATCAAGACTGTAGGGGGATGTGATAGCAACTTCCAATGAAATTTGTCAATTGCTTCTATTGTTTTGGCTGCTGTATAGGGTAGGGCCTATAACATTGTGTTGGTGAACAATGGCATCAGCTTTAAAAGTTACAGTTGGTTGTACTGTTGACAGTGGTGCTTCCTTATAATACGAAATAGTGATCGGTCATAGCATATCACAAAAACAGCAGGAACGACTCTATGGGTAGACTGTTGTGACCTCAACTTTTTCTAAACACCGGATTTGCTGTTTCCACTGCAATGACTGGTGCTTAGATTCCGGTCTGTAGTACCAAATCCAGGTCCAATCCCAAGTGACAATCTTCTAAGGATCTCATCCCTTTCTGTTTCACATCGAGAGAGCTCATTAACTGCTTCGAGCATGTTGAAGGTTTTCCCATTAAGGATGTGATTGCGTCAAAAAATTCGATTTAATGAAATCAAGACCCATGAAAGGCTAAAACATCAGCTACAATTTGATGCCATTTTTGTCTTTGTAGACCAACCCTGTCCAGAGATAAGCGTTTGAATAAGGCCCTCTTTTAAAAAGCTCACGTTCCAGCGGGTGCTTATTTCGTGACGTCACTAGTGATACATCTGAAAAGAAACCACGAGCGATAAATATAAGGTCGCTTCATTAGCCAATCATCAGCGTGAAATCTTTATATAGGTCGTAATAAATGTTATCACTCGTAAAACGCGTTGTCTGTGATCTTCAATTTAGGGATTTTACTCTATTATTAAATCGCATAGACATCGATATTTACTAAATTAATTAACATCGTTACTTTGACGAATTACTCAATCGACACGTTTTATTGCTGAACAACAGAATTGTAAAAATTGCTGTGAAGTTACCGCGAAGGTGATTTTAGGAGGCTGTATATCGTTAGTGTGGGTAGCGGCGGAACTGTGCCGATACAAAGACCTTATTCTACATAGTTTGCTTGACAGAATTACCGTAGACCGGTAGAATTGGTAGTAGGTACTCAAATGTTTACACAGCATTTGGAGAAAGTGAGTAAGACAACTTTTCAATTTTCGTTATTTGAGGCCTTTGAAAGATTCATAATAATAATTTCCCTTGTTTGAGGCGTTTGAGACATTGGTAATAATGTATCTGTAGCGGGATTTAAAATTTTATTCTAGCCAACATGAGCAAATACAAAATAAAATATATGCCAATAGAGCCGCGTAGGACTAGACTTTTATCGCAAATAGCCGATGTGAATACAAGATATATTGAAAGATATATCACGCGTGACATCATTTTGGGCAAGTCTGGGCATGTTTTTTTGGCCTGAGCGTTTTTACAGCGATCAGATTTTTTCGATTTTAATCTTCAAATATCTTGGCAATGAAATCGCATAGTACAACAAACAGCATATCAACTGATAGAGAAAAAAAACTTTCTTTTAAGATCAACTCAAATTTGACGCGACCTCATCTTTAACAAGTCTACTTGATCCTCAATCCTTCTCTAAACAATTTTGCTCATTTGTAGACATTTTTCTGGCTAAAACATTTTTTGGCTAAATTTTTCTGGCATTTTTTCTGTCTCGTGCATAAACATATTCCAGTAGGCCCTAGTCATTGGAGCAATAATAGCCATAATACAAATGTGGTGAGCCCAAATACCGACAACCATTCCTAACTGATTACTGATAACTGCATTACATTCAACTGATCCCCATTCAAGTCTGCAGAAAAAATTCTGGTTGAAATGCAAACAAAGCCATTTGACTCACAGCTTTGCCAAACAATGTTACTTTGTATTGCAATTTTTTAACCACGCAACCCAAAGCAAAATAATATTGGAAGAAAGTTTGACATTTCCTCGACCTTTTTGTCATTAATCTTGAGAAAAAACTGACAGATGGAAACCAATTGATTGTGGCACAAGTCCAAATGTTTTCAGGAAACCAAGAAGAAAATTGATGTCTTCGACTTTCAACATGGTCCCAACACACACTCATGACCAGTAGACTCATCGTGTCTTTGAAAGTTATCAAAAATTATTCACTTGCTATAGTGCCGAGTTGATTTTAATTAAAATATAAAGCAGTTGTAAAAACTGGTCATGAATAAATGCATGTAAGTCTATTGACCAATATATACATGCCGTGCTTGAAACCAAAATTTAGTTTAAAGCAGAAAATGCCAGCAAGATTAAGTATTCAGTGCAACTAAATTTTCAAGTTAGCAATGAATTGATTGTAGCCTCTATCACAACTTGTGCTCATTACAAATAGCCTCACAAGAAACGATTATTTATTTCAACTAATACTACCAGCAACACAGCTGGCACAAAACACTTGTTATGATTGTGGTCTCAAATGTCAGTACAGTGTTGAAGTTGAATAAACAGCGAGAATTGAGATTGTGCATTTACTTACCAAGGACCGATCACAGCAGGAGGGTCCAGAGTTTGACTGGCAAGTCACTTGCCGACTCTCACAAAGCCCATTGGAAGTAGAAAGAATTGACTTCAGGTCATTTCCTATTGCTGAGACTACTGAAAGACAGCCTACCAGAAAAACAGCCCTCTGATAGGCCAGCATCCCTACAATGGAATGGTAGACTGAAAATCCCATAATGTATCAGCTGATATAATATACAACATAATATTTTTTCTGATATTTCATGTGAAAAAATTGATAAAAATGGAGGATAGATGACTGATATTTGATATGCAACCTATGTATGCAATCTTGTTACATGAATTTATTTTTATGAGTTTGCTGACAATCCATTAAACTATTTCCCGTAACATGGTATTTCCAGTATAATGCATCGCTGCTAAATTATGGTATTTTTAGTAATAAGTAATGCTTTATGTTACAACAATACAGAGTTTATAATCAGCTGCTCCTTAGTTTAATTATTACAATAAAAGAATCCAATTCTGATCCACCTGCTTGATGCATCCCACGCTAGTTGTTAAGTTTTACCCAAAATTTGATGTCTAATGTGCGCTGCTCCAGTAGTTTAAAGCTACTCTCCAGCAGCCCACAACTGCTCAAGTTGTGAACTGATAATTCCTGCACAATGAGTTAGCAAGATAACTTCTGCACAGTGCAAACTAAAAAGTTTTTTATGTCCCAAAATAGAGTTTTCACAGTATTCGTGGGCTATTTTATTGCCATTGAGCAACTTGTCAAGCTACCTGCTACCTATGACAAAAACCCTTGCAGCCTCAAAAAACTTGCACTCCGTGGAGATGGTGGCTAAAATATGCACATCAGTTACTGCTGCAACATTTCAACTTATGCTAACAATAATCATGATGCAATTTGTATCAGCCTCTTGTTGCATGACAGCTAAGTATTACACCCACGTTAACGATAGAGATGCATGAAAACCACACGCAATTTTTTTGGCAGTGACAATCATTTGTGAGTGCTGCTATGTTAGACTATCTCGCTAACAACATCATTCAATAATTTGCAATGCTAAATTAATGAGACATGTTTGAAACGCATTCCCAACAATACCACTTGTCATTAATATATTTAACATTTAAATGACAAACAATACATCGAGTTGCTTACCAGAAAACTAAATAGTGAACAGCTATCAGTTTATTCTATTACAGAACACCACGTATACTAATGTAATTTGCAATGAGCTTGCAGAAAGATAATTTCAGCGTAAAAATGAATGCTAAGTTCGACCGCATAATTATTAAGCAATGATAAGTGTATAGAGAGTAGAAAGTACATAAACTATGTTTTTGGAATACTATAGACACGATAACTAGCGGTAGTACACCTAAATGCATTTATAACCACAGATATTACCTAGATAAAAACACAAAAACAGGCAATGTTATAATACTATTACTGCCGAAAATTTCTACAAAGCGTTAAATTGCTCAAAAAAGACATTATTGATTGCAAAAAGACGACATTTTTCGATAACCGTTAACCGCAAACTGACAGCGGCAAAGCAATGAGGAAGAATGAATAGCATCGACCATACTATGCATACAATGTAGCACGTGACTCTGAACCGAAAGTTTGTCACGTGATGCCACACATGATATGTTACATTGGGAGGGGTTTCCGCGAGTAGGGTACGTCTATTAGGGAGAAAAAACAAGCAGACAAGCAGACAACTTAATGTTACATTGCTTGATTTAACAAGGTTTATGAAAATTTGCAATAGAATTAAGTATCGTAATTATTTTAATATTTTGTATAGTTTCAATTATGACTTCATTTATTTACAAACGTGCACATGCAGTATCGCTTTTTATATAATGTATAGAAAGAGTTGCCTAACCTTTTATGCTTACTTCTCTATGAAGCAAAGATTATACGGTATATGGTAGATCGATGGACAGTTTTAATGGGCGATGTGTCAAGGACGAAAAACTGAGCGCTTTTTCTCGTGCTCATTCACTATTACTTCAGAAATTGGAGTGGATGTTTTTGTTACTCATGAGATTTGGAAATTATCAACCACGGCTTGTATGGCGTTTTTTGGGACAGTATTGTTGTGCTGTATGTTGTTTGTATCGCTTCTAACTTGGTTATTGTGTCTATTCTTGCATTCGCGTGGACACCAAGGCAAGTTACCTCCGGGCGTTAGTAAAAGTATGAACAGTTATTGAATACAATTCAACTGACTACTATTATCACTTCATTGCTGCAATATATTATTACTTATGTATATTTTGTTTATCTTTGGTGATTTTGTGGTATAACAGAGTCACACAAAAATTAGCTATTTAACCTAATATTCTTTTAGAATATGTTGTATAAATGAGTACACTTAAATGTATTGATGTGAAGAAGAAGAACGTCCGTCTTTCGGTCTCCCCCTTTTATATACAATGTATCTCCCATCTAGTCTTATACTACCTTGGACTACCCTGTACTACCTAATGTACTAGCTTTATCCACTAGCTTCATCCAGCTTTACTCACTCACTGTAATTGCCAAGACCACCTGTACTGCTTTGAGCTCCGACGCCAATATAGCCTGAGCCTAACAAATCCATAATACAACAGAATATACTCATAATCGATTTCAAATATTCACAACGGTTGTTTGTTTAGCTGAGTCGGTTGCAGAAACACTGATTGCTTGATTATACATGTAATAGATTCTTTGACAAATGCACTTTTTGATGTTATTAACTGTTTTGAAACGTAGACCACTATTCAATCACTCACCAGGTTTCAGAAGTCTGATAAAAAAACTCCCATCTGTTCGCCTCTGTATATGGATCATCTAACACCTAGGACTTGCATTCTATAGGTCCAGTAATTCTCAAAGCCAATCTGTAGATAAATTTGTGGCCTCTCCTCTGCACAATGTAGTCATTGGTTTTCACCATATTTGTTTCTAGAGCTAGAAAATCTCACAACCAATACAGCTTCGGTGCTGTCGTACAGACCACAAATCATACAACATATCCAGCCATAACTTCATTGTACAGACACATACCTTACAACTCATACTACCATTAAACCCATTGTATAAGCACCACACCATGCCACATAACGAGCCACTAGACCCATTGCGCAGGTACCATACAACATATGCAGACAAGATCCATTGTCCAGGCTCCCATGCCATGCAACATATACAATCAGGCCCAATGTACGAACCCATACCATAGTACATATGCAACCATTAGGTTCATCGTGTAGGCCCGACCATACAACATGTGGAACTGTAAATAATTAATGATGGAAGACATAAAGAGGGTTTTGTTTAACATGACCAATGATGTAGCAAAAGTGCAATTTTCATTAAAACCACTAGAGTTTATAAAAAAGGAAAAATTGAAGATATTGTTTGATGTGGCTCAGCTATTAGTTCTCTAGCTGCCAACGAGTTAATGCATTAGCGCTGGTACATCAGGGAATTGATCTTGGTCATGAAGTCAAAAGTTGAGGCATGCTGAGAGCCTAACAGATAATGTGAACTCAAAAATTGACAGCCTTGTGGTAATGATTGAACAAGGAAATAATTATTACTATGGCACTTTGCTTAATAGCAAGGCATTTCATTCTAGTAGCAGCTTAAATACATTTGTTAAACCATTGGAAACTGCAAAATAGACACATTAGATGTTTGAGTTATTTACTGCATTTTTTAATCATGTTTTGTTGTACATTGGGCTCTCGTAAATAGTGATGGGACACTCACAAGGGTTTTGACTGAGTAATTTGATTGGTCAACTTTTGAATTTTCATGAATTTGTAAAAAAAGTAATTAGGTTTAATACTTCGTGTATATACATGTATAATAGACAAAATATTAAACAGAAAATGAGTTGCGGTTATGTGTACACATGATACTAACGGCCACACGGAATAGTTTTTTTAAAAACTGCTTGGCATATTACTTGCCTAAAAAAGTTAAAATACAGTACAATATCTTGGAACCACACGTGTATAAGCAGCCTGGTCTACCACAAAAGCTTACCCTGCAATCTAGTTCTAGTCACAATCCACCTCAAAAAAATAATTCATGCTTTTGCTAATTCCATGTAAGGGCAAACTTTGGCCTACCACCCTTTTCCCTACGCGAAAACAATACTTGAATCTCGATAATCTCAACATCAATATTTTTGCACAAAGCTGCAAAGCACAATACGTGCACGAATAGATCGCCTCTCAATATATGCAGCTTATGCAGCCATTATATCCATTGTATAGACCCCATACCATACAATATATGCAGTCATTAGCCCCATTGTATAGACCCCATATTATAAAACCTATGCAGCCATTAGCTCCATTGTATAGACCCCATACCATACAACATATACAGCCATTAGCCCCATTGTATAGGTCCCATATTATACAACCTATATAGTCATTAGCCCCATTGTATAGACCCGATATTGCACAACCTATGTAGTCATTAGCCCCATTGTATAGACCCCATACTGTATAACCTATATAGTCATTAGTCCCATTGTATCGGTCCCATATTGTACAACCTATATAGTCATTAACCCCATTGTATAGGTCCCATATTATTCAACCTATGCAGTCATTAGCCCCATTGTATAGACCCCATATTATTCAACCTATACAGTCATTAGCCCCATTGTATAGGTCCCATATTATACAACCTATGCAGTCATTAGCCCCATTGTATAGACCCCATATTATACAACCTATATAGTCATTAGCCCCATTGTATAGACCCTGTATTATACAACATATATAGTCATTAGCCCCATTGTATAGACCCAATATTCTACAACCTATATAGTCATTAGCCCCATTGTATAGAGCCCATATTATTCAACCTATGCAGTCATTAGCTCCATTGTATAGATCCCATATTATACAACCTATATAGTCATAAGCCCCATTGTATAGGTCCCATATTGTACAACCTATGCAGTCATGAGCCCCATTGTTTAGACCCCATATTATACAACCTACCCTACAGGACGAATATATTCGATGAATAAAAAAATTCGCGATTCCGCGAATTGTTAAATTCCGCGAATAATTAGTTCTATTTTAATCACAAGAGAGAATAACTACTGCCTCAAATTAAAACTAGCCACTAGGCATAACTACTAAACGTAGCTTCGAGTTAACCCCATTGCCAATACATCACATTTCTTTACAAAATTTTTCAAGGTCGCCACAAGATATGCAGAATGGTGTCATTGCAAAAATAGCCGATAGGCAGAAGTACTAAACGTAGCCGAATTCCAAAAAAATTTTTTAAATCATTGCCGGGGCTTTGAGTTAACCCCATTACCAATGCATCAAACTCCTTTACAAAATTGTTCAAGGTTTTCAGAAGTTATTCGGCATGGCATCGTCAACGCAAAAATCTCTCCTACAGCCTTTTTACATTGAAACCAACTCCATCAACCTCTAATACCGAAGTTGAGGACGATGATGATTCTGATCTGGATATATGGTATGTATTTGACTTGCAGTGCAGATACGTTTTTCCATAATTAACTGTGTTAGTTAATTCTCTTGTTTAAAAACTGATCGCTTTCATTAAATACTTCAGCTATTGTTTTTGTACTTCTTTTACACTTATTAATATTTTTTTTCTTTTTTGTGTTTTCTGCAGATTGAGAATGAAACAGAACCTATTCTGATTATGAAAACTAGATACGATTGGTAATATTCACCAAGGCAGGAATATTGGCAGAGAAGCAACCAGTCAACCTAGACCCTTTCATCAACAACAACTCCTTAATATCGCTGCAGCAAACATGATTATATTACATATTCTATTTCATGTATAGATATATTATAATTTATTACAAACTTTAGTGTACGAATAAAATATTTCAAATACAAATAAAATTGTACAAACGAGGACTGGAGTAAATAAAAACAGTTTAGCACATATAGCGGCTGTCTGGCAATAAAATTAAACTTATACTTTTGATAAGTAAATACTAGCGTGTAATGTTGCTCTCTGACTAGTTATTTTTAGAGTTGCCCCGATTCTAATATCGGTTTCGGTGCCGATATGGGTGTTGAGTATCTGAATCGGTATCGGCTGATCTTTTCTTAAAAAATCGGAACCTTCAGATACTTTTTTGCAGATCAACTATTTAGCAGAAAACCGTATTTCAGCCGGCTACACTAATAAAAAATCATCAGCTGCAAGTTCCTTACCTTTACCTAATGAATTTCGGGCCTGTCAAACAATCTATTTCATGTCTATAGCCTACCGTAATAAACATCCACACAGCTGAGGAATCTTTTGGTTTTAGTCAGGACGTAATCACAAAGTGCAGTATTTCCCAATTACAGTGATATGATTTATTGCAGGCAATCATGAACGAAAGAACAATGATGAGAAACAAGAATCCGGTGTAACGTTTCTATTTACTAGCGTTACGAAAGTAATTTGAGCAGTCGATGCATAAAGTTATCTATCTCTCTCTTGATCCTGACGATAGGATGTATCGTTTGTATCGCATAAAATGACCTCAGTGGCTTATCAGTATTTAGCCTGTCCTCCATAATCTGTGGCAAGTGAGACCTTCTTCAGTACAACTGGCTACATCGATAGTGATAGAAGATAAAGACGTCTCACTGAGATAATTGAATCACTAACGGTAATTAAACGAAATATTTATTTGCTCTAAACATGTACAGGCGCAGAATTTCGTTCAGCAGTAGAAAAGAGACTTAATTATCACCGGTAATTACCATTATTGATAACAGATTTCAAGAATCATGGACTGTTTTGTTACTAGATGCACGGTATGGCAGTATGTGAATGTATATACATGTATATCTTTTTTTCATAAATAGAAACGAATAATACATCAATATTTACATTTTCTTTGCATTATATTTATATTTGCATAATAAAATTAACAATTATCCATGCAACGCAAAAGATCTGAATCGGTATCTGAATTGGATTATTTTTCAATAAGAATCGGTATATCGAATCGGTATCTGAATCGGCTGGTGAAATTAGAATCAGGGCATCTCAAGTTATTTTTGTAATAGCAGCTCTGTATCGCTGTCACTGTCTTGGGTAGATGTTAAAAGCGATTCTCTCGCTACTACATGGCTGATAAAAGAGCTATCATCAGAACTCTCCTCGTGGCTTACTATTGCAAAGTTCTGCCGGTTGACCAAAAATTTGTGCTCTTAAAGGTGTTTTTGTTCCTTTTTTGAAACAGATATATTCTCTTCGCTAGCAGCTGCGGTCACTTCTACCTCAATTTCAAGACCTCCCTGAATGATTGGTGATCTTCTAGGAATGATATCTACCACCCTTGCAGTCATTGTGCTTCCGTGTATGACAAAAAAACTGCTTACTCTACTTATTTCACTGGGTAGATGACCAACCGTTGCGCAGTCTGCGTTTATTAGCTTTACTGAAAATGGGCCGTGCAGATTATTGGGCTCCTCTCTCACTCTAAAACGAATAACGAAGCAGTAAGGATGGAAAAAATAAATATTGCGTTTTACCGAAGAACCAAAGTAAAATTCAATTATTAATTTAGTAAATAGTTTTGAAAAAACTCATTGCTTACTACAAGTTGTTGGTTCATCAAAGGCTGCCAAATAGATGAATATTCATAAAAAAAACCTCTGCACGCAGCAAAAAATTTATAGTTTAGCATGATCGACTCGTAGTTGTAAGCTAAAGAGACACCGAAACGCACGGTGTGCGCATACGAAGGGTTAACTCTATTGCAGCTGCAATAGAATTAACTCTTAATAGAGAGTGATTGTGTTCACCCGCGAATAAATTAGTCAGCAAATATGCATGCAAAAGGCAATTTGCGCAAAACTTAACTCCGCAAATAAATTCATCCTGTAGGGTATATAGTCATTAGCTCCATTGTATAGGTCCCATATTGTACAACCTATGTAGTCATTAGCCCCATTGTATAGGTCCCATATTGTACAACCTATATAGTCATTAGCCCCATTGTATAGGTCCCATATTGTACAACCTATATAGTCATTAGCCCCATTGTATAGGGCCCATATTGTACAACCTATATAGTCATTAGCTCCATTGTATAGGTCCCATATTATACAACCTATGCAGTCATTAGCCCCATTGTATAGGTCCCATATTATACAACCTATGCAGTCATTAGCTCCATTGTATAGGTCCCATATTGTACAACCTATGTAGTCATTAGCCCCATTGTATAGGTCCCATATTGTACAACCTATATAGTCATTAGCTCCATTGTATAGGTCCCATATTGTACAACCTATGTAGTCATTAGCCCCATTGTATAGGTCCCATATTGCACAACCTATACAGTCATTAGCTCCATTGTATAGGTCCCATATTGTACAACCTATATAGTCATTAGCCCCATTGTATAGGTCCCATATTGTACAACCTATATAGTCGTTAGCCCCATTGTATAGGTCCCATATTATACAACCTACATGTATATAGTCATTAACCCCATTGTATAGGTCCCATATTATACAACCTATGCAGTCATTAGCCCCATTGTATAGGTCCCATATTGTACAACCTACATGTATATAGTCATTAACCCCATTGTATAGGTCTCATATTATCCAACCTATATAGTCATTAGCCCCATTGTATAGGTCCCATATTTTACAACCTATACAGTCATTAGCCTCATTGTATAGGTCCCATATTGTACAACCTATGTAGTCATTAGCCCCATTGTATAGGTCCCATATTGTACAACCTATATAGTCATTAGCCCCTTTGTATAGGTCCCATATTATACAACCTATATAGTCATTAGCCCCATTGTATAGGTCCCATATTATACAACCTATGTAGTCATTAGCCCCATTGTATAGGTCCCATATTGTACAACCTATGTAGTCATTAGCCCCATTGTATAGGTCCCATATTGTACAACCTATATAGTCATTAGCCCCATTGTATAGGTCCCATATTGTACAACCTATATAGTCATTAACCCCAACTGTATAGGTCTCATATTATCCAACCTATATAGTCATTAGCCCAATTGTGTAGGTCCCTTATTATACAACCTATATAGTCATTAGCCCCATTGTATAGGTCCCATATTATACAACCTATGCAGTCATTAGCCCCATTGTATAGGTCCCATATTGTACAACCTATGTAGTCATTAACCCCAACTGTATAGGTCTCATATTATCCAACCTATGTAGTCATTAGCCCAATTGTGTAGGTCCCTTATTATACAACCTATATAGTCATTAGCCCCATTGTATAGGTCCCATATTATACAACCTATGCAGTCATTAGCCCCATTGTATAGGTCCCATATTGTACAACCTACATGTATATAGTCATTAACCCCATTGTATAGGTCCCATATTATACAACCTATGCAGTCATTAGCCCCATTGTATAGGTTCCATATTGTACAACCTATGTAGTCATTAGCCCCATTGTATAGGTCCCATATTGTACAACCTATGTAGTCATTAGCCCCATTGTATAGGTCCCATATCATCCAACCTATATAGTCATTAGCCCAATTGTGTAGGTCCCTTATTATACAACCTATGCAGTCATTAGCCCCATTGTAGAGGTCCCTTATTATACAACCTATACAGTCATTAGCCCCATTGTATAGGTCCCATATTATACAATCTATACAGTCATTAGCTCCATTGTATAGGTCCCTTATTATACAACCTATACAGTCATTAGCCTCATTGTATAGGTCCCATATTGTACAACCTACATGTATATAGTCATTAACCCCATTGTATAGGTCCCATATTATACAACCTATGCAGTCATTAGCTCCATTGTATAGGTCCCATATTGTACAACCTATGTAGTCATTAGCCCCATTGTATAGGTCCCATATTGTACAACCTATATAGTCATTAGCTCCATTGTATAGGTCCCATATTGTACAACCTATGTAGTCATTAGCCCCATTGTATAGGTCCCATATTGCACAACCTATACAGTCATTAGCTCCATTGTATAGGTCCCATATTGTACAACCTATATAGTCATTAGCCCCATTGTATAGGTCCCATATTGTACAACCTATATAGTCATTAGCCCCATTGTATAGGTCCCATATTATACAACATATATAGTCATTAGCCCCATTGTATAGGTCCCTTATTATACAACCTATGCTGTCATTAGCCCCATTGTATAGGTCCCATATTATACAACCTATGCAGTCATTAGCCCCATTGTATAGGTCCCATATTGTACAACCTAGGTAGTCATTAGCCCCATTGTATAGGTCCCATATTATACAACCTATATAGTCATTAGCCCCATTGTATAGGTCCCATATTGTAAAACCTATGTAGTCATTAGCCCCATTGTATAGGTCCCATATTATACAACCTATGCAGTCATTAGCCCCATTGTATAGGTCCCATATTGTACAACCTACATGTATATAGTCATTAACCCCATTGTATAGGTCCCATATTATACAACCTATGCAGTCATTAGCCCCATTGTATAGGTCCCATATTGTACAACCTACATGTATATAGTCATTAACCCCATTGTATAGGTCTCATATTATCCAACCTATATAGTCATTAGCCCCATTGTATAGGTCCCATATTTTACAACCTATACAGTCATTAGCCTCATTGTATAGGTCCCATATTGTACAACCTATGTAGTCATTAGCCCCATTGTATAGGTCCCATATTGTACAACCTATATAGTCATTAGCCCCTTTGTATAGGTCCCATATTATACAACCTATATAGTCATTAGCCCCATTGTATAGGTCCCATATTATACAACCTATGTAGTCATTAGCCCCATTGTATAGGTCCCATATTGTACAACCTATGTAGTCATTAGCCCCATTGTATAGGTCCCATATTGTACAACCTATATAGTCATTAGCCCCATTGTATAGGTCCCATATTGTACAACCTATATAGTCATTAACCCCAACTGTATAGGTCTCATATTATCCAACCTATATAGTCATTAGCCCAATTGTGTAGGTCCCTTATTATACAACCTATATAGTCATTAGCCCCATTGTATAGGTCCCATATTATACAACCTATGCAGTCATTAGCCCCATTGTATAGGTCCCATATTGTACAACCTATGTAGTCATTAACCCCAACTGTATAGGTCTCATATTATCCAACCTATGTAGTCATTAGCCCAATTGTGTAGGTCCCTTATTATACAACCTATATAGTCATTAGCCCCATTGTATAGGTCCCATATTATACAACCTATGCAGTCATTAGCCCCATTGTATAGGTCCCATATTGTACAACCTACATGTATATAGTCATTAACCCCATTGTATAGGTCCCATATTATACAACCTATGCAGTCATTAGCCCCATTGTATAGGTTCCATATTGTACAACCTATGTAGTCATTAGCCCCATTGTATAGGTCCCATATTGTACAACCTATGTAGTCATTAGCCCCATTGTATAGGTCCCATATCATCCAACCTATATAGTCATTAGCCCAATTGTGTAGGTCCCTTATTATACAACCTATGCAGTCATTAGCCCCATTGTAGAGGTCCCTTATTATACAACCTATACAGTCATTAGCCCCATTGTATAGGTCCCATATTATACAATCTATACAGTCATTAGCTCCATTGTATAGGTCCCTTATTATACAACCTATACAGTCATTAGCCTCATTGTATAGGTCCCATATTGTACAACCTACATGTATATAGTCATTAACCCCATTGTATAGGTCCCATATTATACAACCTATGCAGTCATTAGCCCCATTGTATAGGTCCCATATTTTACAACCTATACAGTCATTAGCCTCATTGTATAGGTCCCATATTGTACAACCTATGTAGTCATTAGCCCCTTTGTATAGGTCCCATGCAATACAACATATACAGCCATACATTAGGAATAATATTTGTACCAGTATGCATATAACAATCATCATAACACTGTGAATAAGTAGAGCATGTGCGTACATGTATTTAGCTACCAAACGCTTTAGTAATGTTTTCTATTGTAGGAGAGCCTATTAGTCCCTTAAAATTTGCCTGTGCACTGCTTTTCCCCATCTTCTTAGCTTATAATGGGAAAAAGTCACGCAAGTTAAGTGGATCTGGTGCATTTGCAGGTTAGTTCTCTAATGTAACCAGCTAATGATTTATATCGTTAACTCTACCTGCTCTATGCTGTACCTTGTTATACGTTGTTATAGGCTGTAAACAAATGTATGGATAGTATTTAGATTTAGTAAGAATTAGTTTTTAAGGAAAGATACACCTTATAATACAACAAGATGGCAGTGCTGTAGACTTGGGGATACTCAAGTATATTACAGAAAAGGTCTCCTAAATGCTTAATTTAAAGTTGATTATCACATTTTGTTGGTGCTATAAAGTGAAACGCTTCAGTGATGTTGGACATAGCAAGAATCTTATACAAAAATGTGCAATGTTGCAAATTGTATGTATAACAGAACATATCGTTTACTAGTGTCACAAAACATTAGATGTCAGTGACTTTTAAGAAACCAAATAATGATTCTACGTCAAACAGAAATTTTTATTTGAATCAGTTTCTTTTCGAGAGTCAAGTAGTTTTCATCAGGCTGGACTGTAGGTCGAAATAGTGGATTGAGAATATAATCACCTCGTCTCAACATTGTTGTCAGATGCATTGTTTCTGTCTCAGATAGAAAGTATGCTGGGAGTCAGGGTCAGCGTAGAAGGTGTGTAAATTTGTTTGTTGTAGCGATGTTCATTGGCTGGGTCATCTGCTTCATCAATTACACCTTCTTCATTGCTCTGCTCACCTTCTACCTCATCGGTTCCAAAGCCACCAAATTCAGGATTGATCGAAAAGCGCATGAGCGAAATGTCGTTGCAGGTGAGGCTAGTCGGTTCATTATACTAAATTTAAATTATTTGTTATGTGAGATGTTTTTCTAGAATTAATGTTTTTTTTTCTGCGGTGCTTATCTCTTTGTTAACACAATGGGTTACAGTGGAACCTCGGTTCTCGAACATAATCCGTTCCAGAAGGTTGTTCGAAAACTGAGTTGTTCGAGATCCGAAACAATTATTCCCATCAGAATTGATGTATGTAAATTTTAATCCGTTTCAAGCCGAGATAACAACTTCGGTAAAGTATTTTTTAGCATCTTACACTATAAACTGTACTGCATACTACATACTAGAATAAAAATTGGTAGATATAGATCGTGTTTATTTTTAATAAAATATTTTCCATCTATGATGATGAAAACAGAAAACAAAAAGTAAACATTTTGTATGTTTTGCTCTTAAAACATCGAAAACAGTCTAGGTTAAAATACAATACCAAAAATTGCAGAAATTGATAATGAAACAGCGAAAAATACAACAGTTCAGTTACATCAAAACCGTGTGAAAAATAAAATATAAGCAGCAATGGCGCGTTTACTTCACATCTTTGAAAGAAAATCTTCCTCCAAAACAGGGTAACTCGACTGGATGAGTTGTCTCCCTGACTAATCTCTTCGGTAGAGGGACATCACCCCAGATGGTTCCTTCCTTGTTGTAAAGAATTTATGGAGCGTAACTTGCTTCTCCCTTTGTTAACATAGGTTTCGATGCTGTTTCTGAAGCTGTTCTGAACGTTTAATTCTAATGCGCATGCTCTGGTTTGGTCGAGAACCAAATATATGTTTGAGATCTGAGATGAACAAATCTCAATTTTTTTGGTTGAAAACTGAATTGGTCGAGAACCGAAGCATTCGAGAACCGAAGTTCTACTGTATTACAGCTTAGCCCTAGGTTCTGGCAGGTTATCTTTTTTGGGCATCAATTTGCTTTTGTCTAACACATTGCTGTGGTAACCAAAATATGTCTGGATATGTTATAGGAGCCATTTTATATCAAACCTAACTTCTGCAGGCTACAGCTGAGACATAGAACTTGCTGCTACTTTGATGAAATTGTATAAAATGTTATAGTACTAGATGAATTCCTAGCGTTGCCAGGGTAATAAAAGTCTTTGCACAAAAAATTTATTTTCATTTAACATATTACAACAGTTGCCGCTCTAGCTTTCAAACCTCATATCATGAGAAAAATGTGGTGCAGGTAAAATAAATTAAGAAACAAAATAGAACAACTATAAAAGTGTTTAAACGTAAATGTGAAATAATTAGCAAGTAATAGCTAAATTAAGTCTGTTTTTCTATGATTACAATAAAAGATGATTTGGTAATAATACAATTAATACGAACTTGAAAAACAAAATAAAAATCCTGAATACGGAATGTTGAATTAATAGTAACAGCTTGTGCATAGAAGTGTGTATAAAAAAGGTTACTGTTCCAGCAGAAGCTATCCATCAAAACTTTGAATACGACAACACTGGTACCTTGATACTGGCAAAAATGTAAAAATGAGATACTTTGTCACACCCAATCTCCATTAGCTTATTATGTTGCTGGCATTTTTATGAAAATCGCCTGCGAACTAAAGGCATGTGTGCACTAGCCCATAATCTACCATCGGATTTTAGCTAATGTCTGTGTCAACCAATTTACAATGTAAGTAAGCTATAGCTTCAGCCAATAATATAAGCCATATATGGCTTATGTTATTAGCAGACTATAGACTATAAGGCTATATATAGCCATATAATATAAGATATAACACTCTGTTATGTTTTCGTGATTGTTATTCAATATAATATAAGTGTACGTAGCCCAAAGCAGTTGTTTCAGTTTTGTAGGTCAAGGATGAACAGCTTTATTTTTCTTGTCTCATCTAAGCGGTGTTGTTTTAATAGAGTTATATAACAGCTCTAATCAATATGAATCAGGGCAATCGTTAAAGTGTTCTAGTTATAACATTATCAGAGATATCACCTTATATCTTTAGCATTGCCAGTTTAATACAATTAAAGAAATTTTAATGTTGTACAAATCACAGACTCACAACAGCAGCGGTGTTTTTTGACAGTCATCTTCTGTTAGAACATTGCGAAAAAATATTCTATTATATTGCGATAAGTTTTGGGTTATATTAATCTGATTTTTTAGCAAACTTTTTAATGATAATAACTTAATGATGAACAAATAACCGTAGCTTTTATTTTCTTTTTGCTCCTGAATTCTGGACTCTGCTAAGGGTAAGATATCTTATTTAGTTTGAGCGTAAAGTTATTTCGAAAACATGTTTAGTCATACTGTAACGCATAAAGTTCTTTCAACTATTGTAATACGTACTGTAGTTTTTGTGAATTGAGTACCATCATTTTGTTTGTACATAAATCTTAATGCTGTAGTTTAAAAGGGAGATTTACTATTGTTAATTGTTTAATTTTTAAATAAATGCTTCTTTAATTCGTTATTGGGGTGGAATAATCATCAAAAATGGAAGTTTTGCATTCGATCGATTCTTCAGCAAGTTTCCTATCAAGTTAATGATCAACAATTGTTCTGAATTATCCACCGATGTAGTTTTTATTAATAATTACTTAATTACTGGCTAGTGGACAAACAGCTGTATTATTTGTATAAGTTCCAATTCGTATCCAGTCGCGATCAATCGTATTTAAAAGATCTTATAACACTTGTAATTCATTTGAAAGGGGCTACTGCTAATAACCAGGACTTGCTTGAGAATAGAATGTAGTATGTATGCATGTCCTATGTATGCATGTCGCATGTATGCATATCATATGTATGCATGTCGTATGTATGCATGTCATATGTATGCATGTCGT
Organism: Watersipora subatra; assembly: GCF_963576615.1. Taxonomy (NCBI): domain Eukaryota; kingdom Metazoa; phylum Bryozoa; class Gymnolaemata; order Cheilostomatida; family Watersiporidae; genus Watersipora; species Watersipora subatra. The sequence continues at coordinate 65,475,920 of NC_088710.1, forward strand.
ATGTATGCATGTCATATGTATGCATGTCGTATGTATGCATGTCATATGTATGCATGCTGCAAGGTTTTTGTGTCTAAAAACATTCTTAGTCAGCAAGTTCTTGCTTTATTTGCTTTCCTGAATGTAAAGTAAGTTGATTCACTATAACAAATACTAATGTAAAGTAAGTTCATTCACTGTAACAAATACTAATGTACAGTAAGTTGATTCACTATAACAAATACTAATGTAAAGTAAGTTGATTCACTATAACAAATACTAATGTAAAGTAAGTTGATTCACTGTAACAAATACTAATGTAAAGTAAGTTGATTCACTGTAACAAATACTGATGTAAAGTAAGTTCATTCACTGTAACAAATGCTAATGTAAAGTAAGTTGATTCACTATAACAAATACTAATTTAAAGTAAGTTGATTCACTATAACAATTACTAATGTATAGTAAGTTGATTCACTGTAACAAATGCTAATGTAAAGTAAGTTGATTCACTATAACAAATACTAATGTAAAGTAAGTTGATTCACTGTAACAAATACTCATGTAAAGTAAGTTCATTCACTGTAACAAATGCTAATGTAAAGTAAGTTGATTCACTGTAACAAATACTCATGTAAAGTAAGTTCATTCACTGTAACAAATGCTAATGTATAGTAAGTTGATTCACTGTAACAAATACTAATGTAAAGTAAGTTCATTCACTGTAACAAATACTAATGTAAAGTAAGTTCATTCACTGTAACAAATACTAATGTAAAGTAAGTTCATTCACTGTAACAAATGCTAATGTAAAGTAAGTTGATTCACTGTAACAAATACTGATGTAAAGTAAGTTGATTCACTGTAACAAATACTAATGTACAGTAAGTTGATTCACTGTAACAAATACTAATGTAAAGTAAGTTGATTCACTATAACAAATACTAATGTAAAGTAAGTTGATTCACTGTAACAAATACTGATGTAAAGTAAGTTGATTCACTGTAACAAATACTAATGTAAAGTAAGTTGATTCACTGTAACAAATACTCATGTAAAGTAAGTTCATTCACTGTAACAAATGCTAATGTAAAGTAAGTTGATTCACTGTAACAAATACTGATGTAAAGTAAGTTGATTCACTATAACAAATACTAATGTAAAGTAAGTTGATTCACTGTAACAAATACTAATGTAAAGTAAGTTCATTCACTGTAACAAATACTAATGTAAAGTAAGTTGATTCACTGTAACAAATACTCATGTAAAGTAAGTTCATTCACTGTAACAAATGCTAATGTATAGTAAGTTGATTCACTGTAACAAATACTAATGTAAAGTAAGTTGATTCACTGTAACAAATACTAATGTAAAGTAAGTTCATTCACTGTAACAAATACTAATGTAAAGTAAGTTGATTCACTGTAACAAATACTCATGTAAAGTAAGTTCATTCACTGTAACAAATGCTAATGTAAAGTAAGTTGATTCACTGTAACAAATACTCATGTAAAGTAAGTTCATTCACTGTAACAAATGCTAATGTATAGTAAGTTGATTCACTGTAACAAATACTAATGTAAAGTAAGTTCATTCACTGTAACAAATACTAATGTAAAGTAAGTTCATTCACTGTAACAAATACTAATGTAAAGTAAGTTCATTCACTGTAACAAATGCTAATGTAAAGTAAGTTGATTCACTGTAACAAATACTGATGTAAAGTAAGTTGATTCACTGTAACAAATACTAATGTAAAGTAAGTTGATTCACTATAACAAATGCTAATGTAAAGTAAGTTGATTCACTGTAACAAATACTGATGTAAAGTAAGTTGATTCACTGTAACAAATACTAATGTAAAGTAAGTTGATTTACTGTAACAAATACTAATGTAAAGTAAGTTGATTTACTATAACAAATACTGATGTAAAGTAAGTTGATTCACTGTAACAAATGCTAATGTAAAGTAAGTTCAATCACTGTAACAAATACTAATGTAAAGTAAGTTCATTCACTGTAACAAATACTAATGTATAGTAAGTTGATTCACCGTAACAAATACTAATGTACAGTAAGTTGATTCACTGTAACAAATACTAATGTAAAGTAAGTTGATTCACTATAACAAATACTGATGTAAAGTAAGTTGATTCACTGTAACAAATGCTAATGTAAAGTAAGTTCATTCACTGTAACAAATACTAATGTAAAGTAAGTTGATTCACTGTAACAAATACTAATGTAAAGTAAGTTCATTCACTGTAACAAATACTAATGTAAAGTAAGTTGATTCACTGTAACAAATACTGATGTAAAGTAAGTTGATTCACTGTAACAAATGCTAATGTAAAGTAAGTTCATTCACTGTAACAAATACTAATGTAAAGTAAGTTGATTCACTGTAACAAATACTAATGTAAAGTAAGTTGATTCACTGTAACAAATACTAATGTATAGTAAGTTGATTCACTGTAACAAATACTGATGTAAAGTAAGTTGATTCACTGTAACAAATACTAATGTAAAGTAAGTTGATTCACTGTAACAAATACTGATGTAAAGTAAGTTGATTCACTGTAACAAATACTAATGTAAAGTAAGTTGATTCACTGTAACAAATACTCATGTAAAGTAAGTTCATTCACTGTAACAAATGCTAATGTATAGTAAGTTGATTCACTGTAACAAATACTAATGTAAAGTAAGTTCATTCACTGTAACAAATACTAATGTAAAGTAAGTTCATTCACTGTAACAAATGCTAATGTAAAGTAAGTTGATTCACTGTAACAAATACTGATGTAAAGTAAGTTCATTCACTGTAACAAATGCTAATGTATAGTAAGTTGATTCACTGTAACAAATACTAATGTAAAGTAAGTTCATTCACTGTAACAAATACTAATGTAAAGTAAGTTCATTCACTGTAACAAATACTAATGTAAAGTAAGTTCATTCATTATAACAAATGCAAAGACGCTGCAAAAGTTATTTTATTTTATTTTATTTAACCAAAGCAGTCCTATATTTATGCATTTTGATGCCCATTGTTAACCAATCATTCCCTGTGCGTATTACATGGGTTCCACAGTCCTGGCTTTTTCAAGTGTGTTCAAAGAACATGTAATAAAAGAACAGCATACTTTAATTACGGTAAATTTAATATTAAATGTAATTAATTTAATTAAATTTAATATTAAGGTTTTTGTGTTAACTAAAAACATTTTTAGCCAATGTATAATTTATGCTGCAACATCATCTCTCCCTGTGAGAAATTTGTCATTTCTCGCAAGGAGAGCCGATGTGTAGCATAAATATCTGCTATGGTTGCACACAATGACACAGCAATACATGGTTTTGACAAACGGATCGATTGGGGAAATTTTGCCTTGTGCGATAAAGGTCGGGACAGCCATGTGGATTTGGCTTAGCATTTCTAAAATGACCATCAGTTCACAAATTATTTAATTTTATCATGAAGAACACGGTGTGTGATTTTTGTTTCTGATCAACCAGTCTGTGATGACATTTTGATGTTGTATTTATACAAATACTCTGTTAAATTCTTCTGTCAAGTGTAATCTGTTTCAACCTCTGCCTGAATGCCATGTATAAATGGTTTGAGATGAGAATGGAAAAAAATGAGTATGCTATTTGTCGTTGGGAATAATTTCCCCCTGTCATTTGCACATGTGACAAATACTACCCTACCTAGTGTATGTTGCTACTTAGACCAGTGTGCTGGCTATGCAGACGTCTATCTTGGCAATGTATGCAGTCGCAGCTTTAATCATAGGATTATCCTGACCTGTCAACACTGATAGTAGCGCAGCTGTGAAGTTATGGAGTTGGCATCCTTAGAATGGAGCTCTTAAATTTAACAATTACTCAGCTGTAGAATATGTTAGTGTTTACCTAGTAGTTTAGGACTTTTTGCCGCAGTACTTTTTAGCTCAAACTTTTTGGCGCAGGAGTTTTTAGTTTGGCTATTTTAACACCAAAGAAATTATTTATGCTTATATACAGTAAATAGTATATATATATATTATTTATGCTTATATACAGTAAATAATATATATATATATTATTTATGCTTATATACAGTAAATAATATATATATATATTATTTATGCTTATATACAGTAAATAATATATATTATTTATGCTTATATACAGTAAATAATATATATTATTTATGCTTATATACAGTAAATAATATATATATATTATTTATGCTTATATACAGTAAATAATATATATATATATATATATATATTATTTATGCTTATATACAGTAAATAATATATATATATATTATTTATGCTTATATACAGTAAATAATATATATATATATTATTTATGCTTATATACAGTAGATAATATATATAAATATTATTTATGCTTATATACAGTAAATAATATATATATATATTATTTATGCTTATATACAGTAAATAATTATATATATATATTATTTATGCTTATATACAGTAAATAATATATATATATATATTATTTATGCTTATATACAGTAAATAATATATATATATTATTTATGCTTGTATACAGTAAATAAATAAAACTGTGATAACAACAAAAAATTCAAAAAACATTATTTTATTCATGAAACTTAACACATAATATCGTTTTCTTCGAAAGACATAAAAATAAACTGAAATTTAATTTCAGTTTAGCATATTTCGCTCGTTCAATATTTCACTCGGTGTTTTATTACACAGCAAACACGAGCAGCTTTAATTGTTGCAGCTTATGATCCTTGGCTGTGGTTTATTTTGTTAATTACTTCACCATATTTAATGTGGTTCTTCCTTTACATCGATGTTTACGCTCTATCGCCAAAATTTAATTGAAAGATCTTATGAACTACATCCGTCAATTTCGTAAATTTAGCCGTTAGGTACAAATCTTTTGTTTTCTACTGTCATTTCAAATTTGTCGAGTCGTAAGCCACAACAAAAGATGAATAAATTCTGAATTTGTAACTTGCACTAAAAGGTCCTGCACCAGAAAGTCTGTACCAACAAGTTCCAATTCGTTTACCTAACACCGCTATAATATCTTCATCTGTATTGCCTTCACACAGCGAGTGCACGTACATGGACGCATGTAGTCTGCAATGGATTCGTCGCGGCTCAGCACGCTCTATTTTACTACCTGGATGCTGGCTGTACAGAGAGCCTCATCGATTTTTCCAAGATGTACAACTCCTCGTGGTGGGCTGTGGGCGTGCTTTCAGCTACAGCTTGTTGTGCTGGAGACACCTTGGCCTCCGAACTGGGACCTGTTCTACCCTTTAGTCAGCCATACTTGATTACCTCTCTGAGTCCTGTACCAAAGGGTATGTATTTCTGTATATTAATGTGTAATTCCTTTGCCTGTTCCATTTCCCCTGGCACAGAATAAAGTCTTCCAGGGCTGCGCATGAGTGTATGGTATGGGTTCTAGTGGACAATGACAGTGCTGGTTGCCTATCAAGCAATTCCATAAAGGAAACCTCTTTGAAAAATATATATTGTTACAAATATTAAAAATCTTTCCTTTTTTGATTTTTGGTGCACAACTTTGAGGTAGAGCAGAATATAAAATGAAATTTTAGGAATATTATTACGTTTTTATTTTAACATGATTTCCTTAAATGATAGCATGAGCAGTTGATTGTATTAGTGTTTTGCCTGTGCGTTTTATCAGAAATGAAATATGTATAAGCAAATTGTAACTATTGAACAGGGTTCTTATCCACACATGTGTAGCACACGCTGTAACACACTTCACTCTAACTTGCCTGCGTATCAAGGATGCCTTTTTTGTGAAGTTTCTTTCAGCATGGTCCTCAGGCTACATTTTAATGTAACCTGAGTACTACTATAGCTATGCAAAAGCTGATGTAATCTATGCAATCAACTTTTGTTTCTATCTATTTTATAGTTTGTGTCACCAGTCCATTAATTTTAATATTTTGTAAAAGAATTTATTAAATTTAGTTATTTTGTTTATCTACAGCTGTTGAAATATCCTTATAAGATGTTTGCACACAGTTTTAGTGAGATTTTGTGATCAACTGAGTGCCAATGACCGCTGTCATTTGATAGATGTCTAATAACAGTGTTCATTCATGGCTAGGGAAATCACCATATTTGCCTATATGTTTCAGGGACAAATGGAGGGGTGTCTCTCGCTGGAACTGTTGCCAGCGCCTTTGGAGGTTTACTAGTCGGGGCAGCCTTTTACATGTCAGTAATAGTTCTCGCAGTCGGAGACCAATCTGTGGAACAAACAATGCTTAGCCAGTGGCCTATTATGGTTGTGTGTGGTGTTGCTGGCATTCTAGGAAGTCTCATCGACTCCTTCCTCGGAGCTACGCTACAATACTCAGGCATGTTTCTATATACAGTCATACTTCAACTTAGGAGCTTAATGCGTTCCGGGACTGAGCTCGTATGTCATTTTCCCCCATGTTGGTGCAATCTATTAATATATAGAACAATTTCATATACCGTATATTGATTGGTTTCCATACTCCGAAAAACACAGACAAAAACACTTAAAACATGATGATGTAACAGGAAAAGCGTGTTGGTAATTGTCCTAACTTACCACATGCTTTCAAAAAGCAACAAATAAAAAATAATGCAAGAAAATATGATTAAAATGTAAAATTAAATACATACAATAGCAGCTAACTCTAGCATTTGCCAGGGAGAGAGATAAGTTATCATTCATCACAACAGTTGACTGATAAATTTGGATTCTGTTGCACAGACTTGAAAGCAAACTTTTATTTTAAACTTAACGTAATTAAAATTTCTTTAGCCTTCATAGTTTTAAATTTCTTCTCGCGGCTTAGCTAACTTTTCTTTTGTTTCACTCTCATGATCAGCCGGTCGTTTTAAGAGAAACCTATCTAAGGACGCTTGACTTTGTTGCCCTTTCAACATGTTGCGAAAAGGACGAATGCACGACCACTAGCCAACTTGTCCGAATGTCTATTGTTATAGTCTTGATAGATAGCACTGGCCTTTTCGCATAGTATCATTTCAGTTGCGTTGTCGTTGGCTAATTATTTGCTTTTTGTCCAAAGCATGAGCAGTCCTCTCCCTTCTCGTCGTAAAGATCGCTGTGCCATTTGGAAACTATGGTTAGTCCTTTTGCAGGCTTAATGCCCTTAAATATTATCTTTTTGTTTGATAATTGTGCATATTGTGGATGTATTTGTCATATTGGCCCAATCACGCATACACCTTTCTCATATTTTCCAATAATTTAACGTTTAATACCAATTCTTATCATTCGCTTTTTCTTTGTATTATCCATCATTGTACCGGTTAACTTTCGGTCTACGAACAGTACTTTTAATTCACATAATTCTGCACTGAACAATGTGCACAAAAACATGATGCAAAAGTATAATCGGAGCAGTTGAAAAATACAGAGTGGTGCTGTTCTCATAAAACACCTCCGACATACTTGGCCACTGACTCTCGTGCTCAGATCTCAAACACGGCTCGTATGTTAGTGCTAAAACTTGCTTGAAAGCTAGCTAGTATCTCAAGTTTCTCGTTTGTTGGGGCACTCGTAAGTTGAAGTATGACTGTAGTCATATCTACAATGCTCCACTGTGACAGCCGATGGGCCATGTAATGTATTACAATATATAATGTAATGTAGCCTATATACAATATATGTATCAATGTCATGTACATGGGAGCACACGAATCACTATTTCTGTACTTTTTAGACACGCATGCATCATACTTTCTTGTTGTCTTCAGGTGTTGCTCAGGATGGTTGTGTGGTGGAGTGTCCAGAGCCCGGTGTTTCTTATATCTCAGGTAATGCTATATTAGACAATCATTCTGTAAACTTTTTATCTTCACTTATTACGAGTCTCCTCGTGCCAAGGTTTGCAGTACTTTTGTGGTCGTACAGTCATGTTTAGCAGTTGGTGTTTTTTGTTTACTGATCTTGTGCCATTTTGCTAACATTATGTGAATTTGTCCTTAACACTATAAATTTGAAATTTGGCTCATATTGTCATGTTTATTATATATAATATATTGCGCATTCCTAAAAGAGTGAGATTATTATCAGTATTATGCAATAGAAAATAACTGCATGAAATAAACTGGAATGTTAGAAAGAAAGGCAGTTACGATGTATAATAATAGAAAATGTTTAAAAATGTAAATATAATTCGGAGATTGTCTGTTCAATAACGCAGGTTTCACAAATAAACAAACTCTTCAAATCACTCGACAAGATAAGATAATTGCTACAATGATGAGTGCAGCTAAACTCTACCTCTCTGCATATTTATTCTTTGTTGTCTCGCTATCGACACACAGAACTATGCAGATAACTATTAGGACAATGGTCAGAATGGCAACCCAGATGAACAGCCCAAGCGTCATCAGTCCCAGCCAGTCATCAGCGCGCTCCGATGAAACAGCTAAAAAATCAAATCTGTGTACACCTACTGAATCCTAATGTATGTTATAAGGAGGTGAGGGATGGACAGCTGCCATCATGCGGAGAAAAGGTGCATTGCACTGTCATGAGGCGTATGTCATAATTGCCCAGCTCTACAGAAACATGTAAAATGATGAGTTGAATATTTACCTGCTCCAGTAGAAGCCTGAGGTTTGACCAGGCACTGGTATGTTCCTACTTCGTTAAAGCACTGCTCGCTGATGCTACAGTTAGCACTCTGGTCACTGCATTCGTCAATGTCTAAAATAACGTGTATATATTATTGACAGTTATATACATATAGGAAGAGCTATGCTTGCAGCATACATTAGTTTATAATATTTACACTCTCCGTATTACATAGCCCATGCTTACCTAGGCATGTACGAGTGTTGTCTGCCAGAATATATCCATCTTCACATGAGCACTCCCTCGAACCCTCAGTGTTTGTACATATCTGCTGGCACATGCCATTGTTGATCTGACACTCATCCAAATCTACCGATTGCAGTTATAATTGTATCGGGTGAGATAACAGGCATAAACTACATGAGGAATACTCTTACAAGCAAGGCTTATGTCACAGCCAACCAGAATGGTGATTACCTGTACAAATTTCATTATATTCGATGTAGCCCTTTGCACAGCCACACTGGAATGACAACTCGGTGTCAGTGCAAGTAGAGTGTGCACGTGACAGGCAGCTGGTAGCATTGCTCAAACTTGTGCATTCATCCACCAGCATATAGGTAGCATCTGGTCCTCTTTCTCCTTCCATTCCTGGTTCACCCTTTTCACCTTTCAGCCCTTTCTCACCTGTTGCTCCTTTGATTCCTTTCGGAACAGGAAAAGACAGCCTTATTTCAATGCTACACAGCTTGACAAATGATTACGGGGGCATCAGCAATGTGTGAATTATGCTATTTACATTGAGCATTTTTAGTTCACAGCAATACCTTGATAAGCAAAAACTAGGCCTTGAGGCCCTGTCTTTGACAAAATCTATGGTGTTCTATGAATACCTTGGTAGCATGCAGGTGATGATCAGATACAAACCTTTTTCCCCCTTTACTCCTTTACTACCAGTTGATCCATTTGGTCCCACATCTCCTGTTGACCCTCTCATTCCTGTCGCACCCGTAGGACCAGTAGAACCGGTAGCACCAGGATCTCCACGCTGGCCTGCATTTCATATCAAAAGTTGTTTTCTGTTACAATTTGTTGTTGATGGTCATTCAACAAATAGCTCTCTTAGAAACATTGTTATAGCTGTTTAGATATCACATCAAATTAGCATAGAAAAAGTTGGAGCAACATACAGCATACCTTTTATGCCTGTAGCACCAGTTGGACCTGCTGCCCCTGTAATTCCTGTGGCACCTGTAGCCCCGACTTCACCTTCTGTACCGTTAATTCCAGCAACGCCTTCATTACCAGTGTCTCCAATGGCTCCTGGTTCACCAATATCACCTTTCACACCTCGCTCTCCTTTAGAACCCTGCCATGATTTTAGGATAATATCGAGAAAAATAAGAATTATTTCCATTAGTTATTTAGTTTATTTCCATTTTCCATTGGAGAACAAGATCCATTAGTTATACCCGAGAAACAGACGTGCAGGAATGGCAAGGTGATTAGCCTCAAAACTTTAACCTAAAATTTGATTTGATGGTAAAGATGTAGATTTAAGGTATTGATGGTTATATTACAACCCTCAGGTTATAAGCTCTCTATCTAGTAAAAATATACCATTGTTTTCTTTTTTCTATCAATCAACTTAATATAACTACATGCTGTCAGAAAAGACATTGTTAAACATACTTTTTCTCCTTCTGGTCCTTGAATTCCAGTTGCCCCAACTCCACCTGTTTCACCACTGGCACCTACCTCACCAGTTACAAATATCACTTGTGTGGTAGCTACAAGCAGAAAATGTGCACTAACATGAAGACCATCAAATTTAGTGACTCTGAACCAATGTTCTCAATCATATGTCATAACTATATAATACAATTTGCATGTCACATGGATTAAGGCATTCCCAGAAGTCGTTGCTACATGTACATGCGTGTCTACCAATAGATGTACCCTTCTCATCGAAAGGTGCATAACACATAAGGCTATAATAAGGAAATAACAACGGAAATGTGAAAATGTATATTTCAGAAATGGTCAACACTCCTGAAGGGTTAGCGGATCACTCGAGAGAAAGGTATTTTAGTCACACAGATTGGCCACACATCTTACTATCAGGGATGTTTACAGCTCTGGGTAAACTCTGGGTCACACTAAAAGATCCAATACTTGAGGCTTGACTTGAATAAGTAGAGTCAGTAGTGGAATGTGAGGTGGCCATAGAGCCCGAGACAGTTTGTACTTCAGATAGATCGTTCATAGTGGTGTCCACCTTCTTAGTCGTGCTCAAATCATAAGCAGTATTTGATTGTGTAAATATCGAAGAAACAATTGCCTCTGTAGTTGCGCTTCCTATGATTGGTGGTGTGGATTTAGTACTCGAGTTGGTTACAATCGTTTTTACTTGTGTACTATAAATTCCAGCAGATGGTGAATGGTCAAGGGCGGTGTATGTGGTTCTGGTTGGAGCAGAATGAGCCTCGCTTCTGGTAGAACTCGAAATTCTTGAGCTGGATATCTGTTTCGTAGCTGTTGAGCCACTGAAGGTTGAGCTGAAAGTGTCGGAGGTTAAAAGACCAGGGTTTAATAAACTTGAAGTTGAGGTATCTAATGTTGAAAGATCAGAATTAGATGAGCCAGGAGTTGAGGGATCATTTGTGTAAAGGTTGAAATTTGAAGCATCAGATGATGAACTAGCGGTATGGACAACAGAGAGGGAGACCCCAGAGGCGGGGACATCGGAGGTCAATGAACCAATTGCGGAGGAATCCAAGCCTGAGGTGCCAAAACTTGATAAAGCAGAGGTTGGGGAATCAGTTATAGGAGAGATAGAGGTTGGGGGCCCATATGTGTAAAATTTAGATGTTGATGGATCAGAAAGTGTTGGACTAGAAATTGATGTAGCATGGACAAGGGCGCCAGAAGTTGGCATATCGGAGGAGGTAAGAACAGATCTAGAGAAGCTATTCATTGTATGAACAAAAGTAGATGAACTAGAGGTAAATAACCTTGATGTAAATGAGCCAGTGGTGGAATGTACAAAGTTAGATGCACTGGGAGTAGATGCAGTACGAAGAGAGGCTCTAAGGGTAGACATGCCTAGAGTAGAAAAATGTGGTGAAAACATACCAAAGGTAGTAGCAGATGTAGTGGAATCAGAAATAAAAGAGTCAGAAGAAGCTTCAGAACTGGATGAAGAGCTATAGGTTAAAGAATCAGCATTGGAAGATGAGGGAGTAAGGATAAATGTTGAGGTAATGCCCAAAGCGGGATCAGATTTAGGAATATCGGAAACAGATGTAGTGAATGTAACAGAATCTGAAGTATCCAAAGTTGAGGTTGAGTCGATTACAAATGTTGATGAGCCTGGAAAAGAAGTGGAGAGAGTAGAAGTAGGCAATACTGCACTGTTGCTAGTAGAACCAATGATGCTGCTACTAGTGGTTAGCTGTTCATTCACAGTCATCTCCGAATCAATTAATGAAGTTGTAGAATATCTAGATATATTTGAACTAGAAACTGACATGTCGGATGTAGACCTTGAAGAGCGCAAAGTGTTAGTGAATCCAGCGGTTAAGTTAGCGTTAGAAAATGAACGAACTGCAGTGCTGTTATTATCATTAGTAGTGGCGTTGGAGATTGCTAGTGCACCTATACAAATAGGCAGAAAATAATGCAATACCAAGCATGCTGGGTGCTATTAAAAGCAAAATGTTGAGGAAGGTCATGAACTGTAGTGAACCACTGAAAGGGGCTGCATATTATAAAGCAGGGCATATTATATAACGCATACGATGACAGTACATATTAAATACTGGGACAACAAAAACCAGCTATAAACTAGAATGATGAAACAGAAACAGACAAGTCTTTACTCTTACTTGTTTGCAGTTCTGTTGTAGTGGTTGTCGGCTCAGGTGTGGTTGTTGTTGGCTCAGGTGTGGTGGTGGTTGTTGGTTCAGGTGTAGTTGTGGTGGTTGTCGGCTCGGGTGTGGTCGTAGTAGTTGTTGGCTCAGGTGTGGTTGTAGTAGTTGTCGGCTCAGGTGTGGTTGTGGTCGTTGTCGGTTCAGCTGTGGTGGTGGTAGTTGTCGGTTCGGCTGTTGTAGTTGTAGTAACTGTTGTGGTGGTAGGAGGCACTGAAAAGTACAAATACAGTAGACGCTCCTATAACATATACCTCCTATAACATAAATTCCAGATAATTCCAGTCTTTGCTTCGTACTACGTAAAAAATTGCATATAACGTGAAGTGCCAAGGTCGGGCGAGTTTTTAAATTCAATTTGAATGTTAGTTTATTTTGTCGCCCTTGCGGAAGAAAAAACGCCGTGCGTGTAGCGTTTTATCTATGATATAACTTTCGTGACATTCTCGTTCATCATAATAGATCGTTAAATGTGTCGACAAAAAGGAGAATAGGATAACCGCGCAATTTTTCATTAATACAAAGGCGATTGATTGGTGCACATGTTACACCGTCGATCTACCAATATGAATGTCACGAGTTGGGGTATCGTCGAAAGTTATCTTTTTATCCTAACCTTGACTTCTGAATACAAATAGATGACGAACAGGTAAAACTGCTTTTTAGTAAAATGATTGTTATTATGCCTTATTGTAGACATACAAAATATTTGTTATGATTTTTACTCTGCCGAACAGATTGCTGTTTAGAAAAAAATAAGCAAATCGTAGTAAATTAACATTAATGTGCAGTGCCCATCAACTTGTTGTAGTTGTAAACTTACTGCAACCATGGTCTATAAAATCAGTGAGATTGATCATAAAAAGAGAAAGGTTGTCGATGCAAACCAATAATACTGCAGTTATGGTACAGCCCACAAATTAAAAGAGTTCAGTCAAGTTTCCTTTTTGCATGATCAAAGGGGTGAGTTTGGAAAGATCTTAAAACGGAATTAGCAATTTAATGTATTTTACTGTTCTTATAACGTAAATTCCCTATAACGTAAACGTTTTTGGAACGGATTATTTACGTTGAAGGAGCGCCTACTGTATAGGTAAAAACAGTTTATCAGACATGTAGAATAATTTATTTCCTGAGCAAGTGAGTTCTATGGCTAGAAGCTACCACTCAAGTGTTGTATAGCAGCTGCTTTAACTTCACATTTGGATGGATAAATACTGGCTGCTATCCTGCACCATTGTAACATGAAAAGTGAGAAACAAGTTTACTACTATCTGGAGAAGGAGTATATGCTTATGTTGACTTGATCAGGCTGTTGCTGCTAACAGACTTCATTTGCTTATGAATTATATTTTTACACGCCTACTTTTTCTACATCGAGCCATAAATTCTTAGTTATTCATTCTAAAATATATTTTGGTCATTGTGTTTTTATTAAATTGTTACAACCAGTAAAGATCATTGCATTTGGATTGACCAGCTTCATAAAAATGATAATATAGAGTTATTAAGTACAGTCAAGCATGAATAACTCGTTCTCGGATAGCTCGAACACATGGTTAACTCGAACGGTTTCTTTGGTCCATTCCCACGTAATGATAAATTGCTTTAGATAACTCGATCTCAACTCTGTTAACTCGAACAGTTTTTTGCCCAACGACTACCGAGACGGTTGTTATCGCTTTAGAAAATCACTTTATTCCAAGCCATAGAGGTAAACCTCGGCTTTTCGTAATTTATAGGCGTCGTTATTACCACCATCGGCAAAATATTTTTGTCAACGACTTTTTTAAAGGTTTGGTGAAATTTGATTTTTACCAAACATCCGCTTAGCGATGGTCCTTCGGAAGCAAGAAAAAGTGAGGTAACTTTCGCATAAACTTCAAGAAAAATCGGCAAAATTGATCTTGGTTAAAACGCTCGAAAGAAAAAGATGTCGTTTTTTCTAAGCATTTCAACAACGATCAAGTTTTGCCAATTTTAATCTAAAAAATGTCCTGGCAATAACATCACCTCAAACAACAAACCAATCTCAAGTGATAGAAAATCTCTATACTATTTGATAAAAAAGTTTTAAACTTGAAATTAGAAGCATTTAATTTGAAACAAGCCATTTATGCTTTTGATTTATATTATAGTTTGTATATGTGCATGTATCTACTAATAAATAAATACATGGACTTGTGACAGTGCTCTGATAACTTGAACACTCTGATAACTCGAACACTTTCGCTCGGTCCCGTGAAGTTCGAGTTATCCATGTTTGACTGTATATTGAGTTAGCATATTGCATGTCTGAGTTCCCAAATAACATCAGCCATTTATCGAGCCCGTTACAGTCTAAGGGAAGTAAAGATTTAATTTTAGGCCGAATAAGCATGATCTCATTGCTAACTGATGAGTTGTTAGTTATTTTAGGGAGGCTTTTGTGCGTCATAATGCACAATAAAATACATGTGTCATGTCCTCTACAATAAAAGCATTCACATATTTTCTAAAATTTTTCATCGGCTGTTAGCAGTCCCTACCTTTAGCCATAACAGCATAAATGGCATACTCGTATCCTCTGATGTACATTGTGTATCCTATCACCTCATCAATATCTGTTTCACCGAGGTAAATGTATGGATTGTCACCAACTAAAACCCAAAGAGATTCTTGATGCACTCCAATTGAACCAACACAAATTCCAAAAGGCCAAGGTTTAGTTTTGCGTAGCCCTTTTTGTTTCATAAATTAGTTAATAAGCATTAAGATGATAGAGAGTCAAAAATGTAAACAACATTGCAAACTTACTGCCTCCAACACCAACTCTTCCGATGACAAGAGATGACTCGTTGGTGCTATAGAACCCCAGGACATCTCCTTCGTTCACTAAGACCGGCTGAGGTAAAGAAATCTGTAAGCGATAAGCAAACCATCTACATAACTCTCAGGCTTTAATTTAGACACACGCCTCAAATACAACGAGGAAATAAGGCACTACTCACCATGAAACTATTATGCATGTATGATCAGCAAAAGAGCAACATAAAAACAAACACTTGACTGATACAGACCACAGCTGGGCCGAGAGTCGATGGTGTGTAGGTTATGTTGTATATCTTCCTGTAGCATCTAGGTACCCCACAGCCTGATAATTCTCGTCTATATATGCCAATCTCTACAGGTAATATTTGTCTTGCATCAAACCTGAAACGTGAGTAAACTTAAGCTGAACTGTAATAGTAACTGAAATGAACTAACTACTGGCATACCATGTATAGAGGAAAAACTTGGTAGTTGTCTCTGTAAAGTTTTAACTTACTGTTAGCATAGACATTGGTCAGCTGTTACCATAGACATTGAACAACAGTTAACATAGACATTGAACAACAGTTAACCTAGACATTGAACAGCTGTTAACATAGACATTGAACAACTGTTAACATAGACATTGAACAGCTGTTAACCTAGAAATTGAACAACTGTTAGTGTAGACATTGGTCAGCAGTTAACATAGACATTTAACAGCTGTTAACATAGACATTTAACAGCTGTTAACATACACACTGAACAACTGTTAACATAGACATTGAATAACTTTTAGGATAGAACTTGGTCAGCAATTAGCACAGACATTGATCAGATGTGAGTATAATCATTGATAAGCTGTTACCTTGAACATTCAAAAGCTATTAATATATACATACAATCTACTAGTATATTAATCAACTGGCATACAAACTGATAAGAAAAACAAAGGAAACAGCTACCCTAGGACACTTATATTTCGCTAGTATTTAGTTTCGTGAGTAGCATACAAAGTAAAATTTCGATGCAACTTAATTTCGTAGCTCTGATGAGTGCGAAAATATAGTGATGTGAAAATAAATGCAGTGGATCAAACATAATTAGATTCTTCAGGTTCGGTTCACCGGTAAGAAAAAGATTTTCAATTTGGGACTAGTTTGAAATTGTAAATTGCAGGTAGAATTGTGTGGCCGAGATCGATAATGCAATTTGATCGCTTGCTGCCATTTGTTTCTTGGACTATCAATGAACAAAGCTATTTAATTCCGCGTGTTCGTTCGTTATGATAGTTTAGTTTCGCTCATGAAATTTTCGTGAGAGGATGACTGCGAAAACGTGAAAATGTGAAAATTAGATGAGGTGAATACATAAGTGTCCTAGGGTAAACAATGTTTGAGAATGTAACAAAGTATAAACTTACCCTATCTCTATGACATGTCCATCCCTTCGCATCTCTAGAGCAGTCAACACCATTGAGACAAGAGCGAATGGCTGAAACTCCTCGTTAGCAGAGTTATTGAAGACTATGTCTCGGTGGCCTATGACTATCTCTACCAAAATAGATAACATGGAGCTTATTGTGAAATAGGAGAGTATCATTTAACACTATACTGATCAAGTTCTACTTACCTGCACGAGTAATGCCATCAGTGTACACAAAAGCTGAAGCTTTAGTCTCGACAGTTCACTTCTATAGTAATAAGCGTGAAAGCCAAAAGCTAGAGGGTGTACGCGCAACAGTGCCAAACCATGCCAGGAAAACAAGCCAAAAGTCACTATGACTAAATAACATGCAATGTAGGCCATCATCTAAACACCAAGAAAGTAGGTATTCTGTCAAGTCTACCACAAATACTGGTAGGTATACTGTTAAGTCTACCACAAATACTGGTAGGTATACTGTTAAGTCTACCACAAATACTGGTAGGTATACAATCAAGTCTACCACAAATACTGGTAGGTATACTGCTCTTTTAAGCCCAGATATGAAGTCTTCAGACAATAATCACCCTCACATATGTTGGCTGTTCGACTAGACAGTTGTAAATATCCCAGTCACAGTGTTTATTCGCTATTGACAACAAAATGTTTGAGTTGGCGTAGGACTAAATAGAATAGAATTAAAAAAACAAGCTTAAGATCTGGACAAGCATACATCCTGCTGAGTAGAAGTTGGAATGCAGAAGACACGATCATAGACTACCAGTCCGTACCAAGCTACCACTGAAACTCATCTTCTAGAGAAATGCATGCAACTCTCAACACTTACTGTACAAACTCTATTCCAACATCAATGTTAGCTTTAAACGGTACACTTATGTTAGTAAAACACACAATGCTGCGAGACAAGATATTACCTGCACCATCAGGTGTAGTGGTGGTTGACCCTAGTGTCACAATAATCAGTGGTACACACATAGGTAAAAGGAGGTGGGCAGAGCAGGACAACACATGTGGTACAACGCATAGCAACAGTTTAAAGGGGTGAAGAACAAATGAATTGCATAGGCTGGTGCACAGTTATCTGTTGTACACTATGTAAAGGAACTGGTGTGGTGGACCTGATGGTGACGATAACAAAAATGGTATTGTTAGACTATGTATGCGAGAGACACGTACCTCCATCTAGGGGTGTAGTGGATATGACGCTGCTGGTGGTCATGACAGTTGAGGCAGACGGTATCGTAATATTACCACTACCATCATCCTCCTTCATTTCTGGAAAATCCATAACAAAACTAGAAACAGAGCAAATTGTGCGTGTGTTGTCAGAGCTTTGAACTCGAAAAACATTTTCAATGAAGTTCTCCAGCTCACAGGCCTAACAACCTCACCATACTGCTCGTAACACTAGTGAGTCATGGAGCCCAACAAGGGGTGGAACAGCGCATAACCATGTACTGCGTTGGAATCCTGCTGAAGTCTTGGCTGGAGTAAAAATCATCTGACATTGACAAAGTTCCCAGCTTATAAGAAAGCCAAATCAACTTAATGCAACTGCCTATAAATGAGACAGATAATCTGTATGACTTAGCAGGTAGCATAAGATGTAAACATATCCACTAAAATCTCAATAAATGTCATGCAATAGAACAACTGGCAGTATGATAAAATACAACAAGCAATAATACATGTATACACTCTTACAATAATTAAATAACTAGTCAGTCTCAAAGTCCCACATTTAGGTGATTGAGAGAAAGTACGGTATGTACTTTCAAATACTTGAAGTAGTTTATTCAAAGCAGAGAAAGTACGGTATGTACTTTTAAATACTTGAGGTAGTTCATTCAAAGCAGGAAGAGGCTAGGCAGTTTGTGTTCAGCAGAAACACTGAGCTTTTAGAAAGTACAACAAGAAAGAGACTAAGATGCTCAGAGGAAAAGACTGTCATGAATACCAACCATCAGAAGCGAAGACAGCGATGGCTAGCTGGTGGGAGTTGCCTATCCTGGAGTAGTCATAGTACGGTCTTCCCAGTTGAGGTAGATCGGATGCTCCTTTTCTTTGGTAAACTACCTCTCCCTCACCACTGACTCTCTGCCAGCCTATAGGAAAGCCTCTGGCCTCATCATCCGTAACGGTCACTCCAAGCAAATCATTATCAAAAATTTCTGCGTTCCAAACAGTCTGCAAACATGCGAAAAAGAGCTATCAAAAAATAGCTGGTAGATTTTGTGATTACTTGGATAAATAAAAAAATAAAAAATTAAGATAACATCAAAAAAAACAAAACAACTGTGGTTTATCAACAATTCAAAGGATAATATTCTCACTAGCCAATTTAACAGTACTGAGAATGACAGTAGCAGCCATAATATATATGACCAGCTCAGGCCACTCACCGTGTTTTCAAATCCGCCTGATTGTCGTGTCGTATATCCCACCTCCTCGATTAAAAGGAACACTCGACCTGATTCAGGACTAGATGACTGTCGCCATAATTGAAATTTGATTTTTACGCCAGGTGTAACAGAGAAGATTTGGATTCGGTTGAGATAACCCCGTCTCATTGGTTCGGCGAACTCAATCACAATAGAGAAAAACTGGTATAACTCCACCTCTGTCCACCTTTCACCCATCATAGTAGGCCGGCCATAAACTGCGCAACAAAGCAGGCTTGACATTGATGTCATGCAGTAGTTGATGCAAACAGACTACAGCTTGGCTGCAAAGGCAGCTTTTAGAAAGTGTGATGACCAACGCAGTACAGTCTTGAGTACTTGAGTATGTCAAACTACCAAAAGTCAGTAAATTATGTAAAAAAAGGTCTGCAATAAATTTTCATATGTTGATTAGTAAAATCATGACAACCGCCGACATAATTTCAATTTCACTATCATTCAGCAACTGTTAGAATGTAAAGAAGAGGGTGTAACTACCGCATGTCCCGGCATACAAGCCTATCTCGTATATTAAGCTGATCTTTGAAAAGTAGCCCTGAAAGCAAAGAATGTATAAGAATTCGCATATAAGCCGTTAAGCTATATAAGCAAAAGGTTGCAGAAACCAAGCAGCTCTCGTAGGTTTCATACAAAAAGTCTTTGATTGTTGAGTAGTGGTACAATTAGCCTATCGTGTCTCCACCAATGGAAAACATGTTTGCATCTCACACTGACCCTAGTTTCACTTTGCAAAAACACTTTTGATAACTATTTCTTCTTCGCAATGCTCAGACGCATTACAGCTACGCAGGTGGCATAAATTGTAGAGCAATGTACTTCTGATGATTATCTTTTGGGCAATAGTAATAGTGACAGTTATTTTAAACAGTAATTATAATGCCACAAGCTATAGTAATAGTGGTAACTTGATTGATTCGGAACACGCCTAACTTGTCCACCACGGTAGTATGAAGACAATGAAGTGTCTGAACTCATTCTGCACCACAGTTGTGGCCTTGGTATGGAATCAGATGATGTAAAATTTTATGCTAACTACATGTACATGTAATTTGGTCAAATATTATGGCTACTTATACACGCCAATGTCAAATACATATGTACTTGGTTTTACCTAATATTTGATTGTCTTGATAAAAAAATTCTTCGGTAGCGAAAGAAGCAATGATAGTGGTAACAATGATTGTTATGTTTTACTTTTA
The DNA here is from genome assembly GCF_963576615.1 of Watersipora subatra. Classification (NCBI taxonomy): domain Eukaryota; kingdom Metazoa; phylum Bryozoa; class Gymnolaemata; order Cheilostomatida; family Watersiporidae; genus Watersipora; species Watersipora subatra. The sequence continues at coordinate 65,496,344 of NC_088710.1, forward strand.
TTAATAACGGCAAGAAATGTCTCAAAATCCTTAAAATTTGAGTTGTAGTATTAATTGTAGCTAAAATTAAGGTAACATAATGTCATTTCTTTTACATTCAATCTGTTACACATGTATAAGCTGGAGACCTTTGTCTGGTAACCTTTTTGCATTCGAGAATCGGCTTATATGCGGTAAATTTAATTGGCAAATAAAAAACTGCTGAAAAAGTAATTATGAAGAATACAACACTAGGCATATCTCTAAGAGAAGATTGTAACATTTCATACAAACCTTAACACCAGTTCACTTACCCATCTCATCGTCGATTTCCTCTGTGGTTGTCATCATGCTTGTCATGGTTTGGGTGTTCAGCCGGGCTGTGGTCGTGTTCGTGGATTTATCGAGCTCCTCCAACTCCAACAGGGCTCCCAGTGCAAACCTATACTGATTGCTTATAGAGGCGGTAGCATAGCTCTGCTCTATCTCAGGCATTGCTGTAGAGCCCACAAGCATTGCATTGCGGATGTTTTGGCCAGTTCCATACCTGCAACACACTGTCCTAATAAAACGCCACAAATCCGCCAAAAAGCTTCTTTGGGCAGATTTGGAAACAATATGGAAGGAAAAAAGTCGGCGGTGTGGAAGCACACAGTATTATTTTTGCAGTAACACTTTGCAAAACAGTGCCTACAAACAACAATAAATGTACTACCTGGCAACGGCTATTTGTGTCGGAGTCCAGAATCCAAGATGGTCTCCAGCCTTCACCTCAATAGAATGAGTGAGTGGAAACTACAAAGCAGCAAAGGTTAAGATTCCAGATACAACTAACTATGGACACACAGAGAAATGGAGATACAGGTTCCAACATATTCTGGAATGTCATGTATTACTAATACGACGTTTATAATAAAATGAAATATGATATGTAGGCTATTCACGAATCATATATCTTATTCATGCATCCCAAGATGCACCCTTTCATGCCAGCTTATAGCCTCAACTAGTTATTCACTGCATATGCAAACAGCTGAAGGCGTATACATCCTGGCACTATCCTAACTGTTTGTCTCATATAGCAATCAATTGTCTAGAGTTCCCTTCACCCGAGTGTCAAGGTTTGAAACAACTCTCCAGTTGACCAACAAGATGGACAAACTGAAGAAGCTGTTCCAAAGCTTTGTGTATATATATGCAATAAAATACTAACGGTCGTATTATACTCTCTGATGGATTCTTCTGATGTCATAAACAGCTCTTGGCCAATCAAAGTCGCTTGCTGACTGTCTGATTCCATACGCCAAACTTGAAACTGGACCTCAATGTCTTTAATCTTAATTTGTGCAACAAAAGCATGTATGTGGCCATCATACGGAATGCGAGGTCCGTTTTCATTCATGATGTAGAATGAGTTAGGTAGGCCGGCCCAAAGCTCTCCTGCTTCCGGCCATACATTACCTACAAACTCTACATAAGAAATTGACAAGTGTAGCGTGGTTATAACAGATTAAAAAGCTTGGTTAAAAGGAAAAAGTTCATCTTGAAGCCCAAAAGTGTGTAGAATTTCAAATCTGAAGAAACTAACTCATCTTCTATCAATAATAGAAATACTAGTAAATCACACAGATTATGCTTGAACTAACACAGAGTATGTATCAAGCTATTTGCCTAAATCCGTACACTAAAGTCAATGGCTAAAATAACCTATTAATTCTTTTGTTCGGTTGATCAGCTAAATTAAGAGCAACTTCGTCAGATTCACACAAAACAAACCATCATCAACTACCAGAAAAAAAGAGCCAACGTCTAACAGGGTGTTGCCAATAAATAGGTGAACAACTTCATCTGCTGTGAATGGCATGAGCTAAAGAATGCACGCTTTGTAATGTGAGTGCCCATTGTTTGAGTTTCAATAGACTACAGCCGCGCACACCCACTATAGATAAACCGCTTTTAGTACAATATTCTGTCACATACCTGAGTTGACTAGACTTGATAGAACAAAAAAACTCAATTGAAATACTGCACGCATCCTATCACTTCTGCCACTGGCACATCAAGGACATCAACGCATCTACAAAACAAAATTCGATGACAATTATATGCAACTATTGATTATTACTATATAACTTATGAAAAGGCACTACAAAAACGTAAAGATAGTTCAGTAGCACATACCAGAGCACATACTTACGCAGGTCTAGTGTTCAAACTTGCATCGGAATTTATGAAACAAACTTTCTCATAAGTCCAATAGTCATTCCAAGCAAAAAATGAATAAAATAAATGAACGAAGTAGTGTACTAGTTTTATATGCTATTGTGAAAGACTAAGTGGAGCGAGACATCGGCTCGGCTTTTTCCAACCACGCCTAGCTAAATATTTCAGATTTTCCTCGAAAGCTATTAGCTGCAACGTGGTAACGATTTAGTGTTGGGTTTGAGAAGGATTTAAAAGAGCGAATGTCGACTCAACAAAGCATAATAGCAAATTTTGCATGCACGTTTACACAGCTGAGATACGGCACTACCAAGGATTAGCATTCGTAGATTTGCCCCGGTCAAAAGCGTTATTTTCACTACAAAAAGTATTATGTTCAGAATAAACAATGAAAAAACAAAACAACATTAATACTATAAAAATAATACACCTAACAGTAGAATTGAATGCTAAAACTACTAATTAACCACTTCCAAATACTTACTTCATAAAGACACTGTGATTGAAAGCAGTAGCGAATGATGGTTAGCGGCAGGCAAAACTCGAAGAGTCGAAAAATTTTGTTTTATTCTTAGAGCAAATCACGGCTTGGAGCAAATGTTATTTCAATTAATTTAAGATAGAGTATGCTTTCACAATCTACAGTCACTTATGTCAAACAGCAAATTTTCGCCGCTTCTGTATAGAGATGTATGTAGATGGTAAATATCTTGTACCGATACGATTATTACTGCAAAGCATATATACGTCTAGTTACGATGATGCAATGGAAGCTTATTTTACTAAAACTGCTTTGACGAACATCAACTAGTTATAGTATAGTACTTCCGCTAGTCGCGAAGCAACTTCACGCGCACAGTAGGGCGTGGTCTCAAACGCGGGCGAATAATTATGAGATCATTAATTAGCGTTCTTGCAACATTGCAGTCTGTTATTAGACTGTTACTGCGTTACCTGTTATTAGAATTAACAATTAGAACGTTTCCCTGTTCTAAACATCTGTGCAAAAAATGATCGATTGTTAGTAGTTTAGAAAAAACTCAATATCTTATTTCAATGTTTCAGATAAATCTGAAGCACAATGGTTGTTGTACATCATTATTTATAACTGATGGATGCAGCACATCTGAAAAAAATACATAGAGTTATCACGCATATATAGCAATAATACTATAACAAACTTGATAAATTGCAAGCTTGCGAAAATTGCTAGCCTTGCTATGCATGCAAATGTATATATTTACAGCTCGATGTCTAGCACCTTCTGTGTTTGAGTAAAATCCGACCTTACCCGTGAATGTCATTAAAATACAATAAATTTGTATAAAACCAGTAGAAAAAGTGACAAAAAGCTGTTTGCATGCTAGAGTGCACCCTAGCAGAGTATTTTTACTTTCATACACTCACATAATTTGCATTAGCCTTTTACCAAGTTCCACCTGACTCAAATATGTCTTCATAAAAATGTTGCGTAATTTTGCAACTAGCAATTTGCAATAAATGTCAAAAAATGTCACAAACAGAGAAAATATGCAACAAAAAATGTTCAATTGCTTATATTTTAGAAGCGCTATCATGGAGAAAAGCCTTTATAAGGTGGTGGGCAATGGCTTGATGAGGAGGGATAAAAAAACCTTCGGGATGTTTCCTCATAGTCATTTTAATGACTTCTGCTCGCGAGAACCAACGAGCTTCATCTAGTTCAGATTTATCTACCGTGATTGTTTGAGTAGTCGCTTGGCCCACAAGTCCAATCATTAACTGTGTAGGAAAAGGCCATGGCTGTGAGGAATGATAACCTACGTGTCCTATAGTTATGCCGGACTCTTCAAATACCTCTCTTCTACACGCATCTTCGATGCTTTCTCCTAAAATACATTATATCTGGTCTCAAACGAAGCCTAAAGTAGAGTAAATCAGTGCTTCATCTCATAGACACCGGCATAAAGCAGAAATATGCCCTGCCATGTTGATGACACTCTTACAACGTTTTGACCACACTTGAAGCTCCTATTCGTAACATGCACAACTGTAGCTAAATCCTAGTAGCTAACGTGTCTGTGTTACCAGTTCATTCTTACTCTCATCAAGTTGGTTTTTAAGAGTTACTCATTTCAAAATCATAAGAAGCCAATAGGGAAAAAATAAGGATTTGTTTAAAGAACATTCTAAAGTAAAAATGGCTATTAAAAACCCATTATCCCACCTGGCTCCATGAAACCAGCTAGGCAGCTCCACATCTTGGGTAGGAACTTTCGACCTCGAGCCAAAAGAAGTTGAGTCCTGTCTGATGACATAACAGCGACAATGATTGTTGGGTCGAGGCGCGGATATGAAGTGTTTTTTACTTCTACAACAAAATTGAATTTGATTTTTACATACAGTAAACACTGGCCATATTAATTCATAATGCCTGCAACAATTGCAGCTCAAACTCTGTCACTCATAAACTGAATCATGATGCGATGAATATACATAGAAGCTCTACTACCAATTCCAAACGAGAGATAAACAAATCGTGAGATGAGCGCCTTGTCTAATGCTTTAGCAATGATGTAGGGGGTATGGAGGCTGCACAGTACAAAAGCAATGAGAGAGGTCACACAAGTATTTCTTAAATATAAACAGAAATTTTTAATGGCATCAAGTCAAAATTGAGAATGCTAGCAATGTCTAAAGTTTATTGGCTTGCCTAAACACTATGCGAACAGAAACAAATACTGGGCAGATCAAGCATAACTGACTACCATAAGGTAGCTCTACACAGACAGCCAAAGAGATGATAAATATAGAGACAGACATATATAGCTGGCACTTGGCAAACAAATAACAGTAAATGGAGATGACCTCTACTCGCTAAGAGCTGACCTCTACTCGCTAAGCATGATTCGTTGGTGCACTTTCTTTTGTAACCAGCCTCAGAAAAGTCTGTTTTGTGAGCACATGTTGGGCAGTATTCGTGTCTGGAGTGCCAGTCAAAGAGGCTGTGAGCCTGTGTCAAAAATGAAGCAACACGCATACAGATGACATGCCATGCCTAGAACAGTTTTCGATAAAGCAGAAAACGGAAAGAAATGTCCTTCCCACAGAGCAAATGACCAAGAGAGAGACAGAAAAAAATGGGTGAAACTTCTAATCAACCCACCAGGCCAGCTAGAGAGGCTTGTTCGGCATCCAATATAAATGCGTCTCGCAGTTTTTCTAGTGCCTGAAGGTTTTCATTAGAGAATGAAGTGAGTAGTAACTCTAACTTGTCTAAAATAAAATAAACACACACGATTTTTGAGGCCTAATATTAATCTAGCAAGGTATGGAATGGTCACAGAGCAATAATAACTTACTTGTTACCAAAGCATAACTGATGATAGAAACCAACTTATTACCCAGTGTGGGCATGATGTATACCATTGTGTGAACATAAATCATGCACCACTTACTCATCATTCTTTGATTCAATCATGCAGTTTAGATACTATCATTCTTTGATTCAATCATGCAGTTTAGAACTTTAGATACAATCATTCTTTGTAAAAAAGCTCTCAGTTTAGGAATGGTTCATCTAATAAAGCAAAACAAAGAACAATCAAACTGTAATAAAAATTTTAAAAAAACATCTAAGATTACTAAAATTATTAAATTAAAACATTTTCCTAAAATACAACTTAACAACATGACTTAACAATACTGTAGACATAAGATGGGAAACAATTTACCGTGAGATATATTAGCGGCGAACAAGGGAGAACCGGAGTGAGAGACTTCATCCCCACGTCTTTGTATGCCAAGAAAGATTACTTCTAATTTCTCCAGGTTTATCAAGTCTTTTAAGTCGGAGTACTTGAACATCTTCAGGGTGTAGCGTTTACCATTTGTAGACAGCAGAGGAAAGTTCTTTACAAAAACTACAATGCGTGCATCGGATGAACTAGACAGCATTTCTGCCAATAACTTGGAATCTTTTCGCATTTCTGATGCTCGGTTGAGGTTACGGACTGTAAAGAAATGTAGCGGCTCTCGTTTGTCAGCCAAAGGTGGCGTCAGCGCTGCTATGACTGGATGCTGACTCCAAAAAGCAGCAATATCAAGAGCTGTCTGTCCCAGTGAGTTAGTTTTGTCTTTTTCAGCACTAAAAGAGGAACAGTATCTCATTAACGTATTTGGTAATCATGCCTGACACAACGGTCCAATTGGTCAGGAAATAATGCATTTATCAGCGAGACGTTAGTAGACTTAGTAATTGTAACTAAAACTAGCAAAAATAATTGATTAGAAATAAAATTATAAAGTATGATTTTATAATTTTTTTTTTAAATTAGGCAATTTTCATTTGCCTGATTTATTCTCAAATTGTTATTGAAACATTTTGAAAGCCTTCGGAACACAAAGCATTTTACTCTGTAAGGAGGTAAGTTATAACATGACAAGTGACTACATATCTGGCACTGTGAATGAACTATCCACACTGTTAAGCGTAGTTCATTTGCTAGCAAAGGTACCCATTTTCAACCAGAAGCTTGACAACATCTGCATGTCCATTCCTAGCTGCGTACATAAGAGCAGTCCATCCATTAGGGTTAGCCGCATTTATGTTGGTCTTTGACACTATAACACGAGCGCATACGGATGAGGGATGCAAACGGGTACCATTGTAGAATATCATAAAGTATTCTTTACGGATTGATGATAGCTACTTACAGGAAGTAAGAGCTTTGAGTTCGGCTAGCTTCCCATTGGCTGACAGACTGAATAGTTTGTCTTCAAAATCAAATGATGACATTCTTGATCGTCTCTTTGAAATAATATGCAGGTTTCGGGTGAAAAAGCTAAAACATAATATGAGTGATGAGAAAAGCATCAAGGGTACAAGTCATGTGTGTGTCATTTCATATAAATACCGTTGTCTTTTATACTAATGTATTTATAGAATAATTAATGCAGCAAATAAAATTGAGAAAACGTTATTTTTTAAATGATTTATAATAAAGTATTGGTAATGTCAGGGTTAATAAAATATTTTTAAAATAACATGCCACTATGAAATAGGCCAAATCAGAAATGTATACTCTGTGATTTCATTTAAAGAACATTCGTAATGTGAGTGCACAACATATCAGACAGACCATTTGGTGGGAGAACACCAATACCAAGTACTACGTGTCTTATACATGAGATGCATAAGGAATTTTTTAACCAAAATATCTACTTTGTATGTCTATGTATCTATGTTTTAATATCTATGTATTTCTAAGTCTAGTATCAAGTATTGTTTATAAAATTATGCGCTACTCTGTAATGACATATAATTATAACAGTGTGTACATTCAAATGAATCAACTCTCTATTTTGCCAATAACAGGTTATTCTGTATGGTTAACAGCTATTCTGTGTGGTTAACCGCTATTCTGTATGGTTAACCGCTATTCTGTATGGTTAACCACTATTCTGTGTGGCTAACCGCTTTTCTGTGTGGTTAACCGCTATTCTGTGGTTAACCACTATTCTGTGTGGTTTACCGCTATTCTGTGTGGTTAACCCCTATTCTGTGTGGTTAACTGACAGCTAAGTGATAATAATTATGAACAGAGAATACTTTGTATTAGAGTTATCACCCTCTGTTAGTATTATTACAATGACAATCCTGTTTCACGGCACAAACTAGCCAGGCTTACATACAAGTTACTGTTCTCTTTGTTCTAGTTTGTATTACCGGTTATTACCGGTTATGCTTGCTTGCCTATAAAGAAGAAAGGCAGTGATTGATGCTAATTTGTATAAGCACATGATATCGATCTTCTCATTGTGAAAGCGGAAACTGATATAAAAAAGAGGGACTAAATAAGGAGCTGGGTTCATTGTAACAAAACAACTCTGACACTAAAGGCTATTCAATTTACAGAACTTCTTGCTTAAACTTAGTAACAAAAGTACAACAAAAATTAGTAAAAGTCATTTTATTTTATCGTGCCCACTTCAGTATTCAAACTCTCACTGATTATCCTGTAAACCTATCTATATAGGAAGATAATAATATGTGGTTTTGACTGATGTCAAGTCAGTAATCATGTTTGATTACTGAAGTGGTTTGGTTAGTCTACTTGACTAACCAAGTCAACTGACTTGGAAGTCAAACGAAGAATGCAAGAGCAGCCTATGTTGAGTATCAAATCTATTGATAATCTGTTTCATATCATATTTATGCAAGACAACTCTATTCTGTAGCCAAGACAACTATTGGACATTAATCTCTACACAGATGGCAGCGGATCTAGTTCTTTAACAAAAACAAAAATTAAATTCAAAGCGAGTTGCACGCTAGAAATGGAAGCTAAGACACAACCTCTAACTATCATCAGATAAGACAAGTTATAAGATTGATCCTTGTATCTTTATTGGTTAATGCGAGCAGTTAGTCTGGCTATTTCTACAATTTCTATATTTTCAATCAGATAGCCAGCAGGTGGATGTTTAAGCGACTGGTGCTCAGGAACCAGACAAAGTTTTAAAATAAAATATTTTATCGATCTGGTAGAAGGCACGGAGCATATGCGTGTGAAGTTTGGAAATCAGCCAAAAAATGTTGATATGCAGTGTTTATACAGACTAACAGACAGACACAATGACAAAGCGGTATTTATGAAAAGATATGCTATTTCTTCCCCATACGACAATACAACAATGATTAATATATGATCATAACGGAAAATATATAACTGTGACTGCTATAATGTGAGTTTGTGATGATTAAGAAAATAAAAGCATACGCATATCCTTGTATCATCTCGGCATTCATAGACAGTTGTGATGATGAGAACCACTTGGTGCGCTATCGCATTAAGAATCACAAGTTTCCTGTCTTTTATTGCCATATCGTATGTAACAGCTGCCAAGTCTGATCCACTTGAGCATGAACGACAGTTACAGTAAGCGACCATCTAATAGATATGAAAAGCTTTTGTAACATAAGCGTGAGAAATGGAAAAAGAGAGGACAATTCCTTTTACAAACAAAGTAATACCGCTTGTGTTTACAGTTGTTCAGAATCAGAATCTGACCAGCGAGTTGTTTAAGCATTATGCAGTGTTGAGTTAGTGAAGGAAGTTAAAAAAATCAATTATCTAATCCATTATTCAGTTAGCTTTGCTACTATATGCCCAGTCTTTAATATAATATACATGTACCTGAATGTATGCAGCCAAGCTTGTCATGATAATGTTATTGTTTATAAACTAGCTAAATAAATAACTCATGAAATTTACTATAAAAATTCACTGTCGATATTACTATTGAACTTGCCGGAGTATTGGGCTAAAAGAACAGAGTCATAGTTAACCCTCATGGGGTCTAGACACGTTGTGTTATGGTGCTCATGGGAGCTAGACATGCTGTGTGGTGGTGCTCATGGGGTCTAGACATGTTATAATTAAAAACTCATGAGCTCTAGACGTGTTGTGTGATGGTGCTCATGGGGTCTAGACATGTTGCGCTATGGTGGTAATGGGAGCTAGACATGTTGTGTTACGGTGCTCATGGGGTCTAGACATGTTGTGTTACGGTGCTCATGGGGTCTAGACATGTTGTGCTACGGTGCTCATGGGATCTAGACATGTTATAATTAAAAACTCATGGGCTCTAGACGTGTTGTGTGATGGTGCTCATGGAGTCTGGACATGTTGTGTTACGGTGCTGATGGGGTCTAGACATGTTGTGTTATGGTGCTCATGGGATCTAGACATGTTGTGTTATGGTGCTAATAGGCTGTAGACATGTTGTGTGCTGGTGCTCATGCGGTCTGGACATGTTGTGCTACGGTGCTCATGGGTCTAGACATGTGGTGTTTCTGTGCTCTTGGGGTTTATAAATGTTGTGTCATGATGCTCATGGGTTTTAGACAGGGTGAAATGAATATGGTAATTACTTTTTATAATCTTTTTATAGTTCTTTATAAACAATATTGCTGTAATTAATGAGCTCATTACTGACAATTCGACACAACAGAAATCTTTAATGTAGACATTAATATAAAATGATACAATGATCAAGAACTAATCATATCAATATAGCATAATGATATGTTGTATAATTTATTTATATAAATCTCAAAGTCCGTCATTCCGTATGTCCAACTATAGCTATTAAAACCTAGGGATGACCCGCTTCGTGCTCAGACCCTCCCACTCACCAGGCGATAATCTAACCAATCAAGCTACGCAAGATGCAATGGATTCATTAAGCGATATGAGTCGTTATGTCGACTAAAATACGCGTTAGGAAAAATCCCTCTACGATAGGCAACGTCACTAAAGCTTGCTCTTATGGCTTTTATTAGTAAGTTTAGCCATATGGATAGTAGCTTAGAAAAATTAGTCATTGGCAATGTGCCAGGCAAGTGACAGGCAACTACATTACCTGCCACTGTTTATAAGCTGTTTTTTAATACCTGTGCAACACAGGACATTCGGTTAGTACAGTAAATTTCTGCAAGTGCTAAACTTTGTATTATTTCTGTCTATTACCCTGGCAGTCTGGTGTGCCTTGGGAGATCGTCAGCTGTGCCAATAAAGCACATAGAATAAGCATGTGCACAATTATTCTGAAATCCATCAATGCAAGCGATTGGCGCAGGTGGTACCGTGCCCAACAAATGCAAGTTTTGATGATTTCTTGAATGTCATTTGATGACGTACCGTAACAAGTATGCGACTACCATGACCATAGAGTTATCTCCCCCTAGAGTGATAACAACACGAGCGTTTCCAGGGCCAACAAGGAGCGTTTAGGCCATGCCCCTTTTTTGTGCTAGTCAATCGTAGTGATTGACTAGATCAATAACATCAGCCATGAGAATGGTTAAACAAGGATCATGAATTTTCAGTTAAGATAGTAATTAATGCTCATATTAAAGAAGTTATGATTATAGTTTATTACTCTAATATATGCTTATTATTTAAAGCAATTAAATACCTACCAGGATCGCTAAAAATATTATGGAAATGTTTACTTTTCCATAGCCATAAACATAAATATTTCCATAATTTTATAGAAATGGATATGGAAATTTTATTTTAGAAATAAGGAAATGGTATGGAGATGGAAATAATATAGATATGAATTATGAAAATGTTATGGAAATAGAAATAATATGAAAATGAAATAGGTAAATGTTATGGAAATGGAAATAATATGGAAATGAATTATGGAAATGGAAATAACATGGAAATGAAGTAGGGAAATGTTATGGGAATAGAAATAATATGGAAATAAATTATTGAAATGTTATGAAAATGGAAATAACATGGAAATGAATTATGGAAATGAAAATAATATGGAAATGAATTATGGAAATGGAAATAATATGGAAATGATATGGAAATGAAGTAGGGAAATGCTATGGAAATGGAAATAATGTGGAAATGAATTATGGAAATGTTATGGAAATAATATGGAAATGAATTACGGAAATGTTATGGAAATGGAGAAATAATATGAAAATGAAATAGGGAAATGTTATGGAAATAATGTGGAAATGAATTATGGAAATGCTATGGCTATGGAAACAATATGAAAATGAATTATGGAAATGTTATGGAAATTGTGACATACACGTAATCCCTGATACCTACATGACTTGCAAAGACACTGAATAGATAGTGTTAAGTAAGTGAGTTAATGCAATCAGTTACTCATAGATAAGATAGATAGTCATACTGGGTTTGTATTACATTAGTGTGATGGGAAGCTAATCGACTGCCATCAACTATGAGTTGTACTACCCGAGTTGCCTGAGTAATAAAAAAGTCTTTGGACAGAAAATTTATTTTTATATAACATTTACTATTCTAACTTTTAAACTTCATATCATGAGAAAATATTTTTAAGCAGTTCAAATGAATTAAGAGAAAAAAGAAAACAACTCTAAAGGCTTTCAAACTTTTTCAAACAACTACAACTTTTAATTTTCATATCATGAAAGAAGTGTTTTGTTGAAATAAATTAGGAAGAAAAATAAAACTGTAAATGTGTTTAAAAGTAAAATAACTAGCAAGTAATGGCTAAATATAATCTGTTTAGCTATGATTACAATGAAAAATTAGTTAATAAATAGGGTAATAAAAAAGTCTATTTTATTTTTATATAATTATAATTTAGTATAATTAAGTATAATTTATTTTTATCTAACATATAACAACATTTGCCACTTTAACTTTCAAACTACATATCATGAGAAGTGTTTTGTGTAATTGAAATAAATGAAGAGAAGAGAGAAAATAAAAACAGCTGTAAATGTTTTCTAGCTTTTTCAAACAACTACAACTTTTAAATTTCATATCATGAAAGAAGTTTTTTGTTGAAATAAATCAGGAAAAAAAATGAAACTGCAAATGTGTTTAAATGTAAATGTGAAATAATTAGCAAGTAATGGCTAAATATAATCTGTTTCGCTATGATTACAATAAAAAATTATTGAATAAATAAAGTAATAAAAAAGTATTTTATTTTTAAATAATTATAATTTAGTATAATTAAGTATAATTTATTTTTATTTAACATATAACAACATTTGCCACTCTAACTTTCAAACTTTTTGCTTGCTCACATCAAGCAAAGCAAGCTTGCTACATCTTTGCTTCAAGCTAGTCTATGTATTTGATTGATATGTATTGAAATCTAATATTACATGCAAGGGCTGTTTGTGGACTGTGGTGTCAATGAATACACTTTATCACCATACGATGTCAATACTTTCAGTTGATGGCAGTCGATTAGCTTCCCATCACACCAATGTAATACAACCACAGTATGACTATCTATCTTATCTATGAGTAACCAATGATATACAGCCCCCAATGGGTGGGGCTGTATATCATTGGAGTAACTGATTGCATTGACTCACTTACTTAACACTATCTATTCAGTGCCTTTGCAAGTCATATAGGTATTAAATTGCTTTAAATAATAAGCATATATTAGAGTAATAAACTATAATCATCATGTCTTTAATATGAGCAATAATTACTATCTTAACTGTGGAAATTCATGATCATTCTCATGGCTGATGTTATTGTTCTGTTAATCACTACGATCGATTAGCACAAAAAGGGGCGTGGCCTAAACGCTCCAAGTTGGCACCGGAAACGCTCGTGTTGTTGAAGGCACAGTTATTACTCTAAGGAGAAGATAGCTCTATGATCATGACAAAGCAGAATAGCTAAGAACCCTTCAGCAATATACACCAAAGGAAGCTCAGCCCAACGGTAAAGCAGTCACAGCTTGACTGGCTTCAAGAGTCAAAAATAATTAATATCTATTGAAAAGGTCCTAGCAAGTGACTAAATATGAAAAATTGTCTGACTGTTGTAACACATACAACATAGCATAAAACATTGCTTAATAAATCCATGGCTACAATTCAAATAAGTATACATACATGAAGTTTTATTGCTTCAAATATAGCATTCAATAAACAGATCAGTGTGAAATATTTTCAATCATTTCTTAAGAATACTAGTTACCTGCATGAAAAATAATAACGCCATTTATTTTATTGTGTTAAAGAAAGTTTCTTTATATTTAACCCAAAGGTTTGCAGAGGCCTCGAAGTGTGAAGCTCAGCATCTGCATCGGTGAAACTTATTTAAACTTTGTCATTGAATATTCAGCAGATCTTTAGCACATCTGGATAGATTTTCTACTTGAGCAGTTGCTAGTTTTCCACAACCTAATTGAAACGCCAAATTTATTCGGCATACCTTGATATACCATAGCTTTCGTGTCTGCATCAAAACTTTATGCATGCAAAACATTTTGTGTAGCTACTTGCTATCCGATTAAATTTGAATGTTTTGCTAACATGATGAAAGACAATCCAATACTAGTTTCCAGTCCTTCCCTGGTGGCACTCTCGGGTGATATTTGTTTAAACTGTATTTGTTACTATATTTCCTACAAGGTCGTGATTAAAAAATGCACAGCAGTTACCGACGCCTATAACTGCTAAATTTTTTGAGTAATGCACTCATGGTATTCCACTCGAAAAACACTTCATTGCAGCAGATGATGACAAGAATTTATCTTTGCACATGTTGAAACAGAACTAATTATTTTAAGAGAATCTACATCTGTGTCAAATGTGAACGACTTCTTTAGGTCCAAACATCCAAACCTTTAAGTGAGAATCTATTTCCGTTAACAGTGTTTTAACTCAAGCAATTTACTCCCAGAGACCAGTTAACCATGGCAACATAGTTTTCTATTAGCTGTTAAAAATATTGCAAAACTAGGAAGGCCTAAAACACTCCTTAAACAGGTCCTTTTCGGTAATAGTCAATTTAGCTAAATTAGTTGTAGAGTCGACTTGCCGAATTAGTTGTAGGCTTGAAGAGCTCATTTCCACTTTTAGCTTTTACTTTGTCTATGTTGTCGTTTTATGTATCTGAAAACTGCCCAGACTAGGACTAACTGCCCAGCTGCTGAGAGTTTTTGCTTAAAGATAACCAACAAACTTGAGTAGATTAAAGCCTTCCTAGCTTCTTGTATAAACTTTGCTAGCAGTAGTTTTTGAGATTATGATAAATCTTGCACATGCCATTATTTGATCACTAAGTCCGTTAATTATTTGATAATAATTTCTCTTAACAGATTTCAGATATAGCGTATACCTCCGATATCTTAAATTTTTAATAGCATAAAAATTTCATGCAATGCTATTGCTTCGTACTAAGTAAAAGATTCCATATGACATACATTGTCAAGTGAGGGCAAATTGTTCTCGAATTCGATTTGAATGGTAACATATCTCGCCGCACTTGTGAGAGAAAAAACGATGTATGCATAGCATTGTACCTATTCTACATACAACTTCCATGAGATGTGTTGACAAAACATAAAATAGGTAGCTGCGTAATTGTTCATAAATACTTGAAGACGATCGATTGGTGCAGGTGTTACAGCGTCGGTCTACCAATCTGAATGTTATGAGTTGGAGTATCGTTGAAAGTGATCTTTCATCCTAACCTTGACCACTGGCTACAGAAAGACGATGAATACGCATACAATTTACTCTTTTTATCGTAAAAGTATATTTTTGCTTTGCTTTATTGTAGACTTAAAAAATATTTGTTATTAATCCTTAAAGCCTGGTTCCCATATACGTCGAGAAGCACCGGCGACAGTAACGCAGGTTATTAGCGGTGAAATGGGAACCTATGCGCCAGGTACCGCGAGGACCGCCGGTAGTTGCCGGCGAAAACGCAAGAGTTTAGCACTGTTCAAATTTTGGGAAAATCCGCAAGCAAAACCTTCCTGAAGTGCACTGTGCAGGTGAAGGTTAGCATTATCAAAATGGCATGGTGAGTAAACATTTTTACGCCGTTATTAGCAGTGCAGCTTTATGTGAACATAAACCGCCGAGCCTAGCGTCGCAAGCGTTTTGCTGCGCAATATTACCGCCGGAGTCTCGCAATCGATATGGCTTTTTAGGATGTTTTGATCGTTGTATACGAATTTCGTTTCGTATACAACGATCAAATTTTTAAGATATTACAAACTGTATAAAATTTTGGTGGTTGATATGCCTACTGGAATGCCGGCTATGCTAAAAAATGTGTAATGCATCATTTGTCTATTTCCTGGTGGCGTAGAAATTACAAAAGTAAATATCAGCCAGCTCAAACACACTGGCCAAGTATAAAAATAATCAAATATACATGTAAGTGCCTTCATTTAAAGGTTAGAATGACAAATGTTTTATGTTTAAATAAAAATGACTTTTTTGTGCAAGAACTTTTTATTACTCGTTCAATGCCAGGTATTCCTTTAGTTACTAATAAAATTTTATTAGTAGAAAAATCTTTGGGGTGTTTGCAATAAAATGTATAAAAATGCAACTATAAAATCTATCTAAAATATAGTACTGATTATAAATTGCGACAGGTTGTTCTAAAATAGTGTTTTCCAAGATTGGTACATAAAGGTGGTGCTGTAGTGTCAAGAAGGTAATCGCTTGAGCACTATTGATGAGTCAAGTACGCTAGATACTCGCAGAACTTTCGTGTGGAGGCATTTTGATACAACTTCTCCACTGTTGGAGTTCCAGATGATTTTTGCTGAGCTTATATGATAGCTTGTTGAGTTTGAGTATATCATGTTGTGAATTTGCAGACATGTCAAGTTTGCATGCGAGTCTTCAGAAATCTGTACTTGACCACTTGCTCCGCATTGATTCCTTTGATGTTAGCAGAATCTGGGGTCGGAGAGTGTCGTAGGTTGGTGAATACCAGCTCCTTGATCTTAGCCAAGTTTATAATGAGTTAGTTGCTGTTGCATCATGATATCATGGTATTGTGGTGCGCTTCGATCAGCTCTTTTTCTTAAACACAGAAACGTGCAGCATCAAGCACTTATGGGTGTGATGATCACTCATGGGTCATCATACCCATAAGAGCGCTTATGGGTGTAGCCCTTTTATTTTTATTTTTAAATGTGTTCAGTAACTTTTATTAAGTTACTGAACAGATTTATAGAGTTAATGGAAATATTGATTGGACTTCATCAGAAATAATGTTTTTAGTGATTTGATAGAAACTAATCGTGGCGATAAACAGAGTGTTACCGGAAATCGTAGTTGCTGTCAATATAGTGAAGTATGTATATGGTCCGACCTAGCAGCTGATCTGCTATAAGTGTATCTAAATGATTTATAAGGAAGGATTACTAAGGTACTCACTCTTATAATCAACTAGATATTTGACCAATAAAAATATTATGTACATTAATGAAACCATGCACTTCTTCTGGAGACTTTTACTAACACAAAAAAGACAATAGAAGAGTGACTAGATGGATATTTGTTTACCAGGGTAATTTTCAAATAGAAAATAATACTTTAATATAAAACATTCACATTAGTTAGTGTAACAGTTCTATATAAATAACAACATTCCTGTTTGATGTACCACTGAGCATTTATTCTTTCAAAATCTAAGCAGGCCTAACTGCCCTATTTCTAGTACGTAAGTGATGCAAACAACTTCATAGGAATGTATCATAAATGGTTTTCTTTGTATTGTATTGGACTGAGACAATTGGTATAAAAACTGACTAGTAGCAAATAGTAAATAATAACATGCGCTGAAATTTTAACAAAACTGAATATCTGTAGCCCTTGACATTGCTCACCAGCAATACCAATTGAAATAACATGTACATGTATTTTGTTTTACAAAATAAGATATAGTGTGTCCCAGGACCTTTGGGACATTTGTTACAAATTAATATATTCTGTATATTATATCTGGTATTAATATATTCTGTATATTATATCTGATATTAAGAGCACTTATGGGTGTGATGATCACTCATGGGTCATCATACCCATTAGAGCACTCATGGGTGTGATGATCACCCATGGGTCATCATACCCATAAGAGCACTTATGGGTGTGATGATCACTCATGGGTCATCATACCCATAAGTGTACTTTTGTTGGGAAATGTTGTGTGACCGTTCATATCATAAGTACCTACAAGCCACTGTCACATCAGTCAAAGCCTCTTGCATAAAATATGAGTTTTAATGCAAGAAGTCCTTATTTCTTGCCATGAGGTTCACCTGCAAACACGACACGCAACTCCGACTTCTATGCTTTCCGTAATCATAAGAGTACATTTACAAGTTAGTTTTATTTGCTGCACATATGGGTAAGACTACAACACTAGGGAGTGGTTGAATGATTATCTTACCACCCATAATGTTGGGTGAACAATTTCTGACCACAGAGAAGCATTAAAAGAAGCTAGTGGAACCAGTAAATGTATGCCAGTGCACAACGATCATACAACTAACTTGGCCATTGTCGCTCTGTTCTTCGGGGGCAAAGAAAAACTGCTATAGAGCGCTTGATTCACATCTACTTTCTAGCTACATTTCGGGAGATAACTACAAGTTGGGCAAGTAACAATTTTCGATTTTACATTGCCGTCCTTCATTTTTACATATCTGATTTATCTCAGTGTTTTATAGTAAGTATTGTATAGCGAAAGTGCAAAAAACTTATAATAATCTTGAGTGAGCTTTATTTTAGATTTTGAATTAACACAATAGCAATTTATGTATTGTCTTTATGTAACAAACATGCGCGATAAATGAACAAAGCCAATGATACCGACTTAGACGATTAGCACCATCAGCTTTCTAGCACATACAGTGCAAACACACATATTAAGTCTAGTTTAAATTTTTATAAAAGAAAATTAAAGAATGTTAGTTTACTGCACCTACTTGTCCTATAATGTCATCGCTAATAAAAGAAAGGTGTACCACCAGAGGCTTAAAGTGGTAATACACTGTTGTATGGAAGTTTAACAAAAGCAGATAGCATAATGGAGAAACGCCCAAATACCAGGGATATACTCAATATTACAATGAGCATGACACCTAATACATCAGAGGACCAGCAATAAAGACAGTCATCATATAACCACCTACAAACGAATTAAAAACCCTCAGTGGTTGTAACCTATGAAAAAAGAGACATCAACTGACATGCCAGAAAATTACTAAAAAGAAATTGCGTAGACCTCTACCATACTCGACCAAAACAATTGGAGTTGATCATCATTTCCAATCAGTAAACAGTCATAACGTACTCAAAAGAAGTCCACTCGATTGCTAGCCCTTTGCAACAGATAGAACAGAACCTGAGCACCTAAAAACCTTCTCACAGGCTGGCGGAGACATCTATAAACACAGAACAGCTCCAATGAATCGGCCTCTTTCCCAAGGACCTGCTGAGCCTCCATATTTCCACATACATGCTGAGATACATATTTCTGCATACATCTCTTTCCTCTGCCTGTGGAGCCTCTATCTTTTCCGTACTTATGGAGCCTCTGCCCCATCATCAGCTAAGCCTCTTCTACTTCACTATCTCAACTGCCAGGCCTCTATATCTAGGACTGTCATGATTCTTGTTTGAGTCTGTCTTGTTTGACTGTTGAGACTCGCAGCCGTACGGCACCGAGCACGGACGATAGTTCGAGTAAGGGTGTAACTTTTATTTGTCATTAATATTGTCGATTAGAATTTTGTTAGTTGTGTATTATAATTGTTAGACTTACAAAATACAAAGTATCTCTTACTAGTAAATATCAGTATTGCTTGCAATAGAACAACACCTTCTCTAGAACCAGTAATGATCAATTCGGTTCACACAATTGCACAAACTGTACATAGTCAAAATAGAGCCAAATGCCAAAGCAAATTCAACACTGACGTTATGTGTGGATTCGGATTAGCTATGCATAACATAATTCCTCCCCAAACAACACCAAGCAGTTATATTGTTGCAAGCGTCATCATAGACTTATCGCCCTGAATGGAGTTACGTTCGTGTGATAAAAATTAAGATGCAGGTATTACCTTAACCAAATTTCAGCACGTCGTGTCATTGAATGTGTGTTCAACGCCCAATAATAAATTTTACTATTTGGCTCGGCGTATCCAGAATAGCCTAGAATATAGCGATAACAGGATTACCATCTATGATTGCAAATCAAATTTCCACCTGCAGCCGGTAACGGCCTAATTTTTTATCGTTCACGGGATCGCCTCCTGTTAAAGCGCATAGACTGTTTCACGACAATAAGCTCTCATTGTAATACACTTTCTATTATCCTTCCTCTGGCAAGACAAGGTTCAACGTGTTGCATAATTATTCCTCCATTAGTTAAAACACCAATTTAGATCTAGTGCGGAAATGGGCAGATTCATATAGTTAATGCAACAAATTAGTTTCCATAAAATTGAAAACAAGCAAATGAATACTTGGCTGCGACCTTCAACAGTCGCTATTCGACAGCTTGAACAATACTGTAATATGAAGCTTATGAGGAAGTAGTTCTTACTACTCCTATTTTGCTCTGCGTCCAGAAAACATTGTATCTGATCGGTAATTGGAATTTATATATCAACTGGGTTACTAGAAATTGTTAAATAGAATGTTAGTGTTCTCTTTATTCAGCAATAGATATTTCTGTTAATTGTTGCATAACATTACAGGTATTCTGAGCCGATGTTGAAACTGTCTGCGATCAATCTGTATTGCAAGACAGAGGTCAGATGAAACGTTTTTGGATGTTGAGGAAATCCTGAAAGCTCCATTTGCTAGCTTCTCTATTCAAACTATTGTTAATGATAATATATGATAATTTAAATTGGCAGAGCACTATATTTTAGTGACAACTATGGTTGTGTAGCAGACAATGATGCGCTGACAGACGGGATATGCATGCATACCAAATTGAGAGGACAAACATTGAGACCGCATGTTTGGAGCATAGACAAATAATGCTTGTAATTGTAGAACAACATAATTACATTTTAGGTAGCACGAAGATAGAACAAGTAAAATTTAGTAGCGTACAAAAAGTTTGAATATTGAATTGCTGTTCAACATTCATAATTGTTTCTGTGCATCAGTTGGTGAAACTGACTGTGAGATGGAGGTCTAGAAGATGGCTTTCTGTACTCATCCATGCATACTCAGCAAACACTACATCATCACGCATTTATTGGGGAGAAAGCCGCATTGCCTAAAGTTTATTTACGTTACCAAAATGTGCATTCAACTAACATACTTTATAGATTTATCTCTAAATGTAAATTTAACAATCTGGCTCAGTGCAAAAAAATTGTAAATCCAGATTATCAACTAGTCCATTTACTATATATGGCATTTTCCTGTCACATGGCATACTTTCGGGTCCATTCCGTAGCAGTGTCGTTATATTTTTTCTTATCCGTTTTGTAAATCCTGGCAACATCTGGCACAAGTGGATCATCAGGATTGGGGTCTGTGAGCAGCGAACAGATAGACAACAAGACTACAAAAAAGGTTTTTGTAAAACTTCTTGAGGTCTCACAGAGGATCTCATCAAAGCACTTACAAATGTAACTTGAGAGCAAGGATATTTTAAACAGTTGGGAATTGATGCACTAGCCATAGCAGTACACTATTACTGTAAGGCTAAGTATAAAATACATTTTCATATTCGATATAATATAGTGTAGTGATATTTACAAGTAATGCAAATATAGCATGTCCAACATTTTGACAACAAAACAATGGGATATGTTACCATCAAGAACCTGAGGTGTAAATCCTATCCACTACCTAAAAGGTGTTGCCAAATGATATTTTAGAATCTCGCACAGCCACCAAATGTTTTGTAACCAAACAGTTTGGAAAACTCCAAACAGTTTGGAAAACTCCAAACATCCAACCACCCGCACAAACATTAACTTTATCAAACTTATGCTGAATCACATTCTAAGGTTGAAAATCTCTCAAATCGGCAAGTAGTAAATTCAGCTTAAAATTAACTCTTTAAAACTTTAAACAAATTTTAGCCAAAGCCAAATCATTATTTGCTTCAATGTGAATATTTTAATGCAATACAAAAAATCTATATTTGATCGGCTCGCTATTATATTGTACAAGCTTTTTATTTTAGGTATTCAACAGAATACATTTTGATTTGAAACAGTTACAAAATTTATTAAATAATTTGTTATTTATAACAAATGTTTACAGCTGTTGCATGGTCCCAATTATAACTTTCAAAATTATTTTAGGTCTAGACACACAATATTCAAGTAGCAATAACAATATCTAGAGCTTGAGGCCCCAACAGACAGTCATATAACAGAGATGAAAGCATCTATATGCGGTGTACTGATACTAAACAGCTGCTGAATTTTAAAATATTACCAAGATGTCCCATGAATAAAATAACGCCAGTTTTTTCTAGTCTGTAAAGATAAACACTGACTTTTATTTTAATGTTATCCTGCAGACTACAATCAAAGTTGTATGTACGAATTTAATTCATCCCAAGACTAGATTCATATGCTACAACACCACATGGTCGGATCAAGTATTTGATCTGGTGGTTTATTTAATGTCACAACCTAGAAACAAATTCATTGACTTTTGTATACCATCTTACAGGTTTGCTGTCATAAGAACTTTGACTGCATTTGTTTATTGAATGCAAAAGTATAATCATTCACATTAATATTTATGACCCTGTTGAGGTGCACTACTATCATATCAACCACTAACTAACACGGTATCTCACCTTTAGAAATGGTTAATGCTGGTGACCATTGTGACCTTAAGATGTCTAAACATATGCTTCCATTACTGTTAATATTTGGGTGATATATTCTCGTCGTGAATGCTACCTGTAAAAGACAAAAGGGTCGCTAATGTACAAAGTTGTATGGGGGATGAGCAATATACAGACCACCAACTGAAACGAAAACCACTAGTACTCCATATTTTGCTGTATGACAAAATTAAATAACTTGGAAGCATTAAGAAAGACTAAAATACATTCAGCTTGCTAACTTTCATACCACATGGAAACTCTTAGCCAACTTATTGATCAAGGTTGTAGAAGGTAATGTTACAAGCATTTAAGGTGACATGAAACAATGACAATTGGCACTTTGATAAGAGACAGTTGACTTAGTTGAACAAAAATGGTAACGCAGTCTCATTTGATAGGGAATATGCTAAGCTTTTAGAATTTGGTTAACCGAATGATTTGAGGTGCAGAGATATGAATAACTGTCCGACATCTAAAAATATAGCTGATATATGTTGAGATGACAAAACTTGTTAGTTCACACAAGTTTATGTTTTGAAATAGCACATCTGTTTAAAAATTATAAATTTACATTGAAGAAATAGAACCAAAGAATGGAGTGAGCTAATCTACATTCAAAAAAATGTTTTGAATAAACGCTACACATATCATCATATTGAGCTTCAAAGCACAGAAAAATGATTAATCATTGTGACACCTAATCTCAATTGGTGAAAATGGATTGACTGCAAAGTACACTTATTGATGCTTTGGAATTTCCAAGAAATCTGTTAATCATGGGCGTAAGTAGGTTATCAATTAAGTCTATGGTCACCATGCAGTGTTGCTAAGCAGGGATTGACAGTTAAACAGTGAACAATTAATTCCAATATAATTTTAGAGAGTTAGAGGTACACTACACACTTGAGATGTTGACAATGCACCCTCAATTATGTTCAATGCATTAGGTGACTAAGCTGGGCGTGTCAATAAAAAGATATGCTAAAGCAATACTTCCGGACTCAATTGACAACTCAACTGCATAAGAGCTAGAGGGCAGCAATTACCAAGTTCAAGTTCACTCACTTTTGGTGGCTTAAATGGATAATCTGTAGGGAAATGAATTGATAGAAAAAATACTCCTCCGGCGTATGGACTTGCTGGCTACAATATATGAGTATTCACTTGTACATGGTGGTATCACTCCAGCACTGGCAAATAATAAAAAGCATTAGTGAGATGATAACCAACAATGTCATGCAATTAGGCAATAACAATCAGTCAGCATACTTACTGGTCCCATTATTGTGGCTTGCCAGTGAAATACTACAAATGAAAATAGTACAAAATGAATGAAGACGCACGATGCGATGATAAGGGCAAAAAGCGACAAGCATTTTAGGTGGCGGCAGCAAACTTACAATCATCTCCAACAGGTCCTGCTGAACATTGTGCTGGTGGGTCCCGACCCAAGTCCTGTAACTCCTAAAGCGAAAAATAATTTAAATTACCGTTTTGTTTACAAGTGGAAAGGAATAAAACGAACTGGTTTGTAATGCAAAATTAGGCCATACTATACATGAGAAACTGCGCCCTAACATACAAAATATATTGAAATCCATTAAAGCAACAAAGCAGTCTAAATAAGATAAGAATAAATGTACTTTAAGGTCACAGTAGTGTGTTGTTAATGACATAAAACAGCAGAACGCGAGTCAAAACATCTGAATTTGAAATATTTGCTGGTAAAGAGTAGAAAAAAATGTAACATCCGTAATTTATGTAAGAAATGTAACATGTAATTCACACGCCAGATATACAATTAGTGGTAAAACACGCAATTAAAACGCATTGTACGATATTTCAGTTTGTAAGATTGGCGATTTTTGTGCGTATACAACGCACAAAAACAGCTCAGCTCCGTGATAGTAGACAGCCTACAGAAGTACTTATGGGCCACATGTAGAAACACATATTTACGTAAGTGCTGCATTAAAGCATCTGCCAAGAGACTATGGTCTATTTATTCAATAAACTTCTATTTATTCAATACATAAAACCATTCAAGGATCGAAACAACTATTATGTACAAACACGTTAAATGACGCCGGCAATAACAGTGCTCATAACAAAAAGCCCACTGTGTTAGGTTGTCAGCTAAGAATTCAATTATTCGCCGATCATTTTAATAACTATCAAACTAGTCTCTATTTGAACGTAAACTATTATTCGCACAATTTATATGACACTTTAGACTGTCTTCTCAATTAGTTATTACCTAGTAACCAACGAACAAGGAAACATTCGTCTATAGATGTCACTACAATGGCTACGAACAGAAGCCAAAATTGCGGGTTTTTAATGTTAGTTCCGTTTACCCGACCTTATTTATCCGTTTAAGTGCCATAATACTATTCGATGTTTCTGTGAAGGTAGACAACAGACGCTGTTATATGCCAGTGGACGGTAGTGAAAGAGATTGTTGTGCCCGAAAAATCACTACCACAGGTTATGAAAACGTTCAGTTATAGTCGTCTCCAACAAGACAGACACACTCTATGAACTGCACTTTTCCTGTATCAAGCGCGCAGTGATTTTACGGAAAAGCTTTTTCAAGCTTATATTTTTGATATATTGGTTTACAATACTAATTTAATGGTTTTAATTTTATCATTTGAATTTAATGTTTTATTAAAATGTTGCATATAACAATGTTTAATTTACTAAATACAATAAAGCATCACAAATTATCTACGCGGAAATATTTGATTTACCGCATAAATTCAAGGGTTGTGGGGAAGTAAACACGACGCTAACTCTGAGTTGTGCGCTTTGCTAAAACGCAACTCCATGAATAGCAGCTTATGAGAGCTGATATGTAACTTTTAGTCAACCTTATTTGCACCGACTTTGACCAAAAAATACAACTAAATAAGTATTTATTACTGGTGGCTATTTAAGTTGACGTTTTGGATCAAAAATTAAATTTTTTTAATGTTTTTACAGGAGTTATCTTACCACGAAAATCCCAAGTCGTTTGGGGAAACCCCAGTAGTTTCTAGCGTCACCTAACGCTAAAGCTGCACATGACCCATTGGGCAGTGTTAGTTGATATGAGCCGACAATCGCCTTTTGACATTCGCCTCGTTTCAAGTCGTTTGTAAGAAATCAGCACAAAGATGCTTTCTTGTTTTTCATCTACTTTATGTAAGCAACTCTTTTTGAGTGCTACAGCTTAATCTTTAGAAGTGATCAATGAGGACAGACCAAGGCACCGAGCTGGTTATTGTAATAATGGTTGAATATGTTAGTTTTTAACTTGCCTAACACTTCCTTAGTTTGGCCTCAGTTTGGTTAGCTTATCACCCTAAATAATTCTTCTTTTTAATTTTGTATTTGTATAAAACGATTAAAGCTGATGGTTTCATCAGTAACAATGATATGTTTACCATTTACACAGCGCTAAGCACCACTCTCTGCTATACACAGCCAGATATATACATTTTCAGCAATCAAATCTTTATGGGCCGTTTATGAGCATTTAAACTACTTAAAGATAAGAATTGAGAAGTATGTGCTCATATGTATTGTGTTGCACGACAAAGATGACAGCATGACAAGGAGACCATGCTTTTCAGCACATAAATAGAAACTACAATCAGCTAGAAGCGAAACAAATTAAGTCTACGAGGTCATAAGAAATTCTTATGATATTTGTAAAAGCACATTATAACACGTACAAGTGAAATAACATTTATTAACTAGTTTAGACATATTATTAAATGTTCACAAAATACCAAAACAAGCAAAAACAACTTTTCTGAGCAAAAGCAAGCATGTAAAAATAAATCTTAAGTGTGTTGGTACAATCCAAGAGACAGTTCAATGTTTGAAATCTTGCAAGAAGATCGCTTCAACAATCGGCCAACAATCGGCCAACATCAGCTAAAGCCTGGGAGAAAGTTTTGATCACTCGGATAATTCCAGGAGTGATGCGGAGCATTCTCTAAAATAAAACCTTCAGATGTATAGAATCCTGTTAACTTATAATGGCAAAATGAAAGGAAACATACGAAGACATTGAAAAAAGCTGACCTAGTTGAGGTGGATTGAAGGGTTCACTTCCAAATTCATCCAGCTGAGGCTTCCCTTAAAACAAAGAAGAGTTGGCAAACATGTGGACAGTAGAACTGTTTAAAATCCCAAGAGCATCATGTTATTACCAAAAGTATTTGCAAAGGTACAGCTGAGATTTACAGCTGAGATGCATAGCTGAGATGTACAGCTGAGATGTACAGCTGAGATGCACAGTTGTATATCTCAGCTGTACATCTCAGCTGTACATCTCAGCTGTACAGCTCATATGTACAACTCATATGTACAGCTCATAAGTACAGCCGATAAATACAGCCCATATGTACAGTTCATGCCTACAGCTCGTATGTACAGCTCAAAAGAACATTACCCGACTGAAGTAGATAGCTAGCCATAGCAAGATGATGTCCACTATCCATTACTAATAAACTTACATAAATGTGTCTATAACGTTATAAAAGGAGCAAGGCCATTTTAACAGAAAGAAGAGTTATTTAAACAAGTACAGTATGATGTTCTGGTGTGCTCACAATAAGTTACTTGTTTTTATGTGCATTTGTTGCTAATGAGTTTTGGATTGAACAAAATCTTAAAATGAATCATAGCTAACCAAATTAGCTTTTTGGTAAAACTTGTGGGTTAAATGGTTGCATGTGTTGCTATCACAAGCCTAAAAGGCTAGTTACAGTACAGTTGATAGGTTACACATGCCACACAAAAGAATGAAACAGGATGTGAAGGGGCATATTAAAAGATGTACGGCAGATTTTAGTCAGAAAAAATGCAAACATGATTTTCCTTATTGATTTATGATACTTAGAGATGAAGCTCATCTGTAAGAACAACTTGTAGAATCAGATTCTTAAAACAATACGAAATAATCCATAGACTAAAGATCTATGAATATTTGAGAGTTGTGAATCACAGAGCAGTATCTTTTGGTGCGCTCACCTGATTGAGTTTGAACAGGTATCTGACTGGATGCAAAATTGGAAAAATCATCATCGAACGCACTCTCAACTCTGTTGGACTGTGTGGTCAGTGAGCTAATACAACAGTACACGAGTAATAAACTTGATTCACCAATGCATGATCAGACAACCTTGTTTGCATGTCATATAAATAAGAGATACATTTACAAATGCACCAAGGAGCTGCAGTTGTCAAGGCTAACTCGACATATATTACTGACTCACATCTTCAAGCCATCTAGGATATCTCATCAAATTATTCCTCAAATTTATTAAATTAAACTTGAGTCGCATTTGTCTCTGGTAAGAGTACGACGAGTATGTGTGTTAGTCTTAAACTAGGTCAACTAGTGCAGTCAGCCGAGTTTTTATATGTCACAAAACTAGTTCAACCAATATTAATAGCAATTCCTTGGTTGTCAGTGAGATCTGTAGGGAATAATTGACTTAGTGAACCAAATTTAGATCAGAAACAAATACAATCTTCGCAAACATGCAATTCCATTAACAACACATAGAGAAATCATAACAGCCATTATTACCTGTTATAGCAGTCATCTACTGTTCTCACTGGGGGAGGGTTTGATGCAGCGGGAACAGCGGATCTTGGGCAGTTTCTGAAAATTGAACCCAAACAGATGGCAATACGAGCAAGTAGAAGCGAATACTAGGAGGATGACGAGTGCGGCGGTATTCGAGGCACAGTAGCAGTCAATGAAAATAGGAGTCACAATGATGTGGGCTTAAAAGAAGTGATAAAAGGGCTAAGGTAATAGAAATACAGAGGTAAAAAAGAGGACGAATAAGCCATCGCCCGGTGCCAACCAAACCAATGCGCACATGAACAAAAGATCGTGTCAAGAGAGCACAAGGATCTCAGCTGAACTTAGAGAATTAAGATCATTCCAGCTGCTTTCTGTATTGCTGCAATCTGAACCACAGTTAAATAGAGCATTTGTAAATAAATAAAGTGAAAATCGCATTCGCTAATAATATGTTCGCCAACCAAATTTGAGCTTCGATTGTGTCTGGCAAATAAGCATGACTGAAGATGTTTGCAAGTTTGCATATCTGACTACTTCAGTTGAATCTCCTAGACATAGGATTCCGACGTCTGCCACTTTACTTCAGTTGTCATATGCGGAAAGCTTTAATAAAAGGTAGCAAGAGAAAAAAATAGCTGTCAGTAGACAAGCGATGGCAATACAGAGAAGGTGACAGTATGAGATGAGTGAAGAAAAGTCGTGGCAGAAGGGAGGTGGCAGCAAATGGCTGATAGCAAATGCTTGTACACAAAGTTACCGGCTATTTCAGTAAGCAAACCAAAATAGTCTGACGCATCTACACAAACACCTAAAGCCACAAAACACTGATGAAATCAACAGAGGTAGTTTCCCAGAAAAGGGTGATAGACGACAGGTTTAGACAGAATTACTCAAGTTTGGGCAAAGTCTAAAAAAGAATAAAAGTACACACTGCTACGAATGTGAAAGTTGCCTAATTACTGATAATTTTTATAAGTTACCAATGTGACCGGTATTTCTTAGACGACATTATACATGGCTAGCTGAAACAAGGTCACTAATGAACCAAAAGGTACGAATTCATATCCGTTATCTTCGGCTACAGATAAGGCGAGCGTACAAAGAGTGGTTTAAGATTAGCCGTTTTAAATCGGACACATGGAATTCTGAGTAAACACAATTCTAACATTCACGTGTGGCATAGAGCTTTCCAAGAATACAGGTGAGTGATAAACACAATACCAGATATGTTTTAAGCTCCACAAGAAGATAGGAAAAATGTCCTTGAGCACAATAGCAAAGACGTGAAGCAAGGATGGTGAAAACAACCGCCAAACCTAAGACTATCTAACAATTATTACAGGGCTTTCTATGCATATAAAACTCACTGACAATGGTACGCAAAATGAACACATAAGGCTACAAAACTCACCGCAAATCTCGGGCAGCCTACAGATACCAGAATGACAAGAGCGATAACCAGCACACAGCGCTATGTCCACAAAAATTGTAGAAATAATGCAGGAGATCAGAGTGAAATATTACAGTTGACTTTTATGTTTCATTTTTTCAACAGTTCAATTGTGCTTGGTATTACCACTCACCTCAAACCATTCAGCATTGACACAGTGTCACTGTTGTATCTCCTGTGGCCTCGCACATTTGCAACAGTTAGCAGCTGACTGTTGACATGGGCAGCAGGTGGCCTAGACGTCTAATGGAAATTATCAAAAAGTTTAGAATAGTGTTTAGGTACTAGTCATAAAGGTCTGGCTACACAAACCGATGTATCCTCAAAACAATGCTTGCATTGAACTGAACACACGTTTATATCATAAGAATGCTTCCCATGAATGATTCTAGGATGAATCATACAATCCTGTCCTACTCTGAACCACCAGTCTTGCCATTTTAATAGCATCTCACATAAAAAAACTTTGAAAAATACCTACTTTCATATCGACGAAAAAAAGAAGCCGCACAGACAAAGTAATCACTGCAAGAATGAGTTTAATCATTTTTGTGCTCCTCAATAATGCAAGAATCAATACACATTTCGAACAAGCCGAAACATTGGCAGTGATCGTACCAGTGGTATCGTGTTGGAGAAATGCATAGGTTTGTGTAGCTAGGCTTTTATACGTGTCTGCCTCATGATGATCATTATAAGAATAAATAGAGTAAACTGCAAGTGCTCAGTCGAAATGTACTGTGTAGCAAGAGGACAAAAATGCCTGACCGCCTCTGCTGATTAGTGTGGAAAAGACTTTCCCAAAATTTTGCGCTCTTGTGCCAAAGAAAACCCTCAATATGATTTGAGGCTTTAAGACGAATTTACACAAAATTTTAGTAGATTTTAATAGAAAGTATCAGTAATTTGCTATCATTTGAGACTGCTTTTGATGTTAAAGTGATCTGACTGCCAGTATGTTTTAAGATTAAAATTGATGAATTTGAACATTGAAATGTTAAAATGATCAAACTAGATATAGGTGCTAGAGCTGAATACTAGTTGCGTGACTGCCTGTTTCTCTTGTTATTGACATCGGCTATTGTGTTCAAGTTGCGGCTTTACGCGTCTCTACTCTGTCGGTCTCTTTGCCAAAGTTCAACTATCGACGTCATAATCGCACTTTCGCTTGAATCTGAGCGTTTTAACCTCGATCAAGTTTACTCGACTTTTGATTCTGAAACATCCTGACAGTCAGAACATCAAAAATGTTTGCAAATGATAGAAAATTACTGATACTTTCTGTTAAAAAATCTATTAAAGATTTTTTACGTTCGTCTTTAAGATGATAATTGGTAATAAGTTTAAGAGACATGGAGAGGATTACGCAAGGGAAGGATTTAACCTTCATAGCTGTAAAGCAAAGGCGGAACTATAGAACATTAGCTAACTGACGCTGCACACAAAATCTATTTTCTCTATTAATAAAAAGAACCTTTAGTAAATTACCATACTAGACGTTTCTCCTGTCGTTGTAATTAGGAGGTCTGTGAAAGAATCCTCGAATCCCAACGTTTGCTGCTGGCTGCGAGGTCTTGAATGAGAAACTGTTGGATGAATCCCAAGAGGTGCCTTCGAGGCAATTGTTGGATTATTCTGACTGAAATCATCGTTAAACGGACTAACAAGGTCAATAGTCAGCAGAGGGTTGCTGATGTTGTTAGTGGAGTGTGTGGGATGCTCCCTGGGCGTGTGCAGAGACTGGTCAGAATGGCACAGTCCAGATCTAATATTGCCTTGAACTAATGATGCGTGGGGCTGCGGGAGTCTCCCTGCCCTCGGTCTATCTCGAGGCTTTATTGTAGTCGTCTCCACCCATTCAGACCTGTCGACGTAAGCACGAGATGAGGAATTCTTGTCGGAGATGTGTGCCTGTTTACGATTTCTCATGGCAGATATTAGCTCGTCAATTTTTGGAACAGTTGTCTTCTAAAATGTTGTTGATATCATTAGGGATCTATGGCTTACTAACCCGTCAGTAGAAGGTATACACTTAGCACAATGCATGACTACCCTTACTCTTATGTGACACATAACTATACAGCTACCTTCACATATATTTCTTAAATGTATGCTGTATCTATTGAAATGGCAAAACTTGCCTTCTGACGTACATAGACATTGCAGTTGATGCAATACAAGACACCCAGATATGTTTTACTAAATACACTAGAGTAATAGCAATACACAGTGGAAACCATTTCAACTGCAAACAAAATGTTTACATTGCAATAAAATACTAGAGCAGTAATATATCCACAATCGTGTAGTTGGCTACTAACCAGACAAGAGCAATACTTACTACTATGATTATAAATGTAGAGGCAATAAGTGCATTAAGATAACCGAGACACCTGTATAATGGACTTGAAGATGTTCGATATGGAAAGCTCAAAATAAATAAAGGGTGTGTCAATGTGTATCGGTGATCTGCCTCGGCAAATAAACTATAACGATATATATAAAATCTAAAAATATAAAAGCTCCATCAAAAGAAAAATTATCTATCGACTCAAATTGTGCATTTATTTACTTCCTAAACCAAAAATAAATGCTTTTAGTAAACTCATAATAAATGGACATCATGACTCGACTAAAAAGTGCCTTTTAATAAAAATTTATTCCAAGCCAGTGTTACTGATTGCTATGAATTTTGTTTGTCTGCATGTTCAAATTCTTAGCAACTGTTATCCCATATTTTTATACAGAGCTAATACTCGAAACATTGACTGTGGAAATTGTGAAGATTTTATTAGTGGTTGTAACTTATGTGTCGAACTTTGTTGGAATAACTTGTGTGGGTTATAATCCATGGTAGAATTGTACCGATAGTTGTGTACATGATGTTTGTGGTGAACTTCTTTTTGTTATTGGTGGAGTTTTAGTTCTGTTATGGCTAGGTCAAAAATAGCAATTTGATTATAGAACTCCAATGACAAGTTTACAAAAAATTTGTTAAAAAAACATGTTGATAGCAAGTTTGAGGGTCAGTAAATATTTTAAGCTACCAAAGCCTAAAATGATTGATCAGCAAAAATATATGTAACTAGCTGTGCGGCCCCGGCGTTGCCCAAGCATTAAAAAAAAGCTTATAAACAATGAGAAGTAATGAGAGTTGCCTGCCACTTGTTATTAGCCTGGCACATTGCCAATGGAAAATTTGCATAGAGCTACCAGCTTCTCATGACGTTATGCTATGACCCTGCGTAGTACGCAAGCCATTGGGTATTTGCTCCCATATAGTGACATATATTAGCTAGCGAAGAAATTAATCTCTGTGGCCTTGTTGGTGCGGCGCCAGACTTGCGAACGAGAGGGTCCTTGGATCAAATCTACTTCAGTGTAGATTCTTTATTCCAAGATTTTATTATTTATAACTGGAATGACAGACAGATCTACATACATACTTTGAGAAATTAAGATATACAGAATATATTGATATCAGGTATAATATACAGCGGAACCTCGTTTCTCAAACATAATCGGTTCTAAAAGGTTGTTCGAAATCCGTTACAGTTATTCCCATTAGAATCAATATATGTATATTTTAATCCGCTTCAAGCCGAGATAACAACTTCGGTAAAGTATTTTCTAACACTTTACACCATAAACTGTACTGTATACTACATACTTTAAATAACAACGGATAGATATAGATAGTGTTTATTTTTAATAAAAGATTTTCTTATCTATGATGATGAAGACAAAAAACAAAAGGTAAAAATTACGCATGTTTTGCTCTTAAAACATCGAAAACATTTTAGGTTAAGATACAATACTAGAAATTGATAATGGAACAGCGAAAAATACAACAGATCAGTTATATCAAAAATCGCAAAAAAATGCATGTTTACTTCACATCTTTGAAGGATTATCCTCCTACAAAGCAATTTAGGGTAACTCAACTAAAAGAGTTGTCTCCCTAGCAAATCTCTTCGGTAGAGGGACGTCGTCCCAGATGGTTTCTTCCTTTTGGAAAGAATTTATAAAGGGTAACTTGCTTCTCCTTTTGTTAACGAATGTTTCCGTGCTGTTTCCAGAGCTGTTCCGAACATTTAATACTAACGTGCATGCTCCGGTTTGGTCGAGAGCCGAATTTATCTTCGAGATGCGAGACAAACAAATCTCGATTTTTTGATCAAAAAGCGAATTGGTTGAGAATCAAAGCGTTCGAGAACGGAGGTTCCGCTGTATTACTATCAGATATAATATACAGCATATATTAATATCAGATATAATATACAGACTATATTAATATTAGATATAACATACAGAATATATTAATATCAGATATAATATACAGACTATATTAATATTAGATATAATATACAGACTATATTAATATTAGATATAACATACAAAATATATTAATATCAGATTTAATATACAGACTATATTAATATTAGATATAATATACAGAATATATTAATATCAGATATAATATACAGAATATATTAATATCAGGTATAATATACACTAGAAATTCCACTGTCATACAGCCCACGACCAAAGTGATACTAGAAAAAAGAAAGGGTACTGATGGTTGAGAAATGCAATATTAGCGGTCAAATAGGACAACTGCAATGGTAGCTGTAATGTACTGGGTGTTATTATATACAACAAATAGCAATAATGAAAGGAAAAGATTATATGTTTATATATCTCCTTCTGCAAAAAAACAAATGCAATATTGGCCAATATTATAAGTAAAATGCACTGATATTATTAGAATAACCAATATTATTTATATAGCAATAATAAACAACCAATGCACAATTTTGTTTACATTTCAAAACGGCATAGCTAACAATATCACGAAGTTGTGATATTTATATAGATTTTTAGAAAATCTGTACGTAATCATTGTCCTGTAGTCATCCAAACTTATAATTAATTATTGCAATAATCTCATTAGAACCGTTAGAAAAAATATCATCGTCTTGCCTTTACTTACACTGCGTTAGATTTTTAGAAAGTCTGTACTACGTAGTCATTGTTCTGTAGTCATCCAAACCTATAATTAATTATTGTAATAATCTCATAAGAAACGTTAAAAAATATCATCGTCATTTGCTTTACTTATACTGCGTTGGACATCAGTTAGAATGGGAAAGTATTCAAATGTGTCAGCAAATGAAAATGAAAAAATTGAAATCGGCAAAAATGAAACGATTTCTGTACTCCTATGTTAACTGCCAAAACCGTCGGCAATTCGACAATGCTATAGACTGGTGAAAGGTGCACGTTTTTTTTTCGTGAAATGCGCAAAACTTCATCGTTCTATTATCTGTCCCTCGGCGTTTTAATTTTCGGTCTTAACTTTTATTAAATCAAGCTTTTCAAGTGTTTTGCGGCGATTTTCGTTGAAATTCGTCTGTCTATTTGTGTATAATCCGATCAAATGGGTAAGTTTTAAAATAATACCGACGGTTTACAAAGACTTGGTAACGTATTTAAATGAGTTTAAATGTGTTTTGTATTGTTATTATACTTTAATGACTTTACATAACGATGCTTAAATTTGTTGATGAGATTTCCTGACGAGGGTTCGTCTCATTGTTGATGAATAATTTTCGTAAGTTGTGTGCACATGCATTTATCATAAAAACTCCCACACTTCACTCCGCTCGTTTGGTCGTGGGAAAATATACTAATATCAGATATAATATACAGACTATATTAATATTAGATATAACATACAGAATATATTAATATCAGATATAATATACAAAATATATTAATATCAGATATAATATACATAATATATTTTCTATGTATTTTCTATAACAAAATACATGTACATGTAATTTCAATTGGTATTGCTGGTGAGCAATGTCAAAAGCTACAGATGTTCAGTTTTGTTAAAGTTTCAGCGCACGTTATTATTTACTATTTGTTACTAGTCAAAGTTTTTTATACCAATTGTCTCAGTCCAATACAATACAAAGAAAACCATTTATGATACATTCCTATGAAGTTGTCTGCATCACTTACGTACAAGAAATAGGGCAGTTAGTCCTGCTTAGATTTTGAAAGAATAAATGCTCAGTGGTACATCAAACAGGAATGTTGTTATTTATATAGAACTGTTACACCAACTAATGTGAATGCTTTACATTAAAGTAATTCTATCTGAAAATTACCCTGGTAAACAAATATCCATCTAGTCACTCTTCTATCATTTTTTTTGTGTTAATAAAAGTCTCCAGGAGAAGTGAATGGTTTCATTAATGTATATAATATTTTTATTGGTCAAATATCTAGTTGATTATAAGATTGAGTACCTTAGTAATCCTTCCTTATAAATCATTTAGATACACTTATAGCATATCAGCTGCTAGATCGGACCATATATATACTTCACTATATTGACAGCAACTACGATTTCCGGTAACACTCTGTTTATCGCCACGATTAGTTTCTATCAAATCACTAAAAACATCATTTCTGATGAAGTCCAATCAATATTTCCATTAACTCTATAAATCTGTTCAGTAACTTAATAAAAGTATATGCCATAACCAGGTGTTTCATGTTTTTCAAATCAAAAATATTTCACAACTCTGGATATTTGCAGGTGCTCCTAACAATAGCTTCTAACGATGTATATATAAGTAAGTATACAGTGCACCTCGGGTTACGATGTCCCTGCTTTACAGTTTTTTCGCCTTACGATGGAGAACACGTAGTTTTTCTCGTTCCCTCCATACAGCGTTTTCTCATCATTCAACATCAACAAAAACCTCCCTCGAAATTCTAATTTGGCAATAGGTGTGCTAAATACATCGGAATAACGAAGATGCCGAAATGCTATTCACCGAAATGACTCTCACAACGCGTGAAAGAGATACAATACTCGCTCTCTCTCTCAGTTCAGCATTATTCGTTATAAGTTATAGTGTAAATGAAACTGGAATAAAGATAAGGACCGAATTAATGTTTAGTTTAGTAAGCTAAATTTATTTAAGTTAAATTCAATGTTTAGGTTATATGGTACATAATGTATATAGTAATGTTACATTTTATTGCAGATCATAACCACTAAATAGATTAAATTACTGTAGGTAACTATAGTTGCTAAGGTTAAAATGCTATTTTGTTATTAATTTTTAATATGTACAGTCATATATAAAATTGTGATGTTTTTTATCAGGAGGTGTTTGCGTTAAATAATTGCTATGGATTTCTATACCCCGCTATAAGACATTTTCGCCACACGATGCCAACACTGGAACAAGTTTAAATGATATGGCGAGGTCTACTATATATATATGCCTGTAAGTATATATATTTATCTTTAGGCCTATATATAGGCATAAGTTATTTTTAAGTAATCAAGCCAGAAAAGCGAACTCTAAAAGTATAATAGAACTAAATGATCATTTATCTGACTAGACATGCATATACCGTATATGCTGTAAATATAGAGAATATTACAGCACAAAAACTGCTACAGTTCACTCTCAAGATATGATTTTGATCCGTTCCAGGGTTGGCATCGTATGGTGAAACTGTGCTATTTGCCATTTGGAGGATGACTTACTGGAAGGTCTGTGTGCAAGTTGTACTTCCTGCCGATTAGCGGAAAGGCTACAGAGGAAACCTGTGATATATTTGGCCTCTTTTCTGGGTCGACTTGCAAGCAATAATCTGAATCAGAGTATATGTTACCCAAGCATTACTGTATTGGCAACACAACTCCCTATTTTGCACGAGTAAATGAAAAACAATACAAAACTAAACACTGACACAAATGAACTGAAGATTTGGTATGCAAAAGTTGAATACATACAAATTAGAGAATGGAGGGCATCAGAATACGTAGAACGTTCTGGAATACTGAAATGTCCATTTTGTATGGCCAGACTGCTTTCTCCAAAAGGCAAGTTATTAAAGCATAGTCTGTAGAGAGTAACACCAAGGGCCTACAAGGTATTACAAACTTGTAGACAGCGTCAGACCGTCTCGGAGGTCTCAGAAGGCGAAACTAATTTCACGTACAACAAGGAGAAAATTGAGAAGCATTCAACTGACAATCATGGTGGTGAATTGCTATAAATCACACTAACAGCATATGTAGCTGTCATGTATGCTATTCATCACCCTCCGGCCTTGTTTACATGCCAGAATGTCATGCAACCAGGCACTTCAGCTTTATTACCATGTTATATCAGCCACCCATTCGTTTGCGAATAACACACAACAGATCTGCTTTGAATTATTATGATCCTTTTCCCACATTATGCGCAATGTATCACTCAAACTTTACACAGCTGAGGGCACACCAGCTCATCCTACCCATATGTCTATTTTGGTTGTGATGTCCTGGTTAGAGTACAAGTCTATGATCTCAGGAGCTCGATGTGACAGTGTTGTGTGTCTGCAAATGCAATAAGACAGCAATGTTATCCAGACATGGAAGGGTATCAGAACAACTCATACCACACACACCCATATATAATGCTAACAACCAGCCAACCCATATTGTCTGTCCCATGACAGCCCCACTGGCGTAATAGCGCGATGAGACTTGGGGCACAATTGCAACACAAAATAGAGGAAAACAACACTATTAGTATAATTATTTTACGATCATTATAAATTACAATACAAGTATTAATAGCACATCGAGACAGTTAATGACAATCAAACGATTTTGTGCCATAGAATGTTTTCCCTGACTATTGAAAAGTAAGCATTGTAAACATATAAGTCAATCAGAATGTGTTACAAATACAAGATCTGACAATTCCTAGATC
The DNA here is from genome assembly GCF_963576615.1 of Watersipora subatra. Lineage (NCBI taxonomy): Eukaryota > Metazoa > Bryozoa > Gymnolaemata > Cheilostomatida > Watersiporidae > Watersipora > Watersipora subatra. The sequence goes on from NC_088710.1 coordinate 65,534,552, forward strand.
GATGATGACAGTCGTAGAGCATTAATAGCATTGGAAAGAAACCTATGCAGTTACTTAATAGTTGCACGTAAAACATACAAATAAAATTGTAAATGTAACGAGTTTGAACATTTCAACTGCCTGGTTGGAGGAAGCAGAATTCTGCAGACACTTGGCTTTGTGTGCTTTCACACCGATATTGGTATATCAGCCACCCATTTGTTTGCGAGTAACATACAACTAACCGATCTGGTTTATTTATATAATTTATATATATAATATTTATATAAACTGTATTTTATATATTAATATTGCATAGGAACACACAGACACATGCATTGAGGTAAGACCACTTGGTGGAAAGATTTAGCATGCAGCTTTGAGTAAGATATATGACTGGTATCGCCTACTCACAGTTTCAGTATTAAATAACTCCGCTACTTTGCCAGATATAGCAAATTGAACTCATTGACCATACCAACAAATAAGCTTAATGCATTTCTAACGATTTGGCTAGCTTTGCAAAACCAAATTTCATTAAAAATGGAAGTTGACAAGTAAGCTATAAATAAATATTCATTGCTCCACTACTGAATTTTCACAGCTGCATATAACCTAAAATCAATAGCATAGCCTCATTATGACCTGCTCGAATCTGAAAGACTACATAGAAGATGTAAAACTAATAGACATGTGACCTTACTACGTAGTTATAAACAACCTTCTCAATGTATTTGTATAAATATTAATATGCACTGTACTCTTCTCTTCTCCATATATTGCCTTCACAGACATGATATCTAGGTCAGAAATGACACCTATAAGGCGACGTTATGTGCGCCGTTACTCACTTGAGAATGTCTTCCTCCAGCTCACTTACAGACTTGTTGTGCTTGCCATGAATGTAGCTGTGCATGGTTGCGCTACCAAAGTCACAAAGTATGTAGTTGCCTTTTTGATCGACGAGTATGTTCTCCAACTGCGCAGACAAAAAGCAGTGTGGATCCAGCATGAAGAGATTATGTGTAAATCGAATCAACAAACAGTGTACTAGGATGTAAATTTAAATCCCCTATTAATCATACGCTTGGCTGTAGCCGCGCTCGTCGCACAAGAAAGGACTTCCTTGTAACACAAGACAACCTTTACTTCGACTGACAACAACACTTTTTACAGAGCCACATATGTAACTTCTTTTGTTGGTTTATGGTATAGGTTTGAAATATTATCTCTCAAATAGACAAATGGAATGGCCTGCTACTCTTGTCCCATGATTAATTTTTCCAGGTACAACTGTACGAAGCTGACATAAACGAGTCAATACCTTGATATCTCTGTGAGTAACAGGAGTCTGGCAATGGTGCAGGACTGACACAGCCTCACACATGTCACAGAAAACCTTTAGTACCGCCCTCTCAGTTAAGCTTCCTTGTTCTTCGACCTGCTGGGTGCACGTAACTAAAACGGAAGCTTACATGAAATCCTAGTTTGTCATACGTGTACGGTGAAAAATGAAAAATGAATTTATCAGTGATACACAAACCAAGAAGAGCGTTCATGAGCAAATTTTATAACGATGAGGATTATGGTTCTCACACCTCCAGAGATCTGGGAGATTGAGAGATTTTTACAGCCTCTACTCACTTGGATAGTAGGCTGTGAGAATGAGCACCTCGTAAACACCATTGTTGAGTCTCGTAATGGAGGAGTCTACATACTTTGCCACATTTCTGTAGCCAGACAGCAGGCTCTGCATAAAAAAGCGCTACTTACAAACTCGTCTAACACTCGCAAATATTACATGTAGATCAAAAATAAATATTGTTTTTATGCAAACTACCTACAGTTAGCAAATATCCAAGGTAATACAACCACTTTCATGTTCGTTATGCAGTAAGTACCTACTAATACATGAACATTTTCGTGTTACAACGGATTAGTAGGTGAGAATGAAGGTACCATGGACATTAAAACTTTGCAGGAAAAACTTGTCGATGAAATCAAAAGTTTGACAAAAGATGTAGACTTAACCAATAAGTATATCTCAATGTTTATAATTTGCGACAAAAACCCTGATTTCACTTCTAACTTCCAAGGTTGATTAATAGCTATATCTTACAAGGATCTCTATTTCAGATTTACACTCTCGCAGTCTCCCTTCATCATTTACATAGAGCCTTTTCAAGGCAAACCTGGCTCCGTGATCGCTCTTGACCAGAAACACCACGCCATAACCTCCTTTAAAACAATGAATAGAAAAATGACGACCATATGGATGTGTTTGAAAGAGGATTAGAAGCAATATTTAATAAAGCTTTGATAGCTGAAAGATTACCAAAAAAGAGGCACAAATTCAAAATTAGAAAAAAATTGACTACAAATAATTCACTTGTACATCAGAATTCCCAAGGTCATAATACCTAGTCATATTAAGGTAGACACGGCAGTTCAAAACATTAGTTCAATTATACCACCGCATTTTAACACCAACCTATCTAACAATAGCTTTACATTACGCCATTGGGTTACGATAACTCTGTTATACGATCTTTCCACCTTACAATGTAGAACACGGCTTTTATCACCCCATCCATATGACATTTTATTCGTCACATGGTATCCACTAAAATTTTTCTCGAAACACAAATTTGGCAGTCAGTGTGCTGAATACGCCATAATAACGACGATGGCTATATGCTATTCGCCAAAATACCCACAACACATGAAAAATATATAATGCTCGCTCTCTCAATCTCTCAGTTTAGCTTTATTCGTTATTAGTTACAGTGAAAACGAAACCAGAAACAGATAGGTGATAAAATTTTAGCCTGACAAAGTTGAAGTTTAGTAAAAAATACAAACTTAGCTTTGCTTCAAGTACATGTTTGTGTTGAGTGAAATAAATTCATTCAAGTTAAGTTCAATATTTACGTTATTTCTGTCTTGAAGGTAAGAACTCCCTAGGTACATACCGCACATAGTACACCGTACACATAACATTTTATAACAGATCATAACCACTAAATACACCAAAGTTACGGTAAATAACTATAGTTACTAAGGTTACCATAATATCTTGTTACTAATTTTTAATATGTACAGTACATATATATATATAAATATAAATTTTGGATGAGTTTTACTAGGGGGTGTTTGCATTAGATAATTACTATGGGTTTCTATGCCAATCTACACATTTTGGTTTTACTATACCAACAGTGGAACGAATTAAAATCGTATAGCGAGGGTTCACTGTATATAGTAGCTGCAAGATTTGGAAGGAAATTGGTTCGAGAGAACTGAAAAGATTACCTTCTGCAATGACTCGCTCTATTGTAAAGCAGTGACGACCAATTGTCTGCCTTTTTCCCACATCTGACAGAAAGCTGCTGGAACCACTCATTCCGGAGACTTTGTTCAATGTTAGGCAAAAAGCTAAGTATTCAATCCAAGTATGCCGGGAGACAAATTCGTTTCATTATCTGGAACTGTTAGTGGGAAGTTTGAATAATAGAGCGTGTTATGTAAAAGTTTATAGCCATAATTTCATACTTCAACTGTTTATTAGTTCTTGGAGTGTCTTCTTCCGTGGACTTATCTAGAATCATATTCACCCTGTGTATTGATTAGTGCCATAAGGATTGTCCTGGATAATCACGCCTTAGAGAACTAACAGATCACATAATTCTAATCAATTATTGTCTTGAGCAAAAATTTTATGTAATAACTCGCTATTGAGAATTGTTCATGCCTGTATAAAGTTGCTAGATATAATCTAGTTGCTAGTCTAATGCAAGACAAATGCTTCTGTAATTCTATATTATTGTTGAGGAGTTTTGTACAAGCTAACGTCATAATAAATTACATAGAATTTAGATCTAGTGCTGGTGACAAACATTATAAGACAGAGCAAGCTATTGCATTTTGGATATGTGACATATGTGTATACTTCCAACTGGTTATCACTGGGACTATAAAAAGCAAGATCTAATTATCTGATTTCTTCATTCAACAGCTAATAAAAAATAAAAAACTGTTTCAGATATGTTTATATTGCCAAAACTTCCCCTACAACTTGTTTACAGAGATTAATGGCCCGAGGAAAATAAAATATTAGGGACTTTTGTCGGATTGTATGTAGAATCCAAACAGCCAGCCAAACTAAAATCAAACAGAAAAATAATAAACTACTACTCACCAAATGATTACATTATGATTATGAATAACAGCCTACTGGTAGTTTGAACGTGACCAAACTGATTTAGAACATTGAATATAAACAACTATTACTGCAGTAGCCAACTTTTCTTAACTCAACATTAATCTGTAGTATAGTCATACTCATCACAATTACACCTGGAAGTGACAATATGTCAATTGATGTTTGCTGATGCAAGTGAATCATCGACGGTGGTCAGTAAAAAGATTTAAATTTAAATTTAAAAAACCTGTGTATACAACGATTATAGGTGATTATAGGTGATTCCAGTATTGTAATACAATCGAGAATAGCTGTTCATCAGAATGCAAATAGAAAAGCTATTTAAATGACTCTGAAACAATGGCAGTATTCAAAATTTCAGTAAATTACCATAAACTATAAAAATATACACAAGTATCGCTGTTTTATAGAAACACCATTATCGGCACCTTTTATTATTCCTTGAACACTTCCATGAACACTCTTATTATCAAATGAAAGATGACAAATAAACTTCCAGATATATTAGATCAACTTCCAGACTTGGATCCTACACTGCGCATAAGCCTATCCTACATGTAAGTATACCTTTTTGATCTTGATCAAAAACAATGATTTTGTTATTGTCAGCAAATTTTAGGGATACTGTTTGTGCAGAGGTATATTGAACTATGTTGAAGTTTTTAGCAAACTATTATTGTATAAAACTGCCCTAATTTTGAGCTGCTGTTAGACTCACATCTTTAAACATTTTATGATGTTACAGACTAGTCAGACAGCTGTAATGCTTTTGCAGAAAATTTTCATATTCCTTTTTGGTTGTGCCAATGCTACTTAGAAATAACACAAAATGAAGAATATTTATTGGTTGCAGGCGAGTATGCTTCTTTGATGACTTTGTTTCTTGAGGTAAGCAAGTTGTTGTTGCCCTCAAACCCAAATACAAACCAAACTACATTAGTGTTCACGTTCAGGCCTCAAAATTGATGTTGCTACAGTGTGTAGAACTAGTAAAAAACTTAAAGCAGTTGCTTTTTTTGTTCATCACTTCAAGCCCAATTTTATTTCGTATGACCAGAGCAACTGCAACCCTCGAGCTCGCACAAACTTAAAATATTTAAATCCACCTGCACAGGTCGTTAATTTGACTTTTTTGGTCATTTAACGTTATATATTTTATAAAATAAATGTTACTGCATTCCTAACTTACAACATGAGTTAATGCATTGTTTAAGTGCTGTTTTATGTAACAGTCAATTTCATTGTGAAACCATAAGTGCAAATGTTGGTTTTTGGTTATAAATTTTTCACCTACGATGTTTATACATCTTTCAATTCACTTGTGTATATAAACCCACCGTCTATGAGTACTACATGC